>NC_046322.1:8236110-9436110 GCF_009819535.1 Lacerta agilis | reverse complement strand
CTTTCCATACAGCCACGTGAATTTTGTATTTATTTGCATGCCCAGAAGTAGCATTGAGTTTTTGTACTGGTCTTGCTCCCCTCCAAGGAGCCTGGCTTAAATACAGTTCAGCGGGCAGCAGCTGAAGACTCCTGCCCTGGGAGACTCTCCCATATTACAGAATTGTAGAGTTGGAAGGGACCCCAAAAATCATCCAGTCCAACCCCCTGCAATGCAGAAATCTCAGCTAAAGCATCCATGACTGTCTCGCCAGAGTGGTGCATGCTCTAGTTATCTCCCGCTTGGACTGCAATGCGCTCTATGTGGGGCTACCTTTGAAGGTGACCCGGAAACTGCAATTAATCCAGAATGCTGCAGCTAGACTGGTGACTGGGAGTGGCCGCCGGGACCACATAACCCCAGTCCTGAGAGATCTGCATTGGCTCCCAGTACGTTTCCAAGCACAATTCAAAGTGTTGGTTTAAAGCCCAAAACGGCCTCAGTCCTGTATACCTGAAAGAGCGTCTTCACCCCCATCGTTCAATCCAGACATTGAGGTCCAGCGCCGAGGGCCTTCTGGCAGTTCCCTCACTGTGAGAAGCAAAGCTACAGGGAACCAGGCAGAGGGCCTTCTCGGTAGTGGCGCCCGCCCTGTGGGACGCCCTCCCATCAGAGGTCAAGGAGATAAACAACTACCTGACATTCAGAAAATACCTGAAAGCAGCCCTGTTTAGGGACGTTTTTAATCTGTGATATTTTAATGTATTTTAATATTTGTTGGAAGCCGCCCAACAAATATTGTTGGGTGGGGTACAAATATTATATTATTATTATTATTATTATTATTATTATTATTATTATTATTATTACAGATGGCCATCCAACCTTTGCTTAAAAACCTCCAAGGAAGGAGAGCCCAACACCCCTCGAGATGTCATTGTTGTTGTTGTTGTTCAGTCGTGTCCGACTCTTCGTGACCCCATGGACCAGAGCACGCCAGGCACGCCTATCCTTCACTGCCTCTCGCAGTTTGGCCAAACTCATGTTAGTAGCTTCGAGAACACTGTCCAACCATCTCATCCTCTGTCGTCCCCTTCTCCTTGTGCCCTCCATCTTTCCCAACATCAGGGTCTTTTCTAGGGAGTCTTCTCTTCTCATGAGGTGGCCAAAGTACTGGAGCCTCAACTTCAGGATCTGTCCTTCTAGTGAGCACTCAGGGCTGATTTCTTTGAGAATGGATAGGTTTGATCTTCTTGCAGTCCATGGGACTCTCAAGAGTCTCCTCCAGCACCATAATTCAAAAGCATCAATTCTTCGGCGATCAGCCTTCTTGATGGTCCAGCTCTCACTTCCGTACATCACTACTGGGAAAACCATAGCTTTAACTATACGGACCTTTGTCGGCAAGGTGATGTCTTTGCTTTTTAAGATGCTGTCTAGGTTTGTCATTGCTTGTCTCCCAAGAAGCAGGCGTCTTCTAATTTCGTGACTGCTGTCACCATCTGCAGTGATCATGGAACCCAAGAAAGTGAAATGTCATACAGGGCAACAAATACTCCTTTTGTTTTGCCTTGCCCCCCCCCCCTGCAGCTGAGAGCTGCCTCTGCCAGCTTACATGGGAGGAAACTGAGGCAACAAATGAAAGTCAGATGACAAGCCATTTGCAAGTGCGGAAGGCAAGGGCAGCAATTATCTATTAACCAACACAGAGCATGACACAAAGGCAGGAAGGAGCGATTTAAGCTCTAGCAGGAAATCTTTTCTTCAGGAAGACTTCTGTAGTTTGACGGATTAGCGTAATCTTGTGTATGGATCTTAATCCGCTCCTTACTGCCTTGCACAAATCAACATGGAAAGGGGAACCATCTTTTTGTTGTTGTTGTTGTTGTTGTTGTTGCTGGGTTGGTGCTGTTTGAGAGGGCAAGAGAAAGGCAGAGGTTGGGAGCTGGTAGCTTCACCCATCCTGTGGGCCTTGTTGCTGGTGTCTGGGAAGCAGTGAAATGTTCCTTGTTACTTTTGTGTGGATTGTGGTGTGTTGGGTTTTTTGGGGTGTGTGTGTGTTTCTTTTTCTTTCTTTCCCCCCCAAAAAAAATTTATTGGTGTTTCCGCATAGACAACAAATACAAAAATAAAAACATCAAATCAACATATAAGACAAAACAAATACAGATACAATAAACTATACTAATAACAAAAATAAAACTTATACATACCTAACCACCACAAATACATGGGAAACTATTAATTAAATTCTTATTTCGAATCTTGTTTATAGGGACTTCCCCCATTCTCTCTTCTGCGTTCTATTTCTAGTCTACTTTAGTAACGTTATAACTAATTTAACCATCATTCACCATATCTTCAAATAAACATCTTGTATACCTTATGTCTATTGCTAACTTAGTAAAGCTATTGCTATTATTACTTCTAATTCCTACCTTAAAAAATTAAATTCCAAACCTTATCATAATAAGCCTAAATATTTCTTCCCTTCTCCGAATCGCTTGTTTCCCTCTGGCAAAAGAGTACCTTGGTAAGCCGTCCTAATAAAATTCATAACTTACTGTGTGTTTCAACAGCAGATTTCACGTTGCCTCTTGCGTTAGCGAGCATGGTCACAAAATCATACAGTCTGTATAAGAGATTCTGGGGGTTTTTAATGATTGTTGTTTTGTTACGTTTTTATACATGCTGTAATAAGCCACCCAGAGTGGCCGGGGAAACCCAGCCAAATGGGCTTGATATCAATAATAAAACCATCACCATCATCATAAGATATAATTTAGTTCAACTGCCTGCTGATGAAATAAATAGAGTACTATCTGGGTCCTTTTCTGGGGCGAACGAAGGCTAACCGGCACCCAGGGCAGGGCAAACCGCCTGCTGCGCCCGTGTTGCGTCGCTGCGTACGACGCATGTGTGTCGCAGCTATGTAGGCTGCATGTGTGGCGTTGCTATGCACAGCGCATGCGTGCGACACCGCATATGCGTTGTACGTAGCACTTTGCTGCCGGTGCTGCCCAAGCATCATACGGACGGTGGTGGGATCCTTTGCTCGTGGCTGCAGCAGCGACAGAGGGGTCCTCCACTTATGGCTGTAGCGGCAATGGAAGGATCCCACCACTGTCCGTATGGTGCTCGGGCTGCATGTGCGGCATCGCTGTGTACAGTGCATGCGTTGTACGTAGCAGTTTGCCGCCAGCGCCACTCGAACGCCGTACGGACGGTGGCAGGATCCTCCACTTGCGGCTATGGCGACGTGATGGCTGCTCGCGCCCAGGGGTGGTGGGGTGAGCACCCCGTGGGGTGCCTTCTTGTCACCCCTCCAGACATGGCACCTGGGGCACACCGCCCCCTGCCCCCTTGCGATGCCACTGGTCCTTTTACATGCAAGGCATGCAGCTGTGCAACAGGATCAGGCCAAAGACCCATCTAGTCTCTCTGAATGCCACACCAGACTGCAACAGCCCCGATAGGTGTGATATTATGTTCTTTGTTTTGGTCTATGTGTATAGGATTCTTACATGCACAGCCCGTATTTGAATGTTCAGACTGTGTGTGGAGCCATCAGAAGTGGGGTCAGCACCCTGGGTGACCATGGAGGGCAGTCTCTCTCTTGTACTCTGTGCCAGGAGTGGTTTCTCTTCTTGGCCAATTTTCAAAAGCGCCCTGTGGGCGATCAGTTCAGACCTCTGGCAAGAGTTGATCTGCCCCTCTTCCGGCATCCTAGGAAGAGACTAGAGATAGAAGGGGTGGCAGAGAGAGAGGGGACCCCTGAGAGATTGTTTCAAAGGAACATGGGTCTTGAGTTAGGACAATGGTTGCCTCCACACACTCTGCATGGTTACAGTGGGGACGGGGAGTATTGGCCAATCTTAGATGGTAAAGGGATAAAAACCAAACAAAGCCAGCCTTTCACTTCCACTGAACAGGCCCACAGTGCCGCAGAGATTGCTTCCTGAAATTTCTGCTTCCTAAGGCACGGGAACCTGATGCCACAATGAGTGATTATCCTGGAGCTGCACACTAGAAGGATTAAGGAGGCTGTAACGTAAACCCTTATTTGTGTGGTCACTATTTAGGGTGGTTCTGAATAGTCAAGTTGAAACTGGATATCTCAGCAGAGTTGAATCCCTTACCCCGCCCCCCCCTCCTGAAAAATACTTCGATTGTGCGAATGTTCACCTCCCTCATTCCCTTTGGAATAAAAGCGCTGTTTGGCATCATGTCACCCCCTGGCTCCTGCACCTTCCTAAATTAGTCACATGGGTGATTTCGACGGATTCAACGTGCATGGGTTGGGGAGCAAGCACATGTTGAAACAACCTCGCTGGTAGCTGAGCAGGTCTTGAGTTTGGTCACTTCCTGGATGAACCTCTGGAGTTGTTGGGTCAGGGAGTGGCTCCTCCATGTGGTGAACCACTGAACAGCAGGTGGCACCTCCTTGCGAATTACCCTCAGGCCCCAAACTGGCTCTTCCCTCCCACTGAAGTTCCCATTTGAAGTCGGCAAATGCATCCTCTTTTTTTGGTCTTCAAAATATGGCAACCCTTATCTATCTATCATCTGTCTGTCTATCTATCTATCTATCTATCTAATCTATATCTATCTATCTATCTATCTATCTATCTATCTATCTATCTATCATCTATCTACATCTATCTATGTATCTATCATCTATCTTTCTGTCTATCTAACATCTATCTATCTATCTACATCTATCTATCTATCTATCTATCTATCTATCTATCTATCTATCTATCTATCTATCTATCTATCTACATCTATCTATCTATCTCTCATCTATCTATCTGTCTATCTAACATCTATCTAATCTATCATCTATATCTATCTATCATCTCTATCTATCTATCATCTATCTATCTATCATCTATCTATCTATCATCTCTATCTATCTATCGGCCCAAACATATGCAAATATCCCACCCCACTCCCCTCTGCAAGATGGAAAAACACAAATCTGTTGGGGTAAAAAACCGACAGCGAATGGGAGACTTGGCCATCGAGCTTTTTTCTCTCCAAAGGAGCAGCTTCTTCTCTCTGGTGTGACCTGCTGGGCTCATGCTCTCTCAACCACATACACAGTTGTTTTCTTAAACAGCTCTCCTGTTTGCTGACACAGCGTTTCTAATCGCAGCTGTGGACTGCCCCTGAGTGGTTTGTGGCAAAGGGGAATGACTCAGCAGAGGAAAGGAGGGAGGAGGAGGAGGAGGAGAAGAAGAAGACACAGGGAGCATTGTCATTGCTGGAAGCCTGATTCCTGCCCCCATTCAAATGGGAAAGTCGGAGGAGGACGGGCACCCTAATAGCCAAGATGGTGGCTTTTGTAGGTGGCTGCTGCCAAATAGAATTTCTGTTTTCACCAGCCTGGAAAAGAGCAGAGTCCCCTTCCCCTCACCCAGATTTAAAATGCCTTGTGGTTTTTTTTTGTGTGGTTTTTTTAAAAAGCTGTTCCTTAGCTCCATTTTCATTTGTTTCTGGCCCCCAGAAAGCAGAGGAGGGGAAAATATTTCAGACATTCGATGCACCATTTCTGTCTTTCTGATCTGCCTGCTTGGATTGAGTTGGTACTTCAGCTTGTACTCTTGCCTTACTGTGTGGTTGGCAGCTGCGGACTCTACCCTATTGGTTTCAAGCCTTTGGTTGGTACATTTCCTTTGCCTGCGGTGGTATTCTGTACCAGAGGGGTGAGCACAGCATAGACTGAGACCTGCTGGCCGATCCCTTGACGATTTGAAGGAAATCAGCAAGGGTTTCTGATCTCCTCCAGCTTGCTTTACTAATGCCAACAAACTGAACTCGTAGACAGCCGATGAAGCTGAACTTTGGAAGGTGCAGGACAGGCGAAAGGAGGAACCAAACTATGGAACTCATTCCCACAAGAGGCGGTCATGGACACCAACCTCTAGAGTGGTTTAAAAGGGAATTGGACAAATTCATGGATGAGGCCTGTTGACGGCTGCTAGCCATGATGGAGCCAATGCTCTTTCTCCACAGTTGGAGGCAATAATGGTTTTGAAAACCAGTTTCTGGAAACCAACGGAAGAGAGAGTGCTGTTGTTGTGCTTGAGTCCTGCTTGTGGGTTTCCCATGGACATCTAGTTGGCCATTTTGAGAACAGGATGTTGTGCTAGACTGGCCATTGGCTTGAACAACAGTTACTTCTTACATTCTTATATGTTCTTATTTCCTGCCCACTCTGGTTGCATTGTTGAAATGAAGAAAGCAGGATGGGTGGGTGTCCACCACGAGTGGATTTTCACATGTGGGAGGACTGTGATCGCCTTTTGGTTCTGGAACCCAGAACAAGTTCCTGGGCTCAGAATTGTTTAATTTGACGTGGAAGCTTGTTGCATGGATATCTATAGCATGAGCCAAAGCGTAAAGGTAAACGTAAAGGGACCCCTGACCATTAGGTCCAGTTGCGGACGACTCTGGGGTTGTGGCGCTCATCGGCATGTGACCCTGATGCTCATCGCCTGGTGAGGTCAATAAGCACAACGCAGGTTAAATATGCATTTTGGTGCAGACAAGGCGGGCGGGCTACAGATTCATCATAGCATTGTGAGATTTTTGATTAAGGGTGGTGGATTAGTCTGTGTTCTTAAAGGTAAAGGGGACCCCTGACCATTAGGTCCAGTCATGGACGACTCTGGGGTTGCGACGCTCATCTCGCTTTATTGTCCGAGGGAGCTGGTGTACAGCTTCCGGGTCATGAGGCCAGCATGACTAAGCCGCTTCTGGCGAAACCAGAGCAGCGCACGGAAACGCTGTTTACCTTCCTGCCAGAACGGTACCTATTTATCTACTTGCACTTTGACATGCTTTCGAGCTGCTAGGTGGGCAGGAACAGGGACCGAGCAACGGGAGCTCACCCTGTCGTGGGGATTCGAACCGCCGGCCTTCTGATCAGCAAGCCCTAGGCTCTGTGGTTTAACCCACAGCGCCACCCGCGTCCCAAAGCTAGCATCGAGCAAATGGAAGCACCTGCACGATCGCTAGTGCCTGCCTCTTTCCCTGATCTGCACCAGCACCAGAAAGTGCTGGGAATGGCAATTCTGAAGCCTGTTTGCTGAATGAGCCAACTCTTCCTGGGTAGCCGCTGCCGGTCACTGTGGACAATCCTGAGCTAGATGAACCAATGGTGTGACTCACTATTGGGCAGCTTCATATGTTCCTAATCTCCCCCTACTCTTAAAACAAAATATGTTGGGGTGTTAAGGTGAAGCATGCCTCCCCTGTTCATTCTGGAAGCCGTGTGGAATTGGTGATAAGCTCTTGGTGGGTGCAATGCGGGAAGGCGTGGAGCTCGAGAGAGAGAGAGAGAGCGGGCCAGTTGATAGATGTCATTGCCTTGGTACACAAAATATGTTTCGTTGCAGTGGAGCTCTTGGAGCAGAAGCCACTGGATGAGGAGGGTGGGGGAGGAAATCCCATCTCAGGAAATCAACTCCGCCGATTTGTATTTAATTGCCGTCCCCCTCGATAAGGGACGGTCCCAGAACCCAACAGCTGTCAGCACCCACACGGCCAGAGAGTTAAAATTATGGGCAAAGAGGAGGCCAGGATGTTTAAATATGGAAGAGGGACGGCTTGGACCGAAACTTGAGCAAATCGAACCTGCTTGTTATGATCATGCTATTACATGGAAATGTGCAATTACGTCCGAAAATTGCATGTTTCTGCTGGTGGGTCAGGCAGTCGCCGTTTTACTCATTTCCTCCACGAAGGGATAGAATGGAAATCGCCAGATGCCAACTGCTGAGGGGAGGGAAAGCACCCCTCCCCTTCCAACACATTTTGACTCGATGTAAGGTCATTTGAAACTCCATTACGGGGCCCTTGTCAAGGACAGACAATCCCAGGCTCCTGGTTGCCATGCACTTAGAATATTGATGCTTGTTCCTAGAGGTGTGGTGGTGACCCCAGGAAAGCTTAACTGTCTTCTTCCAGCTCTACTGGCCCCTACCTGCTCTCTAAGCCTTCACTGGACATTTTAGAGCTCTCCAGCTTAACTTGTTGTGTTTGGTTTTTGGTACTGACATTATGGAAGACTTTCCCAAGGTCCCTTATCAGGATGCTTGGAGGTGCCCTAAGAGTTTCCCAGATACTTACTCCAGATACTTCAAGTTCATCACCCATTACAAGTTTGTTTCTGGGTTTGATTCAATTTTTAATTTCAAAGTTTTAAGCCAATGTATCTGAACATTGACATGGGTGGCGCTGTGGGTTAAACCACAGAGCCTAGGGCTTGCCGATCAGAAGGTCAGCGGTTCGAATGCCCACGACGGGGTGAGCTCCCGTTGCTCAGTCCCAGCTCCTGCCAACCTAGCAGTTCGAAAGCACGTCAAAGTGCAAGTAGATAAATAGGTACCTCTCCAGCAGGAAGGTAAACGGCATTTCCGTGCGCTGCTCTGGTTTCACCAGAAGCGGCTTAGTCATGCTGGCCACATGACTGGCTCCCTCGGCCTGTAATGCGAGATGAGTGCCGCAACCCCAGAGTCATCAGGGGTCCCTTTACCTTTACCTTTATCTAAACAGCAGCCTACTCCCATAGGAATCTGCCTCGTTGTTGAAATGATCTAAGATCCACTCTGGATGCATTGCACATACCTTCCAAATGAAGGTGTGTAAACTACCAGTGACAGGGTCTTCTAAGTAATGGCACCTTGCCTGTAGAGCTCTTTCTTCTTTCCATTTGTTGATGCTTAATTCATTGACTTTCAGGTTCCGGGTGAAGGCTGAGGCTGCCACCCCAGTTCCTTTCATCTGGGAGCAGGCCCTGCTGAATTCAGGAGGATTTACATCTGAGTAGACCAAGTTAGGGTTGTTTCCCCATGCGGTGGGTTCGTGACAGAAAATGGGCTTCGCTTAGAGAAAGTCACAGGCAGAATCTGTAGCATTTCCAGACCAAGGTGGGGTTTTAAGGCACACGACACCAGTTGCTGAAGCAAAGTGCTGGGTTGGTCTAGTTCGTGGACAGGAGACTGTTTGAGAACCTCAGTTCTCTTAGCGTGGATCTTTCTGCAGCCAAAATAGCACCTTCAAGGCAAACAAAGAGCTATCAGCAGGCTTGGGGAGACACTGAATGAAGATTAAGCATGTTCCGTGGGCACAGAATGCTGTCTGAGGGGGAAACCGGAACACCATGGGTGAGGTCGGAATGGAAGGGAGTATCTGGAAAGGGGGCCAGGGCTACATGGCTGGAACCCTGAACAAGAACACTCTAGAGGGCAACCCCATCTATACACATATTTCCCCCCCCCTCTCTTTACTTGCGCTCCCTCCCTTTAAAAAATAAATAAATAAATACTGGCTACACTATTGCTTCTCTGTGGTAGGCAATTTTTCGCAGCAGGGAAGCTGAAGTTGAAAAGAGGGGTGGAGTAGGGACACGACGAACCCCGAGATAAATCTCGAAGCACTGCAGATTGCAAAGCAAAGCCTCTTTCAGAGGCCGGGGTGGGTTTGGCTGCGGTTTCGCAAATATAGTCTCCAGGGTGTGTCCAGGGGAGGTTTGCAATAACAGACTTGGCCTGAACCCCACACATGCCGAAAGGAGAGACAATGGCAGGTTTCCCCCTCCGGCTGTGATCTTGTGGTGTTGTGTGGTTGGGTGTGTGTGTGTGTGTGTGTGTGTGTGTGTGCGTTGGAGGAGTGGCGGGGGGGGACGGACAAAAGAGAGAGCAGAGGGAGGGTTGTTGATTGCTGGTGCTCATAAGGCGGTTCAGGAGATTTATGAGCCAAAGCCTGCCTCGCTTGGAATGCTTCGTGGCTCCGGGGAGTGGGCGTCTCGGTGGATTAATGGATTCTGGTTTTTTACCTTGCAAGCTTGAATTTCAAACCTCAACCCTGTACAGACTGGCTTGAAGTTTATTTTCAGCCACTGATGGCTGCCGTTTTTATATGCAGAACGGAGAGGGGGTGCTCCCAACCAAAGCTCTTTCAGGTCATACACTCTCTCCATGTACAGAGTCCGTTCCCGAACCACTACAAAGACCGGGCTCTCATTCAACAATTTTTGACCCCTTCCTGCTCAAGTGTCTCCCATAAGTCCTGTGCCTAGGGCGGGCCTTTCCGCATCGCTCCTCAAAAAGCGAGCACCGTTTTGCATAATAATGCGCATGCGCTAACTTATATGCACATTGAGAAACAATTGCAGTCATTTAACTTATATGCAGATTCAGAAACAATTGCAGTCATTTAAATTAGAAAATGGACGCGGTTGGCACTGTGGGTTAGACCACAGAGCCTAGGGCTTGATGATCAGAAGGTCGGCGGTTCGAATCCCTGCGACGGGGTGAGCTCCTGTGCTCGGTCCCTGCTCCTGCCCACCTAGCAGTTTGAAAGCACATCAAAGTGCAAGTAGATAAATAGGTACCGCTCTGGCAGGAAGGTTCTACAGAGCATTGTCCATGTGTAAGTTGGTTTGAACAATTTAAGAGAACAGGTCCCTACCCCAAAGCAGAGGTGGATTTCAGGGAGCATGGCAGGTTCCCCCATAATGGGCACTGAGCGACAGAGGGGGCACCGCAGATCAGCGTAACTATGATGTACTGAATGCGTAGAACAGAAGGCGAGAGGTGGGGGCACATTTTGACCTTGCATAGGGCGCCACTGAAATTTGAATTACCAAAGTCCGCCCCTGCATTCAATTGGAAGCTGTGGAAGCCACGTCGGACGTTCAGCTTCCCAAAAATGTTCACAAACCGGAACACTCACTACCGGGTTTGCGGCGTTTGGGAGCCAAAACGCCCAAGTACCAAGGCGTTTGACAACCAAGGTACGACTGTACTTAGGACCCCTCCAGCGTCCTTTATATTGTGCAGTCATGACCATTTGCGCTCATGATGATATCAGGGCAGTTATATGCAATCCTGCTTCTGATACTGTTTGCACCTGGAAAGGTTTCTAGGTGGATGTGCTGCTTTGCTACCAGTTGGCGCACATCCTGCAACATGCAAAACGAATATGAACAAAAGGAAGACAAAACAGTCCTCTGGATCCCACCCATCTGGGATGTTAACGGCCCATCAGTGGGTACCAGCACACTTGGTTATACTTCATTCAGGCTTTTATATGTGACTAGTCCAGGTGTCAGAGGACACAAAAAAGGAAAAGGAAAGATTATTAATGGATAAACCTGCAGACACATATCCTTCCAAACCCCCATGCTATGTTATTGTTTGTTGCATGTTGGCACCAAAGCTTTAATTGTGAGCAAGCTGGGGCTGATGAGGTTCAAAACATCTGAAGAGAACCAGACCAGTGAAGACTGGGACCGAAACAGTTTGGGAACAGATTATTTGAAGGAACGCCTGCACCCGTATAAACACCCCCCAGGCCCAAGATTGTCCTCTGAATCCCCACTTGTAGACCTGCTGTCAACATTCATCAAAATAGTGTGCACTAGAGGTACGGTCTTTTCGATGGTGGCCCCATATCTCTGGAGCTCTTCCTAGAAGTTCAAATGGCTCCTTCCTCATTAGTTTTCAAATGTAACATAAAAACTAAATTGTTCAAACCATCATTTGGTGAAAAGTGTTGCGAGCTGGGTTTTATCTGTTAGCTTTCGTTACTGGGATGTTTTATTCGCATGCTTTTTAAAAAACAAAAAATTGTTGCAGAGTTTTATTCGCATGCTTTTTTAAAAACAAAAAATTGTTGCAGGGTTCTCTGCCGTAAGCCATCTTAGGTGGTAGCAAGCCCCCAAAGGCGTCACTTAATTGCACTCTTAGCAAGGAGCACGCCCGGCAGAACAAAACAGGACTGACTTCTGAGTAGCCTTGGATAGGACTGCCCAGTTAATAAATAAAACAGAAAGTGGCTAGGAAGAGAAATGGCCAGCTTGCTGTTAGGTGTCACCTTCATCCCCCCCCCCCCCCGGTCTCGGCTTCTGCCAGTTTCACCCTGAAGGGCATGAAATTTTGAAGGTCACTGCAGAGCCGGCTGTTGCATCCTGACCAGCAGTGCAGAGCAACACAGCTGTCGAATTGTCAGGCTGGCAAAAGGGCAGCTGGGAGAGTCCTTTTCTCCAAACTTATGTCAATGTTGTTTAGAGGGATAGTCAGGATAATTAGCAAATGATCGGTGGGGTGGGGTGGAGTGGGGGGTGGGTGAATAGCGCAGTTATTTTGCTGCAGGTAAACAGGCTTAGCCCTCTAGGTGCCTGGTTGGAAGACACTGAACTGTGCAGAGACAGAGACAGAGCATTAGGGATGGGGGATGAATTCGATTCAGTTTGTATTGAAAGGAGAGCCTAACTAAGCCTCTCTTTCCGAAACAATACATGAACCGAAATGCAGCCAACAAGTTTGCGCTTCTCTAAATTTGGCAGTG
This sequence comes from Lacerta agilis, assembly GCF_009819535.1. NCBI lineage: Eukaryota > Metazoa > Chordata > Lepidosauria > Squamata > Lacertidae > Lacerta > Lacerta agilis. Next base: position 9,423,771 of record NC_046322.1, on the reverse strand, counting down.
CAGTTCTCCAGCCAAGCAACGTGTACATAAAATGCATGTGCTAGGGTAAAGCATGCGTGTTCATGCATGCTCGTAACTTACGTGCATTTAACATGTGCATTTTGCATTTTCACTCAAAGTGTTTTGACTATACACCATTTTGGCTTTAGAGATAATGTTATGTGCTGAGTTGAATAGGATCCAAAATGCAGCAGTCTGATTGGTCCTAGAACAATAGGATCCAGAATGCAGCAGTCTGATTGGTCCGCAGGAGCCACCCAATCCAGCTCCAGGTGGAAGTGAATCCGCAACCTGATTGGCATACAGGAGTATCCCGGCATTAGCCAATCACGTGGGGCCCATTGTGTAAATAATGTATATAAAGCAGATGTTTTGGGAAAACTTCCATTCCTCGTTAGTATGAGCTGAATAAAGAGCATGAAATCCACACTTGACTCCGAGTATATTTAAGATAAGCTTGGGGTGTATTGGTGAAAATAACACAGAAGTTTGCATTGCTGTGTATGAGGGGGAATTGGTTTTCAAAAAAATGTGTATATTAGGCAATATTGCACATAACATCCCAAGACTGGGAAAATGAGAAACCAAAATGGGTGGCTTTTCCCATTCCTACAGGCTATAGATGTACTGTGACTGTGCTGAAGAGCACACATTTTCACTTAAGATCTAAATAGGGTCAGCCATGGAAGGAGTCAGTGCTAAGCTTTGTATCTGGAATATTTTCTATTGGGAAGTGAGCTATAACTAGGGATGGACGAATCTCACTTTCACAGGTTTTTTGCCCTTTGTTCCAATCCATTTCTACATTAACATGCAATTAGAAACTTTCCCTCAAAAGATGTGTTTTCAGCACTGTCGCTGCTTTTGAGGTGAGCTGTACCACTTGCAAATTGTACAGACTGCTCCCCTCTGTACAGATGGAAGGAAGTTCTCTGCACCCAGAAAATTAGCTGTTGAGGAACGGGCTAGGCCAGAAACCTTTCTCCTTGGCATTTTAGCTTTCTGTGTGCAGGAAACCCTTTCAGGAGAAGCCCTCGGCCGTGTGAGCTCCTATCCCACAATCTGACACAGCAAAGCCCAAGCGTAGGTCTGCCAGCGAGAACGACATAGCTCAGGTGGGAAAGGGGGTGCCCTTAAAAACAGGTTTCTGAGGAGTAAACATGGACCAATGGTACCAAGTAGTATGGGAAACAGCCCGACTAGAAAAACTAACCAGTAACCTGAAACTGACACGGGGACAAACAGAAGAAGACACCTTCATCCCGGTATGGTTCCCCTTCATCACACACACAGCCCAACAACACAATGACAAAAATCTACCGACAGCATACAAATCAATAAGGCAAACCTGATCAAAAACACCCACCCTCCCCACCCACACAGGAGACCAAAGATCACCACAGCCAACCACAAATGAACAATCACACCCTACACCAACCCCGACCTCCCTCACCGCCAAAGAAACACAAGCGAACAACAGAGAACCAGCACAAAACAAGAAAATCTTTAATAAAAAACCAAAACCAGGTTTCTGCACATAAGGATGACTTTTGTGCTGAATATAACCAAGGAAGTATCATGAAGGGCATTTATTAGCTGATTTTCCAAGGTTTAAGGTGTCTCGAGTTAATGTTTTAAAACAGAACTCAAATAATACAGAAAACGCAGATTGAACAGCACCAGAAAAAACCCAAATAACCAGCCAAGCCAAAAGCTGCTGCTTTTTTAAAATTATTTGTTTTGTTTTCATCCTGTACTTTATTCTGTGAACCGCCCTGAGCTCTTACGATGAAGGGCGGCGTATAAATCCTAATAAATTAAATTAAATGAATTTAGGAAGGTTGGCTTGCAAGAGCAGCTGCTTTCATCCCATCTCCCAAGGCCGGCCATCCTTCTCCCACATAGTAATTGCCAAGCAAGAGAGGCTGGCTGGCCGGGAGTGTGGGCAGTGGGCATGGCACAGACAGATAACCTCAAGGTCTCAGCTGCTGATTGATCTTCTGTGGGCGGGAGGGAAGTGGAACGCTTGAGGAAGCCCACGCCATAAACATCTGACTGCTCTGCAATCAGGACACATTCCTTTCCCTCCGTACCCTTAGACCAGCTCCCCTGGACTTTTCAAGGTAGAAGAGTTGTTTAAGATGCACCAGCCATTGAAGCCGGTTCTATGTTTCCAGCAGTGGCCGGGCAGAGAGGTCTCTGAATCTCCTTCACGCGTGTCCAACATGTATGTTTGCTGGTGCCTCTGGCCGTTGCTTTGCTATGTTTTGTTTGTTTGTTTTGCTACGTTTCTGAACGAGGAAGCATAAGGCATCCACAAGACCGGAAAGGAAAAAGATGGTTTTCTCATTCTTAGAGCCAAACAACATGTGATGTTAAAAATTGTAGAGTTGGAAGGGACCCCAAGAGTCATCTAGCCCAACACTTTGCAATACAGGGATCTCAACTAAAGCATCCATGACAGATGGCCATCCAACCTCTGCTTCAGAGCCTCCAAGAAAGGAGAGTCCACAACCTCCAAGGGAGACCATTCCACCGTCAAACAGCTCTTACTGTCAGAAAGATTTTTCCGTATGTTTAATCAGGATCTCCTTTCTGGGAACTTGAAGCCATTGGTTTTAGTTCTACTGTGCTGGCCCCAGGGGTTTGTCCGTGAAGCGAGGTCCAAGTCCAGTCCTGGGTCTAGGGGTCCAAAGGAGGTCAGTCTGGCGGGGAGTGAGGCAGGGAGCAGGTTAAGGTCCAAGGAGGTGCAGGCACGAGGTTGCAGGTTGAGCATACACTTGCAACTAAGTTGCTCACACAACTTGGGCTGGGTCTGGCTGGCTTTTATCTGGCCCTGTGCTTAGGGCGGCCCCGATCCTCCGGAGACTCGCCTCTCCTCCGGGCCTGGAGGCAAGCACTCCTCCTGTAGGCACTTAGCTCTCTTCACCTCTCTGTCCTGAGCCTCTGCAGCTCAGGAGAGGCTGGTGGGTTACTGGACCCAGGGGCTGCCTCAGCTTCCTCTGAAGAGGCTGGGAGTGGAGCACCTGCAGGCAATGGGTCCTCCCTCCCATCAGGAGCCAGAGCAGACTCTGCTGATGCCTGCACCTGGGGATCCAGCACAGGTGGGGATCCTTCAGGCTCAAGCCCTGGCCCCGGCTCAGCTGGTTCTGGAGGCGGGGAATCCTGTGCAGGCTGGGATCCCTCAGGTTCAGCATCAGAGTCTGACTCCCAGGCCATCACACCTACCCTCCAGAACAGGAGAAAGCAAGCTTGCTCCCTCTTGATTACCAATCGCAGCTTTCTTTCTCTGCTGGTTGGTTGGTTGGTTGGTTGGTTGGTTGAGCAGGCAGGCAGATCCTCACTATATTTCAATCTATAACAGCAACATGTTTTGTTACAGATAAACGTTACTATCCTGACCACCATCATACACACTATCAGCAAATTCTTTCTCCGTATGTAGGCAAAACGGTGCCACCAATTCACAAAAAGCCCTAAATCGGGAATGGGAGGCTAACAAATAAAAAGCCCTAAATCTATATGGGAGGCTAACAAATTAATAGCTGCTGTGGTTGTTATATTGTGCAATGGCTATGAAAGCAAGTGCACGGAGGGGTCAGCTTGCCCCCGGCGCAGGATACAGGCAGGCAAACAACACGCTCTGTGCTGCCCCCAGCCTCTCGGGGGCAACTTTGCTGTGCTGCAATGCTCAGGTGTGTTGCAGCGCCCCTAGCCCATCCTCTGCATCCGAGCAAGAGTTGCGCCTATAACCCCGAATTTGGAACCGAGCTTGTGCTTCACTCGCTTGTGCTTCACTCCCCTGTGCTCGAAAAACCCATGCGGCACAAAACAAGTATTTCAGGGGATGGAAGGATGTGGGAGATACTGCGACCAAGGAGGAGGAAGGAGTGCAGCGGCAGGGATAATTAAATGAAGGTGGAGGCCGAAGGCACAGGAGAATAATGGGAGGCGGCTCCATTTGTCGGGAACAGTCTAAATAAAGACCGAGAGCAGACAGGGGAGGGGAGGGGAGGGAAGAGTGCAGGGCAGGGTGTGGGATGAGATCACGGAGGGCCTTGAAGGACAGAGCAAGGAATTCAATGTCTAGCGCACGGCGAGACGCGATGTGTCTGGGGCATCTGGGAGCAGCCAACGATGTTAATCGTGATTCCCTTAATGCGCTTTCCAGAGGAGCAAAGATGTGACGGCGATAAGGACCGCAGGAGTAGTGAGATGATAGATGTGGCATTTGGGGTGGGGGTGGGGGGTGGGGGGAAGCAGAGACTGGAGGGGCAAGGAGGCACCTTTGTGGGAAGGTGGCTGAGGGACGCTTTGTGCCAGGGACTGGCAATAAAAAATTCAGTGTCAACGTAAGCTAGAATCTATAGCCTGGGTAATCATGTCAATATTGATGGGGTGGGGAAATATTAAATTGTGGGGGAACCTTCCAGGGGCCACATAGCAGGGTGGGCAGGACCAGGAGCGAAACTGGGTGGGCCAATGAATTGACTTTGTTCGTGGGCATCCAGCTCTTGCATGCATGAACATGAAGATCAGCATCTGAGGCTGTTCGTCATTGAAAACAGTGAGGTTGGTGAGTGCCAGGATCAGAGCACCATTCTCTAAGGTGGTCCTGTTTTGGCATACCCAGCCCTGGAAAATTTGCACAACCCCTTCTCTGTTGGCCTTTCGGGACACTCTAAATGGCCCTTGCATTTCAGATGTTGCGCTTATCCTGATTGTTTTTACCTCTATTTTAAATTGTGAACGCTGTGTTGGGCTGATCGGTTGCAAGCAATCCATCTTGGGAGGTTATAAAGCGATCTAGAAATCCCTTAAAAAGATGGCGGTGATGGTGATCGATTGCCTGTATCGGAAGGCAGATTGAGTCCCATGTTTTGAAACATTTTTCTTTCTGGGAATTTTGTGTCTCTGCTGACTTCAAGGATACATACGAATGCGCTAATTCATTTTGTATGTGTGTGTGTGTTTCATCCTAGGGCTCTAAGTGAGAATATGGCCAATGGCATTGAAGACCTTATAGGGATCCCATTCCCAAACCACAGCAGCGAAGTCCTTTGCGGCTTAAACGAACAGCGGCACAACGGCCTACTCTGCGATGTCATCCTCATTGTCCAGGACCAAGAATACAGGACCCACAAATCTGTCCTGGCTGCCTGCAGCCAATATTTTAAGAAACTCTTCACTACCGGCACTTTAGCAGACCAGCCCTATGTTTACGAGATTGACTTTGTTAAGCCTGAAGCACTTTCGGCAATCCTCGAGTTTGCCTATACCTCGACTCTCACCATCACCACCTCGAACCTCAAGCACATCCTCAACGCGGCCAGGATGCTGGAGATCCAGTGTGTCATCAACGTCTGCCTAGAAATCATGGAGCCCAGTTTGGAGGAGGGAGACGAGAGGGAGGAGGAGGAGGAGGAAGAGGAGGACGAGGAAGAAGAGGAGGACGAGGAAGAAGAGGACGTGGGAGACTTCGCAAACCAGAACCTAACGGACGTCCAAGACGTCGGCTGCCACCAAAGCCCTTCCAAATCTGACCTCGCAGAGGAAGCTTACTCAGAGAGACCAAGCGGGTTCTCCAACCATTTTCAGGCCAACAGCTCCAATGGTTCCTTGGGCGTGATAAGAGACTTCTCCATTGAGTCCCTCCTAAGAGAGAACTTGTACCCTAAATCTAGCATCCCAGAACGGAGGCCAGCTCTGTCTCCTTTTGTCCCTGACCTCTTCCCGCACTTGTGGAACGGAGACTTTGGCGCCTTTTCCCAGGTGGAGCAGCAGCAGGTGGACAATGGCCCCTTGGATCTGGTCATCCGGAAGAGAAAGATCAAGGAGGAGGAGAAGGAGGAGCCCTCTCCCACCTCGTTCCCCAACGACCTCTTCAAGGACATGTTTGCCAACAACCCGGTGGCCCATTTGGGGCACATCAAGGCGGAGAATGATTACGGAGCCTACCTGAACTTCCTCAGCGCAGCCCACTTTGGGGGAGTCTTTCCTCGGTGGCCGGAAGAGAGGAAGATCAAGCCCAAGGCTTCCCAGCAGTGCCCCATCTGCAACAAAATAATAATGGGAGCCGGGAAGCTGCCGCGGCACATGAGGACCCACACGGGGGAAAAGCCATATATGTGCAATATCTGTGAAGTCCGATTTACCAGGTCTGCACACGTTAAAAAAATACTAGACACCCCAACAGTTATAAGATTTCCCTCCCCCATGTGGTATAAAATGAGTGTATGCTTTATCCTGTTCTGTTTACAAAGACTTCAGGCTGGCATATGTAGTTATTCCCCCCCCCCCGTCTTAATCCTCACAGCAACCCTGACAGGTAGGTTGGGGGGAGATGCAGTAGGCGTCATGCACAACTGGGGTCCTGAACCATGATCTCCCAGGTCTTAGTCCAATGCCTTGGCCCAAGGATGGAGAAAATGTAGACCTACAGGTGTCGCTGGGCTCCCACTGCCATCAACCCCAACTAAAAGGTTGAAAGGTCAGGGGTGATGGAAGCTGAAGTTAAACAGCTTCTGGAGGAAAACATATTCCCCATCTTTGCACAAAGAATTCCTCAGTGCGAAGAAATCAGTTTGAATAGGCGTCTCCTAAAAGCTCTCAGCGCACTTAACAAACTGTACTCCTAACAAACCACAGTTTACAGGATTCTGTGAGGGAAACCATGGCTGTTTAAAGTGATATAATAGTGCTTTAAATGGACGGTGCAGGTGTGGCCCAAGTCTGTTTTTAATAGCGTTCCTTGCACACTATGGGAAGGGTAGAGGCAAAGTGGGGCATCTGCTTAGGGCTCACACCTCAGCAGGAGCCCACTGGTCCTTGGGATAGCTCAGTCGGTAGAGCACAGGACTCGTAATCTCAGGGTCATGGGTTCCAGCCCCAGGTTGAGCAAAAGATTCCTGCATTGCAGGGGGTTGGACTAGATGACCCTCAGGGAGGGTCCCTTCCAACTCTACGGTGATTCTATGATTCTGTGACGAGCCCTCCCTCTTGCTGCAGTGAGGAGGCAGACTTGGTGAGGAAGGAGGGAATGAGTTGCCTGAGAGCCCTCCAGAACTGGGATGCCGTCTGAGTGCCTTTATTAACAGGCTATGTCAACCTCATGCCGACTAGAGATGAGAAAGGGGAGGCAGTGAAGAGAGTCAGAGACACCCCCAGAAACCTGCTCGCTGGAATCAGCGTCTCCATCTCCCAGTTGTAATCTCCAATATCATGTTCTGGTTGAGAGTATTATTATGCTAAAAGACCGTGCTCATTAACCATTAATTATCATCTGCGAGAACAGGCCTGGGAATTGATTTGCCTCTGCAGTCCAATTTAATTCGCCAAGAGGATTTTTGAAAGGATTCTTCTGCAGCAGAAGGTAGAAGCTGCTTGAAAGCCCACGGGGCTGGGGGCAGGGGCAAATCCCAGTCTCACTCCCCCCCCCAAGGATATGTGTGGGAACCAATGGGATGGGGCAAGGGAGTGGTTTTCCCCCAGAGAGTTGCTTCAATCCTGTGCCAAGGACAAGAGAAATGGCATCTAAAGGTGCTGTTGGGAATTTTCTTTTATGGAAATGATCCCATCCATAACATAGCATGACACTAACATTCCCACCAATAGAAACATTTTTACATTTTATCTAATGCTAGCTAGCTGGTGATATTGTGTATATATTGCTGTTAATGTGAGTTGAATGGAGAGGGTGCATAGGAACCAGACAATGTGCCTCTTTAGCACTCAGATGGTCCTATTTCGGTTCAATAAGCTGAAATATATATGAGCCTTTTGGCTGCACCTGCTTCACCCCTTCCTTCTGCAGCCAACTCCCAACCATGGATTCCTATCCTTGTTATATTAACCACAGTTTCCTAGTTTGGGTGTAACAGGAAACAGTGGTTCACAGAGGACGTCCTGGTTTGTTTGCACACTTTTACAAGGGGTGCAAGCATCTGTGACCCACCCGGCTGTTTGGCATGGTTGCCACTCGAGTGTGTGAAAGATGCACAAACCCCACACCTCTCAACGTTGCTTTTGGGATGACTCATATTCAGTGTGAGCATTTGGCCTTGAGTTTATTTGGCGCGGTGTAGCCAATCTGCACACCAGCAGCTAAGCAGACCTAGGGGACATGACTGTGGCAGCCATGGTGGAAAAGGCTTAGGAAACCTGTTGTAGCAGCCTTACAGCAATCTGGTTGTGTGCATTTGGCACCGTGCCCGGGGCGTGGCTTTTGGCACCCCATCACCAAGGCCCCCAGCAATCAGCAGTTGCCACTTCACATCAAAAACCAATTTCAGCAGCAGTCGCTTGTGGCCAACACTGCCAGTTCGGAAACAAATCGCTGCATGGGCTTTCCCCTTTCCCATCACACATGCAGTTAGGTTTATGGCTGTGCTCCGGTGCTTTTCTATTTCACTCTAAAGCCAGGTTGGCAAGTTCTGTTGGCAGGAAGGGCCGTAGCTCAGTGGAAGAGTATCTGCTTTGCATGCAGAAGGTCCCAGGTTCAATTCCTGGCAACCCCAAGGCAGGACAGGGAAAGATTTCTGCCTGAAATCCTGGACTTTCACAGCCGTTCAAGCATAGGCAGGCATGAGCTAGATGAACCGATGTTCTGACTGAGTGAAAGACAGCTTCCTATTTCTGCGAAGTTTCTCGAGAGGCATTGCTCCTCCTTTGTTGCTGCGTTCAAACAAAATTAGGGAAAGAAAGAAGCTGCGCTTCTGTCACTGCTCGTGGAGACCCTCAGCCCCAAGGAACAGCTGAAGAATTTCTCTTTGCCTTGGAAAAAAATTGATGAAATGGTACCCTGCCCCCCACCCAACACTATACTGGTCCACAAATAGGGTAGAGAATTTCAAGAGGTCATTAGTACCCAGCAATCATTCGTTGTAGCTGCTCTATTTTCCAGGCAGCAGTCTGGGGGCAGGAAGTATATTCTAGCATGCAAATAGACCCCTATTACAGTCCCTTCTCCGTTGCTACAGCCTGACATTTCCATTGCAAAAACAAGGGTCTGGTCCTCCTGTTAAAGATGGCAAGGCTCTTTTATACAGCAGGCCTCACCTAGCAAGTAAGGATTTCCTAAGATGTGCAGGGCATTATATACAAAACTCAAAGAGGCAAGCGCACGTTCAGATCAGAGAATCAGAATTGTAGAGTTGGAAGGGACCTCGAGGGTCATCTGGTCCAACCGCTGCAGATGACTAGATGACTCAACTAGATCCAAGAAAGGAGAGTCCACCACCTCTTGTGGGAGTCTGTTCCATTGTTGAATAGCTCTTACTCCCAGAAAGTTCTTCCTGATGTTTAGTTGGAATCTCCTTTCTTGTAACTTGAACCCATTGGTTCAAGTCCTACCTTCCAGAGCAGCAGAAAACAAACTTGCTCCATCTTCCATACGACAGTCCCTTAGGTATTTGAAGATGGCTATCGTGTCTCCTCTTCTCCAGGCTCCTTCAACCGTTCCTCATAAGGTTTGGTTTCCAGACCCTTGATCATCCTGGTTGCCCTCCTCTGCACATGTTCCATCTTATCAATATCCTTCTTGAACTGTGTCGCCCCGAACTTGACACAATATTCTAAATGCAGTCTGGCCAAGGCAAAATAGAGCGGTACTATGATGTGGAATCTTTCTCACAAACATGCACACACTTAACTTTAGGGTGGCGCTGTGGTCTAAACCACAGGGCCTAGGGCTTGCCGATCAGAAGGTCAGCGGTTCGAATCCCCGCGACGGGGTGAGCTCCTGTTGTTCGGTCCCAGCTCCTGCCCACCTAGCAGTTTGAAAGCACATCAAAGTGCAAGTAGATAAATAGGTACCGCTCTGGCGGGAAGGTAAACGGTGTTTCCGTGCGCTGCTCTGGTTCGCCAGAAGCAGCTTAGTCATGCTGGCCACATGACCCGGAAACTGTCTGTGGACAAATGCCGGCTCCCTTGGCCTATAGAGCGAGATGAGCACCACAACCCCAGAGTCGTCCGCGACTGGACCTAATGGTCAGGGGTCCCTTTACCTTTATGGCTTCCTTTGATCTGATGTGGAGTCTTTCTCACGAACATGCACACACTTAACTTTAGGGTGCAAGTATAATCACTGGAAGAGCACTAGCAGATCATATCAAAGGTTCGTCATCCCATCTCCCCCAGTAGCCAACTTGATGCCTATTTAGGAAGATCACCAGAACAGGGTGGCTTTAATTCCCACCCTTAGCAAGGCAGGGTCTGCCTTTTTGTGCTGGTGAGCACATCTGGAATTTTGAGGAAGTGCTGTGGGCATCAGTCACACTTCACATTTAAAGTAACACTGCTCCTATACTGGGAGGCTCATTTTCCTTAGGAACAAAAATGTTTTGACACTTTTCAATTACTATCTGGCAGGGCTTCCTGGGATCCACTAAGATGGCTTCGTGGCCTTAGAAGTTGGCTCCGAAATCAGACAGGGAACCTATGTCTTTCCAGATAATCAATGATCTCCGATTCCCATCAGCTCCAACCAGCACGACTCCTGGTCATGGATGATGGGGGGTTGGGAGCTCAGCAATCTCCAGAGCGCTACGGCTTCCCCAGTCCATGGTTGCACCACGTTTGTGCCAAGTGCCCTGGCGTTGCAAAAACAAATGCTAAGATTGTAGCAGTAGTTTAAAGTGCTGCTGCAGTTTTGTTTGGATTTCTTATTTTTATTTTAAGGACTGCATCATGCCAAGCCGTGATTCATGCATCCTTGGACTGGTATCAACATGCAAGTTGATGACGGGACCATTTGCAAATCCATTGTGCACAGAGGGAGGCAATTGCTGTTTCCTGACCTGCCCAGGCTTCATCATGCTGTTTGCAAACCCTCCAAGAGCACAAGCTGTGACCTTGCATGCCGGCACAGCTCACCTTAGAATAATAATAATAATAATAATAATAATAATAATAATAATAATAATAATAATTTATTTGTACCCCACCCATCTGGCTGGGTCTCCCCAGCCACTCTGGGCGGCTTCCACCAAACATTAAAATACATTTAAAATATCACAGTTTAAAAACTTCCCTAAACAACCGTCACCACTTCCATGCTTCAATTATGTGTTTGTATGAAGAAGTACTTCATTTACCCATCCTAAATCTTCCAAGATTCAGTTTCATTGGCTCTCCCCAAGTTCTATGAATGAGACAGTGAATGAATGGATGGGGCTGAGGTGTGGAACATGGTGGAATTACTGGGCTTATTAGTTTACATAGTGCCATCAGTGGACATGGGGCTTTCTCACATAGACAAAAGGGGCACGCCCCCTACATGGAGGAGCTTACGGTATAAAAGTTGAGGGTGATGGAGAATGGATGGGGGGGGAGGAGAGGGAACAAGGGGTGCACAGTCCTTGGTGCTTCACCTCAAGAAAGACATTGCATTGCTGGGAAACATGCAGAGAATGTGCTGCTAAGCCTGCTATCTTATGCACCAGGGATAGCCAGCATTGTGTCATCGAGATGTTTTGGCCAAACCCCAGCAGTGATGAGCTTTGTAGTCCCACCCAGAGGGTACCAGATCAGCTACGCACTTTCCTCGGAATAATTCCCGTTGAATTAGATGCCTCTTATGTCTGAGCAGAGAAGTGTACGATTGCACTGTTAAATGAATGAAGGGTTTGAGAACTTTTCCTAGGAGGACAGATCAAAGTGTTGGAGGTCTTTGAGTCTAGAACAAGAAATGATTCAGCAGAGGGTCGGTGAAGGTTGAGGTGTCACAAAACGGTGACGAGAAAGCTATGGGCAGGCAGAAGCTTTTCCCCTTCGCTCATAATGCTAGAACTCAGGGAGAGCCAATGAAACTGAATCTTGGAAGATTTAGGATGGGTATAGAATCATAGAATCATAGAGTTGGAAGAGACCACAAGGGCCACCCAGTCCAACCCCCTGCCAAGCAGGAAACACCATCAAAGCATTCCTGACAGATGGCTGTCAAGCCTCCGCTTAAAGACCTCCAAAGAAGGAGACTCCACCACACTCCTTGGTAGCAAATTCCACTGCCGAACAGCTCTTACTGTCAGGAAGTTCTTCCTAATGTTTAGCTGGAATCTTCTTTCTTGTAGTTTGAATCCATTGCCCCGTGTCCACTTCTCTGGAGCAGCAGAAAACAACCTTTCACCCTCCTCTATATGACATCCTTTGATATATTTGAACATGGCTATCATATCACCCCTTACATGGCTATCATATCACCCCTTCTTCATACAAACACATAATTGAAGCATGGAAGTGGTGACGGTTGCTGGCTTATGTGTCTTTCAGAAAATGCTAGGCATGTTTCTGGTGGAAGATCAAAGGCTGTTAGCCAGGATGGCAACATAGAACCTGAAAGTTCAGGTGCAGTATATTTCTGAATATCAGTTGATGATGAGCACCTGCTGGAGAGGACCATCACCTCTAAGCCCTGCTTGCGGGCTCTGGTTGGACTTGGACAGCATACAAAGCAAACCACTGGAGGTTTCTTAGGGGCAAATGCAATGATCAAATGCATTTTCCGGCTTTGTTTCAGCTGGGAATGGGTGGGGTGTCTCATCCTGTACACAAGGTAAACAGCAGCCCTTGGCTACACCCAGAATACACTGTGCACCAGAGAAGTGTGGGTTTTTTTGGGTTTTTTAGTGGCAAGCTACCCCTATAGAAGCCATGCGGGCTGGCTGTGTAACAGGGTGGAGTTTGCACAAAGGACAATGGCGCTCACAATAGCCCTCCCTGTGACCCTGTTTCTCAGTCTGATCTTGTGATGCCACTGTCAAGACATCCAGCACCTGGCCGATGAAGTGGTGCAGCAAAAGTGGGCATGCGTTGAGAAATTGGGCTGCCTGGCAAGCAATCGCATGAGTGCTGCCAAGCCAAATATTGGCATATTTAGGGAGAGCCATAGCTTTGTGGCAGAGAACCTGCCTTGCATGCAGAAGGCCCCAGTTCCACCCCCCCCCAGCATCTCCAAGTAGAGCTGGGAGAAACTCGATTTCGGAAACCCTGGATAGCTGCTGCCAATCATCATGGGGGCCATGGGATGACACTTTGCCCAGGGCTCCCCGAATTATGGAGATGCCGGTTGCTGAGTTCTGCATCTAAGGAATGTTTACTGAGTTTTGACCTCCCCTGCCGTCAGCACTGTGCATTTAAAGCAGTATCGTGCCACTTTAAAAGATGCCGTGGCTTCCCCCGCAGAATCTGGGGAGCAACAGAGCTCCCATTTCCATGGTGGTTTAACCACCAGTCCTTCCTTCCAGGGAACTCTGGAAATTGTAGCTCTCTGAGGAGGACCAGTGTCTCCTAACAACTCTCAGCACCCTTAACTGCATTTAAAACGGAATGGAAGAAATGAAATGTGATGTGGATTTTGGGGTGTGGGTTCGTGCTGCCACCTGCTGGCTCCAGGAGCTCGCTTCTCGCTCAGTTCTTTGTGTGCTAAGCTTTCCGCACAGCGAAGTCCAGTTGTGGCATCTAAGATGGTTTCCAGGAATGACTTGTGTCTGTAGCTACTGTGGCAAAAGTTGGAGGTTCCTCAGCCTATTAGTTCTTGTGTTTGGTGTGGCCTCTCTTCAGTTGCCTTGATCCAGCTCTTGGAAGTAAAGTCCCCAAATCCCAACTAGATTATGGTTACCAGATTTTTTTCAATGAATCTGGGGACACTTTTTTTTTTTTTTTGAAGCTGAGTAGCAACAGGGAGTCAATAGTTGGGATGGTGAGGCCAAAGACCCTGGGCCCAAGCACACATGCATATTGTATAAAGGTGCAAAGCCCTTCTTTTGCACCCTGTGAAACATAAATGCGCAGAGTTGTTGTTTTCTTAAAAAAACTGGGCAACGGCACGCCACCCGCCCGTGACTCCCGAGCCTTCCCCGATCTCCTTCCCCCTTCCCCCTTTGTTTTGACAGATCAAGGGAGGCTCGGGAGTCACGGGCAGGTGGCCGTTGCCCAGGAGGGGCCAGCCTGGTAGCACAGTTGGCTCTGGCTGGCTTCAGGATCTGCTCTCTGCTGTGGCACAGGAAAAATGGTAGGCACCATGGCAGCGTGCAGCAACCAGCTCCTGAAACCAGCCAGAGCCAACTGCGCTACCAGGCTGGCTCCGGGCTGCTGAGGCTGCCACTGCCACGTTTCCCGGGGACAGATTTGCAAATCTGGGGACTGTTCCCAGGAACTGCGGGTGTCTGGTAACCCTAAACTAAATTAGTCCATTTTAGAATCATAGAATTGTCATCTAGTCCGACCCCCTTCAATTCAGGAATCCTGCCCACAGCTGTCCATGGGTGGGCTTGAGCCACCATCCTGTTGGTTAACAGCCAGACCCATCGAAAGAACTGTGCGTGTGAATTTGACAACATAGCCCATGTTTTTATGCCAAGTACCATTGGTTTTTTTGGCAGCTGGATAAATTAAGAAAAATAAGTATGGACGAGCAAGTATTGTTCTCTCCATGATTAAGCTACCCAATGGTTCTTGGAGATCTTTAAAAAAAAAAAAAGTTGGCCAGTCATCTGTTAGAGATGCTTCAAAACACCTGAAGGAGCCAATGAATTTAGGACAGCAGTTGCCATGGAACTTTCTGGAACTGCCACCACGGCAGAAATCATGGGGGGCTTGTGCAGGAAGCAGCACCCACCCACCTGGGGATTCTTACAGTTTATGTACATGCCACCTTTTGGACCAAAAAGCCCCCCCCCCGCCCCCGGCGGTTTCCAGAGAAGAAACACATAAATTCAAAAATGCACATTACAAATTATTATTATTATTTAATTCAAAACGGGATCTTAGCATTTCAAAAACATGAAGATCCATGTGAAGGCCACTGCGACAGGCATCTGGTTGTTGACATTTTTAGAAGCAGAGTATTTAATTGGCAGTGTCCTAGAAGTGCTTGCCTCGTATTTATATTCATTTATGATGTTCATGTTACCTTATGGAGTATTAAAAAGCAATGTTTATGCAGTTTCTAATTGAATGTTTCCCTTTTTAAAGTTGTCTTTCTCTTAAGGGTTTTGTGGTTCTTTTCCTTAAGCTATAGTCCATCAACATTGGGCGGGCCACAGAGTCTCCATCTGATTCGTAGAATCATAGAATTGTCGAGTTGGAAGGGATCCCAAGGGTCATCTAGTCCAACCCCCCTACAGTGCAGGAATCCCAACTAAAGCATCCCTGGCAGATGGCCATCCAACCTCTGCTTAAAAAGCTCCAGAGAAGGTCCACCACTTCTCATGAGTTTGTTCCACTGGCAAACAGAAGGTTCTTCCTGATGTTGAGTCAGAATCTCCTTTCTTGTAACGTGAAGCCATTGGTCATACTCTCCAGTGCATCAGAAAACAAGCTTCCTCCATCTTCCATGTTCCATAGCCATTTAGATATTTGATTATGGCTACCATATCTCCTCTCAGTCTCCCCTTTCCAGGCTAAGCATACCCAGCTCCCTCAACCGTTCCCCATAAGGCTTGGTTTCCAGAACATTCTTGTGTTCCTAAACTAGCCTCCCCCAATCTTGTGACTCCAGATGCTGCTGGATTCCCAACTCCCATCCGCCAGCTGTCAGTGATGTTGTGAACTGTAGTCTGAGAACATAGAGAGGGCCACAGATTCGGACAGGACCTTATAGGCGTGTTCCAACTCCATATTCAGCGGAGCTGCCCAGAACTGATAATGTTGCTTCTCCTTTTTGCAGGCAAGACAAGCTGAAGATCCACATGAGGAAGCACACGGGAGAAAGGCCCTACCTCTGCATCCACTGCAACGCCAAATTCGTCCACAACTACGACCTGAAGAACCACATGCGTATCCACACGGGAATCCGCCCTTACCAGTGCAAGTTCTGCTACAAGAGCTTTACCCGCTCGGACCACCTGCACCGCCACATCAAGCGACAGAGCTGCCGGATCTCCAGGCCCAGGAGGGGGCGCAAGCCGGCCACCTGGAGAGCGGCCAGCTTGTTGTTTGCGCAGAACGGCCAGCCGGACGACAAGAGCTTCCTGGTGCCTCCGGCCCTCGAGGAGATGAGCAGCCACCTTGGCAGCGCGGCGATGTGCCTTCCGGGCCCCAGCCCTAAGCATTTTATGGACGGGGCCAAGAACGCTCTGAATTTGCAAGAGCTGGAGAGCCAGTTTGAGGAAACCCAAATGAAGCTGTTTGGGAGGACACACCTGGACGTGGAGAGGAACGGAGGCCTCTTTGCCTTCGCGCTGGGCCACAATGAGAGCCTCTCGGCCCGGCCGTATTTCTCCCTTCCCGACCCCTGGGGGACGGGGTTCAATGGACTGGCGGGACTCAACCACCTTGCTCCCATTTCCGAAGCGAGCAACTAAGTGCCACCTTCTATCCAATGGATGGCTTTGGTAGGTTGACGGTTGGCAGAGGAGATAAATTTCAGCTAGGAAGCCAAATAATGTGCAATACTGACTCTTTACTTCTTTCTGTCCCATACAGTACATGTGATTGGTTAACTCTGGTCACATGGAAAGGACAGTGGTCCCTTGGTTCTCAAACTTAATCCGTTCCGAAAGTCCGTTCCAAAACCAAAGCGTTCCAAAACCAAGGTGCGTTTTCCCATAGAAAGTAATGCAAAACGGATTAATCCGTTCCAGACTTTCAAAAACAACCCCTAAAACAGCAATGTAACATGAATTTTGCTATCTAATGAGACCATTGATCCATAAAATGAAAGCGGTAATCAATGTACTGTACTATAAAATAAATAAGACAGTATTGTAGATGGTAAAAATTAAAATTTTCTTACCTGCGCCGATGATAGTCATTGTTTGGATGGGGGGCTTTTATCCATTTCCGCAGTCACACAATCAATCAATCAGTAGCTGAACTGGGTCCCACACGGTCACAAAAACAAATTCACCCCAAAAGCCTCAAAAACAAAAATGCAAAATAAGTAGCAAAAACAAAAGCGCCAAACTTAATCCATTCCGGAAGTCCGTTTGACTTCTGAAATGTTCGAAAACCAAGGCGCGGCTTCTGATTGGTGCAGGTGCTCCGGAAACAATAGCCGACAGCCCCATCGGATGTTCGGCTTCCGAAAAATGTTCGGAAACTGGAACACTTACTTCTGGGTTTTCGGCATTTGGGAACCAAGGCATTTGAGTACCAAGGCGTCTGAGAACCAAGGCACCACTGTATCTTATTACATTCGCCATTTTGTTTTGTGCTTGAGTGACTTGACTGCAATGGCTGCATCTCCATGAACACCGAAGAAGAGGCAGAGTTAGATAACTGTCTCTCCAAACGCAACGGAGGAGAGGAGTGCTAGATCTTAAGACACAGCCAGTCTGTTATGGGAAGAAACATTGGGGTCCCGAGCTG
The DNA here is from genome assembly GCF_009819535.1 of Lacerta agilis. Lineage (NCBI taxonomy): Eukaryota > Metazoa > Chordata > Lepidosauria > Squamata > Lacertidae > Lacerta > Lacerta agilis. The sequence continues at coordinate 9,406,464 of NC_046322.1, read as the reverse complement.
TTTAGGGCCTTAAAGCACCAGCACCTCACATTGGGCTTGGAAGCACATAACCGGCCAATGTTAATTCTTTCAGAATAGGTGCAATGTGTATCAGTTGAAATTCCAGCAGACAGTTTCTGCACTCATTGAAGCCTCCAGGTTGTCTGTAAGGGCAGCCCCACAAACTGTGCATTGCAGTAGTCTAGCTGGGAGGTTACCAGAGAGCATGGCAAGGCGAACCCCCCATTTTTTATGTGGGGGGGGTCTTCCTTCCAAGAATAATGAAAGAAAAACCATAGGATTGTGACTTTAAAGAATGGACTACTGAAAGCAACGTTCCCTGTACCTGAAATTTCTTTTCTTTTTCTCTCCCTAGGCCCCCTTCCGCACTGCTTGGCTCCCTCTGGTGAAGGGACCTTTCAAGGATCAAAGACTTTTTTTTCTTACTGGAAGACTGTTGGAAATTAAATCACCCCCCCCCCCCAAAAAAACACAACTGCCTGCATTTGTTTAAAACCCACCAAAAGACTTCTCTTATTTGCACCAGTGTGGGGAAGGAGAACAGAACCTTTTGAGAACCGCGTCAGACTAATTTTTTTTGTTTTTAAATGTACAGACATCTCTCTGAGCTACTGTTTTGCAGATTATGGCTTCCTTCAGGTTTTGAGGGGTTATTTGAGTGCGGGGAGGGTTTGCCGGGGGGGGGAGCGTCCTACGATTTGGAGTCCTTGTAAAATATCCAAAGATTCTGAGTACTGTATAATCTACAAGAACTTGAAGCAAAAGGGACATGGTTTCGTTATGTTTCCTGTTTGTCGGGATGGGGGTATTGTCAGGAGGGTGGAAGATCCTTTGGAAATTTTCTATTTATAACTATTTTTATGTGACTGCTTTATGTAAAAAGAAGAATGGGGTGGGGTGTGGGATACCATGTCAAACAGATTTGCCTTAGATAATCAAGGGACAATCATCCTTAACTCTTGCGGACGCTCTAGATTCTTGTTTTAAAAGACCGGAAAAGATACTTTTATGTATTTATTAAGCAGTATTCGTCGATTTTCTTTTTCTTAAATTATTGGCAACATGCAGGGTTTTTAAAGATGCACATCAGTGAAACACGGGGAAGGAAAAGGCTGGTTCACACATGACAGGGCAGCAAACCTGGGTTTGTCACCAGGTGTACACTCAGCAGGTAACATAACTGTGGCCGGTCATGGCTTTCTGACAAATATACTTCGATAATGCACGTGTTTGTAAGTATATGGGTCACATGTGCTTAAGACATCTTCAGGGTACACCGAAGAAACGTAATGTGTGAATAGATGCTAGCAGGTGTTCCATAATTTAACCCAGCCTTCCCCCAACCTGGTGCCCTTCAAACGTTTTGAACTACAACACCCAGTTCAAACCCACCTGTGTACATTTAGTGCCATTCAGTTTGACTTACAGGACCCCCAGATTGGGCTGCTTCCAAAGGCCTTTTCCATGTGACTTTGCACCTTATTAGACTTCTTGATTGTTAAAGGGAACAATGGGCGCTGATTGTGTTGCTGTTGTTAACAAGTTAAGGCTGATTGCCCCTGGATGATCTCATTTGGGTTATATGTTAGCTGGCTCATAGCTGGGCTCATTTTCTGGTGGAAGGGACATTACAGACCATAATGCTCTCGCAGCTTCTTGACATTTCACTGCAATGCAGAGGTGTGCTGGGCCCCTGGCATCCCATAATTGCAGCTGCCTGCTTCGAGGGGGCGAATACCCCATTGTGGGCTGCCCTTGGCTAATTGTTCCCTGTGATCAAGTACATGTAGAATTTTCCACGGCATCTGGAACCTAGATTCTGACAACCTTCCGCTTTTCTTTGCTTTATTTCTCTTTTTTTTTAATATAAATAATCCATACTTCTAGACCCTGTGATTTTGGAGATACATTTGAAGTCATGCAACATGGACAGCTGCTCACTTTGGTGCAATGAGCTGTGGTTGGTGCCCTGATGAGAGATCTGCTCTGCAAAAGGATTTCAGCACCACACACACATAAAGGGATGGTTGCCCCTCCACTGAAGTGAACAGGAAATCTCGCTTCAGCAGAAGCTCTCTCTCTGTGTCGGCATCACAGCACACAAGAGGTTCTGGACTATGGCAGCTTCTGGAACTTTGGAGATGGGTTTGAAGCTCAGTTATGCACCAGCTGCATCTCCGAGCTTCATCATCTGCCCATGCACCTTGCGTTTCAATTCCCCTGAAGCTATCCACATGTCTGCCATGCAGGTGGAAGCAACTGTGGTGCTGGCATGGGCTTTTCTGCCTCTCTTCCCACCCCAACTTCGGGCAAAAACACCTGCTGCCAGAGAGATCTGTGAAAATAGTAGACACAGACGTTCTCTCTCTGGTCAGAAGGTCGATGCAGCTAGCAGGTTGCAAGTACTTTCTTCTTTTGGGGGAAGTGGGGAATGGTGTGACCCAGAAGGAACCCCTCCAGCTACATGTGACGTCCTCCTAGATCAGGGATGAAGAACCAGTGACTTACTAGTTGTTGTTGTTGTAAGCCCAAGAAAACGTGGTCAGGGATGATGTCCAGCAGGATCTGGAGGGCCACAGGTCCACCACCTCTGCCCTAGAAGATGCCGGCACGGGAAGAAAGGTGCGCTTTACATGTCTTCCCACATTTAGAGGGTAATACCTGAACTTGCCCATCGTATCTGCGAGTGCTAAAGCAGGAAATTGCCATGCAGACATTCCCAATACGCATCTCCAACATTTGGAGACTTTATTCTGGTCCAGAATAAAGCTGGCGTATAACTGAGCAGGGTTTTGTGCAGAAGATATTTGCAACTGATTTGTTCCATTTATCTGGAGCGCAGAATTGGAGGGGAGGGCCTCTCACTCATGCGGAATATTAAGGGTGCTCGCTATCCTGTAACTCATTCCTCACAATGTGCAGGATGAATATTCTGATGCACCAGCTTGCCCAGGGAGGTTCATTCTGATCAAGGGTATTGCTGGAGTCTGTAGACAATGCAAAATCTGACAGGCCACAGTCCAACATAGTTGAGCTGGCCAAAGCCCATTGGAATCAATACTAAAAGTGGGTTGAGCTCCCGAGTATGGGCTGGTTCCCAAGTGATGAATGGACCATCGCAGGCATGTCTGAATGGACCACCACAGGTGCAAAACCACAGGCAGAGCTTGCATATCTGTTTGCAGCACCTCCAACGCACAGGTCTTCCAGTGGTGTCAGTTCACACCTTCAGCTGCCAATCGCAAAGTGCACAGTAATCAAGTGTGAGAGAGAAGGAAGTGGTGGGAAACACCTGAGTAAACCAATCAAAGCACAGATTGCAGTAAAATGCCCCAGTCTGCTACAGGGCCCAATGCTTTGATGCCTGGATTCATCCACCCTTCCCAAAAGCTACTTGAGGGAATTCTCTGCAAGAGGCATTGCTTTGTACAGGTGTCCAGTCCACAGCGACCACCTTTGTTGTGGTAGATGAGGGGAATTGCACTGTGTGGCACATGGAAGCAGAGAGGGGCACTGGAGATTTTTGTGTGTGTTAACTGAAATTTCAGAAGCCAATTTAAAAATTGCCAGCGGGCAAGGATTCAGGGCCCACCATAGCCCTTTCCCTGTGACTTAAGAAACCTGAATCAATTGTGCAGAATAGTAGGAGTGGTGAAAACCTGCAATATAAGTGATGCAAAGTTGAAAGAAATGATGCAGTATTGCTCAGTTTGCATAATTTACGCAAGCCACAGGACCCAGTTTTTGTATTGCTCAGGGGCAGATTATTATTATTATTATTATTATTATTATTATTATTAAGCATTAAGTACACATGGCCCCAACTATTTTGATCTTTCCATTACCCTTTCTGCTTCCACATTATTGGATCTCATTACACACCGATAACACTTGACATGAGGAACGAAGCAGAAGTCCCAAACCATGGCATTTTCCCCTGCTTCAAATGTTACCCATGTGGTACTGGACATGGGGCAGAGGCAATTATCCTGCAAACCTTCCTTTTAGTCAAGTGGTTGTTCTGCACAGATGTTTCAAGATACCTTGAGAATGAGCTTGCATGAGCAACTCTGGCCAATGCAGTAAGCAGTCCATGTGAACATGTTGAGCAAATGTTTTACTTGCACTAATTGCTGTAGAGCAGGATGTGACCAGACTCCTTCCATTTGATTTATTTGGGGGGCAGGGGAAAAAATTGCAAATCCCATCCGCTGACAAGGAGCCGGTCCTGTAAACATACCTATTGCACATTTTTGCAACCCGTGGACAAAATAAAATATTATCTCAAATCAACCAGTGTCCTAAACTCCTCAGAATTATGTGTTGTTATTTGATCTGCATCTGTTTCTTAAGGCCTCCCTAATCCTAAACCTTCTAAAAGTTCAATCTGGTACGTCTTTGCTCAGAAATAAGTCCCCATTAAATTAAACAGGACTTACTGGAATGTGTGCAGGAGGAGGAGAACTAAGATGATCAAGGGTCTAGAAGCCAAGCCTTGTGAGGAATGGTTGAAGAGTCTGGGTATGTCTAGCGTGGAAAAGAGGAGACTGGGAGGGGAGATATGATAGACATCTCCAAATATCTTAAGGGCTGTCCCATGGAAGATGGAGCAAGCTTGTTTTCTCCTGCTCTGGAGAGTAGGACTTGGACCAATGGCTTCAAGTTACAAGAAATGAGATTCTGACTAAACATAGGGGGAAACTTTTTGACAGTGGAACAGTCTCCCTTGCGAAATTGTGAACTTTCCTCCCTTGGAGGTTTATAAGCAGAGGTTGGGCCCCAGGCCTGAGTTCCTTACTCCTTACAGTGACTGACAGCGACTCTCCATAATTTCAAATGGGTCTCTCCCAGCCCTACCTGAGTCTATCTGCATGCAGTGCAGATGTTTCACCGCTAAGCTATGGTTTAAGAACAATAATCTGTGCAGCTCTTCAACACCATCTAGTGGCCAAATAATGTGGGAAACTGTCGCAGACAAACTGCACAGTGTTTATTTACTACGAACACATGAAATTTTTTTATCTTCTCAAGGCCTGATAAAGAGTTCTGGGGAAGCGAAACACCTGCATGCTATTTTGCAACATTCCTCTGGCCTAACAGTGGTATTTATTTCATTTATTTGTCTCATAAAATTTATAAACACACACACCCCTTAAAGCGGTTTACAAGGAGGTATGAATTTTAGGTTTTTGTTTTTTTAAAAATGATATTCTTTAAAGCTTACAACACATCCAAAATGAATCGTGTGAAATAAGGTGACAAATAAATGAATATCCCATCAAATAGTTCCCATGATGGAAATCTATTTCTAGACTGCAGAAAGCTGGAGAGAGTGAACGGACCACAACCAGACTGCGGTGTTTGGGGTGAACCAAGAGTTCATCCCCAGAACTTCCTGTTCCTCCCCACCATGTGACTTCTTCAAAGCAGAAATGGTGGCCCAACTAAATGAACACAGGAAGCATTAGAAATGCATATTGCATAATCCACTTAAGGTTTAGTAAATTGACTCTGCCTCTGCAGTTACCTGCGGCCAGTTTTAATCTAGATGCAATGCTATCATAGGGAGAATTTTGTCTGATTCAGATGGATCACTGGTATTGTTAAATAGACCTAGATGTCAAACTCTATTATTATAAGCGTGTTTACTTCTATCTCCCACTGATATCAGTGGGGAATGTTTGATAGTGCATTGTTTTAATTCATGGATAAAAAGGTAAAGGACCTCTGGACAGTTAAGTCCAGTCAAATGTGGCTATGGGGTTGCAGCACTCATCCTGCTTTCAGGCCGAGGGAGGCGGCGTTTGTCCACAGACAGCTTTCTGCGTCATGTGGCCAGTCACCATGACTGAACCACTTCTGGTGCAATGGAACACCATGACAGAAACCAGAGTGCACAGAAACGTCATTTACCTTCCCGCTGCAGCGGTACCTATTTATCTACTTGCACTGGCGTGCTTTTGAACTGCTAGGTTGGCAGGAGCTGGGACAGAGTAACGGGAATTCGCCCCATCGCGGGGATTCGAACCGCCAACCTTCTGATCGGCAAGCCCAAGGAGCTCAGTGGTTTAGACTACAGCGCCACCCGCGTCCCGTGTATAAGTCATGGACACCCAATGGGCACAGCACACAGTTAGAATGGACTTGCTCTCACAAGAGGCAGTGGTGGCTAACAGCTTAGATGCCTTTAAAAGAGGACTAGACAAATTCATGGAGGGAAGGGCAATGGACAGCTACCGTACTAGCCATGATGCCTGGGCTCTTCCTCCAAGGTCCGAGGCAGCAATGCTTCTGAATACCAGTTGCTGGAAACCTCAGGAGGGGGGAGAGTGTTTTGTTCTCAGGCCCTGCTTGCGGATTTCCCACAAGCATCTGATAGGCCACTGTAATAACAGGACGCTGGACTAGATGGGCCATTGGCAGGTTCTTAATAAAGTCCTAAGCACCTGTTGCTTTCAGCTGCAGCTCCAGATGTCAGAGATCCTGGATTGGACAATACCCAACCCAGGTCAGGAATGGGTCCTGACAGCCCTCCCATCTGCTCTGAACAATGGAAACTGTGGGAATCCGCATGTCATTCTCTGTGTCCTTTGGATGCTCTTTTACTCCACAGAGACCAGTTGAGGTCCAAGTGGAAGCCATAAACTTCAAAGTAAGCTGAGATGGGAACATGTGCTATCTTGTGAAAAGCATTTTAGAGGCAAGGTTTCCAAATATCTGAAAAGGTAAAACTGGAGGGGGGGAATAAATTAATGGAAGAGGAAATTATGAACATGCCTGGCAGGAAATGGTGGAGAGAAGATGATGACATCTTGCAAAAAGAAAAAAGAAAAGGGGGGATTACAAAGATAAATACATAAATATAGGAATAAATGAAGCTATGGGTGACTGACATACAACAAGTTTTGCATATTGAGTAGATGTGACTTTAGCACTCAGGTAAGCATCTCTGCACATCTGTGAGGCCTGAAGGAATCATAAAATTGTGGAGTTGGAGGGTCCAACCCCCTGCAATGCAGGAATCTCAATTAAAGCATCCATGACTGATGGCCATCTAACCTCTGCTTTAAAACCTCCAAGGAAGGAGAGTCCACTACCTTCCAAGGGAGCCTGCTCCACTGTCAAACAGCTCTTACCATCAGAAAGTTATTCTTGATGTTTAGTCAGAATCTCCTTTCTTGTAACTTTAAGTCATTTTCTCCCTTCAGAGAAAATGAGCTTGTTCTGTCTTCCACGTGACAGCCCTTTTTAGATATTTGAAGATGGCTATCATATCTCCTCTCAGTCTCCTTTTTTCCCAGGCTAAACATACCCAGCTCCTTCAACTCCACATTGTGTGCTTGATTCAGATTGGCTTTGGGGCAGGAGAGAGACATCAATGTCCCCATGCCAAGCTCCCTTTCCCTCTCAAGAGACAATGGAGTGTGCCTCTGGGGGTGAAGTCAAACTGTTATTGAAGAGACCTCCCCAGGGCACAAACCTAGACAATGTGTATGGTGTTCCTAGGCTGCCCAAACAGCAAGACCCCTCTCTTGGCCTCGCTGATGTAGTCCAAAGGAAAGCAGAGCAAGACATTTAGCACCCGTTTGGCTGCAGGAATTGCTAGAAGGAGGTGTAAGGCACCATCCAACCGTCTTGGGGACTCCACTCTGAATTTGCATAGGAGATAGATGATAGATAGATAGATAGATAGATAGATAGATAGATAGATAGATGATAGATAGATGATAAATAGATGATATAGATGATATAGATGATAGATAGATAGATATCTCCCTCTTATATGTTTCCAGTGTGCACAGATGGTGTAGAAAATTGGGGTAAATCTCATTTAGGCCCTAATCTGCACAAACATATGCTTAATTAGCCCTAGCCCTTTTTTTACATAGTATAAATCGGAAGCAGACTGTATTGCAATAACTGACTGATCGTACAGTAAATTGGCTTATTCTTATCTTCCTGTCTGTTTCATTCAGATATTGTGATGAGTATTAACTTCATCCTATTGAAGAGATAAATGAGAAAATAATAAAGGTGAGATCAGGGTTAATCAAACTAAGCCCAAGATTATTGCATGCACTTAATTGGGCTCACATGACTTCCAAAGAACCCTTGGTTTCCTATTACTTCCCCCGCTCTCTTCCAGCATTAAGGCTTTATGAATATGGTTTGGGATGGCCCAAAAACATGCAGAAAGGATTGGCTTAAGTTGTGTGATGATTTGGACATTGTTGTTTTCACAGGAGGGGTGTGGGTGTAAGCATGAGGGGCCGCTTGGCACCTGCCATCGTGAGACATCTGCCAAGGTTCAGACTCCATCAGGTACAACTGCCTTGGTGGGCACCCAAGACCACCCTTGAAAAGTGGGGTGTAAATTTAAGAACGAGGCAATGTTAAGACAGGTCCATTGTAAGGGCTGGGCTGGGACTAACCCTGCCAGGAATCCCATCTGCACTCCAATGCAGATAAGGAGATCCATGGGTAGAAGGGGGCTCCTGTAAGCTTTGCACTTGCTGGGAAGTGGGATGAGGCCATAGCTCATTGCAAAAAGTCAAATCTTTGGGGGAAGCTGGTTTGTTGTGCAAGATCTCCCAATCCGCTATAATTCTGCAACCTGAATTTGCCACAGTCTGGAAGCAGCCCGAGAGAAATCATTATGCAAGTTTAAAAGCGAGACAAATACATTCACAACCATCATATTCAACCTTAACTTGCATAGAATCTGGGTTTACACACCGGGAAAGAGCAAGTTCTCTGTAGAGGAGAACAGATGTGTAATAAAAACAAAAACAAAGAACAAATAGGCTTGTGGCACCTTAAAGACTTAACAAATTTATTATGGCATAAGCTTATGTAGACAGATGTATGTAGCCTGATGCATAAAGTGAGGTATGATTTATTGATTTATAAAGCTTGTTTGCTGCTTCTCATTAAAATGTCTGAGATTATCTATAATAGAACAACAAATTTAGACAACATATATAATTGTTAAAAATGTTTTAAAGCCAGCAGCAATTTAAATATAACAAAAGGAAGACAGCTAATTATTATTTTTTAAATGCAATTCAGCCTTCCAACAATTCTTTTCTTTTTAAAAAGCCTTTTGGAATTAAAATGCTGGTGAGTCTTTTGAATCGTAACGTCTGTAAAGGTGAGTCCATGGAACCAGACTTTAGACACAGATGTGAAAGATGGTGAAGTAATCTTTGGAGGAAACACTTTTCAAATTAGCACGTAGGACCCAGGTTGCGCAGCGTGCAAGGTCAGTACATTGATCTGACAACTAGGTCCCAGCTGTGTAGTATCATAGCAATAATAATCAGAAATGTCTGTTTTGTTTGTTAATTTATTACATTTTATCTCACCTTCCATCATCTTCAGTTATCTTTGCCAATGCTCAGGGACAAGGAGAGTTGTAGTCTAACAGCTTCTGGAGACCAAAGGTTGAAGAATAGTGCTCTAGAGGACAGGACCATTTCTATACAAAGGCAGCTTTGATGCTTCTCTCAACTCAGTCTCAAGGTTACGCAAAGGGCTTTTCTAAGATCTGCATATATTTACATGAAACATAAGGGCAAAAGATATTATAAATAGCCTGTGAAGTCTCTAGGAAACTACCTCACCTTCTGGGAAAAGAAAGAAAGAAAAACAAAGCCACAAGGGGTTATGTGCTAGGGGAAGAGGCAGATACATGGTGAGATTGTGACAGATTTAAATCATAACGAGATCAGTCATGAATTAACTATTCAGCAGAGCCCTGAGAAAGACCGCAAATACATTCCTTCTAAAGTGACCATTAGTAAGCCATTAAGAATTAGTAAGCGTCTGACCTATAGAACCCCACACATCTCCAATTTGCATGTTGTATATTGCATCCCAGGGACAGGCTGACTTTTGTCTGCTTTCTCCCCCTAACAGCTATCACCCTCAAAGTCCAGCTATTTATTTTGCAAATTTGAAACATGACTGCATTTTGCAGATTATCTAACAATTAAGGCAGAGCTGCTCTGTGTTCACTGATCCCAAGTGTATGCTTCGTTTCAAGAGCAGAAAGAGATCCTTGCAATTCGATAAGAACATAAGGAAGGCTTGCTGGATCAGGCCAGTGGCCCATCTAGTCAGGCATCCTGTTCTCACAGTGGCCAAGCAGATGCCCGTGGGTAACCTGCAAGCAGGATCTGAGCATGAGTACTCTCTCCTCATGGAGTTTCCAGCAACTATTAATCAGAAGCATTGCTGCCTCTGCATTACTGAATGTGAAGGCAGAGCATAGCCATTGTGGCTAATAGCCACCGATTTCTCTCTCTCCTCCATGAATTCATTCAACCCTCTTTTAAAGCCACCCAAGTTGGTGGCCATTACTGCCATGTTTGGGAGCAAATCCCCCAGTCAGAGCTTCGACGTCGTCTTCGTCTTCTTCTTCTTCTTCTTCTTCTTCTTCTTCTTCTTCTTCTTCTTCTTCTTCTATCACTCGTAGCCAAGGAAGATTGTCTTCCATAAACATGGTTTTAACAGTGAGTCCATAAGTGACTATGGAGGCCAGTTCTGGATCCACACATCCTTCCACAGTGGGAACATAGGTTTCTGGGTGGGAGTTGATCACGGTGAAGGTTTGCCAAGCATGCCTTCCTATTAGCACGTTTCTTCCTTTCGTCCTGAGTTTGAGCATCTTCAAAGTCCACAACACCTTTGGTAAAGGCTGTTCTCCAAACACCAGTTGGTGTTTATGCTACATTTTTAAAGATTTGCCTTGAGAGAGTCTTTGAACATCTTTTGTTGACCACCAGCATTACACTTTCCATTTTTAAGTTTGGAATAGAGTAGTTGCTTTGGAAGATGATAATCAGGCATCCGCACATGACCAGTCCAGAGTTGATGTTGAAGAATCATTGCTTCGACACTCATGATCTTTGCTTCTTCCAGCACACTGACATTAGTTCGCCTGTCTTCTGAACCTTCCAACATTCAGCTTCATTGGATGTCCACGAGTTCTAGTGTTATGAGGGAGGAAAAATATACTTTCTCCATCCCATGCATAATTTTATAAACTATCGTGTCACCTCTCCCAAATGCTGAAAGCTTGACAAGAGTTGCTCCACTTCCCCAATCATTTTGGTTGCCCTTTCCTGAACCTTTCCCAACTCTGCAATATCCTTTTTGAGGTTGAGGCAACCAGAACCATACACAGTATTCCAAATTTGGTTGCTACCCTAGCTTCTCAGCAGCTGAGTCGCTGTTGCTTACCAGGAGGGGCGAGGACTGAACAAAATAGTTCAATCACCAATAAGGCCACATACATATAAAATATGTGCATTAAATCCCCATAATAGCAATACGGCATGCATAGAATAGCTAACTCTTATGGGCTGCTGACAGAGGAGTGGGAGGACTGTTCAGTTGGCCAGTTCTTGATAAAGATCTCCTTGGTACTTGGATAAGGTTTATTCTGCAACAGGAGGGATTTCTGTTATCTCTGAACAAATTGGAAAAGTTCTACCTAGCAACTATGTCACTGAAGCTCAGCATAAAAATAATCTATTGCCTGAGGAATTAGAACTTTACAAAGGAATAAAGGCTTGATAAAAACTGTATGCAGCTGGAAGCACTTTTTGCTGGTACATTATCACCCATGAATTGTTGTAGATCAAGCTGGTGTTAAAGACTGTACCTAAGTCATTGGCAATCCCAAGGAGTAAAAGACTTGTGATGTTTAATCAGCCATTTCTTTTTTGAATGGTTATCATTAGATAGTTTAGCCCTTTATGGACCAAATAATGGCAATGACCCTGCCAATTTCTTCAGGAATTCTGGCTCTTCAAGAGTAGAGTGCTTCATCTTTGAAGGGTGCCATCATTGAATCATAGAATCATAGAGTTGGAAGAGACCACAAGGGCCATCCAGTCCAACCCCCTATTGAAAAACACATCTTTTAGAAAGTAGGTGAATATGAAGGATCACAGCCAAATACATCTCCTGTCCCCTAATTTCACATCATGTTGTGCTGATAGCTGACCAGAATACTGACATACAGGTCATACCCACTGGCCATCTTGAGAAGGGGATGCTGGACTAGGTTGGCCACTGGCCTGATGCATCAGACTTGTCTTCTGTTCTTTTGACCTGAAGCCTAATTTTGAGAGACCTTTGAGCTAGGCCTCACACTTGATCTCCATGACTGTTGTTGTCTCCCTCCCTTCGGTGGGAAACCTGTAGATGTCCAGATGTTGGTGGACTTCACCTCCAGCTCGACTTGGACCACTTTGGGGGATGCTGGCTGAGGCAGAAGAGCGCTGGGAGCCCCAACAATGTCAGGAGGGCCAGAGGTTCCCAGCCCTGTTTTATTCCGTTGACAACATCCCTAAGCAATACATTTCCAGCCAAGGGTGCTTCTACATCTGCCTCCATCCACACTTTTGCAGACCTGCCAGCACACACTGTGGATTATTACGGAAATGGTTCTTCAGCGATCAAGTTTTCCCCTCACAAAAAGAGTAAGAAAAACACAGCTCATGCCCTCAGCTACACTCCTAAACCATGTTTTGTTCTGAAGGCCTAATTCTGTGGAGCCTCTGAAATATTACCTGACACACAGGTGTGATGTTGGGCGTGTGTGGAGCAAGGCAGAGGGAGGGGTCAGGAATGGCTTTTGCGGCGTATGTGTTTAAAATATGTGTTTATTTTTATTAAGGAGAGCTGAGGAACTGTATGTAACTGTGTTCGTTTTGCTCTGCTGCTTTTAGTACGTGGCGGAGCTCGGGGCCTATTTCCCGCCGCGAGAGACAATTCCCGCGCGGAAGGTTACGAAGCGCATCTGGCGGAGGAGTTCGCCGCCGACCTCCTTTCCCTCCACCTCTAGTGCTTTTGCAGCTCAACCCAATTTCTCCCACCCCGCACCCGCCTGGCGCAACCAACCCCCAAATATTGAGAATACGGGGAGGCAGCCCGACAACAGGCGGGAGGGCCAACCTGACACCCGCCTGGACCAATGCGCCGGCGCCTCCCGTCCCTAGCGAGGGCGGTGCTTCTCCCTCCCCTCCCGCCTCCCCTTCGACGCCGCGCGCCCTACGTGCGAGGCGATTGGCCGGCGACACCAGTCGCCGCTTTTCCAATGAGAGCTGAGGCAGCAAGAGAGAGCGGGAGGGGGAGGAGGGGCTGAGGAGGTGGAGGAGGAGGCGTGGCCGCTCGAAACCCCTCCTCTCCCGTCCCCCCTTATCCACTCCGCGCAGCAGCTTCCCCCGGACGGGCGGCGTCGGCGTCCAATGAGCGCGTCGTCGGTGCGCCGCGGGAGGGGCCTCTTCCCGGTAGCCAATAGCAGGCGCGGAGCGGCGAGCTCGCGGGGAGGGCGGGGGGGGGAGAAGAAGGGAGAGGGGCCTGCCAGCGAGAGAAGGAGCGAGGGTGGCAGAGGCGCAGCTCGGGGGGCGAGGAGGTTGGTCTCTGAGGGGGACGCGGGGCGGCGGCGGGCTGAGGGGCGGCGGCGGCAGGAGGGAAGGGGGCGCCCAAGCCGGGGGTCCCGGAAGGGTGGGCGGGGGGCACCCAGCGGCCTAGGCCCCGCGGCCTGGGCTGCGCGAGGGGGGTGGCTCCCTCGCTTTGTTGTGGTGGGAGTAGGCGGTGCTGCGGCGGGGGGAGGGGAGGCCGCCTCCGGGTGGGTGGGGGAGGGGAGGAGAATGAGGAAGGTGATGGTGTTGCCACCCAGCCCCTCAAAGACCCCCCACTTTCCTTCTTGGGTGGGGAGGCTCGGGTTGTGCATCTGGGCTTTTTAAGGGAGGAGGATTGTTTGCTGGTACTCTGCGTCCCCCCCATCCACCCTCCTCTCCCCAAGCTTGATCCTTTAGTAGGAAGAAAGCAAGCCAGCCAGCCCCCACGCACCCCCTTCTACTGAATTCAGTCAGCTCCTCCTCCCCCCTCCCCACTTTTTCATTACTCCCAAGGTGGGAAACGCGCGTGGGATCGCCTCCCCTTCTCTGCTCCGCTCCCTTCCCCGTTGCGCGCGTGCGCTTCGGCGTTGGAGCCAGCACCCGTCGGGGTCCTCTCCCAGCGCAAGTGAGGGGTGTGTGTGAGTGTGTGCGCGCTTTTAACTTTCCGGAGGAGCGGGGTTAACAAGTCCTCGAGCCCCACCACTTTGAAAACAAAGCAAATCTGCAGAAGCAGCTGAGCGGACGTGCCTTGGAGTTGGTGTCCGCGGGTAGTTTGTGCGAGCGCCGACCTCGGAAGGCGTGTTTGCTCGGAAGTAAGCCCTTGTTGCGACTTTAGGCTTCCCCTCCCCACCCCCTGAATAATGTGCACGAAAGGATTAATAGCCCTAAGCGCAGTTACTAAGGAGTCTGTTCCGCCGCGGGTTGATGGGTTTTACCTCTGAGTAAACATGGGTAGGATTACCCACTTATTCTTTATCTCTCTTCCTTAGATGCTGTTAGTTGGGTAAGAGGCAAGCAAATTCAAGCGACTGCAGAATTCTGTTTCCTTACAACCATGTGCGTATTTTAAAAGGTTGCACAGATTGACTTATCAATGTGCCAAGGATTGCTGTGTGTGCATATGTGTGCATACACTTTCTGTTGTTGGAATGGAGGGATGGCGGGAAGAGTCAGTAAAAGCCCATCAATGTGTTTTTTTTAGCAGTTGTGGGGGTGAAAAAGGTGAAATTCCCCTTCCCACAATTCTTAGTAGAGAAGCAGCTGAGAATAAAGTATTTACTTCAAACTTGTGCTACAAAAAGCAGCAATATTAGGATGGAAATGTCCAAATGTTCAAACTTGTGCTACAAAAAGCAGCAATATTAGGAAGGAAATGTCCAAAATAAGATTATTTTAGGCCAGTCCTTTCTTAATGTTGGTGTTTCTCTGTTCCCTGCACCCTTCTAGCAAACCAGCAATAAGACTGAGAACTGTATTTCTGACATCTCTTCCTAAATAGTTTTTTTTTTAATCTCTAGGGTTCCATTAAAAACAAAATTAGGAAAAGTGTTTATACATTCTACAAACACAGAAGTTGAGCACTTTGCAACAAGCCATTTGCACTAATCACAAGTTGCAAAATTGAAAGCTGAGGTTTTCTGAAACTAGGTGTGTTAAAAAAAACCAACAATATAATGCTATCGCATCTGCAAGCACACCATATTGTAAAAGGCAGTGTACATGATTCCATGTGTAAAAGATTGGGACTGGGATGCACAGCACTGTATGCCATAATAGTCAACATGGGTGGCTTCTGGGAATTGTTGGTATTCCTGTCAAGGATGCTGGGTCATACACAAGTGAGTTTCTTCAGGCTAACTTACTGCTGAGTGTGTTAGATTTGTTCTTGTAATACAGGAAAGGCTGATTCTGATTGTAAAAGGTAATGTACTTGAAGTATATTTCTGTTAAGTTGTGCTCCAGAGTAATTTGTCTGCCTTGTGCAGTATAAAGTCTTGATTATCATACTAAGTATAAGATTAGAGGTGAGGTTGCGGCCGTGTATTGTTGCAGGAACAGCTTGAGTATTATGTGCTGTGAATTTTAATTTTTAATTTTTGTTATTTAACGGCTGTTGTGGTTTTACTTTTACTGTAACCTGCCTTGGAATTGCTGTGTGGTGAAGGGCAGGATATAAATAAATCCAGTAAATAAAATACAGAAGTGCATGCATTAGAAAAACACACTTCTGAGCACCTACTGTGATCAAGGTTGTGAACATGTTATGCACTCATGTGGCAAGCAGCAAACATCTGTTTGAAAGAATTTAATTTAAATAGGCATGCTGGGCAAAGGAGTGAGGGACGTACAGAAGAACTGAATGACTTGCAGTGGAGTGGAAGTAATCTTTTGAAAGTCCTCTGTTGTTTAAAATGAGTTCTAATAGCAAAAAGCAGGTGGTGTATTGTGGTTTTACAAGGTTGCCTAAATGTTATTTGTAAGTTGCTACAGTGGTGCCTCGCTAGACGAAAATAATTCGTTCTGCGAGTGCTGTCGTATAGCGAATTTTTCGTCTTGCGAAGCACCAACGAGAGAATAGCGGTTTGACGAAAAAAAGAAAAAAAAAAATCGGAAATTTTTTCGTCTTGCGAGGCAAGCCCATTGAAAAATTCATCTTGCGAGACAGCCTTCCGCTAGCGAATGCCTTTCGTCTAGCGAGTTTTTCGTCTAGCGAGGCATTCGTCTAGCGGGGTACCACTGTATTTGTCTTGTTACAAGTACTCACCAAGCTGTGAAGCTTTACATTAGTTAAGTTGGAAGTACTGTACTGAACTTGGTGAGACGGACACTGAGCCAACATGCATAGAAACAGACTACCCAGGCCTATTAGGCAATGTGGGCTAGTAAATCTTTCTTTGAGCTCTAATTTTCCTAGGTGTATTTGCAAGACAGCATTGTCTGAAGATGAGGTGAACTGCTTTCCCCTTTCATAATTTCCTCTGGAAATTTTTGTTCTCACAAGAGTATTGGCTATGTGTATTCTGAAGGGCAGGATAACATTTTTAAAATACAGTAGTATTTCACACATTAAAAGTGTTTGACAAATGCTTGCTTGACCTTGCAATAACCCTGTTAAGGTAGATTGCTGGTAGTTGCAGCCTTAGTAGACTTGCCTCAGGCCATGAGGAGAATCTGTTTCTAATCTGTTGTTAATTTGGGAATTGAGACCAGGTGTCAGCACGCTACCTAATCCTGAGTTGCAGGAGTCAGGTGTTCTGTTGAAATTTTGGGGTGCTCTTGTCAAAATGTGTAAGATTCTAGTTTCAATCTATATGCCTACGTTCACCTATTAGTCTAGATTGACTTGTATTCATAATTGTTGGAAATGTTTTTTTCCAGGATGTCCTTATGAGTGCCAAAAGGATTATACTGCATGTTTGATGCTTTTACAAATGGATTTGGTCAGAGCTTGCAACCTAAGGAGCTGATTACTGCTTTCTTCATTAGCAAATAATGGATTTAGTAAAATAATGTGGAGAAAACAATTCTTGTGCTTAATTTTGTTCTAACTACAGAGATATCTTCTGCATATCTTGATTCTCGAGAAATACTGAGCTACCTAGACTTTTGCAAGTTTCATCTTCACTGACTCACTCTCACAAGTAAATGCTCATGTGAGAGGCCTATTTGGCTGAGCAGTATAACGTCAGAGAAGGGGGCATGTGTGAATTTGCATCTCCCCCAAGCAGTTACTTGCAAGAGCTTAGCTAAAATGACTCTCACTTCAGTATTTGACACCTGTGTATTTTAAAAAGTGCTGTGGAAAGAGGAGGTTATTTGACTAGACTTCTTACTCTGCACTTGATAGGAAGTCTAAATTTGCAATCTTACCAGTAATGTGTTGGTACTCTTAAATTCCTCAGGTGGCAGTTGTCTATCCAGAGAGCTGCTTCAATGTGAAGTTCTCAAGATATTACAAACCCATGCATATACTATTTGGTCAGTCAGTACTATTAGAATATATTATTTGGTTCTAAATGAGAGAGAACCGTTAAGAGACAATAGTTTGTTCTTACTGATGCTGTGAGATTGTCCACATTCTTTTAACTATGTTATATTACCAAGGACATAAAACCGGTAATTGAGCATTACTGTCTACATCTATGGTGCTTTTAGGCACAATACTGAACAATCTGTATTGGTAGTTACTGTGTTGCATATTTGCCACTAGTCGTGTTTAATAGCATAGTTCACATTGCCAAGTATCAAAGTGTTTTTTGGTAGGAATATTCAGTTCTCTATATTGGACAAACAGGCCAAAGGATAAATGGGCATAAATCTGATATCAGGAATCACAAGACAGAGAAACCAGTAGGAGAACACTTCAATCTCCCAGGACATTCTATACAAGATCTCAAAGTAGCTGTCTTAATACAAAGGAATTTCAGAAATAGACTGGACAGAGAAGTTGCTGAATTGCAACTCATTACCAAACTTAAAACCATGGAGAGACCTGGTCTGAACAAAGACATTGGATTCTTATCTCATTATACACGACAAAGCTATTTTTAACCTTCTCACCCCTTGCTTTTTCCTGTAAGACCAATTGCAGTCGTCAACAGGTTTTCCACACCTATCAGCCAATCACCCATTCCCACTACCCTTCTGAGTAATAACCCTCCCCACTCCCTCACTATATATAAGGGTCTGGTAACTTTTGTTTCAGAAGTGTGCATGCACATGAAAGCTCATACCAAGAACAAACTTAGTTAGTCTCTAAGGTGCTACTGGAATTAATTTTTTATTTTGTTTCGGAAATGTAGTGGTAGTTTAGTAACGTAGCAAAACGCTAGAGGTATCAAACAAATGGTGATGGTACATTTTCTTTCTCCTCCGCCCCCTTCCCCCCAAAAGTTGACACTGTGTACAGTTACAAATAAATCAAGGGAGTGGCTGTTGCCCTGACACAGTAGCAATTTGATTGTCATTGATGCATCACCAGTAACAAGGGGGCATTTGTTGTGGCTATCTCTTGTTGGGAAACACAGCCCAAGGCAAGAATGGCAAAGTTCTTCACTTGCAGAGCTGATTTTGCCCAGTTAAGCTCTTTGGTGATCCAAGACTTTGTTGTGATCCCCATCACTGCCACCCAATCCCAGATTTCAGATGAAGAGAATCTTGATCTCCCACTGGCAGAATGCCAGGGAAGAATTGAACAGTTAGCTTGAACTAATTTTTGCCTGGCTCAGCCTATGCTGTTTCCTCAACGAAAATTTGTTAATATGGTGGTTGGACCATGTCAAAAGCTGTGGGAGAGGTGTGGCTTCACACCTGGTAGACACTACTTGAAGCAGGAAATGAGACCCCTCTTTTCATTTCCTGCCTGAAGGGGTGGCTGTCAAGTGGGGTAGGAAAGGAGAAGGCTAAAAAGAATATTCTGCACCATCTGAGTTGTTGCCATCTGCTTATCCCTTATCTATAGTATATCAAGTAATTGCTTATGCATATGGGTGCACTCTTTTGAGATGAAGGCTCCTTACATCACATAAAATGCAATTTATGCTGCTGTAAGTATTCACTTGGCTGCAAAGAGGCTGTTCTGATCTACTGGATGGATCACTTTAGGAAGAAGGGAAGCAGTAGTACAGGATGTCACTCAGCAAACTTGTCATCGGAGTAGAGTTGGGCTTTTGAAGGGGGATATTTTGCCACATTTTCTTTTGGAAGGACAGAACACCTGTGCAACTTGTGCAGTGTAGAGTCTAGAGGAGCTGGTGGTTGTCCTTTCCTTTGTCATGTTAAATGAGGCTTCCCCACTTCATTTTGAGTAATGACATCCCTGAGCACCTGATAACTGCTTTAATCATGTGTTTCGTGTAGTTTCACAATTGCAGCAGACTGCAAGGTGTGTTCACTACCCACAGTATTACTGGTAAGTGTTCACACACTTAGGCTGCCCCTCACATAATACTAGAACTTCAAATCACCAAGGAGATTGATTTGAATTAGTTTTAGGACAAACTAAAGGAAGCACTTTTTCACACAGATCATTATTACATTATTGAGTTCCGTGCCACAAGATTTAGTGATGGCCCCTAATTTGTTGTTGTTCAGTCGTTCAGTCGTGTCCGACTCTTCGTGACCCCATGGACCAGAGCACGCCAGGCACGCCTATCCTTCACTGCCTCTCGCAGTTTGGCCAAACTCATGTTAGTAGCTTCAAGAACACTGTCCAACCATCTCATCTTCTGTCGTCCCCTTCTCCTTGTGCCCTCCATCTTTCCCAGCATCAGGGTCTTTTCTAGGGATTCTTCTCTTCTCATGAGGTGGCCAAAGTACTGGAGCCTCAACTTCAGGATCTGTCCTTCTAGTGAGTACTCAGGGCTGATTTCTTTGAGAATGGATAGGTTTGATCTTCTTGCAGTCCATGGGACTCTCAAGAGTCTCCTCCAGCACCATAATTCAAAAGCATCAATTCTACGGCGATCAGCCTTCTTTATGGTCCAGCTCTCACTTCCGTACATTACTACTGGGAAAACCATAGCTTTAACTATACGGACCTTTGTCGGCAAGGTGATGTCTTTGCTTTTTAAGATGCTGTCTAGGTTTGTCATTGCTTTTCTCCCAAGAAGCAGGCGTCTTCTAATTTCGTGACTGCTGTCACCATCTGCAGTGATCATGGAACCCAAGAAAGTGAAATCTCTCACTGCCTCCATTTCTTCCCCTTCTATTTGCCAGGAGGTGATGGGACCAGTGGCCATGATCTTAGTTTTTTTGATGTTGAGCTTCAGACCATATTTTGCGCTCTCCTCTTTCACCCTCATTAAAAGGTTCTTTAATTCTTCCTCACTTTCTGCCATCAAGGTAGTATCATCAGCATATCTGAGTTGTTGATATTTTTTCCGGCAATCTTAATTCCGGTTGGGGATTCATCCAGTCCAGCCTTTCGCATGATGAATTCTGCATATAAGTTAAATAAGCAGGGAGACAATATACAGCCTTGTCGTACTCCTTTCCCAATTTTGAACCAATCAGTTGTTCCATATCCAGTTCTAACTGTAGCTTCTTGTCCCACATAGAGATTTCTCAGGAGGCAAATGAGGTGATCCGGCACTCCCATTTCTTTAAGAACTTGCCATAGTTTGCTGTGGTCGACACAGTCAAATGCTTTTGCATAATCAATGAAGCAGAAGTAGATGTTTTTCTGGAACTCTCTGGCTTTCTCCATAATCCAGCGCATGTTTGCAATTTGGTCTCTGGTTCCTCTGCCCCTTCGAAATCCAGCTTGCACTTCTGGGAGTTCTCGGTCCACATACTGCTTAAGCCTGCCTTGTAGAATTTTAAGCATAACCTTGCTAGCGTGTGAAATGAGTGCAATTGTGCGGTAGTTGGAGCATTCTTTGGCACTGCCCTTCTTTGGGATTGGGATGTAGACTGATCTTCTCCAATCCTCTGGCCACTGCTGAGTTTTCCAAACTTGCTGGCATATTGAGTGCAGCACCTTAACAGCATCCTCTTTTAAAATTTTAAATAGTTCAGCTGGAATATCATCACTTCCACTGGCCTTGTTGTTAGCAAGGCTTTCTAAGGCCCATTTGACTTCACTCTCCAGGATGTCTGGCTCAAGGTCAGCAACCACATTACCTGGGGTGTATGAGACCTCCATATCTTTCTGGTATAATTCCTCTGTGTATTCTTGCCACCTCTTCTTGATGTCTTCTGCCCCTAATTTACGTGACTTCTATTAGGATTAAGAGTTATGGTCTTTCAGTAGCGCAATACTTAAATAGAAGCCCCGTTGTATGTTCGGGTTCCAAAGAATGTTCGCAAACTGGAACACTCATGTCTGGGTTTGCGGCATTCAGGAGCCAAAACGTTTGACTCGCAAAGCGTTTGGGATTCAAGCTATGACTGCACTGCATATCTCTTATGAGCATTCTCTTTACATGCATTCTTAAATGTAGGCACTGTAGACAACAAAAATGCAGTGCAAAAGGTCAGACTTGCTGTGCGTTGAGGTTAGCCGATGTGGTGACCTGCAGATGTAGGGACAGTAGTTCCCATCTAGCCACCCAGCATGACCAATAAGCAGTTATGAAGAGAGTTGGTAATCCAACAACAGCTGCAGGACACCCAAGTTCGCTATCCCTATTATGGACTCTGGGCCTTACTGAGCTGTTCCAGGGGTCTTTTGCCAGCCTATCCTGTGACTACAAGTACATGTAGCAGGCCTCTCTATTCCAGTTATTTGAGGGGTTTGGAGGAAGATGGAGGCTGTGTTGGGCTGCATTTATCTCTGCCATCTTAGCAGCAGTTGATAAACACTGACTTTCAGGGGTGAAAACCCTCACCCTTATTGAAAATGGCAATAAACACTTGAGCCTTGTGATGATGGGTGGGGGGGGGGCATCCTCTTGTGTATTGTCACACCAAGGGGCCAGGATGTGTTAATAGTATGGAAAGAGGATAGGATGTAGCAGTGCCTGTGAATTGTCATTCATGTTGAAGGGAGGAGAGTGAGGAATAAATGTGGATAAGTGAGTGGGGCCATCTATTGCCCCCTGTGAATAGCATGGTCAGTGCTCTTTAAAAAACTAACAAACTCTTGATTATTATAGCACTCTGGTTCACAGAGAAAAACGTCTTTTAAACTGTAATAGGTCTGCATACAAATGATCTTGAAATACCAAAAATATAGTTTCTTTACACTGTGAGTGTCTGGAGTTATAGAATGCTGACCACTTGCACCTTAGACTGATGCTCATTATTTTGAGCCAAGTTTCCAATTATAATATGCACCCTAACCTCCCCCTCTCCTGTTACCACAGAGAAGTGACTTGAGTACACCAGCTATGACATGTCTGCTTCTGTTCTCCCCACTATTGCACTCCTAGTTTGCTTTGTTTCCCCACTTCTGAGATAACAGGTTTGGTCATCTTGGAATTCTTCGCTTTGATAAGAGGTACTGAGAAATATGGGAAATAGACACAAAGTGGTGATAGTATTCTGAAATCGATAATACAGTGTAGTGTAAGTGGATATTCTGTTGGCTAAATGTGAAAAGGCATAAGTTTTACTGTTACACTGTTGTGAATGGTATAATAATTATATAATTTTACTATGTTTTTTATATGTGCTATAAGCTGCCCAGGATGGCTAGGTAAACCAGCCAGATGGGTAATGTATAAACAATAAAATTATTATTATTATTATTTAAAAAAACCTTAGTGGCAGTATTGGATTCTACAACCGTGTCTAGGTTCCCTCTCTTATTTCTGGAAAAGTGGCATCTGGATCAAGTATTGTCCTTTAATCATGTGAACAACAGGCTTACAGTGCCTGTAAATCAGGCATAGGCAAACTCTGCCCTCCAGGTGTTTTGAGACTACAATTCCCATCATCACTGACCACTGGTCCTGTTAGCTAGGGATGATGGGAGTTGTAGTCCCAAAACATCTGGAGGGCCGAGTTTACCTATGCCTGCTGTAGATGAATGCAGAAAAATTTATACCAGGTTTTGTACACCGGGCTATTGTTTAAACAATTTAAGGGGTTTCAGATTTACATTGTATTACTTTATTGTTCCCTGCATGTAAATTCTGTAATTGGAAGCATCCCTTTAGGGGTTTGACTTGCTAAGTGAGCTGTAAATTCTGCTTTCCAAATTGGATTTAATTACTTCTGTTCTAAATCCACAAGACGATACCTAAGCTTACTTTGTGAGAATATTTGTAATTGTTGACCTGTTAAACTGAATTGCTGCAAGTCATGAGATAGGATTAGTTGTTCCATGAAGTAGAAAGTAGTTGTGGTATTTGTGATCTCTGGTTGACTACAAGAAACAGAGGTGCCTAAAAGTTCAAATGAATATTCTTTGAAGTCTCTGGATTGATGAGGCAAATTGTTGACTTCAGTTGTTGGTTTGTTCTGGTTTATAGATAAGAATGTCGTTCTGCCCCATAAATGACCAAGAAGTAAAAGTGAACAAATGGCTTCTCCTTTTGACATACACTGTGACTACTATAACAAAAGCATTTTGAACGCTTTGAGAGCACTAGTGAAACCAGTTCCCTTTTCATGCTACTTTCTATTTATACCCTTCTCTTTCTACATTTTGTGGCCAGGCCCCTTGCTGTGGTCTGAAGATTTGCATGATAGTTTAAGGCCAGCTTTGAAGTACATCAGAAATTATATTTGCTTTATTGTATAAGCCAGAGGTAGCTAACCTGTGACCCTTCAGGTGTTAATTTTAATTTTATTTACTTGTAAAATTTACATTGTAGGTCAGGTCTCAACATATAAAACTACATAAAATGGTATATTAAAAAAAATCAGCTAACATTCAGAATTTAATTTTGTATCTAACATTCCTCCATTTCCAGTATTCAAAGTTCAAAAGTCCTGGTGCCAAAAACTAACTTGTCAGTGCCTGCCTAAAGTTGGGGAAAGAGGGAGAGGAGAGGGAATCCACAATCAGGGTTCTACCACTGAGAAGTCCTGTTATGAGTCTTGCAGCCTGGACTTTATTTGGTGTTGGTACAAACAAAAGGGCCTCCCCAGTGAATTTTGGATTGCCTTCAGGTTGGTGTGTGGAAAGAGGCAATTTTATTAGGTTTCAAATAACGGGGGGTCAAATAAATGTTTAATTTTTATAATACATAGAAGATGGGACAGCCTTGGGTGGTTCTGGACTCGCCTTCCTTGGAGGTTTCTAAGCAGAGGTTGGATGGCCATCTGTCATGGATGCTTTAGCTGAGTTTTCTACGTTGCAGGGGGTTGCAATGGAAAGATGGCCCTTGGGATCCCTTCCAGCTCTATGATTCTATGTTTTCCTGCTTCAACAATACTTCATTTTGTTCCTATCATTTTATGTAATTGTATTTTGTACAAATTATAAAACTTATAGATAAAAAATGTTCTATTTACAAACAAAGCATTTAAATAGCTACCTTTCTACCGGTAGGACAGGGGGGGGGGCCCACAGGAAGGAAACAAGGTTGAAAGGGGGCCACTGTGAAAAGGAAGAAGGTTGGGAAACACTGGTCTATAATAATCCAAGAAATGTTCTGTTTGTGAGCCCTCACGTTCTGGCAGCTTCAATGATCAAAGAATTTTGTCTGTGCTTAGCAGCTGAAGGGTATTTCTGAGCTGCTGAGTCTGCTAAAAGAGAATGCTCTGGAACTAAATTCAGCAGAGAGGAAATGCGACTTACGCTGGTAGAATGCCCATGTGGTCAAGGGCTCCTTCTATTCAATTCTTGTTATCCATCCTACAGCACGAAGTTTCTTGTTCCATTTGAGATGTGCTCCAAACCTTTCTGTGTGCTTCCCTTATTTCCCAAGATACCAAATGTTACTTTCTAATTGGACCTTCATGGGTTAACTTTTGGTGCTGGAGTTGGGCTAGGGAACCTGAATTCCAATTCTCCTTGTTTGTGGACCTCACTGGGTTACCTGAATTCACACTCTGACACACTGGGTGGGTCACACTCTCAGCCTAATGTATCTCAGCTGGTTGTTGTGTAAGAATAAGAGAGAGATAAAGAGAGTAACCCCCATGCACAGTGCCCTTAGCTCAAATAATGGGGGGGGGGGCTAAAAATGTGAGAGAGCATTAAAGACCTTTTTAGTCTTCTTGGGTTATCCGTGGATATGCAATATCTGGTCTTGCTATTTCTGCTTTGTATTCCATTGCTGGCAGTTAATTGGAGTGTGTAACACTGATCAGCGCCTCAAGTGTTTTTAATAGAAATGAGTAACTGCTGTGGTACCTTTTTTGGTTCATTTTAAAGCTGATTAGTTTACTGTCATGACAGGAACCTTCATGTTTCATTAGATGTTTAACAGACCGAGTAGGTGGATAAGTTTAAAAACGAGTCTTTCCCCAACTTGCTGTCCTTCAGTTGTGTGACCACGGTGGCTGGGATTGATGGGATTTGTAGTCAAAAATGACTAGAAGGCACTGAGTTGGGGGAGACTGGTCCAGAACATGAGGACTCAACGCTGAATCCAGCTTGGCCAACATCCTGTTTCACTCTTGTGGAAAGTCTATAAACAGGATCTGAAGGACCCATGGCCTGGAATTCGCATATAATTCTCATGACTTTAACCATTGATGCTCATCCTCCAGTTCATCTAATCCCCTTTTAAAAGTAATCTAAGTAAGTGGCAATCAGCACATTGTATGGCAGCAAATTTCATAAATGGGAGCGCTTTGTGAGGAAGTGTTTTCTTTTGTTTGTCCTGAATATCTGCCCATTGGTTTCATTGGATGAGCCTATGTTCAAGTAGTAATAAGAGGTGAAAAAGGTGTCTTTCTCTATACCATTCACAGTTTCTTAAACCTTTCTGATGTCCACCCTCCAATTGCCTTTTTTTCCTAAACTGGGGCTGGGAGGAGGGAGGAACCCTTTTTTTTTTTAGCCAGAGGGCCACAATTTCTTATGAGGAAGCTTCTGGGGGCCGCATGCCAGTGACAAGCTGCTCCAGAAGCGAAAAGTAGGTGAAGTAATGGATGTGACTCTTACCTTTGTATAGTCATTGAGAAGTATACAGCATATGTGAAGTCTGATGGCAGAGGAATGATGAATCAGACAAAGGTTCCATTATCCCAGTTCAAGCCATAGAGAGTCTGAAATGCTTTTCCATTTTATATATATGTTCCTATTAATATCCAACTTTTAGATGGAACCTGCTCTTCCACAGCACAGGGATGGATGAAAATAGGTTCTTTGAGAATTAATTCCTGAACAGAACCCCTAAATTAGTTATGACTGGAAAGATAACCACATATTTCCTAATGTTCTGGTACTGTTAAACTTGATCCTCATCTTGGTAAAGAATGAATGCAAAGTGCAGTTCCCTTGAAGAAATGAGGTGCTTTGTAGCATTAGCAAGTTGCATCTCACTTTAAAGTGAGCCTCGGCAGTCTTGCATGTTCTCAGATGCATTATAAATCTAGTATATGGTGTTCATTATAGCTGTGTTAAGGCCTTTATAAACATTTTGATTTTACGTTGGAATTTTAACTGCAGGGTGTTTAGTCAGTTCAAGATGCTTTGCATGAGAGCATTTCTTCAAACAGGAAAGATGTCCCTTTTAATTTTGCTAAGTAGTAGTGTCAGAGCTGAGCTGGTTTTGCTGCTTTGACTTTTTTGACCCATTTGTTGCCAGTTGAGTACTGTGTATTCTGGCGTATAAGACTACTTTTTAATCCAGGAAAATCTTCTCAAAAGTTAGGGGTCGTCTTATACGCTGGATGGAGAATCTGCAGTCGAGTATATCTCAAACTCTATATTTTAACTGGAAAAGTTGGGGGTCGTTTTATACGCCCAGTCGTCTTATACGCCGGAAAATACGGTAGTTGGATAGAACTTAGCACAGTGGATGTAGTTGGCAAAAGAACGGGTTACAAGAAAGGAGTTTCTTCCAACTAAACATCAGGAAAAACTCCCTGACAGTAAGAGCTGTTCGACAGTGAAATGGACTCCCTTGGGAGGTTGTGGACTCCCCTTTGTTGTTTTTTAAGCAGAGGTTGGAAGGCCATCTGGTATGGATGCTTTAGCTGAGATTCCTGAACAAAGGGGGTTGGACTAGATGACCCTCGGAATCCCTTTCTATGGAACTGAGGTCCACTTTCAGCATGCTGCCAGTTTCTCCCATCTTTCATTTTTCCTCGCCATGCTTGTGTAGAGAAGTGCAGGCTGGGGCCTTGCTTGTGTTTCTGTCTTTCGCCCTATTACTGGAGCACTTGCAGGAGAAATAGGGCACAAGCTTGATTTGGCACTGTTTTGTCTAATACCAAGACCAAGCTTTTCTAGAATCAGCTGCAGCAGTCGAGTAGAAAGATTCCATTTCTTCCTCAACGTTAGAAAAAGAGATTTCCTTCCACCCACACCTTCTTTTTTTAAAAGGAAGATAAAACAAACTTATTAGAAATCTATTATTTAAAGCATTGCTTTCTTTTACTAAAGGGTAAACATCATTTTTACTCTGGATGCACCTGCCCCTGTGTAGTTTTGGGTGATTCAGCAAAATCAAAAGCAACACGATAGCCAGAAACAATTACAGTATAGAAAACTTTATGGAATAATGCAAAAAATAATGCATGTCCAACTGAACTCTGCTGTAGAAAGATGTGTAATTTCTTCAGTAACCAATCTTTTTTTGAATTGATGTAATATACGTACATGAGAATGAAAAATATTCTGGAACAGTGCTCATGCGATTATGTAGTCACTGTGATTACAGAGTTGGACTTCAGAATTGGACGTTTGCCGATTATACAAAGCTTTACAAGCTTGATCTCCGCTGGGTAAAGTCTGGCACCGTGACTTATTCAAGGACTTTCAGAGACTTCAGTTTGATAGTTTTGATGTTTTGCATTATTCCATAAAGTTTTCTATACTGTAATTGTTTCTGGCCATCGTGTTGCTTTCGATTTTGCTGAGTCATACTTTTAACACAGGGGTTTGTTTGTTTGTTTGTTTGTTTGTTTGTTTACTCACTCATAGTTTTGGGTGATGAGGTTTCATGATACAGATGTTTTCTGCAATCCATTAGAGTGGACGTGCTGGACCCCAGTGGCAGGAAGAATAGAGATGTCGCCACAGATCAGACATTCACAAAGTCTGGTCTGACCTATTAGGGAGTCCAAACATGGTCATGATGACCCTCCACCTCACATGCATTGTGGGAGAGGTGTAATCTTGTACTTCTCCTTACACTGAGCTTGGGAGACATAGATGCAACCCGCCCCCCCCCTGCAAGCCCCCCCCCCCATTTCAAGAGGAGGAGGAAATGGAATTGCCATGCTTGCCAAAGGAGTGGTAAAGAAAGATGAGCAATTGCATAATTCTCAGTGCTATACAGCAGAGTTCATATTCTGCAGTTAATTAAACCTTAGTCCTCGGGACTGAATTATGCATTCTATTTTTGTGTGAATAAGCCAGATCTCCATGCTCTATTTGAATCCAATAGCTGAGGTTTCTCCTGAATTTTTTTGACAAACAACTAATAAACTCTGAACAGGGGAAATGTGTGAGGAAGGTGTAGAAGCTTGTGGTGTCTTGACACTGCAACCGTTTGCAAAGATTGCACATAATCAAATGTGACTGCAGTCATGAAAACCAGAAACTTGTTTTCAGACTTATCCTCATTGATTGAGCTTTGCAATCAGTAAAATGAATACAGAGACTCTGATAATGGACTTTGCTGAGAGTGACTAGCACATTGCGCTACGACAAAGCATTTATACACAGATTCAGCACTCTTGTAGCTGGCCTTGACACAGATATGTGCAACCTTTTCCCGTTACTCTTGAGTTTTAGAATTTATTTAAAATGTATAAAAAGAACTTCCCAACATGTATTGGAATGACCAGAAGACACCCTTGCCATACCATTCTGGTATTTTTAACACCAATTCAAAGGAAAAATCTGTCTCCCCTAGTTGCAAAATAGACGTGATAAGATGAAATTCAGGAAAAGTATTTTATTTATTTCTGCTTAAATCTGTTGCTTGCAGTGATGCATAGGATGTTGCTTGGGAACTTGTTTACAAGGATTGGTGAATTGTAGCAAATCATACATACATTTTCTAGGCACAAGTGAATGGTGAGTTATGTCTAATTAATGCTACAGTTCTATGCCCATTTACTGTGGAGTAAGTCAGAATTGCGTAGACTAAAGCATGCATAGGGCTCTCTTGCATATCCTTCTGGTTTCAGTTGAAGTTAAGCCTCAGCAATTAGGTGCAAATGGGAATGTGGGTGCTCATTCTTAAAAGAGAAGTATGGTAGTCAGAACATTGAGGTTAGATGAAAGATTAGGCAGTGTTCTTCTTTAAACCTTCTAATAGATTTTTTCTTTCCATAGGTTCTAAAGGGCAGCTAAACCATTGCATAAGTTGAGCCACATCTGGGCCATGTCGTCTATATTACCGTTTACTCCACCTGTTGTGAAGAGACTGTTGGGATGGAAGAAGTCTGCCACTGGTTCAGGAGGTGCTGGCGGGGGCGAGCAGAATGGCCAGGAAGAAAAATGGTGTGAGAAAGCAGTGAAAAGTTTGGTGAAGAAGCTCAAGAAGACAGGACAACTGGATGAGCTTGAAAAAGCAATCACCACTCAAAACTGCAACACAAAATGTGTTACAATACCAAGGTAAGAACTCTATAGATCGGAAACAATTCAGTGCCAAAGCAAACAGCAATTTAAGTCTTAAACTAAATAAAAAGTCCTTCAGCAAGGTATTTAATGGCACGAATACCTATTTACATGGGTTTCCTTTCCTTATTTTGCTTGTATTTTAAGCTAACTACATTTTGTTTTAAAATGTATTACGAAGTATCTGGGATAGTTAAGTTGTATTACCTAGATTTCTTGCTCTACTGATATGTGTATTCCTAGAAAGACATATTAACTGACTCTTTCCTTGGTCAACACTTCAGTTCACTAGCCATGTGTAAATGTCATCCTACAGTTTTATGCACTGGTCTTGCTTCAGCGGTATAAAACCACGTGTTCACGATATGAATGGGTCTTAGTTTGTCTGTTTCGGTTCCAGAATGTCTGCTTGTCCTCTGTTTGGATTTCTGGAACATCCTTCTGGTGCTCTCAGCATAAGAAAGGAAGGCTTCATGTATGGTGAAGTGGAAAGTATTCTTTGCAGCACAGGTATCCACCAGGATCGGATTCCTTCATGACTTCACACATTTTAAAGTTACGCTCACAGTAATCGACGGTCATAAGTATAACTTAGGTGCTAGCATTGTTAGAATGCAAAGTCCATTATAAAAGGCAGTTATAGAAGCTGGTAGTAGAAAGAAAGTAGGAGAGAAGGAACTGTGTTAGCCCAGATTGAGTAAATTGGTATACAACTTTGTTTAGAGAATTGTTCATCTTTATATTTATCAGGTATTACTGAGGAAGAGGCACCATTGATTCTGCAAAGGAATTGTTTCTTCTTTGATATTACAAATTATCTATGGCTGTTTAAAAATGTAGGCAAGATTAATTCATTGATACGATGTTACTGGATATATAAAAAGCTCTTTGGAAACATTGGTGCCCTTTTTGTTATAAAGTTAGAAATAAAGAAACAAGTGGCAAGTATTCTTCATGGTTGAGGGGTAAATGTGCAGGCAATGACTGATTAATGCGCGTCCGATTGATGTGTGCTTGTGCATGTGCACACAGCACTGAACCTGAAAATGTCACTAAAAGAGTGGAACGCTTTACTCGGGCCCTACCCAACACGCATGGGGGTCCGGAACATAACCCATGCAAAACGAGGATTGCCTGTATATCAGACGGTGTATTCCTCTTCTAGAGACCCACTCAGGATTTAAATACTTTAGGGGGTTCAGTAGGCACAGGTGCTCATAAGATTGTTAAATCCAGATGCACAGTATTTTGCATTTTGATGTGATTTATTACAACTGTTATTTACTGGACAAATTATTTAAATACTGTAATAATTTTAACCTTTACATTTTTATAAATAAGTGGAGTGGATGATACTGGAGTATGGCAAAATCATGATGAGTGACATAGAAATTAACTTTAAAACATCCTAGTTTATGGAATTCCATGCCATGGGATGTTACAACATCTTGCCATAAGTAGCTTTTCAATAGTAATAATTTATGTACAGGTTTGTTGGCCACTACAGGTGGTAAGGTCTCTTCCTTGAAGAGACACTAGCCCAGGCATAGGCAAACTCTGCCCACCAGATGTTTTGGGACTACAACTCTCATCATCCCTAGCTAACAGGGCCAGTAGTCAGGGATGATGGGAATTGTACTCCCAAAACATCTGGAGGGCCGAGTTTGCCTATGCCTATCCCTAATCAGTTCTTTTGTTCTGAATGTAGACAAGTACAATAATAACCACCAACTCCGTTTTCAAAAGACTAATATAATCCTGTAGGGTGGCATGTTCTTTGAGCTTTCATTTTTATGTGGTCTTAAGACTCCCAATTTAACATATGGGAGTGATCTTGCTTATTTAAAATTAGAGTTGGCAAGGTCTCCAAAGTCCATGGTGTAGAACAAACTGGATTCGGTCCTTGGACCATATGTTTGACAGCTCTATGCTTGAGATCTTAGTCTAATTCCATTGCAAGCAAGTAACCCAAACATCACAAAGTCAATAAAGCTGCTGGCTCATTTGCTTGCTTCTATAGAGTTTCTCTGTGTCACCTTCTTCCATGTATTGCACTCCTGTTGACAGTAGTGGATCATTTGGTAGCTCCAGTTGGAAATTTAATTAATCTTACCCTTGGTTTTCCATTTCTAAATTTAAAAGACACATTTATGGTACATAATTAGCAATCAGTCATCTGGTTCACATCAAGCCAATTGCAGAACTTCAGTCTAACATGGAAAACAAACCAAGGGTTTCAAACTTGGTCACAAACAAGTCATATGCTGTTGCTCAGTGAAGATAAAATGCAAAGTTGCTTATTTATCTCCTGAAGGTTCAAGCTGTTTATTGGAAAACTGTTTCCAGAGTTCTTGCAAATTGTCATCCCCTCCCTTTCACTTTCAACTTGAACGGAAACCCCTATCCAGAGCCTATGAAGAACAGAAAAAAATGTTTTAAAATAACTGCATTTAAATTTAAAGGGGAAAGATCAGATAATATAGGATGCTGCATCAACAGCTCAGATTCTGCCAAACTCTAAAGGTAAAGGGACCACTGACCATTAGGTCCAGTCGTGTCCGACTCTGGGGTTGCGGCGCTCATCTCGCATTACTGGCTGAGGGAGCTGGCGTACAGCTTCCGGGTCATGTGGCCGACATGAATAAGCCGCTTCTGGTGAACCAGAGCAGCGCACGGAAACACCGTTTACCTTCCCGTCGGAGCGGTCTCTATTTATTTACTTGCACTTTGACGTGCTTTCGAACTGCTAGGTTGGCAGGACCAAACAATGGGAGCTCACCCAATCACGCGGATTTGAACCGCCGACCTTCTGATCAGCAAGCCCTAGGCTCTGTGGTTTAACCCACAGTGCCACCCATGTCCCCTGCCAAACTGTACTCTGAACTAATTGCTTGAACTGACCATCATAGATCCTAAGTAAAATAACCTTGACTTCATAGCTGAGCCAGCGAATCTTGATTTTTAATGAATTATAGATATACAAAACAAATTAAACTATACCATAATAAATTCATAATATATAACAGTCAAACATAGTAACTATATGCATATATTTATAGAGAGAGATTGTTAATCTGGATCTTAACAATATTTCACACCAGTTATCAGTATTATATTTTCATATAAAGAATTGGTATCCAGAGTTGTTCAGATGAACAAAAGTTGTTAACTTAACCACTGAGGCTGTATGCCACTATATGGTCTCCACTTAGAAGGTATAATTATCTTCGTTGCTGTTAGGAGGTTTCTTACTAACTCCAGATGTTCACATCTTTAAAATGCCCAAGTAAAGTATATAAAAGGTTGGTAGTATAGAGTATCAAATCATCTTGTCTGAGCTACAGACTTCTTCCAGGTATAGTGTTTATATAACTCCATGTGTGAAGGAAAAGGAAAAGCGATGCAAATTTTCCACAGGTACTACTGACTTCAGTTTATCTTCTTTTGAGGAGTAATGTCAGCTGTACAAAACCATGTAGAATTTTTCTTTTACATTAACACCCTGCTGCAAAAAATATTCTTTCATTGTTCATCTGAAATTCCTTTATATTTGGCAATCCTTTTTTAACTTAATTTGATTTCCTTTTAATTTATGTCTGGATATGTTTTTTGTTACAGTCTGGTCTAAATTTGCTTTTAGAAATGCATTAAATATTTCCAAACTCTCATCCCCATTTCTTAACAGTTTTGCTTCGGCATCTCCCACTGGCCGCTCTAAATAATCAGTGCAAGAAACTGAGATATGAAAGCTAGGAGCTAAATAGCACCTTAAACCTAGGTGATGAGTGCAACAACGTAATGTCTAGGCGTCCCTTTTCGATAAGAATACAAAGCTGAAAATGAATGAACTGCAGCCAAAATGTTATGTCCATTTTTCACATGATTCAGTCCTTCCCCTGCCCACCCCCCTAATACAGGTGAAACTCGAAAAATTAGAATATCGTGGAAAAGTCCATTTATGTAAGAAATAGTTTTCATTAGCTACTGGAGTTTAATATATGAGATAGACTCATGACATGCAAAGCGAGATGACATGCAATGCATAGACTCATGACATGCAAAGCGAGAACCCCAAATTAACAATTTCAACTTTGGGGTTTTCATCAGCTGTGCGCCATAATATCACAATTATAACAAATAAAGGCTTGACATATCTCGCTTTGCATGTCATGAGTCTATCTCATATATTAGTTTCACCTTTTAAGTTGAATTACTGAAAGAAATGAACCTTTCCACAATATTCTAATTTTTCGAGTTTCACCTGTATTCTTAAGAGAGCCTGTTCTCCAGTCTTCAGAGAGTGGGGAAGTGGGGAGGCAGACAAAGTTCCTTCTTTCCTTCCACTCTGCAGCTTTAATCTGAAATCTTAGGCACAGTACTGCACGCAGAGCTCAGAAACTGCTCGCGCTAATGAAATTCCCTGTTGCAAAATTGCCTAGAACAATGGGAGTTTCGAACACTGCAAATAATAAACTTTGAATAAACTTCATAAAGCTATTGGGGTCTTGGGTGCATTTGCACCAGAGTCGAAGGAAATTTCCCCTTCTCATTTGTGAATCAATTTGGTTCATGCTGTGTGTGTGTGTGAGTGTGTTTGTGTGTGTAGGTATAAGTGCGGTTTCACAAAGAAAAGCAAGCTATCTCGGCCTCTAGTGACAGACTGGTAAACTGGATGCTCTCTGCTTTCTCTTATAAAGTAATTGCTTTAGATCGCCAGAAAGCACTCCTGTCCAGGAAAAGAGGTATCCTAAGATGTCCTGGCTGCTTTCCAGTGAGCCTCTGACACGACTCACCCATGCAGACTGACAGTCATGGAAGGAAGTGAAGCCCTACCCCCCCCCACCCCTTTTGCAATGCTAAACTAAACCATAACCAAATGTGTGGGCTTCTGGAGAGGAGCTTGCGACTGGTCTTTTTTTGTTGCACTGCACTGAGCTAAAGCATAGTTTGTCTTAGTACGTTGTCAGAACTTAGTCAAGAGTTAGCTGTCATGGATAAATCTGTAAACCATTGGACAAACTATGGCACAGTGGCAAAAAGAACCACTAAAGAGCAACTTGGAGCTTCCACATTTGTGCTAAAGTGGGTTAACATAACCAATGGATTAAATGTTGCAGCCCTAAAAGCAACTAAAATGGTGTTAAATTGTGATAGCCACGATCTTCTTTATTTAGTAAGGTGATATTAGGTACTTTATCACTTTAGGTGTATAGTGTTATGTTGGTACATAAAAATACTGTCTTTTTATGATGTACCATACCCAGGGAAAGCACCTTCAGTAACCACACAGGTTACTAGTTTGAGAAATGCGGAAGTGGATTACTGGGTAGTAAGGCATGCAAATTGAATGAATGAATGAAAGTGAAGGCTGAGTGCAGAGCTACTCTTGACTCTTTATCTGGCTAGTAGTTTACAGCATGGTTTCTGGATAGTCACAAAAGGTGGGTCTCTCTAATTACTTCGTGATGTTCTCTTGCCCTTCATTGTTCTTCTATGCATAATTTGTTGTAGATGCTTTATACGAGGGACATTTGGAGTAGAGATTTAGCAATTCTTACCCCTGAGTAGACTAAGTTTGTAGTATCCCATTTGAAGTAGGTGTTCGTTAAGCAGAGCGACAACCAGTAATGGTTTAGTGTGCTGAACACCAGTGTGGTGTAGTGTTGGAGTAAGATCGAGGAGACACAGGCTCAAACCCCCATTTGGCCATGAAGTCCACTGTGTGAGCCTGGGCCAGTCCTTATCTCCTGACATAACTTCACAGTGTCCTTGTGAGGATAACATGGAGGGAGAAAATCATAGTTTGCTCCTTCAATCTCTTTGGAGGAAAGGTGAGATACAAATGCAGTTGGCTTTAATTCCACTTTGGTAATGGATCTACTTTTAGGGACTGATTAACATTCTGTTAACATTCAAATGTGTTTGTGGGGGGGGGGGTTATTGGTTTGTTCTTGTTTTATTATGCATTTTGCGTTCTCATTTTGTATTTTTATGTTGGGAACCGCCCTGTGATCTTTGGATGAAAGGTAGTATACAAATTTAATAAATAATAATAATCTTAATAGTTAATCCCTCTCCCTCATCCGGAACCATTTCTGTATGAGCAGACATTCTGAAACTTTCATATGATGAAGTAGACTAGATTATCCTCAGGTTCCCTTCCAACTCTACAATTCTATGAATGCTGGACTAAGCGGGCTTAGGTCTGATCGTGGAAAAGTATTTCTTGCGTCTAAACAAGAGTGTTTACTGAAGGTCACTTAACATAGATGAGTTATGTCTTAATTAATAAATTCTGAGTATGCACACTCAGGGTGGTAAATGTAAAACACATTGGTAGACTGGGAATTCTAATAAAGGAGACCACACAAGACTTCCAGTCTCATTCTCGCTGTTGTGGCTCATTCTACAATAAATGTTAGTCTTGAAATACCACAGGGCCTGTTTGGGCTAAGATAGGGAGGGATGCATATACTTCTGTTCCTATCTTTTGTTTTAGGTCTCCAGTTTTTTTGTGGAACACAGGTATGGAAACCTGTTGCTGCTGCTTCAGTGTACAGCAAGGAAAAAAGATGCTTGCCTCTGCAATCCCACAGCTGCTTCATATTTGCCACATCAAGTGGAGAAAAATGGTGTGAGAAGGGTTAAGCACATATCCTGCTTGTTCCACCCCATGCAAATCTCCCTTGGTTTTCTGGGAAGTGATGAATGAGGCTCCTAGAACAGTGAATTTCTTATGCTTACTACTTCCTGTTCTTCACCAGCGGGAAAGGAGGCTAGTTCTAACCAGGCAGTAGCAACTGCCCAAACTTTATCTGGCGGTTTCCGAGAGTTGCGTTGCATATCTTAAAAGGAGGCAGATGTGAAAAACTAGCGCACAATCAGATGCTCATGATTGCAGCTTGTCAAATTCTGCTTAAAAACATCTTTTGTCTGCACAAAATGTAGCAGTTGTGCACCTTATTATCACCTCTGTACGCGCCTAAGAGAGATGGGTGGTGCTGTGGGTTAAACCACAGAGCCTAGGGCTTGCCGATCAGAAGGTTGGTGGTTCGAATCCCTGCGACTGGGTGAGCTCCCATTGCTCGGTCCCAGCTCCTGCCAACCTAGCAGTTCGAAAGCACGTCAAAGTGCAAGCAGATAAATAGGTACCGCTCCGGCAGGAAGGTAAACGGCGTTTCCGTGCGCTGCTCTGGTTTGCCAGAAGCGGCTTAGTCATGCTGGGCACATGACCTGGAAGCTGTACACCGACTCCTTCGGCCAGTAAAGCGAGATGAGCGCCACAACCCCAGATTCGTCCATGACTGGACCTAACGGTCAGGGGTCCCTTTACCTTTACACTCCTAAGAAACTTGCTAAAGCAATCACTGTCAAAGGATTTGTTTCGTGGCAGCTCTGTCAATGCTTCAAGAGCAGTGAACTTTAAAAGTAGTTCCCATTTACTGCAGGCTCTTGAAAACAGCTCCTTATAATTAGCATTCTCAAATTCAGATGGCACACGTGGAAGGTGTAATAGTCCTGTCATGTTTAAAGGAGTGCCCTCATTTTTGCTGCTTTTCCTCTGATGCTTAAACATTTACCACAGTTACTGCCCTGGGAGTTAACCCATTCTGTCTAGTGACCTCAGATGTATATGTAATAGACTTTCCAGCTTTGCTTTCCAAGCATTATGAGTAGAACTGAAACATGTTCCATCCTCCATCATTAGGGCCTTTGTGTGCTCCTACTAGAATCTGAAGCATAGGATCACAACTGAATTTGTGTTTCGTTTCCTGAGACATTTCCCCCAAAGTTTTATGGTAGAAGGAAACACTGCCTTTGACCACTCAACTTTCGTCTTCCTCCCAACGCAGTGGAGCCAGGAGATTCTGGAAACCATTTGAAGCCGAGATATCTGGCTATTTAAAGGCTTACTTAAGTGCACATATAGAAACCCCCCCAATATTAGATTACATATTTGGACCTTTCATCGTATGGATGTATATATAAACAAGCTTTTCAAAATCAGCCTACTCTCGGAGAATATGCCTTGTCTTTTCTAAAAATAGTATTTCCGATTCAGGTTACCAGCATTATGAGAGCTTTTAGTAAATACTGTACTTATGAAACACAAATGTTTGGGCTAAGTTGTTGTTTTGGCAATGAATTTTTATTACTTGAACTTATAAATTTTCAGTTAGCCAGGTAGCGTCAGAATA
The DNA here is from genome assembly GCF_009819535.1 of Lacerta agilis. Lineage (NCBI taxonomy): Eukaryota > Metazoa > Chordata > Lepidosauria > Squamata > Lacertidae > Lacerta > Lacerta agilis. The sequence continues at coordinate 9,368,710 of NC_046322.1, read as the reverse complement.
GCAAAAACATATAGTGATTTTTGGCATCTGGAACTTTTGCTAAGTTTTCTTTTAACTGGGTGAGGGGCTTTCTAAAAACTGTTACTGAGTCAATAGGAAGTTCTGGTCAACCTTAGCAGGTACTAATTTCCAAAACCATTCCTCTAAAACTGTGCGTGCCAAACGAAAAGCTGCTTTGGAAGCTTCTTCCAAAGGGAGAAAATGGTCTTTTGGGCTTGAGATACTTCAGAGACTGTTTTTCAGAAGTGTCCTTGTGGTCTGCGTACAAGACTTTCCCAGAAAGTTAACTTAATGAAATACAGGAAATGAATGAAATGCAGGAATAAAGTGCAACAGCCTCATTTTATTTCCATGGGGCTTCAATGAGGTTGGAGTCAATTGCTATGCTTAAATATTTAATTTTCTTACATCTGTATTATTCCTTTCTTCTGTCATGGAACCAGTGGTGATCTGCGTGCTGTTCCCTGGTCGTCGCATATCCAGGCACTAACTAAATCCAGAATTCCTTAGCTTCAACAAATTGGTTTTTCCATGGGCCTTCAGCCCACACCCTGGGACTGCAAGGGTATAGATTAGGCATGTGAGCAACAGACAAAACCACACACACACACACACACACACACGGGACTGTTTTGTGGGACCTCCTTGGAACCTGGTGAATTGAACAGCTATAGGTCCTAGTGATAGCTAAAAGATGATTTTTATAAATTTTAAAAGGTCATTTGAGGCTGCTGTCAATACTAGGGTGAGCCAATGCCATCTAGAATTCAGCCATAATTTAGGAATTATGGAGGGGCAGAAGCTGCTGCTTGGGTTACTTGGCTGTATGAAATTTTCCCTTCTTGCCTCCTTTAACAGGTTCTTCATTGGAGTTTAGCACCCCTTTTTATTCAGTTTGTGAATGGTATATGCATAGCACCAAGCAGCACTTGGTGGGAACTTCCATGGGGGAATATGCAATCCTCTGTGGCCTAGTCCTGGTTCCTCAACTATGGTTAATTGTTCTGCACCACTTAAAGGTAAAGGGACCCCTGACCTCTGCACCACTTAGGATATCTTTAATTTGCGATAAACGAGTGTTGATCAGGGTTATTTATATCTGTTGAACACATGAGGAAAATCTCAAATGAAACATCCGTAACACTTGTGCAATTACAATTTATGAGCAGGAGCAGTTTCCAGTTGCTAGATCTTTGCTGCAAAACCTTCATAGGTCAAGTACTGGGTTATCTTTTCACATGCAGTGGTGGCTGGAAGAAAAACCATGCGTGGGAATTGGCTCTGTTTCCAGCTAATTGAGGTCTCTCTAAGAAAAAAAAATGTCTGATACTTCCAGCATCCTGAGCCATTGGTGTGTGATGGGAAGTAAGACCAGAAATGGACTTGATATTTTCAAGACATGTGCGTATTTTGAAGACCACTTGCTGGTTAGAATTGCATGTTGATTGACCAGTCAGGAAAGAATTGTGGAAGTTTTTCATTCTTCTGCATTTTAGCTGCAGAAGACTGACACTAGCAAATCGGGCTAGTGGTGTTATATAGCACACATACATTTGGGCTCAGAACCTCGATACCACATTTCCCCCCATAAATCTCTATCTGACCTCTAACATCTGCAGAGGCACTGCTCCAAGTTCTTCCTTATTCTAAAGTGCAGAAAGCTACAGAGAAGGCTTTCTCAGCAGTGCCCTCCCATCTCTCAGTTTTGGAACACACTCCTTAGAAAGGCTTGCCTGGCACCTACATTAATGTCTTTTTGGTGCTAGACAATTCCTTTTATTCACTAAAGGTTTTTAGTGTTTTAATTGGTTATTTATTTATTTATGTAGCAAAATTAATAGGCAGCTTGATGGTAAAAAAACAAACAAAAATCCTCTAGTTTACAAAAAAGTTATTTTAATATAGTGCTAGCATCTTTTATTGATATTTAGTATCTCCTGTGTTGTGGTTCTGATGGATTTCAGTGCTGTGCCATAATTATGTTTTATGACTGTGCATCCATTTTAAACTGTGTCACCCAGAGAACCGCAGTTAAGGTTCTCTGGGTGACACATTCAAATACATTCAAAGAGGTTATTTATTCATTGTACTGTACTTGGAAAGTGAATTGAGAAAATCAAAAAAGGGGTGTGTTGACCAGTCACTGTTGGGTAACCGCTAGAGTGAAGGAAATTCTAAGCAAACGAAGTTTATACCGCTAAGCGTGTAAATTGACTTGCTTCTTTTGACTTGTGACATTTGGCCATCCAGAAATAGGGCAGTATTGCCAGAGAGTAAGGTGCATAACTGAGAACTCTTCCAGTAGGTGGAAAGCAAAGTGCAGCGGCTGGTTCCTGAAGAATACAAAAAGGTATAGAATAAATAGTCAGTGATATTCCATGTAGGCATTCTGTCACTGGTATAAATCAGGTTTGTTGTAATATTGTACCCATATTGATGACATTGGTTGCTGGGACGTCTATTAAATCTTTTGTGTCTTGTGAAATGACTGCCATCTTAGTTTGGCAACTTAAAGGTTTTTTGAGTTAATAAATGGCATTTCTTGTACCTTAAGTTGAGCTGTTTGAACTTCTCCTGTTGGATTTCAGCCTGCATAAATGTGTACTTTGCAACAGCATAACATTGGACGTATCCTTTTTCTTATATGGCACTGAAGAAAATGGGAGAGGATTGTCATAAGGCCTTTCCACTACACAGAAAAAAAGCCTGCACATTCAAGCTAGTAATAGATCTACATCGTTCTTGTGGTTCCTGATTGCTGTGTTAACAACTTGTGGAAATCTACCATCATACTGACATGGCTTAGTCTGTGACTTTTCATATGCTTGCAAATATACTCCCTAAAGCTAGAAGATACTATTGTGTACTGCCACGTTGAGGAGGTTTTGCCTGTTTTAAGGTATATTAAAATTATGCTGTTTGCTTAAACCCAGCGAACTTGTTCACCTTTTTGGAAACATCATTTTACCTTGAATCACATGTTCCATTTTATTGGCCTCCTTCATATAGAATATACAACATTTGAGGCTTAAGAAAAGCTGCATCTTCTATGTGAAAGGAAGCTTTCTGTACATTCCCCCCCATGTCTTTACATCATGGTAGTTTGAATAACCATGCTTCCATATTCACATCAACTTTTTTGTTTTTGTTTTTTTTCAATTTTATACACAGCACTTGCTCTGAAATTTGGGGACTGAGTACACCAAACACGATAGATCAGTGGGATACCACAGGCCTATACAGCTTCTCTGAACAAACCAGGTGAATATTCTGCCCTGTGTCTCATTGTAGAGATCTTGTGGGAGGGTTGGCTTTCAAGGGTCTTGTCTAGTGGAAATGCTTCCTAGTCAGCAAAGCATTTTTTAAAAAAACTGGTTTTGCCTTAAGTGTTCTCAGCTGATGTTTTAACCAATGAAATTCTAATTTTGGAAAAGAAAAAAAACCTCTCTCCACATCAGTGCCGTTCTGAAAAGGGGAAAACTTGGGGTGGAGGATGCAACCATATGGTCTGTACTTGTTTAATAAGACTTGGGGGCAAGTGTGTGTGTGTTTAAAACAGATTGCACACTGGGAATTTTTTTGGCGGGGCGTGGGGGTAGCTGATCAGGTATGTGCATTCAGAGACCTATGGAAGGTGGGGGGGACACAACTTGGGGAGTGAGCAGCTTGTTTAGGTTTTTGATGGTTTTTTTTCCATGTCACCCTTACTCGCATTGTGTATTGAGGTTTGTCTTTCCCATCCCATGAGTCATAAACCATCTGCATTTGTGTAGGCCTAGGCAGTCTTATCTTAAAACTAGCAAAACTTTTCAACTGGTAGCAGCAAGGGATGCGAGGAACTGACCATGAAACCACAAGCAAGCCCGATGTATGCCGAACGCAAGCTTCAGGTTGGCAAGTGATGTGGATTGCTTGGAGATCTGACTGCTGTTACCTTACGCGCAGTCTTGTATGACAGAGATGTGCTTAAAGCAAGGAGCAGCGCCAACCAAAGTGTAGCATAGTATTCATGGTGAGCAGGCTTAGGTGTAATGTACTGTTTGCTTAGATGTGCAGTAGTTGTCACCAGTGCACCCTGTCACCCAGGGACTCCTTGATTTCAAGTGCCAATAATAGTAGTGTATGCTTTAACGATAACACTACCTCTTACCTGAGAACATCATGAATGTCTTTTGTTGGCTCTCTGGTTTAAAGGGGCGGCGGCAATGAGAGGTGCTGTATATGCCTAATGATACAGAATATCTTGGCTTATATGTGCTTCCTGAGAACTTCCCTAAATGTTCTGGAATACTTTTCCTCCCTTTAGGTCTCTTGATGGCCGCCTGCAAGTATCCCACCGTAAAGGATTGCCCCATGTTATTTACTGCCGTTTGTGGCGCTGGCCTGACCTTCACAGTCACCACGAACTTAAGGCAATTGAAAACTGTGAATATGCTTTTAATCTTAAAAAGGACGAAGTGTGCGTAAACCCTTACCATTACCAGAGAGTGGAGACTCCAGGTAGGAAGATGGCAATCTGCTGTTGGCGTATCGTTCTCTGCTGCCCCTGGCTGCTTTTACTAAGGATCTTACTAACAGTGTGTGCAAAGCTGAAGTGAAAGGAGTCCATGTTATTGTTTTGGAATTCCAAGAGCTTGAGTGAGAGCTAATCCAAAATTTAATCGGGACAATGGTGCTTAAATGTTGAAAGGCATTGTTGTTGTATTGAATGCACGTGTTTGGCACTTCCCATAATAGTTTGGAATTGCAAAATGTTAACATAAATGCTTGCAGCTAGGGCAGCAGAGCGTCTCTTTCAAAACTATTTGTTGTCTGCTCAGTTGCAGAGACTCGGAGCAAAACACAGGACTTTTTAACATAAGTTCAACAAATGCACATACAGCTTAAAGGCTCCCTCCCTCCCTACTTTTTTTAGTCATAGCCACTAAGCTGACTTGTATGCTTAACCTTTCTTTTATATCCGGGGAGTGGACTCCATTGGTGAGCAGCTACTACCTGGAGTGCGTCTCCCTTGTGGCTTCCACCAGTAAAAGTTCAGGCATCAGTACCAAAAAGAGCTGCATGCGTTTACAATTTTTTTACTGGCATTTGTACAGGGAGCTTAGAATGATGCGTCTCCACTCCTGCTTTATCTTCACAACCCAGCCATGTGCTGGGAAATGATGTCTGGCTCAAGGCAGCCCAGTGACCTTTGTTGCTGAGTTGGGATTTGCACCCTGGTTGCCCTAGTTGGATTTATGTTCTCTAACAGAATGTTGGACAAAGCTGAGAAAACCATGGTTCAGATGTTGACTGTAAAACTCATTGGTTGGCCTTGGGCCAGCCTCTGCCTTCCAGTCTTAAACCTACTTCACAAAGTGGTTATGACTAAAAACAGGGAATGCCCATGATATCCAAAACTCCATGGAGGAAGGGGAAATAAATGGCACTGCCCATCTTAAACTTTTCTGCTTGAGAAAGCACCTAGGGAACCAAGAACCAAGAGATGAAGGCTGAGCCAAAGACTCTTCGTATATCTGTTGTGGATGGGGTTGCTTTCTCTCTTAAAGGTCAGGTTCATAGTTTGGGGGGTTGGAAGCACGTTTGTTGTTGACTAGTAGTGACTTTTATGAACTTAGGGTCGCAGCTAGCAATTTCATTTCATTTTTATTTGTATGCCACCTTTCCACAGTTAAAAACAATGCTCAAGGCGGCTTGCAACATGACAAGATTTACATAATTACAAAAGTCATAAACAATCAATAAACCACATCAAAAAAATACACAACCAAATGGAAAACAATTTCCACATTAATCAAAATCTAAAACTAAGAATACAGCATTAATATCACAGTTTAAAATGACATAATTCCAGTTACAGGTGGGTAGCCGTGTTGGTCTGCCATAGTCAAAACAAAATAAAATAAAAAATTCTTTCCAGTAGCACCTTAGAGACCAACTAAGTTTGTTCTTGGTATGAGCTTTCGTATTTCAGTGTATCTGAAGAAGTGTGCATGCACACGAAAGCTCATACCAAGAACAAACTCAGTTGGTCTCTAAGGTGCCACTGGAAAGAATTTTTTATTTTATTTTGTTTTTAAAATGACATAAGTAAAAAATAACAGCAATTTAAACAAAAACAAAACAAAACTGAGTCCTCTCTGCCCAGCAGCAGCAGTCCTTTATAGAGCCCATCAGGCCCTGCCCTGGACCAGGTGGTGAGTTGCAGGACTGGGGCCCTCAGGCACTGAGCCAATCAGCCTATCTAGATACAGTGCTGCTTAAATCCTGTCTGGACAGCTGGAGACTCCTCTGTCTTGGGCTACATTTTGAAGACTAGAAGCTTCAGCTGGTGCAGAATGCAGGGGCTTGGTGGTCACCTCCAAGGAGCTTCCTGATTGAATAGGGGATTTGAACCCAGGTCTTTTTTTTATTATTTAAGGAAATGGCTTTTTGACGGCTTTTCCCCACCTGGCCTGGAAGGATGGGGCCCTGATTGACTCCAGCTACAAAAGCTGAGGCTTCTGAACAGCCTTTTCGGTTGGGGCATTGTTTGCTGGGGGGCGGTTTGTTGCTCTTTTTGATACTGATTTTTGTACCCTTATTTTAGAGCTTACCACAATTTATGTCAAAATTGTTTAATTTGGTTGTGAATTTTTTATGTTTATTGTTTATGACTACTTTTGTTACCTTTGTAATTATGTGTTTTTTCATGTTGTAAACCACCTTGAGCATGGTTTTAACTAGGTTTTGTTTTCAAAAGTTGCTCATAAAATTTATTAAATAAAATGAATTAAAAAATAAATACATCCTGCTTGATTCCAAGGGAGATGTCACTTGGCATGTTGTCCATACTGGACACTTGTGGCCTCTCTCCTACCTAATAGTTATCTTGTCTTTTTTCTTGAAACAAAACTGATCATTTAGTACTTGGTCATTATAACTAATTGAAATCAGTATTACCTAACACCCTGAGGCTGCAATCCAATGCATTACCTTTCAGTAAGACCTACTTACCCAAGTCAGTAGCTGTGCTATTATGTGGTTGTCTGTTGAAGTAAGTCCCAAAGTGGGAGTTATTTCCAAGTAAACATCCATAGAACTGCACTGTTAGTGCAACTTAGTGTCTGCACTAATCTATAGCAAATCTAAGCAGTCTCTTAACATTTTTGGGAATTTATTTCTCCTCCCACAGTTCTGCCTCCTGTCCTCGTACCACGACATACAGAGATTCTGACTGAACTTCCACAACTTGATGACTATACTCATTCCATTCCCGAAAACACTAACTTTCCTGCAGGAATTGAACCACAGAGCAATTACATACCAGGTATTTATGTGAAAGCAAATGGTGCAACGAGTGGCCTCCTGCCACCTGAAGGACTAATTTCAAGTATAGCAACCAAAGAAAAAGCAAATAATGCAGATAGGAGGGTAGGGCACCCCAGGATTTGAGCTTCTTTGCAGCGGCTGTGCTGGTGGTAGCATCTCTGACTCTTTAGAAGCCTGTCCAGCTTTCAACAGAATCTTTATCAGAATTGAAAGCCCACCCAATGCACAATTGAGTTTGGCATCAATGGGTTGTTGGGAATGGACTTGACTCTTAACATTTGATCATCTGTTGACATCCTGGATTTGGGATAAGAGGCACAGTCCACTCTGGCTTCTAGTAGATTTTAATGTGTAGGCAGTAAACATGTACTAAATTCTGCTTCCTTGTTCTGTTCTTCAAAGCCTAATTCAAGGTGGCTTTATAGGTTCCAATCTGTATAGGCTGAGTCCAGGTTATATTTGAGAGTACCTCTTACATAGAAGCCCTCTTGTCCTTTAAGATCTGCAGATTGACCCTTGCTCGCTCTCTTGGCTGTGGGATGCTCCACAAATAACCCAGAGATGCATTTTAAATAAAAGGACACATTCCAGCTTCCCAGACCATCCGCAGGCCGGATTTAGAAGGCGATTGGGCCGGATCCGCCCCCCAGGCCTTAGTTTACCTACCCATGCCCTACATTGATTTGGCTTTGTGATTGTTCTAGTCTCTTATATTTTATGTATAAGCCACCTGCAGTGTTGTGGCAAGCAGATCTACACTATGGAAACAGATCCCGTATGCTTTAGATATGATTGGATACACATTGATTCATTTTTCTTAACATCTTTTTTTTTAAAGCTATGTAGGTTGTCATATACTTCATATACTACAGTACCTGTTCCCAAGGGAGGAGGGAGGCTGTGGGGTGTTTCTGTTTTCTCCCTGGAAGACTAGAGCCCATTGGCATGTCAGCTGGTATTTGGCTTGCTTCGGACTGGTTATAATCTAGCCCTGTTTGTGGTGCACCTTGCTTGGCCTGTTTTTCAATCAACTGTGCTAGAAATCAATCCATCCACAGTGTAGAGGGGCATGTAGCGTAGAGAGCAGGGAAAATGGCAGATAGCTGGTGGGTTTTATTCCTCTTTCCCCATGTAACATAGACAGTGACATAATGAGATCCACTTCAGTTTATAAAATAAGGCCTGTGTGCATTCTTTAATTCTGCAAACGCAAAAGCTTTAACGTGTTCAGGTTGTACATGACACTGGGAGAACCCTTTCATTTAATGGCTCATTGATTGTACTTTTGGTAGAAACACCACCGCCCGGCTATATCAGTGAAGATGGAGAAACCAGTGACCAGCAGTTGAACCAAAGCATGGATACAGGTATTGGTCTTAATTATTACTGAAGACTTTGAATATGTAAGGGGGCTTAGCAAACCTCCCTTTGTACTGATGAAGATTTATTAAAACATTTCTGTGCCACCTTCCCACAGTTGAAGGTGGCTTACATTAACAAAATGAAATCTGATTGTGTCTCAACATGGGGTTCAGCCTTAATTCAGGCTGACGGGCTGTGCACTCCTTGGAATATAATTCCACTTCCAATTGTATCAGCTGATAGGTACATTTCTCACTAGCAGCTTCCAAGTTGCCTTCATGGGTTGTCTTGAGTTGTGCCCCTTGTAGTTAATCCAGGTTAACAAAAGCATGGATCCATGTCTCAAGATCCCCTTCCCTCTAAAGGTGTGAAGCTTTGGCAGTAACTGGTTGGTAAATGAGATTTACCACACTGCACTGCCTCTTTTCAGCCCCAAGATATGCTTGAAGGCGAGAAGTGGGATCAGTGTAACATACGCAGGCTTCTCGCTATAGAACCAGTAGCTCTATTAAGAAAAGAAGGGAGTGAGGCAGCTGCACACTTCATCACAGCAGGAAAGAGGCAGGTCTTGGGGCCCAGCTCTGATATAAAAACCCCGGTTGTTACAAGTACAAACTAGGAACAAGCCTGGCTTTTGGTACCCCCACTTTGCCAAGTTTGGATGCAGCAAAGAAGGGGGGGGCAATCCGTTTTAAACTGTGAACTAGCCCTAGTCCAACAAGCAGTTGTTGTGTCTAAACCAGACACTTTATTTTCTGCAAGTGGCTAGGCAAGCATTTGAGTTTAGTCCAAATCCTCTTAATGCTGTGCCTGGGTTATTTCATGTAATCAAGGGGCAACGTGGCCTTCAGTGCCCAGGGTCAGAATGGGGACGCTGTGGTTGGTGAGAGGTTGAAGTGTTGCGGAGATAAATGTCTGCAAAGATACTCTGCGCTGAATGTGGGCCATTGCTTGGAAGTCTTGAAATGTGTCAAGAGGCATGAGTTGTATTGTGTGCAGATCAAAGAGCAGTGCTTGTCGTAGGACTAACCTTGCAAAGTTTTTTTCCCCCTTTGCGGAGCATTTATGTAGTGGCGAAAGCACAGGTTATCAGCTTGTTTGATGGTGTTATGTGTATGGTGTGTGTGTGTGTGTGTGTGTGTGTGTGTCTGTCTCCCCCCACCCTGATCCCATAACCTTGGGTTTTTGTTTTGTTTTGCTACTCCTGATAGGGGTAGGCTTAAGTAGTAAGCCGAACGAAGTTAGCCGAGGAAACGGTTGAGTTTCTGCTCCCATTCAGTTATGGCAGATGCTCCGTCCCAGGCTGCAAACATGGGTATTTCCCAGTCTTTGTAATACAGGGACAATATTCGCTGTGCGTATGGCATGAGGTTACTGGCATCTGTTAAGTTAGAAAAAAGCTTGCATTTGGCTCCTTTTCCAAAGTAGACTTTTGCTGAACAGTAGCAATATTGTAACATATTCAGAGTAAATCTAACATGGGATTGTGCTAGTGAAAACTGGTCCCAGGACCTCAAAACTGCTGCCGGCAGCACAGCCTCCAAATGTGATGTTATCATGTGGGGAAACATGGCCCCCTGCACTCAGTCCTAATTACTAAAGTGAATTTTTGTTGTGAACTAACATTTTTTGATTAATTCCTCAGGATCTCCAGCAGAGCTGTCTCCCAGTACACTCTCTCCTGTCAATCACAGCCTGGGTAAGTTGTAAACACTTCTCTATAATAAATGAGGTAAATGTGCTTGCATTTGAAACGAGCCCCTGTTTAGGGAAAGGTAACTATCCAAGAAGGACTCCGTGGCAGGAGGCATCGGTTGATTATATTAGAATCCATTGCAGGTGGAATTAACTTGTGGAGTGTGGGGAGAAGTGGTTTATTGGGGTGCGGGGATTAGCAGGGACAGTCTATTTTATTTTAAGCACCTCTCCTGTGTCATGTTTTAAGTATGGGCACCTATAGTTTAATGGCATTGCTGTCTTGTGTTTTTTAATCAAGGTGTATTCTATGCTTGAACAATGTTGTTTGTGTGGCTTTTTTGTAACCTGCTGAGTAGACACACTGGGTATTGTGCTCTTAACCCGAGGTACCACTGTATATGGAATATCTTCTGGACACATACAGTGGTGCCCCGCTAGACGAATGCCTCGCTAGACGAAAAACTTGCTAGACAAAGGCATTTGTCTAGCGGAAGGCTGCCCCGCAAGACGAATTTGTCTATGGGGCTGCCTCGCAAGACGGGGAAATTTTTTTTTTCATCTAGCGAAAACCGCAGTTTGCATTGCCGCTTCGCTAGACAAAAAAACCGCTAGACGAAAAAATTCGCAGAACGAATTATTTTCGTCTAGCGGGGCACCACTGTACTTGCAGCCTAAAGTAACTACAGTATTCAAAGCATTAGAATAGTGCTTTTTTGTGTTGCAGCTGTTTTGTACTCTTCCTCCACAGTCCTTTGAAAAGTCCTCCAAGGTAGATTTGTAATGTCAGCTGCATCCTATATGGCAAAACTGAGGCTTAGAGGGCCTTTCCTGATGGGGTGAGCAAGATGGGGGGGGGAGATTTGACCCGGGACTTTTGTTGTTCATAGTTTGGACACTTGGCCACTCTGCTACATTGACTCCCCCCCCCAAAAAAAAATCCCTTTCTGTATCTCTGGGGTGTCATTTTTTTAAAAAGCATATTGTTCTGTTACTGCAACCCTTGTGAGAGGTTACTGGACTGTGCAGTAGTCGGCCACTTTTTAATAGAAATAGTCAGGCAGACTATTTGGCATAAATGGAAAGGGAAGAATTGCCTGATTTAATTTTTTGTCCTAGTTGGCAATGTGGAATGGTTTGGGGAGGAGCAAAGAAATATGTGTTGACAGTCAATTTTGGCTGGCAGTTGATCTATTAAAGGAACATACTTTGTGGTTACAGTTATAGCATATTGTCCTGTAAGAGCTGTTTGTGAAGCAGACTCCCACAAAAGGTAGTGCACTCTCCTTCCTTGGAGTTTTTAAAGCAGAGATTGGATGGCCATCTGTCTTGGATGCTTTAGTTGAGATTCCTGTATTGCAGAGGGTTGGACTAGATGACCCCCGGGGTCAATTCTTTGACCTATGATTAAGATTTCCCTTAGAATCTCCTGAAAACTAGACACTGCTGAACTGATATCTAGTTAATTCTGTATCTTCTAGTAATATTTTCTGAGGGTTGACTCTGTGTTTTGGGCACCTTTAAACTTGAATATTGCTGTGTTAGGTTCCACAGTACATAATGTAATTGCTTCCTTCTTTTGATCATGGGAAACGTAGAGGTGGTTGACAGTATGTCACGAAGCATGTGTTGTTTAGTACAAGATGTTCTGGATGTGGAGCATTTGGACAAATCAAGCAATTCCAGACATGCATGCCGGTGTGTGTGAGATTGTACACACACAGTGTGTTGAGGCAACTTGGAGAGAACTAGAGGTTTTGGAGACCTGTAAATTAGCATTAAAAATATGTTAAACTTGTTGGATCTGTCGCACAAGATGAAAGAGAGGAAATGCAGAGGTTTTGAAGAAAGTAGATTACGTCTTTTCTGCTCAAACAATAATTAAATGTTTATTTACTTCAGTGAAGGAAACTGCATCAAACACAATGTGCAGCTAAGAATTCTTTGAGCAGTCTAACAGAAGTCAAGGGAATAGCCTTGTTTAAGGAGCACAACTAGAGGAGGATTTGGGGAGTATAGCCTTGACTAGTTTACTGTTGCCAAATGATAGTGCAGCATTAATACATGTTAACCACAATAATTCTTCCTTTTTCCCTTCCAGATCTGCAGCCAGTTACCTACTCAGAGCCTGCTTTTTGGTGTTCTATAGCATATTATGAATTAAATCAGAGGGTGGGAGAAACCTTCCATGCGTCACAGCCTTCACTTACTGTAGATGGCTTTACGGATCCATCAAACTCTGAAAGATTCTGCCTAGGCTTGCTCTCCAATGTTAATAGAAATGCCACTGTGGAAATGACAAGACGGCACATAGGTATGTACTTATCGCCACGTATTCCAGCTGCTCTCCTGCTTCATCTAGCCTTCTTCCCTTGATCTGCTGAAAAAAACAGTTCCTTCTATTGCATTCTTCTTTTTAAACTGAACAGTTCGTTATTTCTTCATCTAAGTAATGACAGCACAGTAGGTCATTTGAACAGTAGCTGAACGGTATGTTTATATTGCTGCATATTGGGGGCCCTCAGATCTGCTAATGATATATATTAAAATATATGAAGAATGAGCAACAGGCAGTAAAACAAAACTAACTAAGCAGCAGAGTAGCAGGTGCTTACTGGAAGAGAACAAGCACCCAGAAAATATGTAATCATAGCTTGGCTAAACAAGACTGTTTGCACTTGCCAGTATGTTGGATCTGGCAAATTTTAGCTGCTTCTGTTCGTTTAATGTCCTTTTTTTTCTTTTTTTTAGGAAGGGGAGTGCGCCTGTATTACATTGGTGGAGAGGTTTTTGCTGAGTGCCTAAGCGATAGCGCAATCTTTGTTCAGAGCCCCAATTGTAATCAGAGATACGGCTGGCATCCTGCAACCGTGTGCAAAATCCCGCCAGGTAAGAGGTGTATAACCAGCAGAGATCAGCCATCATTTCAGTGTATTGAAATGTATTTATTTGCCTTGCTGTGATGCCTAAGGAAAAGACGTTTTGAAAAAAGTTGGGGATTGAATCACTTAAACGTGTGTAATGTAGTGGTACCGATCATTCATCCTTTTACCGTTTTTGTTTTTTTTGTAGGCTGCAACCTAAAGATCTTTAATAACCAGGAATTTGCTGCTCTTTTGGCTCAGTCTGTAAATCAGGGCTTTGAAGCAGTGTATCAACTAACCCGAATGTGCACCATAAGGATGAGTTTTGTTAAAGGATGGGGCGCTGAATACAGGTACAGAGTGGCATTCCTCTCCTTTTTAGTAGAACCATCCTGCAGCAGGGATGTTAATGTAGGCCTGACGTTCCCTTTTACAAATTAAGCAAATCGGTATCATCATATTGTCATCTTCAGATGAAGGGTGAAATAGAAATTTAATAAATAAAATCATTGCCCTCATTTTGTTTGTATGCCATCTTTCCTATAGCTAAAACCATTCTGGTGATATATCGCAGTGTTGAAAACCAGATATCGCCCAGCCCCAAATTGGTGACAGGACTTGCTATTGGGGTCAGCTGCCGGGGGGGGGGGTTTGAGGCACTGGGTCTTTGTCCCTTGTGGTCTTAAATGTGGCCCTGCAAGCTGATTGTTAAGCGGGGACTCTAACCAGGGGTCAGCAAACTTTATCAGCAGGGGGCCGGTCCACTGTCCCTTAGACCTTGTGGGGGGCTGGACTATATTTTGAAAAAATAATAATAATGAATGAATTCCTATGCCCCACAAATAACCCAGAGATGCATTTTAAATAAAAGCACACATTCTACTCATGTAAAAACACGCTGATTCCCGGACCATCCGCGGGCCGGATTTAGAAAGCGATTGGGCCGGATCCGGTCCCCAGGCCTTAGTTTGCCTAAGCCCTTGGCTTGTATGCTGGCTTCACAGTGTATTTCATCCCCCAACTCTTTCTCCCTTCTTCAGGCGGCAGACGGTAACAAGCACTCCATGTTGGATCGAGCTTCACCTGAACGGGCCTTTACAGTGGCTGGACAAAGTATTGACTCAGATGGGCTCTCCCTCAGTGCGCTGCTCCAGCATGTCGTAATGCTCCTTGTCTCCACTAGCGCGCTTGAAATGCGAAGTCCAAGCAACAGACTTAAATATTAACAGCTCGTCTGTCGTAGTAACTCGTGTGTGGTCTCCATGAACTGTTTCCTATCCAAAAAGTTCAGAGAGAGAGAGAGAGAGAGAGAAAGAGAGACAGAAAAGCACTTGAGGGTCTCATCAGTTTCTAAGCACCTTGTGGGTTTTGTTTCCTATACTCTGATGCTCTAGATGAAAAGTTAGTGTATAGAAACGCCTTCTGCCGAAGGAGGGAGGGACATATTAAATACTTTAATGGTGTTTTTTATTGGGTATATATAAATTGAGTGTCCTAAAGGTTTACCAATAACATGAGTGGTTCAGTTAATGTATCATGGGACCCCCCCCCACCCCACCCCACCCAATTTTGACACCATTCTGCTGTCCTGAGTTTAAATTCCCATTGATAGATGTGCGGAGCTCTTTGACTTAGGCAGCCATCTCGTAAAAAGCCCAAGTTCTTGCTTATCTATATTTTTTTATATTTTTATATATAAATATATATGCAGGCTTTCCGCTGCCCTATAACAGACTTTATGCAGAAAATCTCTCTCCCACCCCCCCACCCCCACCCCAACCTTTTCCAAGTGTACTAGCTGTCACCTTTAAAACCCCTCTTTGGAGTGGGAGCGATTCTTGGGTTCCATCTCTTGAAATCTTGCATGTTGAGTATGCTTAGTGGGCCTGAAATAGGCAATGCCACGTCCAACCTTTCACTCCTTGCCCCCACGCCCACCTCCCCCGGGCCAAACCATGCTTTAAAAAAATAGATCCTTCAATTGCCCACCTAAAGTAGTGGCATCTGTTGCCGGCAATGGGTGCTGCTGGCCCTGAGGTCCAGCTTGCACCTTAGTTCAAAAATATGGCGGGAGGTCGTTCTTGGGAAGATGCACCAACAGGCCACTGCCACTGTAACTGTGTGTGGTCTTCTGACTAGGGTTAAGAGATCACAAGGAGGATTATGCATTCCTGCCTTCTCCTGCCGTTAGCCATGGTTAATTACCATGGAATCAACATCAATGTGCTAATGCTTCTTCACCTTGACCATGGCTAACAAATGCTACTGGGATCATGCTTAGCTGGGATCAAGGAGGGAGCGGAGGGGTTCAAGACCTGGATGGAAGCAAGGAATCTCTTTAACTGTCAGCATCAGTCCTTTGCCTGGAGTGTTGCAAACTCTCAAATGATTTGTCTGCAGCGCATGCACACATGCAGCTGTTGCCAAATAAGTTTTTTTGACTGAGAATAATCCACATTTTTCTCCCAAGAAAGACTTGTTCACCTCCTTCAGATTGGTGAGTGTGCACATTCAAAGCAGCACCCTTGCTTTTCAGTAGTGACAAGCGAGCAGCTGTAAGATGTTGCTGGTCCTTTTGTATCTCTAAACCCTTCGTGAGAACTTTCCCTTATCCACACAGCAGAGATGAGTATGTGAAATGCAGGAGTGGAACTCTACCCCCTTGCACACACAAAAAAAGGTTGCCAGGATGCAACCCAGAGTTTCGTCTCCTTTGCTGTTAAATCCATTGCTAAAATGCAGGAGAGACAAACCCCAGCTCCTCTCCATCCCAAGGTGTAGGGGGACTCCAGATACACCAGGCAACAGTTTTTGGGGGTGCAGATTGAAAGGAATGGGTAGGAGCAGCCGCACCATCAATTATCTCCTGCTTCACTGGTAGATTTTTAAAGATAAAAGTCTAAATCAGATTTAATCTGGCTGCCCTACAAGTTTTCCCCTCTCCCACACAGTGAAATGTAACTTCCACAAGGGTTTGAACATAAAACTTAACATTTCTTTGAAGGTTTACCGGGCTGGTCCGAACAAAATTGTATGGCTTTGCTTAATGAGCATCCATTGCAGAAGGAGTGGATCTTGCCGAAGTCACTGCTTCTGCAGACTCCCTAGGCTGGGTGTTGCGGCCAGCCATAAAAAGAGAAGATTCCCTAGTACATGTTATTGAGAACCCTTGGACACTACATCTGAACCTTGCTTTAAGAAATATTTTGAATTATATTCTACAGATAAGTCTGGGTTGGGTAAGGGTTGGGAAACTGTATAGCAGGGTTATTCTGACTTGAAAAGTATACATCTTACTAACAATCTTGTGATCTAGCTGTCTGTCATTCTCTTGTTGTTGTGGCAGTAGCAGGATTGCCTTTTTTTGTCTGTTTTCTTTCCTTCCCCCCCACCCCACCCCAAATCGTTTATTTGCACTAGTATTGTACTTTGTAAGTACACCTAGTGACAACTTCAGCTTTGAGAACAAACGTGGCCAGTGTTAAGCTTTGCAATCAGCTGACTGAACGGAAGATAAATGATGGATTTTTTTATGCCTTAAGAAATAGGGCATAGGAGCAATACCAAATATCGAGCCTGAGGGTGGGCAATCAAAGTGGGTCAGACAATTTAAAAAGAATTGGCGAAGCCATTACCAATTTGTGTAGTTTTACCAGTAGCCTAATGTATTGGTAGAACTTGTGAACCTAAGAAATAAGCTTTCATGCGTGTTGCATTTGCCTAATATGTGAATACACTAATAAAAAATTTAATTCTCACCATGGCTTGTTTGAATGGTTAAGCAGCAACACTGTGCAGACATCCTCTGATTAGAGGACTGCTTTATATACTATCTGTGATAACTGGTCCAGGATCCAAAACTCTGTGACTTGTTTTGCGTGCCTGAGGGGGTCTGATTGAACTTGGCGTAAAGCTCTCTTGAAACTGGAGACAGGGGTGGGATTTGCAATATGGCATGGTTTGATGGGAGCAGGCCTGCCATTCCAAAGCAGAAATCTTTTGAGCATCTTTTGCTTCCGGGGGGGGGGGGACAAAATGCTTTCATTGTCTAGCAAATGTGAAAGCACAATGGCTGTGTGTATTGCTGGAGTGATTTCCAGGATCTTGATGCATCAGTATAGAAGACACGGCTGCTGTCAGGCAGTAATCGCAGAACATTTGTGGAAAGTGTCTTTCACAGAACTTAAGTTAAAGGAAAAACCAGTTTCTGACCCTCAGTGCCATGGTAGCAAGTTCAAAAGCAAGCTAGCCAAATTGTCAGTTGTTGTGAAAAGTTGTGCTTGGGCCTCTCTCATTTCCTCAGTATGCCCTTGTCCTACTCAGGCTACTCTCCTATCCTTCTCTTCCTTCCTTCCTTCCTCCCTTCTTCCCTCTTGCCATCACATTGCTCCTTGGCAGAAATTACAAAACCCTACAAAATCTCAGCTGTTGGCACTTGATCGGGCTAAAGGGCTTTACACTGTTGTGTTTAGTGGCAATAACCTATTAAAGTTGGTAAACATTGTGATCATCCATGCCTGGTGGTAGTCTCTCCCCCCCCCCCTTTTTAGAGGAACAAGTGTATGGCACAAGCGTATTGCTGGTTGCTGTTCTCTCGAAAAGCTGTTAAAATCTGAGGGATGGGAATTTGTGTTTTAGTGACAACTTTTATTTCCAATCATATTAAGGGGAATTGTGTAATCTGCTGAGCTGTGGTCAGGGCCTGCGCTCTATGCATTGTGTCAGAGAGGCTTTATAGCCAGCTTGTCTCATATGATACCTTGCAAGAGAGCATGCCCGGATTTTGTTCCGATGGCGCCCTACTCATTTATTCCAGTTTGGTTCAAAGGCACCGTCCCCTTCCTGGCAGGTGCTCAAGTTCATTGAACTGTCAATGATAAATATAGAGCTTGTTAATGCAAAACTTGCACAGGCAGGGCGGAACTGTCCAAAGGAAGATGCCTAAAGACATGGAACAATGCAAAACGGCAAAAATGGACGGAAATTCTTGGCTCTCAGCTGTTCCTCTTGAATAGTGGCCTGTGTTCAATTATGATAGCTAAAAGCGAAGTTGGTGGTGTGCTACTTAGAAGCCATTTAAAAACCCGATAAAAGAAGAGTTTTTAAATAAGATTTCCAGTGGACAAAGGGTCAGGGCTGTAACACTTTCCTTGGCCCTCACCCTTGTTGCAGGGGGATGTGGAGCTTGTTGGCCTTCCAGGTGTTGCTTAATAAAAGACAGCCAGGCCACAGTTTACATGTATAAATTGGTTCCAGGAAGAGAGCGGGGGTGAGAGGTCTTGAAAACCAAACTCTCTGCAAAAGGAGACTTTGAGTAAATGATCCCTTGTCAGTGCCTTGGCTCCCTTCATCAGGACCAGTGTTCGAAATTAGCTACATGCATTTTGCACCTGGCTCTCGACCAGTTGCAAACAAGTGAAGATGCCTGGGTGCCAGGATAATGCCAGACATCACCATCTGGAGGTGCACGCCTGCGGACCATTGGATTTGGACTGTTTTCACACACTAGTACCCCATCCTGTAGAATTCTGTCGGCTATATTTTATCTGCACAATCTGAATGAATTTCTGGAACCAAAATGCTTTTTTCTGTGTAGCCTGAGCAAGAGCAGTCACCATTAAGAAAAAGAGGTCGGAATAGACCAATATATATGTGGACTGTCCCTCGATCAAGTGACGTTTCTTCCTTAAGTTCTCAAAGCTCTAAACCTAGCTCAAGGTTGTCATCTGAACTCGCCAGATGTTTAACTGATAATCAACCACAGTCAGTCCATCATTTGAGAAATAAGACACCAGAGCCACCTTGCCCCCAAATGGCATGTAGGCATTCCATTTTGGCAGCTGTAACCTTTAGTTTTAAGGAGCCTTTTGGCACCTAGCTAATATATCTGAGTTTCTAACGCTGATCCAGACCTTACAGAAAGGTGAGTTTTGGAATGAAACGTCAGAAACGGTACCCAAGTCAAGGATCACTTTTCACCAATGAAAGAATGGAGCAGGCTGCTTTGACGTTTTGTGAAGTAAGGAAGCATTTGGTAATGTGGACGTAAATGCATGTGTGAGATCTTCAGTATGTCCTGCCTGTGTGTATCTCACTATCCCAATTTGCAATTGAAGGTCCCTGGTGAGTCACCATTTGAGGTAAAGGAGTTGACCATCACAGAATGGGCCTTCTTGATGGCATCCCAGTTGGTGGAACATTATCCCCAGAAATCTTTGCCTGCCGTTGCCCTTAATTGTTGTGAAGACCTTTTTGTTTGTTTCTGGGGTGCAGTTTTAATTCTGCTGACTGTTCAATGCTGGTCTCGAGACTTTATTTTATTTTATTTTTTTGCTTAATTGGTTTTTGTATTGCTTTTACTCTTTTTGAAAACTGCCCTGAGAGAAGAATCGAAGGGCACTATATGAATACAGTGGCACCTCGGTTTTGGAACATAATCCGTTCCGGAAGACAGTTCGAGTTATGAAACGTTCGAAAACCGAAAACTCAATACAGAAGCCCCGTAGCATGTTTGACTTCTGAGGCGTGTTCAAAAACCGATGCATTTACTTCCGGGTTTATGGCGTTCGAAAACCGAAATGTTCGTCAACGGAGGCGTTTGAAAACCAAGGTACCACTGTACTTACATTTGCAACTTTTTTTGTGCCTGCCTCCGCCCCTCTTTACGCCATCCTTTTTCTCACCCCCCCCCTTATTATGAAGCAACCCCTAAAAATACCAAGCTTTTGCTGTGATAGCCTGCACCTCTTCAAGTACTGTATTTGTTGCTCCATAGGACGCAATGGACCATAGGGCACACCTCATTTTTAGAGGAGGAAACAAGAAAAAAAAATATTTTTCTGGTTTTCCTCCTCTAAAAGCCCTGGTTTTTTGAGGATCAGCTAAAAGTTTTGCAGCTTTTTTGCAAAGGGAAAAGCCCTGTTTTTTTTAGGATCAGCTAAATGTTTTACAGCTTTTTTATAAAGGGAAAAGCCCTGGTTTTTTGAGGATCAGCTAAAAGTTTTGTAGCTTTTTTGCAAAGGAGAAAGCCCTGGGGTTTTTTGTAGGATCAGCTAAAAGTTTTGCAGCTTTTTTGCAAAGGGTAAAGCCCTGTTTTTTTGAGGATCAGCTAAAAGTTTTGCAGCTTTTTTTGCAAAGGGGGAAAAGCAAAGCTCCTTTTGCAAAGGGGGAATAGCAAAGAGGAAAAGCCCCATTTTTATGGGGTTCAACTCACATTTCTGAAAAATCTTAAGGAAAGGGAGCAGTTTCTACTGTTTCCAGACAGATAATCTAATCAGCTAGTCACATGTCCTGGGGAAACAAACAACCTCCCTCTGCAGCACATTCAACAATGGAGGCCTGGGCAAGGGGGCGGGGCTGAAAGGGAGCTGGGACTCTTATCTCTCTCCCGATCTCTTGCTGATCAGCTGCTGAGCGGGGTCCTTTCAACACCCCTTTTTTTCTTAGTAAAATAAAAAGCGCAATCTGCTTTTGGCCCCTGGGCAATTTAGCTCCAGGGACCACCATTCGCTCCATAAGACATACAGGTTTTTCCCTTACTTTTTAGGAGGAAAAAAGTGCGTCTTATGGAGCGAAAAATATGGTAGCAAGAAAGGAGATTCCGACTCAACATTGGGAAGAACTTTCTGACAGTAAGAGCTGTTTGACAGTGGAGCTGTCTCCCTCGGGACGTGGTGGACTCCTTCCTTGGAGGTTTTTAAGCAGAGGTTGGATGGCCGTCTGTCATGGATGTTTGAGCTGAGATTCATGCATTGCAAGGGGGGGGGTTGACTAGGTTGCACTGCAGTGCTGTGATTCCTTGTGGGGAACTTTCCAGGGGTCTCTTGCCAAAGGTGTTTGGGGCCAGAGGCAAGAATGGGTGGAGCAATAGATATGTACAACTGAAGTTTCTGCAGGCATCCTAAGCAGAGAAAGATGAGGCATACCTGCTGTCGGAGGACCCATTTGAGCCAGTCAAATACATTCACGTAGGGCACAAAGGAAGGGTGGTGAAGGGTGTGGCATTTTCAGAGTCCTAAGGGCCACAAAGGAAGACGTGGGGGGCCACATTTGGTCCTCTGGGGTGGTAGAGCCTGAATGTGTTCGGACCAGAGTGGAGTTGCACCAGTCGCTTGGTGGCAGAGCCTCTGTTTGTCCCAGGTTCAAGCCTTGGCATGTTCAGTTAAATGGGACAGGTAACAGATTATGGGCTAAGAGCCTTCTCGTGTCAAAGATCCTGGAACCTTAATTAATTAATTCCTTTATTGTCTCATTTGCAGATCTTAGCACATGGTTTAGGAAATTATGGTCTGGAGTCAACATTCCTTGACGGCCAGCAAAAGGCTTGTTGGGCTGATGTGTGGGTAATGATGACACAAAATGAAATTATAACCATTTCTTTGTTGTTTATTAAATTTATACGGCGCCCATCATCTGAGGATCGCAGGGCGGTTTGCAGTCTAAAAATCCAGCACAACAGTTGCACCAGTGGGAAGTTTGTTGTGCAGATTGGGGGTATTGGGATGACATCAGATCGCTGAACAAGAAGACATGAAAACTATGCTGGCTTCCTGCGCCTTTTCTTGTGCAAGCCATTCCACTAGCGCTGGGGTGGCCAACTACCAAGAGACTGCGATCCACTCACAGAGTTGAATACTGGCAGTGATCTACCCACTTTTGGGGGGTTCAGGTCAAAGTTGTTTTTTTTAGAAAGGAGGAAGGCCCATTTGGGGGGGTTGGGTCAAAGTTGTTGAGTTTTTTCAGGGAGGTGGTAAAATGTTGAGCTTTTTTTAGGGGAGCTACAGTTGTTCAGCTTCTTTGGGGGGAGCCAATGATCTACCAGTGATCTACCACAGACGTCCAGTGATCTACCGGTAGGTCACGATCTACCTGTTGGACATGCCTGCACTAGCGCAACTAGCACACCGCTAAAGGACTTCAGTTTAGTGCCACATTGAATTTCTTCCGTTGTCTTCAAAAAGTTGAAACACTTGTTTTGTATTCCACTAAATGGTGTTTTGCCAAAGAGATGTTGGGGAGATAGAATGTTCTAGAAAGCTCACTGGGAGGGACAGGCGCTCTTTCTCTCTTTTGGTGATCAAAACCAGAATCACTTTTATTTGTTTCTGCTGCTCCCACACAAAAAAAGCCATGATTCCACTGAACTTGAAAGAGAGGTTGCACAGGAAATTACTTGCGTTGTATTTTTAAGGTGCTTTAAAAAAAATGTTACTATAGGCCACCATGATTTCTGGACTTGAATGGAAGGCTTCCATACATCAAAGGCCTCCCTTTTGACCATGAACGGCTAATTTTTATGGTGCATTTGAAATCCTTCTCCCTTGCCATTTTTAAATTGGATTGTAAAAAATAAAAAGAAATGCAGTTGTAGCCCCTGGTCACAGAAACCTAGAACTGGGAATTATTTTTAAAACACGAGCCTATTACTGGCCTTAAAATGAGAGAGGGAAGAAAATGAAATCCATATTTCATGAAAGATGCATGTTGAAATCATGAAAGGAGATATTTATAAGGGAGCCACAGATCATTTAGGAAGGATGGAATTCTTCCTTTAGTCAAACCACATGGTCGGCAGCTAAGTGATCCGTCAAATGATGTAACTGTGTATCTCTACACAAAGCAGTATGCCACTGTTCTGCTTTCAACCACTGCTGGAAGTGCTCCGACAGCTAGCATGCTCTACAACAGTAAGGTAAAGGTACCCCTGACCATTAGGTCCAGCCGTGGACGACTCTGGGGTTGTGGCGCTCATCTCGCTTTACTGGCCGAGGGAGCCAGCGTTTCGGGTCATGTGGCCAGCATGACTAAGCCACTTCTGGTGAACCAGAGCTTTTGTTGTTGTTGTTGTTGTTCAGTCGTTCAGTCATGTCCAACTCTTCGTGACCCCATGGACCAGAGCACGCCAGGCACGCCTATCCTTGACTGCCTCTCGCAGTTTGGCCAAACTCATGTTAGTAGCTTCGAGAACACTGTCCAACCATCTCATCCTCTGTCGTCCCCTTCTGCTTGTGCCCTCCATCTTTCCCAACATCAGGGTCTTTTCCAGGGAGTCTTCTCTTCTCATGAGGTGGCCAAAGTACTAGAGCCTCAACTTCAGGATCTGTCCTAGTGAGCACTCAGGGCTGATTTTTTGAGAATGGATAGGTTTGATCTTCTTGCAGTCCATGAACCAGAGCAGCGCACGGAAACACCGTTTACCTTCCCGCCGGAGCGGTACCTATTTATCTGCTTGGACTTTGACGTGCTTTCGAACTGCTAGGTTGGCAGGAGCAGGGACCGAGCATCGAGAGCTCACCCCATCGTGGGGATTCGAACCGCCGACCTTCTGATCGGCAAGCCCTGGGCTCTGTGGTTTAGACCACAGTGCCACTCACGTCCCTCCATGCTCTACAGTAGCAGTCAGCAATTAATGGAGGACCGCCCCTATCATTAGGTAAGGTGACCAATCTCCCGAAGCATGCTTTTCCCACAGTGGTCAACCTAGATGTCTATGTGAAGCCCACAAGCAGGTCCTGAGCACAACAGCACCCTCCCCACTTGAGATTCCCAGCAACTTGCATTCCGAAGCAAACGGCTTCCAAACAACGGAGGCGAGAGCATTAGCACCACAAATCTATCTAACAAGATTTGTTGATTGTAAAACAAACCTCTAAACTATTTGCAGAAATGTAAAATGGAGCTTTTAAAATTCTCAGCAGAAAAACAGTTAAATACGTAAAAGCATTGAAAAGGTGAGTTATAATCGACAATAGCTGAAAAGAGAGAAAACGTGTAACGGGGGGGGGGGTCTCCAGCCGGAACTTGATGGAACTCCGTTCTGGCACCTCTCGGGTAGGTGCCATTGCCATTATAAGAGAACAAGTGAAGTGTTCCTGGTGAGTTCTGGAAAAATGGTACTGGTAACTTTCATTATTTTGTTATTTGTTAAATTTGTATACCAGACACAAGCTAGAGCTCAACTCCGAGCCTACCAAGTGGCAATGGCGACAGCGAAGAGGACCACCTTCACCGTCTCTATTGCATCTGCAGAAAACAGCAGCAGGAGACTCTTCCAGGTGGTTCGCAATTTATCAGAACCACCTTTGTCACCGGGGCCTGGTAGGGACCCCAAGATCTCCTGCAATGCTTCTGCAAAGTTTTTTTGCAGATAAAAGTCGCTCAGATTCGGAAGGAGGTAGACTCCACCGTGGGAGCAGGGCCGGGGTGGGAGAGTGCTAGAGACCTGTCTAGTCATGTTTCATGGGATCAATTTCAATCTGTTACCTCCGAGGATGTAGACAGGCTGCTTGGGCGAGCGAAACTGACCACTTGTCTCCTTGATCCTTGTCCATCCTGGCTAATCAAAGCGAGCCGGGAACGGCTGGGCGATGGGCTTCGCGGGGTGGTGAATGCTTCCCTCTGTGAGGGAGTCTTCCCAGACCCGCTGAAAGAGGCGGTCATTAAACCGCTTCTTAAAAAAACATCTTTAGACCCGGCCAATATGCTCCAACTATCGCCCAGTATCAAATCTACCATTCCTGTGCAAGGTGATTGAGCGGGTGGTTGCTGAACAACTCCAAGCACGCCTGGAGGATGCGGACCATTTGGATCCCTTCCAGTCGGGATTCAGGCCTCATCATGGGACTGAAACTGTCTTGGTCGCGCTGGTTGATGATCTCCGGCGGGCTAGGGACAAAGGTGAGAGTTGTTTCCTAGTTCTGCTGGATCTCAGCGGCCTTTGACACCATTGACCATAACATCTTTCTGGACCGGCTAGAGGGGTTGGGAGCTGGGGGCACTGTTATACAGTGGTTCTGCTCCTTCCTCCTGGACCGTGTTCAGAAAGTGGTGATGGGGGATGAGTGTTCAGACCCCTGGGCTCTCACCTGTGGGGTGCCTCAGGGTTCTGTCCTCTCCCCCATGCTTTTTAATATCTATATGAAGCCACTGGGAGAGATCATCAGGGGGTTTGGGCTGGGTGTCCATCAGTATGCGGATGATACTCAGCTCTACCTCTTTCAAATCAGAACCAGTGAAGGTGGTGAAGGACCTGTGTGAGTGCCTGGAGGCGGTTGGAGGATGGATGGCGGCTAACAGATTGAGGTTGAATCCTGACAAGACAGAAGTACTGTTTTTGGGGGACAGGGTGCGAGCGGGTGTGGGGGATTCCCTGGTCCTGAATGGGGTAACTGTGCCCCTGAAGGACCAGGTACGCAGCCTGGGAGTCATTTTGGACTCACAGCTGTCCATGGAGGTTAATTCTGTGTCCAGGGCGGCTGTCTACCAGCTCCATCTGGTACGCAGGCTGAGACCCTACCTGCCCGCAGACTGTCTCGTCAGAGTGGTGCATGCTCTAGTTATCTCCCACTTGGACTACTGCAATGTGCTCTATGTGGGGCTACCCGGAAACTGCAATTAATCCAGAATGCGGCAGCTAGACTAGTGAGTGGGAGTGGCCGCCGGGACCATATAACACCGGTCCTGAGAGAGCTACATTGGCTCCCAGTACGTTTCCGGGCACAATTCAAAGTGTTGGTGCTGACCTTTAAAGCCCTAAACAGCCTCGGTCCTGTATACCTGAAGGAGCGTCTCCACCCCCATCGTTCAGCCCGGACACTGAGATCCAGAGCCAAGGGCCTTCTGGCGGTTCCCTCACTGCGAGAAGCAAAGCTACAGGGAACCAGGCAGAGGGCCTTCTCGGTAGTGGCGCCCGCCCCGTGGAACGCCCTCCCAGCAGAGATCAAAGAGATAAATAACTATCTGACATTCAAAAAATACCTGAAGGCAGGCCTGTTTAGGGAAGTTTTAAAAGAATATTGGATGTCAACCTGGTCGAAGAGCAATGTTTTCACCTGGCACCTAAAGGTGTATAAGGAAGGCACTGGAATATTTGTTACAGGTGTGTGTGTGTGTGTGTGTGTGTGTGTGTGTGTGTGTGTGTAAGCAAGCAGGGCGATCAGGGCATAACTGAACATCGCAGGGCCTTCTCTGTACCCCTAAGCCAGCCTCCTGGCCCCAGACGTGGCGAGGGGTTCTGTACTATTGCTTGAAGCTGGAGATGCTGGGAGTTAACCCTGGAATGTTATCTGTGCCAAGTGTGTTCTGCAGCTGTGGGCCTGGATTAGGCCTTTGCCTGTGTCCCTTTGTGCAGCTAGAACACTTAAACCCGTGGGATAAACAGTGACCTTGAAACCAGGACGAGAAGTGCCGGTTTGCCATGGATATCTCTGAGCCTGTTTTGCCTTGAGATCTTCTTGTTCCCCTTCATAAATGTCATCCTTGGAAGCACATCTGTAATGCAGGGGAGGGATAACTTTTAACTGGGAGCAAGAAATTTTCAGGAGGGGGAAAAATCCTAAGGGGCTTCTTCTGCCACATCTTTGGTGTTCAGACGGTAAGTAGACGATGTGGTTTTCCAGGGGATAATTTTTTGGCTTCTGGTTCTGTTGCAATGTTTTCTCCCCCTACCCACTGCTTTGATTTTATTTCTTCCTTTCATGAAACCGATGTGCTGCTTAATTGTAAAAAAAACAAAAACAGAATTCAAACTGAATTTTCAAAAAATCCTCCCAGAAGCACCTTAGAAACCAAATAAATTTGTTCTTGGTATGAGCGTATCTGAAGAAGTGTGCATGCACACGAAAGCTCATACCAAGAACAAACTTAGTTGGTCTCTAAGGTGCTGCTGGAAGGAATTTTTATTATTTTTTATTTTGTTTTGACTATGGCAGACCAACACGGCTACCTACCTGTAACTTGAACTCTAACTGGTTTGCAAAAGCGTAAAGCAATGCAACTATTGGTGAAAACAGTTAAAAGCAACTATTTAAATTAAAACTGAACTGATAATGAAATGAAAAAGGTGTTAAAAGACACCTTCTTCAAGAAACCAGAAGCCTTTCTTTTGGGAATCATAGGGGATGAAATCCCCCAAAAGGACTATACAGGTGAAACTCGAAAAAATTAGAATATCGTGGAAAGGTCCATTTCTTTCAGTAGTTCAACTTAAAAGGTGAA
The DNA here is from genome assembly GCF_009819535.1 of Lacerta agilis. Classification (NCBI taxonomy): domain Eukaryota; kingdom Metazoa; phylum Chordata; class Lepidosauria; order Squamata; family Lacertidae; genus Lacerta; species Lacerta agilis. The sequence continues at coordinate 9,341,483 of NC_046322.1, read as the reverse complement.
ACTAATATATGAGATAGACTCATGACATGCAAAGCGAGATACATCAAACCTTTATTTGTTATAATTGTGATGATTATGGCGTCCAGCTGACGAGAACCCTAAATTAATAATTTCAACTTTGGGGTTTTCATCAGCTGTGCGCCATAATCATCACAATTATAACAAACAAAGGCTTGACGTATCTCGCTTTGCATGTTGTGAGTCTATCTCATATATTGAACTCCTATAGCTAATGAAATCAATTGCTTACATAAATGGACTTTTCCATGATATTCTAATTTTTCAAGTTTCACCTGTACTTTCTTTTTGTATGCCACAACAGCAGCAAGAATACTAATGGCGAAGAACTGGAAGACCCATGAGATACAGACGGTAGAAGATTGGCAAATGAAAATGATAGACTTTAAGGAACTTGCCAAGCTTACAGCGAGATTGCATGACCAGAGGGAGGAAACGGTGCTGGAAGATTGGGGAAAAATTAAAATTTATTTGAAAAAATATTTTAAAGTTTAAATGTTTGAAATCCTAGCGAAGTAGTTATAGGTTTCTGCTACAAAATTGGGTATAAATGATATAGATAATTGACATAGGGAATTTAAAACTGGATAATGAATTAGCAATGAATAATGGATATTTGTTTAATTTATGAAACTTGATGAATAGAAATGAAACCCAGAAAGGAGAGGCTGCGGGAAGTCGCCCTACGATGTTAAGGAATATATGTGAGGAATATATAAGAGTTGTTTGTGTTGTATTTGTTTTTGTAATTGTTTTATATGTTTTATCTTATAAAAAATGAATCTTTTTTAAAAAAAATAAAAATAAAAATAAAACTGAACTGAACGAACTGAAAAATGTCATTCTACATATCTGAGTAGAAATGTTTGTAAAGGTAAATGGACCCCTGACCATTAGGTCCAGTCGTGTCCGACTCTGGGGTTGCGGCGCTCATCTCGCGTTGCTGGCCAAGGGAGCCGGCGTACAGCTTCCGGGTCATGTGGCCTGCATGACTAAGCCGCTTCTGATGAACCAGAGCACTGCACAGAAACACCGTTTACCTTCCCACTGGAGCGGTACCTATTTATCTACTTGCACTTTGACGTGGTTTTGAACTGCTAGATTGGCAAGAGCAGGGACAGAGCAACAGGAGGTCACCCCGTTGTGGTGATTCGAACTGCCAATCTTCTGATCAGCAAGCCCTAGGCTCTGTGGTTTAACCCACAGCGCCACCCGCATCCTGAAATGTTTTTAGCAGGTGCTAAAAAGAGTACAGTGAAAGCACTGGACTTGGATTTTGTTAGTCGCTTTGGATAACTGTTTGAAAGGTAGGGATGTAATTATTTTAAATTAACTATATATGGGTATTCTATCTGCCCTGCAGCTACATGGTTAAAAGTGACACGATGGGAATTTATAAAATTATGCAGGGCATAGAGAAAAGTTTTTCTCTTGTCTCTCATAACACTAGAATTCATGGACATCAAATGAAGCTGAACATGAACATTGGAATATCTAGGAGAGACAGGAGAAAGTGCTTCATCATGTGGTGCATAGTTAAACTCTGGAACTTGCTGCCACAGGAGTCAGCGATGGCCACGAACTTAGGTAGCTTTTCCACGCTGGCGTGGCCATGCCCACAGAATGGAAGATGGCAGGGTCCCCAGCGGGGAGCTGGCTTCAGGCACCAGGCCCATTGGCAGACCAACTGTATGTGTTAGAATGACATTGCAAATGAGACGTGGAGGCTGGCGACATTAATCCCACTATGTGTTTATTGCTTTTTTTCACCTTGTCCTCCCATTCTCCATCAGGATACCGAAATGCTATCTGTTTAAGGGCACAACGCCTTCTATTTCACTCAGCCTTCTGCTCAGCGTTTCAGTTTTGCTGTCCCTTGGGCCGCAGGAAGCTGCCTTATACTGAGATCATCAGCCCATCTAGCTCAGTGATGTCTGCACTGACCGGCAACTGCTGTCCAGGATTTCAGGCAAGGACCGTTCCTGGCCATACCTGGAGAAGCTGGCTCTCTGGGGATCCCCTGCAGATGACCACAGCACCTGGTGACAAGACAGGCAGGTTGTACATCCGTAGCAGTGACCAGAGGAGGAATGACCACTGGGAGGAGCGCAGAGAGAAGAAATCCCGTGGTGCATCTGCAGCAAGCAGCACAACCAGACGCCTTCATCTGCCCCAGCTGCAACAAAGCGTGTCTCTCTACAGCCACAGCAGGTGCTGTAACTCCAGCGATTTGACTTCAGCCCCGCAAGCACACTCTTCCATTGTCTTCCGAGACACACGGATGCCAACAAATTCATGAAGTGGCTATAAGTGGGCTACCTGCCATGATCGCTATGTTCTGCTTCCATGCAGTAATGCTTCTGCATGCCAGTTGCTGGAAGCCACAGGAGGGGAGAGTGATCTTGTGATCAGGTCCTACTTGCGGATTTCCCACAGGCTTGCGGGTTTCCCACTGTGAGAACAGGATGCTGGCTTAGATGGGCCATGGACCTGATCCAGCAGTTGGTTCTTATGCGCAAGACATGCTTAAGAGTTTCACTTACACCCACCCATGCACCCCAAGCCGCACTCATTGGTTTCTCCCTATATATACCCAATGGGTATCTTGGCCTTTCCTAAACCGTGCCTTCCCCTGTTTTAACCCAGGGAACATTAGCCCAGTTGAAGGCAATAAACCACCATGCCTTTTGACTACGGTTAAACATTATTGGCAACATCCAGCGTTTTGTGAATGAACCTGCACTTATGTACCAGATCCTTCTCCTTAAAGGTAAAGGTAAAGAGACCCCTGACCATCAGGTCCAGTCATGTCCAACTCTGGGGTTGTGGCGCTCATCTCGCTCTATAGGCCGAAGGAGCCGGCGTTTGTCCGCAGACAGTTTTTCCGGGTCATGTGGCCAGCATGACAAAGCCACTTCTGGTGAACCAGAGCAGTGCACGGAAACACCGTTTACCTTCCCGCCGGAGCGGTCCCTATTTATCTACTTGCACTTTGACGTGCTTTCGAACTGCTAGGTGGGCAGAAGCAGGGACCGAGCAACGGGAGCTCACCCCATGGCAGGGATTCGAACCGCTGACCTTCTGATCAGCAAGCCCTAGACTCTGTGGTTTAACCCACAGCGCCTTATAGGTCCCCAAATCTGCTCTTGGGCATTCTCCAGGTTCTGGGTATGTTTGGACGGACACCACTGAATATTTTTTACCAGGTCAGGATTAGAAAAATGCTCCTCTCTGCTAGTATCCCACTTATTTAGGTTTCTGTTGGAGGTTTTCACAGGGGAAGCAAAACATTCCCAGCAACTGCTGGGATAGTTTACTACAGAGCAGGGTGATAAAGCTTCTGGAGGAACAAACATCACGTCGGCTTAGAAGATAGCGGAAGACGTCAAGCGTGACTTAAAAACCAGCTTTCAGGAACTGATTTTTTAAAATGTCCTTGTCTGCAGAGGTAAAGTTATGTCTGATGGGCTTCTGATGGCCTTGATATACCGCGTCACAGCTCCGGGTGCAAATTCACATGTGACTGTGCGTTTAAGTAAAATAGAATCCGTCAGCCTTGGAAGTCTTTATCACAGGATGGGGGCAAAGTGAAGCTACTGAAAGAGGCTGGATAATTAGTGCAATTGCATCATGCCAAATGCAAAGGAGATGGAGTGATAAGGTATCATTGGGGTTGTGATTCGACTGGGGGAGCTAATGGACTGCTCCAGGCAACTGCGCAATGAAAATCTAGTTATGAATTTATCAAGAATGCCAAGATAAAGAGCTCTGAAGGCAGTCAATGGGCAAAATTATTGCTTTTTTCACCTTGTTCTCCCATTCTCCATCAGGATTTGTTGTTGTTCAGTCGTTCAGTCATGTCCGACTCTTCGTGACCCCATGGACCAGAGCACACCAGGCACGCCTATCCTTCACTGCCTCCCGCAGTTTGGCCAAACTCACGTTGGTAGCTTCAAGAACACTGTCCAACCATCTCATCCTCTGCCGTCCCCTTCTCCTTGTGCCCTCCATCTTTCCCAACATCAGGGTCTTTTCCAGGGAGTCTTCTCTTCTCATGAGGTGGCCAAAGTACTGGAGCCTCAACTTCGGGATCTGTCCTTCTAGTGAGCACTCAGGGCCGATTTCCTTGAGAATGGATAGGTTTGATCTTCTTGCAGTCCATGGGACTCTCAAGAGTCTCCTCCAGCACCATAATTCAAAAGCATCAATTCTTCGGCGATCAGCCTTCTTGATGGTCCAGCTCTCACTTCCGTACATTACTACAGGGAAAACCATAGCTTTAACTATACGGACCTTTGTTGGCAAGGTGATGTCTTTGCTTTTTAAGATGCTGTCTAGGTTTGTCATTGCTTTTCTCCCAAGAAGCAGGCGTCTTCTAATTTCGTGACTGCTGTCACCATCTGCAGTGTACTGAAATGCTATCTGTTTAAGGACACAACCCCTTCTAATTCACCCAGCCTTCTGCTCAGCATTTCAGTTTTGCTGCCCCTTGGGCCACAGGAAGGTGCCTTATACTGAGATCATTGGGCCATCTAGCTCAGTAATGTCTGCACTGACCGGCAGCTGCTCTCCAGGATTCCAGGCAAGGACCATTCCTGGTCATACCTGGAGATGCTGGTGATTGAGCCTGAGACCTCCTGCATGTGGAACAGATGTCCTGCCCCTGAGCTGTGTGGCCCCTTATAGAATCAGATATTCATAGACTTCTCGAGTCGGAAATGACCACGAGGGTCATCTAGTCCAACCCCCCCCTGAAATGCAGGTATTACCGCTAAATTTGAAACTTGATTCACTTTCTCTGCTGTGTGTGGAAGCAGACATGCTTCACTGAGTCAGCTTTGATGGACATATTTGGAATTTTGCGATCAGAATATCTAGAAAGAAGCTTTGTAAATTTCAGCATGCATGTACATTTTGTGTCATTTTGAAAAATGGAAAAAAATATTTTATGCTTTAGTATTGTTTTTGTGGGACCCAGGTGGCGCTGTGGGTTAAACCACTGAGCCTAGGGCTTGCTGATCAGAAGGTCGGCAGTTCGAATCCCTGCCACGGGGTGAGCTCCCGTTGCTCGGTCCCAGCTCCTGCCCACCTAGCAGTTCGAAAGCATGTCAAAGTGCAAGTAGATAAATAGGGACCGCTCCAGCGGGAAGGTAAACGGCGTTTCCGTGCGCTGCCCTGGTTCGCCAGAAGCAGCTTTGTCATGCTGGCCACATGACCCGGAAGCTGTCTACGGACAAACGCCGGCTCCCTCGGCCTATAGAGCGAGATGAGCGCCGCAACCCCAGAGTCGGACACGACTGGACCTGATGGTCAGGGGTCCCTTTACCTTTTTATTGTTTTTATTCTGAATTACATATGGGTGGGTTACAATAACCTTGTAAGTGCCTATGGCCTCTAAAGGTCTTAATCCAGAAGTGCTTTTCATTTTTTTTCTGGTTAAAAAAAGAGATGTGCTGGTAGTCATCTATTGATAAAAGTGCTTTGGGTGCCAGCACTAAATGGCTCTCATAGGCAGCAAAAAAAAGTAAGACAGGTGCCAATGTTTACGGTTGCAAAAGAAGTCTCCAAACCCCTCTGTCTTACCGTTTTACAATCATCTACGACAGGGGTGACCAACTCCCAAGAGACTGTGAACTACTCAGAGTTTAAAACTGGCAGATCAAACTGGTTCAGATCAAAGTTGGGGAGTGCAGGGCTAAAATGTTGAGTTTTTTTTTAGGGAAGCCAAAGTTTTTTAGCTTCTTTGGGGGGAGCCAGTGATCTACCTGTTGGGTGTGCCTGATCTATGAGATACTCAATCCTTGGAATAGAACCAGCTGGGATGATCCACTAAGTCTGGCCTATGAAAATGTCCTCCCCTCTTTCTTATTAGCAAAATACATGAATGAGACGGAGATGCACTGCTTATGCAACTATTGAGCCCATGGTGCAGTGTTTCTGTGTGTGAAACCCATTCATACGCATGCAGAAAGCGCACCTTCAGTTGAAGCCAAGGGCTTCGACACTGTCAGGGGAACAGCTAGCTGCTGAAACGAAGTCAACTGAAATTGAAATAAGAGGCCAAAGAAATATTCATCTAGGTGATCCGTTACATTTTTGGCGAAGCTGAAATTACTCCTCCCCACAAAAAAATCAAAAAAAATCAGTCTCTTATCCTCACCCAGGTGCCTGAGACAGAAGCTTCCCCTGTTCTCTTCCCTTGGAATATACGTTTGTGGGAAACCACCTCTGTCTAAAAGATTGTTTTTTTGCAGTGGGGCGAAAACCACCCTTTTGCAGGTCCTACAAATTCTGATCCCAGCATGACTTCAGCACCAATTACTATTAGGAAGAACTTCCTGACAGCAAGAGCTGTTGGACAGTGGAATTTGCTGCCAAGGAGTGTGGTGGAGTCTCCTTCTTTGGAGGTCTTTAAGCGGAGGCTTGACAGCCATCTGTCAGGAATGCTTTGATGGTGTTTCCTGCTTGGCAGAGGGTTGGACTGGATGGCCCTTGTGGTCTCTTCCAACTCTATGATTCTATGCATTGCTTTTCACGAAGCGACCACATGATGGTAGCAGAGAATAGGAAACCACAGGTAAGAAGGTGCCATTGACATCCTCCATAGAGCAGTACACTCAGCCCCACCTTCTCCCACAATGGTGAGAGCGGGGCGAGGTTTCAGATCTGCCACTTAATCACTTCTAAGATTGCTCTGCCTGTTACCAGCCCATGCAATGAGAAGGATGAAGCCCATTAAGATTCAACACATCCCATTTGCCTTGCAATGGGTTGTCCTGCCTGCTGGCTTTCCACAAGCACCTGATTGGCCATTGTGAGAGCAGGATGTTGGAGTAGATGGACCATTGACGGGACATCTAGCAGGCTCATCTTATGTTCTTAGTTGGCTGTCGTGTTTGTACTCTTTAAACTAACCCACTTGCTAGCAATTGAATGGTCCAACGCCCAATTCTTTCTCCGTTTGCTTCAGGGTGGATAAAAATCAATGATTAAAAATATATATACCGGATTTTTTAAAATTTAAATTGGATTTTTAAAATAAAATGCTTTTTTTGGGGGGGGGAATCTTTCTAAAGATAGTTTTCTATTTAAATTACATTATAGTCCAAAGGCCTATTCATCAGGAAATAAGGATTTGTTTTAACTTTTTCATCATAAGGAAACAATGCCTTATGAGGAATGGCTTAGGGAGCTGGGTATGTTTAGCCTGGAGAAGAGAAGGTTAAGGGGTGATATGCTAGCCATGTTCAAATATATAAAAGGATGTCATATAGAGGAGGGTGGAAGGTTGTTTTCTGCTGCTCCAGAGAAGCGGACACGGGGCAATGGATTCAAACTACAAGAAAGAAGATTCCACCTAAACATTAGGAAGAACTTCCTGACAGTAAGAGCTGTTTGGCAGTGGAATTTGCTGCCAAGGAGTGTGGTGGAGTCTCCTTCTTTGGAGGTCTTTAAGCAGAGGCTTGACAGCCATCCGTCAGGAATGCTTTGATGGTGTTTCCTGCTTGGCAGGGGGTTGGACTGGATGGCCCTTGTGGTCTCTTCCAACTCTTCTATGATTCTATGATACTATGTGTGCTAAAACTCAGTCTCTCTGTTGTTTTTTTTAATTGTTTAACCACATCAGTTAACAAACATGGATACATATGCTATAATGTTATTGTCTTCGTTAAATAAATTGTTTAAATTGTTATTAAGGAGATGATTATTTTTCTCCTTCCAATAAAGTACAGCAGAAAAGTTGTCCAAATATAAACAGTTAACTTATCAAACCTCACAAAAAAATCACAATTATCTATGTATTTCTAATAGTATAACCAAATCAGTAATTTTTGATATAACTGTAAAAACAACTCTGAAAAATTTTTATTCCAAAAATGAAACCTTCATCTGGTTGTAAATATTAAGATTATACCAGCAAGAATGAGTCTTTCTGTAAAAATAATAATAAGGATTTAAATCAAGTCTTACTGTCTAGTGATTTAAATCATGATTTAAATCAATTTGATTTAAATCAAATCCACCCTGGTTTGCTTCCCCCACTGCCAGGGCCATTCACTGTGCAAGCCAGGCTTTGGGAACCTGCTGCCCTTTAGCCGTGCTGGACTACAAGTCCCATCAATCCCAGGCAGCACACCTGATGGGACTTGTAGTCCAACATACCTGGAGGGCACCAGGTTGCAAAGGCTGGTCCATATTTAATTCTGTGTCTTCTCTTAGATGGTGGTGGACTCTCCTTCCTTGGAGGTTTCTAAGAAGAAGTTGGATGGCCTCCTGTCACGGTTGCTTTAGTTGAGATTGCTGCATTGCAGGGGGTTGGACTAGATGACCCTCGGGGTCCCTTCCAACTCTACAGTTCTAAGATATTGCAGTTTCCTAAGTGTACATACAAAAGAAAACAGGTGGTATGGGAAAGGAGCCATACGCTACCAACCTCTGACAATAGGTGGTGCTGAATTCTTTGAAATCTCTCTCTCCTACTCTGCATTTGCAGCACAGTTTTTTTCCACCATTGCATCCATGCATGATAAAGGCAGACCTGATCTCTTATAATTTGCAATATTTCTTGCAAATCAATTCATAAATATAAACAACGGAACAGAAGGAAAACTAAGCTGGGATTTATACGAGGAGCTTGACAGTTGCATACCAATCCCGGTATTGATTCTGTATCATTATATTGCAAACCCCATTATTGCATGGGGCTGTATTCTGCTAGATGGAGAAGAGAAAAATAAAAAGAATCTGTTTCAAGGTTATTACACTCTTGTATATGTATACAAATCTATATTCGCATCAAAGCAGAGGGAAGATGCCCCGGTTCTCAGCAAATCGTTGAAAAGGGCATTGGGCAACCATCCTGCGCTTTCGCTGTTCTGGGTTAACCTGATCTGATAGCTATTTCCCCCCATGTTAAGAAATTCTAGACAAGAGGTGGTTAATCTGTGGCCCTCCTAATGTTGCTGGACATCTGTTATCTCTGATCCCTGGGCAGCGTGGCGTAGCAGTTAGAGTCTTGGACTAGATCCAGAAATTCCCAATAGTATCTGAGTGTCAGGAGTGAGCCAGCAGTAAATCACACAGAGCAGGTGAAGTTAACTCTTTATTAGAAGACACAGGATCTGCCCAGGAGTGCCAGGTCTAATGACCACAGAAACTCTTATTTGGTGGATCTTGCCCTTATGAGGCAACTGCAGAGACTGAAGGTCCCTGCCTTCCCACAACTGCCTGTTGCCTCCTCTCCAGGATCCTTTCCAAGCAATTTAAGGCTGCGCCTGTGCATCCACCTTTTCTCCTCCCTCTTCATGCCTCTCCTGGTCCTGGGAGGCGGGGAGCTTGTTGCAGCAGGAGGGGGAGACTGTTGGCATTTCACTCCTCCGTTGCTGAATGTGTCACATGTCAGTGTTTGCTTTCTAGGCTTGGAAAGTGTGAGAACAGAAGTCAGTCTTATCTCTCTTCCGCTGTTCTGTATTTGTACTTTCTTGCTCTCTCTCTCTCGGAGATGTGAGAGGAGGCCATGATTGCTTTGTCCTGTATATATTGCTTAATAAATACTTAGAATGCACACTCTCACGCTCCACAATCGTTTCTGCTATACTCTGCTGATTGAGCCTGCACATGTCTTTTGATATGTGTCGCCGGTGCGCACTGGGACTGATTTGCGAATGTCCTGGACGGCGCTTCATTGGGAAGAGGCCCGGAGAGGTCTGTCTCATTCCGGGGGCTGCGTGTGCCCCCCAAGCGAGTTCCGACAAAGACACCTGTGCCTCTTCACCAGCCAAACTCCTTTCTGCCTCTGGACTTGCCTCTGCCACAGCATCTCCCTGCTCACTAAGCCACGTTACCTCTTCAGCTTCTGACACCTCCTCCCTGTCCTCTCCCTCTGACCACTCAACATTGTCCCACCCCCAATGCCCAGGCTCTGAGCCTCCTTCCCTTTGGGGTTCCCCTGCTGGTTCCTCCCACCACTCCTCTGCGTCCAGCCAGATTATGACACTGGCACAGAAAAAATACAAAACCGTGTATATAACTGGAAGAATTGCATAAATATAAAACTAAACTGACAATATCATAATGCAAAGGGCATTTATAAATACTTCATAAGGCAAACCTATATATGCTTTAAATCATCAAAGTGCTAGTACAAAGTGCAAAAATACAAAGTGCCATATAATGTTCAATATAATGACGAAGATGGTATAGCAAATGTCTATCAGACGCGTAGGTCCATCCTCACAATGTTGGGGAAGGTTATTCAGAATCCCTCCAACATGTGGGTGTGTTCTCCCGATGGGTGGCTAGCTTCAAACTTCCCGTTTCACCAACGGTTTCTTCAAGGTCTGGACTTTTCTTTGGTAACAACAATACAAACCATCAACATCAAATCAGAACAAAGAAAGAAAACATAACTCAGCTATTCCCAGTGCCTCAGACTCCCATCCTTCCAATACCACTAAACACCGATCTGTTTACTTGTTGAGAAGCCCAATACGAACATTTCAAGCCAAAATGGAAGCTGGCCAGCGTTTGTGAATCTATACTTCTTTTTCTTCTTTTTTAGATCTATGACTCCACCTAATTCCTAGATGCAATTGGTCTGAGCTATTGGGCAGGGCCAATTCGTATTTCCTTGTCTTCAACCTGTCTCCCATGTAGTGTTTGCGGGCTTAAACTAGGTTTCTACCGCTGCACACACACATGTTTGTGCGAGGTCCCTTCCGAGCTGCCCATGCCATCTGCCTGAATCTAAGAGAACGATGGGGGGGGGCGCATTTATTTGACCTGCACCTGAACCGGGGTGACCCCCCCAAACCAGCTAGGGAAGCAGCTTGCCATAGATTTTAGCACCTCTGCAGGCTGTGAGCGAAGCTGCTGTCAAACCGGCACCTATTCAGGGCTGCCCTGAGTTCCCCGGCAACTTAACATCTTCATAGTGAGTTCCAGCACTTATTTTTCTTGGGAAAATAAATATTAGCTAGGGCTGGTGAGAGCTGGAGAAGTTGTGGATGATTTGTGTGTGCCAGGTTGGAGAAGGCTGTTTATAGTCTTGTTAGTCCCATCTTTCTGCTCCTGATAAAAACGGCTCATTTTTTACACAACTTCCCCCTTCCCTCCCCCCTGTGTGTGTCCCACCAATTCCCCCCCCCCAAAAAAAAACATCAGTATGATTTGATTGTGGAGGGGGAAAAGGAGAGAGAAGTGCATATAGCACCCAATGCCATAAAACCCTTTGAATGTGGGTGCTCTTTTAGACAGAAGGAGATGATATTGGGGTTTGTAGGTGTGTGGCTCCATTTCATTTAGACACAAGACGTGCAACAGTTACATAAATCGAGAATCAAAATAAAACGGCAGTATACGCTCAAATAAACGTTTCCGAATATATTGACGGAGTTGTGTTAAAGTACATGCATCATAATTATTCCAGATGTGAAATGACTCGTAATAAAAACAAGTGTGTGCTAAGATTGTTGACCATTAGTAAAAGGTACTTTGTTTCCATGATAATTTTAATTTATGGGGATTTACAGTAATTGATAAGGGGTAAGGAAGAAAAGGGGAATATATACTTCATGCATGCCAAACTGTGCTGTGAAGTAGCGGCGCTGTTTTATGTGTGTGATTTTTTTATTTATTCAGAAGTACCATTTGTAGAGGGACGCGGGTGGCGCTGTGGTCTAAACCACAGAGCCTAGGGCTTTCCAATCGGAAAGTCGGCAGTTCGAATCCCCGCGACGGGCTGAGCGCCCGTTGCTCGGTCCCAGCTCCTGCCAACCTAGCAGTTCGAAAGCACGTCAAAGTGCAAGTAGATAAATAGGTACCACTCTGGCGGGAAGGTAAACACCGTTTCCGTGCACTGCTCTGGTTCACCAGAAGTGGCTTAGTCATGCTGGTCACATGACCCAGAAGCTGTCTTTGGACAAACACCGGCTCCCTCAGCCTATAGAGCGAGATGAGCGCACAACCCCAGAGTTGTCCGCGACTTTACCTAACGGTCAGGGGTCCCTTTACCTTCACTTTACCATTCGTAGAAAAGCCATCCAAAAGTGGCTGGTTAAAATCTGTTAAAGCCATGAAGCAGGTCTTTAAAATCTTGAGCAATCCAGTTACAAAAACAAGAAGCAGCAGTGTGTGTGTGTGTGTGTGTGTGTGTGTGTGTGTGTGTGTGTTTAATAAAATTGAAACAGGTAAATTTTAAAGGTTGCTTATTTAGGTATGGAAGAGAAATTTCAAACCTGCAGTTTCTGATATATGCAAGTTCATGTGCTTCAATTTGCTAATCTGTCTTCTGCTACCCGTGCAGGTGATGTGAAACACAGGAAGTTGCTCTTTTATGAGTAACAGGATCAGATTTTATTTGTGTGCGATTCAAAATTACTCATAACCTCTGTGTTGTATTGGGCTTGTGGTGGAGAAGCCTTTCACCCTGATTGGTTGAGTTAATGTGATGTCACAGCATATTGTCCATGATCATTCCTGCTGCTGTTGGAATGTTTGAACTCCAGGTTCTGTGAGGGAAGAGAAGACTGTCAGTTTTGGCTACTATTAAAACCTAATATATAGACCCTAGAGGTGTAAGTAGGTTTGTGGGGATCGTTTGAAGATTAGGAGGAGGTGAGGATAAAGTAAGTGTGTATGGTTGTTGTGCGAATGTTCAGGGTGGCAGGAGAGGATATATTGATTATTAATATCCTTCCTAACTTGCGCTAACAAGTTCCTTTATGTAGCAGAGCTACATTCCCCTTTTTACATGCACAGCAGATAACTGGTTGCAGGCTTGTGTGAGCTTCATACTATTATACAATTCAATCTGTCTCAGATTGAATTGTACATTCTTGGTAAGTTCCCTTGAATCCCTCTTAAAATAATATCCTTGAAGTTCCCTTGAATCCCTCTTAAAAGAATAAGACACAACAATCTTATTCAAAGTCAATAAAAGAACTCACATCAGTTCACAGTTGGATTCCTGAAGGCAGACTTAGTTGCAAATATGTACATGTTGATCTACCTCATATGGGGGAATAATGCCAGTGCTTCTGCTAGCTGAGAGCTAGCAGAGCAGTCCTAGCTAGAAGCTGGTCAAATGAAGAAGGAAGTAAAAAAGAGAGTGACTCATCCTTTTGTTACCTGGACAGGTTAGGTCACGCCCACCTTCTATCACATGCAAAAGGAAGGATGCTCCAGCAAGGAAGAACAGGAAGTTTCGACTGGTTGGACCAAACCTTTACATGTCTTCTCTTACAGGTAGGTAGCCGTGTTGGTCTGCCATAGTCAAAACAAAATTAAAAATTAAAAAAAATCCTTCCAGTAGCACCTTAGAGACCAACTAAGTTGGTTCTTGGTATGAGCTTTCGTGTGCATGCACACCTCTTCAGATACAAATGTAATGCATTACAATATGAATTGTAATGTCTTCTCTAGCATTACAAGGAATGTTGTACTTGACTGCCTCTCATGGATCACATCCCATAGTTGTGTACCACATATGCTCTCCTGAGTCACATGGAGGAAGAATGGGATAAAAATAAAGTAGAATCATAGAACTGTCCCCCATCCAATTTGAAGCCATATCGGACTCTGTTTAGCAAGTGTGCTAACAATTTTATTGCTGCACCCTAGTAGTTACAGATTCTCTCAAAATGGGGACTGTGTTATTTATGATGGGCATTCGGCAAAACAAGGGAGATCCTTCTCCTGATATAACTCGTCTATTTAAACTGCTGTAAAAATAATAACGAACCCTGACACAAGTATTCAACCGAGCTTTGGTATAAAATAAATAAATAAGAAACTGCAGTAAAACCAATTTTGAAATATTCAGTTTGCGCGATCCCAGGACTGGGCATTGGTCCTGAGGGATGGAGAAGCCAGAGGCAAAGAAGAATCCGGAACCAATGCGGAGAAGCCAAGGAGGCTGGAGGGGAAAGAACCTGTAGGGTGGGTACAAAATGAGGCCCTGCATGAAAATAATGGAGAAGCAGGGAACTGAGGGAAGAGAAGGCTCTGACAAAACTTCACAGCACTGAAAATTCAAGAGGCTGCATGTTGGAGCAGGGGAGAGAAAAGAAGTGCAGGTAAAAGAAATGGAAAATATCACAATTTTCCAGGGTGGGGTTAATCTTTCGCAGCAGATGCACCTCAAAGTCCTCTGGCACCGCCTTTGATTTATTTGTTTTTATTTAACAAGACTGATATACCACTTAATCAGGGGGGGAAACAAATCCCACAGACTCCCGAGAACAATAGAAAACATGGGTCAGAAAATACCGATAAAATCAAACGTGAAAGAAACCTAAGTAGACATTTAAAAAAAAAATGGATTAAAAATATGGATTAAAAATCATTTTTAACAAATACAAAAGAAGAAATAAATATGCACAATAGAATTACACTTGTGTATTATTGGTAGGTAGCCATGTGGTCTGCCATAGTCAAAACAAAATAAAAAAATAAAAACATTTCTTCCAGTAGCACCTTAGAGACCAACTAAGTTTGTTCTTGGTATGCATGCACACTTCTTCAGATACACTGAAACAGAAGTCACCAGACCCTTATATATATAGTGAGGGAGTGGGGAGGGTTATTACTCAAAAGGGTGGTGGGAATGGGTGATTGGCTGATAGGTGTGGAAAACCTGTTAACGACTGCAATTGGACTTACAAGAAAAAGCAAGGGGTGAGATGGCTAAAGATAGCTTTGTCGTGTATAATGAGATAAGAATCCAATGTCTTTGTTCAGACCAGGTCTCTCCATGGTTTGATGTTTGGTAATTAGTTGCGGGAGGCAGTGAAGGATAGGCGTGCCTAGCGTGCTCTGGTCCATGGGGTCACGAAGTTTCGGACACGACTGAACGACTGAACAACAACAACAACAATTAGTTGCAATTCAGCAACTTCTCTTTCCAGTCTATTTTTGAAATTCCTTTGTAGTAAGACAGCTACTTTGAGATCTTGTATAGAATGTCCTGGGAGACTTGTTTATTACGGCAGGGTTTAGGGATCCTGCGGCTCTCTGGAGACTGTTGATTTGATTCACCTGCCTGCTGTTTTGCAGAGATGTTTTTCTGTGCCGAAGTTATTTATCGCATTATATTCTGCATTTTCCTCCAAGGAGCTCAAAGCGTCTTTCTCTCCCTCTGGGCTGCTGGTAAAATCCAATAACTAAAAAAAAAGTAATCATAAAAAATCGGGGGGGGGGGGGTCACAGAACAAAGGGTGAAAAAGTAGAGGTATTACCACAAGTAAGAGTCTATAGTTCTCAGTGAGGTGAATGGAAGTTGTGTAAACCACAAACAAGCAAGCTGCAGTAATACCAGCAAAAAAAGAATTTCTAATGGGGACCTGGCTCAATTTTTAAATTTTTATTTAAAATATTTTATTAATTTTCAAGGAAAAAAATATATAAACACAAACATTATCCAGACAATTGGTTTCCCCGCTCCCCCCACCACCACTCTCCCAGAGAATACGACGAATGTTCCAAATTTCCGCAGAAACCTTTATTGTCAGCTTAGTTACTGAATTTACATGTTGTACGTCAGCCATAGATCTCAGCAGAACCTGCTGCTGCGGGACCCAGGCGATGGTAGGGTTGGCCCCTCTGTACCACCCCAAATCTCCCCCAATGGCCTAAACATGTGTCAACAGGAAGAACCCACATCTTCAGTGCAGATTTTTAAAAAAATGAATATTAATAGATTTTCGTTGATTATTCCAAAAAGCAACAAAACCACATACAGCCAAACAATAGGCCCTAATGTTTCCAAACCGTGTGTTCTGGGTGATTTATTATTATTATTATTATTATTATTATTATTATTATTATTAGTTAAATTTGTATACCACCCTCCATCTGCAGATCCAGAGGCACTGGCTTGGACCCAAGATGGGGGGGGGGGGGAGGGCAGCGTTGCATCACACAACTGATGTGCATTGCACACCTGTGACGTCACACATGTGACATGTGTCACTCAAGGAGTCCATATATCAGAGAATTTCCCCACTTTCTTTTCAGCAGCTAAGCTCAGTTTCTCATCCGTTGCCAGTTCAGCCATGTCTTCTGGTCGCGGTACGATTTCGGTGTGTGCATGTAAACCTCTCTCTTCAAAATGCTTGGTGTATAGCTGCCCTGAGTGCGCAGATGTTATCGAAGCCCCACAAGAACCATGTATATTTTTGGAACTATTTCGCACCGTCCCTTTCCTTGAGGGCACCAACAGGTGTGCTCCAAATAAAGGAAACAGGTGCATACTGTATACAATATAGCGGTACATCGGTTTACGAACTTAATCCGTTTTGGAAGTCCGTTCTTAAACTGAAACCGTTCTTAAACCGAGGTGCGCTTTTCCTAATGAGACCTCCCGCCGCCGGTGCCCTTCCACCGTTCGGCTTCCATTCTTAGACCGAGGTAAACTTCGCAAACCAGGACACTGCTTCCGGTTTTGCGGAGCTCGTAAACCGAATAGTTCATAAACAGGGCTGTTCTTAAACCGAGATACCACTGTACTGAAAAGAAGGTCCCCCATCGTTTCAGCCTGTCCGCCACCACAGCTCAGGAGACTCTGGTTTCCGAAGGGGCGTTGGGTCAGAGGTGAAAGTCCTGCCGGCTGCGTCAGGGGAGAATTAGTCCCTTTGTGTTGGCGAGGCCGCCAAGCCAGGGAGCCCACGACCGCTTCCATTCAGGAGTGACCTTTCCGTGACCGAGACGCCATTGAGCTCCCCGGGTCCTCCTTAGGTTTCACCTGAAATGTTGTTGACACAAATAGAACCGGCTGTGCAGAGAAGCTCAAAAGTAAGGACCTCGAAGGCCCATGTTGTTTGAAAGTCAAAGAAAAGCGGAACAAGCTGATAAGGATCTTTTGGCATGCTAACCAAACCTTTAGCTAATAATACTAAATGCTTACAAAAGCAACCCCTTCGGCCATTTACGGGTAATAAACTATTAATTAGAGCGTTGTCATAAACTACCCTCGACCTCTCAGCCGACACAATAGCCCATCCCGAATCTTTTGTTCTCTCCCCCCTGATTCTGGCATTGTCAAATGTTGGCTACAGGTGAGCCCGGGCCTTCTCGCCGCTTTGGGAAAGGTGAAGCCTCGTAACTTGAGGATGTGCACCAACTTCAAAGCTAATTAGTTTCAAATTAAATTTTCCACTCTGCCAGGCCAGGCACAATAAGAGAGATCTCAAGACACACGAGGGCGTCTGGAAAAGGCGGGGGGGGGGGGGGGGGGAGAGGAGGGAAGAGAGAGAGTAAAAGAAACAGCAGGCATTTAATATGAATCTACGAGGACTAATTGCGGAGAAAAAAAGAAAAAAAGTATCGCTTAGGTTCTTAGGAACTGCTGTCTCAACTGAGTGACGCCAACCTGCATCACCCACTCTCTCAAATGTTCCTCTTTATTGTCGGATGAATAGGGGAAGTGGGAATCGCCCTGCTGCCGCCTCGACTCTTCCGTTTGCCCCTTTTCTTTTTACCGTCAATATTATTTGTTAAATTTTGCGATGATCGTATAAAATGAAGGGGAGGAAACCTTTTCAGCCGAAAGAAAAAACCCTCCCCAAATAAAAAAAAATGCAAGCCACTTCCATGCCTGGAGGGTGTGCAGTCTGCGGCACATTTACTCAGAAGTAAGCTCCGCTGTGTTCAAGGGGCTTACTCCCTAATTGGTGTGTTCAGAGAGCAGCAACCTCTTACATGTTCTGCAGAGAGAAGAGCTGCTATACGTCTGGATTTTTCCAGGACATTACCGGGATTTCAAAGGCGGAATTGATGTCCAGGGGGAATTTTCCAATAGGCGGTGCGCTTTGTCCTGGATCTTAAGCAAGTCAATCGAAAATTTTTGGTGGTTTCTTAAAAGAAGTTTTTACTTTTTGAAATATGGCGGCCCTAGCAGAGAAACCCATTCATTTGTATCACATTCCTTTACCCCATAACAGCCTGACCCTGGACCCTGCAGGAAGTTGGTGGCTGTCCTTACTACATTTAACATGAGTCAATGCCATGGTCTAACTCTGTGCTGTGTGAAGAAATACTTCCTTTGGTCTGTCCTGGTCTGTATTCAGTTACATTGGATGCCCACAAGTACTAGTGTTATGAGATGGGGGTGAAACTCTCTATCCAATTTCTCCATCCCATGAATAATTATATACACCTCATACATTTCTCCTCTCACTCACCTTTTCTCTAAACTAATAACTCCCCCCCCCTTTTTTGCAATCTTCCCCTACAGGAGAGCCGCGCCACCCCCCAGATAAGGGGCTGCCCTTCTCTGAATCTTTCCCAGCCCTACAATATCCATGGTGACTGTTAAGTTGTGGGTGGACACAGCAGACGACACAGTGATTTCCAAACAGCTCTTGTTTATTCTCAGGCTGGAACAGAAGTGAGCTGAAGGGCTCAGCAACCTGCTTATATAGAACTCAGCTACAAAGCAACAGTAACAACTTTCTGTAGTTACCCAATCCCTGAACGTCAGCTTACAATCCTTCATTTGCATATGCGGACCTGAGTGAAAACTGCAGAAGAATGAACTATATACACACACCCCTAGTGGCCTAGGGTGAGAACTTCAATACATAACAGTGACTGTGGTTGATGGTACCAAAAGCCCTGGTCTATACTTGCACCAAATTCCTTTCCCCTTACTGGCATTAGGCTGGTTTTAACACTGACTTTGCACTTCTGTGTTTTAGATGGTTATATGTGCAGATTTGAATTGTTTATAATATTTCAGAGCACTGTGGGTTGTCTTCATTGGTGGGAGGGGATCACTGTGTCTCACTGGTCAGCTACTACCCACGGCAGCCTCTGGTCATTAAAGCAAGTGAAATCCAAGGAATAAACCCTACCAAAAAAAAAATCTGGAGTGGAGTCCCTAAGATGGTTGGGTGGCACCTTGTATGCTTCCTTGCGGCAACTCCTGCAACCAAGCTGGTGCCCAACCTATTGCTCTGCCTATTGGGAGCCAGTGTGGCGTAGTGGTTAAGAGCGGTAGATTTGTAATCTGGTGAACCGGGTTCGCGTCTCCAGTCCTCCACATGCAGCTTCTGGGTGACCTTGGGCTAGTCACACTTCTTTGAAGTCTCTCAGCCCCACTCACCTCACAGAGTGTTTGTTGTGGGGGATGAAGGGAAAGGAGAATGTTAGTCACTTTGTGACTCCTTCGGGTAGTGATAAAGCGGGATATTAAATCCAAACTCCTCCTCCTCCTCCTCTTCTTCTGTTGCTTTGCTTTCCCTTGGACCACATCAGTGAGACTGAGGGGGGCGGGTCTTGTCATCTGGGCAACCCAGGGCCTCCACACACTGCCCAAGTTTGCACCCTGGAGAGCTCAAGTTAGTGCTGTAAAATTGATCTTGCATATTGCAAGAATGCTGTAAACCACTGGGAGGCCTAAATGGGATATAAATGTTAAAATAACAGTAAAAACAAAGAACAACTCTGTACAGTAGCAGTAGTAGAAATACTACTACTACTACTACTTAATAAATGACTTCCAAAGAGGTGGAGTTTCAGAAGATGCCGCCCTCTGGAGGCCTATAGCTCCAAATTTCCTGCCACTGGTGGTCCTGCCCAACCAGCAGTTGAATGCAGAGGCCAGTTGTTTTTTCCACTTGCATTTCTTCTTTGCTCTCTCGTAGCGAGGCTGTAATTGTTCGTAAGTGGTCTTGGCACTTCTTGAAGTACAGTATGTGTTTAATGGGTCGTTAAGCCATGATAAATAACCCTGCTGCATAGATAGGTGCATCGGAGGCTTATAATTACACAAGGAGAGGGTAATCTTGACCGTGTTGTGGAGATTGGCAGAAGGCTCCCGCTGCTAACTGAGCTGCCATTGGCGCAAGAGCAGTGCAGAAGAACTATTTTAGCCTGTTAACATCAAAACCTGACAGACTGTTGTTCAGTCGTTCAGTCGTTCAGTCGTGTCCGACTCTTCATGACCCCATGGACCAGAGCACGCCAGGCACTCTGGTCTTCCACTGCCTCTCGCAGTTTGGCCAAACTCATGCTAGTCGCTTCGAGAACACTGTCCAACCATCTCGTCCTCTGTCGTCCCCTTCTCTTTGTGCCCTCCATCTTTCCCAACATCAGGGTTTTTTTCTAGGGAGTCTTCTCTTCTCATGAGGTGGCCAAAGTACTGGAGCCTCAACTTCAGGATCTGTCGTTCCAGTGAGCACTCAGGGCTGATTTCTTTAAGGATGGATAAGTTTGATCTTCTTGCAATCCATGGGACTCTCAAGAGTCTCCTCCAGCACCATAATTCGAAAGCATCAATTCTACTACTGCTCACCTATTCCGGTGTTGTCTCATCTGACAAGCAACATCTCAGACAGAGGCCTTTCGCAGACCCGAATCTTTAGAATCAGGATAGCCAACTGGTCCTTCCTGAAGTTGTTGGACTACAACTCCCATCATCCCTGACCATCAGCCATACTGGCTGGGGCTGATGTGAGCTGGAGGCTAACACCCAGAGAGCATCCCCTGCCCTGCAAACTGGAGTCACTCAGATTCAACCTGGGACTTTCTATAGGCAAAGGATATGCTCTGTCACTGAGCTTTGGGCCAGGATCTCGCATGGATAGTCATATGATTGCTCTTTCTGTCTGAATTCTTTTATCAGCAAAAGCTTGTTTATTTAAGAATGCATAAAGAGCTTCTAAAGGAACGTTTCCGATGAGCAAAACAAAATAAAAAATAAAAAAATTCCTTCCAGTAGCACCTTAGAGACCAACTAAGTTTGTTCTTGGTATGAGCTTTCGTGTGCATGCACACTTCTTCAGATACCGATGAGGTATGCTATAAAGTCATTAGAAAACAGAGTGTATAATTATATACAAATTATATATACCCATCAAACATATCTTACAAACATCAGATCACGTTCCTTCATTATAAAATGCCTGAGTCATACTTCAAGGAAGGCTCCCTTTAAAAAGATGTTTTCTGTAGCCTCCTAAAGGTAAGAATGCTAAGCGCTTGCCTAATTTCATTCCAGAAATTTGGAACTGCAATGCTAAAGGGGGGGCAGTGGGTCACACATATCTGTAGGCAAATGGTTCTCCTAGCGATGCCCCATCAGAGGAACACAGTTGCTGGTCAGGGGTCTATGGAGAAAGCAGGGGCATTGCATGAACTCATAGCGCCCGGAGCGGCTGTGCACCACTGCTGGGGGGTGGTGGGGTATGCCGGAGGGCATCATGCATTTGAAACACATGGCTTCCTCCAAAGAATTTTGGGAACTCTAGTTTACCCTTCAAAGAGTTCCCGGCACCCTTAACAAACTACAGTTCCCAGGATTCTTTGAGGCAGTCATGTCCTTTAATTGTGTGCTGTGTACGAAGGGTCGCATAAGGAACGGCTTTATTCTGTTTTTTATATATATAAAGAATTTATTAAATTTTAACAATAAAACACACACACAATACAAAATACAACAAGACAACAACAACAAAACTACAAAACTACAAAAATCTTAACAAATAAACACTTATCTAACTATCCTTATCTTATTCATAACATTATTTGGGGACCTCCTCGCATCCTCTCTTCTGCGTTCATTTCCAATCTTCTTTAGTAACTTTGTAACATTGTAAAATCCTCGTTCTCATCTAATCTTAAACTTTATAACCAATAATCATAACTCTAATCTTAATCCTAATAAAAATAAACATAACATATTTCTAACTACTTCTTATATCCTATTTTAATCTAACTTCTGGCATTACTGTAGCCTTAAATGTCCTCTGATTTCAATTTCAAATATCTATCTTTTCACATCGTTTCAAATAGTCTTTAAATTTCTTCCAATCCTCCTGCGCCCTTTCTTCCCTCTGGTCTCGGAGTTTCGCGGTCAGTTCTGCGAGTTCCATGTATTCAATCAACTTCATCGGCTTTATTCTGAGTCAGAACTCTCCTAGTTGAATTCTGATGCTTCCAAATCGTTCTCAATACGGCCGCTTAATTGTGTGACTAATCACTGGCTGCTGGTGGTGTTGTATTATTTTTAATGTGGCCTCTTTCTCTCTCCCACCCCCAACCCCCCACCACTTGAAAACCCAACTACATGATACACCCACCGGGTGCCCTCGTGTCGCAATATTTTGTTCCATTTCTAAGGGCTCTCTGGTTCCCCCCCCTCCCAAACACCTCTAGAGGGCAGTCGTGAGAAGTGGAGCTGGCTTTGGCTAGGAGCGAACGCTCTCCTCCAGCAGCTGCGTTTATGGTACCCAAACACACTTCTCTGTTTGGAGGGTAATTTAGAGCAATTACACCGATTATTATTGCTTTTCTAATTAGTGCTTTTCCTACAGAATTAGCTGAGTGTTTATTAGGAACTGCTTGTTGCCAATAGCTTAACTGCTTCGCCGCTGGTTTTTTTGGTGTTTTTTAATCAACCGCTAGAAGGATTTGTAAATACGAGTGTACATGTGAGGTTGTTTGGATTGTCTGCCTTAAGACTAAAAAAACTAAGCCAATTAGATATTTTGTGTTAACGCGTTGATGAGACGCACCCACTTTTTGTGACCTTAACACGAAGGAGGTGTGTGTGTGATTCAGTCCCTGATGGAGTTTTTTGTGTTTGTGTGGCAAGAGATGTTTCGAATGCTCCAGATCTCTGCTTTCAGGGTTTTCTTTTAAATCCACAAGTTTCTAGCCCTCATGGTTGACTTGATACAGATGGGAGAGTATTGCACATAATTTCCAAGGAAGAATATCTGTGGAATAAGCGCAAGAGTCTGTACACCTAATTATAGCAATGCACAATATTTCTAAAAGCAAAGTAAAAAAAGTAGTTAGAAGCTTGCAGACATCTGACACCACCCCTACTCTACAACAGTTATTCGAACAACTGCAGAAAGAACCTCTCGTGTGTGGGTGGGTGTGTAAGGAGAGGGAATATTTTATTTGTTTGTAGAATTTATATCTCACTCACTGAGCGATTTTTGGCAACCCCCCCCCCAAAGAAGCTCAACAATTCTGGGCAATCCCCCCCAAAAAAGCTCAACAACTGTGAATCATCTCCCTCCATTTTCTTAAATTTGAGTCCCCCCAAATAAGGGGGGGGCCTAAAACATGGGGGAGTCTTAAACATGGGAACAACAACAACAAACTTTATTTGAATAGCCTACAGGCCATTGCATCAAAAAGACACATATTACAGATACTGATAAAAACCATATATAACCAATAAAATGAGCTGAATCGGGATTCGGCACAATTAAAACAAGAATAAATGAGATCTTAATTATGAGGGGGCACTGTTATCATTCAGCTGGCAGCCCTCAATTTCATGGCCCTCTCAACAAATCTGGCTACCTTCTCCGTTGCCTGGGTATTCTGGTCAGCCAGGAGGAAAAACAGTACGTCCTCGGATGGGCGGCCCAGAATGGCGAGTATAAGCGGCGTGACGATCTCTTCCCTCAAGTCTTTATATAAGGGGCAAGTACATGTGATACAGTCACCACATTACCAACTCCACAGGGGCAGAGTCGATTCTGGAATGGTGTTTTTGAGAATCGGCCTTCAAGAACAGCGGAACGGATGTGAGGGCGATCTGGCTGCGACATCTGTCACCCCATTGATCGCCAGGGTTGATTCGGCTGATCTGGCTGGCTAGGCGGGTGTCCCCTTCCTCCCTCACCGCTCCATGTGCGTCCCTCCTGAAGCTGCGCACTCAGTGGAAGAGGACGACCATCCCAGATAGAAGGAGTGTACCGTTCTTCGGTCAAGGGTATACAATAGCTGCGCTCCCCTGCTAGAACCTCCAAACAAGC
The DNA here is from genome assembly GCF_009819535.1 of Lacerta agilis. Classification (NCBI taxonomy): domain Eukaryota; kingdom Metazoa; phylum Chordata; class Lepidosauria; order Squamata; family Lacertidae; genus Lacerta; species Lacerta agilis. The sequence continues at coordinate 9,317,688 of NC_046322.1, read as the reverse complement.
TCAAGATCAAGAACAGCGGAAGGCAGCATATCTAATCTTGGGAAAGTATGGTATTTATCAAGAAATCCCAAGCACAGTACCGCTCAGGACCCTAGCATGTCCATCTTGACAGTTATGTTCCACCTCCACTGTCAGGAGCAGTACGTTTCTGAACACCAGTTGCCGGAAACAGAGGGAGGGGAGGCTACTGTTGTGCCCAGGTCCTGCTTGTTGGCATCCCATGGGCATCTGGTTGGCCATCAGGCTGCTGGACTAGATGAGACACTGGCCTGATCCAGAGGAGAAGAAGTCAGAGCAGACACAGCGTTGTATCACACATGTTGTGCATTTGCAGCACCCAATTTGGTCAGCGGTCTGACCTGCTATGATCCGTTGGTTTGGATGAGCTTTTCATCCATCTCCCCCTCCCCTCTCTGAATGTTGTTACGTATTCTTTCACTGTCCTTCTGCCTAACCCTCGGTGTCACGGCTTACAGAATGGCTACATTGCTAAACATTGACCGGGAGGTAAAAATCCAAAGAATCGCATCATACTTATGAATTTCCGCAAGCTACCTTCCAAGTAAATTCCCGGGGATAAGTGGTACGGGAAATAGCGTACACTAATATGTGTATGCACACATACTGGACAAAGCTGTCTTCCTAACTGTTTAACTAGTGAAAGGTGTTGAGATAAATTAAATTCATAGTCAAGGGATCAGTCCTTATCCCTCTCTTGGGGCAAGAGGATCTGTCTCCCTATAGGAAAAGCTGGCTTCTGCATTGAGAGTTTCTACTGTACTCCAACAGGGTGCAAATTAGATCAGCTATGGGCCTTTATATTGTGCTCATCCTGCTGGGCTTTATTTGTATTTTGGGAAATTAAGCACACTCCTATTTCTTTGCCATTTAATCATTTATTCAGTGCTATCTAGGATCAATTCACATGTTGCATTTTTTTTTTTGCCCAACTGCTTATTTCTTCTTAGTTTATATAACACGAGAAGGGGCAGATCAGTGTATTTCTGTGGTCAAATACACGAGTTGGGAAGCCGATTCCTACACCCCCTTAAAACAGTGGTTCTCAAACTTTTTTTTCTCTGGGCCACACTTTCAGAATAAAAATTTGCTCACACCTCATTGGTTTTTTTTATTGGTAAGAAATACATTGGGAGGGGGGACACAACAACTAGCAGGGCTTATAACATAGAACACAGCTACTTTAAAATATGGTCATGGAACATCTGGAAAGTGGGAAACAGTGCAGGTACATAAGAACATGACACGGGTGGCGCTGTGGTCTAAACCACTCAGCCTAGGGCTTGCCAATCAGAAGGTCAGTGGTTCGAATCCCCGCAACAGGGTGAGCTCCCGTTGCTCGGTCCCAGCTCCTGCCAACCTAGCAGTTGAAAAGCACGTCAAAGTGCAAATAGATAATAGGTACTGCTCCTACGGAAAGGTAAACGGCGTTTCCGTGCGCTTCTCTGGTTTCACCAGAAGTGGCTTTGTCATGCTGACCACATGACCCAGAAAAACTGTCTGCGGACAAACGTCGGATCCCTTGGCCAATAAAGTGAGATGAGCACCGCAACCCCAGAGTCGTTCGCGACTGGACTTACAGGTGAAACTCGAAAAATTAGAATATCGTGGAGAGGTTCATTTCTTTCAGTAATTCAACTCAAAAGGTGAAACTAATATATGAGATAGACTCATGACATGCAAAGCGAGATATGTCAAGACTTTATTTGTTATAATTGTGATGATTATGGCGTACAGCTGAGGAGAACCCCAAATTAACAATTTCAACTTTGGGGTTTTCATCAGCTGAACGCCATAATCATCACAATTATAACAAACAAAGGCTTGACATATCTCGCTTTGCATGTCATGAGTCTATCTCATATATTAAACTCCAGTAGCTAATGAAAACAATTGCTTACATAAATGGACTTTTCCACGATATTCTAATTTTTCGAGTTTCACCTGGAATTGTCAGGGGTCCTTTACCTTTTTAAGAAGCATTCCCCAAAAATAAATGAGCTTCTTATATATGCACCTTAAGTATGTATACAAACTCAATGAGAGGTGTGTGCTTGCATTTATAATAGGTCTAATTTGAGACAAATGAACTCTCATCTCCTTATCAACACAAAGAAGCACCCCTTCCGTCCTGATCCTTCATATTTGTCAGAGTTTAAAATCCCTGTTCGCAACAGTATGTCATGGGAAACTGTGGAATAAAAGTCAGTGTTCTTCAAGAGAGATGTGGATGCTGTTTCCGGTTGTATATCCCCAAGAAAATATATTTTGTACATTTTAGGTGACCACCAAATACGTAGGGCAACCAATGGATCGCAGCACTTATGGCTTTAGATCTATCCCGAAATCCAGTCAGTGGCGGACCTTGGGGTCTCAAATTTCAGTGGCACCTTGTGCGCTTTGATTTGTCTTTATTCTTTCTTACACTTAGTTTTCAGGTTTCAGTATCTTATTGTGTGTGTGTGTGAGTGTGTGTCTGTATTTTCTCTTTCCCTTCAACTGTGCTGCACCTCATGGGATGACACCATTGCTAAGTATTGTGCCAGACATAAAATCCACTCAGTTACTTCATATTTATGGCTTTCCAAACGCAAGCTTTAAAAGAAATTCTCGGGGATAAGTGGGATCAGAAAGACACCCAATAATATGTGTGTGCACACGTTGGCAAGGAAAGTCGTGCTCCTGGCGGTTTAGATAGCGTTAGGTGGCAAGGAAGATGCATTTTCTGGTTTATCAACATTCTTTTGGGAAGAGTTTGATTTCTCTACGGATTCTGAAGTGTCTTCCCAGTTACATATACAAAATTATCCCAGTACAGGGGGGGGGGGGGAAACCCTGAAGCACAACTTTTTGGATGTGTAAAATCACCAAGCATGCAGCAAGTTAGCGAGCGGCGGAGGGTATGTTTTGTGGCAACTGGTTTCCATTTCCGTAATGTCACTTGCCACCCCAAACTCCAAGCGGTGCCAGATTCCAGGGCTTCCAGGCACTTGCCCAGGGTTTGGAATGAGGCACAGCAGAGACTGTGGTGTCTGTATGATATATGGTTTATTTACACATATACACAACCTGAGCCTAGAATCGAAGAGTTCACAGCATTTACACCTCAAGAGGGTACTGGTTTCAGAAATCTGGCATTGCTCTTCCTTACAGGCTTCGGCCTGCTTCTCCCTCCAGTTTCCAGCTTACATGTACACACAACTTAGCTCTGGCCTTTGTCTCGTCTAACTAACAGTGAGTTGAAGGGAGCCCACCCATTCTGGCACAGAGCCACTTCCTTTGTTACCTTCACGACCCATATTTAGAGGACTGTTATTCACACCAGGAACTTAGCCTGGCTATTCCGGGAATTTGAATCCTAGCATGGATTTTAACGCTTGTTCTATCCAGGATTTAGAAGGGTCTAAGAACACAGATGGGACGCAGGTGGTGCTGTGTGTTAAACCACAGAGCCTAGGGCTTGTCGATCAGAAGGTCGGCGGTTCGAATCCCCGCAATGGGGTGAGCTCCCATTGCTCGGTCCCAGCTCCTGCCAACCTAGCAGTTTGAAAGCACATCAAAGTGCAAGTAGATAAATAGGCACCGCTCCTGCGGGAAGGTAAACGGCGTTTCCGTGTGCTGCTCTGGTTTCACCAGAAGCGGCTTAGTCATGCTGGCCACATGACCCGGAAGATGTACGCTGACTCCCTTGGCCAATAAAGCGAGATGAGCGTCGCAACCCCAGAGTCGTCCGTGACTGGACCTAAAGGTCAGGGGTCCCCTTTACCTTTAAGAACACAGACTAATCCAACACCATTAATCAAAAATCTCACAATGCTATGATGAATCTGTAGCCCGCCCGCCTTGTCTGCACCAAAATGCATATTTAACCTGCGTTGTGCTTATTGACCTCACCAGGCGATGAGCATCAGGGTCACATGCCGATTCATCAAAAGTCCCAATGGACGCCGTTTGGACAGTTTCTGGGGAAACACGGATGTATGGCAACCTGTAAGACCTGGAACTATCAAATTTTGTCCTAGAATTTTGCAAATCGACATCGAAACACATAAAAGTTGGGATTTGGGGATTATCTGCAAAGAATGCAAGAAACAGCAGGGCTTTCTTTTGTTTTCTCTCTCAATGCAAAGTAACAGCAGCTCAGCTTGGCTCATGTGAAGAAGGCCTCTCATTCCCCCCCACCCCACCCTTTGAAATGGCACCGGGGGAGACTGACAGAGGCAGAAAGCAATTATCGGGGTTGAAATCTTGCCAGGCTAACCGGCAGAGACACCTCTCCTCTTCTTCAAGAGCTGCAGGCACGGAATAATTACAATGGGGCACGATCTCCCATTTTTATATCTGTATCCCAGCCACCGACATCTTTCCCCGGCTCCATCAGCTGTCAGCCGGCCTCCCACCATGCAAACAACAGGCCAGGTAATGGTCTCAGAAAAACATCTCCCCGCAGGAGTTATGTTGCACCACCTTTGCCTGTGGAAATCTGACTAGCTGGTACCTTGTTGCTTCCTTGCATGGAAACATCTCCTTGGTGGATCCAGAGCTTGGCTCCATGTTCTGCACAGTATTGCAGTAGACGCTGGTCCATTAGGATGAATGGGGCACTGCCCCACCAAGCTCAGCTTTACCTTCACTTTACCCCACCCCACATTGGTTGTAATAAACCCTCAAAGCAGTTTGCAAAAAGCCATGCAGTTTTAATGTGGGTTTTTCAAAATCGATTTGATTTCCCCCCACAAGGTTTGTACAACCAGTCCAGCAAAGCAGAGGAGGAAATGATAGCCAGCCTTTTTTTCCTCAACAGGGAGGAGGATGGACACAACTAGAATAAGTTGACTCAGAGAGCCAGTGTGGTGTGGTGGTTAAGAGCGGTAGACTTGTAATCTGGGGAACCGGGTTCGTGTCTCCGCTCCTCCACATGCTGCTGCTGGGTGACCTTGGGCTAGTCACACTTCTCTGAAGTCTCTCAGCCCCACTCACCTCACAGAGTGTTTGTTGTGGGGGAGGAAGGGAAAGGAGAATGTTAGCCACTTTGAGACTCCTTCGGGTAGTGATAAAGCGGGGTATCAAATCCAAACTCTTCTTCTTCTTCACCTGTTTTCACCTCTCTGCTGTGATACATTATCGCAGGCAAACCAACAATTCATGTCTTGCCAGAGAGGAACATGAAGATGCTGAGGCTCACTGAGTTTTGCTGTAAAATTTTGCTAGAGAGAACTCTGTCAGATCACTTCCCTTGTCTGCCTAGTCATGAAGCTGTAACACCTACATACTTCCTGCATGGGCAGCCTCCTCTTTCTACATCATGTCTCCAAGCTGATCACACATGCATGTCTGACCACTGCAGCTCAGACACCACTTTGAACTTAGATTTTGGACTTTTGTAACTAACACCTTGCCAACAAAGGTCCGTATAGTTAAAGCTATGGTTTTCCCAGTAGTAATGTACGGAAGTGAGAGCTGGACCATCAAGAAGGCTGATCGCCGAAGAATTGATGCTTTTGAATTATGGTGCTGGAGGAGACTCTTGAGAGTCCCATGGACTGCAAGAAGATCAAACCTATCCATTCTCAAGGAAATCGGCCCTGAGTGCTCACTAGAAGGACAGATCCTGAAGTTGAGGCTCCAGTACTTTGGCCACCTCATGAGAAGAGAAGACTCCCTGGAAAAGACCCTGATGTTGGGAAAGATGGAGGGCACAAGGAGAAGGGGACGACAGAGGATGAGATGGTTGGACAGTATTCTCGAAGCTACTAACATGAGTTTGGCCAAACTGTGGGAGGCAGTGAAGGATAGGCGTGCCTGGCGTGCTCTGGTCCATGGGGTCACGAAGAGTCGGACACGACTGAACGACTGAACAACAACAACAACAACAACAACAACAACAACAACAACAACAAGTCCTTCCCCTGCCCACCCCCCTAATATTCTTAAGAGGGGTCTCTTCTCCAGTCTGCAGAGAGTGGCTGGAAGCAGGGATGTGGCAGGTTACACTTCCGGGTTATGGGAGTTCGTAACCCAAAAAGTACGCAACCTGAAGCATACGTAACCTGAGGTACGACTGTATTCTAAGGTGCGTCTGAATACAAAGTCCCATCCACATTCTGGTGCAGGGCTAGAGCTGTATTGGGGGAATGAAATTTTGAGTCAGGCGGTGCATACAGTTCAGTCCATCTTCTAGTCTGGTTATGAACCACACCTCCAGTGAGAGCCAGTGTGGTGTAGTGGTTAAGAGCGGTAGACTCGTAATCTGGTGAACCAGGTTCGCATCTCCGCTCCTCCACATGCAGCTGCTGGGTGACTTTGGGCTAGTCACAATCTGAGGTGGAGATTTGGGGAACAGATTTTAACATGAGGAAAATAAGAATATGACAGAAATGGAGATTGGCAATCTTGTCCAGGGGTCCCCAAACTAAGGCCCCAGCGCCGGATGCGGCCCAATATCCTTCTAAATGTGGACGGTCTGGGAATCAGCGTGTTTTTACATGAGTAGAATGTGTCCTTTTATTTAAAATGCATCTCCGCTGATCAGCAAGTCCTAGGCTCTGTGGTTTACCCCACAGTGCCACCCACGTCCCCAATACTACTTGTACTTCTTCACAAAACAATGTGTGAGAGAGATGGTAATTTTTAAGGGGGAGAAAAGGGTTAGTACCAGGAAAATCTAGTCTGCCTTAAAGCACCCCAGACTGTTGATTCTAGAAGGTTAAATCAACCTTGTATTTGCTTCCAAGTTTAAAGGATGGTACTCCGCTGATCTCACTCACATGAGCAAGGAAGGATAATAACAAAATAATCTATCCTCTCCTAGTGCTTAAATCTGTTCCTACACCCTATTTCACCCAATTAGCAAACCCAAAGGATGATGTGCATTACTGGTAAACCAGCCCCAACCTGCTGAACAGGGCCCTGGACTTCTGCCCCCGAGTCTTCCCCTGGTAGTGCTGCCGTGAAATGTTGGAGGGTTTGTTTCCTGCGCTCCCCTTCTTTTTTTACAACTTTTAGTTTTTGGTTTTAACAGTATCTAACCGCTGCTCATAGTCCAGCCCTTGGGGCATGTGCGCTATGGAAATATGCAATTAATACTGCAGCAATCATAATTGCTAATTATTAAATCAATGCAACCTTTGCTCCTCCCCTCCTCTTTTTTTTTTGCGTGGCCTAGTTCTGTATTGTAACGTGATCTTAAATAACGGGGGAAGAGTGGTTGGTGGCTGAGAAATGTTCCTAGACAGGGGGAGATTCTTAATGAGCTGTGGATAACAAAGCAAAGGCTCTCTCCATATTTCAGAAATAATCATAAACATTTATTATAATACTACACCTGGCCTTCAATTTAGAATGATCCTTCGTTCCTTTTCCCCCTTCCCTTTTTCTATGAAGAAACCCTTCTGAGACCCCACATTGAAACTTTCCCCTGGTTTCCTTGCTGGCCCTAGCAGGACTAACTTAGCCAGTTAGCCCTGGCAATGCTACATGTATGTTGTACTTTATGCTGTTTTTAAGCAGTTTTTTTAAAAGTTGTTTTTATTCAATGTTTGTATATTTGTTGTTAGCCGCCCTGAGCCCGGTTTTTAAATCGGGAAAGGTGGGGTATAAATAATAATAATAATAATAATAATAATAATAATAATAATAATAATAATAATTACACCTTAATACAGTCCAGTCTATAGCTGCTGCTGCTGCTGCACAGCAAAGCACTCGCCGGTGCGGAGGGAGAGGAGAAGAAGGACTTTGATGGTATTACATCTTGATCAAGGGATGACTGATAATATTCCAGCGTGCCCCATCATTCAGGCCCCTCGTTTGATGACAAAGCACAGCCTATGTCCCACCATCCATTATCTGCTTCCATCCCCGAGGCAAAGGCATCAATAATGCTCCCTCTTCGCACTGAAGCCACATCTCCCTTCTGCGCACTGGAGAGGACACTGCGGCTGGGCTAGTGGACATTTCCATATGGCAAGGGCACATCATTACAGTCCAGCAATCTTTCCTGCGGCGCATCCCGCTGTTACCCAGGCGCACGGAGCGGCGCCGGGGTTCAAGCCGACCCCCACCCCACCCCACCCCCGCAATTCCTTTTAACTATTTTGTAGCCTGCGAAAATACGTCGAGCCGGTGCGCGGCTGCGGTCTTTGTTGCCGTTTTTCTGTCTCTCGCGCACACACTTTTCTTTGCTCATCCATCCAAAGGAATAATATATATTTTTAAAAGCGCCAAGGAGCCAGAGTGGAAAGGAAAGGGCCCCTGAAAGTTTCAGCGGCTGCTTATTAAAAAGGAAACAACAGCAACACCCAGCCGTGGAAATTTTGGCAGGCAACTGCGGGTGTCAGATTTTGTGCGCCTGTGTGTCTTTTATTAATTAATAAGGGAAGTGGTATATCCAAGTGGGCTAACAGTTTGAATCTGAATGCAAACATCTTGAAACATCTGTTGCCATAATTTGGCTGGATTAACGGTCTAGTTTCCTAGACCATCTGCCGCTCTCCAAGACCGTCGTCAGTTCCTAGCAAATTCCAGGCCCTGCCAGCGCTTTTGTTCCATGGGCAGCATCCATACGGAGGAGTGTTTCGGAGACCTTTGCCCAAGGTCATCTTCTTCTTCCACTCCTTCTGGCAACTGGCTCTCGTAGCCTCATGGAGGGGGCAAAGGCCACAGCTCAGTGGCAGAGCATCTGATTTCCACAAAAAAGCTCCCAGTTTCAATTCCTGGCATCTCCTGTCTGAAAGTTTGGAGGAGGACCATCGCCAAATTAGTGTAGACAATACTGCGTGAGATGGGAACTTCTCATGACTCCTCAATGGGTGGCTTGTCCTTTGAAGAACATAATACTATTTTGAAGATTTTGAAGATCTTAATACTATTATGTATATAGTACATTAACTGACTTGTCCCATGACATAACAATATATACATTATCCCAGTGTTTTTCAACATTTTTTGGGCAAAGGCACACTTGTTTCATGAAAAAAATCACGAGGCACACCACCATTAGAAAATGTTAAAAAATTTAACTCTGTGCCTATATTGACTATATATAAAGTAATTTTTCAATTTTTCCCACGGCACACCAGGCAACATCTCGCGGCACACTAATGTGCCGCGGAACAGTGGTTGAAAAACACTGCATTATCCTACATATAAGACATAATACATATATGTTTAATTGTACATTAAATATTTACCCCATGAACATCCTTATATTCTCACGGTGCCCAACCAGATGCCCATGGGAAAACTGCAAACAAGACCTGAGTTCTATAGCACTCTCACTTCTCTCAGTTTCCAGCAACTGGTAGTCAAGAGGCATAGCTCAGTCAGTAGAGCACAAGATTCTTAATCTCAGGTTCATGGGTTTGAGACCCACGTTGGGCAAAATACTCCTGCACTGCAGGGAGTTGGACTACATGATCCTTGCGGTCCCTTCCAACTTTACAATTCTATGATAATATGCTTTTTAAAGACAAGGGGCTGTAACCAATGCAGTTTTACACAGAGCAGACCCATGGGAATTAATGGACCTATGTCAGCCATGCCCATTCATTTCAATGAGTCTGCTCCGAGTTATGACCAGTGGTCTGGGGTTTCGGTGGTTCCATTATTTCTGTCTCTAGCATCCTACCGTACAACCACCCAATCAGCACAAAAAGGGAGACGTTTTCCTCACTGTATGTTCCAAAGCTAAGCATATAGCACAAGACGAGGCACTTCAGTTTCAAGAGAATAATATGCAAGTTCTGTTTTGTACAATGGAACTTCATAGAAAACAAAACTTACATCACTCCAAAAGAAGATATTGGAGTACTCCAAATCATTTGCCCATCTATATGCGCAGAAATTATCTTGCTGAAAGGCAACGCACGGAGACCTGCACTGATCAATGCAATGGATCCCTAATTATTATTACTGTAAGATCATCGTACCTTTGAACCTTGTATCATCCTAGAAGGGGTTGTGCTGTGAGGTGGACATGGCTGGGACTATCACGAAAGGATCCTGCACTTCTGAAGCAGTTATTACACTGCTGGTTACAACAAGCATTGGATGCCACCAATTACTGGTTGATTTAACCCTGGCAATGTACATGGTGTTTTGGAGAGAGCAGGTTTGATGGTCTCCTTCGCCAAGGGGCTTATACTCCAGAAAGCTGACACAAGGAAACACGTGGCGAAGAGGGAAATAACCTTGCACTAGAGAGCCAAACTGCGGGAGAGAGTGGAGGATAGGGGTGCCTGGCGTGCTCTGGTCCATGGGGTCGCGAAGAGTCAGACACGACTGAACGACTGAACAACAACAAAGAGAGCAGTTAAGAGAGTCTTGAGATTTCTTTTCTAACATTAAAAAGCCAACAAAATATGCAAGTTCCAGTATGCCCGAGATCCACCTCCAGACTCCTCTTCTGCAAATACTGTATTTGGCAACTGTAACCAGAATCTACAAAATGGCAGTCATTTAGACCAGCAGAGTAGAGATAATTATGGTGAGGGTCCTGAAGACCACCTCAAGCCTTGCCCTCTTGGGTGGCAAGCTGATCTATTAAAGGGGCTGTGCTCTGACCTAGAGACTAGGGGTTCTGTAGTGTGCTGTGCACTGGCAGTATTTTAGCACCAGTTGGCATCAGTCAGTTCATGATGGTCATTTCGCCCTTTATCATCGTATTCTGCCAGGACCACCTTTTATCAAAGCAGCAAGCAAGAGAAAGTAGTTACTACAAACCCTGCTCCTAATTGCTTGACGCACAATAGATGTGCCTTCTGCCACCTGGGGCCACCATTCAAAACCAGCTTCCCAGCTCACATCTAAGTCTTTCATATCTTATCATAAGCCCGCTTGATTTTGCTTTCACATTGCCTTTGCAGGAGAAATGGACGCTTCTTTCACCTCTGCTAAACAGGAGAGAGAGCCTTGTGGCTTTTCATCTACGCATCCCCTTTGTGAGAATCAAACGGAAAGGCAGATGGAACAGGCTGACACACTTTGCTCTTTAGTACTTACCAACTACATTTTCTCGTGCCCTTTATTTTATCTTTAAATTGATCCAAGTAATAACTCCAGAGAGCCAGTGTGGTGTAGTGGTTAACAGTGGTAGACTCATAATCTGTTGAACCGGGTTCACGTCCCCACTCCTCCACATGCAGCTGCTGGGTGACCTTGGGCTAGTCACACTTCTTTGAAGTCTCTCAGCCCCACTCACCTCACAGAGTGTTTGTTGTGGGGGAGGAAGGGAAAGGAGAATGTTAGCTGCTTTGAGACTCCTTTCTGGTAGTGATAAAGCGGGATATCAAATCCAAACTCCTCCTCCACCACCTCCTCCTCCTCCTCCTCCTCCTCCCAACAGGGCCAGATTAAGACATTTAGAGGCCCTATGCACTGTTACGACTACAGTGCCCCCATATGTAATTCAAAATAAAGACAATGCTAAACCCTAAAATAAAATTTTAAAACCAAACAAAGCATAGATTTATTGCAGCAGATGATGGCACCTGATTTCTTTGCATTATTTTGATCTTTGTTAGTAGGATGGCCCCAATTTAGGTGGCGATAAGTAATAAAAAGACAACAGAAAAATGGAGGAAGGGTGTAGTGTAAAGTGATGTAACAAAGTTTCGACTTCCCCTGATGACTACTTCAATGCTTAAAAAAACCCCAAAGCTAACATTTTAAAAAAATCTCTATGTTTGTATGCACCTGTTTCCTGGTGCCCTAACATGTGCTTCGTCTGCCTATTTGTTAATCCAGCACTGACCTCCCTACTCACTGTAAACTGTCCTGTGATCCTTGTCCTGCTTTTGTTGCGCTACACTGCCGCTCCGGACGTCAACGATGCTGTACTATGGGGAAAACTTTGCAGAACAACTGATAAAGTGCAGGATAAACCCATCACTAATGCACCATTATTGCATCAACGGCAAGTTTGCTTAAACCCAGGGTAAGTTTATAAAAAGGACTTGCTGTTGAAACTTTTATGTTTTAATTCGATGTCACTGGCTATTCCGGATAGCTGTTTTAGGAAAATTCCATGTGAGCTGCAATGTACCGCATTTGTGGGGTAGCTGCAAAAGAGAGTCTCCCCTATTATTTACTGAATGGTCTCCGTTATAAACATTGGAGTGATAATTATCTAGAACAGAGGTTTCCAACCTTTTTGGGTCCACGGCTCCCTTGACCAACTATATTCTTCCTGCAGCACCCCTGTGGGGCTCAGGAGCCCAGTTATGGCACCCCTTGCCTGCAGAGCTGGCAGCCTCTCACCTTTTTCGAACACCCTCCCTTGTGGAGTGTGCCTTCACCCTCCTCTCCTCTCCCCTCTCCTTGCCCCAAAGAGAGGTGCCTCCTCCCACTGCCCCCAGGGACCTGGGAAGCACCCCCTGGCCAGCCCCAGAGCCACCATTTGCCTGGGGAACTTGTAGCCAGGGTTGCTGTAACAAACAGCTGTGCAAGCCTTTGGGAGGCAGAGATGCGAGAGGGCATCCGAGGAGAGAGGGAAGGAAAGAGGGACAGAGGCTGGTGTTGCCCGCGGCCCCCCTGGCCATCATTCAAGGCACCCCAGGGTGCCACAGCACCCTGGTTGAAAACCAGCGATGCATCTCACTGAGTATTACTTATTGGCCAATTCATCCAAACAGCTGGAGTAGCTTTTGCTAGCCTGGGTAGCAAAATGGCTCCTTTTGTTTTTGCACTAACATCTGTATGGCACAAGTTCTTTGAAAACACGGAAGTGTTTTGATTTGTTTTCAATGACAAATGAATGTGTGCCGACATTTGTCATTTCCCCCAAATTGCAATTTTGGTATGACTTACGACCTAAGGGAAAAATAAATAAATAAATAAACAAACAAACTTGATATGCTAATTACTAATGAAGATCAGAGGAACAGGAGGAAAGAAGAGAGAGAGAGAGAGAGAGAGAGAGAGAGAGAGAGAGAGAGAGAGGAAGGCTGGTGGTGAGCACAGCCTGCTTCTACGTCATCAAGACAAAGTGGATGTGTGAAGGAAATGGACTAATTTGATAGTGCTATAAATCTTGCGTGGGTGTTTGTTTGGGGATTATGGGGTTAACTTGTTAAACCTGCCCTGCTCAGGGGTCAAACCTGAAGGTGGTAGAGTCACTGAGGGTGGTGTGGTTGGCATGGAGTCAATACCAGCTGATGGAGAAAGACCACCTAGCTTTTTGGAATTTGTGGACTGGCCACCATGTAGCCATTTGGGTATACATATTGGGGAATCAGATGAAAGGACGAGCAGACCAAGGAGTGATGTCAGGTTACAAACGAAACACTCGCCAGGCCGGAAGGGATGTAAGAAGTGGCAAGTCTTTAGCTAGGGAGTATGTCTAGATCAGGGTGATCCAGTGGGCAGACAAAGGGCTGCATGTGGCTGAACTACAGGTATGTGCAAGAACCAGCACATTAACTTGGGATAACTTTGGGTATTTTCACAGCAATGGCTTCTGCAGGCACAGCTAAAATCTCCTTAGCCACTAGTATCCTCATTGTTGATTATCTAACAGACAATTGTGTTTGTCAAAACACCACACAGGCCTTTACCGTCAACATATACAGTGGTACCTCGACTTACCAACTACTCGACATACGAATTTTTTGACTTACAAATGGACATCCGTTGGCGGTTTTAGATGGGGTTTACTCGACTTACAAATTTTAGATGGGGTTTACTCGACTTATGAATTTTAGATGTGGTTTACTCGACTTACGAATTTTTCGTTTCCAATGCAGGCCTATGGGGAAATCGCTTTTTTCGACTTACAAATTTTTCGACCTATGAATGTGCATTCGGAACGGATTAAATTCGTAAGTCGAGGTACCACTGAATCCAGATTCATGCTTATACAGAAAATTCAGTAAGGGTCTCTCTTTACAGCCCTACGGATACTCAGGAGGAATGTTGTGTGTTCTGGGTGGGTTGACTGGTCAACTCTTTAATAAAATGTTCTTTATCCATGGAATTCTTTTGATTTTGCAGTGCACACACACAGATCTTCCTCTGCCCGTGAAAACCGACCCATTCATTTCCATGGACGTTGTACCCTGGTAGGGTTCCGCCTTGGGTTTAACAGAGATGCCTGTGTCCCGTCTGAATTTCCGATTAAAGATCCATTTGCGTTCCCAGAAATCAGGTGACAAATGCAGAGATTCGTTTCCTCCTGCTCAGAACAGCTCTGCACTCATCTGAACGGATGCTCTGGGCAGGCAGGATCCCTCCATGGAAGTTAATGGAGATACCTGCGTGTGCATGAGAGGTCCACAGTGTTAAGATGTGCTTGCACTCTTGGTAATTATTACCGAGTTCACCAGGTGCCGAACCGCAACTGCAGCCAATCCGTTCCAAAAATGCCACTTCCAAACCAAGTTGTTTAGATTTGCTTCTTCCCCTCGATAAGTTGCAATGGCATTTCCTTTTTTCTCTCTCGGCGGGGGTGCAATCAGCAGATGTGTCAAATGACTTGTGTGTGCCGCAGTACATCATCTCTTCTGAAGTATGTACATTGAAGGTATCAATAGTAAGATTTACTCGCTCGCGTGGCCCCAAGAGATATATCCCAGGGCTTAGTTAAAGATCATTGCCTCTATTCATCATCTCGTCACTGATTCCAGCATCTCTCTAATCTCTAGACGATTCTATCGGGAGCAAGCTCTCTGGTACCAGGGAGAGGAGGTGGGGGAAGAAACAGGGAGGCAGGATTCCGGAGTTGCCCTCTGGAGTTTGGCTGTTGATTTCTGGACTTCACTTCCTGTGGGAATGCTTAAAAATGCACTTGAGTGTAGGGAGGGGTGACTATTCTTTTTCTACCCCCCAATCTTAAGTGCACTTCTCCACATTTCCACATCAGTTTATAGTGTTTTTCTTTCAGAATTTTGAGGCTCACCTCTCCTAACACACACATTTTTACATGCAACGCGCACCTTTTTGCAAACCGATTTCCCCTAACGTGATGCAATTTTGCGCGTTATTTCCGCCAGTGTATTCATTTGCACATACACACTTTGCCCTAGTGCAGTCAAACCTCAGTTGTTGAACGTAATCCATTCTGGAAGCCTGCTCGGCTTTCAAAATATCCGACAGCCAAGACATGGCTTCTGATTGGTTGCAGGAGCTTCCTGCACTCAAGCAGAAACCATGTCGGACATTCGGCTTCTGGAAAACCTTTAAAAAGCAGAGCGTTTGCTTCCAGGGTTTTGGCATTTGGGAGCCTAAACGTTCCAAAACGGAGATCTTCAGGAGCTGAGGTTTCTTTGTACTCAGTACTAGGTTGGTGAGCACCACTGCAAAATTCAGAGAATCATACAATCACAGAGTTGGAAGAGGCCCTCTGGTCCAACCCCCTGCAATGCAGGAGTATGCAGCCGTCACACACGGGGATCGAACCTGCAACCGTTGCGTTATCATCCTTTGCAAAGTAGATTCTGTGGGACTCCCTGTTTTGTGTTGCGCAAGAGATCAGCCTAATAGAGCAACAGCCCAATGCACCACTTCAAATGATTTTCGCTAATATATGCATTTTAATGCACACTTTTCATCTAATATGTCCATTTTAATTTTTTTTAAAAAAAACAGTTGTTTGATTGGAAAACTGCATCGAAAATCCTGGGAATCTGAGGGGTGGCTGCCTTTTGCTTCTCATATTGCAATGGTTCTCAAAAGGCATGGCAGGAGAGGCTGGCAAGTGTGGCAGGAAGATTCAAAGGCAATCAAAGAAGCATGGGACTCAGCTACATTAGTAAAAAAAAAAAGTGCTGTGAATGCGTTATAAACATGCAACACCAGATGGTGCTGGAGAGCAAAAAAAAAAAAAAAGATCCTTGCAATTTTACATAGTGTTTTTTCTTTTGTTATAACCAGTGCTTGTTTCTGGCGGTATGCAGGCGTACGCATACTCCTAAACATTTTGTGAATCTTTGTACTTTTGTCCATTTACTGTATTTATTTTCCCCGATTTGAACTATAAAATGGTGATTTTCTTGAGTCAAAATGAGAGTACCCCTAAACATTATTTTGTAAAGAAAAAAAGCACTGGTTATAATGATTTAATTTCTGACTTATTTATAGCGTTTTCCACCTGTGTGTAGATCCACCCATAGAAACATTGCAGTGTAGCATACCATAGCATAGCATAGCATAGCATAGCATCAAAATAATTTCTGTAGACATACAACCAGAAACAGTATCCACGCCTGTCTTCAAGAGCATTGGCTATTCTTCTACACTTTTCCATGACATGTTGTGAAGAGGGATTTTTAATTCTGACAAATATACAAGATCAGAAATGAGAAAGGATTCTTCAGGTTGATGAGGAGATGAGAGTTTGTTTGCCTGTCTCAAATTAGACCTGATATGAATGAGATTACCCAGCAAAAGCGAGCTCACAAACCCAGCCATATATCTACCAGTTTAGATTAACTTGCAGCCTGTGTTTTCTTTAGCCCAATAACCAGGCTGGTAGTGCAAGTGGATCCATATATAATGTGCATGTAAAAAAATGTGTTTGAGGTGCAAACCTCTCCCAAAGAATCCTGGGCCCTGTAGTTTGCTAAGGGTGCTGGGAATGGTACCTCTGTGTGGGGTGAACTACAATTCCCAGAATTATTTGGAGGAAGCCATGTGTCTAAATTTTGCCTTGAATTTATGGTTCGCCCACCATCTGCGTTGCTGCAGAGTCTCGGCTGAGTGCAGGAACGCAAGCCAAATGCATCTCTATTCTTTTTCCCCCAGCTCAATTTCACTGCCCTGCCTCTTTACCAATTTCCTCCATCTCAGAGCTAGGTCCGTATCAAAGCATTTTGCTGGTGTAACAAGAGCACCTCTCATTCCCCGTCCACTTTATGTTTCGGGAGGTATCAGAAGCCTGGCACGTTTGCCGGGTGCCTGATTCCCTCTGTATTATTGATTTAGAAACATTTTGTGTTTTTCCATTTAAAGTAAAAATTGATCTCTCCTGTTGGCCCTTGATCCTGGTGGAGATTAAGGTCAAGGTTTATTCTCTGCGCTTGTGACACAGAAGCGATCCCTCTAGACACCCGGAGTGGAAAGAAAGCATCATAATGGAATTGAGCACATCCATGCCAATCCATTGACAGACCTGCCGAGAGCAGGGAGGACGTCGGGGATGTTGTGTCCCAGGCCTTGCATATCAAGACCTTCCACACCAAGGTCACCAAGTGAGCTGATCTTTCTGCAGAGCATCAGTGTCTTTTGAACACCCTTTCCCCTTTTTGGTTCCAGAAAGATGCTGGCTTCCTTCATTGCAAGCACAGGAAACTGCCTTTTACTGAGTCAGACCTTTATTCCATCTTCCTCAGTACTATCTACACTGATTGGCAGCAGCTCTCTGGAGTTTCAATCTGGGCTTTCTCCCAGCCCTACCTGGAGATGCCAGGGATTGGACCCATTTAGATTACAGTGGTACCTTGATTCAGGTAGGTAGCCGTGTTCGTCTGACGCAGTCAAAATAAATAAAAAAAATTGTCCAATAACACCTTAGAAGGAATTTTTAAATTTTGTTTTGACTATGGCAGACCAACATGGCTACCTACCTGTAACTGGTTGGCTGTGTCATGCCATTACATTTGCTACACGATCCCTGATTGACTTGGCTCTGTCCCTAGGATGAAGTCTTGGTTTCAAAGGCGTTGAAGGAGCTTCCATGCAGTGAGCCACAAAAAAGGCAGAAGGGAGCAATGAGAATTTAGGGGACATTTCCCCCCCCCCCCCAGGTTCTATTTTCACACTGAAAATGTTTACGGGTGAACATTCACTGTCTGCCACTAAGGTACGTGGAGATAATTGAATGTCTGTAGGGGCAGAGGTGAGAAAGCTGCTCCTTGCAAAGCTTGATCCAGAATTTTTGGGCATTTAGTTGCGGAATTATGTTGCTGGAGGAGACTCTTGAGAGTCCCATGGACTGCCAGAAGTGACTCCCCAACACTCACTAGAGCTTTGGTACAATTTCTGACCAGGATCTTTGAAGTTAAATCAGGGGTAGTTTGGTCTACGTAATAGACTGAGGAGGATTCCCTTTTTACTGTATGTGATATAAATATAATTAATGCATATGGATGGCCTTTTATGATTCTATTGTCTTATATATGCCAATAAAGGTGTTGAATTGAATTGAATTGACTGCAAGAAGATCAAACCTATCAATTCTTAAGGAAATCAGCCCTGAGTGCTCACTGGAAGGACAGATCCTGAAGCTGAGGCTCTAATACTTTGGCCACCTCATGAGAAGAGAAGACTCCCTGGAAAAGACCCTGATGTTGGGAAAGATGGAGGGCACAAGGAGAAGGGGACGACAGAGGACGAGATGGTTGGACAGTGTTCTCGAAGCTACTAACATGAGTTTGGCCAAACTACGAGAGGCAGTGAAGGATAGGCGTGTCTGGCGTGCTCTGGTCTATGGGGTCATGAAGAGTCGGACACGACTGAACGACTGAAAAACAACAACAGTTGCAGAAGTAGCAAGATATGGTTTATCTGTGCATTCTTCACTACCAAGTAGCCATCATTTAACTCAGGCATAGGCAACCTTCGGCTCTCCAGATGTTTCGGACTACAATTCCCATCATCCCTGACCACTGGTCCTGTTAGCTAGGGATCATGGGAGTTGTAGGCCAAAACATCTGGAGAGCCGAAGGTTCCCTATGCCTGATTTAACTCCAGGCCTGCTTTACTTCTTTGCTTCCACTGCGTAAGTCTCAAAACCCAGGAGGGGATAATTTATCCACCATGTTGAAGTTTGAATGGACCATCCTGCCTTGTGAATAGAACAACAAAATAAACTGAACACCAACATTTACCCAAATCTACTATGCCTTGTAATTCTGGGGGAGCTGAGTACAGACATGCAAAGCAAGGGAATTCCATTAAAAATAAATAAATCCTAACCTCTGAAATCTCCTCTTAGGACTCAGTTATGGCGGTAGGATAACCATGCTGGCCTCTAATCTTTCCATTAAAGCCATGTCACCTATTTCCTAAACCTTTATTTAGACAAAAGCAGGAGCTTTCAGGACCATTAAAGGTTCAGGCCAAGAGGTAAGGGCAATTTCCTTATTGCTGCAGATGTCTGGTATTGGGATGGGTGCGCCTGCGATCATCTGTTATTTAATGTAACCTGTGAATGCAAAGTTTACGTCACAGGGCAAAAATTATTGTTCCTTTTCCATATGTGAGAGCGGATATGAAACGTGTGATAATTGTCCTTCATTGTTCCCTGGCAAATGTGGCGGCTTAGCCTAGTTTCAATTTGCTGACATTTCTCAGAGGAATCCACTCCCCGCCTCCTTGTTTGCGTTTGTGTGCTTGCAAAGTGTTTTGCATTTCTGGGGTCAACACTCACAACTCTCTTGTCTGTGGCTCTGCGACCCTTTGCCAGCACCTCCCCGATTTAATAATCATCAAATGATCCTTCTAATTAAAACAAATCTAATCCACTTTCACAGGGTCAAACCGGGTTTTTCATTCAGCCTCTTGAGTCAGGTTTTTAGACAGGAATTCACAAATTAACCCGAGACATTTAAGGTGGATTTGTACTGAGCTGTATGGAAATGGCCTCTTCAAATTCTCCACTCTACTTGAGGGGTGAGGGAAGAGAAATTGGGGAGGTGAAGAAAGGCACTTTCATCTAATTTCTACAGCAGGAAGGAGATAAGACATTCTCAATAGCTTCTCAAGGTGGGACTCACCATTAGATGTAGCAGGAGCACAGCTTCCTTCCTTCCTTCCTTCCTTCCTTCCTTCCTTCCTTCCTTCCTTCCTTCCTTCCTGTTGCCACTGGCATTATTATCACTAATAATAATAAATTCCTAGTCCACCCTTCTTCCCAACACCTCACCAGAGAGGGCATTCCACAAATTTATTTATTGCATTATGGAGAGCCACCACCGAGAAGTCCCTGTCACAAGTCAGGATCCTGGGCATAGAGTTGTTGCAGGAAATGAAATAAAAGCAAATTAATTGGTAAAGTTTCTCTTAATTAATAATGCTAAAACAATCTGAGTAAAAGTGTGTTGCCCCTACAGCTCCGTACTGAACCTACAGCTCTTTCCTCTAATTAAGGCCTCTCCTAAATAGAGTAAAGGATTTTTTTTTCTTGTGTAAACGAAGAACCCCTCTGATCACTTCTCAGTTATGAATGTTTACACTCTGCTGACCAAAACATGAGCTTTTCATTTTTCACCTGATGAAAATAGTTTGGTCAAGTTTGCTCAGCGACCATAAAATTCTAGCACCTTTTAAAATCACGAGCATTTCGTCTTTCTTTGCTACTTCATTTCTTTGAGGGTGGGGCCAGTAGCAGTTGATGGGGGCAGCGACACTTCCTTGACCTCTCATGGCTGACATTTCGGTGGCTTATCAGTGGGGGCAGCAGTGAGCTGATGGTGAGGTCATCACAGTGCTAACACACCAGCAGAGTCTGCCTAGTACTCCCCCTGCTGCTGCATTCACACTGTGCCAAATTTGCACCTTTTTATTTTATGTTTTTTGCTTTGGCTTCATTTCCATTATCAGTTGCTGTCCTCCACCCAGCTCTGATATGAGAAATCCACTATTTTTGGGGAGATGGGGAAAGCCTTGTATTAGCCATGCATTATTATTTTTTTGGTGAGCAGTGTGACATCTGCAAACAGCTTTCTAATTGCCCCAATAAATCTGTGTGATTGGAAAATTCTTGAGATTTTTATTGGGAAGGATATTTACAGCAATTAAAACTAATTAATTGTGAGTTTCTATATTCATCTGAGGAAGGTTTCTGATGCGCTGATCTATTTCGGTGCCTCTAAGAATGCCGTCTCAGCAGGAAAACTGAGGAATCCACTGATTTGGGATCAGTGTGGTGCTAATGACAAGAGTTCTTTGAAAATTGAGCTTTAATTCCCTCCCTTCTTCTTCTAGCAGTTCACACGAGGGTTGGCACATTGTGTGGATAACAATGAAAGAAAAATCCTACATCCACCATGAACTCATTAGGTATCCTTGGGCTGACCAGTATTCTCTGTCTCAATCCCTTCCCTTGAAATGTGGCAATAATAATATTGATCTGCTTACAGGGTTGTTGTAAGACTGGTGGGCATCAAGTGCTTTAAACAATAAGTGTTTACATACAGTATGTCCTAAGCGGTACTGATAAAGATTATCTGTTGATCAATAGATATAATCAATCAAGAGCCACTGTGAGTGGTACTTTGAAAAAGGTTTAATTTTTTTGGGCATTTATACATCACTTTTCTATGATGAAATCAAACCTAAGACAGCTTATAAAAACAGTGGTACCTTAGTTCTGAAACACCTTGGTACTCAAACAACTTTGAACCCAAACACTGCAAACCTTGAAGTAAGTGTTCCGGTTCGTGAACTTTTTTCGGTAGCCAAACGTGCTCCATTCTGAGTTTTACGCTTCCATTTTGAGTGCCACGCTTCAGTTTTGAATGCCACACTGAGGTCTGTCTGTTTTTGCTATTTATTTTGTGTTTTTGTCGCTCCTTTTTTTGTTTTTGTGACTGTGTGGAACCCAGTTCAGCTACTGATTGATTGATTGATTGATTGATTCTGTGATTGCAGTACATTGTCTATTGCTTTCATTTTATGGATCAGTGGTCTTGTTAGATAGTAAAATTCATATTAAATTGCTGTTTAGGGGTTGTTTTTAAAAGTCTGGAACGGATCAATCCATTTTGCATTACTTTCTATAGGAAGGTGTGCCTTGGTTTTGGAACGCTTTGGTTTTGGAATGGACTTCTGGAAGAGATTAAGTTTGAGAACCAAGGTACCACTGTAAAGAAACACACACACACAAAATTAAAAACAGTCCTAGCAATCGAAAAAGGATGGCCTTGGGTTAGGTAGATTTGGGCGTAGTTCTCTCTGAGATGATAAAGCCTTGATGAGAGGTCCCAGGTGAGGAACCCCACAAGGGGAAGATGGTTCTGAGCCAGTGGACTGAAGGTGGGGGGACAATAAGTGCTCAGAGGGAGAAGAGGGAGCAGACTGGGAGGAGGAGGTGTTGGAAGCTGAAGAGGAAACAGGGTTTAGTGAGCAGGAAGAGGCTGTGGCAGAAAGCAGTCCAGACTCATAGGCAGGAGAGGAGGGGGACCAGGAGACAGAGATGAGAATTCAGTGTCAGGGACTGGGCAGAGGAGGAATGGTGGAGACCACCTCCCCAGCCTGACCCTTCCAGAGAAGAAGAAGACACTTCAGAATTACAACAGGGGTTTGAGGGAAGTCACAGCTCAGAGGAAGATAAGGGGAAAAGTTGGGAAATAATGGGAGAGGAGGAGGAGGCAGAGTTGGAGCAGCTGGCTAACACGTTATCACTAGAAATCATTCCAGACCCACCATCACCCAGAACCCGGTGAACCTTAAAAGTAGGAGAGCAAAGAGCTCGAGAGAACAACTACTACCAGACTTTTAGAAGGCATCTGAAGGCAGCCGTGTTTAGGGAAGCTTTTAATGTTTGGTGGATTACTGTATTTTAGTATTTTGTTGGAAGCTGCCCAGAGTGGTGGTGGTGCTGTTGACGAATGAGATAGTGGGAGAAAAAGGGTGTGTGTGGAGATTTGGAATAATGGACTGTTGGGTGATAACGCCAAGGCCTCGGGCCTCCCCCCAACGCAGCGTCTCCCATCACTCCGGTCTTCTGTCACTCTGATATGGCCCACATCCAAGGACATGAGCACACGACAAGCAGAGTTCAAACAGAAACTTAGCCTTGAGGAGTAACATCTAAGCCTAATTTATTGCAAATTAAATCAAACGTAACAGAACACAGAAAAACATGGCTTCTCTCTCTCTCTCTTTCTTCCTTGGAGAGAGAGCTGCAAAAGCAAAAGCTATACAGTGGACGCTCGGGTTGCGAACGTGATCCGTGCGGGAGGTTTGCAACCTGCACCGCCCCACATGCGCATGCGCGGGCCGCGATTCGTCGCTTCTGCTCTTGCGCAAAGTGTGATTTAGTGCTTGTGCGCATGCGCGAGCACCGAAAGCTGGAAGTAACCCATTCCGATACTTCTGGGTTCGGCGCGGTGCGCAACCCGAAAACGCGCAACCTGAAGCATCTGTAACCCGAGGTATGACTGTACAGAGCGGAAACAGTGTATCTCAATTTCCTCTCACAAGTCTCCAATGCTCAGTGCTGGAATGTAAACAGACGTGTAACAATCCCACACATTTACAGCCCGGGAAGAATGGAATTCTCAACAAGGACAACACCATTATTCCAAGAGGCTGCATTCTCAAGCCTCTCTCTGTAAATATTGAATAAAAAGCAGATGGTAAGAACTTTTCCTTGTCTTATCCGTTCCTGGCAACCTGCCGTGGGGGTTGATTCCTCTGGCGCCTGACATCAAGGGAGGCTCCCTGTCCTGCTGCGACCAGCTCCCCCTCCCTTCTGGTCTCCCAAAATATGCAGAGAAATGAAGAGTCGAGCAATGAGAGATGAGGTGGTGGAGCCTTAGGCTGCTGGGTAAGGAGGAGCCTTGGAGAGCAGTGGGAAGGTGTGGACCTTCAGCTGTCGCAACTGCCTCATTGGGGCAAGACCTACTGAGAGGGGTTGCTGTGCCCACCAGGACTGAGCTGTCTTGTTTCTTTGAATAAAGAGTTAACTTCACTGACAAACCACGAGGAACTTGGCTGCCAAGTTCTGCACCAGCTGAAGTTTCCAGACCGTCTTCAGAGGCAGCCCCACATATAACACATGGCAGTAATCCAGCCTAGTGACTGGTTGTTGTTAGGTTGAAGGCGAATCCTAGATGGGCTCCATCAAAAGCCATAATAATATGACAATCTAAAGAGCTTTTCTGAACTGATGTGTTTATGTGGGGACCACGTAAGAGCCTTGTTTGTTTGCTTTTCTGAAGGGGAGGGGGGGGAAATCTTATCCAAATCTGATAATCATTTTTAAAAATATCTGCCCTGGGACTTAGCATTTGCTTTTTATTCATCACATTTTGCACTGGGAAGCGGGTGGAGGTGGGGGAAACAAGCCCCTGCTTGCATCGAAGGCAGAAATAATGGTTTGAAAGTACTTAAAAGCTTATGGGTAGGAAAACTTAAAACTGGATGGATTCAACCCAAATCCTATCAGATTTTCTTGGTTCTCATAAACCTTTAATCAGCTCCCGGGGGGCATATTTGCTAAACATAAAGCAGGCGATTCAAAAAGCACACAAACTACTAGGATTCTGGGAGTGAGCAGGGAGATTTTGCTTTTCAGCCTGATTTAAGAATGGGACTTTATGAGTGGAGCAAGTGGGTGATAAGAATGCCTTGGAAAGGCAGGCCTGTGATCAAGTCCCACCCGTTCTGGAATGTCCAGCTGAACTCTTCCCATTTATTTATTTTATATCTTCTGATATTTTTTTTAAAAAAAATCTTATTTAGAAATAGTTGTCATTCTTTTTCCATTCTTGAAACAAGGCAGGGTAAGAATACTAATAATGGTGATAATTATGTAATAATAATAATAATAATAATAATAATAATAATAATAATAAGCCTCCCATCTGGCTGTGTTGCAAAAGCTGCCCAAGATTTACAATTTTGCTAGCCAGATTTTGACTTTGAATAGCAATTTCAGTTTTGACTTTTTAATGCAACATTTTTGCCCCTAGTTTAAAATGCTAATGTTTTTCATTTGCTGTGTATGTCTTGGTCATTTCTTTTTCCTGCTGTTGTTGTTGTTCAGTCGTTCAGTCGTGTCCGACTCTTCGTGACCCCATGGACCAGAGCACGCCAGGCACCCCTATCCTCCACTGCCTCCCCTTTATGGTCCAGCTCTCACTTCCGTCCATTACTACTGGGAAAACCATAGCTTTAACTATACGGACCTTTG
Organism: Lacerta agilis; assembly: GCF_009819535.1. Taxonomy (NCBI): domain Eukaryota; kingdom Metazoa; phylum Chordata; class Lepidosauria; order Squamata; family Lacertidae; genus Lacerta; species Lacerta agilis. Next base: position 9,292,817 of record NC_046322.1, on the reverse strand, counting down.
TCGGCAAGGTGATGTCTTTGCTTTTTAAGATGCTGTCTAGGTTTGTCATTGCTTTCCTCCCAAGAAGCAGGCGTCTTTTAATTTCGTGACTGCTGTCACCATCTGCAGTGATAATGGAGCCCAAGAAAGTAAAATCTCTCACTGCCTGCTGGAAAGTGTCAAATGTGGAATCTTACTAACGGCCACCTTCAGCTACAAAATGCTATTGCACATCATTTGCCAAATATCAAATCATTGTCAAACATAAAATATGTTAGGATGTACTATAGTCAATGAAACTGAATTTCAACAAATATTTACAAGTATGGAAATTTGTCAATGTTAATTTTTTGCCATTCGATTGTAAGGTGGAAAATTAGAATTAAGAGTGCCTCGCAGGTTTCTAATTTCGACAGACGTCCTGCGTCAGATTGTAGAAAATATCAGTATTATTTGCATATACCTTATGAAATTATTTCAAATATGAATGGAAACTATCAAATCCTTCAAACTGCGTGTCACCAATCAAATCTGTCTGAATCATAGGAGACCTCCAAAGAAGGAGACTCCACCACACTCCTTGGCAGCAAATTCCACTGTCGAACAGCTCTCACTGTCAGGAAGTTCTTCCTAATGTTTAGGTGGAATCTTCTTTCTTGTAGTTTGAATCCATTGCCCCGTGTCCTCTTCTCTGGAGCAGCAGAAAACAACCTTTCTCCCTCCTCTATATGACATCGTTTTATATATTTGAACATGGCTATCATATCACCCCTTAACCTTCTCTTCTCCAGGCTAAACATACCCAACTCCCTAAGCCGTTCCTCATAAGGCATCATTTCCAGGCCTTTGACCATTTTTTTTTGCCCTCTTCTGATATTCACTTTTTGTGAGTCAGGTATTGAATACCAGTGGATAAGATACCAGACACAGATACAGAATATTCAACGGATAATAGAATAGGCAGAGAATCCCGCTTGATATGATATCAAAATCATGAGAATTTTGAGGGGATTTAATTGACAGCAAATTCATTCCAGCTCTAAACTGAACCCTTGTGTATTGGAAGCAAATACAGTCGTACCTTGGAAGTCAAACGGAATCCGTTCTGGAAGTCCGTTCGACTTCCAAAACACTTGGAAACCAAAGCGCGGCTTCTGATTGGCTGCAGGAAGCTCCTGCAGCCAATCGGAACCTGCAGAAGCCCCCTCGGACGTTCGGCTTCCAAAAATAGTTCGCAAATTGGAACACTCACTTCCGGGTTTGCGGCGTTTGGGAGCCAAAACATTTGAGAACTAAGCTGTTCTAAAACCAAGGTACAACTGTAGAGTCATACGTGGCAGTGGAATGGTTGTAGCTCAGTGGCAGAGCGTCTGCTTTGCATGCAGAAGGTTCCGAGTTCAAGTTCTGGCATCTCCAGCTAGGCCTGGGAGAGGGCCTTGCCTGATGCCCTGGAAAGCTGCTTCCAGCCAGTCCTGAAAATACTGGGCTAGTTAGACCAGTGGTCTGGCTCAGTGTAAGGCAGTTTCTCATTTTCCCAATTTATTTCAGGTCGTTCTAATAACGAGACAGTGGCGTAGGGAGGGGGCGGGCCGCCACAAGTACCACCCTGGAGAGGGTGACACTCTGGGCACCCCTCCCTGGCTCGCCTCTGCCTGGACGGGTTTGCTCGGGGATGGCCCACCAGCAGTGCACCGCCACGGATCGCTGCGCACCTGGCGGACCCCAAGCAAGCCCGCCCCGGGCTGGCCCGCCAGCGGCACGCTGCTCCCAGCGCACAGGCGCAGCGTGTGTCCAACACATGCGCCAGACGCTGCGCCTGCGTGCTGGGAGTGGCGCGCTGCCAGTGGGCCAGCCCCGAACAGGCTTGCTTGGGGCTCGCCTGCAGGCAGCGCGCCACTCCCAGCACGCAGGTGCAGCATGCGTACGACGCATGAGTCGTACACTGCGCCTGCACACTGGGAGCAGCGTGCTGCCGGTGGGCCAGCCCCGGGTGAGTTTGCTCGGGGCTGGCCTGCCGGCAGTGTGACACTACGGATCGCTGTGCGCCACCGGTGGACCCCAAGCAAGCCCGCCCTGGGCTGGCCCGCCACTGGTGCGCTGCTCCCAGCATGCACGTGCAGCGTGTGTCCGACCCCCGGGTGCTTCCGGGTTTGCTGCCCCGGGTAGCCGGTGGGCTTCCTCCGCCCCTGTTTGGAGACAAAGCACTGAATGGTTTATATGCATCTACTGCCTTGTACGGCAGGCTGTCTTCATGAGTGTTTGCTTCCTCATTTGGGGGAATTTTATAGGATTGCATTACAGCAGCGACTGCTACATTTCTTCTGCCATAAGATAACCTTATAATTCCTAATGCCGTACGATTGCTGGAGGATTACTGTGTGCTAATGTAATAGAATCAGATGCAAACCGAGGCGCTAAAGAAGTGGTGGAAGAAACCAATATCTCAAGTAAAGTAGGTCAGGAAAATGTATTCTGATGGCGGCGGAGCGGGGGAACGGCGACGACCCAACTCCCTTCAGAAGGGAGGAAAACCCCTCACAGGTATCAAACGTATTCATGTGAGGCTTGCATTCTGTCTTCTTAAAACACCATAAATGAAAAATGCTGTTTATGCAGCTTTAATGACAGCAAAGCCACAACACAGCAAGGCATGTAAATACAACAGGTACATGCTGCCATACGAGGCCTTAAGACTACAAAACCCATGATGCAGCGTGACTGTAAGCAAGATAAACATGCACAGGAGCAACTGAGGGGCACAGATGAAGTGAGAAATGAATAATAAGGAGACATTTGGCAGGTATCTTCCGGTAGAAATATGTTCATCTTGGCCACATATTCCCTTCAGGGAGTGGTCAAATTATACCTCCCTAAAATGACTTTGAGAAGATTATCTATCGGCTGAATTCTTTCCACAGACTGCATTTGTTTCCTGTGCTTGTTTAATAACATTTTTTATTAAAAAAATAAAATAAAAAATAAGGCCCAATATTGTACTCCTCTCATGCCTTCCAAGTGCCCCTATTTTCCAGGGGCAGGCCCAGAATTATAAAAGCTGCTTCAGCTTCTAATACGATCCTGGAATGTCTGCATCTAAACTTGCCCCTTTCTAAAATTTATTTATTGCTGTTTTGTTTTTTTTGTTTTGTAAATCAACCAAATAATAAAATAGGGATTAAGGGGTTTTCTTAGGACAGCACAGGTTGTGTTTGCTGTGTGCCATTGGTGCCCTTCTTCTGTTAGAAAATGCTCTGCCGGAGGGGGGGGGGACACAAAAATGGGGGGGGGGGTGTCAAGGAGGGTCAGTTGGCAGGTGAAGGGAGTGAGAAATGTCCCTATTTTCATCTGCGGAATGTTGGCAGGTTCATTTCTACATATTTGGGTGCCAAACTGTTTTGCTGTAGATCAGTGGAATATTATAAAATGTAGCATGTCTCTACTGATCTGTGGGGAAGATGGAAGGAGGGTACAAGGTTGGGTTAGGCTATCTTAGGACCTGATGCTGTTCAGGGTATAGATCATATGAGCCAAAATAAACACAGTGGTACCTTGGTTCTCAAACTTAATCCGTTTCAGGAGTCCATTCGACTCCCAAAACCATTCGAAAACCAAGGCACGGCTTCCGATTGGCTGCAGGAGCTTCCTGCACTCAAGCAGAAGTTGTGTCAGGCGTTCGGCTTCCGAAAAACGTTCACGGACCAGAACACTTACTTCCGGTTTTGTGGAGTTCGGGAGCTGATTTGTTTGCCAGCTAAGCCATTCGAGAACCAAGGTATTACTGTAAATAAATAAAATAAACAGCCAACCTTTTCATATCTACCAGCGCATTTGCAAATAAAACAATCCATAGAAACTTAGAATCATAGAGTTGGAAGAGACCACCAGGGCCATCCAGTCCAACCAAGCAGGAAACACCATCAAAGCATTCCTGACAGATGGCTGTCAAGCCTCTGCTTAAAGACCTCCAAATCCATCATGGGCATTGCAAAATACCCATTTCACAGATGGAAAACTGACAATACTCAGACCTACCCAGAACAGGCAAAGAACCTAGACCTTGTCCAAACGAGTAAAACACAGACAAATAAGCAGTCCAAAACTGGCAGTCCACAAACAGTCCCAAATGCTTGATTTAAAAAAGCAACACAGGGGCATCGGGGAGCTTTGGTGGGTACTGAGGTGTTTGTATGTCTGCCGGGACTGTGGCTCCCATGGGTGACATGTTGGGGACCTCTATGCTAGACATTGGTTTACTCCAGCAAGGGGCTTCCTATGTTCTTAAGCAAGACACTATGCTTCGTATGGTGTGACGTCATAACCATTAAGAGTTTGTGAGTGCGGACTCTGGCTTTGTACATTTGAAATGTCCTGGAGGGCCTTTGTAGAACAGCAGCAACAGCAATAGAGGATGCAAGGCTGGTGTCCGTCAAGCCTTGATCTAGACTAGAATCTTCGAGCCACAGTAGCTTTTTACATGCACCATCCGACAGTCCTTTGCAGCCCTGGGTGAAATTATGATAACAAGAGGAGAGAGAGGGAGAAAAGCTATTACTGACACCATGCTTTCATTATGCAAATGATATTAAGATAGGCTGTTCAGATTGCCCGTGGCTATGCTATAATCTCCATGCAGTGATTATAATGTGTCAAACTTAGTCATTTTGATTATGACATGTTAATTACATGCCATCCTCATGCAGACATGAATATTACTCGCAGTCAAACAAAACCACAAATTGGGGGCACTGATGGTTTCGCTTTGTTTGGACTTTTTGTGGGTGTTGCTGTTGATGAAACGGATCGAAAGATTAGAAAGCTGCATAGTACTGTATCGGGCCAAGTCATTAAGGTAAATCAAAGCTTGGTGGGGCTGGTTGTAAATGGTTTGGTGTAGTGGCATTTGGTGGACGTAGTCTGCCTCCATCCCCAGTTCCTCAGGATGAACAAAGAACATAACAATTGTATTAAATAGTGGGTGGACATAGCAGACAACACAGTGATTCTCCAAGCAGCTCTGTTTATTCTCAGGCTGGAACAGAACTGAACTGAAGGGCTCAGCAGCCTGCTTATATAGAACTCAGCTACAAGCAACAGTAACAACTTTCTGTAGTTACCCAATCCCTGAACGTCACTTTCAATCCCTCATTTGCATGTGCGGACCTGAGTGAGAACTGCGGCAGAGTTTTATTCTGCCTGAACATCACAGCGACTGATACCAAGAAGCATCAGCACACTTAGGGATCCGCAGAGTCTTCGCAGCATGCGTAAACAGATCTCAGCAACTCAGCATTGTGTCTAATCTACTTTTATTTACATACAAACACACACGGAGCACTGCAACATGGCTCCCTCTCTCTCTAGCATCAGACAGCAAAGAGAAAGGACAAAGGACAATAGTCCCACTTCACGGAACACAGTAACACAAACATCCACTCTCCGTCACTTCCCACTTTGTGGAATGAAAACATACACCGCCATGTGATAGATAACAATCCCATGACTGCAGACACGGGGAATGAATCTCCAACAGCTATGTCCAACAGTGAAGGTAGTACAAAGCCATCATCAAGGCTGTTAGCCATTGATAGCCATTGAGGCAAGATGTAGATCTTTATTCCCTGCTTGTTCCTGATATAGCTCTTCACCCAACTCTTCTTCCCTGGCAGGGTTGGGGGCACCATTTTGTGGTTCCCCTCAGGTGCCAAAATGTCTTGGGCCGGCCCTGTGACTGTGTCTAATCCTCTTTGGTGGCTATCACTGCCTCCTTGGGGAGCAAGTCACTTAATTAAGCTCTGTGCCGTGGATCCCCTTTGGTCTTCCCTGGATCTTTAATAGTAATAATTTATTATTTATCTGCTGCCCATCTGGCTGGGTCGGCACAGCCACTCTGGGCGGCTTCCAACATATTAAAATATCAAACACAGCAAAGCGCAAAACATCAAAAACTTCCCTGTACAGGAAAAAAAAAATCTCCCCGTGCACTTGCTCTGCATCGCGCACAAACTTTTCGAAACTTTTTTTTAAATTGAACAACATAAATAAGTGTGCACACAAAGAGAAAAACAAGCATTAACAACCAATTAACATAAGTTCTACATAAGGAGAAAAATGCAAATACAGAAAAATATGAGGAGTATGCTGATTATAACAGGTATGTTGCCCCTTACTCATTTTCAACCAAAAAAGCCCTTGATTTGAAGTTATCTCATATAATATATAAATAAATACCCCTGCATTTAGAAAACTAGATGCCAGGGAGAAGGCTTCTCACCTGACTATTCTCCCTGAGATGCTAGTTTTCTAAATGCAGGGTTTTTAATTTTATTTTTAAAAAATCTGTTTTGTTTTCAGAGCAGGTACATCTGAAGTCTGACCATAGGTTTGCCTCCTAACTCGTATGTAGGCCAATGCCTGATTGTCTTCAGCCCCCCCCCTCTTAATAGGCATTTTACACTTTCTTTTCCAACCCCCTCCCCTTTTAAGAACATATAGTTCTTTTGTGGCTTGCTTGGCGCTGTGAAAAAGTGCAATTTCAGCAGAGATGGTTCAATAAAGTATTCCCTGATGATGAAATGTGTCATTAAATATAGAAATAGATCCAGCACAGCCTGGTCTACAGAGATTCCCTTGAATGGGATATCTAGGTAAGAAAAAAAGAGGCTGAATTGCCTGTGATACCTTAGTAAATGCTGGTGGGGAGGGAGGTGCTCTCCGCTAGGGAGAAACACTTAAACCAGACGTATAAAGAGCTGGCAATCTGGCTCAACTGATTAAACTGAACCAAATAAACCTCCATCGAAACAAATCTACAAAGACCCCATGGACCAGAGCAAGCCAGGCCCTCCTGTCTTCCACTGCCTCCCTCAGTTTGGTCAGACTCATGTTAGTAGCTTTGAGAACACTGTCCATCCATCTCATCCTCTGTCGTCCCCTTCTCCCTGTGCCCTCCATCTTTTCCAACATCAGGGTCTTTTCCAGGGAGTCTTCTCTTCTCATGAGGCGGCCAAAGTACTGGAGCCTCAGCTTCGGGATCTGTCCTTCCAGGATCTGTAGGGACCCTACATATAGAAATGAGCAAACCAGTGAAATTTTAGGGAGCAGGCTAGCAGGCGGGGCCCATTACTTACATCATACACACAACACAAACACTTGCTGTATGTAGGTTTTATTCTACAGGTGAAACTCGAAAAATTAGAATATCGTGGAAAGGTTAATTTCTTTCAGTAATTCAACTTAAAAGGTGAAACTAGTATATGAGATAGACTCATGACATGCAAAGCGAGATATGTCAAGCCTTTATTTGTTATAATTGTGATGATTATGGCATACAGCTGACAAGAACCCCAAATTAACAATTTCAACTTTGGGGTTTTCATCAGCTGAACGCCATAATCATCACAATTATAACAAACAAAGGCTTGACATATCTCGCTTTGCATGTCATGAGTCTATCTCATATATTAAACTCCAGTTGCTAATGAAAACAATTGCTTACATAAATGGGCTTTTCCATGATATTCTAATTTTTCGAGTTTCACCTGTACTTTTTTATCCTATATTTTGGAAATGTACATCCAGTTTTTTTTCCTTTTAATTTTTTTGGGGCCCCCAAGAGAGTGGGGTCCTAAGCTATAGCTTGTTTAGCTTACACGTAAATCCGGCACTGAATGTGACGTTTTATTTTTATTTTTATTTATTTGATCTATTATACAGGCCCTTCATCACAAGATCTCAGGGCAGTCCACAAGATAAAAACAAAAGGTAAAAGCACAAATAAATAGATAAAATGAAAACAACAAAATAATAACTCCCACAAACACATTTAATAGGCCGTATAATATCAATTAGCCAAAGGTCTGGTTGAAGAGGAACATTGTTGTCTGGTGCCTAAAGATATGAAATGAAGGCGCAAAGCGATCCACCCTGGGAAGAGCATTCCACAAATGGGGATCAGCCATTCTATGGTCTCACCTTTGCATCTTGCTTGTTTCAACAAGTCAGACACTAGCTCATCCTTTGGCTGACTGCAAACATCAGAGCCAGTGTGGTGTAGTGGTTAAGAGTGGTAGACTCATAATCTGGTGAACCGGGTTCGCGTCTCCGCTCCTCCACATGCAGCTGCTGGGTGACCTTGGGCTAGTCACACTTCTTTGAAGTCTCTCAGCCCCACTCACCTCACAGAGTGTTTGTTGTGGGGGAGGAAGGGAAAGGAGGATGTTAGCCGCTTTGAGACTCCTTTGGGTAGTGATAAAGCGGGATATCAAATCCAAACTCCAAACCTTTCTTCTTTGTTTTTTTGTAAAGCTGCTCTGGGGATTGAGGTGGACAGGGAGGAGGGTGTGTCAGTGACGTCCCAGACGCTGGTCGATGGGTGCTGCCCGTAGACAGCCTTCTGTAGGTTTCAACCGAACCAGTTGAACTAATTTTTCAGATACAGGTAGGTAGCCGTGTTGGTCTGCCATAGTCAAAACAAAATAAAATAAAAAATTCCTTCCAGTAGCACCTTAGAGACCAACTAAGTTAGTTCTTGGTATGAGCTTTCGTGTGCATGCACACTTCTTCAGATGCATGCACACGAAAGCTCATACCAAGAACTAACTTAGTTGGTTTCTAAGGTGCTACTGGAAGGAATTTTTTATTTTAATTTTTCAGAGTTCACCCTGAAAGGTACACCACCAGGATGCTTTCAAACTGCCCGCACTGCTCTTAAAAATTACCTCTGTCTTCAGCCTAAGGCATTTATATTATAATTTCTTCAGTGTCTTCTGGGGCTATGGGTCCCACTCAGTTCTTTCTCCTTTGCTCTCTTCCTTACTTAATGCATTAATTTCCCTACTCTGTTTCAACCTCAACTCACCTCCTTCCCCTCCAGGCCCAGATGCAATGGCAACTAGATCTGCTATCTCAGCCAATCTCTGTGATAATACGCAGAAAAAGATTTCTTGTTTGGCTCTGCTCTTCCTCTGCAAGCGACTCCCTAACTAAGCTTGCGTGATCTCAGTTTTACACCATTCTTGTCGAGGCAGCCGGATCAGTCCCGTCTACTGTACATCGAAACCCCCCCTCCACCCGCCTCTCCCAAATTCTTCGCCACCTCCAGTGACAATTCTAAAGTTGGCTCTTATACAAGTGCAATTTGGGTAGTTCATCTGAGAGTTTGCCGTTTGCTTGTAATGTACAAAATAAATTTTAAATAAAATCAAAAGCATCTCATCCTAAACATTGTGCTTTTTTTTTTTTACAGAGGGACATTTCAAGTCAAGTTTTACACAGGTTTAGCCCAGAGGGAAATTAAACTCTACATTTAAATGGAGATTGCACACACAGGAATCCATTAGTTTCAATATTTCTCAGCAGGAGGGTTCAGAGTTATTTAAATAAGTTTGGATATTAAACCTAAAGTAGCCATTAAAGGAATGTAGATTTGTTTGCTTAGTTTTTATAGAAATCTTTCTGTTTTCCAGCTGACTGGTGGAGGGGGGAAGAGAAGAAGGAATCTATTGCTTGTGTGATGGTGAATCTCCTTAATGCATTAGCACATTAGTTGGGGGAAACTGCCCTTCAGTATGGCATTTCCTTTGACTTTTGAAGCAGTAAATTACAGAATACTTAGGAGTTGCAAAATATGTTCTATAGCAGAGACAATTCCACCCCCCCACCTCCATTGCAAATGTTCATTTTGGGTCACCCTCCACCTCCTTGTTCTTTATTCCTTCCGAGTAATGCTAATATAACCACGGGCATTAAAGCATATTGGTTATGTTGGGTTCTTTGATTGTCAGCGAGATGATTTTAAAAGTTATTTAGGTCCTTGTGTTACATCTCTGCGACGGCGTGGTTTATAAAACAAAACAAAACAAAACAAAACGCCAACATTTTGTAATGTTTCTCTTTGTCTGTTTTCTTTGGGGATTCATAAATATTGATTGTACCGTAAAAAATTGATGGAATCTTGAAAGAGACTGCCGCCTGGGCAGCTGGGGAATTCACTCAATTTTTCTCAATAGCTGCAGTCTATAAAAAGAGGAGATTTTTGCAAATTGTTTCTCACCTTGTCTTTTTAGTATTTAATAGCTCTCAATTCTGCAGTCCCGTGAACCATGCATGTGCCTTGTTTTCCATCACAACAGTCTACACACACACACACACACACACATACACACACACACGGGTTCAAAAGGAATTAAAAAGGGAGAGTGGCACCAGAGGGGTTAAACTGCCCTTTTCAGGGGATGCGGGGAAGAAGATTCATTAATGTGCCAACAGACCTCTTCCCCAGCAATTGTTATGTTAACATTCTCCCTCTCCCCCCTACCCCCAAACTCCCGTTCTTTTAGCCAGATTTAGAAATGGACGGGCGGAAAGTGATTTCAGCTTCTTGATGAAAAAGCAGGATCTGAAATGAATTTGCCACAGTGTCATATCATCTCCCAAGCTACCCGGACTCCCCTTATTCCGTTTGTAGATTAAAGGAGTCATTCCAAAACTGTGGGCCGATGGGTCTTTGTGTCCTGTGAGGAAGAGGTTTGAGCACCGGGAGAAATTAATTAATTCCAGTCATTAAAGGATCCCGCGCTGCTCAGTGCACACAATTCTGGAAGAGGGCTGTAAGGGATCTGCCCTTAGGCAGGGTATGGTCAGAAACCCCCAGCGTGTGAAGAGTTAAGATTCCGTCTGTTTGAGTGGCAGTTCGCTCGCAGGAGGCGGGACTGTTCGCCCTTTAAAAGGAGGGAGCGGCAGTTGGTCAAGGGGGAGAAAGAGGGAGTGAGTGGTGACTGAGGGAGAGAGGGTTAGAGACCAGGATAGTGGTGGGTAGGTTAGGCTAGGTCAAAGGTTTAGTATGTTATACTGAATAGAAAACCTTTTATGCTGTTATGAAACTACGTATGAACATTTGATTCTCTGAAACCGTTATGCTCTAAAAAGAAAATAAAGACTAGTTTTGTTGCTATAAGTCAGTCGTCAATTTTTGGGTCCAGCGGGTTATAAACTGCTCATGAAGAGGTGAACCCAGGGAAGAGTCCAAACTATCCTGCGGGGTGTTAGTTTGTGTCTTAGGGGTTTCACTCAGGAGGGGCTAGCGGGCTGAAACATTGTGTATGTCACTGAGTTGCTAAAAGGGTTTAGCAGACTGATGCAGTGAGGGATCTAGAGAGAGAGACCCTGGGGCTGTAGGCAATAAAGTGTTTAACCCCTGAAGCCCAGAGCAAGGATTATAAATGGCCGCAGCAGCTGGACAAAGACACTCCGGTTACTAAGATACTCCCGTTTTGTAACTACCAGGGAGTTCACTTCATTGACGGACCTCCGAGGGACAGGTGGGGTGGCTAATTAGTCTGACCCGGAACACCTGAGCAATAAAAAAATAATAAATAAATAAACTTAGTAACAAGGGAGGGGAGTGTTGCAAGGGCTCTCGCCACAGCTCTGCAGGATCTGCTGCCCTGACCCCACCTCCTCCCAATCAGCCCGAGCATGCTCAGTGGCCATGGGGAGGGATGGAAGACTGAACTCCACAGTGGAACATTTTGCTGTGGGTCCCACTCACAGGGTCTCAAGAGACAATGGAGTGCGCCTCTGGGGGTGAAGTCAAACCAAACATGACTTCTCTGGGGCGCAAGCCTGGGCGGCATGTATGGAGGTCCTGGGCTGCCCAGACAACAAGACTGGTGTGGCTTCAAAGGTAAACAGTCCAAGGCGTTTGGCACCAGCTTAGCTGCAGGAGTTGCCAGAAGGAGGCATACAAGGCGCCATCTAAACACCTTAGGGACTCCGATCCAAATTGGTGTAGGGTTTACTCCTCAGCCTTTCCTTCTCCTGAAGATTCAATAAAGCAAGGTTTAGGACAGGGGTCAGAAACCTTTTTCAGCCATGGGCCGGTCCACCATCCCTCAGACCATGTGGTGGGCCGGACTATATTTTTTGGGGGGAAATGAACAAATTCCTATGCCCCACAAATAACCCAGAGATGCATTTTAAATAAAAGGACGCATTCTACTCATGTAAAAAGGACCATTCGCGGGCTGGATTGAGAAAGCAATTGGGCTGCATCCGGCCCACGGGCCTTAGGTTGCCTACCCCTGGTTTAGGATCAGAGTTCTCCTTCTCCTGGATGGGTTACCTTGCCAGGTTGACAAGCCCCATCTGCCCTTCACTTCCCTCTACAGCACGAGGAGAAACCCCCTTCTTGACCGTTGGACCCACTACTGGTCTTGCCGGCACAATCCACTGGGGCCATCGGAAGTCCCTAACTCACTGAGGGCTTGATACCCATTGGCTACCTTCACTTGGTTTAACTGGCCCATCAGAGCCGTTCCCAGGGTGTGGCCGCTGTCACATGCTGACAGCTTAATAATAATAATAATAATTTATTATTTGTACCCCGCCCATCTGGCTGGGTCTCCCCAGCCACTCTGTGCGGCTTCCAACAAATATTAAAATACATTAAAATATCACAGATTAAAAACTTCCCTAAACAGCTTCTAGAGCAGGGGTCTCCAAACTAAGGCCTGGGGGGCGGATGCGGCTCAATCGCCTTCTAAATGCGGCCCGTGGACGGTCTGGGAATCAGCGTGTTTTTACATGAGTAGAATGTGTCCTTTTGTTTAAAATGCATCTCTGGGTTATTTGTGGGGCATAGGAATTTGTTCACATTTTTTTTTCCAAAATATAGTCCGTCCCCCACAAGGTCTGAGGGACAGTGGACCGCCCCCCTGCTGAAAAAGTGTGATGACCCCTGTTCTAGAGCCACAGGTGATAACTGAGTGCAGGGTGGGGACCAAAGGTGAACAAACAACGCCAGAAGCAGCACAACTTATCCCCACACCAGAGGTACTACCCCTCCCCTAACATCCCTATCACCCCAGTTGTTAACTTCGATGGCATCCTAAAGGCAAAAACGTGAGCCAACACTGAAGGGAATGCTATTGTGACTCGAGGACCCATTTTCCGCATTCAGAAATAAAACACAATGACACATAATTTTTGGTTAATGGAAGGAAAAAGGCCACAACTTTATTGGTTACAGCATGTGAGTGGTACTGGCATAGGCATTGGGTTGAACAAACTACAGTAGACTCCCCCCCGCAGAGCGTGGAGTCTCTCAAGGGTTAACCGCCCAGGAGGTGGAGCCTGTTGATGCGAAATACAACGGAAACTCCACCCCTGAAGTCACCGGGGGTCGTGCCATGGCCCTAGCCACCAACAGGGCGTCGGACAGGATCCACAACCGCCGGATACCTTTACGGAATACCCAGCAGTTGGAGGGTTAGGCGATGGCCCGAACCTTACCCCTCCGATACCACACTTAACCCAATGCCTAACCGCCAATCTAACAGAGTTGTGACAATTTGCTACGAGGTAGGCGAAAAACCAAGAGGCTGTGTGATGGCCTGGGAGTCAGACTCTGATGCTGAACCTGAGGGATCCCAGCCTGCACAGGATTCCCCGCCTCCAGAACCAGCTGAGCCGGGGCCAGGGCTTGAGCCTGAAGGATCCCCACCTGTGCTGGATCCCCAGGTGCAGGCATCAGCAGAGTCTGCTCTGGCTCCTGATGGGAGGGAGGACCCATTGCCTGCAGGTGCTCCACTCCCAGCCTCTTCAGAGGAAGCTGAGGCAGCCCCTGGGTCCAGTAACCCACCAGCCTCTCCTGAGCTACAGAGGCTCAGGGCAGAGAGGCGAAGGGAGTTAAGTGCCTGCAGGAGGAGTGCTCGCCTCCAGGCCCGGAGGAGAGGCGAGTCTCCAGAGGATTGGGGCGGCCCTAAGCATAGGGCCAGATAAAAGCCAGCCAGACCCAGCCCAAGTTGCGTGAGCAACTTAGTTGCAAGCGTGTGCTCAACCTGCAACCTTGTGCCTGAACCTGCCTTGGACCTCGACCTGCTCCCTGCCTTGCTCCCTGCCGGACTGACCTCCTTTGGACCCCTAGACCCAGGACTGGACTTGGATCTCGCTTCACGGACAAACCCTTGGGGCCAGCACAGGCTGTGCCAATTTGCCACTTGGACAAAAACTCCTACCAGGCCCCTTGCCCAAACAAGGCGACCAACCGAAGTCCATAGCAATGTCCTACCCTAAACCAACCTAAGGGAGGGTGGGCGGGAGATCCGACGAAGCAGCGATGAAGAATGGCGGAAAGAGCTGTTGCGGCTGCCTTAGGAGCAGCTAAACCCCGCCCCTGCGCCAGCCCTATTGGCTGCCAGCTAGGGGCGCGGCGGCGGGAAAAGGTAAGGCTGGGGGCAAACGCCCCCCCCCGCCTATGCTGGAGCCGACTCACGCTCACAACCCCTCCCCTCCCGGAGGAGGAGAGGCTTTCTAGGAAGCAGAGCCCAGGATCTTCCTTTTTCAGTGAAAGATATCACTCACTTCCTTTAAGAAGGGACCAAATGGCTTTGCATTTCCAAAGGCGATGCTTCACCCTGTAAAAAGAAAGCATCAATGCAGTAAAAGTTCCTCTTCTGGCTTTTGGGCCGAAGAGAACAGGAGTGCAAACTCCCATTAACCTTAATGGAAGAGCTGAGGGAATAGAGACTGCCAAAAAGGATTGTTGATGGCTGTTGCTGTTGTTGTTTCGGAGCAGGGTGGGAATGGTTTGTACTGCAGGAAGAGTATCTAGAAGATGGTTTATGTGGCCAGAGCTTTAAACCTTTATTACATGCACTCAGAAGGAGAGTATAGGATGGCAAAGGCAAGTAGATATTGGGGAAATGTGAGTGTGTGTGTGTGTGTGTGTGCAGTGCTTAAAAATACCCCCCCCCCCAAGTCTAAATTCAGCCAGGTTATCCAGATTTTGTAACCGAGGAGAGCTGGATTCACTGAGCTGTATACAGGTAAAACTCGAAAAATTAGAATATCGTGGAAAGGTTCATTTCTTCCAGTAATTCAACTTAAAAGGTGAAACTAATACATGAGATAGACTCATGACATGCAAAGCGAGATATGTCAAGCCTTTGTTTGTTATAATTGTGATGATTATGGCATACAGCTGACGAGAACCCCAAATTCACAATTTCAACTTTGGGGTTTTCATCAGCTGTACGCCATAATCATCACAATTATAACAAGCAAAGGCTTGACATATCTCGCTTTGCATGTCACGAGACTATCTCATATATTAAACTCCAGTAGCTAATGGAAACAATTGCTTACATAAATGGACTTTTCCACGATATTCTAATTTTTCGAGTTTCACTTGTATGTCATGCAAAGTAAGAAGCTGCAGGTTTTTTTTTTCTTGTTTTGCATATCTGAGTCTCCCTTTGCATGGACTGGGAAGGCTCTGGGGATGTAATCAGGCATTGCTTTGCTTTTGTCCTGTATTTGTCGCATGCAGTACTGTTTCCGTTTTCCTGCAGGCTGTCTTCCATAGGTTTCTCTGTTTGTATTTTGTTTCCTTGCATAAACTGTCAGCTTTACTCTTGTCTCTGAGTCTCTGTGTTGACCTGCAGCCGAAACACCCCTGACATTGCAGCAGCAGCAGAAAATGCCCGTCCTATTTACTGGGGTATTTTTCATTCCAGACATGGGAATTTCTGCTCCTGTTTCTGTTGGAATTCTCCAACTTCTCTAGCTGGGTCCAGGTTTGAGTCAGCCCCAGGCATGCTATTCTCTGGCTGTCCCCTCCTATCTGGGTATCCTCTGGAGACTCGTCAGGGTTACCTGGAAGCAGGTGGAAATCAGGAGTCAGCAGCTGTGCTCAGGTGCTGCCCTGTGCAAGGCCAGCGATTGATGTCATCCCCAGAGCCTTTTTGGCACTGGCTTCAGTCGGGCTTTGGAAAGGAGGTGCAAGGCTGTGGCAGGGTCCTGGAGCCCTACCATCTCCTTCTCAAAGCCCAGTAAAAGGTAAAGGTAAAGGGACCCCTGGCCATTAGGTCCAGCCGGGAACGACTCTGGGGTTGCGGCGCTCATCTCGTTTTACTGGCCGAGGAAGCTGGTGTACAGCTTCCGGGTCATGTGGCCAGCATGACTAAGCCGCTTCTGGCGAACCAGAGGAGCACACGGAAACGCCGTTTACCTTCCCGCCGGAGTGGTACCTATTTATCTACTTGCACTTTGACATGCTTTCGAACTGCTAGGTGGGCAGGAGCAGGGACCGAACAATGGGAGCTCAGTAGGCACTTCCTTTGCTTTAGGAAGGAGGGCTGCCCTACATCGGCCTCTGCTGTGCTCTCACATGAGCAATTTCCAACATCATCTGAAGTGCATCGGACACAGCATCGGTCCTGGGCAAGTGAGGAATGTGGATGGCAGCTCCAATATGCCAGGTGATTGTTGGAAGGCTAGCAAAGGCGCTGCAGGGCAGATGTCAGTCACCCAGGAAGCTGGAGCCCCAGCAACTGCCCAAGGATCCTGACTTCTGGCAGTGCCCTTGGAAGTGGAGGTGTGCATTGTGTTTCTCACTAAGCAACCCTCTTCCTTTGAAGATACGGCAGACCTTTCAAACATACCTCTGCATCCACGAGGACTAGAAGCTTGTCCTTTGGCAGGAGCAGGTGGGAAACAGAGCAAAACTCAGATTCTCAGGACACTGGAGTCCTCGTGTATTCGGTGGTTTTCCTATATGCCAGCAGAATTGTGGCATCCACAATGTCCTGGCGGATAGTAACTCCACAGAAGAGTGTTTTGATCTGGAATGATTTAAATATCATAATGAATGGTGCTGGGGAACAACGATGTTGATACAGAGTACAGCTTCTGTTTCCGGAACAGTACATTTCCGAGCACAATTCAAAGTGTTGGTGCTGACCTTTAAAGCCCTAAACGGCCTCAGTCCAGTATACCTGAAGGAGAGTCTCCACCCCCATCGTTCAGCCTGGACACTGAGATCCAGCGCTGAGGGCCTTCTGGCGGTTCCCTCCCTGCAAGAAGCAAAGCTACAGGGAACCAGGCGGTGGGCCTTCTCGGTAGTGGCGCCAACCCTGTGGAACGCCCTCCCATCAGATGTCAAAGAGAACAACAACTACCTGACATTTAGAAGACATCTGAAGGTAGCCCTGTTTAGGGAAGTTTTTAATGTGTGACGGGCGGGTTATAAATAAATAAATAAATTACTACTACTACTACTACTACTACTACTACTACTACTACAGCAGGTGCTGAGCCCGTCCTACAGTTCCAACATTTTCTTGATGCCAGTGAGGACTATATGCTTTTAAGAAACAAGAAAGCATTTAACCAAAGTTGTATTTCTCAGGTCAGGCTCTTTGTGTGATTTCTTTTTGCAGCCGGGCCATCACCGTGTTGTGGAATATGCACAGTTCTCCCCTATTAGTGATTTTGATTCTCTCTTTGCAGAGGGATTGGCTGCTGTTTCGCTTCCCTTCAGTCCTCAGAACAGCCATAAGGAAAAGAGTTTACAAGAACAGAGGGATTCCCCGCCACCGCCATATTTTCCATGAAGAGATGTGTATTTTTCTGAATTAATCACTGCTTAACATGCCGGCTTATTTTAATAATGCCTCTGTGAACACTCCGCAGTCTTGGACAACCATCACTAGGATATGAATTGTCTCATCTTCCTGAAGGCTGAACAATGTTACTCAGGGCTGAGGATATATTCGCAGTGTTCGCATCCAGCATTTAACAGCACCATCAATGTGTGGTGTTCTTTACAAAGTATGAGAGTGCTGGCCCTCACTCCAAAGAGCTTACAGTCGAAATTTAATGGCTCACGACTGAAAAACCTCAAGGACTGCCTCTCCCTGTATGAACTGACCCGAACTCGGTGATCATGCTCTGGGTCCTTCTTCATGTGCCTCCTTCACGAGAGGTCCAGAGGGCAGCAACGTGAGGGCAGGCCTTTTCTGTGGTGGCTCCCGACTTGAGGAATGCTCTCCCCAAGGAGGCTCGCCTGGCATTTTCATAACATATCTTTAGGTGTCAGGCGAAAACTTTTCTCTGTAACCAGGTCTTGGTCTAATTAAGCAATCTATCAGAAGGCTGATCGCCGAAGAATTGATGCTTTTGAATTATGGTGCTGGAGGAGACTCTTGAGAGTCCCATGGACTGCAAGAAGATCAAACCTATCCATTCTCAAAGAAATCAGCCCTGAGTGCTCACTAGAAGGAGAGATCCTGAAGTTGAGGCTCCAGTACTTTGGCCACCTCATGAGAAGAGAAGACTCCCTAGAAAAGACCCTGATGTTGGGAAAGAGAAGGGAGACGACAGAGGATGAGATGGTTGGACAGTGTTCTCGAAGCTACTAACATGAGTTTGGCCAAACTGCGGGAGGCAGTGGAGGATAGGGGTGCCTGGCGTGCTCTGGTCCATGGGGTCACGAAGAGTCGGACACAACTGAACGACTGAACAACAACAATGACCTTTTAAACTGGGGGGGGGGGAGGATATTGTTTTTGTTTGTTACTGTGTTACGTATTTTCATGTTTTTATATTGTAAACTGCCCTGTGATCCTTGGATGAAGGGCACTATATAAATGACAACAAAAAACTTTTAGTTTCAAAATAAATAGAAATTGATAAATCCTTGTATTTTCTTAAAATGAGGTGTCCCAGGAATTCCTTGATGTTGGCATCCATCTGTCTCCGGAGTCAATGGAAGAGTGCGCCTTTGCGGGTGAAGTCAAACCATTGGAAGCTTACAGTGCCTGCTGTGGCTGTAGAGACCGATATGGGAGAGACATGTTTTGTTGCAGTTAGGGCAGATGAAGGCATCTGGTTGTGCTGCTGCAGATGCACTGTGGCGTGTTTTTTTTTTTTTACTCTGTGTGCTCCTCTCAGTGGTCATTCCTCCTCTGGTCACTGCCCCATGAAACTTTAGCAGCATTTAGTGCAAATTTATCAAAATATCCACCTCTTTTTTTACAACCTAACACACACATTTTAGCAAATAAGCTTTCCCTAATGTAAGGCACTTTTGTACGCCATTTTCAGTAATGCGTGCCTTGCATTTTTGTGCACATTCCTTGGCTGGAAAACCGCATTGCAAAATTCAAAGCAGGTGGCTGTGTTGCCAGTTCACGTGCTGTTTTTGAAAGTGCAAATTCGGGAGGTTTTGCCTATAAATGAAAACTGACCTGAATGTCTTCCCTGCCTGTACTTGAATATACCTAAGAGCAAATCTGAGGAGAGCCTGAGTGCAATCACCAAGCTTTCCGGCTCACCTGGATCGTAGCAGATGGGGGAAGGATAGTAATGTGCTCCAGCTGCTGTTAAAATCTCTCCGCCGCCACCCCCCTCAAACACTTGAGCACCCAGCTGCCTAAGAGAATTTAGCACAGCCGTTTAACACCACAAACTTCCTAGATGTGGAGTGGCTTGCTAAATTGCAACTTTCCACTTGTGGCGGATGAAGACCTCTTCGCCATTAAGTAGCGGGCCGCCTCAAACGGCAAGCGCAGGCAGACATGTTCAATCATGAGCAACATGTTTGTTTACAGGGTTGTCTAAAAGGAGGCAGCGGGGATAGCCGAGTGGGAAGGGGCGAAAAGGAGGATCGTTAAGGCTGCTTCTCTTGCTACATTTTGCAGATACTCGATGCCCGTTGATGAGATACAGGCTCCCTCCAGGATAGCCTCTTTATTGTGCATTCAGGATGATTTGTGTTTGTGAGGATTATCGGGGCTGATATACGTGATGCTGCTTTCAGTATCTTTTGTGGCTACAAACCTTTTGGGGGGCAGGCGAGCTGCTTAACTCCCCATCATTGCATGCCCCCTTTTTCTTCCTGCTGACGTCCTGTAGCTTTTTACACCCCCGATATCTGAGGTGTAAGAGTGTTTCGTGCTTTTGTTGTGCCATAGTGCAAAAGTCCTGCTCCAGGTGGCAATAATATGGACACATTTTGATTATGCTTCATCACCGCTGTTTTAACAGTGCTTTATGTTTTTGCGTTGCAACACCGCCCTGGTGTTTTGTGATATGAGATAGTAGGCAAGATAAACCTATTTAAATAAACGAAATGAAAGTTGCCCCTGCTTCAGATTCTCAGCCCAGAAAGCCTTGCTTGTTTGACCCTGTACGCATGTCCTTCTCTGTGCTTCTCTGTGCCCAGCACATTTCCACACAACTCTGCTCATTCCCTCCTTTCCTCGAAGTAGTTTTCAAGTTGCATTAAATAAACAACAGATATAAAGTCCAATTAATTAATGGACACTCCATGCTGCTTAATTTTAAGGCTCCCAATTTGCCGGTATATCTTGTAAGCACAACAAGCCTTGGAGTTCCAGGCTGAAGAGGGGCAATTTACTCTTAAGTATTTCCTTAATTAGAAGTTAAAATAAATATGGGGGATTTTTATTTGCCGTGCTGTCTGTAATAGCTCTGTGGATGGCTCTGCAATTTACACACCTCCAACACAGCATGGTCTGGTTCCTACACCTTGGAGTGATGGGCTTCTGCCCATTTCCCCCCATGATTTCAGCGAGGGGGATTTGAAGCCAGTGAGACCTCTAAGGTCATGAATTTTAGGAAAATGGGATCTGTTGTCACAGACTGGTTGGACGAAGACTGGTTGGTGGGAGACACCAGCTGGGGAACCCCAAGGGGAAAAGGCTCAGAGTCCAGGGATTAGTGGTGGGACAACAATGAGTGGCCAGAGGGAGAAGAGGGAGAAGCCTGGGAAGAAGAGGTGTCAGAAGCTGAAGAGGTAACAGGGTTAAGTGAGCAGGGAGAGTCTGTGGCAGAGAGCAGTCCAGAATCAGAGGGGAGGCAGGAGAGGAGGGAGGCCGAGATGAGTGTGGCTGGTGAAGAGGGGTGGGGGTCTCCCCCTCCTGCTGCAACAAGCTCCCCTCCCTCCTCGTGGGGTAGGAGAGCTGAAAATAAAGTCAATATATTTCACATCTGGCAACCAATGCACCCCTTTGGCTTTGGATAGTACATGGGTAAAGGTAAAGGTAAAGGAACCCCTGACCGTTAGGTCCAGTTGTGAACGACTCTGGGGTTGCGGTGCTCATCTCGCTTTACTGGCTGAGGGAGCCGGCATACAGCTTCTGGGTCATGTGGCCAGCATGACTAAGTCACTTCTGGAAACCAGAGCAGCACACAGAAACACCGTTTCCCTTCCCGCTGGAGTGGTACCTATTTATCTGCTTGCACTTTGTCGTGCTTTTGAACTGCTAGGTGGGCAGGAGCTGGGACCGAGCAATGGGAGCTCACCCCGTCGCGGGGAGTTGAACCGCCAAACTTCTGATCAGCAAGCCCTAGGCTCAGTGGTTTAATCCGCAGTGCCACCCGCATCCTCATGGGTAGACGAGTCTAAAAAGCCTGGGACACTAATTTTCACAGCCCTCTAGTGGCTACGGTAGCTCATTTACCAGGTGTAATGTATTTAGTGTTAATTTAGTGCAGACTCAATTCTGACCAAACGAAGCCTCCTGATGTATGTTGTGCTCTACAATTCATCATTACTAAACTATGATCAATGAATATAACACAATGCAGTCATAAGCTGGAAGTGCGCATGGCCAAAAGTGGGTGTAGCCAGTCCTCTCTTGCACGAAAATGCCCACTTACCCCTTCCCGTGTCCCTCTGTCATGGTTGCTTCAGTTGAGATTCCTGCATTGCAGGGGGTTGGACTAGATGACCCTCAGGGTACCTTCCAACTCTCCGATTCTATGATGACTCAGAGTACCCATGCAGGTCCATGGAGGCATGGGTGTACCCGGGGGGGGGCAGTGGGGCAGCTGCCCCCCCTAGAAGAAAAAGAAATTAAATGGTTATCGGCAGCCTAAAAGGAAAAAATAGCTCAAGACTGGTCTTTCTCCCCCTCCCAAAATCTCAATAACAATTGAGCTCTTCCGCTCTTGTCAAGGCAGTTGGCCACTCTCTCTCTCTCTCTCTCTGTGTGTGTGTGTGTGTATGTGTGTGTGTGTGTGTATGTTGCGCCGGCTGTTTCCCCCTCCCTCATGCCGACAAAGAGCTGGCGTGCCTACCAGAGACCGGATCCTAGCCTGCACTCTGCTTGGTCAAATGGGGATGCAGGCTGAGACTTGGCCAGTGTCAGGGAGCGAATTCATCGTTGCCGGGATTCATCGTTGCAAGGGAGCTTGGCAAACTGAGTTCCCTTGCATGGTGAGTAGTTCCTTTGCGAGGACTGAGGATCCTGGGAAACTGAGTTTTTCAGCCATTTGGGGCTTTCTGTTTGGGGTGGGAAAGTTTTTCTGTTTTTTGAAGCTGTTTTTGTTTTTGAACCTGAACGACCATGGCTTGCCCCCCCCCCCAGTTTTGATCCTGAGTACGCCCCTGCATGGAGGCGTGGGGTTATCACTCCTCCCCACTCATTAACTGATTGATCTGATGGCCAGGGAGGGGACAATTTGCATCCCCATCAGGACAGGACAGTAGGTTTAAACTTCCCTGACGGGTGCTGGTTCCTCTTTTTTGACCTCCGTGTTATTTGGGATGTGTGTTTGTGTGCAGGTGTTCTATCTAGTTGTTTTTAAACAAACAAACAAACAAACAGTGCTGTGCTCATTTTATTATTATTTTTAACCATACTTTGACAGATCTTTTTATATCGTTTCAGTTCTACTAGAGTTTAATGATTATCTTTTATAAGTATCTTTTTTGTATTTTATCTTTGTTTCAGTTTGTGCCTTGAGACCTAGTCTGGGGAAAAGGTAGAATAATAATAATAATAATAATAATAATAATAATAATAATAATAATAATAATAATAATAATGTTTTTTTGTGGAGTGGGGGAAGTTGGAGCATTGTCAGTTTCCCCCCCTGCAAAATGGGTCTTTTCTAGGACCCAGATTGTTAGGCTTCGAAAATGTTTGAAGACCCCTGCTTTGGAAGTGCTCCTAAGAGCATCCTTAAGGATCCAGTGGTGAAGAAGAGGTTACTCAGTGCCATACGCCTTTTTTCACACCGCAACTTCTCTCTGGGTCCTGCAAAACAAAAACTTATTAAGCAGCTGCCTGTCACCTCTCCTTAATAAATAAGAATCTCCTTTGGTCTTTGTGTCTCCTTCACCTCTGGGGTTGGCCTCCTGTAAACACACTGCCAATTAAACCTCGTGTCTAGCAAGGCCAAAACTAATGAAAAGCAATAGAGAATTCACTGCCTTTTAATGAGGAAAGCATTGCTTTTTACTGGGAACAATTTATTGGGCCAATTCCTCCCGTCCATCACCTTGGGGAGCTGTGGCCTTTTCTTCCCTCCCGGTAGCTACTTTGTCAAGCGCCGTGCAAAATTGCACGCCGAACATGGGAAGGTGAAGTCTCTGACTCAATTTATGGTGTGACATCTCTGATCTTGCTCCCTGGATCGGTAAGCGATCCTGGCAATGATATGCATAGAAATTAATTAATGTGGCTGCCGGCTATCCAGCAAGCCCCCATCGCTGATAATAGATCAGCTTACAGGAGTTTGTTAAAGGGGAGGCTGTGTCTGTTTCTGTTTGCAAACGCAGAGACGGTGTCAGCTAAGGGCAAACCTCCGGGATGATTGCCGTCCTTTTAGCCATACAAAGGAAGAGGGATGGCAGAGGAGGATTCAGCATCTGCGGCGGCTGTGTGTGTGGGGGGAGTTCATGTTTAAGGGGGGGGGAGATGTGGGTGGAGCTGTCCTGAACTGGTGGAAAGCTTACTGAAATGTCCCTTTTCAGATTGGTGCGGTCAATTTGCACGCACACTGACTTCAAGGGTAACTTAAGTTTTTATCAGGCCTTTCAAGAAGCGGCGGTCTCTTCGCTGAATTGATTTCCATTTTTAGACATGGGATGAATATGCAAACATTGCCAATGTCTGTTTCTGGCATGAAATAATGATACACTATGTTTTAGCAGTATTAGGGAATGATCCTTGAACACACAAGCTCCCCCCTGCTCCCCGCTTATATAGTCACAAGACTAGAAGAAGAGTTTGAAGAGTTTGGATTTGATATCCCGCTTTATCACTACCCGAAGGAGTCTCAAAGCGGCTAACATTCTCCTTTCCCTCCCTCCTCCTCTCTGGTGGAGAGTGGCATAGGGAAGTCAGTTATATACATAAAATGTTAGTAACCTGGTTCTTTTTTTTTTTTGAACGGAACGGTTAAAAGAAATTTGATAATATTAGAATATATAATATTATTACTTATCTTTGTTTGTCTATGGAAACTTTGAGTTTATTTGTGAAGATCATATTATGAAGACTACAAAAATTATGTATTTTATTATAAGTTTGTGTGTTTGTATGTCTGATCGTAAAACCCCCTGCAATGCAGGAATCTCAACTAAATCATACATGACAGAGACAGCCATCCAACCTCTGTTTGAAAACCTCCAAGGAAAGAAAGTCGACCACCTCTTGTTGGGTTCTGTTCCACTGCTGAACAACTCTTACTGTCAGAAGTTTTTTCCTGATGTTGAGTCGGAATCTCCTTTCATGTAACTTTTATCCATTGGTCATCTTTAACCTTGATTCTGTCTTCAGCGGCATTGGCTACTCCTCCCGGTTTGGTCTCATTACTGCGAATTTGATGTTGTTGTTGTTGTTGTTGTTGTTGTTTAGTTGTTTAGTCACGTCCGACTCTTCGTGACCCCATGGACCAGAGCACGCCAGGCACTCCTGTCTTCCACTGCCTCCAGCAGTTTGGTCAGACTCATGTTAGTAGCTTTGAGAACAGTGTCCAACCACCTCGTCCTCTGTTGTCCCCTTCTCCTTGTGCCCTCAATCTTTCCCAACATCAGGGTCTTTTCCAGGGAGTCTTCTCTTCTCATGAGGTGGCCAAAGTATTAGAGCCTCAGCTTCAGGATCTGTTCTTCCAGTGAGCACTCAGGCCTGATTTCCTTCAGAATGGATAGGTTAATTTTCTTGCACTCCATGGGACACTCAAGAGTCTCCTCCAGCAACATAATTCAAAAGCATCAAGTTCTTCGGCGATCAGCCTTCTTTATGGTCCAGCTCTCATGAGCATCCCCTTAATTCCTTATTCCAAGTTGTTTATAAAGATGTTGAACAACAATGGGCCCAGGACAGAACCATGCAGCACCCCACTTGTCACTTTCAGGATTATGAGGAACTGTTAGTGGGAACTCTTTGGTTTTGGTCAGTCAACCACCTAACAGTCACCTCGTTCAACCCACATTTTACCAGCTTCCTCGCAAGAATTTCATGGGGACTTTGCCAAAAGCCTTACTGAAATCAAGAAGCACTATGTCCACAGCATTCCCCTGATCATTCATTGTAGCTTGTAACTCTAACAAAGAAAGAAAAATAAATGAGATTCACCTGGCATGACTTGTTTTTGATAAACCCATCTTGGGTCTTAGTACAGTGGTACCTCGAGTTACAAACGCCTCAGGTTACAAACACTTCAGGTTACAAACTCCGCTAGCTTGGAAGAGTTACCTTGACTTGAGAACTTTGCCCAAGGATGAGAACGGAAATCGTGTGCCGCTGGCGCAGCGGCAGCAAGAGGCCCCATTAGTGAAAGCGCACCTCTAGTTAAGAACAGTTTCAGGTTAAGAACGGACCTCCGGGACGAATTAAGTTCGTAACTAGAGGTACCACTGTAATCGAATGGAAATGTGCATCCGAGCCATGGGGAGCTAGTAACAGACACACACACACATATACCCCAAAGTCCTCAGTGAGTGGACAGGAATATAAGGAGTCAGGCAGTCCCTAAAATATCCTGGAGCCAAGTTGCTAAGGATGTTGTAAAGTAATACAAGAACTTTGAACCTGGACTGGTAGCACACGGGCAGCCAGTGTGAGCTTCTAAGCAGCCGTGTTAAATGCTGGCAATGTTGTTGTTGTTGTTGTTCAGAAATCGTTCAGGTCGTGTCCGACTCTTCGTGACCCCATGGACCAGAGCACACCAGGCACGCCTATTCTTCACTGCCTCTCGCAGTTTGGCCAAACTCATGTTAGTAGCTTCGAGAACACTGTCCAACCATCTCATCCTCTGTCGTCCCCTTCTCCTAGTACCCTCCATCTTTCCCAAACATCAGGGTCTTTTCTAGGGAGTCTTCTCTTCTCATGAGGTGGCCAAGTACTGGAGCCTCAACTTCAGGATCGTCCTTCTAGTGAGGCACTCAGGGCTGATTTCTTTGAGAATGGATAGGTTTGATCTTCTTGCAGTCCATGGGACTCTCAAGAGTCCTCCTCCAGCACCATAATTCAAAAGCATCATTCTTCGGCGATCAGCCTTCTTGATGGTCCAGCTCTCACTTCCGTACATTACTACTGGGAAGACCATAGCTTTAACTATACGGATCTTTGTCAGCAAGGTGATGTCTTTGCTTTTTAAGATGCTGTCTAGGTTTGTCATTGCTTTTCTCCCAAGAAGCAGGCGTCTTCTAATTTCGTGACTGCTGTCACCATCTGCAGTGATCATGGAACCCAAGAAAGTGAAATCTCTCACTGCCTCCATTTCTTCCCCTTCTATTGCCAGGAGGTGATGGGACCATGGCCATGATCTTAGTTTTTTGATGTTGACCTTCAGACCATATTTTGCACTCTCCTCTTTCACCCTCATTAAAAGGTTCTTTAATTCCTCCTCACTTTCTCTGCCATCAAGGTAGTCATCAAATGGAAATGCTGGCAATAGTCCTGTCCCCATCAACGGCATAGCTGCAAAATTTTGCACCAGCTGGATCTCCAGAGTAGGTCAAAAGGGTATGTATTTAAATTTACAACACATTTCCCCTCACATGGTGGTCAAAGCAGCTTACCATAAAGGCTACAACCCAGGTAAAATAGCACAAAACATTATAAAGCAATTCCGTTTAAAGCCACCGAAAGTGTACAAAGGCAGGAGCAATTCACATCTCACTTCCATTACCAGCTCGCAAGAAAATGAGCTCCCAGGAGCAAGGAAAGCCTGGTGGAACTGAACTGAGAGCAGACATGTTCGTTCTGCCTTCCATCATGGAATCTCTTGTCAGCATCACAGTTAGGGAGGTGCAGGCAGTTCCCCTGCACAGGGCGCCAAGCCGAGGGGGGTGCAAAGTAATAATATAATTTTAAAAAACCTTATATTTATACTGGTACCGTACTCAAATTTAGGGGGGCACCAAATTTGTCCTCACTCAGGGGCGCCACATTATCCAAGTCTGCCCCTGCTCTTGTGCAGACATTCCCACAACATCCCACGCTCCCACCCCCTCTGCCAACCCCATACCATACGCCACAGGGTTGGTTTGAAGGCCTACCCCTTTATAAATTACGTTGTTGTCTGTATAAAATCCCAGAAACATAATACGCTGCCTTATGCCACGTCAGACTGTTGGTCCACCTAGCTCAGTCTTGTGTGTTAGGGATGTGCATCCCCCCCCCCCACGACAACCCCTGTATTCGGCCCAGAATGCATTTGGGGCAGGGATAATGTTGAATACGGTGTTATCTGGTTGCTCACTGTGAGAACAGGATGCTGGGCTAGGTGGGCCGTTGGCCCGATCCAGCAGGCTCCTCCTATGCTCTCTCATGCTCTTTCAGAGCCAGCGTGGTGTAGTGGTTAAGAGCGGTGGACTCATAATCTGGTGAACCGGGTTCGCGTCTCCGCTCCTCCACATGCAGCTGCTGGGTGACCTTGGGCTAGTCACACTTCTCTGAAGTCTCTCAGCCCCACTCACCTCACAGAGTGTTTGTTGTGGGGGAGGAAGGGAAAGGAGAATGTTAGCCTCTTTGAGACTCATTTGGGTAGTGATAAAGCGGGATATCATATCCAAACTCTTCTTCTTCTTCTCAAGCCAAGAAATGCGTCATAAAAAATCCAAGTGTAAGATCACTGTGTTCCAATCCAACATATAATCCAGGAGGTGCAGATCAGAGAAGCAGCTCATTTCAGTATTCATAGAAGTGGCATCTCCCTCCCTCCCTCTTCCAATCCCCCAGAATCCTTGCATTGTGCTGGAGCGTCATGCAAAGCTTGGACCTGGTTCCTTGGCCAAAGGAACAAGCACAGCAAAAAACAAAACTGGAAACAACAAACAAACAAACAAAAAAACCTTGACGGAACTTTCTACAAGGGATTGCTCTGTGGCCCTAGCCAGAATCTGCACCCAACCGTCAGCATGGTCAAGCGGGAAATCCCCAAGGATTCCACCTCTGGCTATTAAAAAAAAAAGACCAGACCAGAGCCCAAATATAGGCGAAACATTTAGCTGGCAATGGAAGGAGGTCTCTCTTGCCCCGCCTTCCAGCCCCCCTTCTCCCTCCGCCCTTTCTTTCCTCGTCAGAAATTAAACAACTTTTACACACCGCAAAGCCTTCATACCGTATGCTAACGATGTCCCTGACGCCCTCTTCATCTGATCAAGCTTAATTGCCTGTGTCAGGCTGCCAATTAACAAAAGGATCTCCTGCATTACCAACTTCCACAGCTACCTGCAAGGTTAATTGAATCATGTATACCCAACGCTCCGGCAGAGGAAACTTTGCGATCCCCTTTCAAATCGAGGGCTTAGAAAGGCGAGCAATTAGAGAAAGGGGGTGGGGTGGGGAGGGATGAAAGATTTTCATTTATTTTTAGGACAGTCCCCCCTCCCCCAATTGTTTCTAACTGGAGTGGCAGACCGCTAAGAAAAGATGGAGTAATTGCCAGGAAATGCCCATTTATGGATGGGAAGGAAATTCAGCTCTGCCCCAAGTCCCATATTGCATGCGTAATATTTGATGGAGATGAAGCAAGAGCAAGAAAGGGCAGCTTTGCCGAATCCCAGTTGCCCAATAAACGGTTGGTCCCAATATGCTTATCAGGCCATCTCTTCCCTTACGTTCCATCTTTATCACTTCAGTGGATGGAGCAGTGGGACTTGATGTGGGGGAGTTCAGCTGTAAGGATCTCCTGCACATTTTTCTTTTTAAAAAAGCAGCTGCAAGTAAGGTGGCCAGGTACGTGTTACCCAAAAAGAGAAAATGCATTGGCAAAAGTGAGGACCAGGCTGGTTTGCATAAAATTCACATACGTTAATGCACTTATTTATATTAAAGTATTTCTAAGCTAAATAAAAAATTCCTTCCAGTAGCACCTTAGAGACCAACTAAGTTTGTTCTTGGTATGAGCTTTCATGTGCATGCACACTTCTTCAAATACACTGGAAGGATTTTTAATATTTTTTTAATTTTGTTTCGACTATGGCAGACCAACACGGCTATCTTCCTGTAACTATTTCTAAGCTATTTCAGATTTAAAATCTCTGGTAAACCAAAGCAGAAACAAGAAAACAGTATCCTTTTAAAAAAAAAAGAAGGGGATGAAATGGAGGCAGTGAGAGATTTTACTGTATTGGGCTCCATGATGACTGCAGATGGTGACCGTAGTCATGAAATTAAAAGATGCCTGCTTTTTGGGAGAAAAGTGATGACAAACCTAGACACCATCTTAAAAAGCAGAGACATCACCTTGCAGGCTTGTGTGATCCACATGGTTACTGCTCTTTTGGGACTCTCCTTGAGAGTGTGGCTATTGGTGTTGTCATCATGAGCCCCTGTATTTCAATATTTACCACTGCACCATGGGAGAACGCTGACCATTCCCCACCAGCCATGTTTGTTCTATTTATTTAACACACTTTAGTGTCTAGTGCACCTTGCCAACAAAGGTCAGTATAGTTAAAGCTATGGTTTTCCCAGTAGTGATGTGTGGAAGTGAGAGCTGGACCATAAAGAAGGCTGATCGCAGAAGAATTGATGCTTTTGGATTATGGTGCTGGAGAAGACTCTTGAGAGTCCCATGGACTGCAAGAAGTCCCAACCTATCCATTCTGAAGGACAGAGCCTGAAGCTGAGGCTCCAATACTTTGGCCACCTCATGAGAAGAGAAAACTCTCTGGAAAAGACCCTGATGTTGGAAAAGATGGAGGGCACAAGGAGAAGGGGACGACAGAGGACGAGGTTGTTGGACAGTGTTCTCGAAGCTACCAACTTGAGTTTGACCAAACTGTGGGAGGCAGTGGAAAACAGGAGTGCCTGGCGTGCTCTGGTCCATGGGGTCACGAAGAGTCGGACACGACTAAACAACAACAACACAAACATAGATACAAACAAACAGCAAAAGACTTGGACCATTTTTGACATCAAAATGCCAACCTGTATTTTCTCACCACTTAATCAGGAATTTCTTCATTCCAGGGGGAAATCCAATATGTTTAGGCCTGTTTGTTAACCACCTTGTTTGTGATATCTCAGTGACCTATTTGCAATATTGAGCCCCCTTCCGCAGCTTATAGAGTTGTATCCTAGGGTTGCCATACTTTAAAAAGTGAAAATCCGGATAAAAATGCTCCCCCCCAAAAAAAAAGCTGTTGAGCTTCTTTTGCAAAATCTCAAAAAGTATATATGAAATTTTGGAGCTATTTTTAAGGAAATTCTACACCAAAAACTACACTTCTGACATTGGTTGCCATATGTCTGGGTTTCCCCAGACAATAATGTGTTTTTTGCCTTGCTGCTGTTACAAACGGCTGAATCCCGGCTATGTCTGGGAAATTATGGCAACCCTATTGCATCCAGTTCTAGTCTTTTCCTTCTTTCTTCTTTCTGTTATTCCTATTCTACCTTTCCTCCAGTGTCAGGAATGAGCCAGCTCCAGGGAAGGTTTGCAGCCAACAGAAGAAAGCAGCCAGGAACAGAGAGAGTTAACTTTCATGCAGGATGAACAGCAGCTAGTGGCAACTCCCCTGCCCCTTGGAATGCCGGGTGATAAGGGAACGGCTGAGAGCGGGCTGGAACCCAGCCAAAGCTCTTGGGAGGTTCAAACCGGTGGGAACAGAGACGGAAGTAGTTTGTCAGAAAGGGAGGAGGGGGAAGCTGATCTAATCCCTCCCCAGAGTCGGCTAAGGAGAGGGCTGTTAGACCGGAAACAAAATAAGAGGCATAAGACACGAAAGTTCTCTATCTTCTGCAGAACCCGGAAGGCATCTTCAGAAGGGTCATCTTGATTCATGATGTTGGAGGCTGAGTTAGAGCTGTCCGGAGCTATCTGTTTGTTTTGACAATAAATCATCCTTTTAATTACTATGCTTACTGTGTGATCAAGCCGGGGACTGGACTCCTGACATCCAGGGAGCCCAAGGTGGTGCATGTGGCTCTTCCTTTCACCTTTATGACAACACTGTGTGGGGTAGCTTAGGCTGAGAGACTGTGACTGGCCCAAGGTCCACCCAGTGTGCTTTATAGCTGAGTCAGGATTTGAACAGCAGCTTCATCGTACTATTGATGTACATGACTGCGTGCTGCCATTGAGCTTCCCTCTCAACAATGATGCTGATGCTTACCTGGGGGGGGGAGCTGGATGAGGAGGGGTCTGGCAGCAGTCCTCCTGCCACACCACCCACACATCCCAGACCTCACCCCTTGCAGTGCCATCCAGATAAGCAGTGACACAGCCAGTCTCAGAAGGGCATCTCTGCTTCTCACCACCACCAAACTGCTTAACCAGTGAGGGGGGGGAACCAGATTTTAGTCCTCTACCATCCCTTTAACGACACAAGATCTCAACTGGATTACAGCGTTGTCATATCTTTGCATCCTGTAATGTTAGCACGAGCCTGTTTCCGTTTCCGATGGTGTTAATATACAGATGTTGCCGTAATCCGTTGCTGTTTGTCTTTTCCTTTTTTAATTTACTTTCCATCTCCCCCATGTACATTTTGTGGCAAGGTACTTTATTCTGCAGCAGCTCATTTATTTTAAAAGTTATTGTCACACATGTCCCTGCTAGCACACTAATGTCATTTATGGCGTGCTTCTCAGCTTTTCCTCGGCAGCCTAGTGGGGATTGCATCTTCCATCCCGTTGCCTCCCCCCCTTTTCATTTTAGAAGTACAGAGCCTGCTTTTTAGTGAGGGTGTGGGGGGACAGATGCAACTCCGTTCTGTGGCTTATAACGGATGTTCGGATGTTTTTAATGTAACCACCGACACGCACATGGCTTCATGTACCCTTTTTGTTCTGTTAAGTCAGGGATGGAAGGAATTTGGTCCATTTCATATTGTAATACAAACCTCCCTGATTTTCGCTTCTCAAAAGAAGTAGGCGAACTGCAACCATCCTCCAAAATTCACAGCCTCTCCGAATTTTGCGATGTGGTTCTCTGATGAATCAAAACGTACAAAATTGCGTAAGTTCGGCGAATGTGTAGCAGATGTGTGCACCTTGTTCCAAAGTCTTTAATTTGAGGTGCCAGGCACGGATACTGCCCTTCTACATGCCATGCATCCATTCTGCTATGGAGCTGTAAGCGTGTCACATGGACCAAAGCTGGAATCGGCTAGCAGGAGGGGGCATGAAACCAAAATCCATGAAGCGAAGGCCACGTCCGAACCAGTGACATGTGGTGAATTTTTTCATAGGGGAACAGTTAGGGTCAGAGGCACCAGCTTGCGAGGACGATTGGGGGAGGGAGTGGTGTTGCGTGTGTTGAGCATCGTGCCTCCCTCCCAAAGCTGGGCAGAAGCATCCTGGGCTTTGAGGAGGAGATGCCTGGTCTCTGACAGGATGTTGGAGGCCTCTTGCCTCATTCCCAGGTGGCAGGAGGGCTTTTGGACCCTTTCAGAGCATCACGCCTCCCTCCCTAAGCCAAACAGAAACCTCCCGGGCTTTGGGAAAGAGGAGCCAGGCTTTAATACTTTAATACTCTAATTTACTGGGAACATTTAGGGAGCTAGCCTAGTCTTCCTAGTCCATTAGGGAAAAAAGCACTCTGTTACACCACTCGGGGACTTGTAGCTCCACAAGAAAAATAGGGCTCTCCCAACAACTCTCAGAGAGAAAAACTAGGAAGATAGGGCCATTTTGCTTAATCAAGGAGCATGTTTACGGGACTATATCCCTTTCGCCTATTCCAACATACAGAGCAGAACATACATGGGAGAGCTTGGATATTTCCCCCATAACCTGGTAGGGCAGCAGATGAGAAATGTTGCTCTTGATGGCCACATCTTTCCAAATGTATTTGCGATTTGATGATGTGGGTTATGGGCAGCCCGCTGTTCTCAATTGCCCGTTACGTATTAAGGATGGTTGAAGCCATGAGATTTTTTTTAATGTGTTCCTTCTTTTTTCTTTTTTTAAAAAAAACAGTGGATTTTTTTATTATGCATGAGCCACTCAGCGGCGATGCTTCCTTTGTTTTACATTTTGCATTCATTAAAAACCAGTCATCTGCATATTTTGTGAGACCTTAGGGGTCTTTTCT
Organism: Lacerta agilis; assembly: GCF_009819535.1. Lineage (NCBI taxonomy): Eukaryota > Metazoa > Chordata > Lepidosauria > Squamata > Lacertidae > Lacerta > Lacerta agilis. The sequence goes on along the minus strand of NC_046322.1, from coordinate 9,259,751 downwards.
CCCCTTGATACTGGCATGCAAGTCCCATTAGTATCAATGGGAATCGAGAACACACTGAGAAAGGAAAATATCATTCGGTGCCCTTTGGTGCCAAGCTGAGATTTTATATATCACGCACCACACACACACACAGACACACACACACACACACAGAGAGAGAGAGAGAGAGAGAGAGAGACCATAAATTGGGATTTTATGCATAACACTCACATTCCATTGGGGATCATCTTTGCTAAAGGCCCCATGTAATGCTAGGCAGCCTGAGATGGTGAAAGCGAAGGACCGGGAACCTGATGCTTTCTAGTTGTTGGTGCACTCCAACTCCCAGCAGCCCCAGCCAGCAAAGACGATGGGAGTCTGTAGTCCAACAGTATTTGGAGTGCTTGCAGGTTTTTCAGCCCAGATGTATTCATGAACCTCAGCTGGTTTAACCTGATAACATGAACATATGAAACTGCCCTACCCTTGTTCCAACTATAGGTCCATCTCTCTTGGCATTGTCTACTTTGACAGGATCTTGGGCACAGGCCTATCCTAGCATTGCTCCCTGAGATCTTTTAACTGCACATGCCAAGGATCGAGCCTGGGATCTTCTGAGTGTAGAGGATATTCTGCACCATGAAGCTGCAGCTCCTCCCTGTCACCATCTGTGGGTGTGTCCTAGTATTCTGTACCTCAGTTTTGCGAGCTTTGAACACAGGAACCTTTCACACCATGTACAAGAATAATATTCACAGACCAGGAAGCCTCTCACCAATCTCATTTCACTGAGGCCAACAGAGATTTTGAATTTTTTATCACAACAGCTTTCCTCAACCTCATGCCCTCCAGATGTTTTTGACAGCAACCCTTATCAGGCCCATTCAAAACAACTGCATGGTTAAAACCCTTGCTTGAGGGTATTAAGTTGTTGGTTGTCTCTGGACTGTGCAGGTTGTTACATGCACCTTTGCAATTAATGCGAACAGGGCCGGCGCGTCCATTAAGGCGAACTAGGCAATTGCCTAGGGCGCCGAAATGGAGGGGGCGCTGGCCAGGCTTGGGCGGGACAGGCTAGCAGCAGCTTCTCCGCTGTAGTGGAGAGGTGCTGCTTGCCCCCTACACCACCCCCCAGCTCCCGCTAAAGTAGGCTTTGGCGGGGGGTGGGCAGCAAGCGGCGGGACAGGCGAGCAGCAGCTTCTCTGCTACAGCGGAGAAACTGCTGCTTGCCTCTCCACAACCCCCCCCACCTCCCGCTAAAGCAGGCTTTGGCGGGGGGCGGCAGAAGGTGGTTCGCCTAGGGCACAAGAAACCCTAGCACCGGTCCTGAATGCGAAGGCTTCTAAAAATTGCAGATTGCATCAAGTGTGTGTGAGAGAGATAATTATGAGGACTGCTTGTTGTTGTTGTTGTTTCATAATTTCGTCGTTTAGTTGTGTCTGACTCTTCATGACCCCATGGACCAGAGAACGCCAGGCACTCCTGTCTTCCACTGCCTCCCGCAGTTTGGTCAGACTCATGTTGGTAGCTTCGAGAACACTGTCCAACCATCTCATCCTCTGTCGCCCCCTTCTCCTTGTGTGTTCTATCTTTCCCAACATCAGGATCTTTTCCAGGGAGTCTTCTCTTCTCATGAGGTGGCCAAAGTATTGGAGCCTCAGCTTCAGGATCCGTCCTTCCAGTGAGCACTCAGGGCTGATTTCCTTCAGAATGGATAGGTTTGATCTTCTTGCAGTCCATGGGACTCTCAAGGGTCTCAGAAGGAAATCTATCCTTTTCTCCTTTGCTGGTGGCCTAAGGAAAAATCCGTCTGCAGAAGATTCCTTTGCATTGGGAAGAAAATGTCATAGAATCATAGAATCATAGAATCATAGAATCATAGAGTTGGAAGAGACCACAAGGGCCATCCAGTCCAACCCCCTGCCAAGCAGGAAACGCCATCAAAGCATTCCTGACAGATGGCTGTCAAGCCTCTGCTTAAAGACCTCCAAACAAGGAGACTCCACCACACTCCTTGGCAGCAAATTCCACTGCCGAACAGCTCTCACTGTCAGGAAGTTCTTCCTAATGTTTAGGTGGAATCTTCTTTCTTGTAGTTTGAATCCATTGCCCCATGTCCGCTTCTCTGGAGCAGCAGAAAACAACCTTTCACCCTCCTCTTTATGACATCCTTTTATATATTTGAACATGGCTATCATATCACCCCTTAACCTTCTCTTCTCCAGCTCCCTAAGCCGTATGTCCTGTTGGTGCAAGCGAGGATTTCCTCCCTCCCAAAGCAAATGTAGAATCATAGAATTGGAAGGGACCTGGGGGTCATCTAGTCCAACCAGCTGCAATGCAGGAATCTCAACTGAAGCACCCATGGCAGATGGCCGTCCAACCTCTGCTTACAATCCTCCAATCCTCCAAGGAAGCGGAGTCCACAACCTCCTGAGGGAATCTGTTCCACTGTCAAACAGCTCTTACCGTCAGTAAGTTCTTCCTGGTGTTTAGTTGGAATCTCTTGGTTCCCTGTAAAGCTGTTGTCACTGTTCAAACAGATTTTTGAAGCTCCATCGAAAGCCCACCTGACCAGAATTCAGAGGGGATCAAAGCAGAAAAGCAAGTTATGGTGGCTTTCCCAATCCTCATGAAAGGCTGCAACCAAACCATACATTTAAAATACATCCTCCCCAGAAATGAAAGAAACATGGGAACTGAAGTTTGTTTAGGGGTGCTGGGAATTGTAGCTCTCTGGGGGGTTAACTACAGTTCCCAGGATTCTGGGGGGTGGGGTAGGGCATGCTTTAAATCAGGGGTCAGCAAACTTTTTCAGCAGGGGGCCGGTCCACTGTCCCTCAGACATTGTGGGGAGCCAGACTATATATATATATATTTGGGGGGGGGGGAATGAATGAATTCCTATGCCCCACAAATAACCCAGAGATGCATTTTAAATAAAGCACACATTCTACTCATGTAAAAACACCAGGCAGGCCCCACAAATAACCCAGAGATACATTTTAAATAAAAGGAGACATTCTACTCATGTAAAAACATGCTGATTCCCGGGCCAGATTTAGAAGGCGATTGCTCTGGATCCGTCCCCCGGGCTTTAGTTTGCCTACCCATGCTTTAAAAGTATGGTGTGTAAACAGTGTAATTCTCTAAAGAACTATCATCCTAAATTTGGAACATTTTATTTTTTTTGCTTAGATTTCTTTTCATGGGGGTGGAGGAAATTGAACGTAAGTAGCCCAAGAAACTGGACCTACCGAGTGGGCTTCAGCCTTCCAACTTGGTGTCCTATTACACCACCGGCCATTAGCCAGACGTGATGGACTAGCTTCTCTGGACGACTTGTCAAAGCATCCACAGTGTCTCGAATGTACCATGACCGGTGACAGATGACATGCCGAAGAGTATGCAAAGGCCCCTCTCAATGACAATAGCCCCAACGGTAGCAGAAACATTGCGACGCTAAGACAAAATAGATGCTTCGTGGAGCATATAATGCCCTGGCAAGAATGGCAGGGGGAAGTGGGAGGGGTGAAGAAAAGCAGAATTAATGCCTAATGCAGGCTTTAACATACCCTTTCGAGAGGCACCGCGGCTCAGCAGCCACGCACCCTCGTTTGTTTCAATTGTTGGAATGGGGCTGTTGTGTTTAACGCAGCTTTATTCCATTTCTCCAGGCTGCCTCGCGCTCTTATGGGAAACAGTAGGAGATCATTTCTTGAATGGGGAAGCGTGTTTGCTCAGGGGCAAAATGTGCTGTGGAGTGAACTCCTTTGTGTCGGTGTGTGATTGGGAGGCGGCGGTAGTTTCTAACAATGCAGGAAATAAATGCCTTATGTTCTGTGCACCGAGGGTCCGGAGGACACATTTCTAAGCGGAAGAGGCAGAGCAGGGAGCCCTTCGATTTGAAGGGCTCGGAAGCACCAGACCAGCCTCTGAACACCACCCCACCTTCAGAGTCCTACAACAGAAGCAATGGCTCATTCTGGTCCAGGGCTGGCTCAGTTTTTAATACAGCACATTATGAAACTAGGTTGGTGCAGAGGTTCTTATGTGCAAACTTGCAAATAGGAATGGAAGAATTTGTCAGTTTTGGTTTCATCCAGTTTCTCATTTCTTCCAGTCATTAAGTGTGGTATTCCACATTTCAAAATCAGTTTGTAATTTATTTTTATTGTTCTTTTAAAAAAAGAACACCCCACAATCTGCTTGAAAATTCAGCAGCATTTTAGTGCAAATTTCTCCCAATAAACACCTTTTTTTTGCATTTCCCCCTACTGAGATGCATTTGTGTGCATCGTTTTCACAAATATATGCATTTCTGTGCATATTTTAGTCCGATATATGCTTTTTTGCACACATTAACTGTCCAGAGAGATGCATCGCAAAATTCAGAGAAGTGTGAATTTGGAAGAATGGCTGTATGTTGGTTGGTGTATTGTTTTGGAATGTGTGAATTGAGTAAGTCCACCTTTAAATATGAAACTAAACTGAGTCCCATCCCTGCTTGCAAGTAAGTACATTCCTTTCCCCTGCCCCTACCTTTTGACCACCCGTGACTCTGCTCTTTCTTTCATAGGTGCCAGTTGCTTGGCTGCAAACCATTTGCTGAAGATATTGCCAACTAGCAAGATGCTCACTGAGTGGCAGCACTGGTCATTGTTATTATTAAAAGTAATTTCACTTACATTCCACTCTTCCTAAAGGAAGCTCAAAGCATGTGGCTCTTCCATTATTCCCCAACCAGGCAGTTTACAGGGCTTGACTGGACTTCAACACGAGAGGTGAGCAAGCAGGATGGATGGATTCTTGCTCAGTTTTCCGCTCACTTGTTTTTAAAGAAAAAAAAAGGAATGCACCAAAAGTGTAACAAAGGAAATAGATTCCATACTGCCTGATCTTGTCTTGCTTTCTAATACTGTACAAAACAGGCATAGGCAAACTCGGCCCTCCTGATGTTTTGGGACTACAACTCCCATCATCCCTGACCACTGGTCCTGTTAGCTAGGGATGATGGGAGTTGTAGTCCCAAAACATCTGGAGGGCCGATTTTGCCCTATGCCTGGTATAAAACATGCCTAAAGCAATTTTCAATCCCCGTTTCAGCCACTGAGCCCACATTGGTTCACTTATGGCAACTGCATCCCATAATTTTACGGACCACTCAGTTTAGGTGTTTGTGGATTGCAGGGCGGTGAGTTACGGGATGCTGAATGTGGGGCACATGAGGGCACAGATTTGCATAAGACTTGCATAGTCTAATGTTTACAGATGGCAATTTCAGAATGTTTCCTATAACTTAAATAGCAATTGCTATTGTGTTCCATGAGCTCCATGTGCACATTTTGAAAACTGGGGTTGGTTGGGCAGGGAACAGAAGTCGGAGGAAGGCTCGGCCAGAGTTAAACACTTTTAAGGCCTATTGATTTTACTAAGAAACTTAAACATGTGTTCGGCTCTCCCACTGAAATCAATGCAGGTTGAAAGTACTTAACTTGGGCTGGATTATGCCCAATATTTTTAACATAAAAAATTCTGCCAAATCCACTTATTCGGTGCCAGCTGCCTTTGGCCTCAGACACTTTGTGCTTATTCTGAGAATGCTTTTGGACCACAACCGGCACAAGGAGTCAGCATTGTCATGCCCCCCCTGACCCAACATTGCCATTGCTGCCTATTCACTTGCCATCTCCCAATGAGCAAGCAGTGAGAGGGGCCAGGATAAAAAACAACAGGTTCCATGCGCCTTGCCTTCTTCCTCTGGGCTGTGGCTCTGATGGGAACGAAAGGAACATGGGGAGCCAATGGGGAAGCAGCCAAAGAAATTTAATGGGGCTACTCAGGAGGTGCCCAAGGACTTCCAAGAAGAAGAAGAAGAAGAAGAAGAAGAAGAAGAAGAAGAAGAAGAAGAAGTGGAGGAGTTTGGATTTGATATCCCGCTTTATCACTACCCGAAGGAGTCTCAAAGCGGCTAACGTTCTCCTTTTCCCTTCCTCCCCCACAACAAACACTCTGTGAGGTGAGTGGGGCTGAGAGACTTCAGAGAAGTGTGACTAGCCCAAGGTCACCCAGCAGCTGCACGTGGAGGAGCGGAGACGCGAACCCGGCTCACCAGGTTACGAGTCTACCACTCTTAACCACTACACCACTCTGGCTCCCAGAAGCTGGAGCCAATACAGTTTGAGACACTACAGCAGAGCCTTCCAAACTGTGTGTCGCAACACGTTCAGCCCCGGACACTGAGGTCCAGCGCCGAGGGCCTTCTGGCGGTTCCCTCACTGAGAGAAGTGAGGTTACAGGGAACCAGGCAGAGGGCCTTCTTGGTAGTAGCACCTGCCCTGTGGAACGCCCTCCCAGCAGATGTCAAGGAAATAAGCAACTATCTTACTTTTAAAAGACATCTGAAGGCAGCCCTGTTTAGGGAAGTTTTTAATGTTTAATGCTGTATTGTGTTTTTAACATTCGGTTCGGAGCTGCCCAGAGTGGCTGGGGAGGCCCAGCCAGGTGGGCGGGGTATAAATGATAAATTATTATTAGTAGTAGTAGTTACCTTGCCGACAAAGGTCCGTATAGTTAAAGCTATGGTTTTCCCAGTAGTAATGTATGGAAGTGAGAGCTGGACCATAAAGAAGGCTGATCGTCGAAGAATTGATGCTTTTGAATTATGGTGCTGGAGGAGACTCTCGAGAGTCCCATGGACTGCAAAAAGATCAAACTTATCCATCCTTAAAGAAATCAGCCCTGAGTGCTCACTGGAAGGGCAGATCCTGAAGTTTAGACTCCAGTACTTTGGCCACCTCATGAGACGAGAAGACTCCCTAGAAAAGACCCTGATGTTGGGAAAGATGGAGGGCACAAGGAGAAGGGGACGACAGAGGATGAGGTGGTTGGACAGTGTTCTCGAAGTGACTGGCATGAGTTTGGCCAAACTGCGGGAGGCAGTGGAGGATAGGGGTGCCTGGCGTGCTCTGGTCCATGGGGTCACGAAGAGTCGGACACGACTGAACGACTGAACAAGAACAAGTAGTAGTATTGGTGTGTTGGCTGCAGTGTGTAGGTGTGTCATTTGAACGTTCCCGGGGCTGGAAAGGGGTTAGTTTAACCTCCGGTTTGCTAGTGAAACTGAATTACTGTGTCGCGAAATGATGCATGTCTAAAAAGCCTGTCAGCAGCATGAAAAGTTGGGAAAGCTCTGTGCTACAGAGACATTACAAGCTTCTCCTAGTACATCTCCACTGTAATGGCTGCACTGAAGCTAGAATAATGTGAGTCAGGGAGCTAGCCTGGAAAGGACAAAGTATAAGCTTGAGGATTCATTAGTCTCATGTCCTCAACAGGGCCACCAGTGACCAACGAGGGAGGCTTGTGGGTTCTTGCCAAAGTAACTCAAAGCAACTTACAACAACAATAAATAAATGACACAAGCACTGAAACTGACAGAAAAAAGAACAGAGGAAAAAAAATCCAAAACACGTCCTTATTTTAAAAGGCAGGATTAAAACAAAGTAAAAGATTAATAGCTGGAACAGATCTAAAAGAGATTTAGTCAGGTGAAAAGGTCTGAACAAATAAAAAGGCATTTGTCTGGAACTAGAAAAACATAACCCGATGCTAAGCGAGACTCTCTAGGGAGAGAAAGTAAGTGTATATAGGATTTTTCCAAATGGATGAATCTGTCAATTTCAGTTTCTCTCAGTTTCTCATTTCCCTGGTTTAAGATCAGTTCATCCCATTTGTGAATCAGTTTCCATATTTTTAAAAAAGGTTTGCATGGAGGTTTGTATGCCTTTTGATGCATGTAGCTCCTAATACATGCAGTTTTGTGTGCAATTTTGCCTAAGATGTGTTCCCCCCTCAAGCAATTCTCCCTAATATAATCATTTCCCTATGTTGTTTCCACTAACACATGCAGATTTGTGTGCAACCTCCCCCCACATTCATTTTTTTGTATGCATTTTTTTAGTCAGAGAACTTTCGCATCGCAAAATTTGGAGAAGTGCAAATTTCAAAAGACAGCTGTGCTTCGGGTCACATTTTGGTTTGGAAAGGGAGAATTAGCAGGTTCTCATTCAAAAGTGAACAGGACAAATTCGCCACATCCCTAATAGGATTACAGCTGTAAAGGTAAAGGTAAAGGGACCCCTGACCATTAGGTCCAGTCGTGTCCGACTCTGGGGCTGCGGCACTCATCTCTCGTTACTGGCCAAGGGAGTCAAGCTTCCGGGTCATGTGACCAGCATGACTAAGCCGCTTCTGGCGAACCAGAGCAGCGGATGGAAATGCCGTTTACCTTCCCACTGGAAGGTACTTGCACTTTGACGTGCTTTCGAACTGCTAGGTGGGCAGGAGCTGGGACCGAGCAATGGCAGCTCCCCCCGTTGCGGGGATTCGAACCGCCGACCTTCTGATCAGCAAGCCCTAGGCTCAGTGCTTTAACCCACAGCGTCACCTGCGTCCCAGCTGTAGTGCACCTCTATAACTGAAACAACCCTCAATTGCACATAATTTCATTTGCCCAAATCCATTTCTGGCTATACTTGCCTTAACTCATCTCTCCCCTCTCCCTCCTAGGGTTGGAATATAAGACCCTTGGGACAGGGACCTATCTTTTTTGCATGCCTTATTTATAAAGTGCGATACAGTGGTCAGGTGAAGAGCACCACTCATAAGCATCGGTATCTGATGGAAGATATCCCCAATTGCAAGACTGGTCTCATGTCTGGCACTCTAAAAATCTCCCAAAGCAAAAGGGGGATAGTGATTTGGTGGGGAGGTGCACTAGACAACAGGATTGCCTGTAGTGCAGAGGGGTGGCTGGATCATATGTCTTAACACTATCAATGGACCCTCTTGTGCAGTTAAGACATTGTTGCCAGAAGCCAAGGTGAACTCAACAACCTGGGGAAAGATAGGCCAAGGGATTGCAGGTAGGAACAGGATACTGACTGCTTTGCACCAGTGTAAAGCAATGACAAACCTAGACAGCATCTTAAAAAGCAGAGACATCACCTTGCCGACAAAGGTCCGTATAGTTAAAGCTATGGTTTTCCCAGTAGTAATGTATGGAAGTGAGAGCTTATGGTCCATAAAGAAGATTGATCGCCGAAGAATTGATGCTTTTGAATTATGGTGCTGGAGGAGACTCTTGAGAGTCCCATGGACTGCAACAAGATCAAACCTATCCATTCTGAAGGAAATCAGCCCTGAGTGCTCACTGGAAGGACAGAACCTGACGTTGAGGCTCCAGTACTTTGGCCACCTCATGAGAAGAGAAGACTCCCTAGAAAAGACCCTGATGTTGGGAAAGATGGAGGGCACAAGGAGAAGGGGGCGACAGAGGATGAGATGGTTGGACAGTGCTTGGCAGGGGGTTGGACTGGATGGCCCTTGTGGTCTCTTCCAACTCTATGATTCTATGATTCTATGAACATGAGTCTGACGAAACTGTAGAAGGCAGTGAAAGACAAGTGTGCCTGGCGTGCTCTGGTCCATGGGGTCACAGAGAGTCGGACATGACTGAACGACTGAACAACAACAACAAAGTGCTGCTGCCAGGACCCTGAAGCAGAACGGTTCTTGGGTTTACCTGGGGTGATCCCAGCTGGGGTGTTCTGCAGTGAATTTCTTACTGACAAAACTCCAGCCATAACCACTGGAAGGAGAACACTGGTTGAGTTGTACTGACCATCTCTGCATAGGCAACTCGCTGCTTTCTGCCTAGACATATGCTTGTTCTTGGCAGCCTGGTCTCCAGCTAGCACTGCTGAAGTTGATGGTTGTGCGTTCTCTTTTACGAGGTGCCCAGAGCGCCAGTGGGATTGTAAATCTTCCCAATTGCTGCTAGCTGGTTTTCCTTTCTTTACCTTTATACGATCAACGCCAGGGAGAGTTTCTACCTTCGGAAGAATCCAGTGGGAAAACTGCCCCTGTACTTACGCCATTTCAGGCTGAAGGGTCCCGGTGTCTGCACTTTTGAATGCTCACCAAGGGGGGGGGGAGAGAACACATACAGAAACAGAGAGAGAGCATGTCAGTGAGAAGCCTAGAGTGCCAAGCCTTCCCTGTGATGTGTTTGTCCTGTAGATGGGACTCATCATTCTAGAAATAGGATGATGAATGGCAAGTGTTGGTTTTTTTAAGGAAACATTTACCTTGTGGACAGGTGCTGGTCATGGTGTTCAAGTTTTGCTCCGCCCAGATGATTTGGCAGGAGGAAAAACGCTTCAGGGACGTGATTGGCTCCTGAACAGTTTTATGGGCTCGCCAAGCTCATCGGAGTCAACACAACACAGGGAAGTAAAAATGACAGTAGAAAACTCATGTCCCGATAAGGAAAAAACTCGTGAATAATGGTGGCTACAGGGAAATACGTAAACATTTGGATACAAACCATTGCAATGATCACTAGGGTGAGGTGTCGATAGCCCAGCAATGCCTCCTAAATCTACCATTCAGGTAGGTACCAACTGTACTATTTCAGGAGGGTGTCACTGGGCTATCGGGTTGGGATGTACCACAGCATACCCAACTAGGGTGGGATGGAGAGTACTAAACTCGATTGCCCTATTTGGAATTAGAAAGGAATCTTCCCTCCTCTGATTGGCTATTGTCCTGGGGGAGAAGTGTAACATGGGAAGTAGCTTTATACTGAGCCAGACCAGTAGACCAGGGTGGGGAACTTGCAGGCTCCTAGATGTTTGGGACTACAGCTCCCATCACTAATTGCGATCTGGAGTCCAGAGGGCTCGCGACTTGACCTGTTGCAATTTTTAAAAAGGCGGATTTGTGATTAAGCATTTATGAACCTGCCTGGTTGTCTGCCCGCAAAGCACTGCTTAACAAATCTCCTCCTATCATTTGTTGTTGTTGTTGTTGTTATTGCTTTGAGTGGTTAACATGGTAGCTATGTCCCTGAATTACCATTCACCTCTCTTCTCCCCCCCTCCCCGCCGCTTGTGAGAGGGCCAGATGCTACTTTGCGATCTTGGCACTCCTGTAAATGTGTGTTCAAGGAGACCACATATTAATAATGAACATTCGCGACAGGCAGGAGGAAGGCAAAGAGGGGGAGAGGGACTTTTGGTCAGGAACACGATGTATCTCCCTTCTATTAGGTTGCCCTTTCATTCATTTTGCTGCGCTAACAATAGAAAAAAGAAAATTGACAGGGGGGCTAATTATAAAAACTGCCTGCTCCGCTGAGTAGTTATGTGGTAGTGGCTGAAATAGACTCGCAATTGCTTTTTCCGTGGCCTTGCAGCAGCCTATCTCAAGCTTTGTAGCTTGACCAAAATTGACTCACTTAGCAGATGCGAGCCCTTGTGCACATCTACCATGGAACCCCTAACACTGCAAAGGATTCTGGGACCACATTCGCACAATGCATTTATAGCACCGTGATTCTGCTTTAAACAACCATGGCTTCCCCCCAAAGAATTCTGGGAGCTGTACTTTGTTAAAGGCGCTGAGAGTTGCTAGGAGACACCCTTATCCCCCTCAAAGAGCTACAATTCCCAGAGTTCCCTGGGCAAAGGGCTTGATTGCTAAACCGCAAGAATTGCAGGGTTAGAAAACCCTTTGGGCCCCTTCCAACAGTTCTATGATTCTGTGAGAACGCCAGAGTGTCCTAAAACACCACTGGACAAACCACTTTGCTTGTATGGGGGCTGGGTGGCTCGAGACCAAGAATCCAGTTCTGGCATGGGCAAAACCCAGTCGAATTAGAGCGGTAGAGGCTGGAGGCTGATCCCAAACAGTAGCTGCTTTCAAGTCCAACCTAGTCTAGCCCATAGCTGTCAAGTTTCGGATTTGAAAATAAGGGATCAGCAGTCTCACCTATCCCAGGGACAGTCACATGTCAGTGGTGGGTGGAGCCAGAAGCAAAAGTGGGTGGAGCAGCAATGTAAACTCCAAGCGGGCTCGGGCTCGGAGCGGAGCAAAGAGGAGGGCAGCCATGTGCTCCACGCAATGGAGCCCCATCGTCTTCTTGTCTGATCCCATCAAAACAGGACAGGAAGCAGCAGCTGCTCAAAGGCAGCCAGGCTCCGCCCGCCAGCTAACCCTATTGGCCAGCTGAGGGGCTCGGCAGCAATGGATAGGGGCTGATGCAGGGGGAGGAATACACCCCCTGTAAGCACGGGAAACGGCTCCCACTTGCTTTGAGGGCTGAGGCTTTTCTCTCCAAGTAGGCGAGGTCTTCCCACCCAGTCCCTGGTCAGCAGAGGAGGAGCTGCTTCCATTAAAAACGGGAAATTTAAGGGAAATAAAAAATAAGGGAGAGCAGCGGGAAACTGCTTAAAATAAGGGAGAATCCCGGGGGAAACGGGATACTTGACAGCACTGGTCTAGCCCGACAGTAGAGCATGACACACTAACGATAGCTGTGGACCACACCTCTTTCAGAGGAAACCTAGGGATATAGAGCTAGAAGCAGGCTCCATTTCTGAGCTCAATGGGCCTAGCAAGAGGACTTGGACTTTGAGGTTTTGAAGGCAAACGTAGGCAATGGGAAGAAAACTGGGAAATGACCTAGTTGCCTTAACTCCTCTGCTGCTTGCAGGCTGTTTAATGGACCATATTCCCTGAAACTGAACGAGAGTTCCTTCCTCCTTTCCCTGTTGATGCTTTAATAACTGGATCATAAGTTCCTTCCTTCCTTCCTTCCTTCCTTCCTTCCTTCCTTCCTTCCTTCCTTCCTTTTCCCGACACTGATAGGCGAACCCCGTGGATGGGGCCCACGGTATTTTTTTCACAGCATCTCAGAGCCTCCCTCATAGCTTAATGTGGGCCTCTGCCGCACCACGCAGCGTACATAATGTGTCCTCCTAGGGAAAATTTGCATAAAGGATAAATAAGAGAATCACAATGTGAAGTTTATTCATTTTTAAATCCTGCAGCGTTTGTGATTGAAGGCCCAAGCTCAGATGTTTTCCTGATGCGTACCATTAAGGCTCAGGGCTTTGCCTAATGCCTCTTCTGGTACTGCGGGGGGACATAAAGTGAGGCTGTTTCCCCACACTGGAGTCTCATTTTCAGCGCGTACCACTTGACTAGGGAGTAGGGAGCCGGCATGCCGCATTATCTTCTAGCAGGCCTGCTCTCTTTAATTTGCTGTAACCGAGCCAGCACATTAAATACAAAACATATTGATGTTCCCAAAGAACCCTGGAGGGTCTTTACCCTGCCTTGTCAAAGGAGCAGTGCGTTCCTTGAGGGAAGGAACAGGCACTTTGCCACGGCGAGAATGGCTTGCGTGAGGCTGGCAAGAGCACAGCTGACGGAGAGGGGCCTGCCCATTTAGCTTCCTTAGCGGAGGAGAGCAGAGTTGAAGCCATTTTAGCATCTGACTCAAGATCAGGGTCAACGGAGAAGCTCTGTGTAGGCCCGTGATCGCAGCTGCATTTAGGCCAGGAATGTCAAAACTCCAGAACTAGCCCTTTTCAGTATCTTGCAGGCAGTGGCGAAGCTACCTGCTCCGGCACTGGGGGGGGGTGTGGCTGGTGTGCATCCCAGGGGGCATGGCGCGTGTCCCAGGGGGTGTGTCCCATGGCCGGCGGGGGGCGTGGCTCATGCCGGGGGTGCGCAGAGAGTGGTGCATGTCCTGGGGCGTGTGCAGCAAGCGGCGAGTGGCCCAGGGGGTGGGGATGGGGGCCCTCGCGATGTCACCCCCCAGGATGGCAGCTGAGGCGGACTGCTCCTCCCACCTTCATCCACCAGGGCTTCCAGGACAACGACTACACACACACACACGTAAGGAACTCATAAGTAGTTTACTTAAGGGTTATTTATTTATTTATTTATTTATTTATTTATTTATTATGTTTACTCTCAGCCACTAGAAATATTGCCACTAGACACTGGAAAGACCCATCAGGAGTGAACATAGACCACTGTTACCAAAATGTATGGGGAACCACCTTACTAGAGAAGTTAGGCATCAAACCTAAACTAGCATGGGGACAAGCAAAGGAGGCAGCCGTCTTCACCCCAGTGTGGTTCCCCTTTATCACATACATAGCACAACGGGACTGTTGTGTATTGATTCAAGGGTTATCATATCTGATTACTATTGTCTGTATTCACATTAGGGGAAAGTAACTGCCTTCCTGTTCCAGAAAGAACAGTTACTATTGGTTCATTCAAGTTGCTGCATTTGGATCCTCAGTCTTATTGGTTCCCACCAAAAGGCAGCTTGAGATTGTTCCCTCCAAAATGTATCCTCTACTGTCCCTATCAATGTATCTCCCTCTCCTCAGTTCCCCAGTCTTCTTTGTCTGAATAAAGAGTGTTACATGAAGAAGCTGTCTCCTGCCTGCTCTGTCTGAGCTGAAATCACTTGCTGAATCACGATCCCCACGCTACAACAGGGACCTTTCTCCCTCCAACAGCATACGAATCAATATGGCTAACTTGACTCAAGAACCGAACACAACCAACCAAGATCTGGGCCCCCTAATCTCTTGCAATATCAATAGAAATAAGTAGATAGATATGTAAACAAAGGACCAACCCACGTGATGCTGACACAAACCCCTACAATAACACTAGGCAACAGAACAAAAGAAAAATATCCCCCATCTCTCTCTCCCCCCTCTCTTTCCCCCAACTGCAAGATGTCTATGAACGAACAATGCAGGTGGAGACACTCCTCCAGCTATTCAGTCATACAGAGTGTTCTTGTGCTTGGAACCTCCTTGCTGGCGTCCCACAGGCATCTGGTTGACCACCATGAGAACAGGTTGCTGGGGCTAGATGGGCCATTGGCCTGATCCAGCAAGCTCGCCTAATGCTTCGTTCTTCTATGTGCTCACTAACGGACGATGCTTCCCATATGGGAGAGGGAACGGCATTGTTAGCCTGCCCTTCACCCCAATGTCCCAGGGTGACATTACAACAATGAAAACACAATGTTAAAGCCAGTTTGAAACAACTTACAACCACAGAGACAAGATGAGCCTTAAGCATAGAAGTCCTCCTTCCCTCACCCCAGGTGTCAAAAATTAGGGTAAAGCTGCATAATGATTTTCTTTCTATTTTATACATGTTTTCAGATACTATTGAATATAAGGCATTTAAGAAAAATTCTACATAACTCTAGGATTGCACAGCAAGGTTGCTAAGTTTGGTTTCAAAAATACTTCCAAAAATACTTCCAACCCCAGCAGGAGCAAGTCCTTTAAGAATTGCTGTGTACTTGTATGTATGTATATATGTGTGTGTTGCCTGCTATGGGGCTATAGCAGCATGTGGGGTGGTTGGAGTTTCAAGGAGGTGTTAGATATATCAGACAAATTCATAGAATCATAGAATCATAGAGTTGGAAGAGACCACAAGGGCCATCCAGTCCAACCACCTGCCAAGCAGGAAACACCATCACAGCATTCCTGACAGATGGCTGTCAAGCCTCCGCTTAAAGACCTCCAAAGAAGGAGACTCCACCACACTCCTTGGCAGCAAATTCCACTGTCCAACAGCTCTCACTGTCAGGAAGTTCTTCCTAATGTTTAGGTGGAATCTTCTTTCTTGTAGTTTGAATCCATTGCCCCGTGTCCACTTCTCTGGAGCAGCAGAAAACAACCTTTCACCCTCCTCTATATGACATCCTTTGATATATTTGAACATGGCTATCATATCACCCCTTAACCTTCTCTTCTCCAGGCTAAACATACCCAGCTCCCTAAGCTGTTCCTCATAAGGCATTGTTTCCAGGCCTTTGACCATTTTGGTTGCCCTCTTCTGGACACGTTCCAGCTTGTCAGTATCCTTCTTGAACTGTTGAACAGTATCCTTCTTGAAATTGCTCAGTGTCTTCACATAATTCCGGGGGTGCCGTTGGACAGGATTGTTAAACTGGCACAAACCAGGTTTAATTTGCAGTGCGGACGCAGAATGTGTTGGCTGGGATGTCAATGACATTCCAGCTCTTCGTTTTAGTTCTGGACTTGAATTAAAGAGCCTTTGAACTCTTTCCTGGAAATGGCAACTATACAGCAGAGTGTACAGGGACACATAAAACGAACGAGGAATGTGATTTGCAACTAAATAACTTTGCAAGGGGGGGGGGGTTTGAGCAGAGCACAGCACCCCTAACCTGAAGCTGCATTCTTAATCCCACTATTGCTTGGCTCCCTGTTCCCACCCATGGAAAGCTCATGTCAAGCTTATTAAGTTACATGGCAATATGTGCCACAGGTAATGTTTATTCCAAACCATTTGATGCAGCTTTAGCGGCAATCCTTCAGATCTACGCAATCACTCGCTAGCCTGTGAATCAGAAAACCTTTTGTGCTGAATTACTAACAGTCTATGGAATCACCATATTTCAACTCTTAAGTATGTATTCCATCCGTAGGTGCTGTTTCTTAATACGTGGACAGGGAAATCAGGAATCATCTATATCTATCTATCTATCTATCTATCTATCTATCTATCTATCTATCTATCAATCTATCTATCTACCTATCTATCTATCACCTTTCTCTATCTATTTATCATCTATCTATCATCTCCTTTTTTTCTTTGCTTTTCTTTGGAAAGGAATTACATGTTCCTTCTTTCATTTCTTTTTTCGGATAGCACGGATAGCAAATCACAGCTTGGAGAGTTTAACAAGGAACACGGTGTCTGAAATGACTGGGATATTTATTTACACAAAATGGCAGGCAGAAAGTCAAAGAAAAGAAAAGAAGGTTTGTTGCTTGAACTGCCAGTACAGAAATATAAAAGAGGCAATATTAGTTAATGCAAATTTACACAGCCTATTTGCTCTTCATTTCGACACACACACACACACACAGAGAGAGAGAGAGAGAGCGCAACAACTTCTGACAGAGATGTTGTCATGGACTGGTTGGACGCAGAGGAATGGTGGGAGGTACCAGCTGGGGACCACCCAAGAGAAGAAGGCTCAGAGCCCGGGCACTGGTTGTGGGACAACAATGGGTGGTCAGAGGGAGAAGAGGGGGAAGACAGGGAAGAGGAGGCATCAGAAGCTGAAGAGGTAACAGGGGTTTGTTAGCAGGCAGAGTCTGTGGCAGAGAGAAGTCCAGAATCAGAGGCAGAAGCTGAAACTGGAGAGGAGGGCCGAGGCAGAGATGAGTCTGGCTAGTGAAGAGTCCCAGGTGTCGCCCCCTCCCCCCGCTGCAACCAGCTCCCCTCCCCCCTTGCCTCCCAGAACCAGAATAGGACTGAAATGGATGGAGCAGAAGCAGGCTGCACACAGGCGCATTCTCCAATTGCTTGGGAAAAGCCCTGGATAGGAGGGGACTTAGATGATGAGCATGGGGATTTCATTCTCAGCAACTGATTCATGGGTAAGACATACTGGAGATGAGCTGCTGTGCTCATTAGGCCTGACGCTCCGCCAAGTCTGTGAAGGTTGTGTTTTTGCCAATAAAGAGTTAACTCCAACTTTGAACGGTGTGATTTACTGCCGGCTCACACTTTGACAGATGTAGAGATCTAGGCAGAAACAAGCCTTATATGGTTTGGAAACTTTAGCTGGTGTAAGGTGGTATAGAATGTTAATAATAATAATAATAATAATAATAATAATAATAATAATAATAACAACAGCTCCACCCACTTATACACAATAGCTCCTCTGTTTTCCCTGCTGTGCATGACATTTGGATTCCAGACTCATCTGCTGGCTCCATGCACTCAAGTGAAACAACACCCCTATTTTCATCTGTGAAACATTCAGGAGTGGCTGGGCATGGTGGGTGATAGTGTAGATTCATCCTACCTGAACAGTGCAAGGATGAGTCAAGGCAACTGTGAGCATGGGTCTGCGCAGGTGCACCAGTAGGGGGCACCAGATTGGCCCTGACCTCTCTGCCATCCTGCCACTCTAGGAAACATTGCAGCAAGATGGTCACAGATTTGAAAACCGTACTTCGTTTTCAGATGATGCACCTGTATCTCTCAGGTGCCATCTTCGAATTTGATTTATGCTGTTGTCACCAGTCTTTCCATTTAAAAACAACCCAAGAGTTTTCCAACCAGCTGCCCGTTGAATCGGAAGCACCCTTTCTTTCAGCCCGTCAAAACATTTTCAGTCCGTTCATCTCCTAACAAAATGTATTCAGTTGATCAAATTTTCTGATCAATTAATCAACAAAACGTTGCTCTTTTATGTTATTTTTACCGGCGCCTTTAAAAAAAAACCCACTGTTTTGGTTTTTAATATTTGGTGCCAAGCCCATTTGAGGTTTTGGAAAGGTGAGGGAGACATGTTTTCAATAAATGGGAGGTGTTTTTAAATAAATGGAAGATGCTGGTCTAAGCGGACCCTTGGTTCAATCTGGCAGGCCTTGTCTTATGTTCTGATGCCTTTAAATAAATATATCTGTGTTTCGTAGATATTTCTATCTTCCATTTCTACATGTACCCAGTAGAGTTCCGAGGCTCGGGGGATTTATTTGTGTGTTGCGCGCAGTTTCTTTCAGTTTCTCTCTCTCTCTCTCTTCACCAGAGTGACTTGTTTGTGCTGTCATCAGCCGTCGTTTTGGTAAATGGCGAGTTAAACAGATATATCCAAGCGTAAAATCTAAAAAATGTTCCCTGTGGGCGCCCGGGGGGTGTTGTTTGAAATCAACTACATATCAATTGAGCGTCAGCAAGCGGATCCGATGATACATTCCAGTCCGTAGACGCCTTATAAATTACATTTTTTTTGCTCACGATCTAGCCTCGCCTCTGCTCCCCAGAGGCCCTTCGACGGAGCGCAATGATTGTGTTGGAGAAATGTTTGCTCAGCTTGAGTGTTGCTATTAGCATCACATGTGCCAGGGCTCCCCCTCCCTCTCCCACCACGCCCTGCCCCCCATTCTCTCTCCAGCTCTCTCTCTCTCCCCCCCCCACCCCACATTAGCGCTCTCCATTCCCTCCCTCCTTCCTCCCCTTCACAAAATGCAATATGTGCCTGGTAATTTTTCTGTTCATTATCTCATTGTTTTCTGTAAGTACAAGGTTAGATTGAATTACCGCTGGCTCTATTGTCTACTTGTAATTCTCCTTCCATGCCGTGCTACTAATGAATGGGCAATTTAGTCAATTCTTTGTAACGGTTTCTTCTGCGCGTCAGCCACTTAATTACTCTGAGCTTTTCTCACTGCTGCTTTATTGCAACAGAAGCTCGGGCTGCTTCCAGGCCCAGGCTCGGGGATCTCCGCTGCCATGAACCGAGAATAGGCAGCCATGCTTTCTCGCCACTGCTGTCGCGGCGCTCGGGCATCATTTATGCCAATAAGCCGGATAATTCCTCGTTGCTCAGGTCACGTTCGCACCCTGCTGCTTTAAGCAGTCATAGCTTCCGCCAAAGAATCCTGGGAACTGTAGTTCTTTCAGGGTGTCGAGAGCTGCTGGACACCCCCCTATTCCCCTCATGGAGCTACAGTTCCCAAAGTTCTCTGGGAAGAGGGATTGACTGTTGAGCCACCCTTAGAAGCACAGCTCTGTGAGGGGCAGAGGAGTCTCCTAACATCGCTCAGCACCCTTAATGAACTACAGCTCCCAGGATTCATTGGGGGCAAGCAACGAGTGTACAAAGTGGTATCATAGTGCTTTAAATGTACGGTGTGACTTTGGCCCCAGGCTAAGCAACAGGAAAAAAGCAAATCACATTTTATATTTGCAATTCTATTTAACGTACATTTAAGCTTTTAAAAATCACCGACTGTAATGTTTGCACTTCATTGCCACTCATCTCCCACCTTACAACCTTCTCCCTTATATGCCTGCCAACTAAGTTTTTTTTTCTATGGCCCTGAGTCCATGAAATGCTTACACCATAATGCATTTGTTAGATTCCTGGATGTTTTCGCTGCAAGAGATTAACATGGGTGCCCCTCTTGAAATGTTATATTAAATTGCCCGTTGATTGATTGGTTTTTTTTTAAAAAAAGTTTCTAAATCCCTTAATTATTATTATTATTATTTTTTAAAAACTGTACGGTATACAAAGATAAAATAAAAAAAACAGAGACACCGCATAAAAACCAGGGAAACGGTATTATAAAAGATAAAAGCAGGGATTCATTAATAATAGGATGCCATCGCAAAATATAATGGTGTTTCGAGGTGTCAAGTGATGGAGAGATGATGGCTTGTGTATGGTAGAAGGAAGGGTATTCCACATTTCAGGAGCAATGGTTGGAAATGCCCATTTTGGGGTTGATTAAAGGTTGTTGTTATTGCCAATTGATTAAAGATTATCCTCGTCATCATCTGCTGTGTGCATCCAACCATTGTAGTGATAGGGAGAGAGATGTTGTTTCTATACTCTGGCTTAGATCCTAGCTAATATTCCACTGGAATCCTACCCACCAGCCGAAGAGGAGCACCTACATCCCGTTCCCTCAGCAGACCCTTTGCCCCTTGAAAATCTGCTTCAGGTGGTTGGTGTTTCGGGGAGCCATGAGAAGTGGCCTAGAGGGCTGTTGGGAGGGAGTGAAGATAGGCAATAGATTCCACCTGGTCCTTGTACTCCAGAGCAATTGTTAGGATCCAAATTGCTTTGGACTAAAACTTCTATCGGCTCCAGCTGATGGGACTTGCAGTCAAAACATCTCAAAAGGCACCAGGTTGGCAAAGGCATGGTTTAGAGAGTTCCAATCCTGAAAGGACAGCTGCCTGCCTCCAATGAGCTTACAATCTAATTCTCGACAGTGGTTGAGACCGGGGAGGAATTGGTAGAATCAGGGAGACACACGACAGAAGCCCAGCACCTGACTGGAGACACCGGCCCAAGGCCTGGTAAGTTTGCTGGCCCCTGATCGAAAGTGTTTCATCAGTGCAAGCCTTGGGTGAGGACTTCCATTTATACAGTGGTACCTCGGGCTACAAACACTTGGGGTTACAGACTCCGTTAACACAGAAGTAGTACCTCAGGTTAAGAACCTTACCTCAGGATGAGAACAGAAATTGTGCGGCGGCAGCATGGCAGCAGCGGGAGTCCCCGTTAGCTAAAGTGGTACCTCAGGTTAAGAACGGTTTCAGGTTAAGAACGGACCTCCGGAACAAATTAAGTTCTAAACCAGAGGTACGACTGCACTGCCCTGGTGTCCCCCCCCCAATTGGCTTGGGGGAGGTCAGACGAACCCCCAGAACAGCATGCAGATGGAGGAGAGGGGAGATTGCTTCATCTGGTAAGCTGCAATGCTTGTATTGAGAAGATGTTAAGCATAGTATAACATTGAATTACACCCACAATAATAATATTGCTGCTGTTGTTAATCTTTTCTCAAAGCCACCCAAGGTAACATACTGAAATTCTTTCTATCTATCTACAGTCGTACCTCGGGTTACAAACACCTCGGGTTACAGACTCCGCTAACCCAGAAGTAGTACCTCTGGTTAAGAACTTTACCTCAGGATGAGAACAGAAATGGTGTGGCGGTGGCGCAGTGGCGGCAGGAGGCCCCACTAGCTAAAGTGGTACATGTACCTCAGATTAAGAACTGTTTCAGGTTAAGAGCGGACCTCCAGAACGAATTAAGTTCATAACCAGAGGTACCTCTCTATCTATCTATCTATCTATCTATCTATCTATCTATCTATCTATCTCACAAAGTTTACAACCAAACAATAATGAATCAATGGATCCGTATAATGCTAAAACAACACACTTGCAATATGTCAACATTCCACACTCGGCAAACGTTTACAAGGCAGGCAGCCTGATTCACTCATCCAGTTCCTGAACCCAAATATGAGCAGAGAAATATTGATGTTGAATTAAGGCCACCTTCTGCTCTCATTGGCCGAGCTCTGCCTTTGATCACTCAAGGTTCCAATTTCATATAGTTTATGTCATGGATACGACCAGATGCCCGATATGTTCTAAAGAGTTACTCAGGTGGGACTCTCCTCTTCGGTGAATTCACACTATGGGCCCAGCCACTGATGAGTTGGGCAACATGTAACACAATCCCTCTTCTCTTGAATTAATTTCAAATGAAACTAATTCCCTGTAGCCTCTGTTTACATAGTGGAATACTAGTATAGATGAACTCAAGGCCTCAAGGTGAGGCCTCCCGTTTGGTTCCACAGCTGCAAAAAAAATTGAATCTGGGGATAAAACGCTCCCTTAAAAAAGAAAGAAAGAAAAAACCTCTTGTTTGCGATGCCTTCTGATTAAATGCCATTAGTGATAGGGAGGTGTGTTTGTGTGTGTGTGCACACGCGCATGTGAATTAAAACCATTTGGCACCCCAATCTTAATTAGCACAATTTGCCACTGCAAAATTCTGCAATCAGGGTTATGAAATAACAAGCAGGACCTACTGCAAAATGTCACCGTGTTGAGTTCAGGGTTTCGATCATTTAACCCCTTTAATGAGAATTCATTCTGATTTGTTTTCAGGGAGGTTAGATGACACTGTGTCAAAGCGAGCATCCCATTCTTTCCAGTTCATTTTCTTGCCACTTTCCTTACAGCAAAAGCCCTATCTTTTTGGGAAAGCAGATGTGTTGCGTGAGACTTCTCAACTATAATTGCACGACCTGGATTTGTCAGTATGTTACTGAGTTCACATGAAAATAACACATGGAGTTTAAGGCTCTCAGTGGCTACTAGCTTCAGCTGGAGACAGCAGTACTTCTGAATCCCAGTTGCAAGAAGGGAGGAGTGCTGTGGTGCTTGAATCCTGCTTGCTAGTTCCCTCAGGCATCTGGTTGGCCACTGTGAGAACAGGATACTGGATCAGATGGGCCATTGGCCAGTTTATCAATGCCTCACCTGGAGAGCCGCTTTGGCATGCTGAAGTCTTGGTGCCCCCCGCCCAAGTTATTTTTTAACAAAACTATATATGTTCTACATCTGCAGAGGTTGGATGGTCATCTATCAGGGGTTCTTTAGTTGTGTTTCCAGCATTGCAGAGAATTGCACTAAATGACCCTTGGTATCTCTGCAATTGTATAATTCTATGATTCTGTGCTCTGAGAGAGGAAGAATTCTTCAACAGTTTGAGAGGAAAGAAGAAGAAGAAAAAGAGGGAGGCGGAGAGAGAAATGCCAGGAATTTATCTGAAAATTATTTCTGATAAAATTTGGCTCCGCTCAATTTTTTTAACTTAATATCTCATTCAGGCCCTTTAATTGAAAGACAACATTGATTAAACCTCACATGGCATTCAACTTCTAGGTAAAATGAACTTTGAAAAAATTAAAAAGGCTTGCAGGTCTCAGTAAACAATGGGATGCAGCCAATATTGGACCTACTTAGAGTAGACCCATTGAAATGGATGGGCCCAAGTTAGTCATGTGTATTAATTTCAGTGGGTCTACTCTGTAAGTAAAACTTAGTTGACTACCACCCATACTTTTTTGCCCAAGCTTTCCCTGATCCTTAGGATCGGACCCTGTTATTACCAATTGTTGATCAGTACTGATTATTATCAATGGGTCTCCTCTGAGTAGAAAAGAAAAAGACCAGCATGGGATACAACTCAATGGTGCTTCCGGATTGGAGGAGGGTGGCTCAGTGTTGCAAATGGGTCACTGAGATACCACAAATGGGTAGTTGACAACACTGGAATGCCAAAGTCTGGATTAGATGGGTGCAAAATCGGCTGGCATCTTGATGTCAACTATCTTACGTGGGTTCTGCAAGAAAACAAAACAAAATCAGAACCTTGCAGGCATGAGGACCACAGATCCCACAACTGACACCCATTTAGTTGCACCCTTTAGCTCCCCAATACTAGGCTTCCTGCTACCACCTCCAATGCAAAAATTATTCCGACATCTTTTGCTTTAAGTGCAGAAATAAACCTCAGCTCTTCCACATATCTGGGACAGCAGAGCGTTAGGATTCTAAATGAAGCCCACTGGATATCCCCCCTGGAGCAGAAAATTCAGTTTGTCTTTGGAAATGCATGTTATTTAATACCAGTTTATATCTATTTGTCTCTCTCCCAAATAGTTAATGAGAGAGCAAGGAGACGGAGACTCAGCCCAGGAGGGAAGCGAAGTGCTGGCAACCCCCGATTTGCTTTTCTGCTGCTTGGTTATAATCCTTCATTGGAACTGACACGTTGATAGCCACAGTTTTTTCTCGGAAGTGACCTTCATGTTGTCCATCGATTCCCAGTGGCTATCAACAACTCGCAATTGGAGTGACAGCCCTGGTCAAAGGTCAGTCCTTAAATAAAGCTTCTGGATTACTAAACACCTGAAGTTCAGATGAAAATGGAAATCTGACACCTCGTTTTATGTGACAGGTTACCGCTAATGACACTTTGGGAGCGTTAAACGACTTCTACTCTTTAACTCGAATGCACATTTCTCCGCCTGCTGCTTGATTCTTGCAAGGGTTTCCTCTCCTACCACTGGCTGGATCTTGTGGGCTAGACTAGGGGGTGGGGATTTCTCCCTAAAGATCATTTCTTATTGTTCTAACCCCCGTGTCTTGAAAATCTAGCACAACTCTTTAAGAGGTAAACACATCCAAGGTGATTTAAAAAATAAAATAAAATTGGTTCTTCTGAATGATGGCCACAAGCTGTTCCCTGGGGGTGAAACCCAACACAGTTCTTTAAGCATGGATACGCTCCAGCCATGTCTAAAATGGGGAGCATGGTGTGCAATTGAAAGCACCAAGGGGACTGGAGGTGAGGCAGTGGGCAGGATGTGGCCTTTGCCCGTTGCTGTTACCCCACCTCTTTCCCTTGTGTGGAAGCAGATGGTTATCAAGCTGGATAGCTCAGTGGGCTAGAGAATGGTTCAGATAACACCAAGGTTGCAGGTTCAATCCCCATAAGCAGGAATCCCCAAACTCAGCTGTTATGTACTGAGTTGAATAGGATCCAAACTGCAGCAGTCTGATTGGTCCTAGAACAATAGGATTGAGATTGCAGCAGTCTGATTGGTCTGCAGGAGCCACCCAATCCAGCTCCAGGTGGAAGTGAATCCGCACTCTGATTGGCATACAGGAGTATCCCGGAATTAGCCAATCACATGGGGCCCATTGTGTAAATAGTGTATATAAAGCAAACGTTTTGGGGGAACTACATTCCTCACTACTATGAGCTGAATAAAGAGCATGAAAGTCACACTGGACTCCGAGTATATTTCATCAGCCCTCCAGATGTTTTGGGACTACAACTCCCATCATCCGTAGCTAACAGGACCAGTGGTCAGGGATGATGAGAATCGTAGTCCCAAAACATCTGGAGGGCCGAGTTTGGAGAAGCCTGCTCATAAGGAACAGCTGTATATTCCTGCATTGCAAGGGGCTGGACTGGTATGATTCTTTGGTTGGTATGCGTCTGGGGTGACCCCCATGATGTTCATTAATCTCCACTAGCAAGGAAGGGCCACTGCCAATTGGCACGAGGGACAGGGTCAAAGGCCAGTCAAACAAGTGTGTGTGTGTGTGTGTGTTGCACATGTGTAGATGTGCACGACTTAAACAGCAAAGCAAACAAAATACCTTCCTGGATGAGTTTTTAGGAACTGGCACAGCGAGGGAAAAAAATAGTCTACAACCTTTCTCCCTGACACGTTAGTTTTCTATATGGGGGGAAGTCACTTGTGGTGGATCTTTCCAAAATGCAGAGGGATGGGTTTGAAAGAAGGAAATTGGTCGAGAAGAAAGACTACTTCTGACTCCAGTGAAGGCTGGTTCCCTGCAATGCAAGAAGCTCAACTGAAGCATCCATGACAGATGGTCTTCCAGCCTCTGCTTAAAAACATCAAATGAAGAAGATTCCACCACCTCCAAGGGAGACCATTCCACTGCCAAACAGCTCTTACTGCCAGAAAGTTCTTCCTGGTGTTTATTTGGAATCTCCTTTCTTGTAACTTGAAGCCCTTGGTTCCATGTGGCAACCCTTGAGATATTTGAAGGTGACTGTCGTATCTCCTCTCAGTCTAAACATACCAAACTCCCTCAACCATTCCTCATGAGGCTTGTCTTCCAGATCATCTTGGTCGCCGTCCTCTGCGCATGTTCCAGCTTGCCAAAACCCTTCTTAAATTGTGGCGCCCAGAACTGGACACTGTACTCCAGGTGTGGTCTGACCAAGCTGGAATAGAGAGCAGTACTATTACTTCCCTTGATCTGGACACCATGCTTCTACTGAAGTATATGCATCTCTGGGAAAGTTACAGAGATAAAATGAAATTGAGAGGCCATCAGATTTAAATCTAGAAGGAAAATCTAGAAGGAAAATCATCCAAAATCTAGACCTATGCTAAGAGCATACGGAGAGCCCTTCTGGATCAGGTCAGGACTTCTTTCAAGCCAGCATTTTAAACAAGCAAACAATAGAAGAGAAAGAAAGAAAGAAAGAAAGAAAGAAAGAAAGAAAGAAAGAAAGAAAGAAAGAAAGAAAGAAAGAAAGAAAGAAAGAAAAAGAAAGAGAAAAACAGAAAGCAAATGTTTTCCCTTACTCTAAGACCTTACGCCAAGCTTCAGCCAGGAGCAAATTTTTACAGCCAGGGTGATAAATCAAAACTCAGTTTCTAATGAAAATGCTGACACAGGTTTAACTGTAACGAGACTCGCAGGCACCACTGTAAAGAAATTAGAGCCACAAATTCAGTATTCCCTCGACATGTCAAGTTGAATGGTTTGCTGCCGGTCTTCAAAAGGAGTTCTGAGTCTCGTGACACCTTAACGATTAACCATTGTGTTGTTGCAGAAGTTTTTTTTTCTGGGTGGCTTGAAAAAAAGGATTAGACAAATGAATGGAGAAGGTAGGGTCATCACAGGCTTCTAGCCATCGATGGCTATGTTCTGCCTACCTTGTTGGAGGCAGAATACCTCTGAATACCAGGTGCTGAGAATCACAGATGTGGAGACTGGTATTGCTTTCCGCCTTTCCATAGATATCTGATCAGCCACTGCGAACGCAGGATGTTGGACTAAATGGGCCTTTGGCCTGGATCCAGCTAGGCTTCCCTCCGTTTCTTCTGTGCCTCAAAGCTCAGTTTTCTCTAGTCCACAAAAGCTTGTGCCACAGGTTTCCTTTCACATGTTGCAAGTCTTTCCACTGTTTTTGCTGCAACCGGTTAACACTTTTGCTACTCCTTTAGTAGCTGGAAGACAACAGACGAGGTCATGTACAGACATAAGATCAGACCAGTGGCTTACCTTATCTAGCATCCTGTTTTCACAGTGGTCAACCAGGTTCCCATAGGAAGCATGTATGTTTCCGAGCACAATTCAAAGTGTTGGTGCTGACCTTTAAGCCCTCAATGGCCTCAGCCTAGTATACCCGAAGGAGCGTCTCCACCCCCATCGTTCAGCCTGGACACTAAGGTCCAGCTCCGAGGGCCTTCTGGCAGTTCCCTCCCTGTGAGAAGTGAGGTTACAGGGAACCAGGCAGAGGGCCTTCTCGGTGGTGGCGCCCGCCCTGTGGAATGCCCTCCCATCAGATGTCAAGGAAATAAACAACTATCTGACTTTTAGAAAACATCTGAAGGCAACCCTGTTTAGGGAAGTTTTTAATGTTTGATGTTTTATCATGTTTTTAATAAACTGTTGGGAGCCGCCTAGAGTGGCCGGGGGAAACCCAGCCAGATGGGCCGGGCATTATTTATTTATTTATTTATTTATTTATTTATTTATTTATTTATTTCTGGCAACTTCTATTCAGAGGCATATAGCCTCTGACAACAATAGTTACATTACTGAGGGGGAAGCCATTTTCCCCATGTTTGAGGTCTGGGGTGATGTTGGAATTAGACTATGACCATGAAGGGGTCAGCAAAAAATTTCAACAGGGGGCCGGTCGACTGTCTCTCAGGCCTTGTGGAGGGCTGGACAATATTTGAGGGGGGAGGAATGAATGAATTCCTATGCCCCACAAATAACACAGGGATGCATTTTAAAAAAGAGGACACATTCTACTCATGTAAAAACACGCTGATTCCTGAACCATCCGCAGGCTGGATTTAGAAGGCGATTGGGCCGGATCCGGGCCCCGGGCCTTAGTTTGCCTACCCATGATTTAAAGCTTCTCTGGGGGAAGCCATGACTGCTAAAGTGGTAGAAATGTGTTTTAAATGCCTGGTGCAGATGTGGCCTTAATTTTGTTCTTTATGGGAGAGCTTGAAACGGGAAGCCTGAAACAAGATCCTAGTCCTGTGTGTTCAGAGCCTTGCTGGGTTTTGAGAATTGGAAGTGCTTTTGCTTTACTTCCTCCCTAAATATACTTTCGTTCATCTCTCTTAAGACAACAAAGAAGAGTAGGTTAGGCAACACATCCTTGGGCACATCCTTTATACAGGCTTCTCTCCAAATCAATCCAGCATCCGAAGAATCAAAAGGGGGGGGGGGGGAGATGCCTTTGTAGCAAAACAAGGCTAGTCAATAGCATGTGAGAAAACAAGTGGAACAGTCCCAAAGGTAATTTGCAAATCTGCTGAAATCCCGAACAAGCTTTGATTTAACCGAAGCTTGAAATGGCTTTTATTTACTGTCTATTGTGGAATAAATGACATCTCATAAACAGGTTTTATCCATTACCCCAGAATGGAGATCACTGTGTTAGGGACATTTTTATCCTCTTGATATAAAACAAGATATGCGATTGCGTGTTATTACAAATGGAAAAATCAATGCCAAGGCACACACCTCTGAAATTTCATTTTCGCCAAACCCCATTTCAAAAAAAAAAAAAAGTGAGAAAAAACAAACACACACTAATAAAAAAGGGGGGGTGTCTTTTTTTATACAAAACACAGAGCAACAGAGAACAATAACAAAGAATGAATAAAGTTGTTCCATCTCGAGTCCTTCGGTTGTGCATTAGTCACACAGTTGCATATATTTTTGGAACGTTCCGTTGAGCTCCCACCAGGCAAGGAAACCGAGGGTCGAAATTAGCTTCCCTCTCTCCTTTGCATTTTGTGGAGCGCATTAGCTGCATCTCAGCATCCATAGAGGACACTTGTCCTCTGTGGCCAAGAGGAAAATAGTTTCAGTTTCACGAAGGCAGATTTAGATTGGTCTCCAAATAAAGCCCCCTTGCCACACGACCAAATATTGTTATCGGTAAGGGGATAGGAGTGCTGGCATTGCTTATTCAGTAGACACGTAAAGATATAGAAGAGTAAACCTAGGATATTTGAATTCCTTTTGGCACTTGGCCCACATTATCACGACCACAAGGATGCCATGGGTGATAAACAGAAGTGCTATGGCTATGAACACTGCACCTTAGAGTAGCTTTGATTTCAACTACAGGTGAAGACACGCCTCTTTGCCTAGAAAGGAGATTGGATTGGGGATTCGTATGTTTTGGCTGACGCTGCCTTTCCATCTGTATTCTGCGCTTCTGTCGTTTAATGCTGTTTTTAGCTTTAATTTGAAGTTGGATCTCTGAAATTATGAATTGTCTCTGGTGTTAGTCATACTCCCAGTAGAACAGCTGACATGAATTTGTCATGTGACAAAGGTCTTTGAGAGCAGAAGCAGTAAAGTGTAGAAAGTGTTGGAAAATGCTGAAAAGTGCAGATTCATTCAGCTAGCTGACTCACTCTGACTCATCCTCTAGATCAGGCATAGGCAAACTCGGCCCTCCAGATGTTTTGGTACTACAACTCCCATCATCCCTAGCTAACAGGGCCAGAGGTCAGGGATGATGGGAGTTGTAGTCCCAAAACATCTGGAGGGTCGAGTTTGCCTATGCCTGCTCTAGATGACTCATTCCTTGTACAAATATTGTATCTTTTACAGGAAGACACACAGAGCCAGGAAGGATAAATACAATGAACTTGGTGTGCTTCTCTAGCCTAGTCTAATCTTCTTCTGTTTTACCTTGCTCTCCTACATTATGTGTTTGTAAAGAAGTATGTTTTGGTTCTGAATGGGGTAACTGTGCCCCTGAAGGACCAGATGCGCAGCCTGGTAGTCATTTTGGACCCACAGCTGTCCATGGAGGCGCAGGTTAATTCTGTGTCCAGGGCAGCTGTTTATCAGCTCCATCTGAAGGAGCATCTCCACCCCCATCGTTCTGCCCGGACACTGAGATCCAGTGCCGAGGGCCTTCTGGCTGTTCCCTCGCTGTGAGAAGCCAAGTTACAGGGAACCAGGCAGAGGGCCTTCTCAGTAGTGGCACCCGCTCTGTGGGACGCCCTCCCACCAGATGTC
The DNA here is from genome assembly GCF_009819535.1 of Lacerta agilis. Taxonomy (NCBI): domain Eukaryota; kingdom Metazoa; phylum Chordata; class Lepidosauria; order Squamata; family Lacertidae; genus Lacerta; species Lacerta agilis. The sequence goes on along the minus strand of NC_046322.1, from coordinate 9,229,669 downwards.
AAAAAGTTGTGCGGGGTGGAGTCATGTATAGATTGTTTGATCCAATGTCTAACCCAATACCACTCACATGCTGTAACCAATAAAGTTGTGGCCATCTTTAGCCCATTAACCTAAATACTTGTGTCCCTGTGTTTTATTTATTTCTAAATAAATAACTCACAACTAAACCACTCCAAACACTGGTGAACTGCAGACATATTTTTTCAAGGTAAGCATTCCGCCCCTTCCATTTGCTCGGCTTTGTCAAAGGTGAAATCAGCAAACATTCAGTGCAGTACCATTAAGGATATAAACAGTGAACTATTCAACTCTGGTACTCAAAAGTGGTACTGGCTGCCCAAATTCTGCCAGGCCAGTTTCAAGGTTCCTGCTGTTTATCAAGCGTAGGGAAGTAAAATAAAATTCCAACTAGGGATGGGGAAGAAAATTGATTCAGTTTGCATAAAGCAAGACACAGCCACCCTTTGAAATTTGCATTTTTCTGAATTTTGCAGGATGGCTCTCCAGCCGAGCAGTGTGAACAAAAATACATAAACTAGTTTAAAGTGTGAATAGTAGTAGTAGTAGTAGTAGTAGTAATGGTTTATTATGTTTTTATATATTTTGGAAGTCACCCAGAGTGACTGGAGCAACCCAGTCAGATGAGCGGGCTACAAATAATAAACTTATTATTATTATTATTATTATTATTATTATTATTATTATTATTATTATTATTACCCCACCCATCTGCAAATATTAGTGGAAGTAACAAAATGCATCATTTTATGCAAAACTGCTCTGTAAAAATGTGTATATCAGGCAAAATTCTGTACAAATGTAGGTATTTGGAGAGATTCACACTAAAATGCTGGTGAATTTTCCTAAGGACCTCTTTAAAATCACAAACTACTGTGGAAATGTGACTAACTGAAGGCTATAAAAATGAGAAACTGAGAGTAATGGAAATTGTAAAGTTTAGTGATCCTTAATCCCACCCTGTCTTAGGTTTAGTATTTGTTCTGAGTGAAGTCCTGCTGGCCACTTCAAATATCCAGACAAAATGCCAAATGTTGACATGTGTTATAATCTGGTTTCTACCCAATCATTGATTTTAATTAATTTCCTTTAAAAAAAAAATTAAATCACTTTCTTTAATTGTTTTTACAGATAATTGTATTGCTTCGTTCATTCCTGTAAACCGTTTTGAGGTTCCATTGCAATCGAGCAGTACAGAAATCTTGTGAGATAAATAAGAAATAAAACAGTTGATGGAATTGGCCATCTCGCTGAAGACCAAGAAGACAGGAAAGAAAGAAAACCAGCCTGATGTGTGCTTTCTGAAATGAGATTTAATTTTAACCCTGAAACTCAATAAAGGTTTAGGATCACAAACCGGCTTGCTGTAATAGGATCAGAATGAAAATCGCCTTAAGACCCATTGACCTGCTTTTCAAAATGCCAGGTATTTATGGCAGAGCCTGAGTTTCCCACCAGCTGCCCACCTGTGGCGATTGTCCCAGTAAGCCATTTAGGGCAGAAAGCGGTTGGGAACGTTTAAGTAGGATTCTGATATCCCTCGGCAAATGGGCAGAGGAAATTGGGGAGAGGAAAGGAAAGGGAAAGAAAGAGGAGCCTTTACAAAGTTTGCCCGAGGCGAATCCAGCTCTCAGCAGTTTTTAAGCGACGACTTTTCTATTTCCATGTAAAACTGTCTGTCGAAAGGTCAGGCAACATTTACAATGAGGAAAGTTTTATAGCTTTGCCCATGCATGAGCACCTGCATGGGAGATAGTGGGGGAAAAGATTCAATTTACCTTTCCGTTGAAATGCTCAGATTCCCATTTAAAAGTCTAAGGCCCTTGATTATTTATTGATGTCTTTTCTCTTCTTCGCTGTCTGAGTCTTTACTAGGCTGCCGTGTGGCCTAAAGGATTTTTTGAATTAAGTTCTCTCCAAGTCGTTTTCCCCCTTGGGGGATATCCAATGAGACTCCAAGCTGGCCCAAACTCTCCTCCCTCACCCCCCCCCCCCACCGCTTTTTTTTTTTTTTTTGTCTTTATCCTATATCTATTTACTTATATGTTGGTCTGAAATAAAATTAAGAAACTGCAAAGCAGCCGTCAAACCACTGATTTATTTGACATTTTCTTTTATTTACTTTGGGGTGGGGGGAGAAGGAGCCTGAGAAGCACATCCTGAGATACATTTTCTGGCAGAACAACTCACGTTCGCAGAAAGATGGACAAATTGTTGGTTTCACGTTTTCCCATCCCGTCCCCCCCAGCCTCAAAATCAGTTTTCCAGCTTTCCACAGCTTTTATTTCTAAAAGTTCCCAAGAAAATTCTTCAGTGCTGCAGCGACAGTTTTTCTTAACATAGACATTTTTGCATGCAATTTCGCAGAAACCACATGTTTTTGCAAGCACTTTCCCCTAACACATTACAATCTTTTCTCTTAATTTCACTAATATGAACATTATGTATATTATCTTCTTCTTCTTCTTCTTCTTCTTCTTCTTCTTCTTCTTCTTCTTCTTCTTCTTCTGTGATCACTCGTAGCCAAGTAAGATTGTCTTCCATGAACACGGTCTTAACAGTGTATCTGTAGGTGACTATGGAGGCCAATTCTGGATCCACATGTCCTTCCACAGTGAGGACATTGGTTTCTGGGTGGGAGTTGATCACGGTGTGGATTTGCCAATCATGCCTTCCTCTTAGCACGTTTCTCCCTTGCATCCTGAGTTTGAGTGTCTTCAAAGCCCATGACACCTTTGGTAAAGGCTGTTCTCCAATTGGAGCGCTCGCAGGCCAGTGTTTCCCAGTTGTCAGTGTTTATACTACATTTTTTAAGATTTGCCTTGAGAGAGTCTTTAAACCTCTTTTGTTGACCACCAGCATTATGCTTTCCATTTTTAAGTTCAGAATAGAGTAGTTGTTTCGGAATACGATAATCAGGCATCTGCACAACATGACCAGTCCTTAGTATATGCCTATTTGTAGCACATTACTTGGCTGGAGAAGAGCACTGCAAAGTGTGGAGAACTTTGAATGCTGATGAAGAGCTACGTTTTTGATTCACATATTGTGACGCCAACTAAGAATCATAGAATCAAAGAACTGTAGAGTTGGAAGGGACCCAAAGGGTCAACTAGTCCAAACCACTGCAATGCAGGAATATAAATAAAGACATGTGACAAAACTGAAGTTTGGGTGAAACATGGGGTCCTGTTAATTTAATTTTTGGTATATATTTTCTGAAAGTGATCTACAGTGTGGGAACCTAACTGCTAACCAGTTGGGTGAGCCCAACCCTGCCACAGGAAAGGGAGAACTACAATCTCCAGAGTTCTCTGGAATCTCAAAAGTAAGACCTATTGAACTCAATGGGGTTTACTCTCAGGTAAACAGGATTAGGATTGCAGCCTAAGTCATAGGAACATAGGAATCTGCCTTATGCTGCATCAGACCATTGCTACATCTAGCTCAGCAATGTCTACACCAGGGTTTCCCAAACTTGGGTCTCCAGCTGTTGTTGGACTACAACTCCCATCATCCCTAGCTAGCAGGGCCAGTGATCAGGGATGATTGGAATTGTAGTCCACAAGCAGCTGCAGGCCCAAATTTGAGAAACCCTGGTCTACACTGACTGGCAGCAGCTGTCTTGGGTTTCAGATGAGGGATATTCCCGCCCTGGAGACCCGCGACCTTCTGCCTGCAAAGCAGAGATGCTCTACCACTGAGCTATGACCCTTCTTGAAGAGCGCATCCAGATTGGTGCAATGGATGTCTCCTGCCCTGCATATCAGATCATGTGTGGCTCTCTTTCTTCTCCCCAACCTCCAGCAAACGGGGAATGCTAATAAGTACATGAATTAATGTAGTGACCTCTTTATTGACACACTTTCATTTCACTTCTTCTTAAGCACCATGGGAGGAAAACCCAGAAGAACTGTTAAGAGAAGAGTGACTACATTTAGAAAGAAGAAAACATCTACCATTAAAGAGAGTGCATCCCAGCCTGGTAAGTAGCAGCAAAGTGATGTCATGACGAGGTCCATTATATAGGCAGATATGCACCTCCCAACAACAGTACGCTTTCTCCATAGTCCTTTTGGACAGTTTTCCACCTTAAGTAACTGATAAAATATTTAAAGCAGGATACATCTCTGCATAGACGAGATCTACATTTATAGATCACACAGAGCAAAGCCTCTAAATACCACTCAATACCACTATATGCTAGCGGAATGCCTGTAATTATGGTGGGCTGGGGACGTGGATAGAGGAAGGCTTACGTTATATAGGGAGCTGGCAAGGACCAGGTATATACTGTAATGGAGCCTGTTGGACCAGGTATATACTGTAATGGAGCCTGTTGCCCTCCAGATGTGGTTGGACTTGAACTCCCATCAGCCCCAAGTACCATGGTCAATGGTCAGGTGTTGGAGTAACCTGCTCCAACAATTCCAGAAGGTCGTGAGATTTGAGGGATAGCAGATAGGAGGTTCAGGGCTGAAGAAGTGAAGGCAGCTGAAGAAGCAAAGGCGGCCGAAGCAGCAGAAGGAGGCCGAAAATAAAAGGACTGCAGTCAAACTTGTGCACTCAATGGCTGTGAGTGAGCTCTCCTACCCTTGAACAGAGGCAGGGGCTATTTATTAGGAATTTGTATAATAACGTCAGCATAATAACAACCAATAACCTTTTAACATAGAGAGCCCTTCAAGGCGGGAAACAGCTCAAGGGACCGTTATTCAGAGGGCTTCCTGACGCACTTTTCCTGGAGCGGAGGGAACTCAACTCCAGCTCCGTGATCCCAGCCGGATCTTCTTTCTCTCCTCCGCGCGCGGCAACACAAGATCGGCAAGATAGCGGCTGCACGCATGGGAGGCGTCGGAGCATATTCCCACAGTCAGGGTTGATGGTAGTTGTAATCCACAAGTTCTCCATCTCTGCCTTGCATGCCACGAACGTTGTCACCAAGATTGGTGCTCTGTTTTATTCCAGCGGAGTGGGAGAAAGTCAAGGCCATCTTCCTGCCCTGATTATGCTACCCATTGTGAACCAAACTTCCTTCTGAAGCTCAGCTCCATCCTGATCACACTACGTGTGTTGGTCACACCAAAGTGCGACAAGATTGTCGGTAGCTATTTATTGCTTCCCCCCTCCCATTTTACCTCCGTTGATCTCAGAGTGTGCTCCTAGGCCTACCGTTCTGCAGCAGATCATCTCCTTTGCGTACAGAGGGTCCCACATACAAGAGCTGTCATCTCCAGCTAAAAAAGAACACATTATAGAGTAAGTAATCAGAAACCCCTGTGCCCGAGACCCTGCAGAGATGCTATTCCATCTAGCGGTCCTGCGCTTGGAGTCACACAGTGGCTAAAGGATGGAGCTACAAATCAGAAAGTCTCTGGCTTGAATCTCACCTCTGTCATGAACTCACTACATGGCCTTAGGCAAACTTCCCTCCCTCCCTCCCTCCCTCCCCCTCTCTCTCTCAGCTTCAGTTCCCCTATCTGCAAAATTGCGCAGGTAGGGCATTAATACTGATTTGCCTTGCAGGATTGATTAAAATTACCTAATGCATCTGAAGTGCTTTCATAGAACCGTAGAGTTGGAAGGGATTTTGAGGATCATCTAGTCCAACCCTCTGCAATGCAGGAGTATGCAGCTGTCCCATACAGGGATCGAACCTACAACCAACCGAGCTATCCAGGAACACTTGAGTATCCCATGCGAATGTTCAAGCTTATAATTATTAATTATGTTAACTATAAGACGTTCCTGTTTGCCCAAACTTTTGGTCTTCAACTTAGATCATACTGTGGTATGATTTATGGCCGGTTTATGCTGTATGTTTTTTAGTGGGATGGAGTGGGATTTTTTTTTTTTCTGTTGATGGATGAACACCTTAAAAAATTTTTTTCTTTGTTCTGTTGTTTTTTATTCTATGTATTTGGCTTGAAATGATTGACAAGCTGTTTGCTGTTTTAGATATTTGTAAGTTGCTTTGAGAGTCTCTCTCTCTCTTTTTTTTTTGGTAGAGAACAACAAATAAATGCAATCAATAATGGCAATAGTAACACTACTACTAATAATAACAATAATTCCAGGATAAATAAAAGCCAATGTAGGTTTATAGAGTCAACTCAATACACCGCTGGAATACAGTGGCATTTACAAATGAGAATTTATGGCTATAATGTTGTGTTGCCCATTTAAAATAACAAGAAGAGCAAAACTCTCATAAGATTTTGAAAATGGAAGAAAAATGCATTAAACATTGATTTATATATCAAATCAAACTCAGTGGAGAAATCCTGTGTGTGCATGCACGTATGTGATGTAGCTGTAGTATATTATAGGGTATGTGTGCTCATTTCTCTCTCTCTCTTTTTTAAAATAGTTCTAATCATATTAAAGAGGTATCTCTGCATTATTTAAAAGCACATGGCTTAAATGCAGCAGGGGCAAACGATTTGTCCCAGGTTCAAAGCACTGGAAATTCCATTCATCAAAACAAGAAACTCTAAACAATGGCATTTTCCTACCGCCATAATTACTGACATTGATTGCATTGTATTATCGAATCTACTCTGATTGGCCTCCCTTTTATTATTTAAGATGCATAAGGAGAAGTCTCTTGGAATATTTAAGAGGCTAAGATACTGCAGAAAGAAAAAGGGAGGAAGAGAAAGACAGAGGAGGGAACTGTTACTAATGAGGTGGAAATTCAGGCTAGGCTATTGATGTTTCAAAACGCTATGTTTTGGGGATACGTTCTCTGTTGTAACACAGACGTTCTAAATGTGGCAAATCACCTCTTACTATAGAGATCCCAGATATTTCGCACTGTCTCCCATTTTGATCCATGTTATTGCTCCAGAGCATTTGTAATATGGGTAAGCATAATCACAATAATACTTTGTGGTATCTATATCTGTATCTAGATAAATAGACACAGTGCCTTCAATATATTCTTTCTTTCTAGCACCAGCTAAAATTACTTTTGTTTAAGCAACCCTACCAGATACACAGAATGTTGGCATGTTTCAATAGCTGAATCTGGTTTTTAACTTAGCATTGGTTTTCATTATTTTTGAGTGTTTTGAATACCGGTAGTTGTTTTAACATGAGGAAAGTCATGGAGGTCTGAGCTGCCCCACCTTTGCCATAAAGAAACCAAGCCATTTAGGGCTTTTGATATAGGCTTATTATTAATATTAATATTATTTGTATACCGCCCTTCGTCTGAAGATCACAGGGTGGTTTACAACACAAAATTACAAAAGGAAAACAAAAAATGCAGAATAAAGCGAAATAAAAAAACAAAAACAAATAACCCCCCTCCCAGATAATCATCCCATGTAATAATTTTGATGGTGGTTAGGATCCAAAGAGCTTCTATTTTTTAATAATAATAATAATAATAATAATAATAATAATAATAATAATATAGCAAAACAGAAGTTTTAGAGCTCAACTCCCATTTGCCCCAGACAGCAAAACCAATACTCAGAGATGATGGGAGTTGCAGTCCAACAAGATATGGAGGGGACCAGATTGGGCAAGGCTGTCCTAGCATGACCAAGGAACATAGCCCAGGATGTAGCTGGGAAAGTGAGGAAGAACCAGTGGGCTATTGCCTGGCTTTCTCCACAGGCAGGGGACAATGTTAGCTCTAACCTCAGTACAGTAGTGGATCTTAACACATCCTTTTACTTTTTTCTATCCACATGAAGTCAGAGGCGGAGCTAGCTGCTCTGACACCCGGAGCGGCGTGCACCTGGGGGGCGGGGCTAGCCATCCATGGGGGGGCTAGCATCCCTGGGGGGTGGGGGTGAGCATTCCGGGGGGTGCTCTGCCCGCAGCAAGTGTCCCGGGGGTGTGCGACACCCGGGGTGTGTGCCACCCGCGGTGAGTGTCCTGGGGAGTGGGGCAGCAATGTCACCCCCCTCAGGGATGACACCCGGGGCAGACCGTACCCACCACGCCCACCTTGCTCCGCCTCTGCATGAAGTCAACAATCACTCTTTTATCAGAAAAAGCAAGTGTGGAGCCTGGAGTAGTAAATCTGCTTTCGGCCACTGATACTCGATGGCACTAATGTTAGAGAGAGAGAGACCTCTGAAAGGAGTCTGATGTGCTGCAGTGTATTTGGCCCAGAGTAATCTTGGTTTTTTGGGGGGGGAACAAAAATACTCCCAAACACATATCCTCCAACGTTTGTTCAATGGATATAGGGACGTCCTGTTTCATGATAAGAATTACAATTTATATGCCACCCATAGACATTTTGTAAAAAAATCCCTATACAGGGCTGCCTTCAGATATCTTCTAAAGGTTGTATAGTTACTTGTTTTCTTGGCTCGGGGGGGGGGGGTCACATCACTCCGTACTCTCCAACATTTCTCTGATGAAAATAGGGACGTCCTAAGGAAAAGCGGGGCATTCCGGATTCAAATCAGAAACCGGGACGGCTTCTCTAATTCCGGGACTGTCACTGGAAAATAGGGACAGTTGAGGGTCTGCAAACATTGCATGAATCTTGGGAGCAGAAGGGTTGGCTGAAAGAAATATCAGCTTACCGTAAATCAGGAGTCGGCAACCTTTTTTAGCCATGGGCCAGTCCACCGTCCCTCAGACCATGTGGTGGGCCAGACTATATTTTCTTGGGGGGGGGGAATGAACCAATTCCTATGCCCCACAAATAACCCAGAGATGCATTTTAAATAAAAGGACACATTCTACTCATGTAAAAACACGCTGATTCCCAGACCGTCCGCGGGCCGGATTGAGAAGGCGATTGGGCCGCATCCAGCCCATGGGCCTTAGGTTGCCTACCCCTGCTGTAAATAAATGGGGCTGTGTTACGTTGCAGCATTACTGACAAGGAGCTGGTTTCCGTTGATTAAACAGGCTATTTGAATATGGAGACTCATTTGAAGAAGAAGAAGAAAAAGAAGAAGAAGAAGAAGAAGAAGAAGAGGAGGGGGAGGAGGAGTTTGGATTTGATATCCCGCTTTTCACTACCCGAAGGAGTCTCAAAGCGGCTAACATTCTCCTTTCCCTTCCTCCCCCACAACAAACACTCTGTGAGGTGAGTGGGGCTGAGAGACTTCAGAGAAGTGTGACTAGCCCAAGGTCACCCAGCAGCTGCATGTGGAGGAGCAGAGACGCGAACCCGGTTCCCCAGATTACGAGTCTACCGCTCTTAACCACTACACCACACTGGCTCTTATAATCTATTTATGTGTTTATTATTGTTGTGTATTAAGCAATAACACAGTCAAGATGTTTAATATAGAGTATTGTGTTGTATTACAGACCTTATTTGAATGTACAAGTTACAGCGGGAACGGCAATCATTTGCTGATTCAGGGAGCAGGATTTGGATCCTCTGCCGGATTGGTTTCCACGGGAGGGAATCCATGCCATTGGTTCCCGCCAAAATGTATCTTCTCCCTACTAGATGACTGTTATTATACAAACCCCAGTTTTCTCCATTCCTCGCTGGCTCTTCCCTGTTTCCGAAATAAAGAGATGTTGTCCCTGATTCTAGCCTCCATTTATTAACGACACAACAATTATTATCTGATATATACTGGTATATATCCCACTTTACTTCCACAGAGCTCAAGGTGTCAACAACTCTGCGAGGTAGGTTAGGCTGAGAGTTGGGGACCGACTCAAAGTCATCCAGTTAGCTTTGAGGCCAAGTGGGGCTTTGAACCCTGGTCTCTCAGATTCTGGTCTGACGCTCTAAGCATTGCACCACACTAGATATTTACAGATCTGTCCCTCTCATGAATTTGCCTGTTTTAAAGCTATCTGAGCTAGCGGCCCCCTTCACATTTTCTGCTGGTGAATGGTTACCTCAGGTTTTTTTCCCCTCTGCCCACCCTCCGCCTGTTCCCTAAAACCTTCCCGTTTCTCAGTTTTTCAGCCGGCAAATTCTTCCCTTTTCAAACTGCTTTGGTCAGGGATAATTAACCTAGGTTAGTGAAAACACATGTAAGACTATGTGCAAGAGGTCCTAAACTGGAGCCATAAAATTATCGAAGGGAAAATGGAAATCACCCATGTCAACCTGTTATTTTCCCAGCCTATACCTATAAATTATATTTTACTGGATGTAAGTGCAAAGCAGTTCCATTAATGTGAAATATGAGCCCTCGACGTGTTGACAGAATATTGCAAAAATACTTGGAAAGGAATAATAATAATAAACCACAGAGAGAGAGAGAGAAAGTGATTGTGAATGGGAAGTTCTGGAGTTTTTCTCCCTCTCTCTTAACACTGGAAATCATTGGGCATCAAATTAAGCTGAATGTTGGAAGATTCAAGACACAGAAAGTGTTGGTTCTGTGGAACAATATCCCTGTCGAGATATGACAGCTGCCCATTATCTTCACTTTCTGAAAACAGTTGAATACATTTTATCCAAGCTGGATAAATGAGTGTCCAATTGTTAGGGTTCAAGTTTTGTTTCAAATGTATGCTTTTGAGTTTTTAGCTGTTTTTAATTATTTTATGTGTAAATAGCCTTGAGGCACTGGTTTAGAAAGAAAATTGACAGTAGTAGTAGTAGTAAGGTAGTTACAGCCACCAACTTGCATGGCCAATCTGTGAAATTGTGTCTAATTGCTCCTGTTCCAGTGACGTTCCAGTGATGTCTTTATGGCATGATTGCGCACATATTGAACGTGTGTAAACAGGGATTTGCCTGTATGCAGATTCATAGAGGCGAGGGCTATCAATGGCTACAAGGCATGGTAGCTATGCTCTGTCTCAATGGTCAAAGGCAGTTGTTGTTTAGTCATTTAGTCGTGTCCAACTCTTTGTGACCCTATGGACCAGAGCACGCCAGGCACTGCTGTCTTCCACTGCCTCCCGCAGTTTGGTCAGACTCATGTTGGTAGCTTTGAGAACACTGTCCAACCATCTCGTCCTCTGTCATCCCCTTCTCCTTGTGCCCTCAATCTTTCCCAGCATCAGGGTCTTTTCCAGGGAGTCTTCTCTTCTCATGAGGTGGCCAAAGTATTGGAGCTTCAGCTTTAGGATCTGTCCTTCCAGTGAGCACTCGGGGCTGATTTTCATAAGAATGGGTAGGTTTGATCTTGCAGTCCATGGGACTCTCAAGAGTCTCCTCCAGCACCAGAATTCAAAAGCATCAATTCTTCGATGACCAGCCTTCTTTATGGTCCAGCTCCCACTTCCATACATCACTACTGGGAAAACTGTAGCGTTAACTATACGGCAGTAATGCTTCTGAATGCTGCTAGCTGGGTATTGGAGGAGAGGATAGTGTTCTTGTGCTTGGGTCCTGCTTGCTGGTTTCCCACAGTGATCATCACCTGATGATGCTATCCCAAAGGTAGCAGCCTCCATCAGCACAGCTAAGATCTGAAGATCTGAAGCTTCCATTGGGAAGGTAAAGGCAAAGGACCCCTGGATAGTTAAGTCCCGTCAAAGGTGACTATGGAGTTGCGGCGCTCATCTCACTTTCAGGCTGAAGGAGCCGGTGTTTGTCCACAGACAGCTTTCTGGGTCATGCGGCCAGCAGGACTAAACTGCTTCTGGTGCAATGGAACACCATGACAGAAACATTGATTACCTTCTTTGGGGCCTATCACATCGGAACACCCACCTTGCTATGCCGTCGTCTGTCATTGGGACGAGGGCACGGTAGGAATTTTCCCCACTTGGCTGATTGGCTGGTGCCATTTAGGTTTTGCCTGCCACGTAGCAACTAGTCACAACTTGTAAGTTGCGGATAGGCTCTGGTTCAGGTCATAGGCATGGCATGTGATGTGGCCATGCCTATGGAAATGCAGGATATTCTGTCTGGTACAGGAATCCAGGGGCTCAATGGCTTATCGGTCCCCGAAAGGGGTCCGGCCAGTGGCCGAGTCCCGGGGACATCAGAATGGCTGATTGGTGAACCTTGCAGCAGCTGTCCCTGGTGTTCATCCTTGTCTGTCCCATGAACGTGGCTCTGGGACAGGGCTGCCTGCATGGGTGCAGGGAGATAGTCGAACCAGAACCTATGCAACCACTCACTTGGTTGTAATCAATAAAGTTGTGGCCTAAATTCTGCCAAAAACCAAACCAAATATTTGAGTCACGTGTGAATTTATTTTGGGAAAGGTTAAAGGTCTAAACACGCAAGAAAAAGGACTTGCAAAGTGATTTAGAAAAGTGGAGATCTGAACCCAAAAGGGAAGAAACAAAAAAAGCAAGAGAAACCCAAAATGGACTGATTTGCCCAGGGGCGAATTTGATACTGCCCAAGCCACAGCGATATTCAAGAGCAGGGGTCCCCAAACTAAGGCCTGTGGGCCAGATAAGGCCCGAGGGACTTGTTCATCTGGCCCACGGCGACCCCCGCCGCCCACTGCCGCTGCCTGCTCTTACTGGCGCTGCACGGTGCGGCTGCCCACTTCCAGGTCGGAGGAGCACCAGAAATAGCTTGTGCACATGTGCAAGTGTTATTTCTGGTGCTCCTCTGACCCGGAAGTGCGCCAGAAATAGCATGTGTGTACGCGTATGGGCGCGTGCTCCCCCACCCTCTTGCCCGCCGCGCGATCGGCGCTGGAGACACCGGCCCAAGGAGCGGTAAGTTTGCAGACCTCCGTTCAAGAGGGAAAGTAAGGAATAAATTTCTGCAGTTTGCAGCACATTCCCAGCCGACCAAACCAAGGTCTGCAAGGTTGCAGCAAGTTTCCCCTCTCCTGTCATGTTTGGCCTGGAGTGCAAAGACGCAGCCACGAAGTTTAAGAAAAGTTTGGCATTTATACATAATCTCTTTTGTTGCCACGTCTAAAATAATAACAACAACAACAATAAAAGAAGCACGCCAGGAAGGAAAAGGTTGCATCTACCAGACCTCAGAAAGCAAATACTAATTCAGCAGTCTAGTCACTCTGTCAAACATTTAGTGTATCAGGGTTGATTGTTCCCTGCTAGGTATAGGCCTGGGTATATATTCCAGGCCTTTTGTCATGTTAACTGCTGCCGATCAATGGATTGAGGTCAGGACTTCTGATGTAGGTGGAAGCTTAGAGGGAAAAAAGTCTCAAAGATTCATTTTTTCTCGTCTGGTAACACTCCGGTCACTTATTTTTTCTCAGTTAGCCTCTGCTGTTCTAAAGTGGATATTGATCAGTGCTTTAATGCAAAGCTGTCAAATTAATTTTGCAGAGCTGGGATATGACTGGCCTAAAATGGCTTCTCCATCTGTTCTCGGCTGCAAACCTATGAATTTTAATCATGACCAGAATGGGCTGCTGGCTTTTTTTTGTTCGAAACTTGAATAGGAAAGGTTTAAACTGTAAATGCCATGGAATGGTGCTGTTTTGTTCTTTTCGGAGGCTCATGTGGCTGAGGTCAAAGAAATTATTATGTCTGCGTATTCTTGTCAGATGCTTGGAATCTTTGTGGGAGATTCCCCCCTCCCTCTCTCCTATTCATTTCTCGGCTCAACCTTCTTTTGGATCTCTCCCCCCGCACCCCCCAACCAAGCAAAGGCATGTTGTTAAACATTGGCCAGCCAATCTGAGAGTAGCTGCACCCATACCTAATGCATGAGCATTAATGCTCAATTTCCCCATACCAGTTCACCATATGATCTTAACTGAGAACTTTATCCCTACATGCATTCCATGTGGGGCTGCCCTGGGGCTGTTCCAGAAGCCATAGCCAGTAGTGCAAAGTACAGGGGCTTCATTGCTCCGTGTGACAGAATATTGCCATTGTGCTGTTGTTGTTGTTGTTGTTGCTGTTTAGTCGTGTCTGACTCTTCGTGACCCCATGGACCACAGATGTTTGGAATTCCTGTCTTCCACTGCCTCCCGCAGTTTGGTCAGACTCATGTTGGTAGCTTCAAGAACACCATCCAACCATCTCGTCCTCTGTCATTCCCTTCTCCTTGACACCTCCATCTTTCCCAACATCAGGGTCTTTTGCAGGGAGTCTTCTCTTCTCGTGAGATGGCCAAAGTATTGGAGCCTCAGCTTCTGGATCTGTCCTTCCAGTGAGCACTCAGGCCTGATTTTCTTCAGAATTGATAGGTTTGATCTTCTTGCAGTCCATGGGACTCTCAAGAGTCTCCTCCAGCACCATAATTCAAAAGCATCAATTCTTCGGCGACCAGCCTTCCATACCTCACTACTGGGGAAACCAGTGGAAGCTCTCACTTCCATACCTCACTACTGGGAAAACCATATCCTCTTTATTCCAGGACACACCCTCGTTTTCATGGGAATGTAAAGTGAGAGTTATCATAGCGATCCATAGTTAGAAGTCAGCAAATTTTTATTTTATTTTTTATTTTTTGCTCTTCAAAATATGGCAACCCCATTTAGGCTACTGCTGGAGGAATTGTACCACCAGCTGCTGGTTAGCTACTGGGCTATGTTCAAAGTGCTGGTACTGATGCACGAAGCCCAATAGAATTTGGGACCAGGTTATCTAAAAGATAGTCTTGTATACTACCCAACCGATCTCTGGGGTCTTTGTGAGAGGGGCTCCTGCAGATAGCATCTCGTCAAGATGTCCATTTCACACAATGTCGTACATCCAGAATCACAGCAACCAACCCTGGCTTCTGTTTGCATCTTGGAAGGTCCCGGGTTTTGGCACGAATCCTTCCACCAGAGCACTGGGCCAAAAGATGCTCACTGGGGTGCAAGTCAGCAAGGTAACGCCAGCAGAGCCGTCTTTAGCATATGTGCTGCTGGGGTGCAAAGATCCGCCCAGCGCCCCCAAATTTAGTTTAGCCCCCAAATTAACTTATTATGCTTATGCCAGACACCACGCTTATGCCATATCTCTTGTTTACGAAAGAAGGGAGGAGAAAGAAACAAACTTTTTTATTTGCTCATTTATTTACAATACACTTATACTTGTTGAGTCAGGGAAGCGCCGCCATTGTGAATGACAAGCGCCGCTGCTGGTAAATGAGCGCACAAAGTCGAAAGTCCTTTAGTGAAATAGTAGGTATACATTTCCGAAATACCTAGGTATATATGCATTTTCTTTTTCTAGCTTGTACAAAATTTATTTCTTATTTCATAACAGGTAGATAGTTAAGAGCTTAAGCGGCTTCAGCGGTGGGTGCCTGGCGCGCCCCAAAATTCAGCACCCCATGCACCTCCAGGTAAAGATGGCCCTGAGCACCAGATCTCTGGTGTGACCCTGCTGATGAGCACCTTCTGATCCAGTCCTCTGGCACTTGTCAGGAAGGTGGCACCAAAGTGGCTTCCGATCTGGCATGACCCTGCTGACAATCGCCACAGTGCCAGACCAGATGGCGTGCCCCTCCTGACATCCTGATTTGGGGGACGAAAATGTTGGAGGGTATGGCATTCAGTGTGGCAGTGCCTACCCTTTGGAACCCCCTCCTGTGACATGTGAGAAAGGCACTGTTCTCTGCTCTCATTTGGACACCTATTAAAGACCTCACGTTTACAACCAGCCTTGCGAGGTTTTTATTCCAGTCTGTACCTGTATCTAAAACCATAGTTTCCAAGCGGTCACACGGTAGTTTCTAAACTGTCATTAGGCATGTCTTATTGCTTTGCAGTGTCTTGAGGGGAGCAATAGGGATGCGGGTGGCACTGTGGGTTAAACCACAGAACCTAGGGCTTGTCGGTCAGAAGGTTGGCGGTTTGAATTCTCACGACGGGGTGAGCTCCCGTTGCTCAGTCCCTGCTCCTGCCAACCTAGCAGTTTGAAAGCACTTCAAAGTGCAAGTAGATAAATAGGTACCGCTCCAGCGGGAAGGTAAACAGCATTTCCGTGCACTGCTCTGCTTTCGCCAGAAGCGGCTTAGTCATGCTGGCCACATGACCCGGAAGCTGTAGGCCGGCTCCTTCAGCCAGTAAAGCGAGATGAGCAACCCCAGAGCCGCAACCTCCGAGTCGTCTGCGACTGGACCTAATGGTCAGGGGTCCCTTTACCTTTACCTTTAAGGGAAGCAATTGACAGGTAAATACATAACATTAGCCTTTAGTGTCATAGGTTGAATTCTGTGGGATACTCTGCCCACAGAGAATCAGAGGGTCCCTCTTTTCTGACTTTTAAATGCCTGCTGTAAACTTTTCTATTCCACCAAGCCTATGGAGGCAATTCAGAGCTCATCCTGCCCCAATGGTTTGTTGATGCTCATTTATAACTTGTTTGCTTTAAAATTGTTCATAACCTTCTTACACTTTTATTGTGCAGTTTTTATGCTTTTGGTGTTGTAAACCGCTTTGATATATTTTTGCGATTTCGTGGTATCTAAATATTCTTATAAGCAAACAAATAAACCATATCTATCAGGGTAAGGCCATCTGCAGCTCAACAGAACACAAGGGAGCCTCAATCTATCTTCTTGTACTGCTGAAACTTCTTACTATTACCATATCCCCTGAAGATCAGTTTTAGATTTTATATTCTGTTTTATTTTAGATTTTTGTATTCTGCTAAAATGTTTTGTAACTGACTTTGTATATTCTGGATTAAAAGAAAACCAGTAAAAAACTGAATTCAAGAGGCTTGCCCTAACTCCCAGTAAACTCATCTGAACCCACCATGGAAAGGAAAGCAGTCTCAGATCCTCCTCCAAGTAGCTCAGTTTGTCTGGAAGTCTGCACACGCCTTGTAAAACTGTGTGTGATTAGGCTTAGCTCTTAGCAGTGAGGACATCATTGTGGTAAGTCAGAGAAAACATCTGATGTGTAATCCAGTATGGGTTTCATCGCATACCAGTCACAAGCAGCAGATTGACACTGTCTAATTGATCTACTTTAGGATAGGCGTGCCTGGCGTGCTCTGGTCCATGGGGTCACGAAGAGTCGGACACGACTGAACGACTGAACAACAACAACAAATTGATCTACTTTAACCCAGTGTCATATTGAATCTGAGCAATGCCTATTCCCCTCACAGAACTACAGTTCCCAGAGTGGTTTAGCAGCCAATCTCTCTTCCCAGGCACTGTGAGGGGGATAGGCAGTGTCGGATTTACGTACAGTGGTACCTTGGGTTACAGACGCTTCAGGTTACAGACTCCGCTAACCCAGAAATAGTACCTCAGGTTAAGAACTTTGCTTCAGGATGAGAACAGAAATCACATGACAGCGATGCGGCGGCAGTGGGAGGCCCCGTTAGCTAAAGTGGTACCTCAGGTTAAGAACAGTTTCAGGTTAAGTACAGACCTCCAGAATGAATTAAGTTCTTAACCCGAGGTACCACTGTATAAGCTAAACAAGCTATAGCTTAGGGCCCCACTCGGGGTCCCCAATTTATTTATTTTTTTGCAAAATAGTTTATTTGTAAACTGTTTAACAAAGATATACAATAAATATTCCAACTGCAAATCATAATAAAAACTTTTCCAAAAATAAACAACATTGTCAGTTATTGTCATCAATTTGTTGGGTTATTGTTCCATTCCTTTCTGAATTATTACAAAAAAAAAACTGCATTAATTTAGATGGTGTTAACTGAACATATCCTTTCATCAATCCATATGTACATGAGACAAAAAGAAAGAAAAAAAAACCAAGAAATGAAAAAACAATCAAATGCCCTCCCCCCCTCCCTCCCCCAAAAACAACCTGGAAAAAAATACATAAATTAAGACTGAAAAACAGTATCAACCCCAAAAAAATTAAAGGAAAAAAAAACCTGGGTGTACATTTCCAAAATATAAGATAAAAACCAGATAAAATAAAACCTACATACGGCAACAGTGTTTTGTGTTGTGTAGGCTCCCATGATGTAAGTAATGGGCCCCGCCTGCTAGCCTGTTCCCTAAAATATCACTGGTTAGACACCTATTAGGTCCATAAATTACCATATAGCATATATTCAACACAAAAAACAGCAACAATTTGTCAGCTGGACATATAAAGGTCCCCATTACCTTCAGTAGCTTAGGGCCTCATCAAACCTAAATCCAGCTCTGGGGATAGGAGATCTCCTAACAACTCTCAGCACCCTTAAGAAACTACACTTCCCAAGATTCTTTGAGGGAAGCTGGGGCTGGTGTGATGTTGCTTTAAATGTGGAGTGCAGATGAGTCCTTAGGCTTGGCTCCTATTGAACTAGTACAAAATGGCACTGGAGACCACCATCCAACCTGGTTTTCATTGTGAACAATTTAATAGTTCTGTAAATGTCAAATGTGTGCGTGATTGATTGATGTGGCACTGCTGCTTCCCCTGCTGTTTGACTGGTGGGACAGGCAGGGGGCAAGGGAGTTAAGTTACCGTGGAGCGGGTTTCTTGAACAGCAGTGGCTCTATGATTCTTAAATCAATGCAGGTAGAAGAAGAAGAAAGAGGGGGAGAACTGGAGACACAAAGGAAGAACAAAGTGAGCCCATAAAAAAAAAAATCAATAACCCTTCCCCATAAAATAAATTGAGATTTGTGAAACTCACTTCCCCTTGACGTCAGAGGTGCCAATTCAGTGATTTCATTTAAAACCAAATTGAAAACTTATCTCAGCCACTGGTTTGTTGTGTCTCTCTCCTGAAGCTCGCTAACTTAGAAGAGGCCCACTGCTAATTATTTGCTGCACTGCATACGGGGGCAGTAACAGAACCCTTACTAGCTATGGAGATCTGCATCAACAGTTCTACCCCATGGGTGGCAGGCAGGGCAGGGTTATGATGTGGGCAGCTGTAACGAATCGGATCTAAGTTAAGGGATTTTCAGAAACCCACAGTGTTTTATAAGTTAATGGGTACCCCAGTTTGAGTGGCAGATATCCCATGGGAGGCAGGACATTCCGCTCTTTAAAAGGAGGGAGCAGCCGTTAGAGAGGGGGGAGTGGTGACTGGAAGAAGGAGGGCGTGGGGCCAGGATAGTGGTGGGTAGGTTAGGATAGGTTGAAGATGTGTATATGATGCTGAAAGAAAGAGTTTACACTGTTATGAAACTAAGCTTATAAACCATTACTGAAACCGTTATGTTCTGAAAGAAATAAAGACTTCTTATTGTTGAGCTAAGAAAATATCGTCGTTCATTTGGTCCAGTGAGCTATGTATGCTCATGAGGAGGTGAACTCAGGGAAAGGACAAAACTGACCTGCAGGGTGATAGTTTGTGTCTTGGAGTTCCCTCAGGAGGGGCTAGCGGGCGGAAACCTTGGTATTGCCACAGAGTTGCTAAGAGGGCTTAGCTAACTGATATAGTGAGGGATCTAATGAAAGAGAGACCCCGAACTGTAGGCAAAGAAGAGTTTAACCCCTGAAGCCCAGAGCAGAGGATATAATCGGCCACGGCCGCTGGACAGGAAAACTCCCATTACTAAGAGATCCCCAGATTATAAATAAAAGGGCATTGACATAACAGACGGACCGCATAGGGACAGATGGGGTGGATTGAAATTTGACCCAGAACACCTGATTCACTTAGTAACAAGGGGAGAGTGTGAAGTGGAGGTTCGTCGCAGCAGCACTCTGAGATGAGCCAAGAACCAAAAACTGGGAGCCATGGGATTTGGGAGCCATGGGAATTGTGACAGAAGAGCGATTCGGGACTGAAGAACAAGGAACCGGGAATGAGGAGCAAGCCAGAAGGCAGTGGCACAAAGTGGCGGTGTGCAACAGCAGGGGTGGAGGCCAGGAACCCAATGCAAAAATAAAAATAAAAAATGGGGGTGCCCTGGGGCCCCTGAAGTTGGTGCCAGTGCTATGGTATAGTGTGTAACGGTAAGTGTGCACATGTACATTAATGCAGCGAGGGAACATTGAGCACTGGCAGTCACTACCTGCAACAACAGAACAAGAAAAATAGCACTGGCGGATGACAAAGTCGCAGATCAAGGGGGCGGGTTTTGCTGTCCCCCAATTAAACTGACTGCTGTTTATTCCTTTATGTATTTATTTAGTCAGAAAATGGGTGCGTGTCGGCCACAGGTGGGCCTCATTCAGGTAGGTTTCTGTTGGTAGTGGTGGAGATCACAACCGTAAAGACCCCCACTACCTTTCTCAGAGGAGGCATTGGGAGAAGGGTCTCAGATGATGTTCAGAAGGTCCAAGTTTATTCTTGTTGGGAGAGGCAGTCGGTTCAACACATTCCAGAAAGACATCTGCTCCATGGTGTGCCCATAGCAAAGGAGAAGTTGTTACAAAGCTTTGCGAGAAGGTACCGGTCCATAAGGAGCTGGTGTTCTTTGATGGTCCAAGTGTTTCATGATCTACAAATGGTATAAACATAGGGAGCTGCCTTATACTGGAGGAGAGCATCGGTTCCTCCAGTTCAGCATGGTCTACACACAAAGCAGCTGTGGTTCTGCAGGGTTTAAGGCAGAGGTCTCTCCCAGTCCTCGTACCTGGAGATGTCAGGAATTGAACCTGGGACCTTTTGCATGCAAATAAGATGTTCTGCCACTGAGCTATAGCCATTCTCTTGATATAAATGTCTGGGAAAGAGAGAGGGGAAGAAAGGCAAGGGCAGCTTGAGAAGGCACCACAGGGGCAAGCAAATCAGTTGGCAGCGTTGTTGTGTTTCTCTTTGGAGGTTAACTCTGACTTGCTCAGCTCAAGTCATTCCATGGCTGAGAGCGGATTCTCGATTTGACCTCCTCAAATTGAATGTTCACTTTAGCCTAGATTTGCAGAGCTATTTGTTAATGCTTGCATACAGGGGCTGTTTTCTCCAGGGTTTTAAAGAAAAAACTCATTTCAATGTAAAATTCACAGCGTCAAATTGAAATTTATTTTGAGAAGAGTTAGCGTTCCTGATTTTCAGGCACACACAATCACGTCTGTGTCAGATGGTAATTACACTTTTTTTGTGCATCAGCTGCCTGTACAGAGTGGGGGAAAATGGAAGATAATGTTGTTCCATTGAACTATTGAAAGTTCTTTTGTTGCTTTTCGCCCAGGGAGATTCCGGACAGGCAAAGGAAAGAGGGCTCCATTTGAATCAATCTATTGCTGCAAACAAAAACATTAATTTTTTATTTATTCTTTTTTTTGGGGGGGGGGGAATTCAGGCTCTTAGACAAAACTCTGGTTTCTTTCTCCAGCCTTTGCTTTTGCTGAAGAGGATCATGATACTAACAAGCAAGCCTGCCGTAATGTTCTTCAGGAAAACCTATTGAAAATATTACTGTTACTCTCAATGCCTTTTGACAAGAAACGGAGGCCTGTCCAGCCCCTGGATGGAATTTCCTAAGTTATCTCTTACATGTACATCCTTGTCCCCCCAAGAAATTTGGGGTCTTGCACACAGTCCTCTCTGTTCTGCTTTTCCCTCACACCAACACTGTGAGGAAGATCATCTTGCAAAATAGGCAATGGACCAAGGGCATACAGGGAGTAATATTTCTATCCAGATCACCACATTCAGCTTAACCTCTAGCCACTGGACAAAGTATGGACTAGAAAAGGAGAAGAAAGACTTCAGGCAGTGTTGTTGTTCAGTCGTTTAGTTGTGTCCGACTCTTCATGACCCCATGGACCAGAGCACGCCAGGCACTCCTGTCTTCCACTGCCTCCCGCAGTTTGGTCAGACTCATGTTGGTAACTCACTGTCGCCCCCTTCTCCTTGTGCCCTCTATCTTTCCCAACATCAGGATCTTTTCTAGGGAGTCTTCTCTTCTCATGAGGTGGCCAAAGTACTGGAGCCTCAACTTCAGGATCTTCCAGTGAGCACTCAGGGCTGATTTCTTTAAGGATGGATAAGTTTGATCTTTTTGCAGTCCATGGGACTCTCAAGAGTCTCCTCCAGCACCATAATTCAAAAGCATCAATTCTTCAGCGATCAGTCTTCTTTATGGTCCAGCTCTCACTTCCGTACATTACTACTGGGAAAACCATAGCGATAGTCATGGGCTTTGAAGACGCTCAAACTCAGGACGAAAAGGAGAAATGTGCTAAGAGGAAGGCACGCTTGGCAAACCATCACTGGGATTAACTCCCACCTGGAAACCTATATCCGCACTGTGGAAGGATGTGTGGATCCAGAATTGGCCACCACTTACAGACTCACTTTAAAAACCGTGTTTATGAAAGACAATCTTACTAGGCTACGAGTGATCGCCAAAGAAGAAGACAGAATAAGCAACTTTGTTGTGTCTCATGTTTGATGCACATCTTATGAATCCTAATTCACTCATGAAGTTTTAAGTTTGGTAATGCTCACAGGACTCTCTTATGAGGAGAGCCATGCAAAGAAGGAAGAAAATCTGGATTTGTTTTTCATCTGCACAGAGCAAAGCACAGAGCAACACAGAAAAAGTTCCACCCTCCTTAACAGAATATTTTATTTTTATTTTTTATTTATTAATACAAGGCAGCCCTGTATACAGAAGATCAAACCTATCCATTCTGAAGGAAATCAGCCCTGAGTGCTCACTGGAAGGACAGATCCTGAAGTTGAGGCTCCAGCACTTTGGCCACCTCATGAGAAGAGAAGACTCCCTGGAAAAGACCCTGGTGTTGGGAAAGATGGAGGGCACAAGGAGAAGGGGACGACAGAGGATGAGATAGTTGGACAGTGTTCTCGAAGCTACTAACATGAGTTTGGCCAAACTGTGAGAGGCAGTGAAGGATAGGCGTGCCTGGCGTGCTCTGGTCCATGGGGTCACGAAGAGTCGGACACGACTGAATGACTGAACAACAACAAAGCCCATGACACCTTTGGTAAAGGCTGTTCTCCAGTTGGAGCACTCGCAGGCCAGTGTTTCCCAGTTGTCGGTGTTTATACTACTTTTTTTAAGATTTGCCTTGAGACAGTCTTTAAACCTCCTTTGTTGACCACCAGCATTACGCTTTCCATTTTTAAGTTCGGAATAGAGTAGTTGCTTTGGAAGACGATAATCAGGCATCCGCACAACATGACCAGTCCAACGAAGTTGATGTTGGAGAATCATTGTTTTGACACTGGTGATCTTTGCTTCTTCCAGTACACTGGCATTAGTTTGCCTCTCTTCCCAAGTGATGTGTGTAAATTTTTGGAGACTCGATCTTCTGTAACCTTTGTGAAATCCAGAATGGGCACCCTGATATTTGGAAGTGTTGAGTCATTGATTGCTACAAGTGCTGCATGAACAACTATGCATAAACAGATTGGGGGTGCTTCTGAATCCAGCTCTGTCACTGGAAACACAGGTAGCTTGCTCACAGTAGATCAGGCATTAGTGACTCCAAAATTGGAGTATTGCGATGCACTCTTTGTGGGGGTTCCCTTGCACTTGATACAGAAACTGCAGTTTGTGCAGAATGCTGCAGCACGGTTTCTGACAGGAGGGAGACCCTGTATAATCAGAGTCGCACTGATTGCCCATTTGCTACCACACCAAATTCAAGGTGTTACTGTTATTATATAAAGCCCTTAATAGTTTGGGACACGTTTACTTGTGGGATTGCTTTACCCCACTTTGGAACACCCTGCCTATTGACAAGAGTGTAATATTTCCATCTTTAGTGACTTCACTATAATCTTTTCAGTGCCTGCTTGACACAATTTTCTTCAGTCTATCCAGAAATGCAGACATTTATTATTTGGGCTTCATTTCTTTTCAGCTACCATTGGTTTTAATCATCTTTTGAATATGTTTAAATACCTCCTTCAATTGTTTTAAATTGATAATTTTAATGCTTTGTTTTATATTTTTGTAAACAGCTTAGAGGGGTTTTTTATACACAAGTGGCACATACATTTTGTTAAACAAAATAAATAAAACACACGGGTGAAGATTAGCAAGGAACTCTGCAAAATTGATACTGACAATAACTATTTCTCCTCTAATCTTATTTTCTTGAAGTTTGTGGATAATACTTGCAATGTTACAAAGTGTTCGCCTTGTGAATGAGATCATTTATGAATGTCTTCAGCATTTCCCAATTAATTTTTGGATATGCCAAACTATTTTTTTCTCAGTTATTTAAGTTGCAATCATCCACATCCTGAACTCAGTGGCACTTATTATATAGACTATAGTAGACTATATAGGACTGCATTGCTGACACATCTTAAGCTTTGCTAGAAGAAGGTATGCATTCACTACCTATGCAGATGAGTACAATGGTGCCTCACAAGACGAAATTAATTCGTTCCGCGAGTCATTTCGTATTGCGAAAAATTCATCTTGCGAAGCACCGTTTCCCATAGGAATGCATTGAAATTTAATTCCCATAGGAATGCATTGAAATTTTCGTCTTGCGAAGCACGACCATAGAAAAATTCGTCTTGCAAGTCACCTAAAAAATCGCAAAACCCTTTCGTCTAGCGAGTTTTTCGTTGTGCGAGGCATTCGTCTTGCGAGGTACCACTGTATAAAATCCAGATCTTCTTCATACATTGGATGTGATTTCTTGCAAGAAACTGAGTTGATTAATGTGGATCTCTCCAATGCATTTTTTTCCCTGGGGGGGGGGGGATTTTCTCTGTTTCCTTAGTCTCACGTTCCTGAACATTTTCTCTCCTTCTCGCCCTTTGATTCTGTATTGATTTTGACAGCGAAACATCCCTCTCGACTTGCCACACATCTTCTCTCAATATACCTATCTCCTCCACATTTTTGACAAACTGGATTGCCATTTGAGCTCAACCTGCCGGTGGGTCGTCAAATTCTCTAGAAGTAGTGCTTCAGAGCCATTCTACAACTGACCCACAGCTTCTGGCTCTCTTGTTATATATTAGGCTGCAGGGCCGTCTCATCCATAGGGGCTAGTGGCGCGGCCCACTAGGGCGCCGGCCCCCCAGGGGCGCCCCATGAGCCCGCTGGCATACCAGGCGCCCCCTCCTCAACCCACCCCCGCCCCCACCGGCAGGCTGTCGGCCAGGTGCTCGTGCGCCGGTGGCACAGCCGCTGCCGCCCATGCCGGTCCCGGGTGGGCTGCGAGCCGGCTGCCCTCACTTCCTGTCCCCAGGAGCACTGGAAGGGCACGCAGAGCCCCGCGCCGCTCCAGTGCTACGCCCCTCATCCCCCGCTCACTCACCCCCCCTCCCGAGGGGCAGCAAGCGTGGGAGGGAGGCGGCGGATAGGCGGCACACCGGGGGTGCCAGAGGGATTGCCGCACCACGGTGGCAGATCTCCCTAAGACGGCCCTGTTAGGCTGAACTGTGTTGATGGACCAGAGAAAACTAGGCAAGGATAGCCAATGTGGTGGTCTCCAGATCTATTGAGACTGCAGCTCCTTGGCTGTTGGCCATGCAGATTAGGGCTTATGGGAATTCTAGCCCAAGGGCATCTGGACAACACCACATTGGCTATCCCTGAAATATGGGGCAAGAGAAAAGCAGGTTATAGAAAGATAACTTTCATTTAGAGTTTACTGTTAGCAGGCACGCCAGGGTCCGACCAACACTGCGCGGCCCCGGTGCACGCATATGACATCACACAGTGGAAGGAGGCACAGTGGGGCCCCGCGCACCCTTTGAAAGGCCCAATGGGGGCCTGCCCCCCTCATTGAATTTTTTTTGGGGGGGCCAGTCCCCATGGGCCTGCACAGATGGCATGCCTGACTGTTGGTTAATAGTCTCTTTCAAAAAGTGTTCTCTTCACATATTGCTCTCTGGATGTGGAGGAGAAAGAGAAATATGTACCCTGGGGGAACTCTTGAGGGCAAGTCAGAGTGGTCTGAAGGGCTGCATTTGTTCTCTGAGCTTGTGTCTCCCCAACCCAGATATACAGTCAGGGCCGTCTTAACCATAGGCATTAGGGGTGTGGGGCACCTGGGCTCTCAGGCGTGCCAGGACGAGAGTCCATAGTCCGAGAGTTGGAGTCTGAGGAAGAACCCGGCCGTCGGAGCACCACGGCGGACTCTTCTGCTGTCGGCGGCTCTGGGCCATGAGTTCGGGGGCTAGCAAGCCAGTGAGGCACTGAAGCGGCCAGCCGGCTCCGCCCTCCTGCATGCCTGGGATTGGCGTAAGGCCACGGAGAGCCCCGCCCAGAGCGTGCTGCCCACCTGACGAGGCGCCTGGCCTAGCACCGCCACCTCGCGCTCCTCTGTGCCCTTCACACCCGGGGCTGAGTGAGGCACTGAGGCAGCCTGCCAGCTCTGCCCTGCCTGCACGCCTCGACAGCCGGCCCAGAGCTCACTGCCTCCCCCCCAAAAAAACGTTGACAGCTCTGGGCAACCTGGGGGGGGGGGCAGCGCCGGATAGATTTTTGCATCCGGGTGCTGAATATGCTTAAGGCAGCCCTGTATACAGTGAGATTGGGAAAACTGTTTGTTTGTTTGTTTGTTTGTTTGTTTGGGGGGGAATTCATTCCCTTAGAGGTAATCTGACAGGAGCCACATGCTGATGGTGGTGAGGCTCAGAGATGGCAGTGGACAGGGCTAAAGCCAAACATGCAAGTATAGCTCAGTTGGTTAGACCATGGTACTGATAAGGCCAAGTCTGCTGGTTCGATTCCCGTAAGGGACAGCTGCATAATCCCGTATCACAGGGGGTTGGAACAGATGATCCTCAGGTTCCCTTCCAACTCTGTGATTCTATGTTTCTGTGGTCAAGGCCAGATTCAGAAGTGGGTGGAGGCAACCCTTTTCTCTTTGTCTGCCAAATCCTTCACACCCACACCCCACAAAATCAGGCGGGGGGGGACACAGGTTGCCCCCCCATTTTACATGCACAAACACTCCAGCAAAATCTGAGGGAGCTGTGAAGGGGGCAGGAAGCTCCCCCAAATGGCAGCCTTAGTCACGCACCCTAATGTCATTTCCAAAAGGCATCCCTAGAATCTCTCCAGAGGACAAAAATAGGGAGAATGGCAATGTTTCACTAGAGGCGGGTGTCAGAAAAATGGGGAAGACATTCCTTGTTAAACAGGGGCAGATGAAATCTATGCTGCAGTTCGCCTTCTGACAAGATGCTTCAATGACGACCTCAGAGATGAAGACAGGAAGAAGGTCTCACCTCAGATGTTTCCTCGGAAGATAAGGGTTTTCCTTTGCAGCAAAGAACCTCAGACATCTCGAATAATGTATGTAGCTCTGGGGTGGTTTCTGACAGTGCAATATTGTGTATAATAACAATTACCAATGACCTCTATTAGGTTGTCCAGTCACATTAAAACCAGCACATTTGGAACCTGCCACAGCCAATTTGCCTCAAGAGAGGTTTTATTCAGGGCGATATGATAGAGCTGTAAAGCAATCTTTTTTCATTTAAATAGTTTAATTGAGGAATGCTATCCAGTGTCTCAAAATTTAATGTATACAACAATTTGTTCCCTCTCCTCCTCCTCCTCCTCCTCTTCCCTCTCTCTTTCTTTCTCTCTCTCTCTTTCAGAGCTGAGTTGGAAGAAAATGACATCTGATTCTTATAGTAAGAAAGCAATTACATTTTGGCGTCTGCTATGCCCATCTGCATATGTTTTTAAACATAAAAAGAAATTCTTAATATGTAATTGTCAGGTAATAAAAAGGGGGAAATATTTTACTTTGCATTTATGAAGTAATTTTTCAAAAGCATAAGGGAATTGCATCTTCACGATCTTATGTTTATTACCACTCTGCTAATGCTACAAGTTCAGACATTTGGAAAAAAAAGAGAGAGAGGAAAACATCGATAGAGCTCACATCTAAGCATGATAATACACTCTAAAGTAATTAGGGAAAGGGAAAATTATAGAAGGAGTTATCTGTATACTGAGGCTCCAAGGGGTGATTCGGATGCTACTGACATCAAGGAGAAAACTTTCGGCTAGTTCCAAGAGGTTGCAATTGAATATGATTAGAAGTGTCATTAACATTTAGGCCATTTGTTTCTCCCAACATAGACGGCACTGCTCTTCTCCTTTTTTCACCTTTCTGACTTCTGATTCATCCCAGGCCCGTACAGGCAGGCTGTAGAAATCTGCATTGAACGCAGAAGGTCCCAATTCAAACCCTGGCATCTCTAGGGCAGACTGGGATCATTCACTGTCTGAAATCCTGCAGAGCTGCTGCCAGGCAATATTGATCTAGGTTGAACAATGTTTTGACACAGTAAAGGTGTGGGAATGTTAAGGATAGTAGGGAAGGATATATTGAACAAGTATTATCGTTCCCTCACTCACGCTAGTAAGTGATGTAGCAGAGCAGATTCCCTTCAATACAGCTGTAAGCAGGTTTGCAGATTCGTTTGAATCTCTTAGTTAAGATCATTTCCTGGTGTCCCCTTTGATCCCTCCTAAAAGAATAAAGACATGGGAGTAAAGTAACAAAAGGTTTACTCACATTTCAGTTCACGATACGATCCCTGAAAGGCAGGCTTTGCTTGGTACTTACACAAAGAAACTGTCAGTACTGAACTCATGTACTTGTTGTAGCGTGGGGTTAGTGATTTCAGTAAGTGATTTCAGCTTTCTGACATAGCAGGCAGGAGACAGCTTCTTCATGTAACACTCTTTATTCAGGCAAACAAGACTGGAGACTGAGGAGAGGGAAGCTACATTTATAGGGTTAGAAGACTGGCTAGAAAGGATACATTTTGGAGGGAACAATCTCAAGCAATCACAAAGCTGCCTTTTGGTGGGAACCAATAAGACTGAGGATCCAAATACAGCAGCTTAAATGGACCAATCGTAGCTTATCCTTCTGGAACAGAAAGGCAGTTACTTTACCCTAATGCGAATACAGACAATAGTAATACAGATATAAAAACTATTGAATCAATACACAACAGCAAAGTTACATTGAGACAAAGTGGCTGCCGGAGAGCAGCATGGAAGCAAAAAAGAGAACAAGACAACAGAGAGAAGACTGAGAGACGAACTGAGAAGATGGCTGCGTGACTCAGCTCTTTTGTGGAGTCAGCCAGGGCCATGCTCATCTCCCAGGTCACATGCACGGGGAGGATGCTCCAGACCAGTGGAACAGGAAGTAACACTGACTGGATGTCCCCCTGCCTGTGCCTACTCTAGGGAAATAAGGAATGTTTCATTTGACTGTACTAATGGATGACATCCCACAAAAAGGACACCTCCTTGGTTCCATTTCAGGGGGGCTGGATTTGACCTATAAAGCCCATCTCTGGACACTTTCACAACACATGACACATACCTTTCAAGAGTCCTGAATTTCCCAGGACATTCCTGGATTTACAAAAGCCGTCCCGGCATCTGATTTGATCCCAGAAGGTCCTGTTTCCCCCCTCCAGCACCACCGCCGAGCTCAAAAGGATGAGCCACTGCTTGCAGCCATCTCTGGTGTGTGCAATTGTTCTGCGCTCTCACGCCAGTCAGCTGGCTCCAAAAGCATGGTACGCCCTGATTTTCATGAGAGGCATGTTGGGTGACACCCTGAGCCTTTGTAGGTGGAGTCCCAGGCCAGGTGCAAATAAGCCATGCAAAGTAGGGAACAGGTTTATTGCAGGACTCACAGCCAGCCCCTGCATAAAGCTTAAATAAATAGGCCAAGTTGTAGTCGAAGGCAACTACTTCCGCCTTACAACTGATGACGAGGAGGAGGAGGAGGAGGAGGAGGAGGAGGAGGAGGAGGAGGAGGAGATGCTCAATTCTATTTGTACCATAAGCAAGGATGGGCAAATGTGTTAACTCTGGTTTTGCTCAGTTTCTTTGCATCAGTTGCGGTTGTTTTTTCAAGTCCTAACGATAATTCATCAGTATTCAAGTGCAAATTTATCCTAATATACACATATTTGTATACATTTTTGCCTAATATAAGCAAAGCAACTTTTCGAAATACAATGTGTTTTGGTATTATTACTTTCACTGATGCTTGCATTTGGTGCACACTTTGCCCTGCTATATGCATTTTTGGGCATTTTGCTTGGCTGGAGAACTTCGCCGCCGCATTCGGTGAGTTGTGAGTTCTGAAGGATGGCTGTGTTTCGGGTCACATATTGTTTTGAAATGTCCAAGTTAGGCAGGTTCGCCTTTAGATGCAAATTTCTCCCAACGTCCCAACGCAAAAGACACGTCCAGAAATGGTTTGGTAAACCATTGCAGACGTGTATTCTCGTGTTGCCCATGCAATTTGCGTGTGAATGTAGATCTTTGTTGCTGCATTAGGGATTGAGCCCCCTACACAGACACACACACACACACACACACACACACACACACACTCATAGAATAGTAGTCCAACCCACCTTAATGGAAGAACCACAGTTTCATAATATCCATCTTTGACCACATCTCAGCTGAATTAACCAGATCAGACACTCCAAGTGTCCCCATTTTCCAGGGACACTCCTGGATTTACAGAAGCTGTCCTGGTTTCTGATTTGATCCTGGAATATCCCTCTTTTCCTTTGGACGTCCCTATTTCCATTGGAGAAATGTGGGAGGGTATGGAGCTATGCGAACCCCCCCCCCCACCAGCCTTCTGAAGGCAGCTTCATATAGGGAAGTTCCTTAATGTTTAATGTTTTGTCATTTTTTATATATATGTTGGAAGCCGCCCAGAGCGGTTGGGGCAACCAAAGCAGATGGATGTGGTATAAATAGTAAAACTATTATTATTATTATTATTATTAGGAATAGGATGTCCCTATTTTCATTGGAGAAACGTTGGAGGGTATGACAGATGAAACCAAATGGCTCTCCAAACAACTTCCTGGCTTTTTGTGAGCTACATACATGCCCCCATTGGCTTTTGAACAGCTACATAGTTGTTCAAATTACAGGCACACGCACACACACACACACACAGACAGACACACACAATGAGTTATATATTCACTGAAGAGGTCTTGTGTGTAGGAATATTGTTATTATTATTTTAAAGGAAGCCCGGCAGAAATTGGAAATGGAATAGCTTGGAGAGAGAGAGAAAATATATCCTGGTTCAGCTTTTAATCAAATTGTAGCAGGCAGTATTTCTAGGCCCTATTTAAAACTAGCACAATAGCAGAATAGCTTCCTCCAGACTCTATACCCACTTAATGCTGCCCTAACAAAAGAGCAAGGAAGAACCTCAAAGAAACCCTCGGAGATGCAATCTGTACGCCTGGTTTTTTTTTTAACCCTGCTGAATGACTGCTTGAAATGTATTTGCCTTCCGCCTCCGACATACTTAAGATCTCAGTAATAATAACAATAATAAGATGATTCCTGAACCGACGGTGCCTGGCAATTGAACGCTCGCCCGGCCCGCGCATTCTTGATAGTAATTTAGAACATTAAGTAATTGCTCGGGTGCCTGCTGCGAAACTTTCAGAAATCTACTCCAAAGCGAGAGAGAGAGACAAAAGGGAGGCAATGAAATCCAATTGCGCTAGGATGGCAGGCAGATGGGGCCTGCTCTCTAATGCCATCGAGTCTATTCACGGCAGGGTCTTTGGAGAAGGGTAAGGGTTCTAGTCCGTGCAACATCAGGGACATCAATGGCAGCGGAAGTGGAAATGAAGATCTGTGCTCTGTGATGGAAGTATGTTTTTGATTCAGGCAACTGGGAAAAGCGTTCAGTCAAGCCTTGCCAAGGCTGTAGTTCTCTCTCTCTCTCTCTCTCTCTCTCTCTCTCTCTCTCTCTCTCTCTCTCTCTCTGTGTGTGTGTGTGTGCGTTTTAAACTTATTTAGCAAGATTTACAAAAAAAAATTTTTAGAAAAAAACCTCTAAAATTGTAGAAAATATTAATCAAATGTTAGCAATGAAAACAGACAAAATTATCATTATAAAATAATAGCAGTAACAATAGTTATAATAAAATAATCAAAACAGAGATTAAAATTAGCAGATCCTCTGAATCTGCTGGCTTTATCTGTTTGATAGTTGTATCTGTTTCATTTATATAATGATTTATTGTTGTTGTTGTTGTTGAACAACTGTATAGATTGCTTCACAGCATAAAGTCATGGAAACAGAGTGCAAGATTTAAAAAAGAATGAAAGACCAAACAAACCCCACAAGTTATAAAATATATAAAATCGTAGAATTTTAGGGTTGGAAGGGGACCTAAGAGACATCTAGGCCAACCCCCAGCAATGAAGGAATTCCTGACAAAAAACAACAACCCATCCCTGCAAATCCAAAGCCAGCACAACAATTTCATGAGGTATAAAATTAATATGGTGTTTATGTAATAACAATAACAGTAACAATTTAAAACAAAAATAAAACCAACAGATTTTAAAATCAAATGCATGTAATAAATTGTCTGTCTTTTGTTGTTGTTGTTGTTCAGTCATTCAGTCGTGTCCGACTCTTCGTGACCCCATGGACCAGAGCACGCCAGGCACGCCTATCCTTCACTGCCTCTCGCAGTTTGGCCAAACTCATGTTAGTAGCTTCGAGAACACTGTCCAACCATCTCATCCTCTGTCGTCCTCTTCTCCTTGTGCCCTCCATCTTTCCCAACAAATTGTCTGTCTAGGGAGGCTCAACTAAACGAAACAAAACAAAAACCTTTAGCCGTTGTTTTAATTAGTGCAACGAAGGAGGAGTAAGGCTAAGGTGGGGGAGAGGTTTTCGTGCCACGTTTGAGGGAATGTCCGGACAAAAATGCAATAAACAAATGCCGGATTGTGCAGCAACGACACCCAACCATTTGCTTGAAGAGCCATGAAATGGAAAACCAGAAACTGACAAATGCAGAAGTCAGTGCCACCTCAGAGCTTGGCATAAATCTCTGTTGCCACAATCACCTTCTTGGGCACTTCCTTTCATGGACTATATCAGTACCTTCACCATCCCTTGGTCACATCCACAAACTCCTTAACCTATGCAGTGCCGGATTTATGTATAAGCTAAACAAGCTATAACTTAGGGCCCTACTCTCCTGGGCCCCCCGAAAAAAATTAAAGGGGAAAAAACACCTGGATGTACATTTCCAAAATATAAGATAGAAAACAAAGCAAATGGCTTTAGATACCTATTAGGTCCATAAATTACCATATAGCATATATTCAACACAAAAAACAGCAACAATTTGTTGTTGACAAAGGAAGCATTTTTATTGGGTATAGTGGATGAAGAGATGCTTAAGGGCAATCAAAAACTGTTTATGTAAGCAACAACTGCAGCAAGAATCCTTTTAGCCCCAAAATGGAAACAACAAGAAATACAAAAAAAAAGAAGAAGAGTGGCAGATGAAGATAATGGACTTTGTGGAACTGGTGAAGCTGGCTGGAGAAATCCGAAACCAGCGTGATCAAGCTTTCCAAAAAGACTGGAGTAAATTTATACAATACTTGAAGGACTATTGTAAGCAATTAACAACGCTAGCAGGGTTGTAAGAAGACTTGTAATGATAATGGTCACACCCTTTTAATATTTATTGAAAAATTGTGATATTCTGAATGAGTGAAACGTAAAATGTAAAATGTATAAATGCTATGATGTACAAATGAATTCTGAAAACCATGAGGTGGGAGGGAGGGAAGTCGACAGCCTCGTATGAGCAAAAGGAGTAAAGTGGATAACGAAGATGTGTTTAAATATTTGTTGTTGTTGTTGTTCAGTCGTTCAGTCGTGTCCGACTCTTCGTGACTCCATGGACCAGAGCACGCCAGGCACGCCTATCCTTGACTGCCTCTCGCAGTTTGGCCAAACTCATGTCAGTAGCTTCGAGAACACTGTCCAACCATCTCATCCTCTGTCGTCCCCTTCTCCTTGTGCCCTCCATCTTTCCCAACATCAGGGTCTTTTCCAGGGAGTCTTCTCTTCTCATGAGGTGGCCAAAGTACTGGAGCCTCAACTTCAGGATCTGTCCTTCTAGTGAGCACTCAGGGCCGATTTCCTTGAGAATGGATAGGTTTGATCTTCTTGCAGTCCATGGGACTCTCAAGAGTCTCCTCCAGCACCATAATTCAAAAGCATCAATTCTTCGGCGATCAAATATTTTATATATAAAAAAGAAAGAAGCACATGAACATTCCCCAGTCAGGAAAATGACTCTTTTTCCCTAAGCCTTTACCAACCACGTTCAGCAGCCAGTATCCAAGGTTGACTCGGCGCCCAAGGTGCGTGAGTCAGCAGAGATGCCATACATGTTATTGCGGACATGCATCACCTTGATGCGATTTCTGCTCGATGCTCGGTAGCAGATATTAATGAAGCAATTAATAGAGCTTAAGAGTGATTTCCACTGCCAAATGCTGAATCCAGCTGAGCCATTTTATTACGGCTGCGTCAGAACCGCTCTCCAAGGTCCTGTTTGGTGTAGGCCAGCCCCCCCCGACCCCGCCCTTCATTGAAATCACCGCTGCCTTCCTTGGTTCTCTTTTGTTCCCTTTGTAGTTACTTGGCGGTGTGAGTAGTTGCCAAATCCCAGAACAAACTGGGATTTTGACGCGGTCTTGTGGGTCTGCCCCCTGCTGGACCACTTTAGACCAGGTTCCAGAAGCCACTTAATAATAATTGTAATAATTGTAATTTATTATTTGTACCCCATCCATCTGACTGCGTTTCCACACCTGTCTTGGAGTCCACACCTTGCCCATAAATGGCTTTAATTTGATAGCAGATCAAGCAGCAGGGGGGTGGGTTGGTGATGGTGGTAGCTGGATGATGATGATAATGATTCCCTGCCCATCTGAAATCAGTTGCCCCAGGCATTCTTGGTGGCTTCCAACAGATATAAAAACATAACAAAACACCGACCATTACAAACTCCCCTATACAGGGCTGCCTTCAGATGTCTTCTAAAAGTTGTGTAGTTTATTTATCTCCTTGACATCTGATGAGAGGGCGTTCCACAGGAATAATAAATAATCACATTAAGGCTGCAGTCCTACTCAGACTTACCTGGGGGTAAGTGCCATTGAACTGAATCACGATTGCTTCTGAGTAGACAGAATTCTACTCTTCCTAGAATCATCAGAGCAGGAGTCCAAAACGACTCCCTCTTAGAAATCTCTCCTGCAAGGAGATCTGCAGACACTCTTAAAACAGATGACTTTGTTTAAGCAGTCTTCTAAGAATTATTAAAGGAACTGCAGGGCTACACCTCCTTTGCTGAAAGACCAGCAAAGTCTGGGACTCAGGTATGCAGCTCCAAATAAAAGGTTTTAAGTGTGTTGCAAAGTGCAATATACAAATGCGACACTAGATGGCGACAGTGAGCTATGGCAAATTCAATTATTATTATTTTTCAAAACGTTTTTTTAAAAAAGCATTTCCACAGCGTTTTTTATATGTGTGTAGATTCCACCTAGCTCCATCAGGCTCCTCACTAAACTCTCATCAGCACCCATCACATCAGGAGACCAGAGAGGGACAAAGATGAACCTGTGGGGTCCTGCTCTATTGAAAGACCAGCAGCTTTTAGCTCCTTCCTTCCTTGACATTGTTCCATTCCAGCTGGTCATTACAAAAACCCTGTAACTAGTGCCTGAGTTTCCCTTATTCCTCTTCCCTCCCAATCCCCTTTCCTTTTGTGTCATGTTTTTCAGATTTTAATTCCAAATGCAGGGCTTGTCTTATTAAAGTGGTACCTTCTTGGTTTAAGAACAGCTTAGTTTATGAACAACTTGGAATAAGAACGCTGCAAACCCGGAAGGAGGTGTTTTGGTTTGGGAACTTTGCCTTGGAAGCAGAACATGTTCCGCTTCCTGTTGAGTGTGTGCCATTTGCAAATTGAGTCCCCCGCTGCTAATCAGAGGCTTCCTGTTGAGTCTGTCGGCTGTCGAGTCCCGAGCACCCACACAACACAGAGGTGATATTTGGAGCTTTTGTTTTTGCTAATTTTTTGAGTTTTTGTTTGTGTGGCTTTTTCATTTATTTTTCATTTATTTTTTTATTTTTTTACTGTGACTTGTTCTTCGTTTTATGGGACTGTCTTGTGACCGTGGCTTGTGACTTCATTTTTGTGACTTGTTTTTGTAACTGTGTGGAACTCAGTTCAGCTACTGGTTGATTGTGTGACTGCAGAAATGGATAAAAACTGCCACCCTCCAAATAATGACTATCATCGGTGCAAGTAAGAAAAAATAATAATTTTAATTTCTATCATCTACAATACTGTCTTATTTATTTTGTTGTACAGTACATTGATTATTGCCTTCATTTTATGGATCAATGGTCTCGTTAGATAGTAAAATTCATGTTAAATTGCTGTAATTAGGGGTTGTGTTTCATTGCCTGGAACGGATTAATCCATTTTCCATTACCTTCTATGGGAAAGCACGCCTTGGTTTAAGAACACTTTGGTTTAAGAACGGACATCCGAAACAGATTAAGTTCGTAAACCAAGGTACCACTGTATTAACATGTGTAAACTGCTCTGGGCATTTTGGGGACAGGGATTTGTGTGTGTGTGTGCGTGTGTGTGTGTGCGCACACACACACACACACACACACACACACTTTACATAAATAACAGGAGAGAACTTGAACAAGATATCCTTTCTCCATTCACTTGAAAGGAAGTCCCGTTGACTCCAACAGGACACTTCAAATTAAACGTACTTAGAATTGCAGTGGGGTAAATCTCCCCGCTTTGAATCGTCACGGATCGGGAGACATAAATAATGATTTTCTGCCTCCACCATCTCCCCAGGTATATTTAGTCAGTCAGCCATTTGAGCGAGAGTCTCCCTTCCTTTCTTCCTTCCTTTATTTTTAGAATGCTACGTTCTATCCAGCTTGCTGGTAGGGAAGGAGAAATTAAAAGAAGCCTCTGTTTCGGGGATGGGTTATTTATTACCACAATTAGCAGCTAAGTTCTGGTGCGGTGCCAAGAGAACCTTCCTAATTTGTCAACCATGTCACTCGGCACACAAGAAGCTTGAAGGAATGGTGGATTAAGGCGGGTGATTGTGGGTGGTTTATGAAACTTTTTATGGGCATCTGTACAAACAAACCTTTCGAGGATCGTTTTAATGGGCTTGCCTGCCGAACGAGACCGAGCACCAGCGTTCCTCAATGGTCCACGGCACCCGGATTAATCAGAGATTCAGCTGGCAATCAGTGCTGCTGGTTATTTGATTTTTCTGAATAAATAACAAACTGTAAGTGATCGTGTTTATTTATTGACAAATTAAAGGCCAATGATATTTCCTTTGCTGCAGAGTGGTGTGTTTTCTTCTTCTTTTTCTTGGCAGAGAGAAAAGCATGTGTTTCATTTGATTTCATCCCAGGGCTGTGAGGGATCCCACTCCCTCACCCTTTTCGATTCTTCCCCAACCGTGACTCTCCCTAGCTTTCACTGTCCACTAGGATGAATCCTTCATTGGTTATATGGGAGTGTCTCTGGGGTACCTCAGTGCTTTACGTTCTTAAAGTGAAACTCCTGCCACCTTGGGATCTCCCGCCCTGGGTTCCCAAACTGCTGCAGCTTGCCCTTTCGTTCTGGCAACTGCGTGGCACCTTTGGCTTCCCTGCCCAGTCCTCTGTGTGTTAGGTAAATAAGCCACCCGTCCCTTTTACCTCAAGGAAACCTCTCGTGCTTTTCCCCTCAACCACACCTCTAGAGGTACTGACACACTGCCACAGTCAGCGAACGTTTAAACACTTTTAACTTTATTAAGGTAACTTGAAAACATGGATATCTTGAGTCAGTACTGGTACAAATCTTCTTATATAATTCAGCTCAGTTACAATCTTTCCTGCATCCCGTTAGCAATGGTAAATGACCTTTCCTCCCATTCCCCAAAGCCTAACCTCGCAGTTTCTCTTTCTAAACCTCCACACCCAACTGCCAAACCCCCAACCGCCTTTCTAGGTTGTTCCCCCTCCTTTTAGAATGCCCAGTAGCTCCGCCTCCCAGGGAACACCTACCTAACATGGGAGTGATAGGTTAACCCATGATGAACCAGGCCTTATTCCGCCACATTCGTCCCACCCCCAAAGTCATTGCATAGGCATAGTTATACATTTTAAACAATGCCGAAGCAATGTATTGGAGCTTAATCAAAACCAACAACCTAGTATTTCCCTTTGTACACAACTTCTATGTTGCAACATAACTTAACAAATAATTTACCTTTTCCTGTATCTTATTTCCACCATAACAACTAATTTGGCACTTATACACATTTCTAATTTGGAATAACATTTGCTATCACTCTAAAGAGTCCGTCCCAGGAAACCTCGAGATTCCGCTGTCGTCTGGGTCTCAACACCAGGACTTGGTCACCAGGTTGGAAATTCCGATCTCTGCGTGTGCGTCGTACCATCTTTTCTGTTGTGCTCTCTTTAAATTACAGGATGATAGTTCCTTAAGTTCCTGTAAATCACTTTGTAGATCCTGAAGATAGGTTAAGACGTCCGCGTTCCCAATGGGTTCCTTTCCAGTCCCATTCCGGGTCAATAAAACCACGCTTTTATTCTGTCTCTGGTTTTATTAATGCTTAGATAAGCAGCCATGGGTGACTCCAGTGCCAACTGTAAAACTTGTAGTCGGTATTTCCGGGGCAAAACCAACTTTTTTTTTCATTTTCCATTTGGCTGCACCTTTTCTCCTTTTGGCTATTTTCATTTTCCACTTGGCTGCACCTTTTTCCCTTTTGGCTATTTTCATTTTCCACTTGGCTGCACCTTTTCTCCTTTTGGCTGTTTTATGATGTCTCCCTTCTATTGCAGTAGACAGGCAGGGATTCTCTAAAGTCACTTCAGAGTCAGGACCCTGCACCTCATCCCACAAGTCTCTCAGAGATTCATCTTCCCCCTGTTCCACTAAAAACTGGGTGCTAGATTCCTGTGCATTCGGTAGCGTAATCAGTACTTCCTCTCCCACAGGCTCTGTGTTTGGTGCAGTAATGGCAGGATTTGAACCCACAAGGGCTTCTGGTTTCGCTCTTGTGATAGCATGTATTTGAGGTCTCCGTTTGGCTAGGTCGTTGCCTATCAGGACAGGAACCTCCAGATCATCCCAAATACCCACTGTCCACTTGCCATTAAAATCTTGATACTGAATATTCACTTCTGCTACCTGCACCTCAAACTCCGGTCCCCATATACCTTTTATGCTGTAAGACTGGTTTGAGAGATATTGTTCCTTAGGAATACAACTAGATCTCATCAGGGTAACTTCCGATTCAGAGTCCTGTAGTCCCACTAACTCTTGTCCATTTACTCTGACAGTCTCCAAAAATTCCTTATTAACCTCTTCCTCAGATCTCCAGACCTGCATAACTTTTGCAGTAGCCTCGGTTTGACTATACGTTGGCTCCTGGACTGGTTTCTGCGGAAGGTTTTTTATATCCGTCTGAAGTAACAGTTTTACTGGCTTCGCAACAGCAGCTGCAGTTTGTGCCTTGACCACTAGAGAGCATTTATTTTGTATGTGACTCTCACTTTCACAAAAGAAGCACGTAATTTTCTTTTGAGGAGACTTATCAGACTCGGATTGTCTGACAGGATTAGGTTCTTGTTTTTCCTTTCTTTCCCCAACTTGCCACAGTTTATTTTTCTGTGAAGGCATAAAGAATGTGACTTCATTACTATCTTGGCTCTGAGATAATTTTGCTCTTAGCCGTATCTCCTCCAGCCTCAGTCTTCCCAACTGCAATTCTCTCTCCATAGCGAATCTCTCCCGTTCTGCCATAACCTTGGCTAATTGTATTCTTTCAGATTGCATTCTCTCCTCAGCAGCTATCTTAGCCTTTTCTTCCTCAACCTTCGCTAATTGTACCCGTTCTTCTGAAGCTAAACGCTCCTTCTCTTTCTCAGCTTCCAATTTATTTTTCTCTTTTTCAGCTTCCAATTTATTTTTCTCTTTTTCAGCTTCCAATTTATTTTTCTCTTTTTCAGCTTCCAATTTATTTTTCTCTTTTTCAGCTTCCAATTTATTTTTCTCTTTTTCAGCTTCAATTCTGGCCATCTCTAACTTCATTTTCATCATCTCTAACTCTACATTAGGGTTCTCTCTGGTTTCCGCCTCATCGGGTCTCTCATCACCCTTAGCTTCCCTAGCTTTCCTCAGGTGAGCCATTTTTCTGACAGAAAAAATACAGTTGTCTGATTCTCAACTAAACAGGCGTGTGGGTGTTGTTTACGGATCACGACGCTGCCACCAAATAAATGTGAGGGATCCCACTCCCTCACCCTTTTCGATTCTTCCCCAACCGTGACTCTCCCTAGCTTTCACTGTCCACTAGGATGAATCCTTCATTGGTTATATGGGAGTGTCTCTGGGGTACCTCAGTGCTTTACGTTCTTAAAGTGAAACTCCTGCCACCTTGGGATCTCCCGCCCTGGGTTCCCAAACTGCTGCAGCTTGCCCTTTCGTTCTGGCAACTGCGTGGCACCTTTGGCTTCCCTGCCCAGTCCTCTGTGTGTTAGGTAAATAAGCCACCCGTCCCTTTTACCTCAAGGAAACCTCTCGTGCTTTTCCCCTCAACCACACCTCTAGAGGTACTGACACACTGCCACAGTCAGCGAACGTTTAAACACTTTTAACTTTATTAAGGTAACTTGAAAACATGGATATCTTGAGTCAGTACTGGTACAAATCTTCTTATATAATTCAGCTCAGTTACAATCTTTCCTGCATCCCGTTAGCAATGGTAAATGACCTTTCCTCCCATTCCCCAAAGCCTAACCTCGCAGTTTCTCTTTCTAAACCTCCACACCCAACTGCCAAACCCCCAACCGCCTTTCTAGGTTGTTCCCCCTCCTTTTAGAATGCCCAGTAGCTCCGCCTCCCAGGGAACACCTACCTAACATGGGAGTGATAGGTTAACCCATGATGAACCAGGCCTTATTCCGCCACAAGGGCTAGTTTCTGGGTTGTTTTGGGTTAGGCAATGTGTTAAGAGCACATCTTCCTGACCCTTTAAACCGCTTTCTTACATGTTATCTCTCTCTGAGGCTCAGTATAGTCCAAGATAATGGAAATCTGGGAAATGGCAAACTCAGATTCTTATATTTAAAATACACACACACACACACACACACACACACGAAAGAAGACTCCATCTACACTATACATTTAAAACAGTATCATACCACTTTAATCAATCCTCAAAGAACCCTGGGAAATGTAGTTTTTTAAAAAGATGCTGAGATTTGCAAGGAGACCCCCTTATTCCCCTTACAGAGCTACAATTTCCTGAACGCTTTAACAACCCATCACTCATCACAGGGACCTCTGGAGATTGTAACTCTGCAATGGGAGATAGGAGATCTAGTTCTCAGGATTCTTTGGGGAAAGGCAAGATGTCTTTAGGTGGTATTATACTGCTTTAAATCCATAGTGCAGATGGGACCAAAAAGGGAAGTATCAGTATAGAAGTGCAGAGTTTCAATCCCTACTTTTCCATATCTAAAATCAGGTGAAATATAAAACAATATCTTCATTACTCTAAATAATTAGTACAGTAGAAGATGGTTTACAATGTGCTTTTTAAAAGGAACCTTTTGTCTTCCTTCATTTTGTTGTTGTTGTTCTTGTTGTTGTTTAGTCGTTTAGTCGTGTCCGACTCTTCGTGACCCCATGGACCAGACCACGCCAGGCACTCCTGTCTTCCACCGCCTCCTTCATTTACTCTTAACATAATTAGTGGTTCCCTAACCGAAAAGCTCCCCACTCACCTTTCTTCAATTGTCAAAGCCCTGCTTGGTCTCCGGTGGTTTTCAAAAAGTATTTTGGAAGCAGCTATAAGCTTTAACCCAGAAGCTAACTTTTCGGAATAACCAAGACTCGCAACTTAGAGGGCTGGAGGTGAGCAAAACCTGAAAATAAAATAAAATGCAGGCTTTTGAAGCAGTTGGTCCACAGGCAGAGGAAGTCTGAGAGCAGCTCAGCACAGCCAATAAGGCACTCAGATTGAGGAGCTGGACCAGGGTTAGAGGCTCTATAGCAGAAGTTATCAACCATTTGGAGTCCACGGCTCCCTTGACCAACTACATTCTTTTTGTGGCACCCCTGTCGGGCTCAGGAGCCCAGTTACGTCACCCCTTGCCTGCAGAGCTGGCAGCCTCTCCCCTTTTTTGAACATCCTCCCTTGTGGAGTGTTCCTTCACCCTCCTCTCTTCTATACTTGGGAATGTTTGGGGCAGCTGCTGCTGCCACCCCTGGTCTCTGAGCTGCGCCCCGCCCAACACCGAAGAGAGGTGCCTCCTCACACTTCCTCACAGGGACCCTGGACTTGTCTGGCCATTCCCAACAACAAGGGCTGGCAGACTGGCTGGTTGGGCTCCCTCGACCACTTGCTTGTTTACCCCAAGGCTGCCTCAGCTCCTGGAAACCAGCACCCCCTGACCAGCGTTTAAAAGGGAATGTTTAAACTCTGCTAAGATATAGGACTTGCTAACCCAAGTTAGGAAGGATATCATTAAACAATATATCCTCTCCTGCATCCCTGAACATTCCCACATCAATAGCCGGAACCCCCAAATTTATCTTAATCTATTTTCTCCCATCTCACCATAAGATGCATTCCATGATGTTATTTCACAAACATTTCCTTTAGACAAATGCTTCCTGGCTGGCACCCTTTAAATTTTTTTAACACCCATTCAGGATTTACCGTTTTCGTTTCTATGTTAATTTTCCAGCCCAGCTCAGGCATAGTAAGTGATGGTTTCCAGCCTTATTAACTAGGAATCTTTTGGATACCAAGGAGACCTCACCTCTCTTTCTGGCAACTCTCTTGTTTGAACTCTCCCCTTCCTTCTCTTTTTTTCCTTTCTGCTGCTGAAGATGTGCTCTCACCTCCACCTCATATTACTAAACCCCAGCCTCACAGAACAAGTTAAGGTAGCAACCTCTCAAGCCCATCAGCTGGCCAAACACTGTAAAATGGATCTTTTCCTCTCAGCCATAGTCCCAGAGTCTCCCACCTGTTTCCTCCTGATTTTTACCTAGAATCACAGAATTGTAGAGTTGGAAGGGACCCCGAAGATCATCTAATACAACCCCCCACTCCACTCCCCTGTTAAATGTAATTGATTTAATTGACATTGAAATGTGAATGGCTCTGTGTATTAATGAATGGGGATTTTCCATGAGGCTAAATAGAAGCCAAGAATAGGACCCTGAGCTCTAGCTGAGTTGATAATCAACTATTGTTGTTTTCTGCTAGCTAACACGTGAGTGTTTAACCTTAGATCACATGAGAGGTATTGAACTGCAAATCACCATCATGGAAGGAGTTCTTTGTTTCCCAGAGTGAGGATGTAAATGAAGCTCTCCAGGTAAACGGCCTCTGCTTCTAGGCCTGTTGGAATTATTTCATATTTTGTAAGATGCTGATCCTGTGCTTTGGACTGGCACATGTCTTGTCTTATGGAACTGTTTGGCTGTATCATTTGATGTTTTTGTTCTGTTTTGAAGAAAGTTCCACAAGTAAAATTTTGAATGATATTTAGTGAGTTTGGACAATGCTTCATTTCCAAAAGGAGTCAGTTTTTAGGCATCCAGTCACTTCAAATTGTGCAATATTAATATCTGCAATATCCGCCAGCCCCTTGTTCCTCTGACAACCTCTACTTCTCTTCTACAAACACATTGGGTCAGCACCTATCTCTCTCCACCTTTATGGTACAACATCCTCCCCCTCCTGTCTTTCCTTGACCACATCTTAGTTTTCCTATGCGCTCCCAGGAATGCTTTTAAATGCTTCTGAACGCAGCCTAATATTGGCATGTTGTTTATTTGTTTTGTTAATGTCTCTTGTAAGTGTGCTAATTTCCCTTTCGAGACAATAAACTAATTCCCCCTTGAGATAATAAATTCACTTCTGCTTTATCTCTGTGACTGTATTAACTCTTGGGATGCCAAACTCTGGAGTGGGTCAAGGTCCCATTGCCAAAAGCTTCCTATAACAGAGTCAGGATTGCATGTGGGAATTGTAGGGGTGTGTGCAAGCTACACACTTCATAAAAGGTTGGCGTGGAAGGCCAAAAACCAAGGCTTTGTTTCCTAAGATGCAAGGTTTTATATCAATTGCTGCAGGAGCGCAGAAGTTCAGTAGATCAGAGAGTGGGAATCTGCTTATTAGAGAATAACTTGCGTTGAAACAAAAATACGAGAATCCAGTAGTAGAGGGTGTGCGTTGCCAGAACTCCAACCTCCTCGTAAGCAACATCTAATGTTTATTTCAACTTTATTTATTTAAACTTGTATACTGCAGTTGTCTCTAAGAGGTATATAGGAAAACCAATACAATAAGACTTTGAAAATGACTTAAAACTAAAATATCAGAACTCAGTTAAAAAGCCTGCTGGAATAAAGAAGTGTTCAGTAAATGCCAGAAGTACAACAGGGAGGGTGCATGCCTGACCTCAGCGTAACTCCATGCGGATATGAGCTATAGATGTGACGTCTGGGGTACCACTAACCGTGAGTCCCTCAAAGACCTCCGAGATAAGGGATAAAGGCAGCCTCTGAAGTATCCAGGATTCCAGTTGTTAAGGGCCTTGGAAATCAATGCA
This sequence comes from Lacerta agilis, assembly GCF_009819535.1. NCBI lineage: Eukaryota > Metazoa > Chordata > Lepidosauria > Squamata > Lacertidae > Lacerta > Lacerta agilis. Next base: position 9,185,471 of record NC_046322.1, on the reverse strand, counting down.
AATTGCATGCCTTCCAAGCGCCCCGATTTTCCAGGGGCAGTCCCAGGATTCAGTGGCGTAGCATGGGTGGGGGGCGTTCACGGGGGTGGTTGCCCCGGACGCAAAATTGTTACGGGGCGCGAAATTTCAACACCGCGTGCTGCCTCAATACAACAGAGTGCTTCCGTCGCTGCACTCTGTTGAAAACGGCTTCTCCCTACGAACCAGGAAGTGACCCCTCCAGACAACAGAATGACTCTTCTTTTCTTCTTATCTCCGTGACTGCGATCTCCTGGGTGATGCAGGTGCTGTTAGGCAGTTGAATGCGCATGCGTTCTCCGTCCATTTCCCTCCTCCTCACCACCCCCCTCCATGCCGCAAGTGCCATTGAACTGGAGAGACCTGTTTGAGTGTGTCACCTGGCTGGTGACACTAGTGTACACAGGTAAGAGCCGCATCTATTGCTTCACCTGCTTTTGACTCTGGAACTGCCCAACACTGGCATGTAACCCTCGGGCTGAGAAAGATTCCCTGCCCCTGTTGCAGGGACAAAAAGCTCCAAAGCTGTGGGGCAGTCTTGGGGGGTGCACGTATTTGAAGGCCCTCTTCTCCTATGGCTGGCAGAACTAAGCATCCATGCTCATTCGAGTTGTCTCTGTGAACTGGGACGCGAGGGGAGGTGATTGGCAATGCGCACCACCAACCAAGCCAAAGCTTAGAGCCAAAAGCGGGGGGGGGGGCGGTTTGTTGGAAAGTACATTCCCGATTTAATATGAAGACCACCTGCAATAGGCAGCAAATTGCTTCGTGAGGATGATTAATTACTATCACGTTTAATTGCGAGATCATAGTTCAAAGCATCTCCAGGGGCCCTTTATTGGACTTTTTTTTTTGATGGAATCCCCTTTATCTATCCATTTTTTAACATAGTGAGTTTAATTGAGGGTGAAAGGTAGGAATTTGTTAACGGCTCCACTTCTCAGCGGATGCAACACGTGAGTGGCTAATGAAGAAAAATGGAGCAACGGATGCGTCTGGTAGATCTGATACTTGCTGTGATCAAGAGGAGGAGAATTACCCAGGCTGGTGGAACATAGCAATTCCGCTACATACGAAGCAGTTACTCAACCAGCTGCTTTTGCTTCAGTCTACTAAATAAGGGAGCAGGCAGCAAACACCTGAGAGATAGAGGCCTCGACACAGTTCTGCTTTAAGAAGAAGAAGAAGAGTTTGGATTTGATATCCCGCTTTATCACTGCCCAAAGGAGTCTCAAAGCGGCTAACATTCTCCTTTCCCTTCCTCCCCCACAACAAACACTCTGTGAGGTGAGTGGGGCTGAGAGACTTCAGAGAAGTGTGACTAGCCCAAGGTCACCCAGCAGCTGCATGTGGAGGAGCGGAGACACGAACCCGGTTCCCCAGATAACGAGTCTGCCGCTCTTAACCACTACACCAAACTGGCTCTGATGGAAGTCCCCATCCATTTTATTGTTGCCTGATTTAGTAAGCCCGTGTGTGTGCGCGCGCGGGCAAGCAGAGCTGGCCCAACAATTTCATTTATTTGCTTTGGGTTGGCCAGGTTTTTTTTTTTTTTTAAGAGAGAGACAGGGTTCCCCCTGCATGCGAAGGCAGACTCCGGCAGATTGACGAGGCCAGTAATGGGGTCCAACGGTCAAGAAGGCACGTGTTGTAGAGGGAAGTGAGTGGCAGATGGGGCTCGTCCACCTGGGAAGGAAAACTCTGGCCCTAAACCTCCGTTGCCTTGCAGGATATCTTCAGGGGAAGAAAGGGCTAGGGAGTAAATGCTACACAAATCCAAAGTGGAGTCCCTAAGATGGTTGGGCGGCACTTTGTACACCTCCTTCTGTCAACTCCTGCAGCCAAGAATATTGCTCTGCTTTCCTTTGGACCACATCAGCCAGGCCGAGAGGAGGGTCTCGTCATCTGGGCAGACCAGGATCTCCAGACACACTTTCTGGCTTGCCCAAGAAAGGTCACTTTGGTATTGCAAATTAAGCAAAAACAATTTGGAAGGCAGCAGTTATGAGTTTATCCGCTCCACTTAACCGTGGGGCGGGGTTGCGGTGGACCGCACAACAGCCCACTCTTCCCCGGACACGGGGGATGTTGTCCCGCATTGCCTGGGGGATCCCAGCCACGTCATCAGCAGCCAGCCAATCAGCTGGCTGTGGGAGCATGGCCGGGACCCTTTTAAACGGAGGCACGAGCCAGTGCCTAAGCCAATTACCACTCACATTCTGTAACCGATAAAGTTGTGGCCAAAATTTGCCCAATAACATTAACCATATATTCTGTGTCCTGGTGTCTTTATTCATCTTTGGGGGGGGGGGGGGGTTGCGTGGTCTCGACATGCAACCGATCTCTGCAGCCTCAGTGGGTGCTATGATTCTCCAACGGCTTGACGTCAGGTGGGTGGGCTCCGTTGTCTCAAGACAGACAAAAGGGGAGAATGACTGAATAGGGCTGGGGTTTACTGCCCTTTCGGAGGAGCCCTGCTCTTAGCAGCTCATTAGCTGCATGAAAGCCATGAAACCCTCCAGATGCATTTTCAGACACCTACACCCACACACATATTCATTGCACACATATGGAGGGGTGCAAGACCATGTTAGTTAGCCACCCTTGACTCATATTTGCATGCCCCTCTGCATGGGCATTCCATTGAATTGGGATGGCACCAAATGCAAGGCACACTTGCAATGGGGGCCACGGGGGGGGCACTCCAAGGCTCCCATTGGCTCCTTTGCAACAGCATATGATGTCAGATGAGTGACAGGTGAGCATAGTTGGAGAAAAGTCTCCCAGGCCAGATGAGGAATTCTGGGGGGTGGGCCTAATTTGGCCCACATGGGCTGAAGGTTCTCCATGCCTGTTACAAGGAATATATACAACTGTTTGCAAGCCGGATCACAGGGGAGGGGAGGACTTGAACTCGCAGCCCAATGTGTACAGCATTAATTCCAATTCGTAGAAGACATGAAACAGTGGATCAATAGAATTCAGTTGTACTAATTACTCAATGGGTTGTTGGATGGGACACTGAAGCTTTGATTACCGGTATGTGTGCGTTTTTGTGCAAGCAAATGCTAAAGCGTTAAGAGGCACGAGAAACCTCATATGTCTGAGACACCTCCTAGAGAATTTCATAGCTCACGCTGTCAAGGTGCACTTGCAGATCGGGTTGAAATACCCTGTCGCACAGATAAGGAAAGCTCTATAAACTCGGCCGCAGACGCCTGCTCCAGTCTACTCAGGTAATCAGCTGGTTTTCACAAACGCTTTATTCCAGCATCATATCAGAAGGAAATGCACTTTGAAAGCTCCCACAACCAAGGAGAGCAAAGGAAACAAATTGATTATGTTATTATTGCACGGATGAGATTGAGGCGGGGGGCACGGAGAGCTCAGCTATTAAACGTTTTGTGGCCCATTCTCAACCCTCCTCGCTCTGCCTGCGATTGCTAGCACAGTGCCATGCTATGAGATCGAGAAATTAAATGACAAAGTAACGAGTTTCTGGCCAGTCCTGGTGATGGAGTGGAGATAGCAAAAACAGGCAAAAAAGTTCAGCAGAACTGCATGGAAGCAAACGGCTGTGCATTGGCCCTCCTGGCTTGCCATACTTGTCTCAGTTGCTGGGGCATGACATTCCTTGGTGTGCCAGGAGGGCCAACACGCTATACGAACATTAGGCTTGGCATGCCACTCAACCAATGGGTCAAACAGACCACTAGCCAGAGCCAAAGATTGTTAGTTGACTAGTCAGTGGATCACTAATGATTCAGGCACAGTCAAATACCGAAATGTTTTCGAAGCACTAGATTCAGCCACCCAGTTAGCCTGCACTGCACTGCTAGCCACTACAAGCAAAATGGGGCTTCCCTCTCCTCTCCTCTCTCCCTGCATGCACCAATCCTGGTGATGCTGTGCATCTCATAACACTGACCCACCAAACAGGGCTACGATCCCATGCAATGGGAGTAGGCTGTGTTGCACATGGGGCTAGCTATTGACTCATGCGCAGGACTACCCTATTAGACTTCTTCGTGGGACAGGAGTTACCATCCCAGCGGAAAGCAGCCCAATTCAGAGCTGATCACTAAACCGCTATAAAAGACCACTCAGGAAGACCACTCGCCAAGAACAAGAGCAGATTCTGGGTAATTAAATATAAAAAGTAATTCTTCCCTTAAGAGATGGCCTTCTCCCATTTATTTTGGTTTGCAAAACCCTTGTGAGACCTCCAGAGATGTGTCGCTGCTTATGCCGTACGCTGCATGTTTGTGGGGCTCCCTCCCCACCCCCACCCCACAGCTTCCCCGTCAATGTCCGATGCCTGAAGCCGACAATTAAAATAAGTGACATGGATGTGTCTTTAAAAGAGAGATCTATGGAAAACTAAAGGATTGTCTGTCAGAGAGAGAGGTGGAGGGGGGGGGCGCGATGAAAAATGGACACCTCGCCTCACTGAATGGATGAGTGGGAGAAATTCTTGTCCGTTCCAGCACCCAAAGGGATAAAACCCAATGATAGCCTTCTCAACTGCTTAGTAGATAATGCATGTCCTGTTTGGGAGCGAGTAATGTGTTTTTTACTTCTTTCTATCTGGGAGGAATGAATCAAATATGAGGAGCAGTAGAAACATGATTTTCAACCCATTGCTTTTGATTAAGTGCTTGAACATGTGGGTCCTGAGACTTGCAATAATACTAATGGGGCATAAAGCACTCTAAAGAGGACATGCCTACGTTTGCCCAAATGCCATTATCCTAGAATCAGAGGGAAGAAAAGGGAACGGCAGATGCAATATGTCCACTGTTAACCTTTTCGTCGCCGCTGCCGACAAGAAATCTGCATCGCCCCCGTCCCTACCTCTGGACATGATGCTCCCTTCATAAATTATGCTGCACATTTCCAGGACACTGTGAGCGATTGCTTAATTTCCAGGAGAAATGGGGTGTGTGTGTGCGTGTGTGTGTGTGTGCACCTTGCAACGCTTCCTGCGGTGGAATATTTCACTGCGGGAGTCAGATGATCAGCAGAAGGACAGCGTACCTGCAAAGTGTGGGACCCTCGTCACCCAGCTCTCTTGTCCTGTCTTGGGGGGGTGGGGTGGGACCAGCAGAAGGATCTGCTTCTGAACACAGCACACGATCCAAGTCGGGCATTTGTTGCCTCGCAATGGCAACTGCTTTGGATGAGGAATGTGGTGTCTTGTCAAATCAAAATGAGGTATGTGTGTGTCAAAAGTGACCAAACAACAACAACAACAAGAAAAGAGGAACCTGCAATGAACTCTTGCACTGTGGCATGCTCCTCTTTAGAGTTCCAGGCAGCCAGTCGTGCCCTCTTCTCAGGGAAGTGTACGCCATTAAGAACACATTTTACGTTTTATCTCTCCGTCACATTTCTGTCCCTCCCCTGAGGAGTCAGCCAGCTTGATCAGTCAGCTGTTTGGGTTTCCCCCTGCCAACTTAAGTCCCCACCCTGAATTTTGTCCCCCGCCCCCCAAAAAACTTTTGTCTTTTCTCAAGCCTGCTGATACTTCAGCCTTTTGTGTGGATGGTGCTGCTTTGCCTACAAGGCGGCGCTTGGAGACTCGAGTTTGCTGTTAGCTTATAATGGCTATACAAAGCCTCCATGTTATAATGGCTATACAAAGCCTCCATGTTCAGGAGCAGTATACCACAGGGTGTCAGGTTCTGTCAGAGCTGCCACGGGCTCCCTGGAGATATCTGACTGCCCAATGTGAAAAGCAGACTTTTGGAGTTGATGGACCATGGACCTGATATTAGAATCATAGAATCCTAGAGTTGGAAGAGACCACAAGGGCCATCCAGTCCAACCCCCTGCCAAGCAGGAAACACCATCAAAGCATTCCTGACAGATGGCTGTCAAGCCTCTGCTTAAAGACCTCCAAAGAAGGAGACTCCACCACACTCCTTGGTAGCAAATTCCACTGCCAAACAGCTCTCACTGGGTGATATTGCCTTACTTACTTACTTACTTTGTTTGTTTGTTTATTACAAGTCATATACCACTTGATTGTAATTTTATTCATTTTGTAAACTGGTTTGAAGTGTTTTTCTTTTTTTTAACAAATAAAAACCTGTCAGGGAACTGTCCCCGGCACAGCGCAAGGTGGTGGAAGGGCTCTCGGCATGCTACAGAGACCCCTGGCCCCACTTGGACAGTAGCACCTCCTCTACCAGTGGAGGAAGCAGCGAGGCTTCCAGTGGGGAGGGGCAAGGCACTGAGGGGATGTAGTGTTGAGGCTCTGAGGATGCATGAGAGACCCAGCACTCACCCCGTGAGGAAGGAGGCGAGCAATTTCCGTCACCCCAAAAGCATCGAGGGGTGGAAAGAAAGGAAGGAAGGCCGGGTTTTCGCATACTGAAACTCTTTTGTTGGGGTCAGAACCGGAAGGGGCCATTCTCAGATTCTGCCGGCGTTTGATACAGACATGAACTTTTAAGGTCTGCACTGTACATAGCATGCACAATAAAGTCACTAAAGGAAAGGTCGGAGTTTTGCCTCATGAGCAACTGACCAAGGACCTTACAAAACCCCAGCCATTTTAAACATCCAAGTAATAATTAAAATCAGTGATAAACTAAAAACAAATTTTAAGAAAACCTTGCTTGTGTGTTTAGTAATGATGCTTGGGTAGAACACATTGAGGACTAGTTACTTGTCACTCCTGCTAAGTTTGCAATGCTTTTTTAGCAATCCCAGCCAGCAGCAGACCAGCCAGCTATTTTACTGTTTCTTGCACAGTGGGGAAGAGAGAGAGAGAGAGAGAGAGAGAGAGAGAGAGAGAGAGGGAATAGGAGGGAGGGTGGAAATTCCACGACGCCTCGGTAACGTCGTCCTCAGTGTAAATCAAACATTCCCTGTCATGTTGATGGCTTGTGTTAGTCTAATGTATTTTATATTACTCAAAAGCATTGAAACCCTGCAGCTTTCCTCATATAGGCCGTTATGCGGTTATCATTAAATTGTCTTGCAAAAGAACATTATCGGTAATTATAGCAGACACTAAAATCAAATGATCAGTCTGGGACCTTTAACACCAAGAGGAACCATTAGAAGTTAATCAAATAAAAGGATGAGAATAATTATGTTAGGATTAAACAGCAATATGCCAGAAGTTATACACTTAGCTGACTATATCTCTTTCTGCCCAAACCTCCCTGCGCTGGCTCCAAAAGTCAACGTCTTGTTTCATATAATAATAGGTCGGTGACGAATGCAAATGACAATCTCATCTGCCGTTTCCCAGTTCCATGCCACAAACAGAACTTTCAAGGTCCAGAGGAGGTTCAGATAGAAACGACACCCAGAGTTGCACTCCGATAATGAAGACGACCAAAATAATAGTGTGTTGTTTTTTTAATTGAATTGAAAAAGTGCAAAGTTTTTAGAATAAAACTCAAATCCATTGGTCAGTGAAGCAGAATGCAAATATGAAAATTGGTTGCAAGCAGGCAAAGGTGGAATTTTAAATGCTTATGGGTTTTGTAATTCCATTCTGGGATTTTCTCATTGCTGCTGCAGGTTGCGGCAAAGCCTGTGTGTTCACAATCCCGCTCCCAGTGGCAGGACTTCAGCAGAAGAGGACTCTCTTATCTAACTCTAACGGAACCATGCCAGCCTTCTCTGCTGCTTTTGCCAGAGTGCAACCTTTTTGCCTAAAAGGTAACTTCCCATTTCAACATTTTAAACACAATGCACAATGTGTCCTTGAACTGTAATCACACCTTCTGCGTTACTGGATGGAGAAATGGGTAGGCAGGTAGATATGTATCTCCTTTGTGGAGGGCCTTCTCGGTAGTGGCACCCGTCCTGTGGAACGCCCTCCCATCAGAGGTCAAAGAGATAAGCAACTACTTGACATTCAGAAAATACCTGAAGGCAGCCCTGTTTAGGGAAGTTTTTTAAATCTGTGATATTTTAATGTATTTTAATATTTGTTGGAAGCCGCCCAGAGTGTCTTGGAGGACCTAGCCAGATGGGTAGGGTACAAATAATAAAATAATAAAAATAATAATTCAAACACAGCATTCCACGTACATTAAACCTACAACTTTAACATGGAATGTAGCCTATGGTACCTTGACGAGAGTTGCATCCATTGTTTAGTCCATTTTTCCTATGGTATCTGTCCCCAGAAAGTTTCTTCCAAGAGAATATGGTCATCAGACTGAAAGAGGTTCTCCACCCGTGGTGCAAATTCTGGAGAAGATTGTTCAAGACAGCATCTTTCATAGCACGGGCAAAGAGCCGGCAAATGCTTCCTTTTAAAATCTGTAGAAATTGGAGTTCTTGGTGATATCCAGAAGTCAAAAATAAATAAAAAATCCAAGAACTCTGGCCAGGCGGGAGATCAGTTTTAAAGTCTTCAAACAGTTTTATTATTAAAGTACTGGAACAAATTACAGTTGAAAGAAATTCCAGGATCTGGGGGGGTGGGGTGGGGGTGGGAAAGGCAAAGGAAAGGGTGGGGATGGACAGGAGAGGGGTGGGGTAAAGGATGAATTATTAGGGATTGAAAGGCTGACCACGGTACTCCAACACCAGAGGGAAAACGGATTATGAGACTGGAAGAAATATCTAGGTACTTGTTAAAATGTTTTTATATATATTTGAAATTGGAATCAGAAGAAATATAGGCCACAGCATAACAAAGTTAAGTGAAGAGAGGAAAAAAGAGGTAGAGATGTGTAATTTGACGTTCTATTTGCAAAAATAAGATTTGAGATTTGAGATATGTTGATAAGAATAAGATTTGAGGTTTAAGATATACTGATTATAATTGAAAGATTAAGATTGAGATGTGACAAAGTAGATTTTATAATGTTACAAAGTTACTAAAGAAGATTAGAAATGAACGCAAAAGAGAGGATGTGAGGAAGTCCCAAGTTTAGGATTATAAAGAAGATTAGGATAAGGATTTAATTGTTTTGTTTGTGTCTATTTTATGTAGTTTGTGTAGTGTTTGTGTATTTTGTGTATTTTATTTTGAAAATCCAATAAATTTCTATTAAATAAATAAATAAGTAAGTAAATTCCAGGACAAGGCCCTGTTTCGATAATTCTTCATCAGCTAGATTTTCACGATCAAGGTGTACCAATTCTATGTATTTGTTCCAATACTTTAATAATAAAACTGTTTGAAGACTTTAAAACTGATCTCCCGTCTGGCCAGAGTTCTTGGATTTTTTTTTAATTTTTGACTTCCTTTTAAACTAGCAGTCATAAAAGCAAAGTTACGTTTCTGCATGAAATAATACCCCCTTTTTTTTACTTTCCTACATTATTTGTTAATGGTAACCACTGCTTATTTTATTTTAAGCCCTGTCAGGAAAGGTGGGGAAATGTGACTTTTTTTTAAAGTGCAATTTTTGTGGCTGTTTTATTTAGCAATTACTTGGGAAAATTTAGGACCAAGTCAAAAAGGTTACCCCAGTGAGTAGCTGTTCATAAATTGCAGACATCCTGCTCAATACATATTGTCATCCTGACAAGTCCTTCTAGCTGATTTTTCCCCCCCTCTCCCCCTCTGCCTTGTTCCAAAAGTGTATTTTATGAGGCTGTTACTGGCCGATGCTGCAAGGCTTAGCCTAATGAATCTGTCACCAACACTATTGATTGACATGCCGGTGTAAGTGAGACATGTGATTCCAATTGACTTCCTAATTACTGCTGCTGTGATGTCTCGCCAACTGGTAAGGTCAGAGGTTAATAGATTTGATGTTCAGTCCTTGCTGCCTCTGGAACCTGGAGTTAAACTAGCTCCTTAGAAGTCAATATCTGAATCAAGTTCTCAAGGCTACTTCAGGAGCTGATCAATTAAGCCGTTCTTGTCTCTTCTTTCGGTTCCCTGAGAAGAGGCTGGTGTGGGAGGCATGTGTGTGTGTGTGTGTGTGTTGTGTTTGTGCAGGGAAGGGACGCCAAGAGTTCAAAATAGCAAGAGATTTAAGGTAGTTTATGGATGGTTTCGAAAGAGAGGAACAATTTCTCAAAGCAAAACGCTGTGCATCGTGCTTCAGTAGAGACCAGAGCATAGAATACATCAGTGGGTGAAGCTGTCCAGTGGTTCATTTCTAAAATGACATGTTCTTGGGGCTGAAGATATCTGCTTGCCACATGAGGTTTCCCAGAAAACTTATCCTCTAATCCCTGATTGATTGATTGGCAGCCTTCCTCCTCCTGTATTAAACCTACAGGAACTCAGCTGCATCTGGTACATTTATTTTATTTCTGATTTGTAAGTTAATTTATACCCCACCTTTCCACGCTACAGATCCCAAAGTGGTCCACTAAACATACAGGTGAAACTCAAAAAATTAGAATATCATGGAAAAGTCCATTTATGTAAGCAATTGTTTTCATTAGCTACTGGAGTTTAATATATGAGATAGACTCACGACATGTAAAGCGAGATATGTCAAGCCTTTGCTTGCTATAATTGTGATGATTATGGCACACAGCTGATAAAAACCCCAAAGTTGAAATTGTTAATTTGGGGTTCTCATCAGCTGTACGCCATAAGCATCACAATTATAACAAGTAAAGACTTGACATATCTTGCTTTGCATGTCATGAGTCTATCTCATATATTAGTTTCACCTTTTAAGTTGAATTACTGAAAGAAATGAACCTTTCCACGATATTCTAATTTTTCGAGTTTTACCTGTATTAAAAAAGTTATCGCTGCCATCACCGCTGTTATATAAGGTTATTTGGTATCTAAATTTTACTAAGTGAGGTGATACACAGACTGAGAACAAGACAACCAGTGCCTTACAGAGCAACCCCATAGGAAAGGGGGTTGAATAGGGACAAGTCTCCCCTTGACCCCTCCCACCCATGCCACACCCTCATAGTGCCCATTTTTTGAGACTTACACTGGTCTAAATTACACCAACTTAAGCTCTACTGGCTGAGCCTGGGTCAGGGAGTTATGTCAATATTTATTATTATTATTATTATTATTATTATTATTATTATTATTATTATTATTATGTCACTTGTCACTCAAAGGTCTGTAAGCAACTTATATTAAAGAAAAATATAGGCCTATATTCAAACTTCTAACTATTTTTGCCTGGCTGAAATGTGTCCTGAACTGTAATCACACATTCTGCGTTACTGGATGGAGAAATGGGTAGGCAGGTAGATATGTATCTCCTTTGCATTTGCACAGCTGGAATGTACAAAGGTCACATCCATTGCCCCACCCACTTTGTTCTCTGGCCCCTCCCACCACTGTCAGGAGGCCTCCGGAAGGTTCCTTCCATGGTGATGCAGGCCTTGAGCTGAGAGAGCTTTCCTTTTTTATATATAAAGATTTTATTGGTTTTTCCATAACACATAACATACCATCACCTTCACCAACATTTACCCACCCCTACAACTAACAAATACAAACACTTCAACAATTCTTCTTCTTATTAAAAAAAAAATTCTTGGTCGAGTCTTCGTTATAGACTTCCCCTGTTTTCTGTCCTTCGGTTCCTATTCCAAATCTTCTTTAATAACTTCATATCTCTAAAATTAAATTCACTTAAAAAATTAAATCTAAACATTCTTCAAAAAATCTTGTTTCTTTTTGGTTTACAATAATATTTCACTTCTTATCTTATATAAAATCAAATCATATTATAACTTCATATAGTTAATAACAAAACATATTGCTCTTTATATCTTAACATATTATTGACATATCTTAACAGATTATTCTTCATATCTTAACTAATTATTCTTGGATTAAATCAAATCAACAACTTCTTTCCCTAAAACTGCTGCTAATAAAAAATTAAACAAAATATCCCTTATCTAGATCCAAAATATGTAAGAAAAATAACTCGACACACCGGCTTCAGGGTAGCAATACAATTCATCCTACCCCACTTCTAACCATTTTCCTTTTCCTTCTCACTTCAAGTCCACTCCTCAGATTATCCTCTTTTCTTATACATCCACAGATCCAGGCCCAGTTCACAGAAATCCTTGCATAGAGCATCAGGGTACACAATTCTTCGTCTTCCAGCTTCTCCGTTTCATCATCCCGTTCTTCTTTTATTAATAGATCTTCTCGGAGTTGCCAAGCCGTTTTGCTCTGTTCTTCCATAATCCCCTTCAGCTCTTTGCCAAGGTTCTCCTCCATTGCAGCGATATCCTGAAAAGTCTCCTCTGTGGGAAATACCTTTTCTGCCATATCCCAATTCAGCAATATCAATTTCTGGTTACACAGTTCGAGCCTCAGAAAAGTAATCCTTTGTTCGTCAGTTAATCCATAGTCCAAGACCAGCTCAAAAACGAAACCCAGCATGGCTGAAGTGGGCATAGGTGTCAGATTTCAATGTTTTTTCCTGTTAATGCCAGTACTTTTCCACTCAGTCTCAAGCCTTCGCCATTTTTCCTGGAGCCAGGGCGCAAGAATTCCAAATCCAAAAAGAGATATTTTTCACTATCTTAGCCCCCGAAGGGAAATTCAAAAAGTCTCACTTGTCAAAAGTTGCAACATTGTAACCATCACAGTAACAGCAGTCTGTCAATACAGTTATTTTCTTTCTCCCGAAGGGAGGGAAACAGGCTTCCTTTCTGTGATACCTCCTGGGTCGTTAAGTGTCAAAAAAATAAGTCCAAATCAGTACTCACGACCACCAGGCTTCCTTTTTTATTTCTTTCTTCAGGGAGAACGTTGTCGCTCACCGCGAGCGGCGGCCGCCGCTTCGCCGTCCCGGTTGGGGCATTTCCCCTATAGCCCGGCTCCGTGATCCCTTCACCCCCACTCCCCCTTTACAGGGGGAACGGGGGAAGGGTTCGGAGCCATAGTGGGCCCGCCGGGGAGCCCGAGGCGTGGGACGCTCTTCCCGCACCTCACCGGAGCCCCGCTTTGCGGTAGCGGGGCTCCAACCCCCGGGACAGCCTGGGTCGCCTTGCTGCCGAGGCAACCCACGACCGCCCGCGATGGCGTCGCTGCCGGAAGTCGAGCTGAGAGAGCTTTCCACTCCTGCCTTACATGCATTGCAAATCTGGGTCCGCAGTGCGCATATGCATGAAAAATGCAAACTTCTGCCATGCTATGTTGTGTCTCCATTTCTACCTTTGCTTTCCCCACCGTTAAAGGTAAACTGTACATGAATTTCTCCATCTTCTGGCATGTGCCCCCCCCAAAAAAAATGCCCTGAAGGAAACACGGTCCTTGGACAGAAAAATGGTTCTCCATTCTTGGTCTAAGCTGCATTTGCAATATCTGTCAGTGAAATAACTGTCAGGAAACTTCCTACATACGAGTAGGACCTTGGCAGATATATGTGCCCGACTGGCATGTTCCCTCCCTCCTGGACGATAGTTCTGGAGCTTTTTAAGCATTCCTCAGCCCAAACATCACAGCAACTGATGCCAGAAGACATCAGCACACTTAGGGATCCGCAGAGGTTTGCGCAGTGGCATAACAGAACTCAGCAACTCAGCATCTTGGCTAATCTACTTTATTTACATATAAATACACACAGAGCACTTCAACATGGCTCCCTATCTCTCTAGCATCAGACAGCAAAGAGAAAGGACAAAGGACAATAGTCCCACTTCAAGGAACACAGTAAGACAAACATCCTGTATTCGTCACATCCCATTCCTGTGGAATCAAAACACATACCGTCATGTGATAAACAACAATCCCGTGACTGCACACAGGGAATGAATCTCCAACAATAACGTTACTCTTGTTTCGGGAGACAGTCCTAATGCTTCCTCCAACATCGCATAGAACTGATGGCAGTTACCTTGGAACAAGTGCTGCAGAATGTCAGCAGTTACACAACCTCCCCCAACCCAGAAGTATCAATCCTCTTGGGACCAGGCTGTATTAATTGGGGCCATGTAAGTACCTTAGATAGGATGTTCGGAAGCTAGATTAATTTTCTTTGCAACACCTTTGAGACATCTGAAGCAGGTTCATAACACACCTGAGGGAAACATTAAAGAAAGCCACCTGAATAATGTTAACATTCTCTCGGTGTACACAATTAGGTCATCCCCCAAACCTGGGAGTTAAGTATGAAACAGGCCCTACTTCATTACTGCTCTCCCTCAAGGCCCAAACATTTCGGTTATAAATGTGTGACACCACAAGCTGATCCCTTTATCTCCAAAGTGCCATTATTGGCAAGTGGCACTGGAACAAGCTTTTTCTGTTATTTCGGAGGAGCCGTTTTATTCTTTCACCTTGGCACATGAGAAATGAAGAGATTTGCAGACTAAGGTACCACAGATATCTCTGCCATGTAAAGGCTGGGCCACTGACTTGAACAAAAAGTGAGAAGTTATTTGTTTGTTTGGGGGAAATAATTATACTCTGTAATGTAGCTTTATTGATTTCTCTAACTACTACTTCTACTACACAAAGGTAAAGGTAAAGGGGCCCCTGACCGTTAGGTCCAGTCGTGGATGACTCTGGGGTTGCGGCGCTCATCTCACTTTATTGGCCGAGGGAGCCAGCGTACAGCTTCCGGGTCGTGGCCAGCATGACTAAACCACTTCTGGCGAACCAGAGCAGCACACGGAAATGCCGTTTACCTTCCCCCTGGAGTGGTACCTATTTATCTACTTGCACTTTGACATTCTTTCGAACTGCTAGGTGGGCAGGAGCTGGGACTGAGCAATGGGAGCTCACCCAGTCGTGGGGATTCGAACTGCCGACCTTCTGATCGACAAGCCCTAGGCTCTGTGGTTTAGACCACAGTGTCCCTTCTACTACACAAACACAGTGCTTTTTGTGATGGTAGTTATTGGTACAGTGTGTTGTCCTCTCTCTCTCTCTCTCTCTCTCTCTCTCTCTCTCTCTCCTACTCCCGGCTGCCATTTTGTGCTGCTGCCTGTAGTGCTTTTATCAAAATATGAGTCCCTTTTCCCAAAAAGCTATACACACACACACCACTCGTTTTATGCGCATGTGATAACAAATCAATAGAATCCCTTTACCATATCTTGTTTAATTGCCCTTTATACACTGTTCCCCGATCAAGGATTCTGAGTTCAATCATTCTGGATATTGTTGCTAAACCACCTGAATTGCATCTAGCTTATCTACTCCAGGACATAGACTCTTATAGAACATTACAGGTGGCCAGATTCCTGATTTCAGTTCTTTCATATAAAAGACTTCATGGAATGCTGCATGACTACTAAAAATAAACTCTATGCTCCATCTTTATCTTCAAGGCCATAATACGATACATCTAGAGATTGTAAGTAATGCGAAGGAGATTATGTGTTGAAATATTTTAGTTGATATTTTAGAATGTAAAATGCTGTTTTATTTATTGATTTGTTTTACCTTGTGGGCTTATAGCCGAATAAAGTATTATCTATCACACCACTCGGGGGAGCTTATAATAATAAAAATAAAATACAAAGAATAGATCAATTAAAATATATACAGTGGTACCTCAATTTAAGAATTTAATCCATTCCGAATGCACCTTCGTAGGTAGGTCGAAAAATTCGTAAGTCGAAAAAAAGTGATTTTCCCATAGGAATGCATTGGAAACGAAAAATTCGGAAAAATTCGTAAGTTGAGTAAACCCCATCTAAAATTCGTAAGTCGAGTAAACCCCATCTAAAACCGCCAACGAATGTCCTTCAGATGTCGAAAAATTCGTAGGCGTGCAGGCACTTTTTTCATTCGTAAGTCGAAAAATCCGTATGTCGTGTAATTTGTAAGTCGAGGTACCACTGTATATTGAAAATGCACATAACATGAAAATCCATTGAAAATGAATGACAAAAATTACAGAGGAAAATGACAGCTTCCTAGGAATCAATGTTGCAAGCTTTAGCAGATTTAAGGGTCAGGGTGCTTTAAGTGGGGACAAATATATGAAGTTCTGGGGCTAACTGACAAATTAACAATTAACAATAAAGGTTTGAATACTGTGGAGAAAATGAATTGAGACAGGCAGAGGATTTAAGGCATATACATATGATACACTGATGACATAACAATGCAAATACAATGGTGTGTGTGTGTGTGTGCGCTTGTGTGTGTGTAAACTTCTCAATTGTCAGCCACACGTACAAATCATCCAGTGTGTATAGCAATACTTTCACAAAAAAGATTTGGAGGACAGAATATATATTACACATCACTGCCTATTTATGTTCTGACTCCTGGATAACACACTCAGACTTTCAGCCTGAGGAAACCCAGAAGCTTCCTTCACGAACATGGAAATTATTGCTATGCACTGTGGTAAAATTGAGTAACTTGTGTAATTAGTTATGTACATGACATAAGTCATATTGCCATCCTGTTTTCCCCACCCCACTCATTGCAATGCAAAGGAAACATGAAAATAGGTAACCAATTATTGTTTGCAGACTGAAAGCAACAAAAGCGAATGCTAATCGTATTTGCTGGACAGATTTCCATTCTGGCCCTGAGATGAAGAAGTGAACTTTGGCAATTTCCATTCCCATTTTGTTTTTTTGTTTTTTTTTCAGAATTCTCCTACAGTGAGAATATAATGATCTCCCTACCCCAGGAGGGAGACAGGCTGTTTTTATCCATCGTTTTCCTGTGATGCAAGTTGCGTGAAGCAGAGGACCAGCTAGTTTCCTTGAGAACTTCTGAATCTACTTTAGAGTCAAGTTTGTAATGGGAATTGATTACATTACCCTATCAATCAAAGGACAGGGTTTCCCTCCTGCTCTCCCTTTGTGGAAAAGGAAAGAAGATGAGGAAAGGATGTAACTAGCTTGGCCCGAATTCTGATTGATTGCACACCAGGTTGTATTAGACAATCTAGATCATTTTGCCAATATGAATTTTGGAGATGTTAAAATCGCAAAGTCTCTTGGAAAAAAAAAAGGGGGAGGGGAGGAAAGGGGAAACGGGTTTTATGAAAAAGGAAAAGGGAAATCATTAGACACTCAAGAACAGCAATAATTCACCCATATCTGTGTGTTATGTACAAATAATGCCCGCGGGAGTTGCCTACAAACATCATTTTGTCATCTGTCTGTCTTGTCCGACAGCGCTCACATTCTCATTTATCGCTGCCAAGTTCCTCGCCAGCCATTCCGAGAGCAAAGCAAGCGATGGGAGGTTTTGATAACATTTCTTATCTCTCGTCTTTAGTTACAACCAAATCTGAAAGTCCCCTGTGAGTAAATAAACCCCGCTTAAAAGGGGTGTGTGGAAAACACATGGTTAGCAAACGCTGCATCTATATGTCCCACTGTGTCATGAAGGAATGTTGGGGAGAAGTGGGTCAACTCATGAGGAGAGGAAGGAGGAGCTAGAGTTGGTTGATCCTGGTGAGGGGCTGGGATGGGCCTCATCTGGTCCACAGGAGGTTTCGGAGTCATCTGAGGAGGAAGCTGCAAGCACCCAGACCTGGAGAGGGACCCAGTGCATTGTCTGGGGAAGGGGGGAAGAGCCCTGCCAGACACCTGCAACTAGTCTCCTTCCTTGCAATAGTCTGCTCCACCACCTTCTTCTGTCAGCGAGCCTCTGTCCACAGGGGAGGCCCTGGAGGAGAAGTCTGACTTGAGCCAGCAATGTCTCCCCCCTCATCACCAAGGACACAGTCTCAAGCCCAGGCATGTGTTCCACCACTGAAAGTTTAAAAAGTACATAAAGTACTGAAAGTTTTAAAAGAACATAATTATATGTGCACTAGATACTGTTGTTGTTGTTGTTGTTGTTTAGTCGTTTAGTTGTGTCTGACTCTTCATGACACCATGGACCAGAGCATGCCAGGCCCTCTTGTCTTCCACTGCCTCCCACAGTTTGGCCAGACTCATGTTGGTAGCTTCGAGAACACTGTCCAACCATCTCGTCCTCTGTTGTCCCCTTCTCCTTTTGCCCTCAATCTTTCCCAACACCAGGGTCTTTTCCAGGGAGTCTTTTCTTCTCATGAGGTGGCCAAAGTATTGGAGCCTCAGTTTCAGGGTCTGTCCTTCAGAATGGATAGGTTTGATCTTCTTGCAGCCCATGGGACTTGTTGCAGTCCGTGGGACACTCAAGAGTCTTCTCCAGCACCATAATCCAAAAGCATCAATTCTTCAGCGATCAGCCTTCTTGATGGTCCAGCTCTCACTTCCACGCATCACTACTGAGAAAACCATAGCTTTAACTATACGGACCTTTGTCGGCAAGGTGCACTAGACACTAAAGTATGTTAAATAAATAGAACAAACATGGCTGATGGGGAATGGTCAGAGTTCTCCCGTGGTGCAGCAGTAAATATTGAAATACAGGGGCTCATGGTGACAACACCAATAGCCACACTCTCAAGGAGAGTCCCAAAAGAGCAGTAACCATGTGGATCACACAAGAAGAAGAAGAAGAGTTTGGATTTGATATCCCACTTTATCACTACCCAAAGGAGTCTCAAAGCGGCTAACATTCTCCATTCCCTTCCTCCCCCACAACAAACACTCTGTGAGGTGAGTGGGGCTGAGAGACTTCAGAGAAGTGTGACTAGCCAAAGTGACCCAGCAGCTGCATGTGGAGGAGCGGAGACGCGAACCCGGTTCCCCAGATTATGAGTCTAGCACTCTTAACCACTACACCACACTGGCTCTCAATTCTATGCAAAGTTCTCTCCGAGAATCTCTGTTGTATAGGTTCCTCTTGTAAAACACACTGAAATGTAAGGTGAGATCTTCTACCAACAGAAAATGTCACCTTTAATCAGAAATGCAGGTGATTATAGTTGTACCAATTAAACAAAACAAAATAAAATAAAAAATTCCTTCCGGTAGCACCTTAGAGACCAACTAAGTTTGTTCTTGGTATGAGCTTTCGTGTGCATGCACACTTCTTCAGATACACTCAGTGTATACCAATAACAAACTTAGTTGGTCTCTAGGGTGCTACTGGAAGGAATTTTTTTATTTTATTTTGTTTTTACTATGGCAGACCAACACAGCTACCTACCTGTAACTGAACCAATTAAACAGCTAGCATGAAGTAGGAACTCCATCAAAAAAAGAGGAATGCCCCCACCTCTGCTGGCTTATTTTCCTCATTATGCTAATCTGTCTAAAAACAACTTTGAAAACCTCATTTTTACTTCCTTCACTTTGCCAGAGAGCAAAATGGTGGGCCCATCAACTATTCAGGTGCTCTGCAGATTGTATCATCACTCGTGATCTGAAAAAAAGCCCCCAAACTTAAGCTCCCCTGCATTTTCCAGCCTCTGCTGCATTACAGACATTCTCATAATTATTTGTTCTTTAGGAAATAAATTCATCTCCCTGCTTGAAATCAGAAACTTCAGTCTAAGAATTTGTGGGATGTGATACATAAGTAGCAGTCAAGTACAACATTCCTTGTTTTCCTAGAGTGGACGTGCGGGGGAATGTTTGATCCAGCCAGTCGAAAACTTCCTGTTTCCTCCTGGCTGGGACATACTTCCTTTGCATGTGACTAGAGGTGGGTGTGACCTTACCTGTCCAGGTTACCAAAGGACAAGGCACACAGCACTCTCTCTCTTTGACTTCCTCCGTCATTGGAGCAGCTTTTTAGCTAGAAATGCTCTGTTGGCTTTTCAGCTTTCAGCCAACAGAGGACACTGGGATTATCCCCATATGGGATAGATCCACATATATATACTTTGTAACTAAGTCTGCTTTCAGGGATCCAACTGTGAACTGATGATGTGAGTAAACTTATTTTATATACAGTCATACCTCAGGTTGCGAACGCTATGGGTTATGTGTTTTCGGATTGCGCTCCGCGCCAAACCCAGAAGTACCGGAACGGGTTACTTCCGGGTTTCAGCGCTTGCGTATGTGCAGAACCACCAAATTGCGACCAGCGCGTGCACAGACGCGGTGCTGCGGGTTGCAAACGTGCCTCCCACATGGATCACATTCGCAACCAGAGTGTCCACTGTACAGTGGTACCTCGGGTTACGAACTTAATTCGTTCCGGAGGTCCGTTCTTAATCTGAAACCGTTCTTAACCTGAGGTACCACTTTAGCTAATGGGGCCTCCCGCTGCCTTCGCGCCGTTGCCACGCAATTTCCGTTCTCATCCTGGGGCAAAGTTTGTAACCCGAAGCGTCTGTAACCCGAGGTGTTTGTAACCCAAGGTACCACTGTGGCGTGTTTATTCTTTTAAGAGGGATATAAGGGAACTTACCAGGAACCTAATAGTGTGAGGCTTAAACAAGCCTGCAACCAGCTATCTGCTGTGCATTTGAAAGGGGAATGTAAAACTCCAAGTAAAAGGACTTGCTAGCACAAGTTAGGAAGGATATTAATAAACAATATATCCTCTTCTGCCTCCCCGAACATACCCACAGAATTAAGGAAAAGGAACGCTAGCCAAAATTGCTCTAAAACTTAGTGGGTGGATCTCCCGATTCTGCATCCTAACATGGCACCTGTAGCTGGTGCTTTATTGGAGGCATAGGTCTCAGGTACCCTAAGTGGCATGTGTCTCCCATCGCACATGCGCGCGCATGCACACGCGCGCGCACACACACACACACAGAGAGATGCGTAGCCTTAGGAAACAGACACCCAGGTGGGATTTGACGAAGATGAGCCAAAGGTGGAGCTGAAAATCTCCCAGCTGTTCCTCTCCCTAACCGCTTCCCTACTACAGCAGTTGCTGTCAGGGTGGGAACCTGTTGTAGTATTTTGTTGTAAATTGCTGTGGGAACCAATCTGCAGTCATCCAATAAAACCTTCCTGAGACACTGATGAAATTGTTCAGCTTTTTCTTCCCCCGGCATGAACATCTATCATTCTCAGATATTGCAAAATCAGTAAGGAGAAGTTAGGGCCAGTGCCAGTGAGACAAACATTTATGTAATCCCAGAGAGAAAGAGAGGGAGGGAGAGTGAAATATACCTACTGTAAAATAAAACACAGTTAATTCTGGTGCATAGGAAGGCCCCAAGGGACGTTGTAAGAGATACTCTGGGATCTTTTCTGCAGGTTGGGCAGGGATGTAAATAGCAGGTGGGAAAAGGATAGGAATGTACATTGCAGACCATTGGTCCATCTAGCTTAGTATTGTCTACACTGACTGACTTTTGTCTTTGTCCATGGAGTTTTCTTGGCAGGGATACTGGAGTGGCTTGCCAGTTCCTTCTCCAGGTGGATCACATTTAGTCTAAGCTCTCCGCTATGACCTGACCATCTTGGGTGGCCCTGCATGGCATAGCTCATAGCTTCCCTGAGTTATTCAAGCCCCTTCGCCATGACAAGGCAGTGATCCATGAAGGATTATCCATCCTTAAAGAAATCAGCCCTGAGTGCTCACTGGAAGGGCAGGTCCTGATGTTGAGGCTCCAGTACTTTGGCCACCTCATGAGAAGAGAAGACTCCCTGGAAAAGACCCTGATGTTGGGAAAGATGGAGGGCACAAGGAGAAGGGGAAGACAGAGGACGAGATAGTTGGACAGTGTTCTCGAAGCAACTGGCATGAGCTTGGCCAAACTGCGGGAGGCAGTGGAGGATAGGGGTGCCTGGCGTGCTCTGGTCCATGGGGTCATGAAGTTGACGTTGTCGCCTCTTGAAGTTGACGTTGTTGCTTTTAGCTTATTCCCTCCTCCATAAACCAGTGCAATAATTTTATTTATTTATTTGGGGGGGGGAGAGTTTAAACAAACATCCATAGAAACTTCTAATTTGTGGTTAACCCCCCCCCTAAAATAATGTTTAGGGTTACTCTCATTTTGACTCAAGAAAATCACCATTTTATACTTCAAATCGGGGGAAATAAATACAGTAAATGGACAAAAGTACAAAGATTCACAAATGTTTAGGGGTATGCATACCCCTGCGTGCCCCCAGAAAAAAAGCACTGGTTAAAACACTTTGTAAGGTTGGTGGTTCGAATCCCTGCCACGGGGTGAGCTCCCGTTCTTTGGTCCCAGCTCCTGCCCACCTAGCAGTTCGAAAGCACGTCAAAGTGCAAGTAGATAAATAGGTACCGCTCCGGCGGGAAGGTAAACGGTGTTTCCGTGTGCTGCTCTGGTTCGCCAGAAGCAGCTTAGTCATGCTGGCCACATGACCCGGAAGCTGTCTGCGGACAAACGCCGGCTCCCTCGGCCTATAGAGCGAGATGAGCGCCGCAACCCCAGAGTCGGACACGACTGGACCTGATGGTCAGGGGTCCCTTTACCTTTACCTTTACCTGCCAACTGTCATACCTGCAGTGGGACATCCTGGATTAACAGAAGAGGCCCAGCAACCCCCAATAAGATGTTCAAATAAAATATATTTGGATTGTTTGGGGGTTGTTTGTGGAGAGGTGGTGGTGTTCACTTGTTTCCACCCCATTGAACTTATCTTGATTGACACCGGAATGAATATTTATTGCTTGGCTGACATGGTGAATAATTTGACACTGCTACTTATTATGTATTGCTCATTCTGTATTGTGAACCATTAGGAATTGCCTGGTATTGTGCATTATGTTTTATAATGCATTGCTTATTATTATGAATTGTATTTGTATAACTGTTTTAACCTTTTGCATTCTATGTCGGCATGTAAGAAAACATCGTTTTCAATTCCGCCTTGGATTTGCTGCATGCAGCGCTGTTTCTGTTCCTCTGCAGTTTCTCTTCTGCTAAAAATTACGTTATTCGTCTTGCTGAGTCCGCTGTGGAGAAATTACGCAACTTGTGCAATTTACATAATTAATCACATAACTTGCATCAGTTACATAAATTACATTGTCATTTGCATTATTCCACTCCGTCCATTTCAGCGTAAAAGAAATGCAACGCGAACAGGGGAAATAAAGTCATCGGTTACGCATCGTTTGCAGGCGGAAAGCAACAACCTCAGCTAAAGCCAATCATATTTGTTGGATTGGTTTTTAATCCAGAAATGAGATGAATAAGCGGACATTGGCAATTCCTGCTCCAATTTCCAGTTTCCACTTGCAGGAAGCGATGAGATACCCCACCATTTGATCACAGTTAGCTCAAATGACCAGAGGACTCGTGACTTTTGTGTGGCCAGGTGGAGTCCCCCAAACCCCATGCAGCCCCTGAGCGGAATAATGACACAAGACAACGTGCTATGGGATTAAAATTGGCCACAACTTTATTAAGATTCAGGTGTAGGAAGACCTTGGCTCAGGCATTGGGCGTTTATCCTTCCTAGCCCCTCAGCCGGGGGTCTGAGTAACTTCAGGGTTATCCAGAATGTGTGGGGATGGGGCTAAGTCTGGAGAACATGTGTTCAAGCAGATAGCCCGCCCCCCAGTTCGCCGCCGCTGGAGGGGGAGGGCAATGACAACCTCTGGGTATATGGCCAATGCCTTCCCCCAAGCCCCTTTAACGGGAACCCTGTTATCGCCGCCGCACTGGGGACGTGGAGTCACCGCCCCACGCCCCCCCCCCATTTAGGAAGATGACTAAAGGATTCTGCCCAAGGCCTGCAACCGCCAAAGTTGTGACGAACTGCTACGGGAAAGGCGAAACCTGCCAATGCAGGGAAATTCCTTTCCGGCCCTTCAACAGCGGCCTTGACATAGCAGCGCCTGTGTGCCTGTGGAAAAGAGGTTAACCTGCAAAGTAAGCGTTAATTGAGGGAGTGGAGGGTGGGAGAAGCTTTGGAGCCGACTGCTGCTTCTCAGGTAAGCTACACCCTCTATTGTGTACTATGTGGTCCCTCCTCCCACCTGGCCAATCCCCCTGGCAACACCTCCCCAGGCGGGATTGGTGGCTGACTGGGATAGGTGGAGACCACAGGTATCTTACCTGGGAAGGTGGTGCCAGTCCGAACTGCCAGGTGCTGCTCTGGGATCTAAGGGTGCTGTGCGCGACCACGCAAAATGCACACCCCATTTGATGTGGTGAACGGTCATTAACAATAGAGTCAACCCAGGAGGCAATCTTCCACATAATCCACAGTAAAAATAAACATTAGGGCGGTAGGTTGGTTGCCATACCCCTTAATTTCAATGGGTGGGATATGATTAATCAATTAAATAAATAAATCTGTATCCTGGATTTACTCCCCGGGCAGCAAATGCAGAAATGACAATTAAAACATCAAAAATACACAAACCAATTCCAACACAGAAGCAAACTGTGAAAGATCTCCACTTAAAAGACTTGTTGGCACCTGAAAGACACAAGAGATGGCACCTGTCCAATATTTAGCAGGAGAGATTTCCAAAGATTGGATACCACAATGCTGAAGGCCCAGTTCCTATAAAACAAACCTCTTGATAAGACAGTGTTTGTCCAGTGCCCTCTCCTGCAAAACACAGTGATCAGCTGGGTACATAACGGGTGAGACAATCTTCTGGGTATCCTGGTCCCAATTTGCACAGGGATTTGTACACTGTGCCAGCACCCTGAGCTTTAGCCCAGTATGTCTCTGCAGGTGGTTTCTGGTGGGGTCTTAGTGCGGCTTTTTAATTGAAATGTTAATAGGATTTTGGGAGGCAGGAAATTTGATAGGGGCAAACTACAAGTAAGGTAGGTTGCTTTTGAAGAGGGAAAGAGAAGTCCAGTAAGACTTGGCAACTATCAACAAAGACTTGCTTTGTTTCCCAAGGAGGCAGACGAAATTTTGAAACTGATAATAATTTTTAGTGCTGGTGGATTTTTTGTCTGTTTGTTTGTTTGTTTTAAAAAAACAACCTTGCAACATTCCCCCTTTTTCATGGCGGTACGGAGCTTGTTTTATTGACACTGGGATAACATACCCTCTGCCCTATGATTGTTAAAACTCCGTTGCTTTTAAAAACCCATCATCCTGTTTGTCACCAACGACCTTAACAAACGTGGCCTGTCGTCCTTGAATGTGTAGCCAAGAAAGTTGTCAAATTTCCAAACCCTCTTTTTCCACCTTTCTCCTCCCTCCCTCCCCTTTTTTGAAGCTTACTACCAAAAAAAAAATCAATTTCAATCAACACGGAGTGTAATATTATCAAATGTCAGCTGTTCAGGCCGTGTGCTTCGAAAATTATCCTTGACAGGTTCTTGTCGAGTTAATTAAGTGCTCCAAAAGAAAGGAGGTGTCTGTATAGGAGAGGGAGCAAAAATTCCTCACTTACCAGCTCCTTGTCTTTGAGACCCCA
Organism: Lacerta agilis; assembly: GCF_009819535.1. Taxonomy (NCBI): domain Eukaryota; kingdom Metazoa; phylum Chordata; class Lepidosauria; order Squamata; family Lacertidae; genus Lacerta; species Lacerta agilis. Next base: position 9,160,387 of record NC_046322.1, on the reverse strand, counting down.
AAGGTTCTCTTTGAGGTGGGAGGGGAGGGAGAGAGAGAAGATTACCTTAGGGGGTTTTATTGATAGATCTTTGCCTGATATTGGAATGATTCTGGGGCAGATAAATCACATTTAGATTTGTTAGTAATTGAGTAGAATTGATTGAAGTGTTCGGATAGCCCCAGAGGGAGGTGGCTAGTCCTTCTCAGTTCTATAGAGGTTGTCATCAGAAAAAGGACCTCGTTGGGCAAGATGGATAAAGGTCTAATTGCTTATATGATCAGCGACTGTTTCCATCCCAGCCCACCTCCTTTCCTTTTAATTCCCTCCACCCCAAACTTAGGTGTTGCAAAATGTCATTAAAACACACACACACACACAGACACAACACAAGCCGTAAATAAAAATTAATGTTGAGCGATTGTGAGCGCAATCAAAAACGTCGTGACCATTTTGAGAGGATCTATCATGGTTTTCCTATTACATATGAAATGTATACCGTATATATAATAATGACCGTGGCATTTCCCCTTTTCTCCATCTGTCTTTTTAAAATTCATGTAAAGGTTTCACGATCATTGCAATAAATTTCTTTCTGGACAGTATCATGTAGTCCAATTTAACAGCACGTTGATCCCGGCTAATATACGCTCATTAAAGTAATATTTTATCAAGGCAAGTTTTGTTTTTTCTTCAGGTACCCACACATTGGAAGCCTTCTGTCAAATCCTCTGTGGCAGCCGTACAGTTTCTCTGTCTGACAAGTGTGCTGCTGCTAAACTTATTAGTGCTGTTTTAAAGGAAATGAAAAAGAAACAGTGATTTAAAGGCTTTTAGGAAGCAGGTTTTCATCCCTCAAAGGAACAAAGGGAAAGGAAAGGTCCAAAATCTATCCAACAAGGGTTGAAGAAGCTATTAACTACTCGTTTTGCAGCTCATATTATGGTGCAATCCAATGTATGCATGCCTATTCAGAAAAGGCCCCTTGACTTCAATGGGATTTACTCCCAGGAAAGTACATAGAGGATTGCAGCCTAACAGTGCATGCCTATAGCAGGGTTGGGAGAATTTGTCGATTTCGGTTTCTCTCTGTTTCACATTTTCCCGATCTTAAGTTCAGTTTGCCACATTTGGAGATGTCTGCGTGAAAATTTGTTTGCATTTTTGTGCATATTTCTCACAATATATATTAAGTGGTGGGTGGACATAGCAGACGACACAGTGATTCTCCAAGCAGCTCCCTTTATTCTCAGGCTGGAACAGAACTAGACTGAAGGGCTGAGCCAGCCTGCTTATATAGTACTCAGTAACATGCAACAGTAACAACTGTCTCTAGCTACCCAATCCGTGAACGGCACTCTCAATCCTTCATTTGCATGTTGTGGACCTGAGTGAGAACTGCAGCCATGGTGGGCAGAGTGAAACTATATACACAACACCCCTAGTGGCCTAGGGTGAGAACTTCAATACATAACAATATATTCATTTTTGTAAATGAATAAGAGATCAAAGGACCGGGAAGGCACTGGATCCTTTGATCCATCCCTGGCATGCCCCCCAGTCCACCCCAGGATTCCCCTCTTTGGGGTCTAATGACATTGGACCTCTGATATGAGTAGGACAAGGGTGTGGAAGTTCTGGTGGGGCAAGGCCCATGGAAGTTTCTGTGGCAGCAGAAAGGATTCCAGCATCACCCTTGAAGAGGGAGACCCATTACTTCCTGTGGCCCCAGAGATGCCTCCCCAGGGCCCTAGAATTGCCAGGCCCCTGTTCATGTTTGTCAGGTGTAAGGACCATGGGTTGTATCTAAATTTAGTCCTAGTCAGAGTAGACTCATTGAAATGAATGGGCATATCTAACTTAAGCCCATGGGTTTTAGTGGATCTGCTCCAAGCCGAATACAACCCTCAGGGCCAATGGCTTTCCAGAAAAGGTGGATTTGAAATAGTGATCCTGGGAACTGGTCCTAGGAAGAGCAGAAAGTTGTCCTAGAAAAGGCAGTGAGAGATAAATGAATGGAGTAATCCCTTAAAAGAAAATCGCATCCATTATCTGTAATCGCCAGTGCAATTTTATACATGTGAAACTCAAAAAATTAGAATATCGTGGAAAGGTTCATTTCTTTCAGTAATTCAACTTAACAGGTGAAACTAATATATGAGATAGACTCATGACATGCAAAGCGAGATATGTCAAGCCTTTGTTTGTTATAGTTGTGATGATTATGGCATACAACTGATGAGAACCCCAAATTAACAATTTCAACTTTGGGGTTCTCATCAGCTGCACGCCACAATCATCACAATTATAACAAAGGCTTGACATATCTCGCTTTGCATTTCATGAGTCTATCTCATATATTAAACTCCAGTAGCTAATGAAAACAATTGCTTACATAAATGGACTTTTCCACGATATTCTCATTTTTCGAGTTTCACCTGTACATGTTGGGGGAACGGTCATAGCTCAGTGGTAAAGCACCTGCTTTGAGTGCAGAAGGCCCCATGCGCATTCTCCAGGTTGGGCTAGTGGGGGGAAACCCTGAATGAGCCACTGCTGGTCAGTGTACTATATATGATGCTGAGCCAGACAGACCAAAAGTCAACTTGGCTACAAGGCAGCTTCCCTTTATTTTCCTAGACTGACTTGTGGTATTGAGGAGAAGGTGTAGTTCAGTGGTGGAGCACATGCTTTGACCGCAGAGAGTTTTGGGTCCAATCCCTGGCATCTCCAGGTATGACTGGGAAAGACTACTGGTCTGAAACCCCGGAGAGCTGTTGCCAGTCAGTGTGGCCAATACTGAGTTAGACAGGCCAATGGTCTGAATGGTTACACGGCAACTTCCTATCTTCCTTTGTAAGCCCCGCTGAATTCCATGGGACTTCATCCCAGGTAAACATGTGGAGAGCTGCATCCTCTTACCTTGAAGTTTCAGGAAGCCTTCCGTAGACTTCAATCCTACATGCATTCCCCAAGCTCCACCAGCTGTTGTATGCTGAATTAATATCACAGCTGACAGAAGAAGTAAAAAGAGGGGATGGGGAAAGAATAACTCATTTCTGTGTTCAATATGTTTTTATACTTAGCTTTTCACTCCACTAAACGAAGCTGGCAACTGGCAAGGATCACACACGTAAAGATGTCTTAATCTTAAATATAATTAGATATAATACCACACGCGGCGCTGTATGATTAGTAAAAAATATGATCATTAGTTATTAGATTAATGTGTCTGCTTGTGTAACGGTGAAGCCATTTGCAGGCAGAAATGAAATAGCTCAATTTGCTGTAATTGACTGATCTCCCATAGAGAGTACGGGTGTGTTTGCAACTTCAAGAGATGATTCCGTCGGATGTTACGAGCGCAAACACTAGCTTTGCGGAGGGGCCTGGAGATACCGGTGGCTGCAGAGTCTATAGCACGGGTCTCCGACATCTTGCAGTCTAGACGGCCCCCCTCACTAGAGTTGAGCACTGATTTCAAGTCATCTTTTATCCAACAGGGGGGAAATCACCATTAGTTCAGGGTCCACGACACCCACACATACCAACGTGTTTGATGGAACCTCCTATAATGCCCACAGAATGTCTCAGTACACATTCCCCTCAAAAATCCACAATGCATGAGTGACTCTTCCTGCTCAGTTCCTGTTTGCACAGACTCAACCTCTCCTATGCACACACACACACACACCCATGATAGCCATTTTGTGTTAAGCCACTCCTCCACAGCAGCCATTTTGTGTCTGGTGCCAACAACACTTTCATAAATTTCCAAATGTGTCCACTGCAGGCCAGTAGCTAGGGGGTGGCAAGGAATAATAATAATAATAATAATAATAATAATAATAATAATAATAATAATAATAATAATAAGATAGATAGATAGATAGATAGATAGATAGATAGATAGATAGATAGATAGATAGATTGCGGCTATAAGCCCATATAGATAATAATAATTTATTATTTATACCCAGCCCATCTGGCTGGGTCTCCCCAGCCACTCTGGGTGGCTTCCAACACAATATTAAAATACAATAATTCATCAGATATTAAAAGCTTCCCTAAACAGGGCTGCCTTAAGATGTCTTCTAGTTGGTAGTTGTTGTTCTCTTTGACATCAGGTTGGAGGGCATTCCACAGGGCGGGTGCTACTACCAAGAAGGCCCCCTGCCCGGTTCCCTGTAGCTTGGCTTCTTGTAATGAGGGAACCGCCAGAAGGCCCTTGGCGCTGGACCTCAGTGTCCGGGTAGATCGATGGGGGTGGAGACGCTCCTTCAGGTATACTGGAAGGCCCTCACCAGGGGCACAGGTGGTGGGGGGCACAAAATTGGCTAAAAAAATATGTCCATAAATATGCCTATAAATAAAAGTATTGATTATTGCCTCATAAGAAAAGGTTTTCAATAGAGGGGCTGGGGTGCTTTCTGGACGGTTCTGCCAGGGTCGCAAGATCACCTAGCTACGGCTCTGGTCCACTGGTCCAAAAGTTTTGCCTGAGGTTGTGGGAGTCCTGCTGGCTGGTTTCCCACAGGCATCTGGTTGGTCACTGTGAGAACAGGATTCTGGATTAGATGGGCCATGGGCCTGATCCATCAGGGCTTTCTTATGTTCTCTTCTCCAGGTTAAAAAAAACCCAACTCCCTAAACCATTTCTAATAAGACTTGGTTATTTCAGAGGTATAAGAAACGATGCTTTGTGGAAACTAAATTTGCATGACTCGAGAAGCAAACAAGAGTATTGTGCGTTTTTCATGTGGGATAATCACCCTTAAAGGCATCCATCACTGCCAGGCAACCTGTTTATTGAGCATAAAGATTTCCTCACCCCAAAGTCATCAGTTGCAATCTTTGTTCATGGCTCAGGACCGCTCCCTGCAAAGAACTTTGAAAAATCCTCACATGAGCAAGTCAACACTCACCCAGTGGAAATGTGGTTCCTCATCATTGCTTGTGACGTGTTTGCAAATAAAGGCGCTGAACTTGGATCTCTCCATCCGCATTGCGGGTCCCTTGTGCGCGGAGCTCCACCCCGTTGACTCTGACATGCCTGGAGTGTCAATTGGCAGGGGAATGAGCAATTGAGCATCTCCTTAGGAGCCAAGATCCGCCAGGCCCTTAAATTATCCGTTGACACCTCATAATGTTCCAAGGTGCTGTTGGCACCCCACAACTCTTAACTTCCTTCCCCCTTTTTCTTAAATAGGTTTCCTTATGGTTTTTAATTTAGATTTTTATTTTATTTTATTTTTTTATATTTTTTTTGAGCCACAGCAAATAAGTGAACCATTCAAATTGAAATGCTGGAATGAACCAAGCTGAACAATAAACTAAAAGACGCCTGGAGCAAGTTGAGCAATAAACAGGTTTTTAATTTTTCCCCTCCTCTCTCTTTCTCACTCTGCTCCCACTTCCATCTCTCTGGTGTCTGTCTCTGATGGATGATGTGACAATGGAAGGATCCTCCATAAATTCTAAATTCTGAATACTAAATCAGTGAGCAAGAACCAAACTCGAGAAGACAATCCCCTTCTGCCGGCCCCCTTTACTACTTCTCAACGTAGATTAGAATACATCTCACACTACAGATAAATAAAAAGACAGACGGGATTATAAGAAGATAGACCAAACAAAAAAAATGCAGGCATTTCTTTCCATCCCACATTTGGCTTAGCCTTAACTCAGTCAGGGTTCCACTGGTGATATATGTTCTGCAGACAAACCATTGCATTTCTACGGAACATTCTCAAAAACGTCTTGGAAGATTGAACAGTTGCATGGGCAATGCAGGTCTTTTGGTCTGGCTCCATCCATCCTGATTATGCATGATCACAGAATTTCATATGGTGATCTTCAGTCAAAGATAGATATAGCCAGTAATCGGGGGGGGGAGGAATCTGGAGGATCTAATGCAGAAGGGCAGGGGGAGAGGACTTCGGCTTTGTCTATCAACAAAAAAATTAAAACGCATTCACCTTTTAAACAAATATTTCCTTATATATTTACATTTCTCCCCTTTCAAAGTGTTTGGATGGAGTGTTAAGAGAGCTACAGGGTGATACGTCTACTCAAAAGCAAGCCCCATTGAGCTCGATGGTACTTACCCCCAAACTAAGACTATATAGGACTGCTCCCTTAGGGTTGTTTCCAGTGTTAGTCATACTTAGAGTAGGCCCATTGAAATTAGTGGAAATGAATAACTTAGGTCCATTAATTTCAATGGGTTTATGCTGAGTAGAACTTAGATGGACACAAACCCTTCGGAAAACATGAAACCAGAATGGCAAGTTACACTATGTAGGGTCAGGGGAACCTGTGCCCTCCCCCATATGTTATTGGACTCCCATCAGACTGGCTGGCATGGCCAATGGCCAAGGATGATGGGAGTTGTAGTTCAGCAACTTATGTAGGACCACAGGTTAGCCACCCCTTCTGTGTACACACTGAAATCACCTCATGCTGTGAAAAGTCAAGGGAGAGCTGGCTTCTACATGTGTGGATATCACTTCTGTGGATTTAGTTGTGTCAAAGTGGCCTCGTGAATGGTGTGGTCTGATCATGGCACAATACAGTCAATGGGAACATTTAGTTCATTTCACCATCAACATCCATATCATCACAAGCATGTTCCATGAAATCAAAACCGACAGATGTCATGGACTAAGTGCTGGAAGCAGCAGTTGGGGAACCCCCAAGGGAAGAAGGCTTGGGGAGCGGTGGTGGGACGATTATGACTGGTCACAGGGAGAAGAGGGGAAAGACTAAGAGGAGGAGGAGGAAGTGTCGGAAGCTGAGGAGGTAACGGCTTAGTGAGCAGGAAGAGTCTGTGGCAGAGAGCAGTCCAGAATCAGAGGCAGAGGCTGGACAGGATGGGGGCCAAGAGGCTGAGAGGAGTCAGGCTAGTGAAGAAGCCAGGCCATCTCCCCCTCCTGCGTTGACCAACTCCCCTCCCAGAACCAGTAGAGGTATGAAGAGGGAGAATAAAAGACAGGCATGTCGACGGAGTCTCAGATTTTGGGGGAAGGATCTGAGGGAGGAGAACTTAGGCAACTATGGGAAGGCGGAAACCTTCAGTCCCCCCAAGATCTACCAGGACAAGTTGCTGTGCTCACTAGGCCAGGACTCCTGAGCAGACCTTGCTTCCTTGAATAAAGAGTTACGTGGTTTGTTGCTGACTTGCTCTTGACACCCACTCCTGACAATAGATAATGAAACATGCATTGGGTGGAGGGCATTTGAAGGGTGTTTATAGCGGTTGCTCCCCACTTTACACTGTTTTACTTATATACACAGGGACCTGGAAAATGAGACCCCCGCATAAGTGGAGGGAAGTCTGTATCCTTTTCTGAGGTGAGGCAATCAGAACTGTAAGCAGTATTCCAAATGTGGCCACACCATATATTTGTATATTGGTTTTGTTTTCAGTTCCTAATGATTCTAGCACTGAATTCTCCTTTTTATTCACAGCTGCCACCACTGTTCATCCTCTTTTCCTGGTCCCATAAGTTCTCACTTCAGAACACCCATTTTTTTTTTTTTTGTGGTAGAGCCGGAATTTCACCATCCCCTTGAGCATCCTTTTGTATTATGGGATGGATTTGCTGTGCCATTTCCGGCCATTTGATGGTAAGGAGTAATAATTTTGTCCAATTCTATCCTTGGCTTTGGCCTAAAATATTTTCACCAAAATTGTTGGCCTGGGGGGCGGGGGGGCGGGTGCCCGGAAGTGATCCTGTCCCTTTAACAGGTGGAGTAAACAGAAATACAGCAAATTAACGCAGATGTACTGGTAGTCATCAAAAAGCGTCATTTGCTTAATAAAGTCTGCGAAAAAGCAGCGATGTCTGGCCAAAATCGCTAACACAGACCAAAGTTTGCCCTGCTCTATCTGAATAAATATCTGCACGATGTGTTTGGCCTGGGAATGGTTCCTTGATTTATTGGTACAGCACAAGGAGCTGATATTGCAAATCTTGAGATTTCCTTCTGTTGTTAAATGCCAAATTTATGCACAGCGGCTTGGCAATACAGGAAACAACAAGGCTGAGCTTGGGAGCAGGGCACAAGCTTCTGTTTAATCAGTTCGGAGAGGCATCAGGTGATTTGAATTAGCACGCGGAAATGTATTAAAAGAATTCATTTTGCTAATAGAAGCTCTTATTAAAAATGCCTGCTTGTATATTAGACACTTTTGCTTATGATTCTTAATATTTCTATATCATCCTGAAAATCAAATTTTATTCCCCCCCCCGTAAATGCCATCAAATTATATTTTCTATTAAAATGTTAATATCAAAGCAAATTAAACCAGGCTGCAGATTACATATTAGCAATGCTGTTTTGTATTTTTTCCCTGAGACCCACACTCTTCCTCTCCTGTTATGAATTGCATCGCTGAAACACAGAAGCTCGGGAAATATTCTGGAACTAGGGGAAAAAATGAATTAAAATATAACATCATTGTTTGTTATTTATGCAGCTGCACCATTCTTGGATGCCCCGAGGACTCATCCTTCCTTAAATAGTTGCTTTCATTTGTCTCTCTTCCGAATCCCCTTAAAAAGTCACCTTTTTCATGATGCTGTTCACACAGCCCTTTAATTTACTATCAATTTGAACGCAGTTTTCGGCCTGAGTGCTGCGTTCCCTTCTGAGTACCATTCTGAGGTCCACATGCCAGGGGTGGGCGGAGCCAGAGACAAAAGTGGGAGGAGCAATTGATGTAAACATTACCTTTCTACATGAGTCTACTTTCCACACGAACCTTTCTTTATCCCCCAGCAGAGGCATTATCAGGTTTCAAAGATGACCTCCTAGCCAGGCAACAAACACAAGTAAGGTGCAAGGTAGGGTCAGCAGGGAAAGCGACTGGGGAGGGTGTGTGTGGCTTGGGGAAAGCCCTGGGGGCCAGATACAGAGGGTTGGGGGCCACATTGAGCCTCCAGGCCTGAAATTGTCTGCCTCAAATCAGGCCTAGTTCTACCCTGCTCTTGAGCTGGAAAAGGCTCCCAGGGAGCTTATAAAGTGGCTGGTAATAAGGCACTCTTATACTTTTAGAAGACATGGCATAAAAGGAAAGGGGGTAGTACAGGAGGAGGAAAAAACCAGACTCAGGTACTTGTTCTTATAATCACAAAAGCAGTTGCATGTTGGGCAAATGGCTTTCTCAGACCTTGAAGAAATCTCCAAATAATTATCCCTAGCTAAACCTCCTTCCTCATAAAAATGGATCTTCTCCATATTCTATATTTGGTGGGGGAATTATTGTTTGTTTGTTTGTTTGTTGGATTTAGATCCCACCTCCCCACCTCAAGGAGCTCAAGGCTGCACCCATGGGTCCTTTCCCCACCCTCCTCATTTGATCTCCACAACAGCCCTGTGAGGTAGGTTAATCTGAGAGGTTGTGACTGGCTCAAGGTCACCCAGGGAGCTTCATGACCGAGAGAGGATTAGAACCCCAGTCTTCCAGTCTGACACCCTAACCACTAAACCATGCCGGCTCTCAGCACAGTGTAGTATTTACTCCTAGACACATAATGGAGAACCGGATGTCCTTCCTAGCTGCCCCCCGATCCCAGTGAACCGCCCTGGCTTACAGCACCATCCCGGTTGTTTCTCTCTTCAGCTAAGCAGTGCGCGTTGTTAGTTACCCGGCGATGATTATGAAGCTAATTAAAACATACTAAGAGATGCACTATAAACCTGCGCAGCGCATGAAGCAAATTAACCAAGTTCAGCTTGCCTGTTTCATTGTGCTTTTATTATGATGTTTTCAAATGAATTTTGAATAGTTTTCTTAATCTGTTTCATTCTGCTTTGGAGCATCCCATACTTGCCAAGGCCCCCACAGGGATGATTTCCAAGGAGTGTGACACAATATCTCGATGTTCTTACTGCTTACTTATAATTAAGCTGTTTTGAGGTGTGAAATGAGCAACAATTAAAAAAACAACAACACACCCTGCTTATTGAGCCAGGTGCAACCGATCCGTGCATCTGAAAATTTGCCTTCAGTGCCATCTCAGCGTCCCACTGGTTGTTACAGGAGCTGAATCTTATGGGTGATGCTCTTGCCCTCTTTGGTACTTTGGGCCAGGCAGACTGTTTAACTTGAAAAGCAAAGTACCCAGGATTTTGGGTGGCAGTGACTGGTTCCCTCGGGAGCTCAGGTTGCCCTTTCAGAAGCCCTATCCCCTGTTTTATATGAGGATTTGGCACAACACTGCTAAGAACAAGGGACAGATGGATCCATCCATTCTCAGTTTCTTATTCTACAATCTTGAGTTGAGTTCTCCACATTTCCACATCAGTTGGTGAATTTTTATTTTAGAAGTTGGGGGGGGGGGGAGAAGCCCTCGTGAAAATTCACCAGCTACTTTGTGCAAATTTCTCCTCGCCTGCAATTCTGCCAATGCACACATTGTCGCAAGGAAGTTTTCCCTAATATAATTTTGTATGTTATTTTCATCAATATACGCATTTTTAAATGCACATTTTACCCCCCCCCCAGTTGTATGCATTTTTTGTACACGTTACTTGGCATTGCAAAATTCAGAGAAGGGCGAATTTTGAAGGAAGGTCGCATTTCAGTTCTTCTATTGCTGCAGAAAGTGTGCCTTAGGTAAAGACAGCTTTCAGCTGTGTGTTTCATTGCGCTTAGAAGCCAGTTTGCCGTATGAGCTGCATAAAGAATTATAACAGGATAATATTAAATGCATACTGAATTGAATCTCTCGCATCCCTACTTAAAAGATAAGGCCCCTCCAGCTAAGCATCCTAGGAAGTCCACCAGCAAGGTGGAAAGGCAACAGCACAATCCCACTCACCTGCTATTCATTCCTTCTCTGAGCACAGAGGTTCCTTGCAATTGTTACTCTTTCCAACAGCAAACTCACGTGGTGAGCGCTGCCAGGATTGTAGCCAAAACGGAGACACGAAGAAACAACAGCAAAGTAGTACTGTGCTAAGTTGGAGGTGGGACTCCAAAGCTTGCAGAAGTACAATTTAAAAAAAAGAAAGAAATTGAAGGGGGAAACAACATTGACAGCAGCTTGGGGACTTGAAATGTAGAGGGTGAGTTGGGGGGAAGGAAGAGAATGCAAGAAGGCGGAAAGAGTAGACTGCTAAGCTTGGCAGAAATCGCTTGCTGGAGTCCTGGCTGAACACCTGTTAGGAGATCCCACCTTTTGTTGCAGCTTCTACTTGTAACGACTACTAATAGCCATTGACAGACCTTCTCCATGAGAAAGGTCCGTGTTAGTATTGGCTACTATCTATTTCGGTATAACAAAGTTAGATCTATATTTATTTTATTTTTTACTAAAACGATTGCATTGCCTTAGGTGTTTTGGGGCACAGCTTGTGACTCATAAAAAGCAGAAAGATAAACACAGAAGTTGTACATTGACAAATGCTGCTGTAAGTCAGCCCTCAGATACTGTCAATCGCCGACTTCTGATGAGCTTCGGATGTCCAACAGCGTCAAATGCTGTTGCAAAAGGTGCATGTGGGACCCCCCCCCCCAAAAAAAAGGTTGCCAAGCATTTGCACGTTCAAAGAAAATTCAGCAAAGAAATGTGCAGGAGATAAATGTCAAAAATTGTGTGTGTTTTTTTTTCTTTTGCTGCAGGCACAGGTATTTCAACTCTTTAAAATAAAACCCCCGATCACATAGACATGCCCTTTGTGGAAGCCGTGCGGGCTGTCGAAATCCCAACAGCCCCTTCCTAGAGATTTTCCAGCCTGCCAAACAATTGAGGTAGCTAAACCCCACAGCAATCAACAAGCCAGATTTCCAATCTGGGATTTTAGCACTTAAAGCAGTCGTTTTAGCACCATTCCATTCCCCTCAACGCGGGCGCTGATGAATATGCAACCTTAATGGCTTATTGTGCATTATGCCCTTCATTACTGCTTAAAAATTTATCAGGCCATTATGTATTTAGTGGCTAGGGAGGGTTAAGGTCAAGCGAGGAGAAGGGGTGGCGTGGGGTGGGGCAGGGAAGGCTGACGTGGATTTGGCACTGCCAAGGGGTTAATTACCGCCAGCCCTAAATCCCTGAAACATCAAGTGGCGGAAACCCGAAGCACAGAAGTGGAGATTAGAGGAGGAATGTGTTGTTTACAGATAAATAAGCATAACGTAGTGTAATCCCAATTTGTGCTTAATGCTGGATTTCTCCATCAAACAGGAGGAAGGATTAAAATGTGTCAAAGTCCCTGTTTCGGCTAGCCATGCAATGGTCTTCATTTAAAAGTAGAGAACCGGCAGTGCTTGAACATGGATGGAGTATTTCAGGACCATCTCAGGACTATTTAATTGCTCATCTTCCAACATTGTGTATGCAATCAAATGCCAACAGTGCCCTTCAGCTCTCTATATTGGACAAACAGGCCAAACCCTACGCCAAAGGATAAATGGACATAAATCTGATATCAGGAATCACAAGACAGAGAAACTAGTAGGAGAACACTTCAATCTCCCAGGACAATCTATAAAAGATCTCAAAGTAGATGTCTTAATACACAGAAATTTCAGAAATAGACTGGAAAGAGAAGTGGCTGAATTGCAACTAATCACCAAACTTAAAACTATGGAGAAACCTGGTCTGAACAGAGACACTGGATTCTTATCTCATTATACATGACAAAGCTATCTTTAGCCATCTCACCTGTTGCCTTTCCGTGCAAGACTAATTGCAGCCGTTAAGAGTCGTCAACAGGTTTTCCACACCTATCAGCTTATCACCCATTCCCAGCACTCTCTGAGTAATACCCCTCCCCACTCCCTCACTATATTTAAGGATCTGGTGACTTCTGTTTCAGTGTATCTGAAGAAGTGTGCATGCACACGAAAGCTCATACCAAGAACAAACTTAGTTGGTCTCTAAGGTGCTACTGGAAAGAAATTTTTATTTTGTTTTGACTATGGCAGACCAACACGGCTACCCACCTGTAAATGGATGGAGAGATAATTGTGAAGAAACCCAATACCTATCCATTCTTTTGAGTTACAGGTAGGTAGCCGTGTTGGTCTGCCATAGTAAAAAAATTCCTTCCAGTAGCACCTTAGAGACCAACTAAGTTTCTTCTTGGTATGAGCTTTCGTGTGCATGCATACTTCTTCAGATACACTTCTTCAGATTCTTCATTCTTTTGAGAGTAGTCAACATCGCAGCCCAAGCCTGTTTTGATGTCAGGGACTGGGCAGAGGAGGAATGGTGGAGATTGCCTCCCCAGCCTGACCCTTCCAGAGAAGAAAAAGACAGTTCAGAATTACAACAGGGGTTTGAGGGAGATCACGGCTTAAAGGCGGATGAGGGGGAAAGCTGGGAAATAATGGGAGAGGAGGAAGAAGCACCACCAGAGGGGAAACAGCTGACGGACACAGCATCTTTAGAAAGCATTACACACACACACACACACACACACACACACACACACACACACACCTCCCAGAACCCGGCGAGCATTGAAAGCAGGAGAGCAGAGAGCTCAGAGGCAGAACCACTTCTCAGCTCTCTTAGTAATGACACATGAGAGGGAGCGGGTGGAGACTCACTCAGGGCAACGCCATTATTCCAAGTGGCTGCATTTCTAAGCCTCTCTCTGTGAATATTGAATAAAAAGCAGTCGGTAAGCACTTTTCCTCGTCTTATCCTTTCCTGGCAACCTACCGTGGGGGGGGGGGTGGATCTTCTGACGCCTGACACCCAGGCAGTTTTTTGTCCACCACCCTCTCGTGACACTCTGGTGTAACTTCCCTTGAATATCAGCATGAATATTCACACATTCACAGTGCAATGTCCCAAATCTATAAGAACAGAAGAAGAACCCTTCTGGATCAGGCCTGTGGCACATCTAGTCCTGCATCCTCTTCTCACAGTGGCCAACAAGATACCTCTGGGAAGCTCGCAAGCAGGACCTGAGTGAAACAGCTCTCTCCCAACTTGCGGTTTCCAGAAACTGGTATTCAGGCACATACTACCTCTGATAACAGAGGTAGTACACAACCATCAGGGCTGTAAGCCACTGAGAGCTGTTTCCTCCATGAACTTGTCTATTCTTCTTCTAAAGCCACCCAAATTGTTGACCTGGTGTACACTAAACTGACAATGACCTGAGCAACGCAACTGGCTGATGCATTTTGCAGGCACCATGAATCTGTCCCCGTCTGGCCATTTCGGGTCAAGCAAGAACAACAGGCACAATTTATTAGAGTTTAAATTAGGATACCTTTACATGATACAGATACAAATGAATTGTGGCTTGGCATTGGGGCCTCTAGCCTGGCCTGCTGGAAGAATACTGGGGGTTGAGCCTTGTGCGAATTAGGAGGACTATGACACACATCAAATAGGTACTGCCCTACAGGCTTGCCGTGGGGAGTGCTGTGGACCCAGGCACCTACCTGGGCATTTGGGACAGCAGCACCTCCATTCCCAGCCATGTCACTCACGTCAAAATGGTCTGGTTTGTTTCAGCTGTCCTTATAGAATCATAGAGTTGGAAGAGACCACAAGGGCCATCCAGTCCAACCCCCTGCCAAGCAGGAAACACCATCAAAGCATTCCTGACAGATGGCTGTCAAGCCTCTGCTTAAAGACCTCCAAAGAAGGAGACTCCACCACACTCCTTGGCAGCAAATTCCACTGTCGGACAGCTCTCACTGTCAGGAAGTTCTTCCTAATGTTTAGGTGGAATCTTCTTTCTTGTAGTTTGAATCCATTGCTCAAACTACAAGAAAGAAGACTGTGGTGTCAGAGCTGGGGACTGAGGTGACATTATTTTGGAGGGGGACAGGAATGAGCCAATGGTGTCCTCAAGCTCCACATCTGAGATTCTGTCCCCCACATGGTACCAGGACTCTGCTCAGATGCCGTTTGGCACACAGTAGAATTCCAGGAGCTCCGTGGAGACTAAAATACCCAGACCCTGGAAAGAGTGGCTTATATTCTGATGGGACATGACACTAAGACGATGGTGTGATGGAAAAGAGAAGGGAAAAGAAGCATGCTGAAAGATTTCAGGTGTTTTCCTGCTACCAGGTGGCGTGACCAATGGCATGATGGAGTCAATGCAAGGTGGTGGAGCTAAGATAACATGTACCATTGACAACATGGTTGTGTGAGTTATGTAGTTCCTGGCAAATGGGCTTATTGGCCGACATTGGCTCCCAGTACATTTCCGAGCACAATTCAAAGTGTCAATGCTGACCTTTAAAGCCCTAAAAGGCCTCGGCCCAGTATACCTGAAGGAGTGTCTCCACTCCCATCATTCAGCCCAGACACTGAGGTCCAGCTCCGAGGGCCTTCTGACGGTTCCCTCACTGTGAGAAGTGAAGTTACAGGGAACCAGACAGAGGGCCTTCTCGGTGGTGGCACCGGCCCTGTGGAACGCCCTCCCATCAGATGTCAAGGAAATAAGCAACTATCCTACTTTTAGAGGACATCTGAAGGCAGCCCTGTTTAGGGAAGTTTTTAATGACTGGTGTTTTAATGTATTTTTAATCTTTGGTTGGAAACCCAGCCAGATGGGCGGGTTATAAATATATTATTATTATTATTATTATTATTATTATTATTATTATTATTAGCAGTCTGTCCACAGATCTACACCTGCAGCACATGGCTTTCTGGCAATTGATGTACAGCTGTTTCACCTTTAATATGCTGGGCTGAAAGATCCGTAAACTCCAGCCATTGATGAGATCCAGCCAGTGTTTACTCTCTCCCTCTCTTTCTTCCTTCCCCAAAAAACCAAGTTCTTAAGGTAAACTTATGGCGGCTCCATGAAATATTGTTTGTTATAACAGAGCAGAGGAGATAATGTTGTTTCTAATTTCCCTCTCTCAGTCAGAAATTAAATAAAAAGTCGTGTCTAATTTACAATACTGGATTGAACATAGACAAGGACCCCATGCGGGGAACTTATGATGTATTCCTCCTAGTTTTTATAGCCATTAAAAAAGATTATAGGATTTCTTCCTCCCTCTCCTTCTCTTTGAGGCCATTTACATTTCTTCTGAACTCTCTGTGTTTTATTCGATGCTCTTAAAAGTGCCAATGTACATAATAAGTCAATCAAGAAGTTAAATTAAGAAGAAAAAAATCTTGACGCGTAGGGCGGGGGAATGACACATTTCTTTGACTATAGCAAACATATGCCCTTGGTAATCTGATCCTTACTACCTAATTGCTTTGGTGACATTGTAATAAATATTATTGAGCTGGGGGGGGGGGTTAAGGGGGGCACCAGTCATGTAACAGCAGACCAAAAGCAAAAAAGGGGGGAGGGTGAAGCAGATCAGCCCATAAAAATATATTTTACAATCTAGTCACAGTTCTACACTTTCCCCTTTGATTTCGTTGCATGTGTGTGTCTATATTTATTTACTACATTTGTAGGCTGTCCAAAGAATATTTGTGTGTTGTTTTTCAAGAGCAATCAAATGCAGCGATAAAGTTATAAGCCTATTACATTTCCGAGCACAATTCTGAGCATAAAACCAGCAGCAGAGGGTACAGTCTCAGGGACGTAAGCTCACGGAATTTATCACAAGACTTAGAACTTCTAAAACAACCGGAAGCGTTAAAAGATTTTAAGAATGAAAAGCCAGGGAGAGTGAAAGGTCTTCACATGGCACCCAAAAGGCCAAAGCACGGTTCCAGGCAAGTCTCCCTGGGAAGCGCATTCCGTAACTACGGTGCCATCACCAAAAAGGCCCCGTTCTTCATTGAGACAGACAGGTGCCAGCCAACCACACTGTGTGAATGAATTTAATAGCATAAACTCAAAACAATGTGTTACAGATTGTGTGTTGAAATGGAATTCCTGTAAAACTCATTATCAGTGAGGCCAGTGTCACGTAAGCAAGAGTGCGGCCTGACCACAACAACTGGTAAAATCCAGTTACAGATAGGTAGCCGTGTTAGTCTGCCATAGTCAAAACAAAATAAAATAAAAAAATTCCTTCCAATAGCACCTTAGAGACCAACTAAGTTTGTTCTTGGTATGAGCTTTCGTGTGCATGCTCTGAAGGTCCATCATTATTGACTTTCAGGAGAAATGTGAGAGCATTCCTGTTAACCGAGGCATTTGACAACAGAAGAATACTGCCTGGAGGCGGTTGGAGGGTGGATGGCAGCTAACAGATTGAGGTTGAATCCTGACAAGACAGAAGCTTTTAATGTGTGATATTTTAATGTATTTGATTTTTGTTGGAAGCCGCCCAGGGTGGCTGGGGAAATCCAGCCAGATGGGTGGGGTACAAATAATAAATGTTGTTGTTGTTGTTGTTGTTGTTGTTATTTAAGATCACTGGATGGGGTGTTTTTTGTTTTAAATGTAATTGTTTTTAGAACATTTTAATCTGTTTTAGCTTTGTTTTAAAATTGCATATCTGTTTGCTGACCTAGGCTCCTTGGGGAGCAAGAATGGGATAGAAATTCTATTATTATTATTATTATTATTATTATTATTATTATTATTATTATTATTATTATTATTATTACACAGCACCTTCTGATCAAAAGCAGCCAATCTGAGCATTGATAAGCAGGAATTTCAGCAGCAAGACCCGTTACCCTTCTTAACCAGCCCCAGGATAGAAGGAACATCTTACTGTGGTAGCACCAAAACTCTTTGCTTGTAAGCAACTGTTGAAGCTGCTTGAAGGTCAAGCCGGTGGTCTTCCGAGGGTTGTGCTGTGTTTAAAAATAAATAAAGAGCCTCCCTCACTTCTGTGAGGCAGGGATTTAAGCAAGAGTTATATCTTCAAGCAATGTAGCCCTCCCATGACTCACCCCGTTAATGTCTGCCTGACCGTTTAAGGAGCACTGTCGCCCGGCCCCGGCCCCCGTGCCCCTTTTCCTTATCATGTTTAAATCTGTCACGGATGTCGGATATTGCTTTCTTAAGTGGGCTCAACTATATCACAGGCTGCTGTGGTAATGCTGGACCGGAGCATCACTCCATTTTATGTCCTTAAATATTCATAAGAAGATTTGCAGCATTAATATCTTAGAGGGCTTACAAGAACACTTAAATAATGTGTCTTAGCTCCCCTTGGCTCCCCCCCCGCCCTCCTATTGTCCACTAACCTCCTCCCCCCCCCCCCCGCAAAATGTCCCAGGCTGTTCTCATTTGCGTAATGCATTGAGCTCTCTACTTAATAATTGCTCTGGGACCTGGTCAGTGGTTCTTTGCTTCACTGCTACCCGGTTTAATTACAACCTCCATGGCTTTCTCATAGGTGAAGCTTGCTCTGTTTTACAAGAAGGGGGGGGTCGGGGAGAGAGAAGGGAAAACAAGGTTCGTCAAGGCAAGGTTAATGCATGGGAAATAAGTTCCACTCGTTTACACACAACCACCCATTTCATCTTTAAGTAGACAAGGGGAGATCATTCATAATGTCACCGACTCTGGGTCCTTTTTATTTATGGAGAAAGGTTGGGAGGGGAGGGAGGTAACAAGAGTATTGATTCATTGGCGATATTAACAAAATGACTGTTAAAAACAGGCTCAGGAACATTTCTCAATTGGTAAAAGGGATTGATGTGTTCTGCCCAGCTAGGATATTGGCACAGGGCGGAGAACAGATTGCATGAATAGGGGAGGCCCAAGTTCAATTCTCGACATCTCCAGGTAGGGCTGTGATGAGAGACTCCTTTGAAAACCCAGAGAGCCAATCAGTGTGGACACTGCTGGGCTGGATGGACCAATGGCTCGATTTGGTTTAATGTAATCTTCCACCTCAGGGCCCTGCCATTTCCAGACTCATGCTAACCATGTCGGCTCAGAAGTCAGTCCTCTCGACACTGGAAATGTTTGGGAGACATCACCAACTGTGGGGGGGGTTGCTCTACACTACAACTCCCATCATCCCTAGCTAGCAGGACCAGTGGTCAGGGAATGATGGGAATTGTAGTCCAGAAACAGCTGGAGATCCAAGATTGGAAAGCCCTGTTCTAATGGGAAAACTTCCCAAACAAGTGAGAGCCAAAAAGAATGGATACATTTCATGCAACTTGACAAGACTGGGCCAATGAGGCAGCTTCTTCTGCTCCTTAAGTACTTGCCTTCAGAGGTCTTCTAGAAATACTATATTAAATTTTAAAAAATGAAATGACCTAGTGGTTCTTATAGATGCCTTTGTTGAAATACCTGGAGCACTTTGTATGCATATAGTTCTGGGTTCAATCCTTAGGATTTCCATAGCTAGCCCTAACATAAGGCAAAGTGAGGTGGTGGCCTCAGGTGGCAGACACTAAGGGACAGCATTGTGAGGTGTTGGAGGACAGAGATTAGAGTGAACCTGGCCACAAACTCCCTTAAGTTGGCCATTTGTCTTCCGGTAAGGAATACGGGTGGTGCTGTTTAAACCACCAAACTTCTTGGGCTTGCCGATCAGAAGGTCAGTAGTTCAAATCCGCAAAATGGGGTGAGCTCCCATTGCTCTGTCCCAGCTCCTGCCAACCTAGCAGTTCAAAAGCACGCCAGTGCAAGTAGATAAATAGGTACCGCTGTGGCGGGAAGGTATGGTGTTTCCGTGTGCTCTGGTTTCCATCACAGTGTCCCATCGCACCAGAAGCAGTATCGTCATGCTGGCCAAGTGAACCTGGAAAGCTGTCTGTGGACAAACACCGGCTCTGTCGGCCTGAAAAGCGAGATGAGCACCACAACCACATAGGCGCCTTTGACTGGACTTAACCATCCAGGGGTCCTTTACCTTTACCTTTTTCCTTCAGGTGTCTTGGAGAGTGCTTCATGCAGTCATGCCAACGAAATAAACTGCATACTGAAGAAGACACACCACTGTACCCTGGTCTTTGAAACTTAAGGTTATTGTATTTTAGGAGCCACCCTATTCTTCCCCTTTCTAGATTTTGAAACTTTTCCTTCATATATTATAGTCTTTGGGAACAACAAACCCTTTGTTACCGCATTGAGTTTTTGCAGAAGAAGTGTACCAGATGACCTAGCACAATTTGGAAAGTCGAAAGAGAAGTTATAAATGGAGTCTACAGCTGTGAAAAATTCAGTTGGGTTGCAGTCCAGGAGATCTTGATATAATAATTTGAGGTGCTTGGAGAATTTGTTGCAATTGTTACACCACAGCGGCTACTACTCATATATATATATATAATCTGTATGTTCATTTGACATGCAATCTTGTTTTGTATACCTAAAGGTCACATGCAGAATTGTAGAATTAAAAGGAGATCTCATAGTCAAAAAAATAAAAAAAGAATGGTCATAGAATCATAGGATTGTAGAGTTGGCAGGGACCACGAGGGTCATCTAGTCCAACCCCCTGCAATACAGGAATATTTTTGCCCAACGTGGGGCTCAAACCCATGACCCTGAGATTAAGAGTCTCATGCTGTACCGAGTGAGTGAGTGCCAGCTGAGGCGGAGGCACAGAGCAGGTCATGTTGCATGCAACACTCTTCCCTCCCTCCCCCTTTCACCATTCCTCAGCAACTGCACCTGAGACAGCTGCCTCATTCTGCCTAATGATAGGGCCTGCTCTGCCTAGCTAGATGGCTCCGGTTTTAGCTCAGTCGGTCCTGTTACCTTCAGACAATGGAACATGATTTACTCTCCTCGGATTGTTCCATACATGACCACACATAATGCTGTACAGTCATACCTGGGGTCACGGCCGCTTCAGGTTGTGCATTTTCAGGTTGCGCACCGCGCTGAACCCAGAAGTACCGCAATGGGTTATTTCCAGGTTTGGCGCTTAGCACATGCACAGAAGCGCTGAATTGCACTTTGTGCATGAGCCGAAGCGCTGAATTGCAACCTGTGCGTGCGCAGATTCGGCACTGCGGGTTACAGACGCTGCGGGTTGAGAACGCGCCTCCCGCACGGATCATGTTCGCAACCCGAGCATCCACTGTACATCATCTTTCTGACCAAACTTTGTGGCCTAAATTTGGAGGAGGGAGATGGACCTATTGAAAGCAGCTGGCGTGCTCTGAACAATCAACTTCGCTCCTCCTGCATTTGTTGCGCAACTTTGGGGTTGTGAATAATCCTGCACGCTGCTTCCGCGGCTGATCGCTTGAGCACTAATCACATGCCTGGTTAATTTGATAATGCACATAATGCTTTGGGAGCTCCCCTTCAGGAGATTAATGAGGTGGAGAAAGAGGAGATTGTTACAAACCTGCCGCTTCCTGTACCTCCCAAGAAGACAATGGGAAAACAAATGTGCCAAACATCCTCTCCACACCACTGTGTGCTAAGCATCATTATCACGGAACTGGTGCAGTCCATTATAATTATGCAACAGATAAGCAACGATCCAACTGTGCGATGAATGGCAGAGATTGAGACATTTTCCTTTCATGGGGCACACAGCACACAGATTGTTCAAAGTTTTGAAGAGCATCGCTCGGGGCAGCGTGCAACTTTAGCCCTAGTTCTAGTGGTGTCCCTGGGTGTGTGCCTTTCCTTTACCTCTATGAGAATCAGTGGCAGCCACTGCTACAGGGAGTTGCAGTGAAGGCGAAAACACTTCACCCCTCTGCTGGCACTGAGTAGCCTGGCCCAGAGTGGCAATGATCCAGCAGAAGGATTGAGAGTAATGTGACTCCATTAGGGTTGCTATACGTCCGAAATTTCCTGGACGGACGCATGGCAGCCCATGGCAGCAGTGTTGTTTTTGCCGATTTCCCTCAGAAATAGCTCCAAAATTCCTTTGTGATTTTGCAAAACGAGCTCAACAACTTTTCTGTCTGGATTTTCACTTTTTGAAATTTGGCAACCCAAGGAAAGAGGGGGCCTGGGCTGGTGTTTCTTTCATTCATTCATTCATTCATTCATTCATTCATTCATTCTGCAACATCTGCAGATGCACACCATAGATTTAAAGCACATTCCAAACACATTTAATAACACATGGCTTCCCCCCGCCAAGGAATCCTTGGAGCTGTAGTTCCCCCCACAAAGCTACAGTTCCCAGGATTCTTTGAGGGGAGTAATGTGCTTTCAATGTGTGGTTGGATGCCCTTTGAGTGCCTGATGTGGATCTCCCCGTTGCAATAGCAGTGCATTTACACTGGAAGAGCCATCCAACCTTTCATTTTGTTAGCTGTTTTGCAATGCCTCCCCAGTGCCGCTGTTGCTGTTGGAATTTACTGAATTTTCTAGCTGCTTTAGAAAAAAAGAAAGAAAAAGTCTTGACGTGAGTTTGCAAGATAAAACGCTGCAGATAAAACAAAAAAATTTCAAGCCCTGCACAATACGGAAACACATAAAATGCTCAGGGGGGGAAATGCTAATCAAATAACAGGTTTCGTCAGACTTTGGATCTCATCATCCATGACTGTTGCCCACACTCAAAACAAAATAAAAATTAAAAAATTAAAAAATCCTTCCAGTAGCACCTTAGAGACCAACTAAGTTTGTTCTTGGTATGAGCTTTCGTGCGCATGTTCATACCAAGAACAAACTTAGTTGGTCTCTAAGGTGCTACTGGAAGGATTGTTTTTATTTTCTAATTATTATTTTGTTTTGACTATGGCAGACCAACACAGCTACCTACCTGTAACTGTTGCCCACACTGTCTGGGACTTTACGTGGGGTGCGGCAAACCTTCCCCACCCCTGATTTAAGATATTGCAATGAGTGGTGTGCATGGAACCAGGGGTGGAAGGGGGGATTTGACTCAGTTTGCATTTTACCGTGAAGCCGTCTCCTCTATGCTTCCCAAAACAGTACACAAGCTACAGCTCTCGTTCACTTTCCAATGAATTTTACAGCGCGGTTTCTGACACCTACATGTGTACAAAGGTACATGCAGCTGGGAAGTCTGCACACAGAAAATGCATGTGAAAGTAGTGAAAGTAGCCTACCAAAAAAAAAATGTGGTCCATTAAGGGAAAGTGCTTGCCAAACTGCAGATTTGGCAAAACCAGCCTTCCTGGATGGTTGGAGGGAGGGCCTGGCAACGGGCCAGAGGGAAAGCCCTTGGCTCTTCTGGAATTTCAGGGTTAGAATCATAGAATCATAGAGTTGGAAGAGACCACAAGGGCCATCCAGTCCAACCCCCTGCCAAGCAGGAAACACCATCAAAGCATTCCTGACAGATGGCTGTCAAGCCTCTGCTTAAAGATCTCCAAAGAAGGAGACTCCACCACACTCCTTGGCAGCAAATTCCACTGTCCAACAGCTCTCACTGCCTCCCGCAGTTTGGTCAGACTCATGTTGGTAGCTTCGAGAACACTGTCCAACCATTTCGTTCTCTGTCGTCCCCTTCTCCTTGTGCCCTCCATCTTTCCCTTCATCAGGGTCTTTTCCAGGGAGTCTTCTCTTCTCATGAGGTGGCCAAAGTACTGGAAGCTTAGCTTAATTCTGGCTATACAGTCGAAGGCTTCTCTGAAGTCCACAGAGAGGGAGACAGTGCTACTGGCGAGTACTTCTCTATTAGGTGTTGAAGAACTAAACATTGGTTGATAGTCGAGTCGCCTTCTCTGAATCCTGCTTGCTCTTCTGCTAGTATACTTTCTAGTTCCAGCCAGTCTTGGAATTTCCATTGTAGATGTCTAGCATACCATTTACTTATTCTGTTAAGGAGACTGATGGGTCTGTAGTTGGTGGGACCCTTTTTCTTGCCCTTTTTGTATATTGGGACAATGATAGAAAGCCTCCAGTCTTTGGGAATACATCCATAAGTATGAGTACACATGAGTAGAATGTGTGCTTTTATTTAAAATGCATCTCTGGGTTATTTGTGGGGCGTAGGAGTTCGTTCATATATTTTTTTTCAAAATATAGTCCAGCCCACCACAAGGTCTGAGGGACAGTGGACCGGACCCCTGCTGAAAAAGTTTGCTGACCCCTGGCTAAGATGCTGGTATAATTCTTGGGCCAGGTCTTTGCAAATGCCTACAATGAATTTCTTAAGAATACTGGATTCATAGAATCATAGAATCATAGAGTTGGAAGAGACCACAAGGGCCATCCAGTCCAACCCCCTGCCAAGCAGGAAACACCATCAAAGCATTCCTGACAGATGGCTGTCAAGCCTCCACTTAAAGACCTCCAAAGAAGGAGACTCCACCACACTCCTTGGTAGCAAATTCCACTGCCGAACAGCTCTCACTGTCAGGAAGTTCTTCCTAATGTTTAGGTGGAATCTTCTTTCTTGTAGTTTGAATCCATTGTCCCGTGTCCGCTTCTCTGGAGCAGCAGAAAAAACCTTTCTCCCTCCTCTATATGACATCCTTTTATATATTTGAACATGGCTATCATATCACCCCTTAACCTTCTCTTCTCCAGGCTAAACATACCCAGCTCCCAGAGGGAAACCCAAGCCTTGTGGCGATTTGCATCCGCCGCACTTGAAAACTTCTTCCTGATCCGAGTCAGAAAATAGCCTCTCACCTCTATATGAATTCAGGAAACAGAGGGGTTTGCCGCCACCCTTTGATCAACGGCACGGACCAGCTTGATTTCCACTTACCAGAATGCCCAAGATAACTCTGCAGACCACATTACAGGGCATCTACATCCCCTGTTGGTGAATGAGAGAAGCCAGCCATGCGGTATTTTAGAAGCAAAGTAATTGCATGCAGTGCCTTTGATTACATCATAAATTGACACCTAGCCAAGAGATAAAAACCCTGGTTTTATTTTTGCTTTAGCCCATGGAGGAAGCTGTACTTGAAACGACTGCCCCGGCACTAACTCACGGGCCATAACGGAGCTATAGATCACATCCATAATCCTGTGGAGTTCATTATCTCCTAATGCTGCCTTCTTTTTCAGATCAGAAACTTGACCTGACCTGTGAACTGCGCCATCGATTGCTGCCTCTAAACGGTCAGCAGCCCCATTTTCTAATCGATGCGGTTGGAATAATTTTATACATATTTAAATTATATATTACTTTAATGCTTCTTAAATTTATCTATCACTTTCCTCCCGGAGCTCACTTTGCGTCCCACTCTCGAGGGCGGCGGGAGCATGTGGCCTGCTTTGTGGTAGGCGAGGGCGATGGAAGAAGACAAAAGAGGCAGTAAAGGAGAAGGTGCAGACAGAAGCAGAAGCGAGCAGGGGCTGTGCGGGATTTTTCTTAAAGAATCAAGTAATGAATTAATTAAAGCAAATGAGCACCTACAGCAAAGAGAGAGAGAGAGAGAGAGAGAGAGAGAGAGAGAGAGAGAGAGAGAGAGAGAGAGATCAAATCTAGGCTCATTTGGACATCTTGAAAGACAGGAAAACTATGAAAATAAGTGCAAGGCTTCGAGTCAAACGAGACATGATGCAAAAGTAGACCTTTTTAAAGCAAGTGGGAAGGGGGGGCAAATTTATAGTGTAACAGAAGCACTGGGGAGGGATGTGCACTGTTTTTTAATCCTTTCCCTCCCTACTCCCCCACCCCCCCAAACCAATATTTTCCCTCTCCAAATCTGCTAAATCAACCCTACTGCCAAGGGTGGGATATTTCTGTGTTCGGTCTGTATCCTCCGCACCGTTCAGGGGTCTCAGGGCTGAGGTATTTCACCGCCCTGCAAACTGCAGGTGCCAGGGATCGATCCGGGGGCTTTCTGCATGCAAAACAAATGCTTTGCCATTACGCCGCTGCAATTCCCTTTTCCCAGAGCCTGTACAGTACGGGGCCCCGGTCTTCTCTTGAGGCAGGTGGATGCCAAAAAACCTGTGGAAGGGCAGGCCGTTCTCTTTCCCTGGGAAAGAGTTGTTGTTCTGCGAGGGGTTAGGAATGAACATTCCTAAAAGAGAACCCACGGCATCATTCTCGGCAAGCGAACATTTCCAGGATCCTTTGGGGGACACCAGGACTATTTAACTGGCGTACAACTTAGAATAAGTCTGCTCACCCCTTTTGGTCTGGCGGCATTGCGGGACACAGGAGGCTTCACTGGGGCCTCGATGTGGGAATTCAAACTGCAGTGCCCTTCCTGATATGCGGAGGGGGGCATAAGCACAACTGGATCCTAGCCTGCTCCCTGCTTTGGCGAATGCAGATGCAGGCTAGGACCTGGGCTGTGTCAGGGGGCTGTGCTGATGGAGCCGGTGGTGGGCTTCCCTCGGATCTGCCCCTTGCCCATTTCAGCAGCCTACACCTGGGGCTCAGCCTGTTTGTTCCTGCGCCGCGTTTTCCCACCCACCCACTGACGGTTTACACTGATAGTCAATGACTTTGCTGTGGGTACAGTGGTCGCCGTTCTTTATGGGGCCAGGTAGGAATTAGCCCACCGAGCTAATTGGCTCTGACCCAGTGGTTTTGCCTACCTCATAGCAATCGTCACAACTGGTTGGGCATTGGGGCAATCCTTTGTTTTGGACGGAGGGGAGGTTGTAGTCTCCGCCTGCCCCTCCAAACGCTGGGGTATCCCGTTAAAGGGATCCGGGGGTAGTGGCTATGTCCGTGTGCCCAGGGGGACCAGGGCCAAAGGCACTCTCCCAGATGGCCATCCCTGCAGGGGTCACCCTATTGGATATAAGTCTTAGGAACCCCCACCTGGACTGACCATGCATCACTTCCAACGAGTGGGCTGGAAGTGTTTAGATTGCCCTATTCCCAAGCCAAACCTCTTTCATCTGCATTCAATAAAGTTGTGGCCTAAAACCAGTCTTATTGGTCTCTTATTTATATGGGTTGGGGTATGGCAAGTCCAGTGCCTGATCCTGCTATACCACAGAAAAGGACAGCTCCTGAAGATGTGAGACTGGACACACATATTCCACAGAATACATAGGAAGGTAGAGGGAGCAGGCTTAAACGGAGTCTGACCCTTGGTCCATCTCTATCGGTATTGCCTGAACTGACTGGCAGCAGCACTCATAGTACTGTCTACACTGACTGGCAGCAGCTTTCCGGAGATTCATACAGGGAGTCACTCCCAGCTTTACCATTGTGGGTGGAACCAGGCATGTTCTGTACAGTGGTACCCCAGGTTACGTACTTAATCCATTCCGGGCTACAGTATGTAACCTGAAAAGGACGTAACCCAAACATGCGCAGAACGAAAAAACAAAAAAAAAACAGTGAAAAACGCTCTGCACATGCACAAATCGCGCACACGCTGGGTTGCGCTTCCGGGTTAGTGGAGTTCGTAACCCAAAAAGTACACAACCCGGAGCGTACGTAACCCGAGGTACAACTGTATAGAAAGCAGATGCTCCTTTGCTGTGATCTGGCTCTTCCGCCAATTGCTCTCGTTGCGGTTCTGAGCGATGCAATGAGGCACGGATTGCACTGATGACCAGTTAAACTGCTTCCAAAAGGAAGGGCCAGCACAGGAAGGATGATGGACCCTTTGTCTTACAGAAAGCTGGGTGAAGGGTAGCCGCCCAACGCAGTGGCCGAGGCCCAAGATGCCGGGAATGAAGTGAATTGGAGAATCTCTTCCCTTCGAGTAAGACAAATTTGTGCAGGGTAACCACCAGGCCTTGCCGGGGAAGCCAATTGGAAAAGAATGATAGCAGCCCCAGTGCTGAAGTTCATCAAAGTCATCTCTTTCGGGTAAGCTCATTTTTCACAAGCCAAAGGGATATTTACCTGAAGTACACCTGTAAGGTATAGCCGACAAGATTGAGCAGAACATTGCTTTATTATATTTCACACCCTGGTGATTCAATGTGATGGGAGAGAGGGAGAGGGAGATGGGGGGGGTGTTACTTTAAAAAAAAACAAGAACCATATTATGTTTTCTCATTTGGCAGAGTCAAATGCATTGTTGAGGTCAGAATACTGACCGCAGAGTTGTATGTGCTTCCAAATACCTGTCCCGCGTGAATTTAATCCGAGGGTGAAGACAGACAGGTTGCACATCCTGGAAAAGAAAGAGCTTCAGAGGACATCGCCCCTATCCTTGGCTCGTGCTGGCCAGCCTTGTAAGAACATAGGCTTCTACCAAAACAGGCCATTGGTCCAGCTAGTTCAGTACTGTCTACACCGCGTGGCAGCGTCTCTCCACAGTTTCGGACTGTGGACATTCCCCGGAGATGCCAGAGATCAAACCTGGGACATTCTGCGTGCAAGGCAGATGGTGTGCCACTGAGCTGTAGTTCTTGTGTTGTTTTTGAGCTGTTTTTAATTGCACGTCACCTTGAGATGCATGTGCAGAAGGTGACTGAAAAACAAGTAAACAGCAGGGGATCTTTGCCTGAGCCCTGAGAGAACAGCACATTTGCACGTGACCAAAGCATTCCAAGGTGTCCCAAGCTCTTGCCAAACTCCTCGTTCTTGGTCTTCAGCTTGATCCATGATTAGCAACATCGAAAATTCTTTCTAGTAGCACCTTAGAGACCAACTGAGTTTGTTCCTGGTATGAGCTTTCGTGTGCATGCACACGAAAGCTCATACCAGGAACAAACTCAGTTGGTCTCTAAGGTGCTACTAGAAAGAATTTTCGATTTTGTTTTGACTATGGCAGACCAACACGGCTACCCACCTGTAACATGATTAGCAACAACATTGCAATGGTGTGTGTGTGTATGTGTGTGTGTGTGTGTGTGTGTGTGTGTGTGTGTGTGTTTAATATCCGCAGCATTCTTAGTTGGGGAAATATTAATTTGCTCATGAGGCACTGCAGGGTCAGAGACAGAATGTGTGTGGGGGAGAGAGAGAGAGAGAGAGAGAGAGAGAGAGAGAGAGAGAGAGAGGTTAATGCACCTGGGCAGGAGCCGAGAACATTTGCATCCACAGTGGTCATTAATCCATGGAATCGTAATTTGTGAAAGAGAAATCAATCTGATGGAGGAGGGAGCAAAGCCTCTGGTCCCAAACTAACTGGCTGCCTTCTGTACTGCGTCTTGTTAAGCAAGACCCAGGTACATAATGGCCTCAATTTCCACATAGGGTTTTCTTCTCTCTCTTTTTTGCTACATTTCTGGGAAACTAATGGCCACCCTAGACAAAAACATATCCATATTCTCCTGGCCTTTCTACGCATCGCTAATAGCATGGCAGTTTGGAGGCCTTGGGAAAATGTTCTTAAGAGAGGACACAGTGGAAAACAACTTGGATGAGCGCTATCACATGGAAGATGGAGCAAGCTTGTTTTCTCCTGCTCTGGAGGGTAAGACCTGAACCGATTGCTTCAAGTTACAAGAAAGGAGATTCTGACTAAACAGCAGGAAGAACTTTCTTTCAGTAAGAGCTGTTCAACAGTGGAACAGTCTCCTTCAGGAGGTTGTGGACTCTCCTTCCCTGGAGATTTTTAAGCAGAGGTTGGGTGGTCATCTGTCATGGACGCTTTAGTTGAGATTGCATTGCAGGGGGTTGGATCAGATGACCCTTGGGGTCCCTTCCAACTCTATGATTCTATGACCTGATATAGGCATCTTACATCCTATGCTCGCATCTCCAGCGGATGATGTTCACAGGTGCATAGAGAAGCCCTGTAACATGAGTGAACTAGGACAGGCAGGCAGGAGGAGCATTGGACATCTCTTCCTCCTGAAGGAAAGGTCTTGTTTTCTGCCCGGACACTGAGGTCCAACTCAGAGGGCCTTCTGGCGGTTCCCTCCCTGCGAGATGTGAGGTTACAGGGAACCAAGCAGAGGGCCTTCTCAGTCATGGCGCCTGCCCTGTGGAACACCCTCCCACCAGATGTCAAGGAAATAAACAACTATCTGATTTTGAGAAGACCATCTGAAGGCAGCCCTGTATCGGGAAGTTTTTGATGTTTGATGTTTTATCATGTTTTTAATATTCTGTTGGGAGCTGCCCAGAGTGGCTGGGGAAACCCAGCCAGATAGGCAGGATATAAATGAATTGTTGTTATTGTTGTTGTTGTTGTTGTTGTTGACACACACACAACTGCTGAATGTGCACCTTGAGAACTTTGTGTTTGCATGCTATTGTTCTCCAGTGTTTTACACTTTTCCAGAGTGTTGTTCCTTTTTGGAATGTAGCACCCCTCAAACAGCAAGTGTTTAAAAGGTGATTAGTTCAATGGATGGAAGATACGATGAAGGAACAGGTCTATCGCTGGCTTTTGCCTGTGATCCTGTACGCACCTTCTAGATTCAGAGCCAAGCAGGGGCGTAGGAAGGGGGGGTGCAGGGGGTGATTTTCCCCAGGTGTCTTCCCTGAGGAGCTAACAAAATGGCATGCCGTGGGGGGGGCACTTACCTCGGGGCCTGGCTTGCAGCACGCTCGAGCCACAAGTCTCTCCTGGGAGTGACACGATGGCTTGGGGCCCCATGCTGCCCAAAATGGCAGTGTGGGGCTTGCATCTGTCAGGCGGACTCTGTGAGCAGCTCGTCGCCCCCCCCCCCCGGTGGATCACCCCACCCCCGTGGGTGGATCACCCTGCCCCCCACTGTTCCGGGTGCCGGAGCAGCTAGCTATGCCCCTGGAGCCAAGAATGCCACTGGTTGAGAAGCAATAGTCAAAGAGGGCTTCTGTCTTCATGCCATTCTGCTGGGCTTTCTGGAGGCAACTGGTTGTTCACACACATGGTGCTGAATGAGATGGATCTCCAGGAAGGGCCATAGATAAGTGAAAGAGCACCTTCTTGCATGTAGAAGGCCCCACATTCAATCCTAGAAATCACCATGTTGGACCATTGCCTGAAACCCTGGAGAGTTGCCAGTCAGTGTAGAACAAAGATAAGGAACCTTCTGCAAATCAAGGGCCATATTCCCTTCTGGTCAACATTTTGGGGGCCACGTACCAATGGTGTGTGGGGCCAAGGGTAAAAGGGAGTGTCAATTTTAACTTTGGCGTAGTAGGCTGGATTCTTTGCACTCCTCTCTATTCTCCATCCATGCTAGCATCACAAAAGTTCAAGGATGCATTCCAACCTGGCAAAAGCACTCACGAGAACATAAGAAGAGTCTGCTGGATCAGGCCAATGGCCCGTTTAGGCCAGCATCCTGTTCTCACAGTGGCCAACCAGATGCCCATGTGAAGCCCACAAGCAGGATTCAAGCACAACAAGCTTGTATTCAGAAGCATTACTGCCCCCGACTGTGGGTTCAAATGAGGGTTCAAAGCAGGGTTGGTTAGGGTTGTGGCTTGGGAGGTTGTGTGACCTGGGGAGATGCCCCATGAACCACTTAATGGCACCTAGAAACCCACATTTGACTCTCCATCTCTGATATAAACAATACTCAAAACAAAATAAAAAAATAAAAAAATCCTTCCAGTAGCACCTTAGAGACCAACTAAATTTGTTCTTGGTATGAGCTGAATTGCAACTCATTACCAAACTCAAAACCACGGAGAGACCTGGTCTGAACAAAGACATTGGATTCTTATCTCATTATACATGACAAAGCTATCTTTAGTCATCTCACCCCTTGCTTTTTTCCTTTAGGACTAATTGCAGTCGTTAACAGTCATCAACAGGTTTTCCACACCTGTCAGCCAATCACCCATTCCCACCAACCTTCTGAGTAATACCCCTCCACACTCTCTCACTATATATAAGGGTCTGGTGACTTCTATTTCAGTATATCTGAAGAAGTGTGCATGCACACGAAAGCTCACACCAAGAACAAACTTAGTTGGTCTCTAAGGTGCTACTGGAAGGATTTTTTGTTTGTTTGTTTTTTGTTTTGACTATGGCAGACCAACACGGCTACCTGCCTGTAACATAAACAATACTGATTGAAATGTCCCAGCAGTCAGACATAGACAGATTCCTATGTCCCTGTCTTGGGTCTGATCCCCCAAATCTCTTCTTGTGTTCTTCTAATCAGTTCTACCTCTTATGAAAACTAGCAACCTCTTTAATACCAGCGAAACCTCCCTGTCCTGCAGTGGCCTGACTTACCATACACTGAGCCACCCCGGCTCCCACTGAATTCACATCTGGTGAATTCATCTTGGGTCAGCCTCATTGCATCTCATGAGATATGCCCAACAGAACAGTCTCCCAGCTCTCAGAAAGCCTTGTGTCCAGTGGTGGCTGTATCAATAATTCTTGGCACGGATCTCATTCTTGGCATCCATCTTCCACTTAAATCTCTTTGACTCCCCTCCCCATTTCCACATCTTGACATCCATTAAATTCTCAGCCTTATAGCCAGCACCTCGATTTGTCCAAAGCTTACAGATTCCGCCTGCTGGTTTATCCAGTCCAGTCAGTCCATCAATAAACCTGAGTGTCAAATGTGCCTGCTCTCTCTCTCTCTCTCTCTCTCTCTCTTTTCTTTGCGGGAGGATTACTGTAAGTTATGGGGATGTGATACCCGGCACCAGACCTGTTTCTTTGGCACTGGGAAAACGTGAACTGATGCCTCTCATGATACTATGAAGCAAATTCCACACCAGATATTCAGTCTTTAAGCTGGAACTGATGTGGACATTTGATGAGGTCAGTTTTGACTAGTTAAGGCAAAGTTCCTGGTGGACCTGGTGGGCTTTTGCAGGAGATCCGGGCGCCAGAGCCCTCTCCTCTCCTGTGGTTTCTGTAACTGGTATTCAGAGGCACAATGCCTCTGGCAGTGGGGGTGCAATGGGGTACAACATAGCCATCATGGCCAGTGGCCATTGGTATAAAGTGTAGGTTTCTAAAATAAATGGGTGAATTGAGTTTGTTGCAATTCGGAACAGGACAGCTGATTGACAAGTCCAACAGCATAAACCCAGACGAAGGTTCCAAGCTTCTTCATCATGACTGAATCGTAGCGCGTGCCTGTCGCCAGAGGGCACTTGGGGAACATGGCGCACTTAGCGCAATGTTCTTTTCCCAACCCTGAGCATCACAGCACTTCTCTGAATGACCGTTCTCACATGTGTTTCGTTTACAAACTGAATAAAGCCAGTGGAATAGAGCAGGTGGAAGCCAGTGGCTGTGAGAGCAATTAACAGATCATAAATATCAGTTCTGGTTAGAAATATATTACGATTCAGGTGCATCAGAGTCAGAGAAGCCTATGTTTCGTGGTATGGACTGGATGGTGATGCTTTAAGAACAGCCTGCTGGATCTGGTCCGTGGTCCATATATTCCAGCATCCTGTTCTCACAGTGGCCAATTGGGTGCCTATGAGAAACCTGCTCCGGACAAGATAAAGCAACAAACAAATTTAATAAATAATTGAGAAATATCGTGTAATGCCGCCCTTCCTGGACTGCACCATTTCAGAGTGCAGGATGTTTCTCCTGCTTCTCCATCAACAATGCATGTAGAAAATGGCACGTCAGGGCAGGGGTGTAGCAAGGGGGCGAGGGGGGCGGTCCGCCCCGGGTTCCATAATGGAGGGGGGTGACAAATTAGCAAGAAATATTATTATTTTTTTGAAGGAAAAAAAAAATGAATTTTTTTTTTAATGCCTGCTCTGAAGGTCTTATCTTACTATACTAGGGATTTTATAGCTACATATGAAATTTCATGCATATTGGTTAATATCTTGACCCTCCTCCACCAAAATAGCTGTTCACTTGGCTGTTTTCCTATGTCATGAAAGCTGAAATTTCAGTTCAGAGAACACTTACTGTTCCCAACCCTAACACTGTGGAAAGCCATCTAATTAGACTTTGAGAGGTTTTTAGGAGGTAATTTAATTATTGTTTGATTTTATACCAATGCTATGTATCTGATGTTAGCCACCCTGAGCCCGACTTTGGCCGGGGAGGGCGGGATATAAATAAAAGTTTTTCATTATTATTACTTGTTATTATTCCTTTGTAAGAAAATATGAAATAACGTAAAACCATTTGGGGGGGTCAATGGGGGGGGGTTGACAAGAAATTTTCCGCACCGGGAACCACCTGACCTTCCCATGCCTTGGGGGGGGGACAATTTTTTTTTGCCCCCGGGTACCAATTTACCTAGCTATGCCCCTGCGTCAGGGAGAAAGGTTTAAGATAGCCTCCTTCTTCGCAATCTAGTTTATCACATGCATCAAGCTTTTTACACAGTAGAGCATTCAGAGACAAGACCTTCCCTGTGTGTAGGAATCTTAGCGCATCACAGAAAAGGCTAGGCTTGTCAGCACTGTGAAGGCATCTGACTGACTTTGGCCAGGGAGGATGTGGGTAACGGTCTGGGTGGATGCTGAGACCAGTCTAGGAAGGCCATTCTTAAAAGTGCTAAGTGTTCGTTTCATCCTTGTGATGGTGCTGTCCTGTGTCCAAAAATTAATGACTTGCCTTCTTCATCCATAGCGAAACTCTGCGGAAAGAACCTCTCAGGCAGGACAATCCAACAAAATTTGTCATTAACCAACTTACATGTCAAAGACACTTCTCTGTGCAACTCTTTTAAGGCTACCCAAACCACACTGGAAGCTTAATGAATATCATGGTTCCATGCCAACGCTGTACAATCACCTCATTCAACGAACATGCACATTTATATGTGTGTGTAAATTTTGTGCATGTGTGCAGATCCTATGTGCAATGTGTACCGTGTGTGCATGTGGTGGTGAGGATGAATCCATTCATTAGATTTCCTTTCCACTCTTCCTCCCAAAGGAACCCCAAGGCAGCAAAGAGCAAAATGACAAAACACTACAATATATACGTGTGTGTGTGTGAAAGATGTGTTTGCGTAATTTGTTTTCCTGCTATGTCAAAAATGCAGAGCAAGAAAAATTAAAGGGAAACAAAAGGAATATCGGGCGATTGAAAATCCCCTTATTTGGGTCTGTGAGGGGGGTAGGAAACATGTTCCCAGCTTTGTTTTATTTGTCATCTAAATGCAGACAGGAAGAAAAATATAAATATGGAAGACGACCTCCGGCACTTGTATTTTTGTTCTTCTGTGTATATATATATATATCCCCTTAAGGTGCATGCAGGGTTATATCCATGCTTTGGATAAGTTTCATAATAAAGGGGTGAGAGGGTGGGAGGGAGGGCTACTTTCTTTTATTATTTCCAGTGCGCTGTGTGTTTGTGCATGTGCGTGTGTGCATGTGCGCCTCCCTTTAAAGCAACTCCATTAGCCACCTTAAGCGGCGTCTGACATGTACAAACTGTTGCCTCCAGGT
The DNA here is from genome assembly GCF_009819535.1 of Lacerta agilis. Classification (NCBI taxonomy): domain Eukaryota; kingdom Metazoa; phylum Chordata; class Lepidosauria; order Squamata; family Lacertidae; genus Lacerta; species Lacerta agilis. The sequence goes on along the minus strand of NC_046322.1, from coordinate 9,125,475 downwards.
TGCCCTGTTTGTCTGGTTCCCTTGCAGTGTGAAGGTTGACTCGAGTCATTTTGCACCCAATTACTTTGCAGTAAATTCGCCGGATGATTCTTGTCGCGTGGTATTGATCCGACGTGTCACCTTGAACTTGTTTATTGACACATCAAATTCCAAAGGCAGCCCCGGCGCAATTTACCACTTCCCAATTATGGTATTTATATGATGTCACAGAAGCTTCTTGCCATGTTCAGATGAGGGCTATTTCTCTCTTCCCCCCCCCCCCGCTTCCCTTCCTCTAACCACCCCGCTCTCTCTACCAATCACCCGGACGAGGCTTGCCATTTTTCTCTGACCTTTCCCGAGACAGATGGCAGCCCATAAAACACATCATTAACACACATGTCATTTTTAGCTCGCTTGGTTTGCAAGGAGTACTTTACTCAACAGAACATTTTTCAATTTCTCCCTTGATTGTGGCCTTCCTAAACAGCCCATTCTGGCCAAAGAACCGCAGAACTTATGTCAGTTAACCAACAGGATGTTTCTACAGAGGCAATTGGCATTTGCTTTCTTACAATGTTTGTTTTTATACAATCCTAAGCCAGCAAAACCTTTAGGAACTGAATCTCTCCGAGGAAGTAGAGATGGGCAAATAAGTCCATTTTTGTTTCTTTCAGTTTCTCATTTTTTCCGGCCTTAAATTCAGATCTCCACATCACATTTTTGCGATTTATTTTTACATATTTTTAATAAGCTGCTGCTGATGTCATGGATGGTTTTTTTCTGCTATTCAGTGCAGGGGGTTGGACTAGATGACCCTTGGGGTACCTTCCAACTCTCCAATTCTATGATTCTATGAAAATTCATCAGCATCATAATGCAAATCTCTCCTAATATACCCATTTTTTGGTATGCCAAATACGCACATTTTTGCAAAGCAATCTCCACAAATAAAACACATTGTCGTCACGCGATCTATACAAACAAATGCAATTTTTATGCACATTTTACATGCATTTTTGTTCACCTTATTTGGCTGGAGTGCTGCACTGCAAAAAAAGTGCAAATTTCAAAGGCTGACCGTGTTCCAGTTCGCTTTAGAAAGTTTAAGAAAGTGTGAATTAAGCTCTTCCAGTTTTGGTCTGAACTGTGGCGGAGCTTCAGGTTTAAGCCATGGCCAACTCCAAGAACCACACCGCACACAACCAGTCTCGCAAGTGGCACAGAAATGGCATTAAGAAACCCAGATCAAATAGATACGAATCTCTGAAGGGGGTTGATCCCAAGTTCCCGCGGAACATGCATTTTGCAAAGAAACACAACAAGAAAAGGCTGTAGTAAATGTGGGCCAACAATGCTAAGAATGCCAAGTAACCAGCTTGCCTCCAGGTTGCAAAAGGGACTGACTTGCTTGGCAACTGACCAGCAGTTGTTTACTTCCAGTGTGGTGTAGTGGTTAAGAGCGGTAGACTCATAATCTGGTGAACCGGGTTTGTGTCTCCGCTCCTCCACATGCAGCTGCTGGGTGACCTTGGGCTAGTCACACTTCTCTGAAGTCTCTCAGCCCCACTCACCTCACAGAGTGTTTGTTGTGGGGGAGGAAGGGAAAGGAGAATGTTAGCCGCTTTGAGACTCCTTCGGGTAGTGAAAAGCGGGATATCAAATCCAAACTCTTCTCTTCTTCTTCTTCTTCTTCTTTTCACTCAAGGCGTTTTGTGTAAATAAAATGGAGTGTAACATTGGGGGGTGGGGGAGTGTGAATTAAGAAGATTCACCTTTAACACTGAGCTCCTCACACTCCTCAGCCTGGTAAGTAAATGGATAATTTTGGTATTCTGAAAGAAACCACTTTGACTGACAGGGACCTAGATAGCACGCACTATGTCTAAATGAATATATATCTACCTCTTTCCCTTTGCATGCTCTGATCCTGCCTTCTCCAGACCCCCCTCAACCCTGAGAAGAATAGCTGGTGCTAGCCTTGCAAAGTAAGGTTTGACCAGCCTCGTCGCTGTATTTTTAGTAAAAACAGGGGTCTCATAAAAGACTTTTTACCTGCTCGCTCTCGTTTTGCTGGTGTATATTTGCTGTCTCAGTTTAAGAGGAAAAGTCTGTTGCTATCCTTTAAGCTCTGGGCTGGCCTATTACAGCCCTGTTTAATGTTCTGCTCTGGCTGCTGAAATTTGTTACTGGGAGAAGCTGATGGTGTTACTATTAGTTTCTGAAGTCCTGAACAGCTTGGGACCAGTTTACCTGAAGGGTCACCTTACTCCAATCTGCAGAACTGGCACGTTTACAAGCACCATATCATGTTCATTCTGAACTTGGGAATAACCAATCTTTTCATGCCACAGCATGTTTCCTCTGGCACTCCCTGCCTGCTGATATTAGGCAGGGAGGCAGTATGTGGGTGGTACTGTGGTCTAAACCACTGAGCCTCTTGGGCTTGCCGATCAGAAGGTCGGCGGTTCGAATCTTCGCAACGGGGCGAACTCCCGTTGCTCTGTCCCAGCTTCTGCCAACGTGGCAGTTTGAAAGCACACCAGTGCAAGTAGATAAGTAGGTACCGCTGCGGCAGGAAGGTAAACTGAGTTTCCGTGCGCTCTGGTTTCTGTCACAGTGTTCTCTTGCACCAGAAGTGGTTTAGTCCTGCTGGCCACATGACCCAGAAATGTGTCTGTGGACAAACACTGGCTCCCTTGGCTTGAAAGCTAGATGAGCGCTGAAACCACATAGTTGCCTTTGCCTTTGACTGGTAAAAGGTAAAGTATCCCTCCAGGGATACTTTACCTTTTACCTATTATGCAGGAGTCTTCATTTCAATATTTTTCATTCCTGCTAGAACATTTTCTGTTCAGCAAAGTGCATACCCAGACATGTAATTTTTTTGTGTTTGTGTTTTTAAAAAACTGTTTATTTTATCTATATTTTGATAATGTGATTACATAGTTTTGTACACCTCATAATTTTAGCTTATGTTTAAAATTGTGCCCAAATGTTGCAACCTTTCCTCACAGGGGAGTAGTTCCACCTCTTTGCCCTGACCCATTCCCTATTTGCAAATGGAATAATCAATCACTAGGGTGAGCCGATAATGACTGGGTTCCAATGGGATCTCTCCTTTCATATTTTCCCCCAATATTTCCCCCCACATTAAATTCAAAGCCACATCTAAAGTCATACCAAGACTGGCCCTGTGTTGGGGGGGTTGAACACTGGGAATGGAATCCTGTGGCAGGTTTTTGTGGCTGAAATCCAGCCCTGCTCTTAGGCAAAATGCCATTTTAAATATGAGAAACAATTGTATGCAAATGATCCATGGCTTTCCCCCCCCCTCCCCAACACCGCAGCCCCTCAAAGAAGAGAGGGGGCAACCATTTAATCAGGTTATCTTGTTTGAACCTTCTCTTGAGCTCTGGGCGATGTTAAAGACAAATAGCAGAAATCTGTACTTGTCTGGTAGATAACTTATCATTCCTGTCAGCCTCCACTTTGCTGAAATGTACTTGGGAAACAATTGGAGGGGGTGGGGGGAATGAGAGGGAGAAAGGATGGGGGGGACACAAACCATGCCTAATTTTTATTTTCTGGGGCCATATCTATGGCGTTCGGAGCACCGAGAGACATTCAGGAATACTTCTTTATATATATTTAGGCTTTCTCATGTAAGAGGTTCATAGACAGTAAATTGGGATCTGTTAGTTGATTTCTGGGTGATTTGCAGCTAGCCAGCAAAGGTTTCTGGCTCCCAATTGTTTAGCAACAGAAACAATAAAAAGGACTTTCGCCACCAAAGGCTGCTAAACTGAAGGAAGCTAACTAATAGGGTACCTTTGTGTGAAAGGGCTATGTGCTCGCTGCAATTCTCGTCCTGTAAACAAATTCCTGCATTGCAGGGGGTTGGACTACATGACCCCCGGGGGTCCCTTCCAACTCTAGGAGTCTATGAATGTGCTCAGAGTCACCTAATCCATTTATTATGCCTGCTTTCTGCACAGGGCCCTGGTCCATAGAAGGTGGGTAGGCAGGGTCAAGAAATTCAATTCAATTTCAATTGAAAGGCAAATGTTACCTAATACACACTTTCTGAAACAACACACAAACCCAAACTCAGCCCTCCTTTGAAATCCACACTTGTCTGGGCTTTGCACTGCAGCTCTCCAGCCAACTAATGTGTATGTACAAAATAAAGTCCATATATTATGGTACAGTGTGCGTATATGTGCATATATTATGGAAAAAACATACAATGATGCATTATATTGGGGGAATGCAAAAATGTGTACGTTAGGCAAAATTGCATGCAAAAATGTGTGCGTTAGGCAAAATTGCACGCAAAAATGGGTATATTAGGAGACATTCACACTAAAATGTTGGTGAATTTTCACAAGTGTGTGTTAATGTGTGTGTGTGTGTGTGTGTGTGTGTGTGTGTGTGTAGTGGAAATATGGAGACCTGAACCTTAGAATGGAAGAAATGGAAACTGGAAGAAACAGAAGCTGACAGATTCTCCCATTTCTACTCACAGAATCATAGAATTATACAGGTGAAACTCAAAAAATTAGAATATCGTGGAGAGGCTCATTTCTTTCAGTAATTCAACTTAAAAGGTGAAACTAATATATGAGATAGACTCATGACATGCAAAGCGAGATATGTCAAGCCTTTATTTGTTATAATTGTGATGATTATGGCGTACAGCTGATGAGAACCCCAAATTCACAATTTCTACTTTGGGATTCTCATCAGCTGTACACCATAATCATCACAATTATAACAAGCAAAGGCTTGACATATCTTGCTTTGCATGTCATGAGTCTATCTCATATATTAAACTCCAGTAGCTAATGAAAAAAATTGCTTACATAAATGGACTTTCCCACAATATTCTAATTTTACGAGTTTCACCTGTAGAGTTGGAAGGGACCCCCAAGGGTCATCTAGTCCAACCCCCTGCAATGGTGAGATGGGGCCTTGATCCATGCTGACTGGGGCCGATGGAAGATGTAGTCAAAAACATATGAAGGACACCAGGCAACAGCTGGTCCAGTACAAACCACAGCTTCACCTCCAGTAACTGAACTCAGTGACTCCAGGGTTTGGATTTTAGTACAGATGTCCACTCTCCTGGCCTGGCTTTAGGTTAGCGATGTGGACAGTGGGGAGCCAGAGCTGGCTGAAAAAGCACCCTGCTTTTCTGGGCTCCCGCCTGGCATAGTGCTCATTTGGTGACCTGAATTACAGGGTTGGACGTGCCCTTAATAAAAACTTAGCAGGGGGGGCTCGTGGCCACTCGATTTGCTTGTGGCATCGCCATCCTTTCCCGGGAGCCAAATAAGAATGGACAGAAAACAAATGCTACCCTGTTTGCCGCTATTGGATTTATGACATGTCAAGTTTAAATAGCATCTACAAGGCTTAAAATGGTCAAGATGGGGAAATTCATTTTTCAAGTCTATCGAACACAACAGGGTCCTTCCTCCCGGTGCAAACTGGTGCCATGTCATCAGTTCTATGATCTCCATGTTTTTGGAGGTATGTGAACTTCCTATCTTTGTCCCTCTCTCCTTATCTTTGCATGAAATTTTCCTCATGGTTTAAACTGTACCAAAAATAGCATCCGTTCTGCCGAAGCATATTGGCTGGCTAGGGGCAGGTATTGGCTTGTTAATTGGCAGGTACCAATTAACCTTGGTGCCCAACTCAATCCAGCGTGTGCCTTCGAGTCGTGGTGGCAACTTCTGAATAATTAATCCCAGAGAAAAATCGAACCCGTTGTCAGCTTCCTTTTCGGTTAGTTTTCATGTCAGTAGCTAAGTTTTGCTGCTGGTTGATCATCTCTTTTGAAAAGAGTCACTCTTGTCTATGAGAAAATACAGTCCCTGGCAAATTAAATCGGCCAGGAACCAGAAAAGGAAGGAAGGAAGGAAGGAAGGAAGGAAGGAAGGAAGGAAGGAAGGAAGGAAGGAAGGAAAATCTTTTATACCAGTCAATTTGATTATTTACTTTTAACACCCACATACCTCTGTAGGCTTTCAGAAACAACAAAAAGTCAGAGAAGAGGGAATTTTGCAGATACCAGGACTTCAGTGGAAAGCTGAAAATGAGTTCATGAGAACAACGGTCAACTTTACTAGTTTGTGAAGACAAACGGGACCTACAACAAAATGTTACAGTGCATCCTAGGAGGAACACCCAAGACAACCAGCCATGTCTTCCTCCGGGATACTGCAACCTCAAACAAGCCATTAAACTCCCCCTTTCCTGGTTTTCCATTTTTCTGTTCCAACTGACAGGCAGCATTAAGAACACGGGAGCATAAGCAGAGCTGTGCTGGATCAGGCCAGCATCCTGTTCTCACAGTGTCTAACCAGATCCCTCTGCAAAGTCACAAAGAGGACTTGAGTGTAGCAGTTGGGATTCCCCCCAGTTGGGATTCCCAGCAACTGGTGTTCAAGGACATACTGACTCTAAGAGTGGAGGTAATAAATAAGGCTTGGTTTCCCATCCCCTTATCATCTTGGTTGCCCTTCTGTACACATGTTCTAGCTTAATATCCTTCTTTAAATTTTGGTGCTCAGAACCGGAATAGTACTCCCGGTGGGGTCTAACCAAGGCACAATAGACTGGTACTATTATTTCCCTTGATCTGGACATTATGCTTCTGTGCTGCTCCACACTCCTGACTTGTCTCAAGATTGTGGTTCACTAAGACACCGAGATCCTTTTCACACATACTGCTGCCAAGACAGGTGTGCCCTATTTATATAAATCTCTAGTCCAGGGTTTCCCAAACTTGGGTCTCCATCTGCTTTTGGACTACAACTCCCATCATCCCTAGCTAGCATGACCAGTAGTCAGGGATGATGGGAACTGTAGTCCAAAAACATCTGGAGACCCAAGTTTGGGAAACCCCATTCTAATAAAAGAGAGGTGAGTCGAGCTAATTTGTGTACCCTTCCTTTCAAGTTGCACTGCCACAAGGTACAAGAATAAGAAACCATGTAGGATAAACTTTATGTTGTAATTAAAATTGCATCTAGTTTCTATCTTTCATCTTCTTTTTAAGGCACTATGTAACAAGCCATTAAATATAAAAATGACCTAACCATGGTCAGTCAAACCTCTGGCCCAGAAGTGCAAATGCATTCTTTATTTCATTTCAGGTTGTGATGTGTTGGGTCCCAGCCAAGTTCACATGTCAGGCAGGATCAGGCCTCTAGTACTTACTTTTCATTACCCTTAAAATCAGTAACTGGATATTGAATTCCGTTGAAATGAATATCAAGATTAATTGACCTGAGTGGTATATATTGATCGAGTAGAAGCCAATTTATTATCAGGGGACAATCAATCTGTATGTTTACTGGAAATAAAGTCTGAAGCAGATTGTAGCAGCAGCTTACACTGGTGTAAAATGGTGCAGAAACTACAGTTCACACCCGTTTTGACTTTACCAATCCAGAGAGCTCTGTTGGCATCAGAAGAGCTCCTTCAAAGCTTGTTAGGATACCTAGTACAGCTATTGCTGGCATTGAACCTTCATCTGTGCTTCTACCACCAATGGACATTCACATGGACCATGAAGCGAGCCTACTCTGACACCTGGTGTGACTGCTGCATCTACAGTTTGTTTGACCTGGTGACTTCAGCCTATAGGTACCCTCCAACAGAAGTCCATTTGTTTATTGACAAAAATATAAATATGTATGTGCCAATATTTCATAGAAAAATCTCAACCGTACATACAACCGTACAATAAAAACTATAGGCTGCTCTTGTATGCCTTCAGCTTAACTGCAGGTAGTATGCACTTCCATTCAAGGACTGGTAAGGGTCTGTTCAAGCTGGCACATCTCTGCGCCAAGACAAAAGTGAAGCAGGTCCTTCTCTGAAAGATGCTGTTTGCAGATGATGCAGCCTTGATGGTGCACTCAGAGGAAGCTCTACAGAGACTCATCAACTGTTTTGCTCAAGCCTTGCAGGGAGTTTGGCCTTACCATCAGCCTGAAGAAAACCAACACCCTGGGTCACGATGTTGCCAGCACTCCACAAATCAGCATTGGTGACCACACTATTGAGGTGGGAAGCGATTTTGTCCACCTGGGTTCCACCATAAGCAGCAACCTCTCCATTGACGCTGAGCTGGACAAGGGCAAGGCAGCTATGGCAATGGCTTGCCTCTCCAAAAAGGTATGGAAAAATGTGGTGCTAATGTCCAAACCAAGATGAAGGTCTACCAGGCTTGGGTGTTGAGCACGCTGCTTTAGGAAAGTGAGTTGTGGACAACTTACAACTGCCAAGAGCGACATCTCAACGCCTTCCACATACCCTGTGTTAGGAAGATTTTGGGCATCATATGGCAGGAACAAGTCTCAAACAAAGATGCGCTCTCCCAAGCCCACACTCCCAGCAAGCTCGCACTCCTATCTTAGACACGTCTACATGTCCACGGAATGGAAGATGGCAGGATCCCCAAGGATGTGCTCTATGGGGAGTTGGCTTCAAGCACCTGGCCTGTTGGCAGACCAACCCTGTGTTGCTAAGGTGTCTGCAGACATGACATGAAGGCTGGCAACTGCAACCCCGCAGAGAGCCAGTGTGGTGTAGTGGTTAAGAGCGGTAGACTCGTTATCTGGAGAACCGGGTTCGCGTCTCCACTCCTCCACATGCAGCTGCTGGGTGACCTTGGGCCAGTCACACTTCTCTGAAGTCTCTCAGCCCCACTCACCTCACAGAGTGTTTGTTGTGGGGGAGGGAGGGAAAGGAGAATGTTAGCCGCTTTGAGACTCCTTCGGGTAGTGAAAAGCGGGATATCAAATCCAAACTCCTCCTCCTCCTCCTCTTCTTCTTCTTCTTCTTCTTCTTCTTCTTCGAGTCCCTTGCAGAAGACCACAGTGCCTGGAGACAGGCAGTCAAGTTGTCTATCCGTAGAAGAGAGCAGAGGAGAAATGACCGCAGGGGGGGAAAAAACCTCCATGGTGCATCTGCAGCAATACCACTGGACACCTTCATCTGCCCCAGCTGCAACAAAACATGTCTCTCCTGTATCGGTCTCTATAGCCACAGCAGGCGCTGTAACCTTCCAACAGTTTGACTTCACCTGAGACAGATGGTGCCAACAATAGAGAGGGCTAAAATATTACCAACAGTCTTCTGTTTTGTCTGTGAACTTGAGGTGTGCAGATGCTTCTTCTCACATTTTGAAAAGAAGATGCACTTAAAGTCTAGAATATAAAGTATAAAAAAAAACCAAACACAGTTATTTACCTCCTGGGAGGCAAATAATAGCATTCATGGAATGCATCGCAGCCTGTCTGGTTATGCTTGTTTGCATACAGTTTCTGATTTATTAACATTATTGTAGACCTCAGTTGCTAAAGAAGCAAGCAAGTGAAATGTTCTGATCCAGCTGCAGATCATTTGCAGTCAAGCATGAGCTCAGTATGGTCATTAATAATAGCATCAATAGTATAGTGGGGGGAGGAGAGAGGGAAACTGTTATTTGGACAGCTCCGGAGGCATGACCTCATCTTTACTTTCAGAACGCCTCTCATTATGAAGAGGCATGGGGTGGAGGAGAGAGGGGCTGTATATTGCAGGGGTCCTTGGGAGGGCACAATGCACCCCATAGAACTGAATGGCAGCTGCTGACTCGCTGGAGAGGAAATAACATTGTGTACTAAGGATTTCCAGCAGAGAAGTTGTGTTTGTCCTTTGCAGTAAAAAGAGGAAGAAGGGAGAAGGGAGAAGGGAGAAGGGAGAAGGGAGAAGGGAGAAGGGAGAAGGGAGAAGGGAGAAGGGAGAAGGAGATTCAGAAGGAGAAGGAGAAGGAGAAGGAGGAGGAGGAGGAGGAGGAGGAGGAGGAGGAGGAGGAGGAGGGAAAATAAAAGGAAAAGGAATCTCATTACATTTTGTAGCACCAATCTGAAGCTGCCAGACTGGTAACCAGGAGTGGCAGTAAAAGATCTACATTGGCTCCCAGTATGTTTCTGAGTGCAATTCAAAGTGTTGGTGCCAGTGCCGGATTTACATACAAGCTAAGCAAGCTATAGGTTAGGGCCCCACTCTCTTGGGGGCCCCCAAAAAAATTAAAGGAAAAAAAACTGGATGTACATTTCCAGAATATTAATATACTTCTTCTTAACTGTATATTCAAGACACAAAAAACAGTGACAAATTGTTGTTGACAAAGGACAGCTGGACATATTAAGGGTCTCATTACCTTCAGTAGCTTAGGGCCTCATCAAACCTAAATCCGGCCCTGGTTGGTGTTGACCTTTAAAGCCCTAAATGGCTTCGGTCCTGTGTACCTGAAGGAGCGTCTCCACCCCCCATCGTTCAGCCTGGACACTGAGGTCCAGCTCCAAAGGCCTTCTGGCTGTTCCCTCACTGCGAGAAGTGAAGTTACAGGGAACCAGGCAGAGGGCCTTCTTGGTAGTGGCACCCGCCCTGTGGAATGCCCTCCCATCAGATGTCAAGGAGATAAACCATGAAAAGTCCAAGGAGTAAACCCTACACAAATCTGGAGTGGAGTCCCTAAGGTTGTTGGATGGTGCCTTGCACACCTCCTTTCCACAACTCCTGTAGCCAAGCTGCTGCCAAACGTAGTGCTCTGCTTTCCTTTGGACCCCATCAGCAAGACTGAGAGAGGAGGGTCTTGTTGTCTGGGCAGCCCAGGACCCGCATAGACACTGCCAGGTTTGCGCCCCACAAGGGTCAGTTGCTGCTGCTACTGCAGCCATTTCACTTCACCTCTGGAGGTGCACTCCATTGTTTCTTGAGACAGATGGAAGCCAACAAGAGTTAGGATTGTAACCCACCCAAGTCGGATTCAGGTGGGCACTAAGCCTTGCCTCGCTCCCTAACTCTGATTCCTTACTTTTCTGTGCTGTATAAGCACAGTTAAGAGATTTATTTAGGTTTGTGAAAAAAATGCTACCTTGCTCTGCTTTAACAAGCAAAAGGGCCCTGGTTCAATCCCCAGCCTCTCCAGGGAGGGCCTGAAACACTGGAAAGAGGTTGCTGGCCAGTGTTGACAATATTGAGCTAGACGGCTCAACTTGGTGTAAGGCAGTTTCCTATTTCCTAAAGCTAGTTTTCATGTTAGAAATAGGTAAAGGTAAAGGGACCCCTGACCATCAGGTCCAGTCGTGTATGACTCTGGGGTTGCGGCGCTCATCTCGCTCTATAGGCTGAGGGAGCCAGCGTTTGTCCGCAGACAGCTTCCGGGTCATGTGGCCAGCATGACTAAGCCGCTTCTGGTGAACCAGAGCAGCACACGGAAACACCGTTTACCTTCCCGCCGGAGCGGTCCCTATTTATCTACTTGCACTTTGAGGTGCTTTCGAACTGCTAGGTGGGCAGGAGCAGGGACCAAGCAACGGGAGCTCACCCCGTGGCAGGGATTCGAACCGCCAACCTTCTGATCAGCAAGCCCTAGGCTCTGTGGTTTAACCCACAGCGCCACCTGGGTCCCTCATGTTAGAAATAGTTGCCCCTATATTTTCTCCATGCCTGCTGTCAACCTCTGTACCTGGCTGTATGGTCCTTATCAATGACAGTACAAATCTCTCCAGGCCATTGATAATTCCCCAGTCTTATTTTCAAGAATCGAACGCCTCCAATGCATCCTCTTATTGACCGCCCACCATTGAGGAAGTCCGAGCTGCTCTTACAGACACTCCAGCTAAATAAAGCCATTAAGATCTCCTCCATCCCTCCCAGGCTGCCTTAGGACTGCGGCCTCTTAATTGCTGCCAACATCTACAGAGCACAGTCCAAATCTCATTTGGAAGAATAATCATACGCTCGGTAATGTGCATGTTAGAATAATAATAACACACTAAAACACTGCAGGGAAAAAAGGCCGATGACTCAGCAAAGTGGGGTGCTATTTTTGGCACACAGTAATCTTTCCAGATTTGTACATTGACAATTGTGGACTGGGCCCATTCAAAACATCTCGGAACGGAACTGAAATCAATGATGCACAACCGGCTACTTTAACCAACAGTATATATTTTCTGAAGACTGAGGGTTTCGCTTTGGGGACCGGAATCAATAGCTTCTCTCAATTTGCTTTAAAAATACAAGCGGCGCTAGAGCTGGAATGGAATCGTTCCACAAAGCTCTCCATTGCAAATTCTGAAGCTGAATATTCTGCATATACTCTCTGAATGGGAAAGGGCACACAGCACCTGCTCTGCATGCAGAAAGTCTCTGGTTACAGCTACGTTCTGGAGGGACTTAATGGGAAAGCCAATGCACAAATTGAGGAGGGTGGGCAAGAGGAGCCAAGCAGAAAGACCCCTTTGCTGGAAAATGGTGGGGCTTTGTTTTGTCCACTAATACTCCAGAAAAGCAAAGAGCCCTTCGAAAGGTTTATACCAACTTGTGGATTACATATTAAGAACATGTTTTAGAGATGAAAACTGTTAGATTTCTTGGTGTATCTACAGGGATACAGGCTTTCATAATGTACTTTTGGGGGTCTTCAGGGAAAACTTTGTTGGGTTCCCAGGATTCTTGGGAGACTGCAATGGGAACTGAAGTTCAACCACTTATGGGGTGGGGGACAGGCTCCTCACGCCTACATTTCTTGCTTAATTACCTATGGTTTGCGGTGGGATACTCTTTCAATTTTCCACTTAAGGTGCCAACATGTTGACATCAAAACTTTCCCATAATCCCCTTACAGATTGCCAATAGATAGATAGATAGATAGATAGATTGTTGTTGTTCAGTCGTACAGTCGTGTCTGACTCTTCGTGACCCCATGGACCAGAGCACGCCAGGCACGCCTATCTTTCACTGCCTCCCGCAGTTTGGCCAAACTCATGCTAGTCGCTTCGAGAACACTGTCCAACCATCTCATCCTCTGATGTCCCCTTCTCCTTGTACCCTCCATCTTTCCCAACATCAGGGTCTTTTCCAGGGAGTCTTCTCTTCTCATGAGGTGGCCAAAGTAGATAGATGATAGATAGATAGATAGATAGATAGATAGATAGATAGATAGATAGATAGATAGATGGATAGATATAGATAGATAGATAGATAGATAGATAGATAGATAGATAGATAGATAGATGATACATAGATGATAGATAGATAGATAGATAGATAGATAGATAGATAGATAGATAGATGATACAGTGCTTTTTTCTGAGGGGTACACAGGGGTACGCATACCCCTAAACATTTTGTGAATCTAAGCTTGGCCTCATTGAGGGGCAGTATTTCAATATGAGTAGGAAAATGAGAGTACCCCTAAACATTTTTTGGGGGGGAGCACTGGATAGATAGATATCTGAACGTATTTTCAAAACACCGTTACAAGACAGAATACTTAAGAATATATAGAACTTCTGAGCTTTCCATCTATACTAACTTGTTGCAGCCTTTATGACAACCCTATAAGGTGGGCCAGTACTATTATTACTCCCATCCTGCCAATCAGAGAGGCTGAGAGATAAGGAGAGGGTGCCTAAAACTGTCTAGTGAGTTTGTGGCAGAGGTAAGATTTGATCTAACCACTCTGCTTTGCCGCCTCCTAGGCAGAGTGAGGAACAGCACAGTCACATCCTGTTTATTCTAATAACTGGTTCCTGACAAAATTATCCCTAATTTACACATATCCTCTACCCCATAAATCCACATAAAGCAGGTGATTTCACTGCCAGGTACCTTTCTCTCTTTCTTAATTATAGTTTACAGGGAGAGAAGCTGTCATTAAAACCGCATTTGTCACTCCGCAGAGATAGGAGTACCAGGGTAGCTCCATCTATAATGAGAAGACAACACGCTATAGTTATTACGAGTGCCTGTGGCAGTCAAGCGCTGAGTTTTTAATGGTACCAACTGTAACTTGAGGGATGTCATAGAAAGGGGGAGAGAGAACTGTTTTACAAATATACACAGTGAGATCAGATTACAGGCAACACTGAGTGTATTCAGCATCCTGAAATCCTCAACTTTCAGGGTTTCATTTGGTTTTAATGATGCAAGTTTCCAGTCCTTGTTGATGTATGGCGCTGCGTCCAGTGTTAGCTATACTGAGAGGAGACCCACTGAATTCATTACTTATTGTTGTTGTTTATATGGGTTACATTTATATCACACAATTATTTCCTCCCATGAGCGCTGTGAGGTAGGTTAGGCTGAAAGTCTGTGATGGGCACAAGGTCACCCGGTGAGTTGCATGGCTGAGCCCCTAGCCTCATGCTCTAACCACTACACCACTCTGGATAATACAGTGGTGCCTCGCAAGACGAAATTAATTCATTCCGCAAGACTTTTCGTCTTGCGGAAATTTCGTCTTGCGAGGCACCATTTCCCATAGGAACGCATTAAAATTTAATTAATGCGTTCCTATGGGGGGGAAGTCCGGGGGCCCTTTCGACCGGCACCGGAGCCGCGCGGTACCGTGTTTTAAGGCTGCAGCGAGTGAATAGCAGCGCTGCTGTTTGCTCGCTGCAGCCTTAAAATGCGGCTCCAGTGCCGGTGGGGAGAGGCGGCATCGGATCGCATCCCCCCATCCAAGATGGCGGGCGCGATCCAACTCCGCCCCCCCGACCGGCACCGGAGCTGCGCGGCGCCAATATGGCGGGCGCGATCCAACTCCGCCCCCCCCCCGACCGGCACCGGAGCTGCGCGGTGCCGCGTTTTAAGGCTGCAGCGAACAAACAGCAGTGCTGCTGTTCACTCGCTGCAGCTTTAAAATGCGGCGCCGCGCGGCTCCGGTGCCAGCTTACAGTGGTACCTCGCCAGACGAATTCGTCTTGCGAAAAACAGCCATAGATGAATTCGTCTCGCGAGTCAACTAAAAAGGCATTCGTCTTGCGGGGTACCACTGTAATCAACACGACTAACTTTGACCCATCAAAACATAGTTGAATACAACTCAGAGATTTGGGGGGTGGGGTGGGAGCGTGAGGAATACCTCGTGAAACCTCAGAGGCTGGTTGAGGGGCGGGGATGACAAATGTGGGTGGGACTTCCAGAGTTCAGGGGCGTGGCTTTCCCCTTTGATCTGCAGAATCAGAACAAATTGTTAGAAAGAGCTGCCTACATTCCGATCTCCTTTAGGCTGCAACCCTAAACACATTTAGCAGGGACAGGTTGGAGAATCAATGCACTTTGCATTTGGAGCCAAATCTGCGCTTTCAAAAAAAAAAAAAAACAATATGAGAAATTACATCTTGAAGCAAATTTAGAGTTTCCTGATCAGTTAAAATGCCCGAAGAATTTTGATTACTTTTCGAAGTGAATGAATGTTGATAAAACTAGCACAGTGCCATTCCGGAATTTTTCCTTAAATTTTAAGATCTGGCTCTGGGAAAATTGGAGGTTCAGGTTCTGGCAAAACACCCAAGAAATTCTGAGCTGGATTTTAATATGTTTTTATATGACTACCATAATTTCTCAGAGAGGTATATAATAGGTGGTTGTTTCCAGTTGATGAGCAACTTTGAAAATCTAGCCTCTGGAGTAATTTGTTTTGGGGTAAGTCACCCTTTAGCCATAGATTTTCCTAAAATGTATTGAAGGATAACCCGGGGGGGGGGGACACCTAATAGCAATTTAATTTTCCATCTAATAAAACAGATTTTATTTACATGATCTGCAAGTCTGCTTTACCATATTGAAGCTGACAGACTGTCCAACTTGCTTTGGTCTCTAATTATTGAAATGAGGCAAACATCTCTGTTGATTGACATACTTTTCTTTTTTCTTTTTTTGAGATTATAAAATGGAAGAGGCCCCTTGGTGGTTTAATCAGCCTCCCTCTTCTTTTCTGTAAATAACATTTAATCATCTTAACCAGTCACATTTTCATAATAACCTCTTTCGCCAGCTTTCAGAAATAATATTAATCTGCTAAAAAATAAAAAAGAGTTGGGGTGGCTGGAGACTGGGTCTCAAGGCTTTAAAATCTCACTTACTTAAGGTCATGATTATTGCTTATTTAAGCGGATGGATTGCAAACAAAACAAAGCAAAAACAACAACAACAACAAACAACAACTTAGAAGACGTCTGGCTCATGGGCAGCTTCTCTTGTTTATCCTAATGCCATTGCTTTCTTTACCCTGCAGCTGTGGTATAGATTATTGAATGGTATAAGTGACATTTTTGCTGGGTTCCACTTGCAATTTTCGGGCTATTGCTAGTGCACGATAACCTCTGCTCGTATGTGAAGAAATGTCGGCTACTCTGTGTGAGATTCCTGTCTCAGTGTTTGCCACATCCAGTTGTGCATCCTCATTAGTGGAGTGGATTTAAGGCGTTTGAGGGTCCCAAGTGGTATTGCAGAGCTTAACAAGAGCCTCAACGCTGTATCTGCATTATCTACTTAAACTTGTTTAACAGTCATTCCCTCTCCACAGGAAACCTGTTTGTTTGTTTGTTTGTTTGTTTGTGTTTGTTTGTATAGTGGCATCAGCGTGCATGACATTTGATAGAGTAAAAGAGGACAGGTCTCTGTGCTGAGGAGTTTGAAATTTAAAATTCGACAAAAAGCGGAACCGCAAATTTAGGTGAGTGGATGCAAAAGTAAGCCAGGAATGAAAACTAGATGGTTTCAGTTACCATATTTTTCACTCCATAAGACGCACTTTTTTCCTCCTGAAAAGTAAGTGAAATATCTGTGCGTCTTATGGAGCGAATGGTGGTCCCTGGATTTGAATTGCCCAGGGGCCAAAAGCAGATTGTGCTTTTTATTTTACAAAGAGAAAAGGGGGTGTTGAAAGGACCCTGCTTAGCAGCTGATCAGCAAGAGATCAGGAGAGAGATAAGAGTCCCTGGCTCCCTTTCAGCCCCGCCCTCCATTGTTGAATGTGCTGCAGAGGGAGGTTGTTTGTTTCCCCAGCGACATGTGACTGGCTGATTAGATTATCTGTCTGGAAACAGTAGAAAAGGCTCCCTTTCCTTAAGATTTTTCAGAAATGTGAGTTGAACCCCATAAAAACGGGGCCTTTCCTCTTTGCTTTTCCCCCTTTGCAAAAGGAGCTTTTCTTTTTTTTCCTTTGCAAAAAAAGCTGCAAAACCTTTAGCTGATCCTAAAAAAAAGAGGGCTTTTAGAGGAGGAAAACCAGAAAAATTTTTTTTTCTTGTTTCCTCCTCTAAAAACGAGGTGCGCCCTATGGTCCGGTGCGCCCTATGGAGCAAAAAATACGGTACATATGCTTCTGCTTAGGCCTGTTTATTGGCTTAATTTCAGGAGGACATTTTTATTCACACTTTCCCCTAATATATGATTTTTTTAATTTATTTTTTGTACATACCTGTTGGTTGGAGAATTGCATTGCAAAATTCAGAGAAGTGCAAGTTTCAGAGGCTGACTGTGATTCAGTTTGCATGTTGTTTCAGAAAGTGCGGATTTGATTGATTCAGCTTTCAATGCAAACTGAAATGACTCCCCCTCTTCTGTCCATATAGCCCTTCCCCTTCCTTTACCTTGCCCCCTTTCCTCATGGGATTGAACCTTGACATGCAATGCACATGCCCTCTGCCACTGAGCTACAACTCACAGCGCCATATGCTGTAAATGCATTGTTACACGCCACCCCAATCTCCATGAGTGCCTACTGTGTGTGTTGGCAGGGGTGGGGACAGAAAAATGTGAATGAAAAGAGGCGCAGAAATATAGCAAAACAAAACTAGACAAAACTGAAGGGGGGAGAGAATGGGGCATAACTGGCAGTGCTTACCAGATGCCAACCACAGTCGCTCACTCCAAACCTCCTTGCCCAAGCCCCAACTCCCCACAGGACTCAACAGTCAGTGCAAAGGCTTATGGGATTGCACTTGCAAAGGCTCATGGGATTGCTAGGCACTGTTTTTGTGTATTTTGCCCCTTCTGGGCTCTTTTAGGGCCGTTTTGCCATTTTTTAAGTCACTTCTGCCTTTGACGCAATGCGCCCATGCACAATCATGAATCAATTGGATGCGCATGAGTTGGGAGTTGCGCACGTGTGTGTGTGTGTGTGTGTGTGTGTACACACACACATATATATACATACATATATTAATGACTCGTCCTATTCTTGTGACTGTAATTTATTTCAAACTGCTTTTAACATTGTATTTACCTAATTGCTGTAATCCGCCCTGGAACCTTGTGTTGAAGGAGGGCTGAGAAACTGAATAAATAACAATAGCAATAAATAACAATAAAGGGGATCTTTTGGAACAACCCCTCCCGACCCCTCGCTCTAATCCCCATAACCATCTTTGTTTATCATCTGTGCTAATGCAGCTGTGCCCTTGTTATAACTTTCCCCCCCCCCCAAAGCTCTAATCCGTGCAGATCCGTTTAGCACTGGGAACACCAAGAAGGAGTAAAGCCATTACTGAGCTGACAGGGCAGTGCAAAGAAAATGCAGTGATGGACTAGCCATCACTTGACCTGAATGCAAAACTTATATCCTATTGGATTGACCTTTTCCCGGAGAGTAATGGATGCTCCCACCTGTCATCTCTGCTACGTTGCTGGTCATACTATCTAGATTGTGTGTGTGTTTGTGTGTGTGTGTGTGTGTGTGTGTGTGTGAGAGAGAGAGAGAGAGAGAGAGAGAGAGAGAGAGAGAGATGGTCTTGCTTTACAATTAAGACAGATCTTCTGCATAATCCACTGGTGCCAATCAATACATACCTTTAAAGAAATATTTCCAGGTTACTGTGCGTCAGTATGACTTCTGGGAAAGGTTGCGGCTATGACAGTAGGCTCTTAGAACAAACAAGTTAACCAGGAGATTTTTGTTGTTGTTGTTGTTGTTGTTTTTAATAACGCAGGTGCTAAGTCAGTGAATGAAAAATGCAGCCCTCTTCTGGGTGAGACAGGTAACAGCTGAAGGACAAACTGCACATTACGCAGGAAGTCTAAGACTCGGTCTCCTGGCCTTCCTCCTGTCCCCCAGCCCTGATACCAAAATATAGCTGCAGGAGGAGGGAAAGAGGTGGTGTTTCGCTGTTTCCCCCCAATCCATTTCCCCAATCAAAATTCCCCAATGCAAAACCTTGTCTCACAGGGTGGGAAGCAGGTATCTATATTCCAAATGTGTCCACAGGCTTAAAAAGGCTAGCAAACCCCTGTTTGGAGCAAAAGACCCAGAGTGCTTTGACATGGCAGTTCATTGTGGTAGTGCTCATGGCACACCATCTGCATGTTGTCGTCCTTGTCAAAATGACATCCCTCCTAGTGAAGCTCGACTGGCTCCCTCAACCACCTCCTCTTGACAACCTTGGATAACTCTGACCTGATCCGATGTGGGGTGATTTGGGGGCTTCCACATCCCACTCAGACCAAACTCCAGGTTGACCCGAATCATCTCAATTTGTTTCAGGATCCAGGATTCGCCGGGGGCCTGTTCGCAGTTCTGATTCCAATGTCTAGAAAGTCAGCCTAAAAAGGATATAACCAAGGGGGAGAAGACATGCCCAACATGTGGAAATGTCCTAGCCACAATCCTGCGTACTTTACCGATAATCTAACGGCATATATTGGACGCCTTTCTGGAGAACTACCCAGGGTGTGCTGCAACACGTTGAAAGAAGGTCCCATTTGTAATTGCTTTATTAATATTTATTAAGTGAGCACTAGCTTCAGGTACATTCTTTAATAACTTATTTATAAAGCGTGCTTATGAAATACATTAAAAATACATTCTTTCACAGATAGTGCTTTAACAAGCCACTATAAAGTGTACTATCCAAAGGCAGATAATGACCACATCGGAGAAGCTGGGAATGTGCCAGGCTTGAAGACAGGGAAAGAGGGAGGGTGATAGTGACTGGATTGTGGGTTGTTCTTAACTCGGTGGGTTCCAAATTTTGCAGGCATCCTTCAAGGAAGTCAGAGAGAAAGAGGAAGGAAGCGGACCATTGCCACATCGTTTTGAAAGCTGACCGTGTTTGGAAACTGCATACACAAAATACCTGCAAAGCACATTCAAAGCACATTTTCTCTTCCCCCCCCCCAAAGAATTCTGGGCACTGTAGTTTAAGGGTTGCTGGAACTTGTAACTCTGCGAGGGATAAACTACAGTGCCCATCATTCTTTCAGAAAGAAATGTGCTTTGAGTGTGCTTAAAGGTATAGTGTGAAGCCAGCATTTGATTGCACAGAATTGCTTTTCGGTTTCGGATTTTTAAATTGGAAAAAAAGCATTGTTTTGGAAAGCCATGTAAAAAAATTATTTGGCTTTCGCTTTTGTTTTTTGTATTGTGTTTGGTATTCATAAAATGTTTCCTTCTGCAGTTTTCCAAGTGCCATTTAATTAAGCACATTTAATGTCCATTAAATGAGCAGCTTTCACAAACATTTTATTATCATGTTTTATTAAAAAAAAAATCTACCCACTAAAAAATGCTGCCATACACTTAAATATTGATGGGCACCAAAATTAACACGAAGCAACATCTGTGTTTAGCCGATGAGTACTTAAAATGTATTCCAAAACTCTCCGCTTAAAAAAATGTTTCAAACGTAAATAATTTCCTTACAGGACTTTGCATTTTAAATTTTAAAGAGACGAATCGGCTGCCTTTTATGAAACGAGGGGAAATCAGAACATCTGTTTCTAACAAATTTTTAGTTTAAAATGTTAATAGTATTGAATTCTTGTGTTGTGGAATTAAAATGCTCATTTTGGGGGAAGGCTAGTTGGGAGCGGAAAACACACACAAAAATTCAACATGAGCCCATGAAGATGGAGATTTTGAAAAAGTACTGGATAATATCTACAATATTGAAGAGAGAAGTCACCTAATAAAGTACAGTGATTGTGGGTTTTTATCATTATTATTATTATTATTAGTAGTAGTAGTAGTAGTAGTATTATATGGGCACCATAGGACAGAAGTTAGAGCAGGACTTGGGCAGCTGTTGCCCTGCAGGACTGTTGCCCTGCATCCAGTGTGGTGTAGTGGTTAAGAGCGGTAGACTCATAATGTGGTGAACCGGCTTCGCGTCTCCGCTCCTCCACATGCAGCTGCTGGGTGACCTTGGGCTAGTCACACTTCTTTGAAGTCTCTCAGCCCCACTCCCCTCACAGAGTGTTTGTTGTGGGGGAGGAAGGGAAAGGAGAATGTTAGCCGCTTTGAGACTCCTTTGGGTAGTGATAAAGCGAGATATCAAATCCAAACTCTTCTTCTTCTTCTTCTTCTTCTTCTTCTTCTTCTTCGTCGTCTTCTTCTTCAGATGTTACTAGACAACAACACCTATTATCCCTATGGAAAGGTTGCAGCATTTGGGACGTCTTAGTTTAGAGAAAAGGCGGGAAAAGGTGCCATGATAGACCATGGATAGAGAAAGTTTTCCTCCCTTTCCCATAAATGGCAATTCATAGACATCCAATGGAGCTGAACGTTGGAAGATTCAGGACAGGTGAAAGTTCTTCTTCTCCCAGCACATAGTTGGGAATATGGAACTCACGTCAACAAGAAGTGGTGATGGCCACCAATATTTAAAAGAGGATTGGATAAATTCATGGAGGATAAGTCAATCCGTGGCTACTAGCCATGATGGCTATGGTCTACCTCTACTGCCAGGGGCAACTTATCTCTGAATACCAGTTACTAGAAACCATGGGAGGAGATTGTGCTCCTGTGTTCAGGTCCTACTTGCAGGTTTCCCACAGGCATCTGGTAGACCATTGTGAGAACAGCACACTGGACTAGATGAGCCATTGGCCTGTTCCAGCAGATGTTCTTTTCATGTTCTCATTGACTAGATGGGCTTCAGCTGATGGAAGTCATATATCCAGCATATCTGGAGGGCTGCAAGTTCTCTACCCCTGGGTTAGAGTTTCAGGCTATAGAACCAAGGTTCAAGAACCTAGGTTCAAGATCTGGCTTTAAAAATAATAATATTGGGAGCATTTCAACTGAACAAAATAAATAAAAATTAGAAGTGCATAAAGTGTGGGGGGAAGCATATTATACCACAATAAATGCAAACTACAATTCCATAAATGTTTGTCTAGTATATTGGTATATAAGTGTTATTATCCATGTGCGTATATGGCTACTTTTAACCTATTAATATATATTTTTATAAACATGTTCCAAATATAATTATACTTGTCCGTGCAAAGTCTACATCTATAAGCAATCCGTTCATAAGTCGCAAGTGTTGTCATATTTTCAATCCATTGACTGAAGAGGGATATAGATTTATTTTTCCAGTGCGTCAGTATCTGTCTTTTGGCCATTGTAAAGGCAGGAAGAATCCATTTACATTGCCCAGTTGTCAAATTCCATATAGCAGGTAAGTAATTCCAAAGTATATTTTCCTCTTAAAAAATTAACTTTTTCCACACAGTCATGGTCATTCAATCCAATATTTTCTCCCAGAACTTAGTAAGTGTAGGACTTTGTAAAAACATGTGTCCTTTGAATGTTCCTTGACCATTCAACTGACTGGGTGACCATGGGTCAGCCTCCATCTCTCAGCCTAAGATGTCTCATAGGAATTGGTTGTGAGGATAAATGGATGAGCTGGGAAGGAAAGCTGGAATCAGGTTTCTTTGCCTCCCGTGCCATGGCTTTCTCCGTAACTCTCAATGGGACATGCATACCATTCATCTGCCTCTTCCCCAGGGCTCTGACCTCATGCTGCTGTATTTAGGGAGCTAAGGGGAAAGAAATAAGATATGGAAGTATTGAATTGAGCGAGTTGGCTGTTAATTGCAGGTTTTTTTCCTGGAAGATGCTAAGTCATAGGGGGCCGTGATCTCACCAACGTATATTGGAGCATCCCACAGCGACTGTTTGCCACGACCCACATGCAGAAAAAGTGGCGGGTTCATGGTTCCCTGCACAACCTTACAGTCGAAAATGATCTTTATGAGATTTCCCTAACTCTTGCTGATAAATGGCAGTTGTTGGGATCATAGCCTAAGGCTGCCATCCCATACTGCGTTACGTACTGCAAGCAGTAAACGTGCGCCTGAATAAACATACGCACATAGGATCGTTCTGTAGAAGTGCTGCATAGGGCTCCCCTTGATATATGGAGCATTCATCTTGATTAGCTTGCACAAAGCTTATGCCGATCATATCTGGTCTTTATTGAGCTTTATTTGTTTCTGGGGCAGTTATACAACAATGGGCATTCACCCTGAATTGCTAGTGGGTGTCTTTATACATCTTCATGTCACATTCCTAAATGCAAAAAGTCTGTGGGTGGTATTCAACTCAGTCATACTCAAAGTAGACCTGTTGTAATCAATAGGCCTAACTTGGTCTTCTTGGTCTTCTCTTTTCAATGTAAAGTGCAGTTGGAGCCGCTAACTGAATTTCTTTGGAGCCAAGCACCATTTAGGATCATATCCTTCATAGCGTAATGTACCATATTCTGGGATATCTCAGTCGGTAGAGCATGAGACTAATACAGTTGTACCTCTAGTTACGAACTTAATTCATTCTGGAGGTCTGTTCTTAACCTGAAACTGTTCTTAACTAGAGGCGTGCTTTTGCTAATGGTGCCTCTTGCTGCCGCTGTGCCACCGGCACACGATTTCCGTTCTCATCCTGGGGCAAAGTTCTCAACTCGAGGTAACTCTTCCAGGTTAGCAGAGTTTGTAACCTGAAGCGTTTGTAACCTGAGGCGTTTGTAACTCGAGGTACCACTGTATCATAACGCTTTAAATGTATGGAGCGAATGTGGCCAAAGTCTGTACATCTGATTGCATTTGTTCAAATTCATCCTTTTGTTTAGATGGCTTCTCCCTACTGTTTTATCCACACACAAAACATATTAATATAGCACAAAGTCTTTAGGACAGACTTGCTTCTTTCCCTTTAACCTTCAGGCAGGACACCGCGTGCCACTATGGTGATATATTAATAACGTAATATTTATTTATTTATTCATTTGTTCGTTCAATTTATGCAGCCACATGCTTAAGGAAGCCTCAGGGTGGCTCGCAGCAATTAAAAACAGCCATAAAATCTCATCAATACAATAAAATCAGTTTAAAAATAAACGGCATAAATAACAGATGACAGCGCAGCAAAGGCTGATACAATAGTTAGGTCGTCTGGGATAAAAGCCACGCCTCCCCTAATAGTAAAGTCTCAGTCCACTTCTCCCCAAAAATAATCAGAACTGTGGGAGGGACCTCCATACCAAGGGGGCTGCCAATCAGAATACTCCTGTTCCTTGAGCCATCCAATCAAATGACAGGCATTAGTGGCACTTGGAAGAGGACTCCATTTGATGACCTGCACTGAGATTCATTCTAATAATTGTTGTTATTGATGATGATGATAGAATCATAGAATCATAGAGCTGGAAGAGACCACAAGGGCCATCCAGTCCAACCCCCTGCCAAGCAGGAAACACCATCAAAGCATTCCTGACAGATGGCTGTCAAGCTTCCGCTTAAAGACCTCCAAAGAAGGAGACTCCACCACATTCCTTGGCAGCAAATTCCACTGTTAAACAGCTCTTACTGTCAGGAAGTTCTTCCTAATGTTTAGGTGGAATCTTCTTTCTTGTGGTTTGAATCCATTGCTCCTTGTCCGCTTCTCTGGAGCAGCAGAAAACAACCTTTCACCCTCCTCTATATGACATCCTTTTATATATTTGAACATGGCTATCATATCACCCCTTAATGATGATGATGATGGTTTATAAATTGCCTTCTAAATAATAATCTCAAGGTGGTTTACCTACCTGGGGTGCAAGCCTGGGCAGTGTGTATGGAGGTCTTAGGCTGCCCAGATGACAAGGAACCCACCACCACCACCACCCTCAGCCTCACTGATGTGGTCCAAAGGAAAGCAGGGCAATGTGTTCGGCACCAGCTTAGCTTCAGGAGTTTCCAGAAGGAGGCATACAAGGCACCACCCAACCGTCTTAGGGATTCCATTCTGGATTTGTGTAGGATTTGCTCCTCAGCCTTTCCTTCTCCTGAAGATGTCCCACAAGCAGGTGATTTGCACATTAAATCATTATAAACAATTAAAAACAGAAAATACATTTAAAACAGGACTAAACCCATAACGAAGTAGATACTCAATTTAAAGATCTGCTTATTCGGCTGGGAAAGCCTGCCATAACAAAAATGTCTTCAGCTGTTATTACTGGAAAGTGCAGATACTGGGTTCCTGCCATATCTCAGCAAGAATGCTGTTCCAATGAACAGGGGAAACCATGTTAAAAACCCTCCTCCGGGTTAATGCAGAGCAAATTTCTGAGAGCTATGGAACTTATTTAAAGTTATAGAGGTCAAGAAAGTCTCTTTGGGGACATACGATAAGCAGCCCAGACTATCTGTCTATCTACCTCAGTATTGCCTTCTTGACCCTTCCCTGAACTGGGGATGTTTTGAAATACATCTCTCATCAGTCTCAGCTTTGGCTGGGGATGATGGAAGTTGTAGCTGAAAATGTACGGAGGGCACCGGGTAGAGGAAGTCTGGCTTACTCTACCTGGTAGCTGTTCTTCAGGGTCTCGAGAACTTGAAGTAGGAGGGGCTGAGGATTGAACTTGAGGTTTCCTGTACGTGAGGCAGGTGCTGTACCCACGAAGCCCATTTCCAGATTGAATTTGCAGTCCTTGGGTTCTAGCCAATGCTGGTCCTACTCGGAGTAGGCCTATTTAAATGAATGGCCATTAACTCCAATGGGTCTACAGGACTAGCCCATTGGATTGTTTTCAATGTTAGTTGTGCTCGGAGCAGAACCATTGAAACTGGTGGACATTCCAAACTTAGATCCATTCATTCCAGAGGGTCTACTCTCAGTGAACTTAGCTAGATACACCCCACTAATTATCCAGTAAGAATCAGTGGGTTGTTAGTTGTAATCAGCATAGACCTACTAAAATTGATGGATAGGCCTAACTCAGATCCATTAATTTCAGTGGGTCTACCCTAAGTAGAACTCAGCTATATAATTCATTAATAAGTAATAGCAATTATCCAAATACTGATCCATAGATTACCCTTGAGTGAGCAAGCTGGAGGACCTCAGCTACGAGCCTGGAATGTCCCCCACATTCTCCAATGGGACAACTAGGTTGGAAAACTTTGCCGGGCTCTGGCCCTTCCTCTTCTCCAGCTCCAGCTCAGCCTACTTCTGTGATCATGAAAGCCCCTTGACGGCCCACTCTCCCTTTGCTGCTTTCCCCCCTGCTGGAAACTAAAATGGCACAGCTAATTTCATTTCCTTTTGCTTTCGTTTGTCTATCTGCGGCATCCTTTTTTCTGATGTGTTTAATCCATTCTCAATTTCTCATCATCAAGCACAAGGTGTCCCCTTAGGTTAGGAGAGAGCTTGTAAAAAAAAAGAAGAAAAAAAGGAGGGGGGTATAACCGCATAAATTTACAGAGGTAATCACTAATCTATCTCCTCTCTTCTTTTTTTCCTTCACAGCCCATGGAACCATTAACTAATATCGCCGTCTAATCTTTTCCCCTGTTCTTTCCCCCTTCCACTTATTTATTTTTGCAACCAGAAACTCCGGTTATAAACACTCCTACTGTCAAAACTTGTCATCCTCATTACCTCAAGGCGGGCGCCCAACTCGGTTCTTCTAATTTCATAGTTTCTCGAATTTACAGCCGCTGGAAATTGAGTACAAAATCCATTATCATTTGTATATTTTAATTATGTAAATGAGGCAGCTCAGCTGTGCTGTCCGAGACCTGCAGGGATGCCTAACTTCAATCTGGGTGATTACAATTTATCCAGTCGAGTCACTTTAATTGTAACAAGCTAATTACATTGTTTCATTTGGCTTTAACAAAAGTCAGAGGCAGGCGGGGGGCGGGGGGCAGGGCGAGGATAAGGAAAGAGGAGAAGGAGCTTATTGGCAAAGGCCTGGGATGACTTCTCTGCGTCCGACATTTCTACGTTGGAGCTAGTTAACCCTACAGCTGCAATCCTGCCCAGAGCCAACCAACGGAGGCAAAATATCTCCCGTTCTTAGCACAAGCAGGGATAGAAGGACCTGTCAATTTCACTTCTCTCCATTTCTCATCTTCTCCAACTTTAATTTCAGTTCCCCACGTTCCTCTAGCAATAGGCGAACCTCTGGTCCTCGAATCCCCGTGAAAATTCACCATCATTTTGCTGCGAATTCCTCCCAATGAACGCATTTTGAGCCGCAGTTTTGCCTAATCTACACATTTTAGAATATTAGAATATGAAAAGGGCAACATGTGGACCAAATAATGTAGGGCAAAATGTTTCTATATATTGTCAAATAATATTCAGCGAAGACAGCATTCCGGATAAGTACACTGTTTCAGTATATCTTCTTCAGTTCATAACTTAATATACATGCTCCTTGCGTGGAGTAGTGGTCATGGCCGTATGTAACATGTATATCCGGAATGCTGTCTTCGCTGAATATTATTTGACAATATATAGAAACATTTTGCCCTACATTACTTGGTCTACGTGTTGCCTTTTTTCATATTCTGCTTGCAGTTTGCAACACAGGGTATCTTTTTTGTAATCTACACATTTTGGCAAGCGACTTTCCCTTACGCAATGCATTTTTGTATGCTAATTTCGTGAAGGACTTCATTTTCAGGTGCTGTTGCTACTAATATGTGCGCTTTTCCTGTAAACATTGTTTGGTTGGAGAACTGGATTGCAAAATTTGGATAAGGGTCGCCTTGAAGGCCAGCTGTGTTTGGGTTGCCATGTTGTTTCAAATATGCAAACTGAATTTGCAAACTGAACTGAATCTCCTTCTATCTATAGGGCCAAGGAAGGCAACAACTGATAGTGAAACCAAATAATGATTCTCCCTTTGCTGTATTCAGATCCACAAGGATTAGATGGTGATATAAGTTCATGATTGCATGTGAGAGGTGAACTGCATTCACCAGGAAAAGCAAGCTTCTACAAGTTTTGATGGACAGTACTTGAGTTGGGGGCCAGGGGAGTCTGTTCCCTTTGACTTTGGCACTGCCCTCTTGGCTTCTGCTTTTAAACAGCTAAATGGGGCCTGATTTGGCTAAAATAGAGGGCAATAGAGGGGCTGCATTGGTTTACATCAGTGGCAGCTCATGCCATATATGCACTGATAGACTCAGAATAATTTGGCAGCTGTCACATCCACGTCCTTCAGAACAGCGTTTGACAGACAAGGGAATAACGTCAAGGCGGACATGATAAATTCTGAGTTCTTGTAAGGATGAGATTATGGGTAAAAGTAAATACATATAGGAAAATTGCAGCAATATATATCCCAAATCCATGCTATCAGGACATTTAGAAACAAAATAAACCAGGACAAATCCTGTTTAGAACCACGGAGTGCGGCCAATAAATATATCTTGTCATCACCATGGCTGCGGAACCAAATACCCACTGCCAAAGATACACACAGGTACATAAATTAGAGCTTCAGAGGCTGCAGTTCCAGCACCATTTGTTTTTCTGTAATCCCACTTTGGCCCTGAGGTAAATTGTGAAGATGACCTCTAATTTTCCTCCTGTATTCTGTGAATAATCACACTGCTCTGCGCACACATTGCCTCTTTCCATCCGAGTCCATGCAGCTGCTGCTCGGCATCAGGATGCGCACCAGACTCAAGCTTCTGGTCCTCATTATTGAAGCCTTCCACCTTGACCTGCAGTGCCATTTTGAATTCTTGCCGTCATGTGGTGAAAAGCTCCTCTCGTGCTGCCCCATGTAAAAGAATCTCCTCGGAGAGGAGCCAGTGACAGCTATCCTTTTATCTGCGATGCTAAATTGTAATGTTGGGTGTGAATTTCAAGATCGTGGCCTCATTCATTTGCATCAAACTGGAATCCATGTATAGACCCATTCAACAGCATGTTATCCACTTTTAAATATTTTACCATGCATATATATTTTTCTGTCGTCTCTTTCTTTCTTTCCCCTTCTCTCTCTCTCTCTCTCTCTCTCTTATCCTCAGCCTCTCTCCTTTTCTTCCAGAAAAGAAAACAAACCCTATCTCTCTCTCTCTCTCTCTCTCTCTCTCTTTTTTAAACAACATATTTTTTTAAGGCAGAAAAATGCTGTTCCAAGAAATCCCTGAGATCACTATAGTATTTAAGGAATATTCTAAACTGCTTTTAAAATGTTTCTGAGCTCCTTTGGGAGGAAGGATGGAATATGAATGGAATTATTAATAATGACGATGGTTATTACAATCATAATGCAGGAGTGGAGTGACTCTCCAAACATTCTTGGACTCCAGCTCCCATCATCCCTGGTCACTGCCTATATCCTGGCTGGGAGCTGATGGCAGTTGTAGTCCAGCAATATCCGTAGGGCCACCGGACTCCCACGCCCAATAAATGGAACTTCCACGTTCAAAGCCAGTATGTTGGTGGGTGATAGCAGAAAAAGGTTGTTGCGTTCGTGATGGGACTTCCTGGGTGCATCTGGCTGGTCACTGTAAGAAGCAGGGTCCTGGACATGATCAAACATATTCTGTTCCGACTCTTCATTCATATCTATCTTTCTCTCTTAAATAGCTCTCCCCTGCTGTTCCCTATGCCTGGAATTATCTCTGAAAATGCCCACGTGGTGCTACCTCTCTGTCTCTCTCTCTTCAAACCCCACCATCTCAAGGAAGCAGTTGTCTTGAACCTTAAACTTCAGGCATAGCCTAATCAGAGTGGACCTCTGAAGCTGCCCATAGCATTGCTCCTCCGTTCTGCTGTTTGTAATGCTCCTTTTCCATTTTCCGTCTCTGCTATTTAGATTGTAAGCAAATTGGAGCAGGAACCTACTTTTTTATTTATGTTTAGTTATGTTGCTCTACAAGTCCTCCTCCACCCAGAGGTGTAGCAAGGTCAGGTGGTACCCGGTGTGGGGGGAAATGTGTCACACACACCCCAAGTTGTTGAGCTTTTTTCAGGAGGGTACCGCCCCGGGGACTGTCGGAGCCACCAGCCAGGGGTGCAAACACCACCCGCCAGGGGATGCCAGGCTGACCACCGGGTGTATTTGCGCAATCAGCGGGCGGATTTTCACAACAACAATCACAAAAATCTGCCCGCCGGGGGTGTGAGTGCCGCCACACCAATCCGCCCGGGGGGGATTTTGTCCGTGTGTCCCCCGGCATGCCACCAAGGGCAGACCACACACCCCACACCCCTCTTGCGACATCCCTGCCTCCACCTCTTCCTCTCCAGAGAGAAGTGAGAGGAACTCAGCTTATATAGTGAAATTCTCCTGGCTCCTTCCCCAATAACCCCACCCCTGTGCCCCATTGAGGGACACCCCCCCCCCGGAACAGCATAGTTTGGGGGCTGCAGCAGAATTCAGAAAATGGAAGAATTTATGCTTGCACAAGATGCTTTTGGGCCCAAGAGGGACTATGTGCTTTGATAGGAAGCAGGCATCTGTTTAAACCTTAAAATCTGCAGCGTATTGAAAATGGCTTTTTATATCATCACCTCAGAGGTCTTAGCTGACTTCTGCCCTTCCTGTTGAGAAGTGAGATCGCTTTGGGAAAGGATGCAAGAGGGAGACAAGAAGTACTCCTGGTCTATCAGTCCTCCTCCCACTCCACCCCCCCCCCTGAAAAAAATTGATGGGAACCACGACAGCTCTGTGGGTGTGTTTAATGCACCAATTTCCTTTCCATAAGATCATTTTGTAGCTGGTGAGGGAATGCAGGAAGACAGTGGTTACTGCTGCTTTATTGAATGGGGCCTGGAAAATGTTTATCCTGGGAAAATGGGGTCCAGACCCATATTCTCCTTTCGGTAGCATCGGCTTGCATGTGTGGTGTCTGGTTTGCAGGGTTCTGAAATTCTTGTGCTACAGTTGCCCCCACTTAAATCTATAGAAGTACCCTAAGGAACTTGCTCAAAGAGTAAGCTAATGTTCCGAGGCAGGAAAACACCAACTTACCCAGTTGCATCAATTTACTGGATACATTTTTCTCTTCCTCCAACCCCTATTGAATCATAGATTTGGAAGGGACTCCAAGGGTCATCTAGTCCAACCCCCAGCAATGTAGGAATCTCAACTAAAACATCCATGACAAATGACCATCCAGCCTATGCTTACAAACCTCCAAGGGAGGAGAGTCCACAGTCTCCCAAGGGACCCTGTGCCACTGTCAAACGCTGTCAGAAAGTTCTTCCTGATGTTTAGTCGGAATCTCCTTTCTTGTAACTTGATTCCAGATTGGTTCAGGTTCTGTCCTCTGGAACAGAAGAAAACAAACTTACTCTATCTTCCATGTGACAGCCCTTTAGATATTTGAAGATGGCTATAAAAACTTCTTCTCAGTCTCCAGTTCTCCTAGCTATACATACCCAAGTCCCTCAACCGTTCCTCATAAGGCCTGGTTTACAGACCCTTGATCATCTTGGTCGCCCTCCTCTGTACACATTCCACGTTGTCTATATCCTCCTTAAATTGTGGAGCCCCAAACTGGACACAGGACTCCAGGTGTGGTCTGACCAAGGCAGAACAGAGCGGTACTATTACTTCTCATGGAGAAGTATAATTCTACTGATTCTACTGATAATTATAATTCTACTGATGCAGCCTCAAGTAGCATTAGCTTTTTCCACTGCTGCCTGTGAATTCAGCAGTATTAAAAATAATAATGTTGTGCTTCAATAAATTCAAGGTGCTTGAGAGTAGATCACATGAGGATATCAAGTGAGGGTATTTAACTGCTTGACTGGTTAATTAGTAGATGTCTTGCTCATAGCATCCAGCATACTTTTGGTTAGTCCCCAATAAAAGTATTGCCCCACAATGGTCTTTGGAGTATTTCTTTTTTTCCTATGGACTGACACAATTACCTTTACCTGTTATTGTTAGAAGCATTTCTGGTTAGCAGTCAAGGTTAGGCAATTAACATTTCATCAATGGAGGCTGATGAGAGTGAGATGATCTTTTGATAGTTGGGGGTGTGTCTTTGGAATGGGATGATCATCAGTTAAATTATGTGGGGAAAGGGAGAGAGACCATAATAAACCCACAGGCTATCAGGCCACAATTCCTCACTCTTGGGAAGGAACATCTGTTCTTGGGGTTCTTCCTCAAATATTGGGGTGATCAGAGGTGCAACAGCCTCAGAGCTCTTCCTAGGAGTGGCACAAGCTGCTTTCCTGGGGCAGCAAATACTGCCTTGGGGCTACAGTCCTAACCCCACTTACCTTGGAGTAATTCCCATTGATTCCAATAGGACCAACTTCGGAGCAGACATGGTTATTGTGCTGTAAAACAGAGATGGGGGTGCTGTGGTCTTCAACTTTTCAGGAGGATATACTTTGTTTGCAACTGGCCACATTTATTATACAAAAAAAAATCACAAAACGTTTTCGTTTTGTGAGTCACGGCCATAGGAAAATTCGTCTTGCGAGTCACCCTTTCGTTAACGAATGCCTTTCGTCTAGCGAGTTTTTCGTCTAAGGAGGCATTCGTCTTGCGAGGTACCACTGTACTCTAGTAGAGGATGGACCTTAAATAAGTACCTACTCCACCTGCAGAAGCTCCCAGGGTCAAACCCTGGCACCTCCACCATCAATGGCATCATCGCCATGTCAGGACTTTGGGCCAAAGGTCTGGTGTCTCACTGCCCACAATGGATGAGAGGACACCAACCAAATTCAGCAGAGGTGGATCTTCAGATTATGAAGTAAGTAATACACATTACAATCTAAATAGGTGTTTGTGTTTGTTTGTGTAGACCATTAATTCAGGTGGACCCCCCCATTAAGCCCAGGGTAAGCACCACTGTTCACTTGCATAGCCACTGCTGCCAGGATCCCCCAAAAGGGGTGCTGTAGGGTTCGCAAATGGGAGTGAGGGAGTCCTTGCAGCAAGTTCAAAGCCTGACAGGCGAGAGATGGAGGCCCTTAAATAATTCAAGAGCATCATTTTGTAATGCACTGACCCCTTGAGCATTGTACATCATTCACTCTGATTCCTCCCTCCTCCCTTCCAATGCAGTCTGCCCCGGCCTCCCAAGTCCCACCCGCACATCATTAATGACCTTTTATGAGAATTAACAGAGAGAAAAGGCATCAACTACATATCTCCTGCATTTTTAAAAAGCACCAGCCTACTTTATCTATTTAGGGTTTTTTGCCCGCACAGATTAGTTTTGTGAAAACAATTAGAGTGATTTAAACAGTTGGTTATGGAAATGGCTATTGAGCTGCGTTGGTAATGCTCAGCTCTATTCATAGAAAGCATTAGGCTCTGTCAGCAACTGAACAGAATGGGAGCACAATTTAGAGAAGAGCCACCTTTGGACTTCAGCTGCTTCTGATGCAGTTTTTAAGATGCTTACAAGATGTGCCTTCTGTTCATTATGAAAGAGCGGCTGGTTGACCTCTAAGGATGGGGAGAAATTAGATTCACTTCACATTTAAAGGCGGACCTACCAAATTTGCAGTTCCCTAAACGATATGCAAAGTGAAACAACACCCTCTTTTGAAATTTGCATTTCTCTGAACTTTGTGATGAGATTCTCCAGCCAAGCAATGAGTACCAGAAAAATCGAACATTTTAAGGTGAAGTGTCCATAAAAAGGCATATATTAATGAAGATAACGTACAAAAATGGATTGCATTAAGGTATGCATTAGTCAAAACTGAGTTAAAAATGTGTTTTATTGGGAGAAATTCACACTAAAATGCTGGTGAATTTTCAGGAGGATTTTTTTTTTTTTAAGAAAAAGAATTGCAAACTTGATGTGGCAATGTGGAGAACTGAAATTAAGAGAAAACTTGTAGGGCTTAAAGCAGGAAGACCTAAAGTAGGCACAGCCAGAATCAACAAAAGGCGGATCCAACTAATTCTAGGTTTGTCTCCCTCTGAATTGGAGGAGGAAGCTGCCCGGCAGTGTCACCCACAACAATGATTTAGGTAAGAAGGCAGGGCAGGTGAGGACTGACTGAAGGCAGAGTGAGGGTGGTGTGGTAGGGCCTCATTTGCCCATATATAACAGCCGCCACTGGACACAAGCAACAATTTTGGATATGTAGTCTTTTCTTGTCCTCTTTTTCAGTGCTGTGTAAGTAGCCAACTGTCCTCAACCCATTGAGTTCCACATTCTGGAAATCACTAATCCTTTATTTGAGAACTAAGACAGTTCTGTTGGTGTTTGTCCTCAATTTCTTCCCCTGGTGGACAGAGGAGGGAGCTTTCGCATATACCCCTTGGAGCAGGGATCACCAACATGGTGTTCTCCAGAAGCCATTGGACTCTCCCTCCCATCAGCCCCAGTCATCATAGCCAATAGTCGGGGTGATGGGAGTTGTAGTCAATTCTCCCAATAACAGCATCCCTTAGAGAAGGAGAAAGGATGTATCTCAAGGATGGGAAACCTGTGGTCCCCTATACATTGGTGGACTACAGCTTCCATTATCCCTGTCCGTTGGCCATGCTGGCTGAAGCTGTTGGGAGCTGGAGCCCAACAACATCTGGAGAACCACAGGTTCACCATGCTTGATGTGTCAGGACTCCTTGACGCAGCCTTTGCTACAGCTGAAATGTTGCAGAGGGAGGAATTCCAGGAGAACATATGAAGAGTCTGAAGGATCAGACCAATGTCTCCTCTGGTTCAGCATCTCACAGTGGCAACCCAGATGCCTGTGGGAGACCTACAAGCAGGATCTAAGCACAAGAGCACTCTCACCCCTTGTGGTTTCCAGCAACTGCTATTCAGAAGCTATTCGTGCTTCCAGCTGTGGAGTGTTGCCATTACCGAGAAAACACCATCCTATCCCTGAGTCCTGGGCTGGCTGGCCCAAGGGAAAGGTGGCCCAACTGGAGGTGGTAATAACTGGGTTAACCTGTCCCAGTAAGAAGGATGCCTGCTCACATATTCTAGGAGCTGATGGGGGAACCATACCATTTCTTTGGTGTGGTTTAATCTACAAAAACAAACCCAGTGTCAAAAACAAACCCAACCTAGTAGCAAAATAGGGGGAAGCACTGGAATAAATACTTATCGACCTGTTGATCCTATTTAAAACAACAACTAAGAGATATTTTAAAAGGAGGAAATGAAACTATAATTGGTTTATTAAGCATACACACACACACATACCCCACTTAACAGCTTTTTCCCTGCCTAATCTCATTTGCTTTTTTCCCTTCCAGCCATTTGTTTGCATTTACGAACGACACAAATTATCCTAACATTTGTGCACACTTCATCAACATGTTTCCTCCTCGAGGCACTTTACAGTGTTAATTAATGAATTAAGCACTACTAGATAAGTAGGGGACATGATACCAACTTTACAGTTGGGCAACCCTAGCCCTTTTCAGCTCCACTAGGGGGAAGCAGTTGCAGGTCCCTGGACCTAGCCATGCCCACTTGGAGGAGTCGTGGGCACCTCCACTCGCCCGCCTTGCCAGCCATAAAGGTAAAGGGACCCCTGACCATTAGGTCCAGTCAATCAATCAATCAATTTATTTATTGCATTAGCCATATGGCCATAGCACATAGTAAAAAACGAGGCAGTGGCCTGGCGCGATTATACAAATACTCTGGGGTTGCGGCGCTCATCTCACGTTACTGGCTGAGGGAGCCGGCATACAGCTTCCAGCTCATATGGCCAGCTTGACAAAGCCGCTTCTGGACATAACCCCTGCATAAACAGGAAGCTGCCTGTACATGGTGTGTATACGTTGATAATGCGCCACAGTGAGAACATTGGTCTTCAACTGGTCCGGATCCAAGACCCACCTCTGACTCCCAACCTGCAACATGGCACCCACTTTTGATTTATGCTTAATAGTGCTAATAAAGCACATGATTAATCATAAAATGACAGGGGGGTCAGGCACAAGGAAGGTTTCATTCCCAGTGCCTTTTCCCTCCTGTCACACAGCCTGCACAGAAAATCAACTGCAAGGGACAGGAGAGAAATTCAGTTCAATTCACATTGAAAGGTGAGCCTACCTCGTTCACCCTATCCAAAACCAACATGCAAACTGAAACACAGCCATCTTTTGAAATTTGCACTTCTCCGAATTTTGCAATGCAGTTCCCTAGCCAAGTAATGTAAACTCAAAAATATATATGCATATATACTAGGTTAACGTGTGCATTAAAAATGCACGCATTCCTGAAAATAACATGCAAAAATGCATTAGATTAGGGGGGAATGCTTTTGCAAAAATGTGTATACTGGGAAAATTTCCCACTAAAACACTGGTGAGTTTTCAAAAGGACTTTTTATTTTTTATTTTTTAAAAAAGGGAAATTGCTACTCAATGTGGGAATGTGGAGAAGTGAAAGAAACCAGAACCAAAAGATTCACTCCTCCCTGCATGCAATGCTGATTTTAGAGGGGAGGCAGGAATGAATTTTGCCTGATATAATGCATTTCGGTATGTTGTTTTCACCAATATATGCATTTCCATGCACACTTTACCCTGCCATAGGCATTTTTACACATTATTTGGCTGGAGAACTGCATTGCAAAATTCAAAAAAAAAAAAAGGTGGGAATTTGTGCCCTCAGCACTTTTCAGAAGATCAGAGAATGTGTGGCGTAAGGGTGCCTCTGAGCATGTTCTGGGCTCTAAATGCACATTCAGTGAAAATAGTAAATGAGGGATCCAGAAATTATAATTGAACTATAAACCAGAACATTGCACTCATAAGCTGTTCATAAGTTGTTTGAACTTTAGTTCCTTCAAAACCAATAGGAGCAGCTTCAGAGAAAATGATTGGAATATACGCAACAATGAAGAAGAAAACATTAGATCTGTTTCAAAAATGTAATGAGTGCATCAAAAGTCATGTTTCCTCCTTCCACTAATACACTTTACCCCTTCTGTGCTGCTTTGCCCAGTTCTCCCCGTACCATACCGCCATTGCTCATTTTGGGAGACACAAAAGTCTTGCTCTAATAATAATAATAATAATAATAATAATAAGTTATTATTTGTACCCCGCCCATCTGGCTGGGTCTCCCCAGGCACTCTGGGCGGCTTCCAACAAATATTAAAATACATTAAAATATCAAGGATTAAAAACTTCCCCTCCACCACCTCCCATCACATGAGTGTGAAAACAGACATCAGTTCTGAAGTGTGCATGCAGATTACTTGTGCCACACTTTAAAACCCACATCTGCCTTCAGCCTGAGGTCATACCACTATTCCACCTGCTAAGGGTTTGCATTGCCTGCTAATGCTCCCTTGCTCTGATACACTGACTAGCAAAGTGTCTGTCCAGAATTTATGGCTGAGGTCCCTGTGAGCCATACGTGGAGGTACCAGGGATTGAACCCGAAACATTTTAAATGCAGCACAGATGCTCTACTACTGAGGTGCAGCCTTCCCACTATGGCAGAGCATTTTGATGAGGATAGCATTATTGCATTATTGCACTATTATTACTATTACTATTACTATTACTATTACTATTACTATTACTATTACTATTACAGTGGTACCTCCGGTTGTGGACGGGATCCATTCCGAAGCTCCAGTCAGATCCTGAAATTTCCACAACCGGCGGGACCGCTTCTGCGCATGCACGCACAGTGGTAGAGCACTTGTGCGCATGCACACGCAGCAAAAAAAACCACATGGAAATATACTTCCGGGTTTGCCGCTTACATATCCCAAAGTTTATATAACCGGAGGTAGGGTAAAGGGTAAAGGGACCCCTGACCGTTAGGTCCAGTCACGGACGACTCTGGGGTTGCGGCGCTCATCTCGCTTTACTCGCCGAGGGAGGAGAAGAGAAGGAGGAGGAAGAGGAGGAGGAGTTTGGATTTGATATCCCGCTTTTCACTACCCGAAGGAGTCTCAAAGCGGCTAACATTCTCCATTCCCTTCCTCCCCCACAACAAACACTCTGTGAGGTGAGTGGGGCTGAGAGACTTCAGAGAAGTGTGACTAGCCCAAGGTCACCCAGCAGCTGCATGTGGAGGAGTGGAGACGCAAACCCGGTTCCCCAGATTATGAGTCTGCCGCTCTTAACCACTACACCACACTGGGAGCAGTGGAACAAGCAAGAGGGCACCTTCCACCAATCTTAGCACCCAAGAAGGT
The DNA here is from genome assembly GCF_009819535.1 of Lacerta agilis. NCBI lineage: Eukaryota > Metazoa > Chordata > Lepidosauria > Squamata > Lacertidae > Lacerta > Lacerta agilis. The sequence goes on along the minus strand of NC_046322.1, from coordinate 9,087,503 downwards.
CTGTAGGGAAGGAGTTTGTATCTTGTGTATTTGGGGCCTCGTTCATTTAAGGCTTTAAACACTGCCTGGTGTGGATATCGTGCAAAGTTTGCATGCATTGGCCACATGGAAGGCCTGGCACTCTGCGTCCCACTGATTTCAATGGGAGCATAGAGAGGGAGTCCTTTGTTCTCCTCCACTGAAATCAGTGGGTCTTTAAAGGAGCCTACATTTGGTTGGGCCATGCCTAACATGATCTCTGCAACTAATGCGTTTGACCTTGGTCAGGATCCGTTTCCAAAAGTTGTCTCCTACTGGATGTTACATCTAGCATTTGTCTCGGCAATAGGTATCCATTATGTATTGTTTTAAAACTCACATGCCGTTCTTTTGGTAACTGTTTTTAGTCTATTTCATGCGTTACCTTATGATCTATGGTGCGGAAGGCAATTATTAATAATTAATCGTCATAAACATTTTGCACGAAGATTCAGAAACGGAGTTCTAGGCCCACCCATCACCTTTCGCCACCCTCCCTGTATATTCTTATATAAGTAACACAAACCAGTGTGAGCAATTAATCAGTCGGTAATTAGGAGCTGACACGAACATTTACTACCATCAGGCATAATTTGTATTATTACAGATGATTAAATAAAATGTAATTGAGGGAGCAGGCAATTTGTTAAGCACACGGACGTGCAGCCCTGTCACCTCGGGCTTGGGTCTCGTCAGACCTTACTTAGCTAAGCAAGGTCAGAATAGGTCAGAATCTGGATGGGAGACCATCCAAGCCAGGAAACAACACTGGCACATTTATTTGTGGGTGCTGTTCACAGTAGGCCTCCTGGATGCCTTTAGTAAAGGTAAAGGTAAAGGTACCCCTGACCATTAGGTCCAGTCACGGATGACTCTGGGGTTGTGGCACTCATCTCGCTTTACTGGCCAAGGGAGCCGGCGTACAGCTTCTGGGTCATGTGGCCAGCATGACTAATCCGCTTCTGGCGAACCAGAGCAGCGCACGGAAATGACATTTACCTTCCCGCTAGGGTGGTACCTATTTATCTACTTGCACTTGATGTGCTTTTGAACTGCTAGGTGGGCAGGAGCAGGGACCGAGCAACGGGAGCTCACCCCGTCGCGGGGATTCAAACCGCCGACCTTCTGATCAGCAAGCCCTAGGCTCTGTGGTTTAGACCACAGCGCCACCTGGGTCCCGGATGCCTTTAGTAGCATTAGGCAATTTTAAACCTTGGACGCAATAGTCAACAATATATGGTCTAAATGTTTCTTCACAGGAACATGGGGAGCTTCCTAATATAGAATCAGGCCATTGGTCAGTCTGGCTCAATATTGCCTGGCAGCCACTCTCCAGAGTTTCACAGCCTCTCCCAATTCTACCAGGGATAGATGCTGGGACCTTCTGCCTCTAGTGCCGTTGCTCTACCACGGAGCTACGTCCCCCTCAAACGTGGTAAGGCCAACCTTGTTGTATTTCAGGGTGGGCTTCCTGCTCATTCCGCTGCACTTGGGCTTTACACCAAAGACTTGTTAGAGATTTCAAAGTGCCTACGTGCAGAAAGTCAGCTTATCACCTCTGTAGCAATTACCAGTTCTCTGTAGCAATTACCAGTTGGCAGAAAGCCAAGATCTGCTCTCTCTCCAGACCCTTAGCAACGACCTGTGATTGGTCAATGAGTTCCAAAAGAATGAGCTCTGTGTGAGAGCTGTGTGGTTAGTGTGGTTGGTGTGGTTAGTGGTGTACTGAAGGTTGAAAGAGAGAGACAGAGAGGAGAGATTTTATGTTTTGTTTCTTTTATTTGTAAAGTCTGTACATAGTAACTTATGGATAGTAGTTGCTTCAATAAATACTGTATATAGTTATCCAAGTGAGTTGCTGAGTTCCTGCGTTGTGCTGTCCAGTTAATGCTCTACAGCCAGAAGCTTCCAGAAAACCTGCGGTTAACTCTGCTGTGTCCAGGACTACGTTATATTCCTGACACTAAATCTTAAGAAGACTTGCTGCTGCTGCAGCAGTAGCACTGTAATGAATCCAAATAAGAACTCTGGCCAAAAGTTTTAACACAAAAACATACGTTTACTCATAAGTAATTCCAAACGTATTATCAATTCTGTAAAGAATTACAGTCTTAAACAACAAATAGTTTCATATGAAAATTTTCCTTAAAGTCTTTTAGAGATGGATGTCAGGGCTTCTCCAATGCGTGTCAGGTGTAAACCAGGGAGACCAGGACAGGGCCCCGTTTCGGCATGGATGCCTTCTTCAGCTGGCAATATCAAATAGTATTAAATAGCACAGAGTACATCAAGTTTCAAAATTGAACATTTTAAACAACATCAAACGAGTTATGTCAGGTTTTAAACAGAATTATAAAGTATCATTCACTAAAGGTCATAATTCAACAACATCAGAAAAATTATTATTACAGGAAGTTTTAAAGTCTCGTGCTTATATATGAGCCCAAGTGGCTTTTCAAAGTATTTGGTTCCTTACCTTGTTTTTTATGGTAGAAGTGTGTGAAAAATAAAAATGGTGTCTGTTTCTTTGATTCCTAAGAGGATATAGCGTCTGTAAATCATAGAAAAAACGACTGTTACAATTCTTCCATTAAATTGTGTACATGTGAAGTACAAGGTTATGTGTGGTCTCACCTTAGAAGAAGTTTTGCTGTATTTTTCTCTGTTTTTTTCTGGCGTTTCCTACTCGTAGGTGAGTTTGTGGCCTTATATCTGAAAGGGGAGGAGATAACCCCCTGGCTTCCTGTTGTAATAGAAGTTTTTCAATATTTCTTCGGTTATATAAGTCTATTTTGGGTTTCCAGATAATAAAGAAGACAAAATCATCCTCCGTGTGTTTTTGTCGTATATAATGTTCCACTAAAGGGGCTTCTAGTACCTTGTTTCGGATCCGTTTTTATTTTTATTTTTCACACACTTCTACCATAAAAAACAAGGTAAGGAACCAAATACTTTGAAAAGCCACTTGGGCTCATATATAAGCACGAGACTTTAAAACTTCCTGTAATAATAATTTTTCTGATGTTGTTGAATTATGACCTTTAGTGAATGATACTTTATAATTCTGTTTAAAACCTGACATAACCCGTTTGATGTTGTTTAAAATGTTCAATTTTGAAACTTGATGTACTCTGTGCTATTTAATACTATTTGATATTGCCAGCTGAAGAAGGCATCCATGCCGAAACGGGGCCCTGTCCTGGTCTCCCTGGTTTACACCTGACACGCATTGGAGAAGCCCTGACATCCATCTCTAAAAGACTTTAAGGAAAATTTTCATATGAAACTATTTGTTGTTTAAGACTGTAATTCTTTACAGAATTGATAATACGTTTGGAATTACTTATGAGTAAACGTATGTTTTTGTGTTAAAACTTTTGGCCAGAGTTCTTATTTGGATTCATTACAGTGTATTTGGCAATAAGAGCTGCAGCAGTAGCAGCACCGACAGCAAAGGAAAGCAAAGAATTCCTAGACTTCCTCTTAGACAAGGACCTCAGTATCTCATGCAGTAGTTCTATTTTTTTTTTCATTATTCAAGTACGAGAATTTTACATGCATTATATTACCTCCTTCCAATTTTTAAATTTCCCATGCAATTTTTTCCATTCCCCTCCCTTCCCACCCACCCCACAAACCCATGTCCGTTGGAATTTGGGTGAGCACACAATTGATGGAAAACAAGTGCAGAGGCACTCTCTAAAGAGCACATGCTGTTTAGGGCTTTTTAGGTCAAACAGAGAGAGACTTGGAAATGGTCTTTGATTATTAAATGGATACTTATGCAGAAGGATAATCGGACCAGGTTCAGCGGGATAGGACCTATTTGAGAACTGCAGGCGCACAACGGAAGGATTAAAGGCAGAAAGTAATGTCGGCTTTCTTACATAGACCAATAAACAAAATCACTTTCCTGACATCAGGAGGACCCGCTCATCTATCGCGTTCCTTTCCCGAAGTCTACACCAAGGCTTGGGCACACGATTTGGGTCAGTGTGATGTTTAAACTCTTAAGTGGTGCCACTAATCCTCATTAATCTGACTTTAAAGATGGGATCTAACGCTTAATGCACAAAGGCTAAGACTGCCTGTTAATGCACACACACCCATGCCTGGAGCACATTAGTGCACAACTCTTGCCGAAGGAATGACCTCTTTGGGATTAGGTGGGAGCCAGGGTTAAAAATAAAAACGAATGTTTTGGAGAGAGTGGGAAAGACCTCCTTAGGAAGTCTTCCACTCCCATCTTTCTCCAAATGTGTGGTATGGTTTTCCCGTTTCCTAGGAAGTGTCAATTTTTCTACTACCCATTGGCAACACTGCATTGTTCTTAGCTCATTTGAGAGACAGTGTGGTTAGAGCAGGCACCCCCAACCTTCAGCCCTCCAGATGTTGTAGACTACAATTCCCATCATCCCTGACCACTGGTCCTGTTAGCTAGGGATGATGGGAGTTGTAGGCCAAAAACATCTGAGGGCCGCAGGTTGGGGATGCCTGGGTTAGAGTGTCTGACTAGGATCTGGAAGACCAGGGTTCAAATCACTGCTCGGCCATGAAGCTCACTGGTTAACCTCTCGGCCTAACCTACCTCACAGGGTTGTCATGGGGGTTAAATAAGGAGCAGGAAGAACCAACCCTAACCGAAAGCAATGGGGCTGTGAATGCAGCGGTGACTCCACCACTTCGTCATGCCACACTTCTGACCAGGTCAGGGTTCGGATTTCTTAAGATTTAGTGTCAGGAGTATAACGTATTCCTGGACACCGCAGAGTTAGACGCAGACTTTTCTGGAAGCTTCTGGCTGTTGTGTAATTGACTGGACAGCACAACGCGGGAACTCAGCAACTCACTTGGATAACTATATACAGTATTTATTGATTGAAGCAACCAGTATCCATAAAGTTACTATTTACAGACTTTACAAAATAAAAGAAACAAAACATAAAATCTTTTCCTCTCTGTCTCTCTCTCTCTCTACACTGACCACTTTCTCTACCAACATCTGACCCCACACTAACCAACCTAACCACACAGCTCTCACACAGAGCTGAGTCTTTAGGAACTTCATTGACCAATCACAGGTCGTTGCTAAGGGTCTGAGAAAGAGCAGATCTGGGCTTTCTGCCAACTAGTTAATTGCTTGGAGATAAGACAGCTGCATTTCTGCACGTAGGCAACTCTGAAATCTCTAACAGGATTGCCCTGTCAGCACGTAGCCATCACAACATCCGGCAGCAGTGAGTTCCATGGTTTAACAATGCACTTCCTGCCATCCTACCCTGAGTCTCCCACTATTCAGCTTCAATGGAAGACTCCTCTGTTCTTAGTAGGGTGAGAGGGGAGGGAGGGTCTCTCCACTTTCTCCACATATCGCATGACTTTGTTTAATAAAAGATGGTAAATGTGCCACGCAGCTCTGATGACCACAAGGGCGGTTGCCCCAGGCACAAAATTGTTAGGGGGCGCAAAATTTCAACTCCCTGTGCTGCCTCAATACAACTGTGTGCTTCTGTTGCTGGGCTCCATTGAAAACGACTTCTCCATGCAAACCAGGAAGTGACCTCTCCAAACAACAGAATGACTTTCTGTGGCTGTGGTCTCCTGGGTGATGCGGATGCCATTAGGCAACTGAATGTGCATGCGTTTCCCTTCCTCTTCCCTGTCCCAGGCACTGTCAACCCATGATACGCCACTGAACTAACTCGGTGCTTCCCGTGCAGATGAGTCCTGCCAGCTACACAAGTGAAAGTGAGTGGTCTCTGTGCTATCTATTCCAACCACCCACTGGAGAGTTCAACAGTCCAAATCTGCCAACTGCCAGGTATATTGCCCCAGGCAGACCCCTGGGTGCCCATCTCTCTTTCCCTGGGTCTGTCCTCTTTGTGCATACATTGAAGAGGAAAGCCACAATTCATACACAAGGGGTGCATTTAAAGAAACTGATGTGATGCACGCATATTTTGTACTCAGGACTCTGTTTCCAAGGAGAAGATGCATCATACAAAGTGGCTCTTGCTGGGCATTTGTTTTATCAATGAAACAGCCTTAAGGATTTCTGTGCATTCCAGACTGAAGTGCACACTCAGCGGATGAATTAACCTCACATTTCAGAGCCCGCAAGTACTCATTGACACAAGAGGTAAAAATTAGAGCTAAGAAAAACCCACCTTAAAGCAACTTAGAATGCAGTCCTATACCCACTTACCCAGAAGTAATCCCCTTAGAATTCAATGTGGCTTACTTCTGAGTAGACATCATAGGATTTCACTGTTGATATCTTTTGGGTTAAAGCTGAACCCATTGAGTTCTATGGAGCAGACCTCCAGGCAAGTGGGTGTAGGAATGAAGCCTAAGACGGTTTAAGGTGTTAACAGAACACTGTAAAAATGTACAGACCCACACAGTTCACCAGCAGTAGGCAACTGTCATGAAAATTTGTGTGTGATTTCCCTACAAGGCCGCAGTTCCCCAACGACAATATTTGCTTTTTAATATATTAAGTGGATTTAGCAGTGCAATCACATCCATGCCTACTCAGAAGAAAGTCATATTGTGTTCAAGGGGGTTTACCCCCAAGTTAGTGGAGTTCGGATTGTAGCCTAAGTCCAAGGACGCTGGACTCCAGCTCCAACCTGTGGCAAACTCCCTCAAAAAAGATAGAAGGTTGTGGTGTTTTAAACTTACCGGTATACACTGCCTCTTAGGAACACCTGAGAAGTCTGAGATTCCCAGCGTGTGTTCGTGAGGGTCTTGTGACCACTTACCTATCAGCTAGAGAGTCAAAGTAAAGATCAATCACATTTGAAACAAAACTGGAATATTGTTCAAACATACTCAATGAGGGTTAAATTTTCATGGTTACTCCTATAAGGCACTTTGTTTCCATCAAAAGCACCTTAGATAAATAATTAAGAGCTGTACTTAAACTCCTACTTTAGACCTGCTTCCAAGTTAAACTACTTCCACCTAGAATGGCTATTTGTTCTACTAAGCCAGTAGAACACTCCCAGCCCCTTCTGGGTTCCTTTCCTTCCTCTCAGGGAAATAATCTGGGTTGCCCTGGCAAGGAAACCCCTAACTATCCAGCTAATCCAGGGGTAGGCAACCTAAGGCCCATGGGCCAGATGCGGCCCAATTGCCTTCTCAATCCAGTCCATGGAAGGTCCGGGAATCAGCGTATTTTTACATGAGTAGAATGTGTGCTTTTATTTAAAATGCACCTCTGGGTTATTTGTGGGGCATAGGAATTCGTTCTGTCTTCTTTTTTTCCAAAATGTAGTCCAGCCCACCACATGGTCTGAGGGATGGTGGACTGGCCCATGGTTGAAAAAGGTTGCTGACCCCTGAGCTAATCCCTACCTTCTGCAAACCCAATCCAAGCCCTATCTCAGCCCAAGCTGAGCCCTATCTGACAAAGTGTCCGGTTCTAACTTTTAACTCTCCACTCCCTCCTGATTGGCTGCAGGGTCTTCCAGAGGATGTTCCAAGGTCCGTCCATCATGCCACCTCACCCCCCCCCCAGCCAAAACGGCCAAGAGTGAGGGGAGTTACAGTTCAATTATAGTCCCCATCTCTCGTCTAGACCTTCTAGAGATGGCTTTCTACTCATTCTTTAATTTCATTTCTACACCACTTTATATTTTTATATTTTTAATACCTTGCTGACAGAGGTCCGTATAGTTAAAACTATGAATTTTCCCAGTAGTAATGTACGGAAGTAAGAGCTGGACCATAAAGAAGACTGATCGCTGAAGAATTGATGCTTTTGAATTATGGTGCTGGAGGAGACTCTTGAGAGTCCCATGGACTGCAAAAAGATCAGACTTATCCATCCTTAAAGAAATCAGCCCTGAAGTTGAGGCTCCAGTACTTTGGCCACCTCATGAGAAGAGAAGACTCCCTGGAAAAGACCCTGATGTTGGGAAAGATGGAGGGCACAAGGAGAAGGGGACAACAGAGGATGAGATGGTTGGACAGTGTTCTCGAAGCTACTAACATGAGTTTGGCCAAACTGCGAGAGGCAGTGGAGTATAGGCGTGCCTGGCGTGCTCTGGTCCATGGGGTCACGAAGAGTCGGAAACGACTGAATGACAACAAATTTTCAAGCGGGGAAACGTCAAATAAAACAATCCGGAATAAAACATCGCTGAAGAAAGTCAAATACATAGCATACATTCCAAGCAACTAAAATATTATCTTAAAGATTTCAAAATAAAACATTATGAAGGAGGTCAACTACAAAATGCACAATTAGCACTGCAGAGTTAACAAAAATATGTGTCTCAAACATTTAAAAGGAAAACATTACTAAAGGAAGCCAAATATAAAATGCATACTTAAAACAGCGTAATTAACCAGAGAATAAACTATGGTCATAAGAATAAAACATGGCTGCTTGACAAAAAGCACAGCCTCCCAGTTTACTGGCTGCTGAAGGCCAGAGGACTGGTTAGTGTTCAATTTTTTTAATGCTACCGTCTGCCAATCAGGGCAGACAATACTGAACTAGATGGACCAATGGTCTGATTTGGTATAAAGCAGTGTCTTTCTTACGTTCCCAGCATCTTACAGACAGTCTCACGGTGTAAAACTTCCTCATGTCTCGGAGCACTATAACTTATCCGACACCAGATGTGCTGCCGCCTTTTTGAGGTGTCCTGTTGAAGTTTGCGTAACTGTGTCTGCAAAGAGTAAATAAGTTTAAATAAAAGTAAAGAGTTGTCGCGCTCGCCATTCATCATACGCCTGAAACGTTTATTAATGCCCCGTCACTGGCTAATAGAGACGCTCTCACTCCCTTCTCAGCTGTGTGCAAACAAACAGTGGTGATTAAGCACCAGATTAAACATCCTCATGAATAGTTAAAAGCCTGTTTTTGAAAGTTTCCTGTCCTTTTACACTAATAGCCCCATTAAAACCTGTTTACAAGCCGGTCATGAGAGTAACTGGGTGCACTTAAAACATGTGAGGCTTCCCCCAAGAGGAACACTCCAGTCATCTTAGGATGGCCTCTGATCAATAGGGTTCTTAAAGTAAGACTGTCTGCCCGAAGCCAATGAAAACAATCCCTGCAAATGAGACTTAAAGAGTTGGCCGAGGCCCAACTGGTTAATTAGCGCATCAGAAATTAGTATTAGCTGCTCACCGAGGATACTCACCAAGGGAGTCTATAAACCACTTAAAACTAGTAGGACCTGTGCTTAAAACCGCCCATGCAAAAATCAGGAAGGGAAAGGACTGGTTCACACATGCCTCAAGGACTGCACCCATTGAGGGAGGATCTGCATGTGTGAATGGCCATTGCCAGTCTGTCAGGGGCAGTGCTGTCAAGTATCCCATTTTCCCCGAGATTCTCCCTTATTTTAAGCAGTTTCCCACTGCTCTCCCTTATTTTTTATTTCCCTTAAATTTCCCGTTTTTAATGGAAGCAGCTCCTCCCCTGCTGGCCAGGGACTGGGTGGGAAGACCTCACCTACTTGGAGAGAAAAGCCTCAGCTCTCAAAGCAAGTGGGAGCTGTTTCCCATGCTTACAGGGGGGTGTATTCCTCCCCCTGCATCAGCCCCTATCCGCTGCTGCCGAGCCCCTCAGCCGACCAATAGGGTTAGCTGGCGGGCGGAGCCAGGCTGCCTTTGAGCAGCTGCTGCTTCCTGTCCTGTTTTGATGGGATCAGACAAGAAGACGATGGGGCTCCATTGCGCGGAGCACATGGCTGCCCTCCTCTTTGCTCCGCTCTGAGCCTGAGCCCGCTTGGAGTTTACATTGCTGCTCCACCCACTTTTGCTTCTGGCTCCGCCCACCACTGACATGTGACTGTCCCCGGGATAGGTGAGACTGCTGATCCCTTATTTTCAAATCCGAAACTTGACAGCTATGGTCAGGGGGCTGCCCTCACCTCAAGGCAAGGAGTTGCCAGGGCTTTATCAGTATCGCGAGCCCCCGCCCCAACTGCTGAGCAATTCATCTTCCTCCAGTGAGGAAGGCAGTGATCCCTTTAGTGGGGAGGGAGAGATTGGGACTGGGAAGTAGGAATCAGGGCTCTGGCAGGGAAGGAGAGCCTGCGCACCAAGCAGAGGCTGGAGGGGAAGCACCTCTTCCGTCTCCCCACTTGCGCAGGGGGGGGAAGACGCAGGGGGGGTAGGCGGGGGTTCCGCATCCCGCGGCTTTTGTGCTGGGCAAAGAACCGGAAGGGGTCATTCCTGGACTCTGCCGAAGGATGAGCAGGACGTCTTTTTGATAGCCGCACTGTATATATTTGCGCAATAAAGAAACCTAGTTTTAGAAACATCGGAGTCAGCCTGGTTACTCATGAGCAGCCACTGAAAACCTTACACAGTCCAACATGGCCAACAGAACTTTCACATCAGCCCCAATGCAATGGAATGTTGTTGTCGGCATTTGTCTGTCTCAAAGACAATGGACCTCCAGAGGTGAAGTCGGACCACTGTTTTGGCAGCGCCGAAGTGACCTCCCTGGGACACAGGCCTGGGGGGCAGTGTGTCTGGACGTCCTGGGCTGCCCAGATTGTGGGAATGTTAAGGAAGGTAGGAGAGGATATATTGTTTTGATATAATCCCTCCTCATTCACGCTAGTGAGTAAACAGCAGAGCACATTCCCTTTTGCAACTTATTGGAAGCAAGTTGGTGATTCATTAGAATCCTTTAATTAAGCAATCCAGTCTGTCTTGCCCAGTCTGGATTGTTCCTGATAAGTTTCCCTTTTATTTCCCTCTTAAAATAATAATAACACAACGCGGTCTTCTTTAAAAAGTAAGAATAAAGTTTTACTCACATTCAGTTCACAGCAGTAATCTAAAGGCAGGCTTTATCTTGTGGTTACAGTGAAAAGAAGTCTGGGCTACATCTCAGAATTCCTGCTTGCGGGCTCCAACCTATGCGAAGGTTGAATCATGTGCTGGCTAAGAGCCAGGAGAGCAAGAGTCCAAGAGAGAGATGGTTGTTTGGCCAGCCCTTTTATCTGGTCAGCCAGGGTCACACCCATCTACCTAGTCACATACAGGTAGGGTCCGGCCAGTGGCCGATTCCTGGGGACATCAGAACAGCTGTTCAGTGAACCTTCCAACAGCTTCCCTGGTGTTCATCCTTGTCTGTCCTACGAACGTGGCTCTGGGACAGGGCTGCCGGCAAGGGTGCAGGGAGATAGTCGAACCAGAACCTATACAACGACTCACTTGGTTGTAATCAATAAAGTTGTGGCCTAAATTCTGCCAAAAACCAAACCAAATACCTGAGTCATGTGTTAATTTATTTTGGGGAAGGTTAAAGGTCTAAACAAGCAAATGAATGAATCGGTCTGTCCATCTTGGTCACTGTGGATAGCCAACAGATGAGATGAATGATCAGAGATTTTAACCAATGAACCATAATAGTCATTAATTATGGGAGGGGGGTGTTCTTGATAGCTAGGAATCACTCCCCAGCCTTGGGAATGTGATAGCCATCACAAATGAGGAAGGTGCCAGATGAAGCATTCAAAAGTGCTGCCTGGGAAGGAGCCAGGAAGGCAGAAAGAAAGCAGATGACTTTCTCTGGCATGGAGATACAGAAGAGTTTTCTAATTTGTGAGTATTGTGCAGATGTTAAAGGCGCAGGAGCCAGAGGGTGGGGGGAGTTGGCAACCCAATGGTGTACACACTGGTGTGAAGCAGCTAGGTTGTCAGCTTTATAGCCAGTAGGTGTAAGCCAGCTGTGACTTTTACTGCAGTTTGATCCACGACAATTAGCAGGTAATAACATTGTCCTCCATGCTGAGGGGAGGGGGGGGGGAACATCACCTGCTAATTCCTAAAGATCAAGCAATTGTTAAGGATGCAGCTACGGAAACCAGGTGGGGAAAAAAGTGAGCAGCTCTAGAAACAGCCATTGTGCATGCTATTGCTCCCAACATCAAGAACAGTTTTTGTTATCGTTCAAACATGTCACTGTAATAGGAGGTGGGGGAGAGAAAATATTAGAGCCACACACCCCATAGGTGCATGTTTTATTTAGGTTTAGTCTTCCTACAGTATCTTTTTAAAAAAGGCGGCAGTGTTGCAGTTTTGGTAATACGAAATTAGTCTGGAAGGTGGTCAGTTGGTTATAAAGCAGATTATAAATCAACAAAACTTTCTTTAATCACTTGGCCATGTCCTTACGCTGTTGTGGGTGGTGATACAAAATTAATTTTTTGTAGAGTGGCTCTTTTAGATGCATGAAGTTATCATTCAGCCAGGGATGAGGAAGCTGTGGCCCTCCAGACACTGCAGAACTAAAAACTCCCACAAATCCCTGGCCAATGGCCAGGGATGCTGGGAGTCCATCAACATTTGGGGGAAGTAACAAGTTCCCCATTCTTGCGAGTCTCGTCCCTGTACTGTGTTAGATGGATTTAGATGCGTAGCAGAGGATATTTTATTTAGTAATTATCCTTCCACTTTCTCACTTGTGTGAGAATGCAAACCTATTTCAGCAGAGAAATATCACCAACCATGCACAGCTTATCTCTGGAAGCTATTAGGACAAGGTTGCATAACCTTCTAGAACAATTATGATATTGAATGATGTTTTAGGCAGGCTTGGATTATCTTCTCCCTTTGTATGTTGCCCTCTTAACAAAGAAATCACTCTTGGACTGTTTAGTAAACAGGGAGGAGGAGGAGGAGGAGGAGGAGGAGGAGGAGGAGGAGGAGGAGGAGGAGGAGGAGGAGGAGGAGAGTAGTTTGGATTTGATATCCCGCTTTTTCACTACCCGAAGGAGTCTCAAAGCGGCTAACATTCTCCTTTCCCTTCCTCCCCCACAACAAACACTCTGCGAGGTGAGTGGGGCTGAGAGACTTCAAAGAAGTGTGACTAGCCCAAAATCACCCAGCAGCTGCATGTGGAGGAGCAGAGATGCAAACCCGGTTCACCAAATTACGAGTCTGCTGCTCTTAACCACACCACCACACTGGCTCTCAAGGGAAAAAAATCAGTGTTTACTTGCATCAAATGTCTTGCCAGGATTCAATAGATACAGTGATGAAAGTCAGATAGGCAATAATCCTTAAATTACAAATATCCATAGTCCAGTTCAGAATGGAGACTGCTCACTGGAGGAGAGCAAAGACACATCTTCCCCCTTCACAGGTAGGAAGAAGAGTGTGTAATGACAGGAATAATTAGAGATTAAGTTTTTATTGTTCCCCTTCCCATCACAAAAGTTTAGAGGATATGACATCATAGAGTCCGCTGTCAGTGAGTATCTAGCAATCATGTATTTGTGATTTTGGCTGCAGGTCCTGGCACACACTGTAGAGACTGTGGCCACATGATTCTTATTCTTTCACACTCACTATTTTAGTTGAAGGAAGGAATAAGGGCACCTCCAGATTTTATTTATTTATTTAAGACATTTATACACCACTTAAATATTTGCATTTCTAAGTGGTGTACAAAACAAACAAACAAAATCCCCACAGAAAATGGGAAAAGAAAAAGTGATCCTAAAACCAACTACTTTTAAATGCTATCTGGGACAAGGAAGTCTTAGACACAAGTAGAGTGCCTGTCTAATCTCAGGTGGGAGGGGGTTCCACAGGCTTGGGCCCACTACACTGAATGCATGGCTTCTAGTAGTTGCAAGTCCTGCATCTCAGCCATGAGTGGCTACCAGAGACTCCTCCAAAGATCTCAGTGATTGGGTGGGAATAGAAGTAATCAGGCACCCCTTAAGATGTCCTGGACCCAGCTGTTAAGAGCTTTGTAAATGGATACAAGATTCTTGATGTGTTTTTTTTAAATCAGACATTCATGATGGTTTGTGCTCATGATGATTTCAGGGTGGTTATACACGACTCCACTTTCAGCACTGCTTGCAGTTGCAACAGTTTAAGGGTAGACATACTGCTTTTTTCCAGTCTCTGCAGCCCATTCCTGCTGAAATCCTGCAACTTTCTACCACAAAAGTTTCAGTGGATGGGGAGGGGTTGTCCTGCTTCGGTTGCACAAGCCGGCCTCTCCAGGTCTCAATAATGCAGTAATGTTGGGAGCAGCTAAGAATGTGGAATGATGTGTGGAGTCTCCAGTATAAATCCACTCACTAATGCACTGCTATTGCATCAGTGACGTTTTGCAGAATACACCTGCCAAAAGCAAAAGGGAAAATTCAGCACTCTGGAGAGCATCAAAGTGTGCCTGTTTTAATTCCTTTACTCACTCTAGAAAAGTGAGTAGCACTTCATTTTTCAATGCAATAATGTAGTTTTAGTTATATGATACATTTAAAAAAAATAAAGAAGCAATATGTCGTAAGTAGTTTATAACAATAAAATCATTAAACCATATAATAAAACCATTTTTTAAAAAAGGTATCAATTAAGCATTGTGGAAAGATGTGTTCTTAATTGTCTGCACAGGCCAGGCGGAATAGACCAGTTTTCAGTCGTCTTTTAAAAGTTGCCACAGAAGGCACTCACTGAATGTTTGCTGTTAGAACATAGCCCTTAATGAACTCTGACTTCTGGGGATGTTACATGTTTTACACTTCTGGGAGGAATAAATTGCTATGTGTTTCTATTATTATTATTATTATTATTATTATTATTATTATTATTATTATTATTATTATGTTTGTTTGTTTGTTTGTTTGTTTGTTATTGCAGTGTATCTCCCTTTTAGGAAAGGTATAAGGACAACTACTACTTTTCCAAATAGCCCATTCAGCTCCTACTTTGGTCCAAAATTGTTTCTGTGCATATATTGTGGGGTTGGTGGTGATCTTGGTAGGACTGCCAGATCTAGTGTCCCAAGGTATTCCTTCTTCGAGGCGGGTCGCCGGCCTCAGAAACGTTTCCAGGTAGGGGCCTAATCCACCAGGAAACTGCCCTTTCACACCTCCCTACAGGAAATCAGTGGGAGGAACGGGCAAGACACATATGTCAATGGAACTTGCTCTGGAGGATTTACTGGTAGATTCTGACCCCACCACCACCACCACCACGGGCTGGTCGTATTTCCCAGTAAAGGTGCACATCTAGTGCACACATTTAACTGGAAGTATGGGGCTTACTTCAGAGTAGGCATGCATAGGGTCTTGCTGTGTGGCGCCACACGATGGTGCTAGACTGGACATGGTTCAGACGGATTGACCAGCTGGGGAAATTGAGGGGGGGGTTTCTGCTCCCCATCCAATAGAAAGAGGTTCACAATTTTTCAATAAAGGACAGGAGGGAGTCCCGACGAAATTGTGTAAAGGGGTTAGGATCGTGTCCTACTTACATTTCAACGGGGAAAGGACAAACAGCGCGATCTTCTGCACATTTGCTCAGAAGCAAACTCCAGGCCGTTCTTCGCCCTCAAGCCAAGTGTACATAGGATCGCTGCCTAAGGCTTCGGCTGCGATCCTGTACACACACGGGCTGCAACCCTTCCCGTGCTGCAACCCTCCCCTAACGGCTGATTTGGGAGTAAACCGCCCTCAAGGAACACAGCGGGAATTGTCTGAGAGTAAAAAAGTGCACCGAATTGGGCTCTGTGTCTGGAAGCATCTGGAACTCGGGTGTCGAGGTGGGATTTTTTTAAAAAATGGATTAGGGGATCGCCGTAAAACCTAACCACGCACATTATTGGGACGGCCGAGCCCCACTGAACAAAACGGTCCTTACTTCTGAGTAAATTTGGCGTGGACCGGGCTATCAATCCGAATCCAGTCGCTTTATTCGCTCAAACATGGATTGCTGAAAGTGTCTGGAGACACCGCAACGAAAAGAGAGGTTGAGAATGAGACAATTTCTAAGCGTAAAGCTCTGAGATGCGCGGGCAGATAGAAAAGGCAGGAAAGCGTCGCTTTCCCTCAGTGACTTCCTCCAAATCTCTTTGATGTTTGTTTTTAAATCCTTTTTACCCACCTCAACATACAACTTCCTTGGCTTCACACTTTTCAGTGTTGAAAGCGCAGTAAGCAAGAGATAATTAGAGGCGCTTGCTTTTTGTTTTACATTAATAGGAAATTCAGTTTCTGCTGTCAGTTAACACCTGATACTTTCATATATATATATCTTGTAGTTTTTCCCAGTAGTGATGTATGGAAGTGAGAGCTGGACCATAAAAAAGACTGATCGCCGAAGAATTGATGCTTTTGAATTATGGTGCTGGAGGAGACTCTTGAGAGTCCCATGGACTGCAAAAAGATCAAACAAATCCATCCTTAAAGAAATCAGCCCTGAGTGCTCACTGGAAGGGCAGATCCTGAAGTTGAGGCTCCAGTACTTTGGCCACCTCATGAGAAGGGAAGACTCCCTGGAAAAGACCCTGATGTTGGGAAAGATGGAGGGCACAAGGAGAAGGGGATGACAGAGGATGAGATGGTTGGACAATGTTCTCGAAGCGACTGGCATGAGTTTGGCCAAACTGCGGGAGGCAGTGGAGGATAGGGGTGCCTGGCGTGCTCTGGTCCATGGGGTCACGAAGAGTCGGACACGACTGAACAACAACAACAACACCAACAACAACAACAACCTTGTAGTATTGTGTCATGTCAGTTAACTCTGGCAATCCGGGAGCAAACGGATTTTGGAAGAGCTAACATTTTCTTGATCCCCAGGGGGGAGTTCTACCTGTTACTCCTTCCCAGGTATCTACACGCACATATGAAAAGCGGCTGTGAGGGACAGATCCTCACTACCATTGTCGTGGTATAATATGCTTTCGAGTCTCGCTCAGGAAGGAAAAGAGACAGCTCCCTGCCCCAAGGAGCTTACAACCTACGAGGGGTGTTCAGATGCGAAGGGAAAGAGGTGTCCCTGTTTCCTATTTACAGTTTGCAACCAGGAGGTTTTGCAACTATATATATCATGCCTGGGAGTGAGGGGGTGGAGCGAAATCCACATCAATTCCATACTTATATATCACTATTAAAAGTGTATAAGACAGACAGACATTCTGAAATTCTAAGGGATCTAAGGAGATGATTGGCCTCCGCCGGTACTCAGTGAAAGATCGACAAATCAGGATCCAGATACAGCCTCGTTGCTTGACAGCTGTCCGTCTTCTCCTTAAATGTCCCCAGCAAAGAAAAGCCACCACCCCTCGAGGCAGGCTGCTTCACAGTCTTGACAGCGCCTGTGAAGTTTCTACTAACATTTTTTTGCAGTCGTCTCCCCATTGTTGACGCCCTCCTCGCACCTAGAAAACGCAGAGGTAGACTTCCTCTGTTTGGAAAAGTTCCATCTTAGCTGTCGATGATAGACGTACTCTCAACTCCCCATTAAAACGGATACATTCTTTATCAATCTACCTATGCTGACGGCACCGTGAATCCTAGGCATTGCAATCTGCCGTGCATTTGACGCACCGTGGCATAGGAACCAACTCCTAGGGCCCGAGGCCCCAATAAATATTTTTGAGGGGGGCCGGGACCCGCAAAGCTGATGGACATTACCATTCAAATGGTGTGCATGCCCCTCATCTTGTAATCGATTATGCAGGGCGGGGCTTACTGAGCCCCCAATATTTTATTCAAGTTGTCTCCCCTACATCGTGGACTTGAGTCGCATAAGAGAAAACTTTACGCGGCGGTAAGGAGCCCACCACTGGAGTCCCCCTGACTTCTGGGAAGCGCGCAGCGCCCTCCGGCTCAACAGGCTTGTGGGCCGCGCTCCCCCCCCCCCCGCGTCCTGCAGACGTTTTCGCGGTGGCAGCGGAAATCCCCCGGGGTGGGCGCTGTGGTTAATGCAGCTCCCCCAATCTGCGCCTCTTCCCCTCCTCCGCCAGCTAAGGGCTGTTCTCTTAATGAATTACTAATGAGTTAAAATTGGACAGCAGGCTTAATTAAAGCGTAGAGGCAATGTGTTTACCACATTGTAATTGAACTCATTAGGGCTGGGAGGGTTGGTGTTTTGCGTTTTCTTTAGTCTTCCTCTCCCCCCCCCCTTTCCCTTGTCTGTTTTGTTTGGAGTTGGGGTTGGTTTTTTAAATAGCCGCCTGTTTTGCTTTGGGGTTTTGCTCCCCCCCCCCTCCCCGCACACCTTCCCCCCGCCAAACCCTGTCCCGTAGCAAATCATGGGCAGAAATAGTTTGTTAGGGGAAATTGGGGCGAAAGGAAAGAAAGAGGGTCAGTTATTTGGATGAAAAACACGACTGGAGGGGAGGGGAGAGACGGAGAGGGTGAAATTGCAGTCGTTTCCTCCAGGGTAGCGCCTGGACCTGGGCTGAGAGACATATAATATATGTACGTAGGTGGAGAAAGGAAATATATTGATTTAAGGGGAAAGGGATATCGAAATGAATGGGTAGAGACAGGAGGCCTCCAGGGGAGAACACTGAGCGTTATGTAACTCGGGATTCTTGCCCTTTAACCACCCCACCAAAACCGGGGTAAATCCGGGGTACTTTAAGAGGAGTTAATTTCACACATCTGTTCGCTCGCTTACTGTGAGTGTCTAGAACACTCTAAGCCCGAGGCTGAATAAGGAACTAGACTAGGGCAGAGTAAAAAAAAGGGGGGGGAGAGAAAGTTGTATTCTTGCGTCTGTACTCCGAAGTAAGACAGCGAGGTTGAGTGCCCTGCGAGTGTCCTCCTTGGTGCCATTTGTAATCCGTGTGTTGATGACGTTTGCATGTCTCCACGGTTTCCCAGCACACACGTACCATTTTATCCTCACAACAACCTTGGGAGGTTGGGAGGAGAGAGAAAGGTAAAGAGATTTGGCTCAGCTTCGTGGCTAAGGCTGCGATCCTAACCCCCACTTGCCTGGGAGTGGATTCAATAGGGCTTAATTCTGAGTAGGCATGGCTAGACTAGCCATCTGCATAAGCGCTTTGTTTGTTTGTTTGTTTGTTTGTTTGTTTTTAATAAACGCGGTTCTCCTCCTCCTGGGTCTTTCCAGAGCATAATGTGCCGTGGCTTGCAAAACGTTATCACCAAGGCTCCGCTCCCCGATCTTTAGGGCGCAATCCTCATGCATTGACCTACCAAAGTTCAACAGGGCTCGTTCCTTAGGATTGCCTATTTAAGCATTTCCCCCTGAAAAGTCAGACTGGAGACTCCCGGGGGCGGGGGGTTCTAACCTTAGGATCACAGGCTTACATGTCAGCCAAGGCAGAAGATGTGACCCTATTAAACAGATCGGGGGGGGGGGGTATAAACCCGCTTCGGCTGCATTGGCTTTTGGACTGGTCTCCAAACACGATTCTGAGAACTGCAGGAGGTTATTGGGACGCCAGGTCCAAATGGGCATTTCTCATGTGTTTTGGGAAACGATTGGGTTTTGTGTGCGCTGGGTGGGAGTCCCGCTTTCCAAGCTCTTTCCCTCCTACAGGCCTCGCAGGACGGATCCAGTCCTCGGCTTACTTCCTGAGTAAGCGCGTTTGGCATTGCGTCGTCAATCAGCTTCAGCGCGCGGGCTCCAGCTTGACAGCGAGCGGCCTGCGTCCTTCATTTCCGAACACGCTAAGGATGGCTAGGCTGGGAGTGCGGAAGTAAAGCCCGGCTACAAACTTAAGAGCGAAAGGCTCGATTAGGGAAGGTCAACGTTGTAGTCAGACTGACTCAGGCTGCAGTCCTAACCCCACTTGCCTGGGTGTAAACCTTATTGGACTTACTTCTGAGTAGGCGACGGTTAGGAGTGCGCGCTGTGAACTGTAGCCCTCAACATACTAACAGCGCGATCGTGTGGGATTTAGCTCCCAGGTAAGGGTGCGCAGCAGGATTGCATCCTAAATTCCACTGGACTCTGGTGGGGAAAGCCTTGCAATGCTGAGCCCGCTTAGTGGGGGAATCTTCAAGTTTTACTGGGGGCTAAGTGGGTCCGTTCCACGCCGTTGAGCTAAACTTCAGAGTAAATAGGCAGAGGATCGCCCAACGAGTCATCGCCCTCACCCTGCGACTTCTTAGAGGCTTGCTACAGTGGAGACCAATGCGCTTGTTCGGCCAGCAGATTCTCCAAGCGCATTCCGATTGAACCAGGCGGGGAGAGGAAGAGCTAAGGGGGGGAGGAGGGCAGTTTGGTTGGTTGGCTGACTGGTTGGTTCCAGCAGCTACAGAGCCCTCGAGGAGGTGGAGGCGGCGTGCTGGCGTGCCGGCTGGCTGCTGCTACTGCCGCCTGCCTAGGAGAGGGCAATCGCCGTCCCCCCCGCCCCAGCCCACAAGAGGGAGGGCGAGAGCCACGGCCTGTCGCCAAAGTTCCCCAGCGAAGAGACGCCTGCGAACTCGCCGCCCGGGAAGGAAGCTCCGTCGAGTCTCCGCGTTAAGGCGCCGCTCGGATGGCCCGAGCGCTGAGAGGCGCTTGGCCCGGCTGCGGGAAGCAGAATCTGCGGGGCTGAGGCAGGTAAGCGCTGGGCTTTGCTCCCTTCGAAAAACCCTCTTGGCAAGGGGTGAGGATCTGAGGGGAAAGGGGCACTGAGTTTGAAACGGGCTCTCTGTTTTATGACTGTTATTTTCAGACGACTCTCTGGCGCAGCGGCCACGCACGATCTCTTGGTTCAAGGTGGGTCGGTGATGGAGGTGTCATCTTCCAGTCTTGAGTGCCTTCCTGTCTCTCTGTCTCCGCCGCCTCCGGGTTGTGTTTCTTGACGCTTCGCAGTCTTCCATTGTTGTGCTTCTGTTTCTAGATTCTCCCCACCCCCCACTCCAAAACGCCAACCAACCAACTCACTCGCCAACCAACCGCCCTG
Source organism: Lacerta agilis (assembly GCF_009819535.1). NCBI lineage: Eukaryota > Metazoa > Chordata > Lepidosauria > Squamata > Lacertidae > Lacerta > Lacerta agilis. Next base: position 9,066,838 of record NC_046322.1, on the reverse strand, counting down.
CCAATTCCGCGCTATTATAATTGTCCTATAATTTGTTGCTGGCGACGTCTTAATTTGCTGAGGGTGGATCTATTTGATTAAGACAATTAATCTTTGATTACAGGACTCTGATGTCATTTGACAATAAAAACTCTTTCCTGGCGTTTATTTGAGGTTGATGCTTCCTCGACGAGCCTCTCCCCTCACAAAAAAGTGAATTTCTTTCCTGCAAATGAAACTTGCCATAATTTAAATTGAACTCCCAAGAAAAATGTTTTTCTTAAGTGGATGAATTTCCGCTTGGGGAAGTCTGACTTACGAGGAGAGAAAGGAAACTGGAGTTAAAATTTGGTTTTGAAGTTTTATTTGCAAATGGGCTTAGCGAGGTTTGGATATGATGCAATGACATCTGGTTTGTTTGTGTGTTTGGGAGGTGGGGGTTGTTTTTCCATCCCTGAATAATCGGCATTGCTGAATGTCGAATGCTTGGCCCCGAAAGTAACAGAGTGTTTCTTTCGTTCTGCCTCAGAAAGGATCCGGAGCTGAGGGTTCAGTCTGCTCCTAATATATAAAACGTAATAATAATAATAGCAAGATTCCTCATACCTGGTAATTGCACTCCCTGACCGAGGAACCCAGGCACTTGAGGACTGGTTGTGGTTACTCGGCGGTGGGGAAATAGCCACTGTACATGCCCAGAGGCACTCTTATTAGGGAACTAAGACCGGGCTGGCACAAACTAAGTGAAGTTAGGGAGCGAGAAGGGAAACAATATTTCTCTCTTCTCATGCTTAGATAACTCTTCAGATAATGCAAGGGAACCCCGAAATATATATATATTTTTAAAAACACGTTTTTGTTTACGTTAGCAATTAATTACTTAAAGTAGAGGAGGCGGTGATGCAGGAGAGGGGGAGTTTGCGGAAGGAGCTGTCCGTTCAGCACCACAAGACTCGGCTGCTGTCCGTTCAGCACCATCAGGTCGGCATTCAAAAGACTTTATTTTTTCCCCCACTCGCAAAAACGGGGCCATAATACTGCACCGTCTCAGAAAGAAAACCCTTAATAGCTATCATGTATATTGGGAATTGCGAACAAGGTTGCTGTAGAGAGCTTGAATGTAGCTTATTTCTCAGCCTGACCCATACCTTTAAACCCTACTAGGTTCTCTTAACCGTGCAGGGACTTCTGGCTCCTAAAAGCGTTTGAGTTGGAAAGCGCCCCACTGTTTCCAGTAGTATTTATTGCAATTGAGATCGCCGCGGTAGGGTTGGAAGCGATTTGCGGTCTATTCGGCACAAATCTCTAGCACTGAGGCGGGACTCTTCCTAAAGCAGCCGAATCCGTGACATAAGTATTTTGATTGAGTTTTTCTAGCCTCACTGAATTAGATATAGAGGCCTTTCAGCTAAATTTCTGGGTTGCTCTTAAATGAAAGACCGCCCTTATTTCTATCGCATATACCGTTCTGGGTAAGGAGGGGTGGATTGACTTAAAGAACTACAATCTCTTGCAATTCCCGTTCAGGGAAAATAAGGAATAAAATAGGCAGCCTGTTCTCCTTACGAATTAAAGCTCCTGTCAATTTTTGGAGCCATGTCATCTTGTGCGGTTACATACCCTTTAAAAATAAAATGAAATTTATTGAAAGTCCCCCCCCCTCATACAAAAGATTCATGCCTTCCCCCCCCCCTTCCCCGCTTTTTAGGAAGGTTACTTTCCGCCTTTAAGTTCTGCCGAACCTTGGAACTGCAATTCAACATCCGTGAGCCTTAAGAAGCAGGATTTGAAAATAGCCCTGACATTTAGAAGATAGAAATCAAGACGGGGTCCACGTTTGAAAAAGGAAAGCCAACGTGCAAAAAAAAAAAAAAAAGTTGAAATTAATCCAGCGCGATAGGCAGACAAGGGGTGTGTGGGGGAAACCTCTCCCGTAAATAGGGAGAAGGTCCTGGACTTGGGTTTTGGCAGAGGCGACAGGTGGAGAAATGACTTGGTCCGGTCCCTAAAGACTGGAGGTGGTGGTTCTGGCACTGCCTCTGGGACAGGATCTCCCGATTCCTTTATTCCCCAACCCAGCTCACGGCTGCACTTTTCACCCAACGTGGCTAGCTTGAATCCACCTCTACGCCTAGTCTCTCGCCCCCCGCCAGGAGCTCGGTGAGGTTTATACCCAATAAAGTTATGCATAAGTTGGCCTCTTGAAAGGGGATGGACACAAAGTCCCACAATGCCCCTTTCCTAAAATGCGCAAAAAGGTGCGGCCCCAGCCTTAGACCCTTTGCTGCTGCAAACAGGAAGCCAAAAGGCTTATACTACGAAAATCCAAGACTGCGATCCTAAGCATGACTGGACACGTTCTGTTCTTCAGCGCGTTTAAAACACTGAAATGAAGGTGAGCAGAACGATCGTACCCATGTTGCGTTTATTTACTCACTTTAAGGGGGTGCATAATTGGGTTTTTTTTTAAATAAAAAAAAATTATACCCTTCCTTTTTTGTAAAGAAACAAACCACAACTCAGGGTGGCTTAGAAAATATAATCTTTAAAACAAATTAAGCCAGTGCTGGTTCAGGACGACAGTGTTTCGTTCCACTCACTGGCATCGAGAATAGCGTACCTACTTAAGATGTTTGAGCTCTCCCCGCCCACTTTGACTGTTCTGTCTTCAAGCCGCCTGCGCGGAACTTGAAGTGGCTTCTGATTAGGGGAGGTTAATTAACCGTTCCTAAACCTTAAAGCTTCCGAGAACAGCCTAATCCACAAATCGGTTAAGCCATGGTCGCTGGATTCGAATATTCCTGTTGCCTTCCACGCAAGTATATTGGCACAGAAGTATTTGATCTTTTAAAGAATCGGTTAATAACAGATAATGTTACAGCCTAGGATAGTAAGTTTGCTTAACTCAGAAATAAATCCGCACCATAAGGGGTTGCAGTTGTGTGGCGTAAAGCTAACGCTAGTAGCACACACAAAATAAATTTGGAGATTAAAAATTGCAAATAGCAGTAGGAAGAGAACCCGATCCACAGCTGGTGGAAGGTTGCATGAATCCTACGCATTCCGACCTAAGAGTAAGTAGCTCATTGAACGCATACTGTCTTGAGTCAACATGCATAGGAAATAGGACTATTTGGATTTAATCCAGTTCGCACTGCGAATTGCAACTTTTTCTTTAGGGTCCCACGAGGCCTTAATTTATTTTGCAGTTTGCTTTGGTCTATGCACCGGATTTGTAGCCCCAGGGTATCCTAACGATGATGGTCCAGAGACCCAGGCAAACCAGGCGAACGGAAACAATTTGATCAGGCAACACATTTGTGTCTGCAACTGTCTGAGAATTCAGGTGCTCCGGATTAACATGTTCGTGGGTCCGTTGTGTGCAAGCAGCTTTACCGGAGAAAGAACTGGGTTGGGCTGGGTTTGTAGGGGAAGCAGAGGCCTTGTTAGTTTATTCATCAGAAAGAAGTTTTTTTTAAAAGTGTGCTGGGCGGGGACTCTCCCCGAAGCAGGAAGCTACTGCAAACGTTTATCAATAATGAATGAATCTCCTGCAATAAAATACGTGCATCATTGGCTACATTAAACTCCGTGCGTTGCTGCGAAGCCCGCCGCTCCTCCTGTCGGTCTGAAAGGCCCACCGACGTGCGGAACCCTGAACCCGAGAAATCAGGCGAGGTACAAAATTGAACGGGGGTTGCGCTTATCCGACGCAGGTAAAAGCCTCAGAAATCTGGAAAGCTCTAGTTAGGGAAGCACGAGAGAGGCAAAAAAAAAAAAAAAAAAACACCAACAACAACAACAACAACCCTACGTGCTAATTCCCCGGTCTGTCCTGTTCTACTGATACCTATTACACCACCTCCTGGGTTTTCCTTGGCCCTTGTGTAGGTTTGGAATGCCCACAGATGCAGCCTAATTGATAGAGTGCCTTCAATGTGCCTTGCAATCACACACACACAGAGAGAGAGAGAGAGAGAGAGAGACAAAAAGTGCAAACCCCGTTACGCAAAATGAACAAACCCGGGCAAGCCCCTGCCCCGATGAGCTTCCTATTTAGATATTGGGGGAGGGGAGGTCATTTAACAAGATGGGAGTTCCAGATATGTGTCTGAATCGGTTAAAGAATTTCGTTGACAGTCATTGCTCTTTAAGGCATGTTTTATATATTACACATCTCTCACTCTTTTACACACACACACACAGGAACAGAACAAGCATAAGATTACTCTTGTGCGAAGTTCACACTGCTAAGCTTCATCCTAAGTGTCCTCCTGACTCCTGAACTTGGGGGGAAGGGTGCACTGCTGTCCGCTGATTTACATTTCCCCCTGTGATTACAAAAAGTGGAAAGTTTTCCCTTTCTTAAATCCAAGTTCTCATGGAGCAAAACTACAGTGCCAAATTTCCAAATACTCACGGAGGGTATTCTTTGATTTAGTCAGGGAGCGCTCGCAATGGTTTGCTCGCTTACAACGCTAAAAAGTAGGAGCTGCAACAAAATGTTGCAATGAGAAGAGCTCTTGGGCTCTGTTCTTGTCTACCTGCCAGGCTCCTTTCCATTCCCACCCCCACTCGGTTTTCTCCCCCACCCGCCAGCCCGTCAGTCAGCCTTCCATGACCAAGCTCTGGAAAGGTGCTCTTTTAAAGAATTCAAAAAAAATGTGTGGAAACTTAACACGTGTGTGAGAGAATTTAGAATGTAGCAAGCAATGGGTGCTATTCTATCTAAAGGGGAGCGGCTCTATCATGCCATTTTCTTTTTAGTTATCCTGACACGCCTGAATCAAAGCAACCTACTGCCATGCCCACGTTTGAAAAACTGGACCATCGTGCAAAAAATTAATCAGGTAACGCTTCTATCGAATAATTTGCCGATTAATGCAGCCACTGGGTGTAAACAGCGGCTGTTCCCTGCCCCACGGAGCTTACAACCTAAATGGGCGCGCTTGAACATCCCACCGATGTTCGCAGCGAAATCCACGGCTCCTTAAAATATTTAGCTTGCACAGGATCGCGTCCTAAATGTCAACAGTGGCGTAGACAATAGAAAAGAGAAGATTTTGGCGTGCGCGCGCGTCTGTCTGTCTGTTTGTCTATGCCTTTTCTATCACTTCCTGGTGTTGTTCTCTGAGTGACAGTTAACCACCTTCAGCAGTGAGTGAACCCTTTTCAATGGGAATCCAAACCCTGAGCAAATACCTAACTCGAGATCCAAGTCCAGCTCCGATTTTCTCTACCAGGCAGGGTTCCCACAGCCGCCCCCCCCCCGCTTCTCCAAGCCAAGTTTTCCTGAAATAAACAAAAGAGAAAGTGCGGGGGTGGGGTGAGGAGGGGAGAGAGAATCGTCAGAAAACTCTCTTTGGTGAATTCCAAAGCATCATTAACATCCCGCTTTAAGTGAATGTTAACAGTAAATAAAGAATTCTCTTGATTGTAATAGTTGGAACAAAGCGACCATAAAGCAGTAGGTGGTCATCAGGCAAGATGGATGCTGCCTTATTATCGCCGTGTGGCTGAGAGAAGAAGGTTTTGCCAAAGAGTTTGAAACGGGATTGCGCGGCGCAGGCGGGAAGAGGTCCGGGGTTAATCGACTACTGCAAAACGAATCCCTTCCCGGCAGCCCGATCCTACGCCACGTTTACTCAGAAAGGAACCCCACTGTGTCCAATAGTAGGGCTTCCTCGTCAGAAAGCGGGTTGAGGTCTTAAGCCTCAGCCGATCGAAAGGAAAGGAAATACGCCATTCCTCTCAAGAATTGCAAACAGATAGCATTTAAATCGTTTTCTGACGTTTTAAATTCCCAGATCGTGAATCGAGATTGGAACCTTATCTCTTCTCCTTTGAGGGCCTCGAAAAAACAATGTTCTTCAGGAAAAGTACGTTTGGCAGGAAGGCCTATTGAAGTGACATGTCTTACTCCCCAGTAAATGTGTGCAGAACCGGGGAGCAATGACCCGTTTTTACTTCGAAGTTTCGTCTTCCCTTTACACACTGACAGAGCAATCCTATGCATGTCTACTTGGGAGTAAGACCTATTACGCTTACTGCGGCTTACTTCCAGGTAAGTGTTTATAGGACTGCAGCCTTGGTGGAGAATAACTCTCATAAGTGGAAATTCACTTTTGATCAAACGCGTTCAGAACTGAACGGTTCACTGCACCAAAAATGCGTTTCGTTTGACGTCGCGATAAGGCCGGATCCGAGGAACTTCGATACTCAGGAGGAGGTTCCGCTGGCCTCAGTGGGACCCCCAATCTCGAGTTAAGTGTCCGCAGGAGCATTGGATGGGGCTAAACCTCTAATCAGAGACACCTTTAATTTGGGAAGAAAGTCTCTTTGGATTCCATGGGGTTCCTTCCTCGCAGACACGCGCTTTGTTGAGCCCCACTGAATCCGGCGCGATTTCCTTCCCAAGAAACTTGGTTAGGGGTTAAGTTCGCCAAAAAAGTCCGTGCCTCCCAAGAAAGACTGTCACCTCAAATAAGCTTCTGGGACACATCCTAGAAGTCAGGAGGGAGAGGTCCGCTCCAGAAAGAAAATCAAGCAACTGGGAACGCTCCAGAGTCGGTTCCTGCTGCCGCCCAACGGGTTAAACCTGTCCCTCTTCCTTTTTTCCTTTTTTTTTTTAAGCGGATCGTTCCTCAACATCTCCTCTCCTTCCCCTCCCCCAGTTGATGCTTTCTCTCTCCACTTTCCTAACATGCCTAGACTGAACTGTCTCTCAACAGAAAGAAACCACCCACAGCATTAGAGAACCAGGGCAGGAGAGCCGCGGTGGCTTTTCTTACAAAGGCAGATTTTTTTTTTCCTGCTTTCTTGCAGGAAAGGAAAGGCTATCTCCCTTCGGAGAGAGCTGCTCGCGAGTCCCAGCTGCGTCGTCGGGGCTCCCATTATTTCCTCGGTGTCGATTCCGAAGTGCCTAGTGTTGCAGAAAAAGGCTGGGCCCTTCAGTAAAGGATGCCTTAGGTCATTGGAAGTGGGGTGGGGGTGGGGTGGGGGTGGCACTGGCAGAAGATAGTGGGAGGGTCTCCAAACACCCACCCTCTCACCAAAGCGCCAAGTCAATCCCAGCTCCCAACGTTACCGGCTGCTCCGAATCTTCGTCGCTCTTCTCTCTCCCTTGCGTGAAACAGAACAAAAGCGCTTTAGAACCGCATCTGTTCTTTGCAGAAATAAGAGTCGGTCGCCTCTAAATGTGGTTCCTTTTTTTAAAAAAAGGAGAGAAACGACTGAGGTTCTTTTCCCAGTGGTTTTTTTCTGCTTCGAGGCGCCTTCGTTTCCCTTATATTTTCTCCTCTCTCTCTCTCTCTCTCTCTCTCTCTCTCTCTCTCTCTCTCTCTCTCTCTCTCTCTCTCTCTCTCTCTCTTCCATGGATGCTTCGGCGCTTGCCTGCCCGTTTTTGTGTCGCTTTGCCTGGAAGGTTATTCAGGAGACGAGACGGGGGGACGGCGGCGGGGTGGGGCGGGGGACGGGAGACGAGGACACCCTGAAGTGATGCGATCTAATTGAACGTCGAGCTTTTCCAGATGGGACCTTCTCGTTTTCAAAAGAGTCGCTCTCTCCCTTTCAAATTCAAATCATCATCGGAATTATACGGATGCCTGTGTGTGTATGTGTGTGTGTGAGAGAGAGAGATAATTTCACTCGCATTTATTTTTTTTAATGTTGAAAGCATGCAAACGATCCTCTTAAAAAAAATACCCCAAAGTTATTCTTGTAAAGAGAAAAAAATGGCCATGATCCGAACAAAGTCTAAGCTCTTTAGTTACAGAGTAAATAATCCTTTACGTGTCTACTCGGAAGCAAGTCTTACTGAGTTCAGTGAGGTTTACTCCCAAGTATGAGGCTGTAGGATAGCAAATGCTGTTAAGCAATTGCCCTACCTCATCCACTGAAATCAATGGGCTTTTAAAAAAGTACTTTAGCATTGAACCGAGTGAGCATTAGCCCTTAAAAAAATGCTTTTCAGAGACCTATGTTTTGGACAGGCACCTAACTCAACAAACGAGCCTGTGTGCCAATCCACACGGCATTTGTGAACATCGTTGTTGTTCAGTCGTTCAGTCGCGTCCGACTCTTCGTGACCCCATGGACCAGAGCACGCCAGGCACGCCTATCCTTCACTGCCTCTCGCAGTTTGGCCAAACTCATGTTAGTAGCTTCGAGAACACTGTCCAACCATCTCATCCTCTGTCGTCCCCTTCTCCTTGTGCCCTCCATCTTTCCCAACATCAGGGTCTTTTCCAGGGAGTCTTCTCTTCTCATGAGGTGGCCAAAGTACTGGAGCCTCAACTTCAGGATCTGTCCTTCTAGTGAGCACTCAGGGCTGATTTCTTTGAGAATGGATAGGTTTGATCTTCTTGCAGTTCATGGGACTCTCAAGAGTCTCCTCCAGCACCATTTGTGAACATACTACATGTAAATGTTGACACATAAATCCCTCTTCTTTCATTTGTTTGGGTGGTACTTCCATTTTTTAAGGATGGAATAATCCCTTGAATTAAAATCGGTGGATCACAGTTACAATGGATGTGGGCTGCAGTAAACTGATCCTCAAAGACCTCTTCAGTTATGAATGTCATTTAGTTGTCTTTGGGCAAGTCCCCCCCCCTCTGAACCTAACCTACCCCACAAGGTTGTTGTGAGGTTGAAACACCTCTAAGACTTTTTTTGGGGGGGGTAAAAGGATAAGGAGTTGAGGCGATTTACAACCGATCTCCCACCAAAGCTAAGGGGGCAATGCTAGGCCCATGCACTTGAGAGTAATCCCTATTGACTCTACTTGGGGCTTGTTCCCAAATAATACAGATAGGACGGGGCTGCAAGCAGGAATATTTCAACTGGAGTTTAATCAGGTCATAGTTAATGCTCATTTGATTTGTATCAGGAGCCTGTTCATGTTTCTTCATAAGCACTGGAGTATCCTGTTGCAATTCTATGCCCTGAGAAGCAATCTCAACTTCTCTGGTCACAGATTTGTGCCAAATTGATAAGAGTCCACTTTCAACCAAATATCATAGGATCAGATGCCATATAACCACTGGAGTCATCTAGTCCAACTCTTAGTGCTCAGTGCAATGTCTGAGTTGCAGGATACAGCTACAGCAGAGGTCGCCAAGCTGGTGCCCACCAGATGTTCTTGGATTACAATTCCCATCATCCCATACCATTGGCCTTGCTGGCTGGGACTGACGGGAGCTGTGGTCCAACTGCATCTGTAGGGTGCTGTCTTGAGCTACAACATCCCAGACAGGAGGTCATCCAGCCTCCTTAACTACCTGCGGTGAAGGAGATCGCACCACCTCCCAAGGCAGACTGCCCAACAGCTCTAGCCATGGGGTTGGTTCTCCTCAAGCAGGCGTGGGGAACCTTCAGCCCTCTACATGCAGCTGGACCACAGCTCCCATCAGCCCTAGCAAGCTAGACCAAAGGCCAGGAATGATGGGACTTGTAGTTCAGCAACATCTGCAAGGCCAAAGATTCTCCACATTTGTCCTACTGCTTAGCTGAAATCTGCTTCTCTGCTGTTTCCATTGATTTGCCAGTGGTGGTTGTAGCAGATGGATTGAGTGTTCAATCTGTAGATTAAAATATAAAGGTGTTTTAACTTGAGAATTAGCTGTTTTAACTTGCATTTGTGTTTTTAGTTCACCTTTGTATATTTGTTCAGTTATAACAGAATGGCTGGGGCAGGTTCGACTAGGGGGGATGCATTGGGACACCAGATCTGAGTGATCATGGGTAGGAGGAGGAGGATCAGATCATGTCATTACTGAGGAGGTGGGTTTAGTCATTGTTTGAAGATCACCCCTGCCACCGAGTCTGGTCCTGACCAGAAGGATATTGGTATCAACAAGCATGACCCACATGACCTTAGGAGTGCTGCTGTGCAATGCCAGGTCAACGATTCACAAGACCACTGCCATCCATGACTTGATTGTGGATGGAGGAATTGACCTGTCATTTTGTACCTGATAGGTTTTCTTATCTTCATTATATTTGCTGCCTGCATTGAAGGCTGAATGTGAGAATCTGCCCCTTCCAAGGGAAAAAAAAACTGCTGTGTAGGACAAAAGGCAAGTGATTTAAATGTTCTGTGCAAAGAGCTTGATCAGAGACAGCTCATTCGCTCCTGTAAGGCCCTGCCTGCAGTCTCATGCCATGTTAAAAAGTCATGGTTTCTGCCAAAGTATCCTGGGAGCTGTAGTTTGCAGAGGGTGCTTAGAGTTGTTAGGAGACCCATATTCTTAGCTGTCAACCTTTCCCTTTTTTGTGGGAAATTCCCTTCTTGGGAAACAGCAGGGAGGGTTGACAGCTATGTATATAGCAGTGGGGAACAGCAGGGAGGGTTGACAGCTATGCCCATATTCCCTTCACAGAGCTACAGTTCTCATTGTGGTTATATATAAAAGAAATCCACTCTTCCCAGGGAACTCTGAGATTTGGAGCGCCAATGACCTTGGGCCAGGTACTGTTGTTCAGTCTAACCTACCTCACAGGGCTTTAGTGATGATAAAATGGGGGTAAGGGAGCCATGAATGTGAACTTGTGGTCCTTGGAGGGGGGAGGGGGGATATAAATGTAATAATAAATAAGAGGGCAAATGTGGGCATCGACTTTGTAGGCAGTATGTTTCAGGTCACACAGATTTCTTCATCCATCTTCTGTAATTTAGAACAAAAACATAAAACGAGGTGTTAGATGGAGGCTTCCTTGTAACATGGTTTAAAACTTGGTAGGGATGTCATTCTAGATGAATTACTGCAGTAAAACAAAGGGATTTTGTGCACACAGCAGAGATGACATTCTGTCAAGTTACTGCCAGCTCCCAAAAGGTTGCATTTCAGCATCAATAAGAGCTTTAGGGAAACCTTTGGTGGGATTAGAGGTGAGTTAAACTAGAGGGGGGGGGAGAGAGAGAATCCCATAGAAATAAGAAGATTTCTATAGAAAGATTTGGAAGTGGCTGTTTCTGATTATTTAAAATGCATCTTTCCATTTGGGGTGTTTTGGAGATCCTTGATTACGTGAGGCATATTGGTCTTCAAAACATAGCACCAGGTTGACATGAGAATATCTATCACTTGATCCCTCATCACAATTGCTTAATATTTGATGATTAGCCCTTAAATTAGCCCTGGTATGTCCCGTGTAGGACCTTAAGGTCCTCAAATAATAATCTTTTGGAGGTCCCAAGCAACAAAGATGCTAGGTTGGCCTCAACTAGGGCCAGGGCTTTCTCGGTATTGGCCCCAACTTGGTGGAACAGTGTATCACAAGAGACCAGGGCCCTGCGGGATTTGGCATCTTTCCGCAGGGCCTGCAAGACAGAGCTGTTCCACCTGGCCTTTGGGTTGGTTTCTGTTTGATACTTATGCTTCATTCTTTTATTGGTGGGCTATTTGAAAATGAGACTGCAGTTTTAATTTTGAATTTTGAATTTGTATTTTAATCTGTATTTTAAATTGATTGTTTTAATGTTTTTGCTGTGATTTTAATTAGTATTAGCCGCCCTGAGCCCGGTTTTTGGCTGGGAAGGGCGGGGTATAAATAAAAATTGTTGTTGTTGTTGTTGTTATTAAATTGGGGTTCGGAACTCATAGCCCTCCAGATGTTGTTGGATTCCAATTTCCACTTATTGGATGAATTTTTAAAAAGTAGAAGAGGATATAGTAAACATACTCTTTCTCCCCAGTCTCAACTGAGTGAGGTTTAGATCTTATTCTGAGTTAAAATATCCCTTTGCAGAATAAAAAGAAACTTGAGACTATGCTGCTTAGCCTTAAAGACACTTATCACAATTTCTCTCCTAGAAAAATAATCAGGCTGCAGATACATATGTATTACTACATATATTAGAAAATATGTTTACTTACATTTAAGTCTTGCCAGGATTCAGCATAGTACAGTGAAGAATATGAGGCAGGCAGTGATACCTATTAGTTACTTCCTACATATTAAAATGTGTTAAGATAGTGTTGGCTCTCCAACAGAGCAGACAACATATCCATCTCCATCAGCAGGCTAATGAAAAACAGGACGATCTGAGGCAAGGAGCAAGTGCTAAGGATTTAAATCCTTCATTTAAGTTTCCCGCTACAGAAGTTCAAGGGAAATGACATCACAGAGGTTTTCTGTCTAGGAATTTGGCTCAGTGTGAGTCTTGACCCCTTTAAACACTTGTGCAGTAAACACAAATTATCATTTTGGCTGCAGATTTTCCCCACACCATCAACCCCAGCCAGCCTGGCCAATGGCCAGGGATGAGGTGGACCATCGTCACACAGTATCTGCAGGGCCACAAATTACCATCCATACCTGTATGAAATTTATGAAATGTATGAATGGATTCATTGAAAAGGCCTTTTTGTTGTAGGTGACATGAAGCACTATGGAAGTTTCATCTGTGATGTTCAATCTGTGGTGTCCCATCCACGGAAGATGCATGAACTAGGCCTTCATGGCTGGTGACAGCTCAATGTGTGAATAAGCACTATTGAATAGCACTGGGTTTGAGACAATGTGAGGTGATATCCAAGCTCCATCTGCAGTGTCGTTCCTGCGATAACCCATTTATGTTTGCACAGCTTCAGCTGATGTTAAATGATTATCAAGTGGTTATCATATACATCCCAGGGACGCGGGTGGAGCTGTGGTCTAAACCACAGAGCCTAGGGCTTGCCAATCGGAAGGTCGGTGGTTCGAATCCCTGTGACGGGGTGAGCTCTCATTCCTCGGTCCCAGCTCCTGCCAACCTAGCAGTTTGAAAGCACACCAGTGAAAGTAGATAAATAGGCATTGCTCCGGTAGGAAGGCAAAGGGTGTTTTCGTGTGCTGCTCTGGTTCGCCAGAAGTGGCTTAGTCATGCTGGCCACATGACCCGGAAGCTGTCTGCGGACAAAGACCGGCTCCCTCGGCCAGTAAGATGAGCGCTGCAACCCCAGAGTCATCCGCAACCGGACCTAATATGTCATATGTTCTTTTTTATCATATACATCTCTGAACCAGCCATAGGGAACTTTTCATACACTTGGTCAAAGATTGTGTTCGTGTGGTTGGTGGAGGAGATAATACTTCACAGCCCCAGGACCAGCATGTGTGACTGCACTCAAGTCCATAAACAGAATATATCAATACTTTTTTGTCTGAACGTAGTACACACTCCTGCACAAAACAGAATGCTTATGTCCAATTTGTGCAACACACGCCCCTCTGTTTCTGAGAGCAGAAGAAATGTACAGATTTGGCCTAACCACATATATTCCCACGTGTGGAATAAGGTTTGCTGTCAACAAGGAGAAAACTATTCCAGCCATTACTGGTATTTTTTGTGTTCAGACCAGGAAAGCAAGGATGAGAATACCTCCCAAATCAGGGCTAGTTGAGGCCTTTGGATAATAATAATAATAATAATAATAATAATAATAATAATAATAATAATAATAATTTATTTATACCCCGCCTATCTGGCTGGGTTTCCCCAGCCACTCTGGGCGGGTCCCAACAGAATATTAAAAACACGATAAAACATCAAACATTTAAAAACTTCCCTAAACAGAGCTGCCTTCAGATGCCTTCTAAAAGTCAGATAGTTGCTTGAGGCAAAGGAGAATATGGGAGAAGTATTTCATTAGATGTCAGAATCCTATTGGATTGACCATTGAATCTTACATGAACACTGACAATGGAACATCTTCCACTGTATTTGAGGGCATCAGGCTAGCTATGGGGACTGGGGGTGGGGACTAGGAGCTGCTGCTACCCTTCGTATCTGCAGCCTGAGGCAGCCAACTCACTTTCCCCAAAAGTAAGGCCAGCCCTGTTAAAGAGATAGTGAGAGTCCTGAAACAATTTGATTGCATTCTGGACTTGCCAGAAATGTTTGGGTTCCACTTCTAATTCCACCCTAAGAACTGTTCAGGGCATTGTTCCAAAGCTTCCTGTTTTCTCACCATCTACTGTAGTTTTTCAGCTACATGTTTGCTTGAATGTGTCCTTGGTGTCCCCTTTCCAAATGTCTGAATTGCCTCTGTAGAAAAATATTGTGTTTTGAGTGACAGGAAAGTTCTACCCAGGTTAGTTCATACATGCAAGTTATCACTTGATGTTGCAGCGAACAAGTGGTGAACATGCATGTGCGAACCAAATCAGATGTGGGAAAATGAACCCCTTTCTCCATTATCTGTGGAAGAAACTCTCTTGGTGGTCCCTGTGTTAAATGAGGTATGTAGTGTGGGGATCCATAGCAGAGCCCTTTGGGTGATGGCTCCGTGTCTGTGGAATAAGCTTCCGATTGAAGTGCATCTTGTCCCAACCTCTTTTTGATGCCAGGCAAAAGCTCATATTTTTTGCCAGGTTTTTAGGGGCTGGTGGGTTGTGTCATTTTTATGATGCTGCTGCTGCTATGCAATATAGGAGAATGATTTTAATGTTTTCATTTATTGTGGATTTTGTTTTATATTTTCTTATTGTTAATAAAATCCCTAGTGACCATTTCAGTGAAGGGAGTCTTTAAAAACTATAAAATTAACTAGAAAGAACAAAGATTCTTCATAGATGGATGCCTTTTTCCTTTGGGTTTGTTACCCACCAGATATTGAAATGGAGGTTTGTGGCCAAAATGCAAGACTGGATCAGCCTCAGAACTTGGTAAAATGCATGGTGGGGTCTGCAATATGATCCATAGGTTAGTTGAACCCATACGTTAACAACTAAATTAGCTCTGGTCTTAAACATCTTCATGTGGGAATGTTCAGGGTGGCAGGAGAGGATATATTGTTTATGAATATCCTTCCTAACTTGCACTAGCAAGTTCCTTTACTTAGCAGAGTTTACATTCACCTTCTCATGCACAGTATGTTCTAATATTTTCCTGGTGAGACCCCTTGAATCCCTCCTAAAAGAATAAAGACACCACAGTCTTATTCATAAGTAACAAAAAGTAGTTTTAATCACGATCAGGCAGTGCACAGTATGATCCCTGAAGGCAGGATTTAGGCTTAAAGTTTCAAACAGGTAACGAGATGAAAGATATTATATTATATATACATATATACATATATATACTCTCTTAAGGGAGTTCTTTTTGGTATATATATATATATATATATATATATATATATATATATATATATTCCAAAAAGAACTCCCTTAAGAGAATCAAGTCTTTTTGTCTTAAGACAGCCTTTAAAAGAATATATATATATATATATATATATATATATATATATATATATATATATTTCCAGTTTGTGGGTTTTGCTGCCAAATCACAAATGCATGTTTTGCTAGACAAGCACAGGGTTAGAACACAGAGAGTTATTAAAGTTCCTAGAGAGGACCCTCTGGGTGTGGCCACTTCCTTTGTCAACTGAAATTTTATCCCAACCTTCTGTCTGGGCAACTCCTTCCTTCCTTCACCACCTCTCATCCTCACAACAACCCTGTGAGGTCGGTTAACCTAAAACAAGAGCCCCCAATCTTTTGGCACCTGGAGGCACATTGGGTATTATCTCCCCACCAGTCCCACTTGAATGAGGTTTAGATCTTTCCTAAGTTAAAATCCTTTCAAGTTTCCCATCACAGAATTCAAGAGAATGACATCACAGGGGTGTTCCCTTTAGGAATTCAGCTCTCTGTGAATCTTAACCCCCTTCTTGCTCTTCTACAGTGAACGTAAATTAGCATTTTGGCTGCAGATTTTCCCCACATTTGGGAAAGCTAAGAAACTGTTGTGGGCATCACAAAATATTCATGTCATGGTGGCAGGAGTAGGAGAGGCAATAATCAGGCAAACACACATACTCCTCCAAACTAATTAAACAGGCAAAATGGCAGGGAATACTGCCCCCATTAAAAAAAAAAATAGCAAGTATACCCATCCATACAAACCACCCTCCCAAACCCTCAAGTGCTCTTATTTTTTTTTAACAAAAATTAAAATTTGGTGGGATGCCAATGGAGTCTATAGTTTGGTGGTCAAGAGCATGAATCATGGAGAGAGGGATGTGGAATCTTTGGCCCACCAGATGTTGCTGAACTACAACTCCCATCATGCACAGCAAGCATGGTCAATGGCAAGGGATGATGGGAGTTGTAGTTCAGCACCACCTGGCGGGCCACAGGTGCCCCACGGCCGATCTAATACCGAAGAGAGAGGAGGGGATATTTGCAACTCTGCGTTCTAACTTCCTGCGTTTGTTTTTCTTGAATACTGCCAACCCACTCTTACACGTGTTTGCGCAGCATTAAATACCGTCGTTTTTCAAAGGTTTTGCTCCCGCGTACACAGGATTCCAGCCTGCTTTGATCCTGTCAGCGCCTGCTTGGCTAAGTAGCTGATTCCTTCCGTACACTGGAGCCCTGTGCGCTTTAATTAAAAGCCAATAGTTGAGATTGCCAGCCGCTTTAGCTTACGACCCTTCTGAGCTCTGTAGCAGACGAGGATTCTGAAAGCCGGGCAGGAGCCGCGTGGGAAGTAGCCTACTATTTGTGATTGGCTGAAAGCAGAATGGACCCTCTCCAACCCGAACCCCAGCCCATGCAGGTCACTGTTCATTCACACTGCAGAGGGGTGAGCAACTCAACGAACAACTTAGGCTGGGATCCTAAGTATAGCCGCTTACTTGCGAGAAATCCCCATTGAACTCAATCGGATCTTTCCTCCATCGCCATGTCTAGGGTTGCTGCAATCCTAACTGCTCTTAGCTGAGGAGCAAGTTCCTCTCGATACCGTGCGATTTGCTTCTGAGTAAACTGAATTGCGCAACGCGTTGAACTGAGCAGCGTGACCCTTCCCCGGAAGCAAGTACGTCCTACCCACTTCCATGGGATATTAAAAGGGCAAAAAGTTTAGCACGTTTACTCCTGAGTTCAGTAGGGTTTGTTCCTGAGCAAGTGTGCTTGGGGTTGCAGTTAGTACGTATGCGGCCCAAGGATAAAGACGTAAGAGTGAGAAGTAAAGCGATCCGAGCTTTTTGCAACGATGTTTATAGAGTCCTTGTTCAGGATACAGTCTTGCCTGTCTGCTCATGCAGCATAGCTCTGTAGATTCTCAATAACAGCAGGAAGGACTGCCACAACGATGGCCTCAAAGAAGAAATGTTTCTTGCCTCAGGCCTGCAAAGGATCTTACTTTGGGGAGGGAGCTCCCAGAAGACCTGCTTATTGCGCATTCTTCCTGATTTGTTTGCAGAGAGGTTAGACGCTGGTCATCTTATGGAGCACGCCTTCAGATTTGTTTGCAGGGAGGTTGAAGGAGGTGCTATCTTGCACTTTCCTCCACATTTCCCCATCACTTCCCTTACCGCTAGAAGTAAAAATAAAAAATAAAAAAATTGGGGGGAGCGGGTTTGTTGCGCAACAGCCCCGATCAACTATAATTGCAGGTTTGAGCCTTAACTGGTGCCACTAGAAAACAGCGACAGCCGGGATGGAACTATTCAGATAGGAGCAAGCTTAGTGTCCAAAGACCAGTATGCCCAGTTGAAGGAAGAAGGGCACTGGTGCTCCTTGAAAGACTCCCACTTCCATTATTATTATTATTATTATTATTATCATCATCATCATCATCATCATTATTATTTTATTTAAAGGTGATACCCATGGAAAGATCGGTTTATAGCGAGGGAGCAAATGCAGGTGAGACCTGCAGAGATACAAGGACCCACTACTGTACCTGCCTTGTTCACACGCACACCACTCCCAGAGCAGGGGCATTTCTTTTAAAATATACACGAAAGCATCAACCCCAGAGCCTTCCCTTGCATTCATTTCCATTTTTGTGTCGTGATAGGACTCAAGTAGCAAGGAATTGAAGGGGAGGACGTTCTTCCCTGCTAATAGATCATGTGAGGAGGGCGGGAGGCCCGCTGCTTTAACCGATAAGCCATTTAAATCAATTAGCTGGAGGAGGAGATCGGATGACGTGCGAGTAATTCGCGTCCGCCCGGCTAGAAGCATTGATAAAAATGCCATGGAGTCCGAGGCAAACCGGGGAGCCCTGCCTTCTCGCTCCCATGCAAATGGCAGGCTCCGTGACAGAAGGGGAAATGCGGGGTAAAGAGATGGGGCGGCCGGGAGGGGGCTGAGGCACTGTGGGGTTGGGAGAATCAAGAGGAAAATCCGTGCCTCTTGACAGGTGCGCGCTACTAGCTATGTATGAGGAGGGGAGTCACAAAAGGGTGACACCGGGTGATGCACACCTCATGTAAGCCAGATCTGAACAGGCACGGATGTCCTTCCCAGTTTTAATTGGCATTAGGCAGGCTTCGGGTGCAGCTTTTGCTAAGTTTACTCCAGAGTAAATGCTGCTGCTGTCCCCCTACGACATACCGCCTTATAAAAATTATATGTAGGAATTGTGTCGCACGGTTCCATCGGGCTGAATGGGTTGCCATCCTGTGCCCAGACTTTTTAAAAATAATAATAATGGTGGGACTTACTTCTGAGTAACGGTTGGGGAGTTGAGTCTGTCAGGCATCACATTCTGTCTTTATTATATTTATTTGAATGCAATTAAGGGATGAGTTTCTAGAGAACCATGCGTACGTTCTCCGGCTCACCAATAATTGGGGGGGGGGTGCGTATTAACAACTCCCTAGCTATTTTACCCTTCTTTCATAGTCTCGGTCCGGGTTATTTCAGAGAGGTGGAGGGAGGGGAGGGGTTATGCATTCTCAATGCTTGCCAATTGATGGTCCTAAATCCTAGGACGATGCTGTAACCATTGCACCAGCTGGCCCTTGACTTTGTGGCACATGTTAAGAATCGGATACACACGAGGTTTCCCCTTTAGCGAAGATGTTGGTGGGGGTTTAACGTTAGAAAGGTAAACGGGAGATGCCTTTAACTGCCGAGAATATGCACACACTCTTCCCCAGGAGCAAATCCCATTCATATCACTAGGACTCAATTTGAATGGTCGAGGCTGCAAGATTCCACTAATTTCTACTATGTATTCCTGTGTTGCTAGGCAGATCGTCACAGCATCATTCGGAATAAAAATAACACCTTGTGCCGAATTCGGATGGAAATAAACATTTATTTAGTTTTCGACTACAGTAGTTCAATACTTTAGCATTCTGGTTCACCCACCCTTCCCTCTTCCTCCTAGGTCTGCTTATGATGCCCGTTTTTATTCTAAGCCCTTGAAGGATGCAGTCTTACTCGGACGTAAACCCCACTGAGTTAAATGGGGCTTATTCCCAGGCAATGGATTATAGGATTGGAGAATAATTCGCAACAAGTTGCCCTGAATCTTCTGCTAGGTGCTTGATAAAACCAAAACCCTAATCAAGAACCCCCAAAAGATAGGAGCTTTGAAACAGAAAATAATTTTTGGGCTATAAACACTGCATGTCTATACTGTACATGTCTATTCTCAGAAGGAAGTCTTCTTGAGTTCAATGAGACTTATTCACAGGTAAACCTTATGCGTCCCGGATTGCAGTTTTTCTCAGGATTAACTTCTCTTACAACTGCATGGGACTTCCTTCAGAGTAAACCTGCATGCACTGGAATCAGCTACCATGGAAGACAGTGGACTCTCCACTGGAGGTTTTTAAACAGCTTGGATGGTCATCTGCCAGGGATTTTTTAGTTGTCCTCCTGCTTTGCATGGGTTGGGCTAGACCAGGGGTAGGCAACCTAAGGCCTGTGGGCCAAATGCGGCCCAATCGCCTTCTCAATCCGGCCTGCAGACGGCCCGGGAATCAGTGTGTTTTTACATGAGTAGAATGTGTCCTTTTATTTAAAATGCATCTCTGAGTTATTTGTGGGGGGGGGCATAGGAATTCATTCCTATATATTTTTTCAAAATATAGCCCGGCCCACCACGTGGTCTGAGGGACAATGGACCTGCCCATGGCTGAAAAAGGTTGCTGACCCCTGGGCTAGATGGCCACATTTGACCCTTTCAGATCTATGATTCTATGCCTTTTTAACACTGAGTTTGTTGGACTGAGGCCTGTCCTGCTGAAAAGTTGGGGAACTATATTATAGTTATGAGTCTAGAATGTTTGCCATTCTGCTTTTTAACAGAATATTTCCATTTAAGTGGACCTTCTTTTTCAAATACAGTATGGAGAGGTTGTCTGTCTCCATACCAAGCGTACAAGTTGATCTGCATCTGCTGCTGGGGCTCAGGGTTCCCTGAACATAAAACAGGCAGTTTCAGCTGAAGGACCTTTGAATCTAAGTCAATTGGCATTTTCTTCTTACCCGTTTACATGGAAGAAAAGGCTCCCTCCAGACAGAGGTACACATCCATCAAACATGTGTGCCATTTACTTACTTACTTATACAGTATACGGGCCTTGTCATAAACCCTAGGGTGGTTTACATCAAATAATATTTTTTTAATTAAAAAAAAATCCATAAAATAACACAAACTTTAAATTCACCAACAAGTCACTAAATAACATTTACTAACAACAGCATCTAATCCACTGATCCAATCAGGTCCGTTCTCTAACAATGGCCCAAGAGGAAAGGTGCTCTTAACCAGCCACCTAATACTATATAAATGGTTCCAGATACACCTCAGTAGGGAGGGAGCTCCACATGCAAGGGGCCAACACCAAAAAGGCGCATCCGCGACCTCCCATGCCATGTATCTGCATGGAGACCATGAGGAGACAGTCATGTCTCCTGATCCTAAAGCTCCTCTTGTGACAGGAGCTTAGCTGTGTTGGATGGATTTGTCAATGGGACACTTTTAATAGTTGTGGAGAAGATGGAATTCCACCAGGTGCAACGGAAATTAAAGGTGAGGCATAGCTCAGGGGTAGAGCACCTGTCCTGCATGCAGGAAATCAGCTGTTCAATCCCTGGCATCTCCAGGTAAAGCTGGGAGAGATAGATCCCTGCCTGAAACTCTGAAGTGCCCCTGCCAGTCAATGTAGAAAATGCACTGCTAGATGGGTCTGACTTAGAGTCACAGAATTGTAGAGTTGGAAGGGACCATGAGGGTCATCTAGTCCAACCCTCTGCAATATAAGGACCCCTCTAGACTAGTGTGCCATTGCCCGTATATTCTGCAATATGTTCTCGACACAAGGATGGTACATTAGGGGTGAATTTATTCTGCGATGGTTCCCCTGTGCTGTATGGGGGTGGGTGGGCTATAGGGTAACGAAAGCAGGACAAAAATAAAACTGAAGTTATGAGATTCCAACAGGAAGTTACTGAATATGCGCTTATTGGAAAGGAAGAAGTGTGACGTTTGCAGGTACGAAGTGTACTGAAAGTGGGGTGTGTGTAACCACCCCAGTACCACAAATCATCATGTCTGGATAGGCCTTTAAGGAATGCTTTAAAAAAAAAAATACACCTATGCATGTGTTTTTCAGAAGTCCCACTTATGTTCAGGATTGCAGCCATAAAGGTAAAGGGACCCCTGACCATCAGGTCCAGTCGTGTCCGACTCTGGGGTTGTGGCGCTCATCTCGCTCTATAGGCCGAGGGAACCGGCATTTGTCCGCAGACAGCTTCCGGGTCATGTGGCCAGCATGACAAAGCCGCTTCTGGCTAACCAGAGCAGTGCACATCTTCTGGGTCATGTGGCCAGCATGACAAAGCCGCTTCTGGCCAACTAGAGCAGTGCACAGAAACGCCGTTTACCTTCCCGCTGGAGCGGTCCCTATTTATCTACTTGCACTTTGACGTGCTTTCGAACTGCTAGGTGGGCAGGAGCTGGGACCGAGCAACAGGAGCTCACCCCGTGGCAGGGATTTGAACCGCTGACCTTCTGATCAGCAAGCCCTAGGCTCTGTGGTTTAACCCACAGCGCCACCTGGGTCCCTTACGCCTGTGCAATTACCATTTAATAGAGCTTACTTTGGAGTAAATAGGTGCCTAGGATATGTGATGGTGGTGGGCACCATGGAGAAAGCAAACTTTCTGAGTGTCACAGGCTGTGTGTGGTGTAAGCAAGCGAGATCCACAAGCTGGTTAAGCCTTTTGACATGCAGGTCATGTGCATGCAGAGAAGAGAACCTGGCCCATGATCAGATTGATTGATGTCAACTTGAGGCCTTCAGACGAAATAAAAGCTGTGTGGATTTCAATAGACTTTCACACATTGAAACTTAAGTGTTATCATTTAATAATCAGCAATATATTGGAAGCCAGGGCTCTGGATTTCAGTGGAATCTACTTGGAAGAAAGACAATTTCCACAATTGCTGGAAAGTTTTCCACCCTTTCCTGAGGACTGACTTCAGAATCAGCCTACATGAGGAGGATGGGACTTTTGTGACTCAGGATCCAACCCCGGTGATTTCAGGGATATAAAACCGTTGGCATCCTTGCGAGAAAAGATTACTCTCCAGAAAAAGCATCTGGGGTTGCAGTTTCAATTAAAAAATGTGTGTGTGTGTTCTGAGCAGGAATCACAAATGGATGCAGAACCTCTTTGAAGAGAGGATATGCCTAATTTTAATGGCAAAATTGTTTCCCCTCCCTCTTCCGAATTCCTTATCCCTTCCAAAGCCTGGTTTATTTTCACGTTGGAAAATATTATAATTATTCACACACCTCGGTGTTTTACAATTTGCCTGCAGATAAAGACCACCGCCCGGCTTTCATAAACAATGCATCTTGATCACTTTCTAC
The DNA here is from genome assembly GCF_009819535.1 of Lacerta agilis. Lineage (NCBI taxonomy): Eukaryota > Metazoa > Chordata > Lepidosauria > Squamata > Lacertidae > Lacerta > Lacerta agilis. The sequence continues at coordinate 9,044,243 of NC_046322.1, read as the reverse complement.
TAGCTAGGCTTTTTCAAACGTTGGGCCCAATCCACTTGGAAATTCTCCTGCTGAGGAACGAGCTTGGCACCCACGGACTGCAAAGATGCCCGATCCATAAGAGTGGACGGTAGCACCTCACCTGCTGCTGCCGGCCCGATCCTCTCTGCGCGTGCTTACTCGGAAGCAAATCCGGCTGCGTTCAATGGAGCCGAGTCCCAAATCAACGCATGGGAATGAATGCCGCTTTAGACTGTTCAGTGATTGAGATTTAAGATTAGGAGGGGCGTGCGCGAGCAATACAGATTACCTTCATTTGGGGAGGGCCGAGGGCGGACGAGACCACCAATCCGAATAGGTGCCAATCCGAATCACGTTTACCCCTCCCTTACCCCCACCCAAAAAGAATAAGAATAAATCCTCTTTGGTTTTGCCACAGAGTTGGACTGGAATTTAAATACTTAAGGCTCCATTCCTAAAGCACACTTACTCGCAAGTAAGCCCCATTGGATTCAGTGTGGCTTTCGAGTAAGCATGGATGGGGTTGACGTTCCCTTGGTGCTGTTTCTCGAAGGAGGGGGCTGCCTTGATCCTGTGGCTGCCTCCTGTACAAAAGTAAGCACTTTGGAACGGTAGAATCATAGAAATGTAGAATTGGGAGAGACCCCGAGGGTCATCTAGTCCAGCCCTCTGCAATGCAATTATCTCAACAAGCGGTGCCTCATCCAATTTTAAACCATACCGGACCCTGCTTAGCTTTGCAAATGTGCTAGCAGTTTCAATGCTGGATGAGCGTCTGTAGAACTGCTATGTAATAATTCTTCATGCCAGTTTATCACTATGTCTTCCCACGTGGATTCGGAAGGAAGATCCGTGGGATTTAATTCGGAGTAAGAATCACACCATTCATAACTGCACCCTTGATTATTCTTCATGCTCGTTTACGGAGGAGGGAAGCTTATTTCTTATAGGGCCTAATATTTTCTTTGGTCATTTCCATTTCCTTCTTACAACTTACCCCATTAAATGATTAGGCCATGTGAATAAGGTCAAAATTTTTTTCATATCAAAATTGGGGGGGGGGTTATTTTTTGGGGGGGAGGGTGGGTCTTAGATGCTCTGCTTGAGAGCGTTTGCTAGCATGGTATTGTAAATAGATCCACGGTGCTAAATGTTTAGGTATGGTAAATATTAGAATATAATTAGAACTTGCATGTTATAACTGGGAGATGTTATAAGGCAGTCTCAATGTATCTTGGAAAGAGTGTATCTGTGTGCATGCACACGAAAGCTCATACCAAGAACAAACTTAGTTGGTCTCTAAGGTGCTACTGGAAAGAATTTTATTATGTCTTGGAAAGAGGTTAGCCAAGGGGTTTGAGGTGTTTAATTAGTGTTTATGTGTAAAGACTGTGTCAGACTTTGGGAATGTAATCAAGATCCACGTGTTTTGGAATGTGTGTACCTACTTCTGAGCACCGGCAATTAATTGGCATGCGAAGAGTTAATTAACCTATGTAAATGTCCTAAGTGAGTACCCGTCTTTAATCCTCGTCAATAAACAAGTGCTGATGAAGTCAGGGGAACTCCTTTGTCAGGTGGCACCGGAGGGGATTAACTCTTAGTACTTCAAAGCTTTTCAAAGTACTTTGATGCTTTTGAATTATGGTGCTGGAGGAGACTCTTGAGAGTCCCATGGACTGCAAGAAGATCAACCCTATCCATTCTTAAAGAAATCAGCCCTGAGTGCTCGCTAGAAGGACAGATCCTGAAGTTGAGGCTCCAGTACTTTGGCCACCTCATGAGAAGAAAAGACTCCCTAGAAAAGACCCTGATGTTGGGAAAGATGGAGGGCACAAGGAGAAGGGGACGACAGAGGATGAGATGTTCTCGAAGCTACTAACATGAGTTTGGCCAAACTGCGAGAGGCAGTGAAGGATAGGCGTGCCTGGCGTGCTCTGGTCCATGGGGTCACGAAGAGTCAGACACGACTGAACGACTGAACAACAACTTCAAAGCACCAAAAGAACTGACTCTTAGTATGAAACCGAATAATGGAGTTTCAGTTTTGAGGAACAACAGAATGAGGAGAGATTGAACCTTGGACTGCAGTGTTGCGCTGCTGTAGGGAGCAAACCCCTGTTGAGATGACCTTGCTGTAAGATCTGCACCCCCTCCATGCAGACTGAAGGTGTAAATAAGTGAATAAACCATATATCTTAAAGCTAGGACAACTTCCGCCATGTCTTCAATTCTCCAAATGAGCACCAACCCTGGGTCAGAGCTTGGAAACCCCATGGGCTCTCGCCACCGACTTTATAACAATATTAAAGACGACTACTGCTTCTCCTGTTAGGAATTCTTCATTATCCCTGCTTGAAAGGACCTCGAAACAAAATCTGAAGAAGTGTGCATGCACACGAAAGCTCATACCAAGAACAAACTCAGTTGGTCTCTAAGGTGCTACTGGAAAGAATTTTCTATTTTGTTTCGACTATGGCAGACCAACACGGCTACCCACCTGTAACTGAAAGGACCTCGTTACAGGTAGGTAGCCGTGTCGGCCTGCCCTAGTAGAAACAAAACAAAACAACAACAACAACAATTCTTCCAGTAGCACCTTAAAGACCAACTAAGTTTGTTCTTGGTATGAGCTTTCGTGTGCATGCATGTTGCATGCATGTTGCTCCTGTTATTATCGTTACTATTAATAATAACAATAATAATATTAGTACGCCTGCACCCTAACCCTATTAATATGTATTTAAGACCATAGAATTTTAGAGTTGGAAGGGACCTCCCGGGGGTCATTTGGTCCAACCCCCTGCAATGCAGGAATCTCAGTCAGACCATACATAGCAAATGACCATCAACCCTCTGCTTTAAAACTTCCAAGGAATGAGAGTTCATCATCTTAAACGACTCTTATGCACAGTTCCCCTGAGAATAATATCCCATGTCCTTCGTTTAGGGTAAAACGGGGAAGTTATTGGGCTTTATAAAGGAATGACCAGGCAACACAAGCCGCCTTCCTTGGGAAATGAACTCAGTGCAACTGTATTCCCAAAGTTCAGGAATATTATTATTATTATTATTATTATTATTATTATTATTATTATTATTATCAGAAATAATAATTTCGTACTAAACTGAATAATGGTTCGGGGATCATTTAACAATGGGGAGCGAGGGATGGGGCTGAAGTTCACCTCCACAGTCGTCCTAGCCTGACTCAGAAGAACAACAGCTGGAGCGCTGTCACGTGTATAATTTTCAATGGACCACTCTCCTTTAACTCCCAGCAATTTCCTTCATCCGTACATTTATTTTGCCCCATTAAAATGCAATACATTGATATATTGAGTGGGAGGCAGGGAATAAATTATACCATGCCCGCCTCACATAGGACAGTAACATAAACGGACACCCCTTCCAAACGTATTGGGTTGAACGCGAAGTCCCATTGATTTTCAGGGGAAATTACCTACGTCTTATTTTATTTTTTTTAAGCTCCACATCTTCAGTGGAGGAAGCTAGACGGGATGAGCTCGCTTGCCGGAACTGGAGAATCCGGAGCCAAAGGGGATACTCTGCTCAGGGTTGATGCGGAACCGACTCTTGGAACCGGCCGAGAGAGAGAGAGAGAGTGCGCTAAATGATCTCGGCTCGATCGCTTTGTGGACCGCACCGCTGAATTCCCCCCCCCATCCCAATCCTAACCCCCCCCCCCGGGCTGCCTTCTTCTCTGAGAGGTTTCCCTTCCTCCTGAGAGGAAGAGTGTGCGGGAGCCGGTGACGTCACCGTGCCCACTGGGCGTTCTCCTCTCGGTCCGCCTGAGAGTTCAGAGGCAGAGAGAGAGAAAGAGAAGCGTTCAGCAGAGCGCAGAGATTCAGCCTTTGCTTCTGGCAAAAAGCAGGCGGACTTAGGGGTTGGAAAGAATCTCGTTCCAGCGGCGGAGGCTAATAATTGACAATCGCTTCAGTCCCGTCTGGGTCCAGAACGTTGTTTGGCGTCTGAGCGAAGAGGCTGCCTTTTTAATTGAGCTAGAGAGAAGCCGCCCGGGAGAGAGCAAGGGAGCGAATTACTGCCCGCCTGGATGTAAAAATCGGATGGTTTCCTGATGCTCAATCTCTCTCCTTACCAGGAGAAGGACCCGCAAGATGTACGCGTGAGGAGCAGCAGCAGCAGCCTGATTTAGGAGGTAAAGCGGGTTAGGGTGGCCGGGGGGGGGCACTTGTGGGTCCAGCAGGGAGCTCAGAACGCGTGTTGTGAGCGCGGAGAGGTTGTAGCCCAGGCAATATTGTCTCTTGCGCGCGCACGAACGAACAAAAAGGACCCTAACCGAAAAGGGTAAGACAATTCTTCTCAATGGAGCTTCCATGTTCAGAGGCAGTTGAGTAGAAAATATTGGGGGGTGTGGAAATCAACCACAGGCAAAGAGGAAAGACCTTCATGCCTTGCTTTTGAACGCTGCATGAAGGTCTGAGCCAGGAGAGCTTAGATTCCTAGACTTTGGTTTGTCAGAAGGGTGATCTGGTTTTGGTTCTTTAATCTATCCGCGCGCCCCCTCAAAAATGGTCGTGTGAGTGTGTGTATCCGTGTTTATTTAAGGGCGCAAAGGAGGGAACATATAGTGGAGTGGCGCATAAGAACCGTCTCCAAAGGCCACGATCATACAGCATTTATCTCGTAGTCCTTGCCCCTGCCGATTTACTCTTGAGTAAGTCCCTCTCTGTTTATGAGGGCTTTCTTCCAAGTATGGGTTCATGAGATCGCCGGTTTAAAAAGATCCCTCCAGATTAACACAGATCGGTTGCCTTAGAGGTCAGGGTCGGAATAAAAAGCAGCCCAGGGGGATACCTAAGGAGCATTGTGGGGGGGGGGGGGCTGTGGCGAGGACGTTTCTCACGACGGTGGAGACGATTAAACAGCAAGAGGTGGAAGCCAGGAGAAGCCAAATTTAGCCCCTTCCTTGTGATGGAGAGAGAGGGCGGGTGTCCGCTCTTTCTGCGGGATCCCGGTTCTTCCTTTTCCAAAGTGTCCTAGCGCGGAGGGCTGTGTAAACCGGTTCCAGCACATCGGAGCAACTCGGCTCCCAAACTGCGTGCTGGATCGAGAGGGAAAGGTCTGCAAAGCGTCGTGTGTATTTCTTGAGAATTATTCCCACCGGCAGCCAGGATTGTTGATCCACTACCACCCCCCCATCACCCACTTCTTCCCCCATGGCTCCTTTCCTTCGCTTAGTTTCATTTCATTGGGAAGCGGAGGGAGCTGCGCGGTCATGCTGAAGTACTGTAGGATCGGAATCCTCTTTGAGGGTAATGCGAGGGTAATGCGTTAGGGGAGATGGATGTCTTTGTAGAGGCGGCGGAGTTGGGATCCCACAGGCGCTTTCCTAGGGCGCTGGAGAATTGCCTTTAGGGAGCTTAATCCGAAGCGACCTGCCCTTTGGAACCGATTTCAGGTAGTGTATGGCAGAAGAGCACGTTAACCACGCACCCGCACCTGAAGTCTAGTCCGATTCTTGGTAGGATGATGGCCGGCGGCGAGGCTACTCCGGGGTTAAGACAGAGCTCACTCCGTGACCCCGGGATAGTTGGCCTACCGCGTGGGGTGAATATGCCCCGACCAAACTTCCCACGCGTCCAGGCTGCGATCTTGGACTCGAGCGACACAATCCCGAAGGGAAAAAGGTGGATTTAAAAACCTGCCAAAAAACGCCAAAGCAGCGATCCACAAAACTGTTGCGCCGGAGATGTTTCTGGGCATTTGAAACTTAACACCCGAAGCAACCGGGGAAAGTTGGATATTGGAAGCCGGTTTCGGTCGAAATAGCTCGGCTGTTGGAGGCGGATCGGGTCCCCAAGATGCAACAGGAAGAGTCCCCTCGGCTCAGACCAAGCACATTTTAGGGTACAATGCTATATTCTCTTACTCGTGAGTAAGTGACACTGAATTCAACGGGACTTGAATAGATACGGGAGAGCATTGTGGCTTGGAAATAGCGCAATAGAAACATTGTGCACCCACATGCACAGTTCCTGGATGAAGCTATTTGATTTCCTCCTTTTTTCCTTTTAAAAAAAAACTGCTTGCCCCGGCCTCGTTTGCCAGGGCTTATTATTTCCAGACGTGAGCCCTTTTCGATGCCGTGTGTCCCATAATTTGGTAGAAAACTCACCTCATCTGAAAAGAAACGGTCAGCAAACCCCAAAGGAGGGTAATATCTAGTTGAAGGGACATTGCAGTAAGATTTAAAAATAAGTAATTATCAATAAACCCACGAAGAAATATTAGTGTATTGTCAATCTCTGACCTACGTTTTTAAATTCCTCAGAATTCAGAATCGAAAGTAAGTTCGGTACTGGACTCGTCTAACAACCCAGGTTACCGGAATGTATTCTTTACCGTTGCATTATCTTTGGTCCACTCTCCAGTGTAACAATAGCCGCAGGTTCTTTTAAAACAATAAAGAGATTGCTTCTCAACGTTCACAGTGCAGTTTGGCAGATTTTCCATTGGCAAAGGACTCTTCCTGAAGTTGTTGTTGTTGCTGCTGCTGCTGCTGCTGTTTGTTTGGTTTTAAAAGGCAATTGTAGCCCTGATGGTTTAAATAATAATAATAATAATAATAATAATAATAATAATAATAATAATAATAATAAATCCAAGGTTGTCAGAAGTATGAGTATGGATATTAGAAATCCACTTTACGCAGGTGTCTAATTTCAGTGTTCTTCCAGAGAAAGAATTGTGCTTTTCCTTAGCTCTCCAGAATCTTTGCAAAATGCCTTTTTTTGCATCTGTCTATATATTGTAGAGTGAGTCTGAAAAAAAAGTTCTGTGTAATTTAGGAACTTGCACACCCTTTGACTGATACATAGGTTTTAGTGCAGACATTATTCTACAGATTTTATTAATCATGTTCCACTGACGTTGCCTCTATGGACTCTCAACCGTATAAATTAGACTGACAGCCTTAAAGGGCCTTGCTTACGCGTGTCTATAAACATTTGAGTTCTATACGCACTTAGATTTGACCCGCTCAGGTATGTTTAACCCCTTGAACGTGTGAACGGCCGGCCACAGAACGTTCATGTTTCCCATCGCCTTAAATGCAATGCTTCGTCAATAGAGACAACCGAGTTTCCATTTTATAAATAGCTGAGGAGTTGCTGAAGTGTAGAGAAATCGTGACATGCGCGCACCTCCCCTGCACCTGAACGTGTGAACTTTGTCAGTTACGGGTGGCTGGCGTGGGGGGGGGGACTGAATTTGAACTCCTGTACTACGATATGGAAAATCCTAGCCCCCTGGACTTAGATCTCTGATCCCGTTGCACCAAGTCATCCGACAATGGTGCCGCGATCAACATGCACGTCTGAATCAATCCGCTCCACAGAGTCCAACGACGATGCTCGCCAAAATAGATTCAGAGGCTAAGCTCGCGTGAGATCTGACTCAAAGCCTGCTCTTTATTCTGAACCTGAGTCCACCGGGGAGTGGGGAGAATATTTCCTCTTGCAGTATCTAGCTTGAAATGGACCAGATACGAGGGAATCGCTTCCTTTTTACCGAATAAAGTGAGCGAACCAGCTTCGAAACAGCAGGAACCGTCCCTTAGGGATCGCGGGGGGGGGGAATATATTGCCCCCCAATGTGGCACCTTCAGGGGAAATGCCTTCCTAAGAACCCCCGCCTGAGACGGGTACATTTCCAGAGCAATTCTGCTCGTATCTACTCCGGAGTATCTGCACATTGAGTTCAATGCGACTTACTCCCCGATGTTTCCACTAGGACTGCAGCTTCAGTTGGGGAGCCCGACAGACGACTTCTTCTCAAACAGTGTATTTAAAAATCGAGGGTTTTAAAAATTATTATTATTAGCCTCACATTTGGATGATCTCACCCTCCCTTCTCCCTCCCCATCCCCAAAGACGCACACATTTCGTGCCCTACTTTGTCGAGGTAGCCACGTCAAACCGTTTACGCTACTTTTTCTGGCATCTCCGTCAGCCATCCCTTCCTCGGTGGAGATGCCAGAAAATGGGCAAACCCCGGCGAATTCAGTAGGCGTTGCAATATATAAGTGCAAGTAGATAAATAGGTACCACTCCGGCGGGAAGGTAAACGGCGTTTCCGTGCGCTGCTCTGGTTCGCCAGAAGCGGCTTAGTCGTGCTGGCCACATGACCCGGAAGCTGTACGCCGGCTCCCTCGGCCATTAACGTGAGATGAGCACCACAACCCCAGAGTCGGACACGACTGGACCTAATGGTCAGGGGTCCCTTTACCTTTTTACCTATTTTACAAGGTCAGGTAACCGATACCAATCATAGACTGCAGTATTTCAGAATGTAGGTGAAGGGGGCCATATATTTAAAATTATTCTCAAATTGTAATTTATAAAATGGAGAAAACCAGGGCATCTTCATGGAGAGGGTTGTGTGACAGTGCTGACTTTTATTAAATGCAGGAAGTTTTCCTTTTGCATGGGGGCAGCAGGGGAGCCTTCCTTATTACAACTCCTTGTCTGAAGTCTGGACTGGTACACCCTAGAATCCTACCTTCTTGAGAGTCCCATGGACTGCAAGATCAAACCTATCCATTCTCAAAGGAATCAGCCCTGAGTGCTCACTAGAAGGACAGATCCTGAAGTTGAGGCCCCAGTACTTTGGCCACCTCATGAGAAGAGAAGACTCCCTAGAAAAGACCCTGATGTTGGGAAAGATGGAGGGCACAAGGAGAAGGGGACGACAGAGGATGAGATGGTTGGACAGTGTTCTCGAAGCTACTAACATGAGTCTGACCAAACTGCGGGAGGCAGTGAAGGATAAGCATGCCTGGTGTGCTCTGGTCCATGGGGTCACGAAGAGTCGGACACGACTGAACGACTGAACAACAACAACAACAGAATCCTACCACCTTATTCTTGCAAAAAGCAAAAGTAGCCATGTTCTTTATTTGTTTATTGCATTTACATCCCACGCTTTTCTCCAAGGAACTCAAGGTGGCATACCTGGTGCTCTCCATACTCAATTAACCCCCGCAACAACCCTGTGAGGTAGGTTAGGCTGAGAGGCAGTGACTGGCTTAAGGTCACCCAGTGAGGAAGCAATACAGAATCCACGTTTGGGCGATAGCTTTATTAGGCCAGACAAAATAGCATGCTGCCATTCAAGTTCTCCAGAATATGAGATCAGCCTAGAGATGGTAAACAAAGCAAGGCTGTGGATGATTGGCTGATAGTGAAGATAATATGGGAGGTTGTTGTAGGTATTCAAAGGAGGCTCTTTGGGTGCTAGGCAGATTTTTATTCCCCTGTTTTTTGAAAATAGAAAATCCAGTTCTTACCCAGGAAGATGTCTTCTTCCAAGTCAAGCTACTGATTCATCTCAGTACTGTCAGCAGTGACTGACAGCGGGTTTTCTAGGGTTTTGTTGTTGTTGTTCAGTCATTCAGTCATGTCCGACTCTTCGTGACCCCATGGGCCAGAGCACGCCAGACACTCCTGTCTTCCACTGCCTCCCGCAGTTTGGCCAAACTCGTGCCAGTCGCTTTGAGAACACTGTCCAACCATCTCGTCCTCTGTCGTCCCCTTCTCCTTGTGCCCTCCATCTTTCCCAACATCAGGTTGTTTTTTTCTAGGGAGTCTTCTCTTCTCATGAGGTGGCCAAAGTACTGGAGCCTCAACTTCAGGATCTGCCCTTCCAGTGAGCACTCAGGGCTGATTTCTTTAAGGATGGATATGTTTGATCTTTTTGCAGTCCATGGGACTCTCAAGAGTCTCCTCCAGCACCATAATTTCTAGGGTTTTAGGAGAGGGATATTCCATCCCTACCCAGAGAGACCTGGAATTGAACCTGGGAGCCGTTCCACTGAGTTGCAGTCTGCCTCCATCCTTTGGCAAAACACACAGGTTCTTTGTTGTTTGAAGAACAGGAATAAAGACAAATCAGACTTAAAAAACAACAACAACCAAGCAACTAGATTGTGTGTTTTAAACTCTCAAGTTCAGTTCCCAGAATTTCTCATTGGAATTGATCATCTTTCCCCAGATTTTTTTTAATACTAGTATTCCCACCATCCTTAACTATTGGCCATACTGGCAGGGGCTGATGGGAATTGTAGTCCAGAAAAATCCAGAGAGTTTTTGATCGGAGAACACTAAGAGGATCTTCTGAGCAGCAAAAGGTGGCAATATGCGGAGGTTCTAGAATGGACTGCAGTTAGGGAAGCATGAAATATTGACATTGAAAGCTTGAAAGATCTCTGGAAAGAGAGAATTTGCACTGCAGAAAAAAGGGCCGAGTTCAAACTTTTCTCCCTGATATGCTAGCTTTCTATTGCAGGGAGTGTGTTATTTTTGAAAATGTGTGTGTGTGGGGGGGGTATTCTAATCGTTATGTTCCACCAGCATTGAGGAATGGAATTTTATCAAGCTTGGCATTTTATAAGCTTATTGCACTGCACATGGAGACCTAGAGTTCAGTAGCAGGGCTACGAAAGACTTCAGTCTAAGCCTGTAGCCCAACCTTCACAAACCTGATGCCCTGTTGGTCCTTTGGACCACCACCAATAGCAACCAACATTGGCTGGGGCTCATGGGAGTTGTAGTCCAAAATGTTGCCAGAGCATCATGTCAGCAAAGTTTGCTATAAGATTCTATAGGGTAGGTGGGAAAATGTTCTAGCACCATGTAAGGCAGGTGTGAGGAATCTTTGGCCCTCTGGACCTGCTCCTCAACATCTGCTGCCTGAAGAGGCCCCCTCAGCCTGCCTAATGGCAGGGCCGGTCCCACATGTTTCAGCTTGAAACAAAGCTCAATGGAGCCACCCCTGCTAGGGCCAACACTATTAAAAGAGTTGTTTGCAGCAATCAGACACCAGTTTCCTGCATACCTGAAGCAGCATCTCCACACACACCCCATCGTTCAACCCGGACACTGAGGTCCAGCTCCTAGGGCCTTCTGGCGGTTCCCTCGCTGTGAGAAGTGAGGTTACAGGGAACCAGGCAGAGGGCCTTCTCGGTAGTGGTGCCCGCCCTGTGGAGCGCCCTCCCATCAGATGCCAAGGAAATAAGCAGCTATCCTATTTTTAAAAGACATCCGAAGGCAGCCCTGTTTAGGGAAGTTTTTAATGTTTAATGCTGTATTGTTTTTTAACACTCGATTGGGAGTTGCCCAGAATGGCTGGGGAAACTCAGCCAGATGGGTGGGGTATAAATAAATTATTCCTATTATTCCTATTCCTATTATTATTTATTAATCTATTTCATACACACACTCCTTCATGGTAGATAGAAACTTGCTGAGAAAGGAAAACAGTTGGTAGGCATTCCTGAGATCATGAACTCAGGCAGCTGTAGTTGAGATTCCTACATTGAGGGGGTTGGACTAGATGACCACTGAGGGCCCTTCCAACTCTACGGTTCTATGATTCTAAATGCTGGGATGTGCACATGGTTGTTGCGGCTGAAATCGGGACATACTTCTGAATGAAAGCATGCTTAGGCCAGAACAGTCACCAGGTTATTGTAAAATAAGGACAATTGTTTCACAGTTGAGCTGCGAGAACACACACACACACACAATATGTGTGTATAATGAGAGAGGGAGGGAGGGACATCTGGGAAAATGATCACCGTTCTGTGATCATTTTTTACCAATCAGTTTTATTTGATATGCTATTAGTATTCTTATGGCTATTGTTGCCCTGTTGTGTTTTTATCTTTTAAACTCCTTTGTTGTGTTTTCTATGAAAGTGTGGTTTATAAATATTTAAATGAGTGGCAATAAATAAATAAACAAACAAACAAACAAACAAACAAACAAACAAACAAATAAATAAATAAATAAATAAATAAATGTAAATCCCAGTCCTTTTGAACAGGCAGCAGCGGCACAGGCAGAAATATGAACTGTTTCCTAGAAGGAAAGGCCTCTCACTTGAGATCTGGAGATAGGGGAGTTCCACAATTGCTCTCTGGGAAGTGGGACCCACAACTATATGTTGTGGTTTGGGGCAGCGCCGCCGGAGTTAGGGTGGTTGTGGGAGATTCCTCACAGGGCGATGGGCAAAGGGGGACAACAACAACAACAACAACAACAACAACAACAACAACAACATTCATGTGGGTATCATTTTAAAAGCAGCTGTACCAAAAGGAATTGTTGTTGTTCAGTCGTTCAGTCATGTCCGACTCTTCGTGACCCCATGGACCAGAGCATGCCAGGCACTCCTGTCTTCCACTGCCTCCCTCAGTGGCCAAACTCATGCTAGTCTCTTCGAGAACACTGTCCAACCATCTCATCCTCTGTCATCCCCTTCTCCTTGTGCCCTCCATCTTTCCCAACACCAGGGTCTTTTCTAGGGAGTCTTCTCTTCTCATGAGGTGGCCAAAGTACTGGAACCTCAGCTTCAGGATCTGTCCTTCCAGTGAGCACTCAGGGCTGATTTCCTTCAGAATGGATAGGTTTGATCTTCTTGCAGTCCATGGGATAATATTCCCTTTTGGGGAGCTGCCAATTTTTGCCCTTGCTCAGGGTGCCACTCCTGATGTGGGATCCTGTGCAGGGTCGTAGCCAAACAAAACCACCTTCTTTCAGGATACTCTATTGCATTCTCCCTCTGTCATATGTTCTTGTTATTTCCCACTTCTGCATTTAGCCAGCCTTCCATGGGCGCTGAGCATGCTCAGTCATCAACAGGCTGTTTGGGGTTGAGTTGCTCCATGTGGATTTTACCTACTAAAGCCTGCTAACCTCTCCTCTTTGTGTGCATGTGTGCATTGCAGAAGTGCCTGGCCTGGTGTGGTGAAGCCAGCAAGACAGCCGGGAGGTCGGGGCTGTGCAGGCATGCCAGAGGATGGTGCCTGCTTTGGCTGCATCTACATTGAGAGAACTGAGCGTGCTTACTATATATGTAGGATGGCTGGTTCACACCTGCAAGCCACTGCTTGATACTACAGCCAATGAGTTGTTAGCATGTAGGTATGAGCTGTGTTTCAATTTAACATTTGTGTGGGTTTAGCAGTCCCTGTGGTTGGGCAGAGCCACTCACCTGGCACTGGTGTTGCTACTGGTTACCTGGACGGAGCTAGGGCAGGGAGGTGGCGAGGTCAATACTGCACCAGTGCATCAGTGGAGCCAATCCAGGAATCCCAGCAAGGAGTCACAGCCATGCCAGACCCTTTCTTCACCCCATCCCCATCCAGATCAGCTGCTGTGGATATATGGATGGTTATCTGTGGAGATTGATAATGAAACATTCTCTCTCTCTCACTCTCTCTCTCTCACACACAAGTCATTGGTACTTGACATTCAAGCAATGTGTGTAAAGGCCTTAGTGAACTGGTTGACATCAAAACCTATTCTTGGGAATATGTACTCTGTGTGAGAGCCAGTTTGGCAGAGCTGGCGCCATTTTGCTGCATGGTGCAAGGGAAAAGGTGGAAGGGTTGTTGTGGCTCCGGGACAGAGAAGCTGCTTTGCATGCAGAAGGTCCTAGGTTCAGCCCCCAGCATCTCTAGGAATGTCCCTTTCTCTGAAACCCTGGAGAGCTACTGCCAGTCAGTGTAGATGGCACTGAGCTTGATGGAGCAATGATCTGACTTGTATAAGGCAGCTGTCCTTGTTCCACTCAAAACACAGAGGCAGAAAGTGTTGCTTGTAAGAAAGAGATCTTTATTCAGGCAAGTCATGATACAGCAGAGGGGGCACAGGGCTTAGGAGTCACAATTTAGGAGTTTAGGAGCAGAACAATAAGTTCAGAACTGGACAGAAGCAATGAAGATGTCCCAACAAGTTCACGCACCCCTCCTGCCTAGCTTTGAAAGATGAAGTATGGCATGCTCATTGTGGGAATGTCAAGCTTACCAAGCACACACTTTATTGGGGCAGGTGGTTCTGCTCGCATCTGTGAAAGCTGTGGGAATGTTCAGGGATGCAGGAAAGGATATATTGTTTAATTATATCCTATTCCAACTTGTGTTAACAAATTCCACAATTTTAGCATAGTAACATTCCCCTTTTAAACTTACACAGCGGATGCATTGCTCAGGCTCGCTAAAGCCTCTATAATAACTGTCCTGGTATTTCCCCCTTTGTTCCCAAATAAAAGATAAGACACGACACAGTCTTATATAAAAGTATAAAAAGAGTTTACTTACACACATCCTGTTCACAATAGGATCCCAGAAGGCAGACTTAGCTTAGAAAATAACATAGATGAGGAGATTATCTCATATAGAGACATTCCCTTTGTCCTCTCTTAGCATCTTTGGCTAAGCAGGTGATGCTTCCTCGTCGAAATGTAGTCAAAAGAAGAGAGAGATGGCGGCCAGTCCTATGCTTTTGTTACCTGCACAGGTAAGGCCACACCCACTTCTAGTCACATGTAGAGGAGGTCTGACCCAGCCCAGGAGAAACAGGAAGTTCCGACTGGCTGGTCCAGACATCCCCTTCTATGTCCACTCTAGGGATGTTGTACTTGACTGCTCTTGTGTTTCACATCCCACAAAAGCAGCATTTGGTTCTTGTCAACAAGACTGAATCCTTCCGTTCAGATTCCGGTTCAGTCATTGCTGCTTCCTGTTCAGCTGATCAAAGCCCTCCCCAGCCAGCACTGAGGCTCTCCACTCCACAGGAGGGTTGGAGGGGAGAGCCAGCATCCCTGCTCCCCGCTCCAAAGCAACTGAAGCTGGGATAGAAAAGGGATACCTTGGAGAGCAAGTGTCAGTCAAATTAGACAATGCTAGGTAAGAGGGACTGATAGCCTGACTCACGATAATGCAACTTTGTGTGTGCCTATCAGGAAAATCTATTGGTGGTCCAGATCTGCTCCCTCCAAAATAACATTAATCTGGTCTCCAGCAGTAGTAGCCAATTTTATGCACAGTCATTGAAAATTTGGCTCACAAGTCCATTTTCTAAGCAGGGGAAGTGGTGAGTTTCCTTTTGTATTTCATTCACTTTTTTATCATATCACCATCTCATGAGCTATCCGGAAAGGCAACAGCCAATTGACTCTTAAGGGGAACTTTCAGGGAAAGTACATTTCTTTGACTCTTAAGGGGAACTTTCAGGGAAAGTACATTTCTTTGAGAACTTACTGAAAGGCAAATTCATACATGTGGAAATGAAATAAATCACACTGACAGTCACCGGCCCCAGTCACAGCCACCTCTTAGCACATTACCTCAAAGCATCTAAAATCATGTGTCCTGGTTAGGCCACCCATCAGCTATTTTATATAGCCTGGGCATCAATGGAAGGACTGGATTCTCTTTGCCCCTGGACCAGGGTTCTGCAACTCTGCAAATTAAAGGGAAAATCTATTAATTTAGGGATCACCAACATGGTGCTGGTGGTCACAGAGGTACCCTTGAGGCCTTTCCCTGGCACCAGCAAAGCCTCTGAGACCCCCCCACTTACTGCCTTCATCTGGTCAGGGGGTGGTGAAAGTGGTTACCATTTTCTCTCTTGAAAAGTACATACTGCTGAAAGAGGAAGTTGGACGTCTGAAACCCTTTCCCACTTCCTCTTTTGGTTTCTACATGGTTGTCGAGGCTCAGATTAGCTCTGCTAGATTTGACGTTTACTCAGATCCCTTGGGGAAATGAAAATGTGTGCATGCCCAATTTTCTCTCCGTGTCTGATCTGGAGAGGGAGAGGGAAAATGGACGGCGAGTCCAGAATCAAAGAGTGAAAGTCATTCCACATGCAGCAATCTGAATGAAAAGAGCAGTATCTCCAAGAATGTGCATCCATTTCTAAAACTGCCTGGTTAAATTTAAAGAAAGGTGTGTGTGTGTGTGTGTGTGTGTGTGTCCCGTCCCCCCGACTGAACATGTATTTCCACAAGAGGGATGTGTTGTGTAGTTTCCTGACATTGGGTTTGTGCTTTGGTGTGGCTGCACAGCAGACAGAAATTCATCAGATGCCCTTTTTTCCATGCCAGGAAGAGCTGCAGCAGCTGAATTTCTGCCAAGAAAAATAGTATCTAAGGGGAAACACAGGCATGGAATGGTAGAGTGATAAATGCTGTATCAATATGATCCAGGAAGCCATGAGATATGTATGTCCCCCATCAGTGCCTTGACTTCATTTGATGGCAGTACAGTGGTACCTTGGTTCTCAAACGCCTTGGTACTCAAACAACTTGGAACCCAAACACTGTGAACCCGGAAGTAAGTGTTCCGGTCTGCGAACTTTTTTCGGAAGCCAAACGTGCTCCATTTTGAGTGCCACACTTCCGTTTTGAGTGTTACACTGTGGTCTGTCTGTTTTTGCTATTTATTTTGCGTTTTTGTTTTTGCGGTTCTTTTTTGTTTGTTTTTGTGGCTGTATGGAACGCAATTCAGCTATTGATTGATCGATTGATTGATTGTGTGACTGCAGTACGATGTTTATTGATTTCATTTTATGGATCAATGGTCTCGTTAGATAGTGAAATTCGTGTTGAATTGCTCTTTTAGGGGTTGTTTTTAAAAGTCTGGAACGGATTAATCCATTTTTCATTACTATCTATGGGAAAGCGCGCCTTGGTTCTGGAATGCTTTGGTTTTGGAATGGACTTTTGGAATGGATTAAGTTTGAGAACCAAGGTATCACTGTAATAGTATTTAAGAGCAGCCTTTCCTAGTGCTCAAGGGGTCCCACCAAACAATTTGAGGTGTTGGGAGGGGAAAATATTACAAGAAAAACCAACAATTTCATTTACAAATAAGTATAAATGACAGAGAGACTTCCATATGGGCACATACACTTCCTTCCCCTTTAAGATCATCAAATAGATCCCAGATTACTGGATGGAACTGGCTGTAGAAGAGAGAGTCCCCATAATTCAGTGTTTTTCAACCACTGTTCCGCGGCACACTAGTGTGCCGCGAGATGTTGCCTGGTGTGCCGTGGGAAAAATTGTGTTTATTTGATTCCTATTCAAGAGAATTACTTTATATATAGTCAATATAGGCACAGAGTTACATTTTTAAACATTTTCTAATGGTGGTGTGCCTCGTGATTTTTTTCATAAAACAAGTGTGCCCTTGCCCAAAAAAGGTTGAAAAACACTGCCATAATTTGCCTAATGGTAGGGTTGCCCGTTATTGCTCAGTAATCTCCCATTGCTTTGTACCTCCGGGAGGGGTAGGCAAAAGGAGTTGAGATAAGTGAAAGTTAATGGAACCCAGAGAAAGAGCCTTCAAAGCATCTTCTGGTACTGACTCACTGCACTCAGAAGAGCATGTCCTGAGGTCACGGTTTCCACCCACAATCCCTCTTGTGATGTAAGACCTTTGGTAGTTAATGCATAGCTAGGTT
Organism: Lacerta agilis; assembly: GCF_009819535.1. NCBI lineage: Eukaryota > Metazoa > Chordata > Lepidosauria > Squamata > Lacertidae > Lacerta > Lacerta agilis. The sequence goes on along the minus strand of NC_046322.1, from coordinate 9,026,946 downwards.
ATTGAATTGTTGCTGATGTCGGTATTTTGTATTGCTGGTGTTATCTAGCATTTTATGCAGACCAAACCTACGTATATGTGTATACTCAGATGTGAGCTGTACTGTGTTCTATACTGGGCTTTTTTCTGCTGGGTAAAAGTGGCTAGGATTTCAGCCTTGGGCTGCAACTCAGCTTCGTGGGAGTAAGCCCTGAAGAATTGGCAGGACTTATTTCTGAGTAAAAATGTGTAGAATTGTGCTCTTGACACATTTACAGTGTTATAGGGTGGTGTTTCTTTTCTTTTTTTAAAATCACACTTTTTAAACACTGTGTGTGTGTGTTTATTTTTGTAGTGTAACTTGCTTAGAACACAAGGATGTGAAGAAAGAGAGTTAGAAATCAGCAGCGCAACCAGACAATTTCAGCACCCAAAAGCCTGTAAAAGCACATCATTATTTTTATTGCTATTTATTACTTGTATTCTACTTTTCTCATCCAGAATACCCAAAGGGCCTTGCAGAAGGATTTAAAAATGGACAGTAAAAATGCACAATTTTTGATTGCGCTACAGCAATTTGGAGAAGGCTATAGCTTTGTGGCAGAGTGGGGTCAAAAGCTCCCTGGTTCAATCCCTGGCATATCCAGGGAAGGTTGCAAACTTGTAGCGTTCTGCATGTTGTTGCACTCCAACTCCCACAATCCCCAGCCAGCATGGCCCAATGGTCAAAGAGGCTGGGAGATGAAGGCCAACAGCACCCACAGGTTCCCCATCGCTGCCCAAAAGCTGTTGTTAAGTCAGTGTACAATGCTGAGCTAAATGGATGAATGACACGACTCAAGTACAAAGTAGCTTCCTATATTTTTAAGCAAGGCAGCAAATTAAAAATATAAAATAGCAGCACTCAAATATCACATCAATTAAAACGGACCACTTTTTAAAATAAGCTATTCAATGGTTAGATATATAGAGCCTCTTGAATTAAAGAGTTTTTTTTTCAAATGCATGGGGGGAAAGAGGTCAGAAGATCTTCAACAGAAAGTTCACCCTAGAGACAGAACTTAAATTTTGCTTCTAAAGCTCTACTTTGGGGAGCTGATTCCAAAATCTTAGAACTACTGCAGAAATGTCTCTGCTCCACCCAGTATGGCAGGTGGTAGACTTTGCTATCAGTATAGAAAGTGCTTGAGAATTCTTGTTTTCTTTTCAGCAAAAAATAAATTTGTCCCTTCCTCTCATTTACCGGTATTTATTTATTTTGCAAGAAAAGATAGGTAGCAAAAGAGTTGTGCAAACATCGACATTCTACCCACTTTATCAATGCATGTTTATGTGTGCTGATTATGGTACTACAGCCAGCATTTTATTTACGATACTGTATCTGTGATATTTTTATCCTTGGATGTATATTTCTGGGGCAGTGTGGACAGCCAAAAATCTAATCAACCAAGTCAATGTATAAAATATCTATGAAACTTAGGCAATATGACATAAACATAGACTGAATGAATAAACTATAAGAGAAGAAAAGAGCTTAAGCTTCAACTTTTGAAAGCATAGCAAAGAAAAAGGGGAGCCTCCTGATGTCGCTTTTGTTGTGCATTTGTGATTATTTGCGCTCATGATGGTTATATGCAATCCCATTTTCAGCACTGCAAAAGACACCCTCAGCTTGCGTATAGTATAGATAAAGGGGTAAAGGGACCCCTGACCATTAGGACCAGTCGCGGATGACTCTGGGGTTGCGGCGCTCACCTCGCTCTATAGGCCGGGGGAGCCAGTGTTTGTTTGCAGACAGCTTCCAGGTCATGTGGCCAGCATGACTAAGCCGCTTCTGGTGAACCAGAGCAGCGCATGGAAACGCCACTTACCTTCCCGCCAGAGCGGTACCTACTTATCTACTTGCACTTGACGTGCTTTCGAACTGCTAGGTTGGCAGGAGCAGGGACCGAGCAACGGAAGCTCACCCCGCCGGGGGGATTCGAACCGCCGACCTTCTGATTGGCAAGCCCTAGGCTCTGTGGTTTAGACCACAGTGCCACCCGCGTCCCCATGGATGTAAATGTTACTCTTGGTACAGTACACTGGTTTCTAGACACACCTCACCCAAGGGGCATTAGCAGAGTTCAAGGATATGTTTCAAGCTGGCAAAGATGCTCAAGGATGGTTCAAAGCAGGGTGGGTGAGATGTGCAGTCTGGGGAGAGGCCTGAGGAGCAGCTAGAGAGTCTGAGGTGTGTGTTGTGCGCACATTTGGCCTATGGGCCTGAGGCACCCCATCCCTGGCATAGAGGAAAAAACTGGGCCTGTTCTGACCATAACATACAAACGTCTTCCCTTCTCTGGGACTGTGGGGAAGGCATCAGTGATAGATGGCAGGCTTGGAACGCTGTGTTGGTATTTTTAAAGGGCCTTCTGAGGGCACAAAGCACATCCTATAATTTTGCTCCATGCTCCTTACAACACCCCTGTGATGCACGCTTGTGTTATCTGTCCCATATTGCAGATTGAGTCTGGGAGTTTATGCTTTCCTAAGGCTACAAAGTGCATTTGTGGCAGATGTGAGATTTGAGCTGATTCATAACTCCGTTGTTTAGCCACAACCCTACCCTAACTCTGCTGCAGCCTCGATAGCATTTATTTTATTTTTACTTGTAAAGAGAATGAGGAATTGGTTTCCAGACTTCTTTCTTTGTTCTAGAGCAGGCTTCTTCAACCTTCGGCCCTCCAGATGTTTTGAGACTACAATTCCCATCATCCCTGACCACTGGTCCTGCTAGCTAGGGATCATGGGAGTTGTAGGCCAAAAACATCTGGAGGACCGAGGTTGAGGAAGTCTGTTCTAGAGCTCAGGCTCATCAGAAAGCAGATCTAATGGTAGATCTCTCTGTGATTTGCAGTAGATCAGTATGAGCTTCTGAATCCCAATTGTTTAACTGTAGCAAAAATATGAAAACCCTTTTTCTAAATTAGATTTGCTAAAAGGAAGAAAGCTTGGGGAGTGGGTTGTTTCTGGTAAAACGACCGTGTGCTCAGTTTAGCTACTAAAAACACGTTCCCAGACCGAGCAGTTTCCCAACAGGTACTTTGTCCCTTAATTCTGTAGCTATTAATCCACTTTCTGGAAAGCGACATGGTATGTGGGGTGTCAACGGAAAAGTCTCAAACTGACTGTGGCATCGTGAGACGGTAGGAAGCATCTGTCCGTTTGTCCGATAGATAACATTCTGCTAGTTCTGGTAGCTGACATCAGGAACAAGGAGGGAAGTCGCAAGGAATGGGATTTATGCGCTCATCCCTAAAGACATGGTGCGCTAAGCCTGGAGTCAAACATTGGCCTAGTTCTCACTGCAGTGGTAAATCTGGGTTGTACCACTTCCCACTGCAGGTGCCAGAATACACCTCTGCACAAAGCAATTCTCTGAGTATCGACAAAGCTTAGCTAGAATTCTTCTCCCGGTTTTATTTTTGGGTGGAGACTGGGGAGGTATAGTAGAACATTCAAGCTGTGATTTTTGACTTGTAGTACTGAAATGGTACAGCCCTGATACCGGGTCATCACCTTGGAGCGGGCAATTGTTGCCTCTGCCAGTACAAACTGCCAAGCATTGGTGGTCATTATGATCAACTACCTACCCCATGAAAATTACTTATTATAACTTATTAATTGCAGCAATTCTACAATTTTGTGTGAGGTTAGATTGGGTACAGGGTAGTGTGTGTGTGTTTTCCTTTTTCAAAGTTATTTTCTAGTCCTTATGATTTTGCGGGAAAGCTGGAAAGGTTATGGGTAATGGCAAAATGTAAGAAGTCAGAGGGGTAGCTGGGTAGATTTTCCAGTGCTAGGGGCAAGGGGCAGGCTTCCATGCCCTGCATAATTATTTGCCTGCAACTGGGATTAACAGAAGGAGGGTGGGATTCTCGCAGTTTAGAGATTGGGTGGGACGTGCACCTTTGGAAACATGCAATGCATCCACCCAAGGTGGCCACAATACGTTTGTTGGTCTTCAATGTGCCTTAAGGCTCTGTGTTGTTTTGTTTCAGCAAGCTAGCAAGACCTCTCTTCTCAAATGTGTTACGAGCCTGAAGTTATAGTTTTAGACACACTTGCCTATGAATCAGGCTCGCTGAATAAAGCAATCAGGCTCATTCCTCCTGAGCAAGTGGGCAAAGGGTTGGCTGCACATCCATTTCACCAGCAGATTCATCAAGGTGCAAAGTCGGCTTCTGCACATTGACTTGCACATAAACCCTGCTGAGTTGCCTACTTTTGAGTAAACCTATAGAGTTGCTGATACATGGCTGCATTTATATGCCCATGTGCATACACAAATATGGGAGTAAATCCCACTGAATCTTTTGCGTCTTCCTCCTGAGTAAAAGTGCCACAGGGTCCAGTTGCACACCCTAACTGAAAATGGTGGAAAGGCCAACTTTAATGCCATAAGCCATTTTTTATTCAATAGGGCAGCAAACAAGGGACTCCCCTCTTTCTCCCCTCTTATTTTCTGAGGTTCTTCTGAAGGTGGTACATTCCTGTAATAATATGGTGCAAGAATACAAAATCTTGAAGATGGCCTCTTAGCAACTGCTTTTGCCTGTTAAATGTTCTTTCAGTGTCAAAAAGGCACCTATATTGAGGTTCTGATCATTTGCACATTAATTAAAGCACAAGCAATTAAGCGATCGATTTAGAGGGCAGACGGTGCATCCGCTCAGCCGCTTGATGGCGCTAGTCCTCATGGCCTGCTCTCTTTTCCCTCTCTCCTACAGCTTGCTGGGGAGCCTGCCGGGGGGCACAGGACCATGGCCAGCAGCCCTTTGCCAGGCGCCACCGACCTCCTCCTGTCCGCCCCGTCGAACGCCTTCCCGTCGGACTCGCTGAGCCAGGGGCCGCCCCCTCCGCCTCCACGCGGCGGCCCTCCTCACCCGGGCGCCATGAAGCCCAACCAAGTGGGCCAGGTGATCCTGTACGGCATCCCCATCGTGTCTCTGGTGATCGACGGGCAGGAGCGGCTCTGCCTGGCGCAGATCTCCAACACGCTGCTGAAGAACTTCAGCTACAACGAGATCCACAACCGTCGCGTGGCGCTGGGCATCACGTGCGTGCAGTGCACCCCGGTGCAGCTGGAGATCCTGCGCAGGGCGGGCGCCATGCCCATCTCGTCGAGGCGCTGCGGCATGATCACCAAGAGGGAAGCCGAGCGGCTCTGCAAGTCCTTCCTGGGGGAGAACCGGCCGCCCAAGCTGCCGGACAACTTCGCCTTCGACGTGTCGCACGAGTGCGCCTGGGGCTGCCGGGGCAGCTTCATCCCGGCCCGCTACAACAGCTCCCGGGCCAAGTGTATCAAATGCAGCTACTGCAGCATGTACTTCTCGCCCAACAAGTTCATCTTCCACTCGCACCGCACCCCCGACGCAAAGTACACGCAGCCGGACGCCGCCAACTTCAACTCCTGGCGGCGCCACCTCAAACTGACCGACAAGACCCCGCAGGACGAGCTGGTCTTCGCCTGGGAGGACGTCAAGGCCATGTTCAATGGCGGCAGCCGAAAGAGGGCCCTCCCGCAGGCCTCGCACGCCCACCACCCTGGAGGGGGCGGTGGAGGAGGAGGAGGCTCCGGCCCTCACTGCCACCCTTTGGGCGCCGTCAAGGCGGCGGTGGTGGGCGTCGGAGGAGGCCTGCTCAGCCCGCACCTGCTGGGCGCGCCGCCCCCGCCGCCCCCTGACCTACACCAGAAGCGCGGCCGCTTCGACGACGACGAGGAGCTACAGGAAGCAGTGGCGGCAGCCGCGGCGGCTGCAGCGGCCGTTGCGCACGGCGGCGCCGGGAAAGCGCAAAGGAACTACCCGGTCATCCCGGTGCCCAGCAAGGGCTCCTCCTTCGGGGGGGTCCTGCAGAAGTTCCCCGGCTGCGGGGGCCTCTTCCCGCACCCGTACGGCTTCCCGGCGGCCGCCTTCAGCCTCTGCCACAAGAAAGAGGACTCAGAGGGGCTGGGAGTTGGGGCGCAAGGCGGACCCGCGGGACACAAAGCAGCAGGTGCCGCCCCGACAACAGGAGCGGGCCTCTCGGGGCTGTTCTGGCCCGGTACTAGGAAGGACGCGGCGGCCGCGGCCGCAGCTTTCTATCCGCCTTTCTGCATGTTTTGGCCGCCGCGCACCCCGGGGGCGCTCCCGGGGCTGCCCACGTACTTGCAGCCCGCTCCGCAGCCGCCCACTTGCACTGCCCTGGGCGGAGAGAACCCCAGCTTGCTGCGCCAAGCCTTCCTGGACCTCGCCGACCCCGGCAGCGAAGGGGGAGCCGCCGGGCTGGGCACGCCGCCCGCCGCAGCCGCCCCACAAGCGAGCGGCGGAGGCAGCAGCAGCAGCGGCAGGGACCCACGGGCTTTCGACGGCAGCGAGGCGGCCTGTTCTCCCGCGGCGGAGGGAGGCGGCAGCGGCGGCGGAGGGTCGCGGGGCTCGGCGCCTCACCAGCCCCACCTGCTGGACGGGCAGCCGCGGGGCAAATCCGGCGCGTCCTACCACCACTCCAGCGCCTTCCGTCCAGTGGGAGGCAAAGAGGACTCGGAAAGCCTAGCTAAGCTGCACCACCATCACCCGGCGCCGCGTTCCTCGTCCTCGCCGCCGCCCCTCTTATTGCTGCCGCCCCCCGAGCGGGAGCCAGGGGGCTGCGAACGCCCCCTCCAGCCCTCCGGCCACCGCCTGCTCTCCCCGGGAGGCACCAGTTGCAGCTACCCCAGCGAGGAGAGCAGCGAGGAGGAAGAGGAGGAGGAGGAGGAGGAAGAAGAAGAGCCGGAGGTGGACGTTGAGAGCCACAAACTGCCGGAGGAGGAGGAGGAACCGGAGGAGGAACCGGAGGAGGAAGAGGAAGACGAGCAGGAGGTGGTGGACCCCGTCGGGGGAGCCGGCCGCTACCTGCAGAGCCGGGGGCTGACGGACAAGGGCGCCTCCCGGGACAGGCCGAGCGGAGCAGCCTCTGCAGTGGCCGCCGCCCCGACGGGGCCTTACCCCGCGGCCTCCTGCCGGCCGGCTCCAGAGGAGGAGAAGTCGGGGGCGCCCCATGCCGAGCAGCTGCTGCTGCCGCCTCCCCCTCCTCCTCCCCCGGCTCTTCCTCTGCCCACCTGCCCCCCGAAAGGAGGAGGAAGCAGCGGCGGGAGCAGCCCAGCGCCCCATCCATCAGCGGAGGAGCAGGCGCCGCAGCCCCCTTACAAAGATGTAAATACCCCCCTCTAGGCTCCTTCGAGCCAATTATTTTTATTGAAATGCACCTCTAGGCTGAGTCGCTTCCAGATGCCGGGAGAGGAAGATGGATCGAGGAGGGTCTTTTCGCGGGGCCCCCGCCCCGCCCCTTTAGAGCCAGGGAAATGGAATTGGCAAGAAATAGGGCGAGCCTCTCCCGCTTCTCCAAAGGCAGAGCCTGCCTGCCCGCCCGTGACACTTTCAAGCGGTTGTGGGTGGCGCGCGGCTCTTGTCTTGCGCTCCACCACCGCCCCACGCCCCAGCACAGCTTTTCTGGTGGGAGGGGGCATGGGGAAGGGGGCTCAAGAAACGGGGGCCACCATCCGGCCCTTTCCCAGCCTCATTGATTTCAATGACACATTTAAACACCTCCTCAGTCTCGGCTTCTGGCCCAATATTTGCTCCTAATGATCTGCTTCCAAAGAATAAGGTCTCCCTTAGAAGAAGTGTGCATGCACACGAAGAAGTGTGTATCTGGTATCTGAAGAAGTGTGCATGCACACGAAAGCTCATACCAAGAACAAACTCAGTTGGTCTCTAAGGTGCTACTGGAAAGAATTTTCTATTTTGTTTCCCTTAGAAGAAACACCAGTTCTTTCGACGGATGCGGGTGCGCGTTGCCATTTTTGAGGGTCGCAACACAAAAACCAACGGGGCGGGGGCGGGGGCGGTGAGGGGCGGTTTATCACAGGTTTGAGGACCCTCAAGAGCTGCAGGCGGACCCGATGCCTCTCCGAGCGCGACACACAACCCCCTCCCCTCAAAATCACTTCTCTGTGCCTCACTTCCGTTGACTGGATTCTCACCGTCGGCAGATGAGATGGCAGCTCGGTTTCTGGGCTGGGCTGTTTCAGGTTGAAGGCGTAAGGGAGTACTTGACCGAATGCTCCCGCGTATAAAATAATTAAACCAATGGCCTTCACGCAGAAAGCTAGCATGGCGGGGAGGGAGCTTCTCGAAACGCTAGCTTTCTATGTGCAGGAGCATTACTATCATCATCCTTTAGTCATTTTTTTAGTAGTAGTATGAAGAACCACCTGAAATGTAGCAGAGCCCAGAAACTGCTTAACTACCTCATGTAATGTCTGTGAGAATTAAGTGCTCTAGTAACATTAGAATACAGAACACGCAAGTTGGTTGAGTTCCAGTGCACGCCTTGTAATAGGAGCCACTGCAGACTCACTGACGTTAACGGGCCTGAGTTGGTCCTGCGCATTAATTTCAAGGGAGTAGGACTAACATGGGCTACCGCTCCATGTCCTTTTACTTACAGCTCAGGACCCGCCCTCATAATAGGTTTGCAGGGTTCTGATAGCCACACCTCTATTATTATTATTATTATTATTATTATTATTATTATTATTATTATTATTATTTATTTCTAGAGTTGGGAAAGGAGCAGAAAAGTACAACCAATATGACTAGGGATCTGGAGCGAGTCCCTTAGGCGGAAAGGGAGCTTTTTGGTTTAGAAAATAAGACCCAAGGGTGCGGAGGAAGCACCGAGAGAGAAGCTTTTCTCTCTCTCATAATGCTAGAGTTCTGGAGAAAGGACGTGGCTCAGCGGCAGGGCATCTGTTTTGCAGGCAAGAGGTCCCTGATTCGATCCCCGGCATCTCCTGGCAGAGCTAGGAGAGACCTCGGTCCGAAAACCTGGAAGAGCGTCTCCCAGTCAGTACTTGAGCGAGATCATACGGCCTGACTCAGTATGTCAGCGATCAAACTGACTAATTAATCTCTGGAACTCGCTGCCACAAGATGTCGCGATGGCCATTGACTTAAGATGGGAATTTCTGCGGAATCAGGAAAAGACAAGTCTATATAAATGAGTCCTAGTCTTAATGGGTGCTGTATACAACTTCCAAGTTGGTGGGGGGGGCCGAGAAACGTCTCTACCTATCAATAGCTAAGGAAAGTCCCAACGTGTACACGGCCCTCAATAGTGACCAGTGGAAATTAAGGCCACGATCCTCTACTACACACATATCTGGCAGGAAATCCCATTGAACTCAGCGGGGCTTACCTCTGAGTAGATATTATATAGGATTGCGCTATATATTGGTTTAGAGGGGACCTCGCCACTTTTTAGTGGGTCCCAATAGATGCATGCGGGGCCCGAGGGTTTGTCAGGTCTTCATAAGCACTTGCTCTTTTTCGGTCGGCATACACACTGTACCTTTGAAGCAAATTAGCTGCACATTCTTTCCCTCAAAGAATTCTGGGCACTGTAGTTCGTGAAGCGTTGCTGGGCGTTGTCACTCTGTGAGGCGTAAACTACAGCGCCCAGAATCCTTTGAGGGAAAGAAGTTGTAGCGAATGTGCTTCAAAAGGTTGATACACAGTTAAAGGCAATCCTTAGCTTGCTCTCCTGTTAAAGAGGACGGATCACCGCTCTGGGATCAGTCTGGTTCCGTACACCGATTTCCCTGAGATTCCACTGATTCCAACGGCACTTCTTCCAAGGAAGCGCCTTGAGAAACATAGATTTGGGTACACACCCACATGGAAAAGCTCCTGGATCAGTTCCATTGGAGGCCACGAAGCCCAGCTTTCTGTCGCCAACAGAAATAAATCCTGGGGTAGCCCAGGTGGCAGAACATAAAACTCTTGATCTCAGACTGAAAGTCATGGGTTTGAGCCCCACATTGGGCAAAAGATTCCTGCATTGCAGAGGGTTGGACTAAATTACCTTTGCGGTCCATTCCAACTCTACAATTCTATGATTCTATAGACTAGCCTTTCTCAACCTTGGGTCCCCATATTTTTGGCCTACAACTCCCATCATCCCTAGGTAGCAGGACCAGTAGTCAGGGGTGATGGGAGTTGTAGGCCAAAAGCATCTGGGGACCCAAGGTTGAGAAAGGCGCTTTCCCGGAAGCCCATCACTGACTGAGCCAACGTCTCACTTGGTTCGCTCCCGCCCGCTCAGGTATACTGCCGCTCCATAGGGAGGTTCCGCATTGAGTGACAGTGGCCCGGCTTGGATTCCTTAAACTGGACATAAACTGGTGGTCGTCACCTTCAACGGGCGGGGTGGCGATTGAGGTCCGTGTGCGGGATTTACTTCTGAGTAAACAGGGCTCACGTTCCAGCTGTGGACATGAGCCACCCCTCCCCCACACCCAGCCCTGACCTGCTTCAACCACAACACAGGGGGGGGGGGGTTCCCTGCGTTGAAATTGACAAGGCTTTACATTGCTAGAGCGCGCTGGGGTCGCGCCCCCGCCTAGGATCCGCGCAACCAGAACTTATGCACGCTGCTTACTCGAAAGTAAGCCTCAATTGAGTCCAAGGGTTCCTCACTGAAATCCATGGGGTCTTTTATTGCCCTCCCCCCCCCCAGCAATCATACTTAAATGTGACCCTCCCCCTTTATATAGACTTGTTTTTGTGGATGTTATTCATTTGTTGCCCCCCACCTCAAATAACAAAAAATTATCTCGGGGATCCGACAAGCATCGCCGGTCGTCACGTTTGCCCCCTCCCCCATGCCCCGCGTTTGTTTCTCCTGTTCTATTTTTCTTGCTCGCTGCAAACCGTTTGCTTTCCCTTTCCTGTTAATTGCTCATCGATTGCATTAGGTTTGGCTTTTAATTCCTGTTTGTCTGTCTGTTTGTTTGTTTGTTTCTCGTCGTGCTAGATCCAGAAAGGCAAGGAAGGGAACCAGGTTGCCGCGTCGGCGAAGGAAGACAACAGCTTCTCAGGCAAGACACGGAGCCGTTGGCTAATTTCTCACGTTGGGGCAGACCCGGGAGCGCCGTGGAAACGGACAAATGCGCAATTGCGGGCCCAGATCCGGATCTGTCCATAGGAATGTGGCTGCTGAACCGCAGATCCTTTCTCAGACACTACACGTGTGTGCGCGCGCGCGTCAGATTACACCAAACTAGATAGCGATCTTCTCGAACATTTAATCAGCCAAGTTAACACGACAGTTACCAGCAACTACTAAGAAACACTGGTCGTTAGTATTCCTAACAAATGCTAGCAGGTTCTCAATGCCATACAACACGTTTTCCTTTCTATATCTCCTTGCATGCTGGCTTATATCTACTCCCCTCCCAGGTTTGTGGGGTGGCGGTGTTGCTTCCAATGAGCTTTGCAATATTGCAAATAATAATAATTAATTCGGGTTTTTTATTATTTTTATTTTTAGAGAAGAGCAAGGAACACAGTTTTTTCATCACAGACGCCGAACATCCAGGAGGGGATTTCTGGAGAAATATTGCAGGTAGGACCAGAGTGCAGAGGAATCAATGCACAGGTCTGCAACCGGACCAGTCCCGCGTTTACTCGGAAGTAAGCCCCTCTGTCGGGCTTCCTCCCAAGCCTGCTTGCGTAAGACTGTGTAGCCTTCAAATTCCTAATCAAATGACTGAATATTTTTTAGAAGGGTAAAAATGAACAACGGTCCCAGATAGATATAATAACTAAGGGAAAAATGCAAAGAGGTGTTAATAGCAATAAGGTTATTAATTGCTGGGCATATTTTAGCAGGAAATTTCGGGAATGGAGCAGGTTACACAATGGAGCAGTCTGGTAGGGAAGAGAAAACATAAAATGACAATAATTGAAATGTTCTCTTTGAAACCTTCCATTAAAAAGGATCACAGCTTATTGCTTTTAATATCTGTCAGAGAGACATTAAAGGTGTTTTATGAGATCCATGGCAACATTTATATTATCTCCGTGATAATGATCTCTACACAAAATGTATAATACATTGACAAAAATTACATTATACAAATTAAATGGAACCACCTTTTACTGATTGCTAAATGTCTCCAAGGGGTTTGGGGGGGCGGAGGGGGGGAGGGAAAGACGTGATTAGAAGTTTTGATACTAAGTTGTCTATTGCGAGGGAGGGTTATAAGGAAAGGGGGTTTTTGTTTCTTGGGAGAGGGAGAGAGAGAGAGAGAAAAGGGAATCTAATTTTCCATTTATGTAATGCAAACTGTCTTGGCTTTGACTATTCACGGTTAATTGACTGTCAAACGAGGTTGTTATCCCGAGGCTATGTCTGCAAATTTGCCTGTCAAATGAGACAGAGAGAGCAAGCCTTGGAGAGAGAGAGAGAGAGAGAGAGAGAGAGAGAGAGAGAGAGAGAGAGAGAGAGAGAGATGCAAGTGCAGTGGGAACTGATGGAGAAAATGGGATCCTCCAGAAACCTTATATAACAGCAGCCAGCACAGTTCTGACTCTCTCTCTCTCTCTCTCTCTATATATATATATATATACCGGTATATATATTTATATATATGATCCCAAAGTAATCCAACATGGTTATATGCTTGTTCCACTGCGGGGGGAGGGGGGGAAGCAAACCCTACTTCCTTCAATGGATTTCACATGATTTAAAAGAGCACTTTGGAATGGGGTGCTGCAATGAGGGGGGGGGGAATAGCCTTTTAAATAAGAGATGATAAAAAGGGAAATTGATATTAAGAGTGGGGCAAGGGATAATCTAGCTTGATTATTTCCAGGGTATCATGAAATGGCCCACCAGGGAGTCCAATACCAGCAGGAATACATTCCGGAGTAACTTATTAAGAAAGCTTTGAACGATTCTTGGCTTCCTGAGCTGGAGAAAATTTAGATAAACTGAGATGTGTAGATGCAGAAAAGTAGTCCCACATCCCTGCATTGTGCACATGTGTGTGTGAGAGAGAGAGAGAGAGAGAGAGAGAGAGAGAGAGAGTGAAAGAGAGAGAACTCCTGCATGTATACATGCAAATGAATACCTCTCTCCCATTTATCTGCTTTCTGGCTCCAAAGCAGGGGCGGAGCAAGGGGGCGTAGGGGGCGGCTACCCCGGATACCGCCCCAGGGGGTGACACTTTGGGTGGGGCCCCACCCCCGCAATCGGCGCCTCCAAAGCCGAGCCGAAAACATCGCTTGGCACATGGCGGCAGTTGGCTCTCTTGCTCGCTCGGCCGGTGCCTGCTTTCCTTTTCCTTTTCCTTTTTTTTTAAAGGGCTTTTTTTAGCGCTTGGCTGGGCCCTGGGCAGAGACGCGGCACGGAGGCGAGGGGCGGGCCAGAAAGGCATCACACTTGTGGCTGGCGTGACGCCTTGCTGCGCTGGCCTGCCCCTCGCCTCTGCCCAGGCTAGTGCTGAAAAAAGCCCTTTAAAAGGGGGGGGGGAAGGGAAGCAGCTGCTGGCCGTGCGTCGTGCATCATGACGCATGCGCGCTATGGAGTAACACCTCCGCCACTAAAGTACTACTACGAGTGTTTTCTAGAGAAGCATCTGTGTTAAGTCTGTTGCAGCGAAAACAACAAAGAATCTCGTACTACCTTGAAACACTAATAAAACGTAAGCCTTCAAGAGCCATAGTTCAACTCCATCAACTATTCTTAGCCCACAACAGCTGGGTGAATCCTCCAGAATCAATGGCAGTATATCTTACAATACCAGATATTGGGGACATGCAGTGGGAGGAGGTGGTGATTCCTTCGTCCCCTGATCATGGGCCTCCCAGAAGCAGCTTGCTGGCCACTGAGCCAAGCAGACCCCATATCTGATCAGCAGGACTTAGGTTTTGGGTCAGGGTAGCCAACATGGTGCTATCCAACTGCTGTTGGACTTCAGCTCCCATTAGCCCCAACCAGCATGGCCAATAGTCAATGGTATGGGAGTTGGACCAACAACATCCACAGGGCAACACATTGGCTGCCACCATGGACTTGGTGATTTCAGTGAAATAGTCAATTTTATTCATTATTTGTCATGTGGCCCACTTCCCCTCTGACTGTTGCATGGATCTAAATGAGTAGGAGAGGATATTTTATATATTAATGATCCTTCCTCTTTTTCCCACTTGTGTGAGAATGCAAATAATTATTTCAGCAGAGTAATGTCACCATCCGTGCGCAGCTTATCTCTAGAAGCTATTTGGGACAAGATTACATAACCACCTAGAACAATTATGATATCCAAGGATGCTTAGGCAGACCTGGATTATTTTCTCCCTTTTAATGTTTCCCTCTTAACAAATAAATCACTCTCGGGCCTCTTAGGTAAACAAGAATATACAAGGTTTACTCACATTGAAAGTCTTGCCAGGATTCAACAGTTAACAGTGATGAAAACCAGGCAGGCAATAATCCTTAAATGTTACAAAAGTCCATATTCCATTTCAAAACGGAGTGTGCTCCCTGGAGGAGAGCTCACAGACAACCTACCCCATTGCAGGTAAGAAGAAGAAGAGTGTGCAGTGACAGGAAGAAGAAGATTAAGTTTCTATTGTTCCCCTTCCCACCACACAGGTTTGGAGGATATGACATCACAGAACCCAATGCCTGTGACTATCTAGCAATCATGCACCTAGCAACTCATGACGGAAAATACTTATTTACACAGGGCATAGCTAAACTATGGGATCTGCTCCCACAGGAGGCCGGAATGTCCACCAACTTCTTGTTGTTGTTCAGTCGTTCAGTCGTGTCCGACTCTTCGTGACCCCATGGACCAGAGTACGCCAGGCACGCCTATCCTTCACTGCCTCTCGCAGTTTGGCCAAACTCATGTTAGTAGCTTCGAGAACACTGTCCAACCATCTCATCCTCTGTCATCCCCTTCTCCTTGTGCCCTCCATCTTTCCCAACATCAGGGTCTTTTCCAGGGAGTCTTCTCTTCTCATGAGGTGGCCAAAGTACTGGAGCCTCAACTTCAGGATCTGTCCTTCCAGTGAGCACTCAGGGCTGATTTCCTTGAGAATGGATAGGTTTGATCTTCTTGCAGTCCATGGGACTCTCAAGTCTCCTCCAGCACCATAATCCGAAAGCATCAATTCTTTGGCGATCAGTCCACCAACTTGGGTGCCTGTAAAAGAGGATTGGGCAAACTCATGGAGGTATTAGCTATGAAAGATAATGTTGTGCCTCCACCGTTGGGTGTTGGGTGCTTCTGACCTGTTCCAGGAAACTACAGGAGGGGAGACTGCTGTTGTCTTTCCAAGAAGGGAAGTGGCATGAGTAAAAATTGAGACTTTTCAATTAAAGTAATAATAATAAGGCAGAATCACCTCCCACATTAGCCTCTGGGACTATTTGTCCCTTCCCTCATGTGCCTAGTTGTCAAATTGATTGCCAATAGGAGAGGAGATGTGTTTTCTGTTTTTCCACCCAAAATGGTAAAGCCTGCCACTATGATAGATAGATAGATAGATAGATAGATAGATAGATAGATAGATAGACAGACAGACA
The DNA here is from genome assembly GCF_009819535.1 of Lacerta agilis. NCBI lineage: Eukaryota > Metazoa > Chordata > Lepidosauria > Squamata > Lacertidae > Lacerta > Lacerta agilis. The sequence continues at coordinate 9,011,524 of NC_046322.1, read as the reverse complement.
GGCACATTCCAAAAGGGGCAACAATGCCTTCAGTTTGCACCCAATTCTGGGGGGGAAATAAAACAGGTTTCGTTTGTTTGCTTGTTTTTGAAACAGTGATCTTTAAAGGTTCCCTGCAAAAACCACCAAGGTGGATCTGCCTCAAATCTGGCAGGCTTAATTCACTGTGGACCTGGTGGGCCTCTTTTGCCTGCAGGCTTCCTTGAGTTATGTGCTAGCATGGATTATGCCATTCTACTAATGGGATGCATTAGGGAAGCATTCTACTAATGCATCCCATCAGCGCAAGGTTTTCTGCTTGTGCAATAGGGCTTTGCCCCTCTCCCCCCTCCTGTATGTGTTCCAGAACATGAGGGGAACCCCCAGAGTAGACCTAGGGGCTGTGCGAGGAAAGAGAGGGAGAACGTTCTTGCTGTGCAATCGGAAATCCTCACACAGATGTAAGGGTTGCCTTAGCACTATGATGGATTCCACCAATTCTGCAGGCGTATGTACTGAGAATGAGCAGGTGTCCTTGGTTAATTGTGGGTGGGGAGGAAAGAGCAGGCACCCCCAAACTCGGCCCTCCAGATGTTTTGGGACTACAACTCCCATCATCCCTAGCTAACAAGACCAGTGGTTAGGGATGGTGGGAATTGTAGTCCCAACACATATGGAGGGCCGAGTGTGGGGGTGCCTGACCTAGAGCATCAGATAAAGACCACTGCTGATCCTGCTACTCTGAGTTTCATTCCTAACACCAGAAAGCAAAAAGGTCACCAAGTGACCAGCAGGAAAAAAAAATGCCTGCTCTTATGACCTTAACAGGAGTTTTGGCTGCATAAACCAGCAAGCTGTTGCTTTTTACAGATGGTTATCCTTTCTTGCTGCGTGTCAAGCTGCTGTTGGGATACGTAGCAGGAGACGTAAAGTGAAGCTGCCAAATCGAAGGTAGACGGAGAAGGTTTTTCCCGGTTGTGGCAGGCCTTGTCATGCACAGGAGCAACCGAAGCTTCGTATGTTATTCCTTAGCCAGTTATTAGAGACCGCATGTAATTTCACAGGAACAGCATAGGGCAGTCAGGTTAAAAGTGATGCCAGATATTTCTGCATCTTTGGTAGCTGCACCCTGAGGAACTATAAAAGGTGCAATAGTGCCTGGTTGGAATAGCAGGCAAAGACCATCGCAATTTATATTCCTGACTTATTAATATTACAATTCTAGACATGCTTACTCTTTGAGTGTGGTTTAGTCCCAGTCCCGGGTAAGCAGAAAGAAGACTGCAGCAAGAGGCCTAGCTTTCAATGCAATGGGAAATCTTCCTGAAAGCTCCTAATGAGAAGAATAAGGAACTTCCCTGCACACAAACAACTAGTGCACCAGGGAGAAATGCGTCAACTCAGGTATCCCCAAACTCGTCCCTCCAGATATTTTGGGACTACAATTCCCATCATCCCTGACCACTGGTCCTGTTAGCTAGGGATGATGGGAGTTGTAGTCCCAAAACATCTGGAGGGCCGAACTTGGGGATGCCTGCTTTAACTGACCCTTCTCCTTGACATCCTAGGGTTGTTTTCTTTACATGCGGGGATTTATATGCTGTCCAGCACCAGCCTGCAAGAAATAAGCAATGTATATTCTGGGTCAAGGACACGTAGAGAGTAGTGACATTTTGCAGGACCAAGGACAGCTCCCTATAAGAGCTTCCAGGGGCAAACACTGAGCTCAGATGGTTGACCAAGGCAACTGCACTGTAGATTCTGGTTCCCTGCCAGAGAAGTTTGAGTCCACAACCTCTTGGCAAAGTCAGATGTCCTCTTTGTCAGGGTGATCTTGGCCTTGGCCTGGGTTCGATTAAGACTGCTGGCAATCCTGTGGCAGATACCTGCTAATCCGTATTTAGAACCGTTGAATTGTAGAGTCACAGGGGTCATCTAATGCAACCCCCTGCAACATAGGAATCTTTTGTCCAACATGGGACCCTGCGATTAAGAGTCTCTTACTCTACCAGCTGAGCTATTTGAATACCGTATTTTTCCATGTATAACACCCCCCATGTATAAGATGCCCCCCCTTTTTAAGGGGGAATTACCACCTGACCTACAATGCCACTCGCACACATTGCTAAATCCTCCAATTGATGGTCCCCTCTCTGGCAGGAGACGCCATGCACCTGCCCAATTGCCCCAGCAACAATCAATCCACAACACAGCTTGCCACAGCACAACCAATAGCCACTGACAATCTCCGGCTCACTCCAGCAACCAAACCCAAGTCCGTCCATCCGTCCCCCAATGCACTACTCATGTATAAGACGACCCACAATTTTTTCACATTATATTTTAAGAAAAAATGCTTGTCTTATACATGTAAATGTATGGTCTGTTTGTTTTTTGTAAATAGATAAATATTTGTTGGCATGGAGAGGGGTGGTTAGGGGAGGTGAACGACGGGATGAAATAGTAAGTTATGTTTTCTCTGAGTTTATGATCTCCCCAAAGAGAGAAAAGTTTTTATTTTGCAATCTATACTTGTAATCCAGACATTGAGCATGAATGGGGGTGGCGAAGAACTTTCTTGTACTTGGGGACCCCTCCCCCCAGTGCTGCTTATGTCTATAGTGGCCCCGCATCAGCTCAAAATTACTATTCTGCATATCTGGGGTCTGCCAGTGTGGTGTAGTGGTTAAGAGCAGTAGGCTCGTAATCTGGGGAACCGGGTTCACGTCTCCGCTCCTCCACATGCAGCTGCTGGGTGACTTTGGGCTAGTCACACTTCTTTGAAGTCTCTCAGCCCCACTCACCTCACAGAGTGTTTGTTGTGGGGGAGGAAGGGAAAGGAGAATGTTAGCCGCTTTAAGACTCCTTCAGGTAGTGATAAAGCGGGATATCAAATCCAAACTCCTCCTCCTCCTCCTCTTCTTCTTCTTCTTCTTCTTCTTCTTCTTCTCCTTCTCCTTCTCCTTCTCCTTCTCCTTCTTCTTCTTCTTCTTCTTCTTCTTCTTTTGCTGTGGGCAAGATGGTCTCTATTTGCAAGCAACATGACAACCTGTAAAAAGGCCCCCCTCTTGCGAGGTTTATTAAATCACTCCCCCTCCCCGCGGAAAGAAACCCCGCACTGTACATCAACGTGATAACTTCCATTGCAAGGCTAGAAACTTGTGGAGGGCAGCAGAAGCACCAGACCACGGATCACTTCTCCAGAATGATATGAGCAGAGGTCCAGTTCTTAAGTTCAATCTCCTGGAAGGAGTCTCCAGCCAAAGTCAACAGCGCCAGGCCCAATAGACTGATGTTCTGGTTCTTGTTGAAGGCGCCTTCATACACTTCCATGGTCTTCCGGCTGTCTGAAACAAGCCCTGACCCAAAGTACAACCCAATAAAGCAATCCTAAGCATGGCCACTCAGCAGCTCCATAGAGGTCCATGGATAGAGAGGCATGCTTTAGAACAGGTATCTCCAAGCTCGGCCCTCCAGATGTTTGGGGACTACAACTGCCACCATCCCTAGTTAACAGGACCAGTGGTCAGGGATGATGGGAATTGTAGTCTCAAAACATCTGGAGGGCCGAGTTTGGGGGTGTCGGCTTTAGAACCTGGAGTTCCAGGCCCCCTGTAAATGAAGTTGTTTGATCATGAACATAAGTCAAGGGATGGGGTGGGGTTGGGGGTTGCTAGTAATTTCCTTCACCTCTCAGCCAAAAAATAATATACAAGGGCCAGCTAAATTCTGCCACTTTTTATAAGCACCCCCTTTTCTCCTGCAGCATTCAGCTTTTATTTGTATTCGTATTTTGAATTAAAAAAAAAAATTGCACCGGGCAGTGACCTTGTGTTCCTCACACAACATCCTGGAATGAAGTTTAGCAACCATGTTTCTGAGCATAATGGAAATGCTGGCACCACGTTGGATACATCTGGTTTTACAATTGCATTACTACAATAAATATCGAGAAGAGATCACAAATGTCACTATTGAATATGCATCATACGCAATAATAGGATTTCTGCAAAGGGCAGATTTAAGTGTACATTGATCAGTGGAAACTAGGAATAAACCATTCCCTGTAAATATACAGAAAAATCAACAAATCTAAAGTTCATGTTTTAATAATATCTCATCATCTAATATTCTCAGATGACATTGGCTTATTTATATATTGTCCTTTGTCCAAAGAGCTCAGAAAGGTGTGTATAGAATCTTCCTATTTTATCCACCCAGCAGCCTAATAATAATAATAATTTTATCATTTATACGCCATCTATAGACTGGTTAGGTTGAGAGTTGTTTCATGGCTAAGCAAGGATTTGAACCCAGGAATTCTCAGCCTACATAGCGCACTCTGATTTCTTCCTACTGCCTTTAATCTCATACAGAGTTACTTAATACACAGCTAATTTAAGTCTCCATGTTTCAATGAGTCTACTTCATGGTTAACTGTGGCCTGCAGCTCTTCCTGCTTTTGATGAAATGTTTTATATTTTCCATTTAATCGAGTGAATATCTTGTCAGCAAGCAGGATCTAGCTGCCCCCAAAACCCCTCCAGGGCATTTTGATGGTTGGGTGGGGTCACATACCTGGCAATCACCTGACCTCATTGTGACATCAGGTGAATGATTCTCCTTTGCCTGCGTGGATTGAAATCAAACCACGCAGGTAAGGGCTCAGGGCTTTGCCCAGGGGTAAGCAAACTTTTTCAGCAGGGGGCCAGTCCACTGTCCCTCAGACCTTGTGGGGGGGCCAGACTATATTTCGGGAAAAAATATGAACGAATTTCATATGAACTTGGCAGGGGGTTGGACTGGATGGCCCTTGTGGTCTCTTCCAACTCTATGATTCTATGCCCCACAAATAACCCAGAGATGCATTTTAAATAAAAGCACACATTCTACTCATGTAAAAACATGCTGATTCCCAGACCATCCGGGGGCCGGATTGAGAAGGTGATTGGGCCGCATCCGGCCCCCATGCCTTAGTTTGGGGACCCCTGGCTTTGCCAGTACCATTCACTGGTTGATTGGTGGTGTCTGCAAACCCCTCTTCCACTGTCAACACAAGTTTGAATTGGTGCCCACGTGGACCAAGGAAGGCACTGGTGTCTGCAGGCATAAACCCCACTTTTAGAAGGGATGTGCATCTTTATCTGCTCAAAACCTCGTGGTATATATGAAATCAAGTGCACAACAGGTGGACCTGTCTTTGGGGAAATGGCATTGTGCAGTTTTAGACACCTACTGGACTGAATTCAGCCTGAATGAAGCTGGTGGTTGCTCATCACTGATCTATACTGTAGGTCGTTTGTTGTGATTTTATTTATTTATTTAGACAATTTATCTATTATGATTGTCTCTATATGGTGTACAAGTGACTCAGCAATATAAGAAAGATAACAATTTGTTAATGCTGTAACATTGGAACACCTGCTGAAGTTAGCACCTTTGCTAGTAATAGTAATAATAATAATAATAATTTATTATTTGTACCCCGCCCATCTGGCTGGGTCTCCCCAGCCACTCTGGGCGGCTTCCACCAAACATTGGAATACATTTAAAATATCACAGTTTAAAAACTTCCCTAAAGTATATGGGGCATGTACTAAACATATTAGCTATAGAGTCATACTTCGGGTTACGGCAGCTTCAGGTTGCGCGTTTTCGGGTTGCACACCGCACCGAACCCAGAAGTACCAGAACGGGTTACTTCCGGGTTCAGCGCTCGTGCATGCGCAGAAGCACTAAATCGCAACCCACGCGTGCGCAGACGTGGCGCTGCGGGTTACAGATGCTGCGGGTTGCGAACACGCCTCCCGCACGGATCGCGTTCGCGCCCCGAGCGTCCACTGTACTACTGTGTACTAAATATACTAGATCTACCGCTCTCTGTATATACACCATCCTGTAAGGTGGGGTTTATACATTTGTTTGACAATTATTGTACACCAACAATTTTGAGCATGAATAGTGTATACGGTTTATAGAGCTGCCTTGTATTGACAGATGTAGTCAATGTGCTGCTTTCCCAGATGTTGTTGGACTACAATTCCCAGCATCCCCGACCACCGGCTGGGATGGTAGCTGGGGCTGATGGGTGTTGGAGTCCAACAGTATTCAACAGGCATCACATTGGCTATCCCTGGTTCAGACAGCACTCAGCCTGTCACCTGCCTCTTATAAGGCAGCTTCCTGGGTCCCTGATGTAGTCCCTACTCTCTCTTGGTTGGTTCCCCTGTGCCTCTGAGTTGGCCTTTACCAGGGATGAAGTCTTTAGTGCAACAGACCCTGTCCTGTGGAACTCCTTGCCAATCATACACGTGAAACTCAAAAAATTAGAATATCTTGGAAAGGTTCATTTCTTTCAGTAATTCAACTTAAAAGGTGAAACTAATATATGAGATAGACTCATGACATGCAAAGCGAGATATGTCAAGCCTTTATTTGTTATAATTGTGATGATTATGGTGTACAGCTGATAAGAACCCCAAATTAACAATTTCAACTTTGGGGTTTTCATCAGCTGCACGCCATAATCATCACAATTATAACAAGCAAAGGCTAGACATATCTCGCTTTGCATGTCATGAGTTTATCTCATATATTAAACTCCAGTAGCTAATGAAAACAATTGCTTACATAAATAGACTTTTCCACGATATTCTAATTTTTTGAGTTTCACCTGTAGTTGGGTGGGAGTTATCCCTGTTTCTTTTAGATCTCTTTAAAAAAAAACAGTAGCAGTCAGACAGACAGGCCTTTGGATTTTGAAATGTTTGTACCAACCAGGGTTATTGGCATGACGCAGAGAGTTTTTAACCACTGTTATTACTCTGGTTTTTCCCCCCATTGTATGCTGCCTTGCTGCATTTCCTATGAAAGCGTGGCTTGTAAAAGTTAAATATAAAACTGCATTTAAAATTGGGAGGCGAGGTTTCATCAGCTTCATGCCACTTCAAGCTCTTATATTCTTTTCTGCACACCTTCAGAAAAAGGAGGGTGAACAGATACTTTTTTAAAAAGAAAAAAGTGGCATTTCTTCACTTTGAGATTTAATATACGTACGTCTTTCTCAAGCTGGAGGGTCTAGGCATTTGCTGGTGCCATAAAACCCTTTTTGTAATATCTCTCCCCACCCAGCCCCCACAGCCATTTGACGAGGATTCAAAATGAACCTCTGCATCTGATAAGAGGCAGCATACGTGTAAATCAATAACTTTATATTCCTCTCTTCATTAAGGCGAACCCATACAGGAAACCAATTCACCTCATTCTCTGAAAAAGGATGTCGAAAACATGGGAAAAGGTAAGAGAGAGAGAGAAATTATATACAGATAAATAGCTCTCGATCTGTCGTAGACCATGTGGCCCTTTGTTTTAGCAGCAATACAAAGACAATTGAGGGGATTTTTCTTTTCTTGTCTTTTTTTTATTCTCCACCATATTTTAAGCTTGACAAGTAACATATGAATAATATATGGACCTTTTGTGTGGCTATAATTGAGATTAATGCATATGTATCAATCAATACATGACACTGTACTATAATACTTTAAAATAATATATTACATTGATTTATATTCATGGATTTCTGCACAAAATCTATCCCGGGCCTAAGCAGGACTTTCCACCGTGGACACCCTTAAATTGCCGCCACCAACACAGACAAGTCTTTGTAATAATGGATTGCATGGATAAGCAGACTCTCAAGATTTATTTCAGCTGGTTAGTTGAAAAATATCTCCTTTCCTCTTCGTCTAGAAGAACTTCAGAAGGTCTTGTTTGAGCAGATAGACCTGCGGCGGAGACTAGAACAGGAATTCCAGGTCCTGAAAGGAACCGCCTCTTTCCCTGTATTCAGTAAGACAAACATTTCTGTTATTAATTTTTCTTACTTTATCTCTGTGTATTTAAGTGCATGTGAATAATGCTTAAGGGGCAAATAGGACACTGCCCCACCAAACTCATTGTGCCCTCGCCCAGCCTCCTACCTGCCTGGTGTCTTGCCAAATGCAAGGTGGTCCTTTTAAAAAATGATTCAGAGGCAGTACAAAACCCACGTGCGTGAGAAGATTTAAGATGTTATTGTAGACAGCAAGCAATATATACATTACCAAGCAAGCACTTCAAGCTGCCGCTTGGAGACCCTCAAGAAGTGGCACAGTGACTTCCCCAGGTAGTCTCAGGTTGCATGACCCCACGGCCATCAGTCCATGCACGGGCTTCTCAGAACTTGGCCCAAAGTCATCTGATTTATAGGTAGCTAACCTGTTAGCCTGTGTGGCTTGCCTGACTGGCTACATGTTACTAGCTACACGCAGATTATTCATTAGCCACCTCTCCCAATGCCTCACTTTCTTCAAACGATGTCCAACATCAAAAGAAGCTACCCAGCAATATCACTTCCTTCCCTTCCAACAGATTAGGCAGGCTTCCTCAAACTGGGCCCTCCAGATGTTTTGAGACTACAATTCCCATCATCCCTGACCACTGGTCCTGCTAGCTAGGGATCATGGGAGTTGTAGGCCATAAACATCTGGAGGGCCGAGGTTGAGGAAGCCTGGATTAGAGCATCAAAGGCTGTTCTTCAGCCATCAAAGAGCTTATAGAGAGGGGAAAGCAAACAGGAGCGGGGATGATAACCACGTTAGAGCACTATATCCTCGAAATACAATTATCTTCCAGATAGATTGCCCATATACCTGGCTTCTTATCTACAGCCAGTCCAGGAGTGGCGTTGGTGGTCACCTTCCTCCTCCTTAGTCTCAGTGTTGCCTCAGTATCGTGGACTGGTTGGACGCAGAGGAATGGTGGGGAGGAACCAGGTGGGGAACAACCAAAGCAAGAAAGCTTAGAGCCCAGGAATTGGTGGTGGGACAACAATGAGTGGTCAGAGAAAGAGAGAGAAGACTAGGAAGAAGATGTGTCAGAAGCTGAAGAGCTAGCAGGGCTTAGTGAGCAGGGAGAGTCTGTGGCAGAGAGAAGTTCAGAATCAGAGGCAGAAGCTGAAGCCTCCTCCTCTTGCTGTGACAAGCTCCCCACCCCTCTGGTCTCCCAGAACCAGAAGAGGCATGAAAAAAAAAGCAGAGGAGAGGTTGGCTTCATGCAGGCACAGTCTCCGATTGCTTTGAAAAAAGTCTTGGAGAGGATGGACTTAAGTGGCTGTGGGGAGGTGGGGACCTTCAGGCTCAGCAACTGATCCATGGGGGCAAGACCTGCTGGGGTTGAGCTGCTACGCTCATGCCACCAAGTCTGTGCAGATCATGTTCTTGCTAATAAAGAGTTAACTCTAGCTGGAACAGTGTGATTTACTGCCGGCTGTTACTCCTGACACCCTTGTAGTACTCACCTGGGAAGAGGATGGGGACAAAACTGGAATTAGCCAGCTCCACCTGTGATTAACTCTGGCACCACCTACTGTCTGCCTCCCAGCCTTCTCCCCTACCTGTCCCCAGTGGGGCACCAGTCACCACCGCAGCGGGTACAAAAAAATGTTACAGGTTGGGGACTTTACTGAACCAGGAACCTGCTGGCTGAGCTGAAGGTTCACTGCATCCTAAGCTGCTCACCCCAGTGAATCTTATCATAGGATCGCCACCTTAATTTATACCATACCTTTCTAGTAAAAAAAGTACCTAAAAACCAAATTGACGTAGTTCAAAAGAGAATGTGCAATTTAGAAAAGCGGCAATGCCAAGTGAGCAAAACTGAGAACAGTTTAAGAAATGACAACAACAAACAGCTGCAGTTCAAAGAGCTTGGGAACAAGGCTGGTTTCCAAAGTGCTGTCGTACATTATCTTACCTGCCACTGCCAGGTAACGTTATTGTGGCAGTTTGGCATTCGGCCATCTGCATTCCCCCATGTTTCCTTTTGGTACCACAGTAAAATTTAAGACTTGCCTCCCCTTCATGTAACTAAAGCCTGCAATGAAACCACACAAAACACAATCTGAATGAAAATAGATAGTCATGCGCTGCTGACCAAGGAAGTGGTGGCAGCGGCATTCGCCAGCTTGAAGAATGTGTGGTCTTGACGCACCACAGAGCAGTGGTCAATTTTGCTCCAGATTAAAATAGAACGTAAATACCAGGCTATAAACAACTATGGAGAACTAAGGAGTGGGGACATTTCATGCTTGCTGTATAGTTTTGCAGCCTGGTCCTAAGACTATTGACTCAGGTGCAAATCCCCTGATTGGTTGGGAGCTTCTCCCAGATTAGGATTAAGTGTGGATAAATTTGCATGTATTTACAGCCAGATGCTATATGCATTTACTCAGACAGAGATCCTGCTGCATGTGCTGCAATTATACTGAAATTCTGTTCACATTTACTTGGAAGTAAACCCTATAGAACTTCATGAGGCTTTGTTCCGGACAGATTGTGTTCCCAGGTCATCTTACTCAGGTTAGTGTGCAGAGAATTGTGGGTGAAGACGAGCAGAACATTTTAAGTGCAGCTGAAGTTATTTAATAAAGGCGGTGTTGTCGCCCTGATATCACAGTGATATTTTCATGCCCTGGAGTGATGAGCTCTGAATTTTCTGTGAGCTTCCAGCATATCAGGGAAAAGCCATGTATGGTGGTAGGTCTATTGGCTAGCACCTGTAACGTCACTTACAGCCCACTCTGCCTGCTAATCCCCAAAGCAGTTTGGCAAATTCTGGATGTTTGGGAATTCGAGGGACAAGATAAAGCACTGGTCTTCAACTGATGGCCTTGACCCAGGCCACATCCTGATCCAAACTGGGTTGCAACCGGAGCACTTGTTGTTGTTTAGTCATTTAGTTGTGTCCAACTAAACAGGAGCACTACCACCAAACAAATATATAGTAAAAGATTATGAAATGGTTCCCCAAATGCATGTTTTGGTAAAAGGTGGGTCTGAAAAGGTTGAAGACTACTGGGATAAAGGATTAATTTATATGCTTATAAATGCACACACGGGACCGCAAAATGTTTTTTTAAAGGCACAAAATGAGCCCAGGACACAAGGCAGAGATGAGATGGATAGCTTGATTCAGCTTTGATTTTAATATATAAAGATAGAGAGAGACTTAAGAAACACTTGAATCACGGAGCGGGTGTGGTCTCCTTACCTTTGTGGAAATCCCCTTAAACTACTGTTTTTAAAAGAAATCTATGTCAGGCATGCTTTGGCTAGATCATGGGGTTTCCTTTTTAATCCGAATCTGAATCAGTATTGGATTTACAATTGCCTTTATATATGCAATTGTTGTGTTTTTTACTGTTACTGTACGTCACTTTGAGATGTTTCATTGGAAATGATTTGCAAATGAAATAAATAACAAAAGGGGTAAGATTTTTTTTTTGGGGGGGGAGGATTTGTGTGTTTCATTAAGGTTCCCCTTGCCTTTTCACACTTCATGAAAGGCAAGTTTTGAATTCAGGTCCACACTGTGCCTGAGAAGTCTGCTCAGACCATTGCTAAGGATGTCTTCGGCCTTTGCAAGCTATAGCTGCTAACCATGCTCAGAGCCATTGCTTGGATTCAGACATCATTTCCAAGCCTGGACAGGATGTCACATCTAGATCCCTCACTCTGCTTTCTGCATGTGGAAATCCACACAGAATTCCATGGGTTGGTAATGAGGGAATCCCATCTCATCTTGCAGCTGCAGATCCAGGGGTGTACCCAGGATCAAACCTAGGGGGGGGGAGCCATGGTCGTTCAGGTTCAAAAACAGCTTCAAAAAACAGAAAAACTCCCCCCCCCCCGCAAACAGAAAGCCCCAAATGGCTGGAAAACTCACTTTCCCAGGATCCTCTGTCCTCGCAAAGGAACTACTCACCATGCAAGGGAACTCAGTTTGCCAAGCTCCCTTGCAACGATGAATCCCGGCAACGACGAATTCGCCCCCTGACACTGCCCAAGTCTCAGCCTGCATCCCCATTTGACCAAGCAGGGTGCAGGTTAGGATCCGGTCTCTGATAGGCACGCCAGCTCTTTGTGGGCATGAGGGAGGGGGAAACAGCCGGCGCAACACACACACACACACAGAGAGAGAGAGAGAGAGAGAGAGAGAGAGAGAGAGAGAGAGTGGCCAACTGCCTCGGAAGAGTTCAATTGTTATTGAGATTTTGGGAGGGGGAGAAAGACCAGTCTTGAGCTTGTTTTTCCTTTTAGGCTGCCAATAACCATTTAATATATATTTTTTTGCTTCTAGGGGGGGCAGCTACCCCCTGCCCCCCCCGGGTACGCCCATGTGCAGATCGTTCCCATCAGAACAACAAACTTTTAATGTTGTGTTTCTATTCTACTGGTTTGGTTTTATTTTTTTATTTAAAATCCTTTTGCCCTGTAATGATTCTTAATGGACCTGCCTTCTTTCCCCCCCGCATAGATAATTTTCAAGACCAGATGAAGCGGGAATTGGCCTACAGAGAAGAAATGGTTCAACAGTTACAAATTGTAAGAGAGTGTTCCCTGCTAAAAAAAATAATGTTAAGCTCTATGTGCTATTGTGGTTTCTTTTCTTTTCTTTTCAAACTCACTTCAGTTTTTAAAATCATCATCATCATCATTTTATTTGTATGCCACCTTTCCATAGCTGAAGCTGTGCTCAAGGCGGCTTACAGACATAACAGGAGTCATAAACAATATAAAACACATCAAAAAGTACACAACCAAATAGAAACAATTTCCAGGTAAACCATAAGATCTAAAACTAAAGATACAACAATTATAATCAATAACAGCAACAAGCTCTCTCAACCCCCCCATAAACAATACTCCGGCCCAAGAATCTGTTCAACAGCCTCAGCTTTTGTAGCTGGAGTCAGTCCGCACTCCACTCTCCCAGGCCAGATGGGAAAGGACCAGCAAGGCAGGGTGCAGGTCTTCCAGGGCTCACAGAGCCAAGACAGATAAAAATTAAAAACAATTTAAAAGCTGGCTGCAGTCCTTGTGAAGCCTGTCAGGCCCCACCCCAAGACAGGTGGAAAGAGGCGAGGCCAGGGTCCTTCAGGCCCTCAGCAGGCAGTCCTCCTGTTAAGTAATCTCTTAAATAAGTTGGAAAGATGGTTAAGAAGGTGGGCGGGCAGGTCATTCGTATAAGAATTTGAGGTGGGCTGAACATAGGAACCCGAGACCCCTTCTGTGTGCAAAACATTCTGATACATGAATAGTGAGCTCCAGTCTCCAAGCATGGAGTTCCTTATGTAGCCAAAAGAGCACAAAGCAAAAGAGGATGGTTCAAACGAGCTCTGGTTGAACCCAAAGCTTTGCAGAAGTTCCAGATAAATAAATATTGTGTGTGTGTGTGTGTGTGTGTGTGTGAGAGAGAGAGAGAGAGAGAGAGAGAGAGAGAGAGAGAGACTGGGGGGTGGACTTAAAACCCAAGGAGAACTGAGTGAGGCCAGTTTAGAGTGGGGAAACTGGAAAGAAACAAACATCAGAAGGATCGTAGCTCAGTGGTAGAGCATCTGCCTTGAATTCAGAGGACCCCAGCATTTCCAGAGTAGGGCAGGGAATGTCCCCTGACTGAAACCAGGGAGAGTGGCTTCCAGTCATTGTAGACAGTGTTGAATCAGATGGACCACTTGTTTGATCTGCTGCTGAGCTGTGGTGCTTCTCAAGTTAAATCAGTAGGTGCAATACTGATTTGCGCTAGGTTGGGGTCATCACCAAGAAGTCTTCTGCAACCCTTACCTTGTAATTCCAAACAGTCTGCAGATGTTAATGGGATCTGTTAAGAGCTAGAATTTTCTCTCGACAACATATCGATCTCCCAGCGCCCCCTTCTGCCTCCACCTTGTTACTACTCCCTCCAGCAGAGGAGGGAGTTTAAAGCTTGCAATTAAAAAAAACAACAACCCTGGATCAATAAGGTTTCGTTTTCAGCTTTTGTCCACCGTGGACTTGTAAAGATTCTTTTTTACAATTTCCTGAGCAACTGACTGACTTCCTTGGCTTCCCCAATAATTGGGAAATTGGCAAGACAGTCTCTCTTCTCCCCTGTACATCCTTTGCCGCAGGAAATGATATGCTCTCAAACTAAAGCAGGCAATGAACATGAGGGGAGGCTGCATAAGAGGACGACTTCTTGCAAGGAACAATCTCTTCCTGTATGGTGTAGTGGTTAGAGTGTTGGGCTGAGAGCTGGGAGACCAGGGTTCAAATCCCTTCACAGCCATGAAGTTTCAAGTGTGGCCCTAATCCTAGACACTGTCTCTCAGCCTTACCTGACGGGGTTGTTGGGCCATTCCATTGTCACGGGTGCGACACTTGGACCATGTTTTTTGGTATTCACACATGTGTAACAATGTAAATATACATAAAAATTAACAACCAAAATTTAAACTATGTTCTTAATAAGATACTGAACATTTTACTGATTTTTTATTATTTTTATATATATTTTTGACAATTTTATTAAATGTTAAAGTATTGTCACGGGTGGGACAAAAAAAGGACATGGAGCTTGAGATAAGTTTGATTTATGGGAAAACACTGAGTTGGGAGGTGAATCAATGATAAACTCAGCATATCTGTTTAAATCGATGTTTATTGGTTACAGCTATGCAATCAGAAATTAAGTTTAAGAAATTTAACGATACAAAATTAAGGAAAAAATGCTGTCACGGTTGGGAAAATCATCAGAAAACTTTTAACTTGAACACTTCTGTGAAGACTACGTGGGTGGACTTTTGAAAAGAAGGTCCATAAACTAAACTTCTTTTGTCTTTAGCTTTAAAAAAATGGTTAGACTGCACGCCTGGAATCTTCCTCACCAAAGTCCAGCGCTCATCTAGCATTCTTATCAGGCTCATTTTTCATGGAATGGCCCTGTTGTGAAGACAACATTGGGAAGCGGAGAACCATGGAACCGCTTGAGCTCATTGGAGACAATGCTGGGCTATAAATTTAATAAATAACCAGTCATTTGACTGTGTATGTTTTGGGGAGTGTGGATTCCTTGAGGGTGCAGTGCAGAACATAGTTACGAGGGAGTAAATCCCAGAGGGAGTGGAATAATGACTGACAACTGGGAAGCGGAGCCGAATACTGGGCGGAGTTAGTGCGAGTGACAGGTAGAAAGTGCAAGATGGATAAACAGCAGTTGAATGGGGGGGAAGTGGTTGAGAGAGACAGAGAGGGGGGAAATGAGAACATTGAGAAAAAGAGAATGAAAGTATATGTAAAAGTTAGTTATGATAGGTCAGAATTCCATATAAAATGACTACTTATTGTGGATGTTAAATATATATCTGTTTTAACCGCCCAGGCCCAAAGTTGCTATTTCCATTGGAAAGAAAGCTCCCAGTGATGCCAATGGGAGCTTTTTCTATATATAAAAGGTAAATGTAAAGGCACCCCTGACCATTAGGTCCAGTCGCGGACGACTTTGGGGTTGCGGCGCTCATCTCGCTTTATTGGCCAAGGGAGCCGGCGTACAGCTTCTGGGTCATTTGGCCAGCATGACTAAGCCACTTCTGGCGAACCAGAGCAGCGCACGGAAATGCCGTTTACCTCCCTGCCGGAGGGGTACCTATCTATCTACTTGCACTTCATGCTTTCGAACTGCTAGGTTGGCAGGAGCAGGGACCGAACAATGGGAGCTCACCCATTGTGGGGATTCGAACCGCCGACCTTCTGATCAGCAAGCCCTAGGCTCAGTGATTAGGCCACAGAGCCACCCGCATCCCTTTTTCTATATATAGATATAGATATAGATATAGATATAGATATAGATATAGATATAGATATAGATATAGATATAGATATAATCCAAAAACAGCTGTGAGGAGAATTTTTCTTCGGAACTGTGGCAGTGGGTGCGGAAGGGCTGAACTCTCCCTTTCCACTCACCACAGTCCCCACCAGGTCCTTCTACACCTGCCAGCTTGGGTCTTAAAAGAAATTAAATACACTAGTGCATATGATGCAACTTGCAGACTGATTCAACATCTGGTCACAGGGGAAATAGATACGTTGTGGATGAAAGTGAAGCAGAGCCCTTGTTTTGGCAACGTGGAATAGATGCGGGAGAGAGGGGCTTGATCAGGGGGCATTGGTTTACGATTTGAGATGGAAACATTGGGAGATGCAATAGTTGCAACAGATTCTGTCAACAACAACAACAACAACAATAATAATATTTAATATTTTATTTATACCCCGCCATCTGGCTGGGTTTCCTCAGACACTCTGGGTAGCTCCCAACAGAATTAAAAGCACAATAAAACATCAAACATTAAAAACTTCCCTAAACATGGCTGCCTTCAGGTGTCTTCTAAAAGTCAGGTAGTTGTTTATTTCTCTCCCCTGACGTCTCCACAGGCGAAGTGGAATTTCCCATGGGGATTTTAAGTGTCAACACAGGGAGACACACTTTCACAAGAACACACAATAGGGTCTGAGATGCTCCACAGACTACCCGGTGTCCATGCAGACTGTTCTAGAGACATGGGGTGGTATCCAGCTAACACTTACTGAGAGTAGACCCACTGAAATTAACGGGCCTAAGTTAGCCATGCCCATTAATCTCAATGAGCCCACTCTGGGTAAAAGGGCACATTCTCAGCACACATTGAAAGCACTACGGTACCACAGCCGTGGCTTGCCCCAAGGAATTGTGGGGGCTGAAGTTTGTTAAAGCTGCTGTGAGTTGTTAGGAGACCCCTGTTCCCACAGCTATCATTCCCCAGAGTGGTTTATCAATCAATCCCTCTTCCCAGGGAACTCTTAATTTGGAAAGCTGGCTTTTTCCACCTCAGAGAACCTTTTGTTTCTCCCCCTGAGGTAGAAGCGACAATTTGGTCTGCTAATGTTCCCACTCAATATTGTTAGTTAGTTTTGGTTTTTTTTTAGCAATTACTTCCTTGTAAATTGCTTAGTTCGCTTTCGCTGTGGCAGGCGTCCCACAGCAAGGAAGAACGTGATGTGTGAAGCTGATGCCTCTGTGTGGAGTTCAGCCGACCCACCAATTCCCTGGGTCTTCATTAAGCTGGGAGCAAGCCCCATTGATTCAGTGGGGCTTGCTTCTGAGAAAAGACCCATAGAATTGTGCTGTTAGAAAGCCACTCTTTTTTCCCTTAACATACAGTACTCTGTATTATGCTGACAAAAATACTTGCCTGCCTTACAGGGCTCCTGTAAGAATCACCTGGGAAGCATCTGGCTTAGCCTTGATTTAAAGTCCTGTCTCTGATTGGTATCTCTTCCTCGACATCTCACGCTCACATAGAGGCATTTTCTGTATCTTTGCAGATCCCCTATGCAGCAAGCTTGATCAGGAAAGAAAAACTCAGCACGCATCTCAGCAAAAGCTAAAAGGCAAGGTGAGTGGGAGTCTAGAGTGGGCTGAGGCTGTGTGCCCAACACACATTTAAATCACATGGCTTCCTGCAAAGAATCCTGGGAACTGTAGTTTGTTAAGGATGCTGGGGATTGTAGCTCTGTAGGGGGTGAACTACAGTTCCCAGGAGCCTTCCCAGGGGAGGAGCAATATACTTTAAGCCTTTGTCGCTGCTAACTGCCGCTGTGGTGGTGGTTCTAGTGGAAGAGGAATCATGACCCTTTATTCAATGGCAGAGATGATGACTCCATCCCCTATGGCGCTATCTGGCAATCCTCTGCTTGTTGAATAAAGAAGCTTTTCCCAGAGAGAAACCTACCAGATAAGCTAAGCAGAGGAAGGGGTTGGTTACGCTAGCATGCATTGCTAAAGGGTAAATCTGCCATGCTGATTCTGAAAAATTCAGAAAAACTACAATTGATCCAAATGTCACAAACTAGTGTGAAACCTTCTGAGTCCACCAAAACTCTTTTATCAAACCTGACATTCAACAAACTGGGAAGGGAGGATGAGAAAAAGGCCGGCTTGATAGGGAAGCTCGTAATGTGGTAAAAAAATGCCTTTTTGTCATAAAACTGTGGGAATGATTAGGAGTGTGGATGATGATATATTACTTTATATATCTCATCCCAGCTTGTGTTAACAAGCTCCAAACTTAGCAGAGTTTCATTCCCTTTTAAAACACACAGCAGACGCACTTGCACAGGCTTGCTAAAGCCTAAAATAATATATATATTCCTGGTATAATTCCCCTATATCTCTCTTAAAAGACTGCACACGACACAATATATCTTAAATGAATAAAAAGAGTTTACTCACATTACTTCCTGAGTTACACAGTGTTTCTCAGAAGGCAGGCATGCTTAGTAAAAGTATTTACATGTGGTTGCTACTTCCATAGGGAAAAAGTAGTTTCCTTTGTTCTCTTGGCTGAGAGCCAGGAGAACATGGTTGTTGCTCATTCAAGAGACGAGGAGAAAATGGTGACTGGTCTTGGGATCTTGTTCCCAGGCAAGACCACACCTACTTCTGGTCAGGAAGTTAACTCAGTCCAGGTAGCAGGAAGTTATGTCTGGAGGACTGAGTTACCTTCATGTTGTGTTGTGTTTTGACTGCTCTATGTTTACATCCCACAAAAACCTTAGGAGGGGCATATCTTGGGGATTGTCACAAAGAGCATCTTCATGTCAGAATTGACCACTGCACTGTGGATGTTAAATTCATGGCATGAACTTCATGACCTCTATTCTTGCTAGTTCTTAAAAAAAAGGGAAGCAGATTATCTAGGAACGCTTAGGTGGACAAGTTGAAATAACTTACAGTAGCTCCCCAAGAACACAACCAAATTGGCGTGTAATTCAGAATTAGCTGGACATGTGCCAAAGTAGGCTCGTGAGTGATGATTCATCTACATGACATTCCCATTCCATGAAGCCAACTTCATTAGTATAATCCTGAATACCCAAGGAAACATTTAGATCAGGGGTGGAGAATTTGTGACCTTCCAGGTGCTAATGTCCTCCAGATGTTGACGGTTCCCACCAACCCTGGCCATGCTGGCTGGGACTGATTGGAGGTCGGAACCCAACAATATCTGAAGAGCCACAGGTTCCCAACCCTTGTTCGTGGTCTTGTCCCAATCGCTTCTCAGTCTTTCAGCTGAGATCAAGCATTGATTTTGTTTTATGTATCAGTTTATAAATGGATACATGGGAATGTGAGTTATATGACTTCCAACCAGTTGTCCACCTAGCGTGATAGGTCTACTCTGATTGACAGCAGCTCTCCAAGGTTTCTAGGAGAGGTTCTTCCCATCACCCGATCCTTAAACAGTAACTGGAGATACCAGTTTGAACTTGGTATCTCCTCCAGGTAATGCATAGAATCATAGCATTGTAGAGTTGGAAGAAACCACAAGGAAGAAGAAGAAGAAGAAGAGTTTGGATTTGATATCCCGCTTTTCACTACCCGAAGGAGTCTCAAAGTGGCTAACATTCTCCTTTCCCTTCCTCCCCCACAACAAACACTCTGTGAGGTGAGTGGGGCTGAGAGACTTCAGAGAAGTGTGACTGGCCCAAGGTCACCCAGCAGCTGCATGTGGAGATGTGGAGACACGAACGGGGTTCCCCAGATAACGAGTCTACCGCTCTTAACCACTACACCACACTGGCTCTCAGTGTGGCTCATATGGTCCAACACCCTGCAAAGCAGGAATCTTTGGCCCAATGAGGGGCTTGAACCCACGACCCTGAGATTAAGAGTCTCATGCTCTACCGACTGAGCATGTGCTCCTCTGCTTCATTAAGACACCTACAACCAATGTACGTGGTCATTTGCATTCTTTTTGTTTCAAGAGCCAACAAACGAAAACAGACACCCTGCTCTAAATAGATCTATCTATTCTTGGTAATAATCCCAGCGGTTTCTCTGCTTGGATGGTTTAGTTAGCATTTAAGCGAACACTAATCTTTGAAAAGCACTGCTGTCTACTTTTTTATTAAAAAAAAAAATCAGATTGTCTGCAGGGGAGGCATGTCAGTGACAACAGACCCAGCATGAGAAATTTATCTACTGTGCTGTTCACTCTCTGCATACCTAAGCATGCTCCATCTCTTACTTGCTCAAGCAATTCTGCGCTACAGGTAAACCTCCCAGCCAAATGCAGCCTGCCAGCCTTGCGTTGTATAGCCTGACAGAAGCTGACAGTCCCCTTATTTTTTGCAGTGCTGGGCCTAGCAGGATTTGACCTGCAAGGGCCAGAGACCAGGTTGGGCACAAGTCAAGGTCTAGATCAGTGAACATAGAAAAAGCAGGCAGAGACTGGGATACAGGCGAGGTCAAGTAGCTGGCCACATTCTGCAAAGCAGCATCTACAGCAGCTGCTCTGATAAGCTTCTCAGATTAAGCACTGAACTCATTTTAACTCATGCCTCTTTTGGCTCCCCTAATTGCCTGGTCCAGTTGGGCCGTCTTAAGCCTATCTGGCGCCGTGGTGCAAGGATCCCTCCAGCGCCTCCCATGCCCACCTTTCCCTCTAGGCAGGCAGCAGCTGAAGGGCGACTTCTCCGGCAGGGAGGTCTCCATCCACCCCCACAGGATCCCATTCCAGGTGTAAGGCTGGGCATGCTCTGGGCACGTAGAATAGGTGCCAGGATTGATCTCGTCTCACGTGCCGCATGGATCCCTTCCACGGGGACCCCTCGGGCTCCTTCCCGGCTGCCCCGCACCCTCCTCCAGTCCTACGCAGTGGCAGGCTGGAGGAGCGCTCCGGCGACCAATTGCAGCGCCGAGAGGAGGAGCGGCTGCCAGGGATCGTGCCTGGCTCCCAGGCGGGGCACACACACCAGCCGGAGAGGGACGGAGGGAGGGAGGGAGGGATGGAGAGCTGATTGTTGCGCAACCGGCTCGCTGCTGCTGATTGCCTCCTCCTGCCTTCCCCCTGGCAGTGGGCAGGCTGCCGCCCCTACCAAGCCACCGACGTGGCCCCCAGACTTCTTCCCTGGTGCCCTCCAGAATGTGGTGCCGTGGTTCCCCACGCCACTAGCCTCTATGGCTAAGACGCCCCTGCTCATGAGTGCAGTACAATCCTTTCTGACTGTTCTTTGGGTGGCATTGCAGAGCAGGGAAGATCAGTCTCATCCCTACTTCTGCCCGATTGCTTGAATGGAGCAACAATCAACTGCACAGAGGTGAGAAAGAGAGGGGGGCTTTCACACAAATTCCTTTGCCTTGAATTTGCTTGGAGGGAAACATTGGTTCATATGGTGTCAGATTTACCCATTTAAAATAAGCTGAAATGTTAAATCCTGCCCAATTTTGAATTTGTGTGCGTGGTTTTTATTTCGGCATGCCGCTCGAGGACCACGTCCAGCTTCAACCCACTCTGGGTACCATTGGGCTGTGCAGCAAATCAGCATTGACCTGGAAAACGGGACCCACTTCTGTGGAGGTTGAATGTGGCACAGATTCTGGGTTTCCACTTCTGTGAATGGTGGCAGTTTAGACCCAATGAGAACAGGGTCCTGTTCTCCTGCTCTGGAGGGCAGGCTTCTAATTACAAGAAAGGAGATTCCGACTAAACATCAGGAAGAACATTCTGTTTGACCGGGGTACAGTCTCCCTTGGAAGATTGTGGGCTCTCCTTCTTTGGAGGCTTTTAAGCAGAGGTTGGATGACCATCTGTCATGGATGCTTTAGCTGAGATTCTTGCATTGCAGGGGGTTGGACTAGATGATCCTTGGGGTCCCTCCCCACTCTACAATTCTATGATTCTATAACTGTCAGAAAAAAATTATTGGTGGATCTGTCTACACTTCCTAAGCCTTGCCAACTTGCTGTAGCCAAGGGAGATAAGGCATTCTTCTTCTTTTTTATTGCTGTCAGTGGGAGAGAATTATTAAATTATGGACGGTCATAGCTAAGATTTATGTAATTAAATCAAATCATGTTATTGATTTATAGCCTGTTCTAATATTTTCTTTTCTGTCGCCTTATAGCAGGAGCGCAGGATCCTCTGATAAGAAACTACCCACCCATCGCTTTGATTTCAGACTTACTTGAAGACTGAAAATAGAAGGGCTTTGGGTGTTTTATTAAAAAAAATAAGGAAGAAACAAAAATAAATCAGGTTCCATTGAACCCAAGGACAAGTGACCTCAAAGTTTCATGGACAACCATGTAAATTAGAATGTAGCAGACATTTATTAATTTCAAAAGAAGAAGAAGAGGAGGAGGAGTTTAAAAAAAGGTGGAACAATTCAAGAATGCCTGTCTCGGATCTTTTTGGTGGTACCAGAGTTTGGTTTGGTGTTTTTAGAAGGACTCCTCAACTTGATAGAAACTGTGAAAAGGCTTTCTGACCCAGTCACGTGGCTTAAACTCACACAAAAGACCCTTCCAATGCTTCCCAGTCCAGTGTCACAAAAGCACGTGGAGAGTTCGGCTTGTTTTGCTTTTGAAGAGTGGTTCTTTTGTGGAAAGGAACGTGATTCAGAGAAAAAAAATGAACAAACTTGGGTTAGCGTGACATTGAGATGTATTGATGGAAGAGCATTAGCCATACCCAGTGCTTTCTGAAAGCAGACTGGGAAATTCAAGGATCTTCATCTGCTCAGCCGCCTTTTCCCAGACTCTCTCCGTTCTCTCCCAGTATTTTGCCTGCTGTATGAATGAAGATTGTACTCTTCTGGAAATATTTTACAATTTATTATTGAGTGTAATTAAAAAAATATAACCCCTGAGATTAAAAGGAAAAAAAAGGTATTTAACTCTGTTGTAGTTTCTTTAACATTCATGTGGATAAAAAAAAGTCTATAATAAAAACAGAAAACTATATGACGTAATAGTCGGTGCTTTCCTGCAAGTCAGCTGTTTCATTCATTTGCTTAATCTTCCTCCTTGCCCTGTTGTTTGTCATGGCAGGTAATAACTGTGTTGGTTTGATAAGCTTCAATATATGTGCAGATATGAAGCTGCTGCAGGCCATTGATATATCTGGCTCAGTGTTGTCTACAAGGAGTAGGGTCTCTAGGGTGTCGGATAGGGTTTTTCACCAACCCTACCAGGAAATGTGGGGGGTTGTATTTGGGACCTTTAGCATTCTGATGCATTTGCTCTGTCGGGCAGCTACAGACTTTCTAACATCGCCACTGTGCAATTCTTTTATTCCTACTCTCTCCTAAAGGAAAAAGAAAAAACCAGCCTGTTCTGGACCCAGCATCTCTCCACAAATGTTCTGAAACTGGTATAATGTTTAAATAGCATTGTCCCATCTGTTTGTGTCTGCCTTCTCCTCTCAAACTGTTTCTGACAATGGAGGGAGGAGGAAAGTAACAGGTGGTGGTTGGAGAGCCTACAACAGGCATAGGCAAACTCGGGCCCTCCAGATGTTTGGGACCACAATTCCCATCACCCCTGACCACTGGTCCTGTTAGCTAGGGATGATGGGAATTGTAGTCCCAAACATCTGGAGGGCCCGAGTTTGCCTATGCCTGGCCTACAACATTTCACCTGGGAGAAACTCCCTCCCCAAATGCCCCTTCTCTCAATACAGGGATGAGGAACCTGTGGGCCTCCAGATGTTGATGCCTTCTCACTCCTTTCAGCCCCAGCCAGCATGGCAAATGGTCCGGCATGATGGGGGTTTTAGTCCAACAAGATCTAGAAAACCACAGGCTCCCCACCCATTGTTTAAGGAACTTGCAGGCTTTGAGTCAGGGGACACATCCACTGCAAAACATTTCCCCCCTGCAAAGGAGAAAAGGCTTGCTTTGGCTCAGTAGTCCTTGCACCCAGTTGTGATGACCATGACATCAAACTGACAACTTGCACATGCGACTGAACCATCATAGACTCAACACCTCGGGGAGGGCTTTACTATCACCTGATCTCACAACAAGCACAACATTTTCCATCCCAGCCGTCTTGTTAGTCTGTTTCACCAAACCAAGAGAGTCATTTAAAGTGCTCTAAGAGTCATTTAAGGTGGCGCTGTGAGTTAAACCACAGAGCCTAGGGCTTGCCAATTGTAGAAGGTCGGCGGTTCGAATCCCCGTGACAGGGTGAGCTCCCGTTGCTCAGTCCTTGCTCCAGCCAACCTAGCAGTTCGAAAGCACATCAAAGTGCAAATAGATGAAAAGGTACCGCTCTAGCGGGAAGGTAAACGGCGTTTCCGTGCGCTGTTCTGGTTTACCAGAAGTGGCTTAGTCATGCTGACCACATGTCAGGGTCGAGTCAGATGAGGAGGAGTGGTGGCAAGCCCCCCCCCCCAACTGGTGGTGGCACTCCTCAGAAGAGGGGGGATCTGACAGGGAGGAGGAAGACTACAGCTGGAGGAAGAAGTTGAGCCAGAAGCAGGTCCCAGTCAGGAGGAGAATCAGCCGATCCCCTCTCCTCCTCCCTTCTCAGCTGTAGAATGCCGAGCTGAGAAGCGAAGGCAGCAGTTAGAGACAGCTGCAGCTCCTAAGAAGTGTGGGAGTGAACCAGCTACTTAGGGAAGCTGGCTGACCCATTCTGCAGCATCTGCAACTGCTGTGCTGAGAGTGTGGTTGCTTTTGCTCGTCCTGTTCCTGTGTTCCTGACTCCTGGCTTGTTCCTGACTCCTGGCTTGTTCCTGACTGACTTGGACTATTCCTGACTTCGGCTTCTCCTGACCCTGGTGCTGACACCTGACTTCGGCTGGCTTCTGACCTGGACTGTTTGACCTTGGCTTATCTGACTCTGACTTCTGCGCTTGTTGGCACCCTAACACCACATGACCTGGAAGCTGTACGCTGGCTCCCTCGGCCAGTAAAGCAAGATGAGCGCCGCAACCCCAGAGTCGTCCGTGACTGGACCTAATGGTCAGGGGTCCCTTTACCTTTACCTAAGATTCTTTTAATGTTTTCAGTGGAGTCGATTCAGGAATTTAGCTGACACTTGTCAAGTTTTGAATAGACAGGTTTTGGATAACCTAGCGCTGCACAGCTTATGGGTCAAGATGCAGAAGTCAGATGCGCACTGGTAGTGCAATGATGCTCCATACAGGTATGTGCTCTCTGTGTGCAACTCTATGTGCTCTGTGTTCCAGTCAAAGTTGCATGACTTTATGTAATTGATTGAAACCCAGTGATTCAGTCACCCTAGGCAGAGAAACAATGAGACCAAGTCCATTTTTTTAACGTCTTCAGCTGTGAAATGTGTCTGCTAAAAATCACTTTATGATCACGATATCGTTCTTATCTTTGTACTAAATGATTCCAGTCATGTGTAAGAATCTGTGGGGGTTTCGAATAATGATATTTAACAAGAATAATGAGTATGGCTTACTGGATTTTCCATAAATTCCCTTTGGTGATGAGCTAGAAGGAAGGTGGGTTCTTGCTGCAGTTTTTTATATACCGTAGTTTCCACCACCTCTACTGCAGCTTATCTTCTGAGGACATTAATGCTTGACCTCTGCAAAGAACCTGTTCAGAACAGCTGGCATTCGACAACAGTGTGAAGGGCAAAGTGATGGGATGCAGAAGAACAGAAGCTGCTGGGAAGATGAGTTTGCCTTTCTCTCTATTAAATAGTGGGTGGACATAGCAGACAAAAACAGTGATTCTCCAAGCAGCTTAATTTATTCTCAGGCTGGAACAGAACTGAACTGAAGGGCTGAGCAGCACCCTCAATCCTTCATTTGCATGTGCGGACCTGAGTGAGAACTGCAGCCATGGTAGGCAGAGTGAAACTATATACACAACACCCCTAGTGGCCTAGGGTGAGAACTTCAATACATAACACTCTCTGTGAAGTGCAAGTGATTCTACATCTAAATAGTTCTACTACTAGAAGTAGTAAAAAAGGTAAAGGGACCCCCTGACCATTAGGTCCAGTCGCAGACGACTCTGGGGTTGCGGTGCTCATCTCGCTTTACTGGCTGAGGGAGCCGGCGTACAGCTTCTGGGTCATGTGGCCAGCATGGCTATGCCGCTTCTGGCGAACCAGAGCAGCGCACGGAAACACTGCTTACCTTCCCGCCGGAGCGGTACCTATTTATCTACTTGCACTTTGATGTGCTTTCGAACTGCTAGGTTGGCAGGAGCAGGGACCGAGCAACAGGAGCTCACCCTGTCGCGGGGATTCGAACCGCCGACCTTCTGATCAGCAAGCCCTAGGCTCTGTGGTTTAGACCACAGCGCCACCCACTAGTAGTAGTCGTGCCACAGTAAAATAAAAAACTAGCATGCAGAAATAACCCTGTAGGGGGAGCCTTGCTATCTTACAGAACGCAGTGTGAAAGCAATTACATGGGTGAGGCTGGGAAATCCACCTCCCTCTCAATAAAAGGCTAGGAGCAACTAAACTCCTCAAACAAATCAGGAGTATGAGAGCTCAGCATGCCAAGATCTTTTTTCATCGAGAGACCCAATGAGACCCAGTGAGAGACGAACAGGAAAGAAGACTTGACAGCCACAAGGTAATTAGTTCATAGCTCCTTGTTTTATGTCTAAATGCTGTTTATTCCTTCATCTCACTCATTTCTGGTGTAAGTTTTATCAGTTCAGAGTCTATGGGTACTTTGAGACATCCCCCAAACAGCACCTTTTCACCCAGAACTGGCCAAATGAGGCTGCAGTTCAGTGCCTTCACTGGGCCTTTTGGGGCTCTGTGGGTGAACTGGCTTTGGCAGCACCAAAATGACCTCCTTGGGGCAGAAGCCTAGGCAGTGTGTATGGGGGTCCTGGGCTGCCAGGACAAAAAGACCTCACTGGTGTGGTCCAAAGGAAAGCAGAGCAATACGTTTGGCACCAGCTTGGCTCCAGAAGTTGCCGGAAGGAGGCCAACAAGGTGCCATCCAACCGTCTTAGCGACTCCGCTCCAGATTTGTGTAGGGAGTATAGCGTCTAGATCAAGGGAAGTAATAGTACCACTATATTCTGCTCTGGTCAGACCTCACCTGGAATACTGTGTCCAGTTCTGGGCACCACAGTTCTAGAAGGATACTGACAAGCTGGAACGTGTCCAGAGGAGGGCAACCAAAATGGTCAAAGGCCTGGAAATGATGCCTTATGAGGAACGGCTTAGGGAGCTGGGTATGTTTAGCCTGGAGAAGAGAAGGTTAAGGGGTGATATGATAGCCATGTTCAAATATATAAAAGGATGTCATATAGAGGAGGGTGAAAGGTTGTTTTCTGCTGCTCCAGAGAAGCGGACACGGGGCAATGGATTCAAACTACAAGAAAGAAGATTCCACCTAAACATTAGGAAGAACTTCCTGACAGTGAGAGCTGTTCGACAGTGGAATTTGCTGCCAAGGAGTGTGGTGGAGTCTCCTTCTTTGGAGGTCTTTAAGCGGAGGCTTGACAGCCATCTGTCAGGAATGCTTTGATGGTGTTTCCTGCTTGGCAGGGGGTTGGACTGGATGGCCCTTGGGGTCTCTTCCAACTCGATGATTCTATGATTCTGGGGTTTACTCCATAGCCTTTTCTTCTCTCAAAGATATCCCACAAGGCAGCAGAGATTTAGGATCAGCTTTCCTTCTTCTAGAGGGGCTCCCTTCCCTGGTTGACAAGCCCCATCAGCCCTTCACTTCCCTGTATGGCACATGCAGAAATCGCCTTCTTGACCATTGGACCCACTCTTGGTCTCATCCGTCCGTTCAATCAATCCACCAGAGCTTCTCTTTGCATGCAAGAGAAGGTCCCTAACTCCCAGAGGGTTTAACATCCATTGACTACCCTCACCTGTTTTAGCTGGCTAGTTGAAGCTGTCCCTGGGGTGTGGCTGCTGTCGCATGCGGACAGCTTCTAGGAGCTACAGGTGAGAGGTGAGTGCAGGGTGGGGACCAAAGGTGGACAAGCTACCCCAGAAGGAGCACGATAGGTACCCACCAGAGGTACTACCCCTCTCCTTGGTTAAAACCCAAATGGAGAATGTTCCTCCAATTGTTCTCATTAGTTACAGTATGACCACCAAATGAAGCAGGGACAATACAGCACTAAATAGGAGAGGGCCATTGCTTCCAAGTCCCCGTTGGTGGGCTTTCATACAATCATAGAGTTGGAAGAGACCCCAAGGGCCATCCAGTCCAACCCCCTGCCAAGCAGGAAACACCATCAAAGCATTCCTGACAGATGGCTGTCAAGCCTCCGCTTAAAGACCTCCAAAGAAGGAGACTCCACCACACTCCTTGGCAGCAAATTCCACTGTCGAACAGCTCTCACTGTCAGGAAGTTCTTCCTAATGTTTAGGTGGAATCTTCTTTCTTGTAGTTTGAATCCATTGCCCCGTGTCCACTTCTCTGGAGCAGCAGAAAACAACCTTTCACCCTCCTCTATATGACATCCTTTTATATATTTGAACATGGCTATCATATCACCCCTTAACCTTCTCTTCTCCAGGCTAAACATACCCAGCTCCCTAAGCCGTTCCTCATAAGGCATTGTTTCCAGGCCTTTGACCATTTTGGTTGCCCTCCTCTGGACACGTTCCAGCTTGTCAGTGTCCTTCTTGAACTGTGGTGCCCAGAACTGGACACAGTATTCCAGGTGAGGTCTGACCAGAGCAGAATATAGTGGTACTATTACTTCCCTTGATCTAGACGCTATACTCCTATTGATGCAGCCCAGAATTGCATTGGCTTTTTTAGCTGCTGCATCACACTGTTGACTCATGTCAAGTTTGTGGTCTCCTAGATCCTTTTCACATGTACTGCTCTCAAGCCAGGTGTCTGGAGGAATCTAGCTGGCCACACAGGAAGTTGGAGGCTGAGCTAGATGGGTCTTTGGTCTGATCCAACAGGAGCATCCTACAACCTTATTCCCATGGACTCCACGCTCAGTCAAAGGCACATCAAATCACGACAGAGAAGACACAGCCTCACTTAAAATACCATTATCTTTCTTCTTCTTTTTCCGAAGGGGGGGGGGGAAGCCACAACATAAATACGAAATGTCTTATCAGGAAAAATAATGTACGTGACAACAAAACTCCCGTTAAACATTATAGCACATAATTTCAGAGCCCGATTCAGTTCTGAGCCTCCGTTAAAGCCTTGGGATTTAAAGGCCTTCCTTCCCCATAAATTCATCCCAAGGCATTTTCGTTTTGTCACTTGGGCGTTAATATAGTGGCTTCCTTGTGGCATTTATGCACTGACCCCGGCTGCCCCTTATTCCAGATTATAAATGAGGTGTGGAATTACCAAATGCATAGCCTGATAGCACACCTTTAATAAATATGTTAATCAACTGGCTGTGGCATGTCCCCAGGTGCCGGGGAGTTTGTGCCTTGTGTTATGGATGGGGCACTTTAAATTCTATTCTCTTTGCACCGGCAACCTTAAGTTAAAACAAATTTATTGGGGTGGGGTGAGGAACAGGGGGGGAATCCATTAGCCACGGGTTGTATATGTGAAGAAGCAAGACAACGAGAGAGAGAGAGAAGTCCCCCCGAAAAAATGGTTGTGCAAGTCCTTTTCACGCCTAAGTAAAATCAGAAACAATGCATGAGACCTGGAAAGAAATCCTCCCCACACTAGCATATGTGTGGCTTTCCTTAGATCAACTTGAGGGTACAGGGGTAGGCAAACTAAGGCCCGGGGGCCGGATCCGGCCCAAACGCCTTCTCAATCTGGCCCGCGGACAGTCCAGGACATGAGTAGAATGTGTCCTTTTATTAAAAATGCATCTCTGGGTTATTTGTGGGGCCTGCCTGGTGTTTTGACATAAGTAGAATGTGTCCTTTTATTTAAAATGCATCTCTGGGTTATTTGTGGGGCCTGCCTGGTGTTTTGACATGAGCAGAATGTGTGCTTTTATTTAAAATGCATCTCTGGGTTATTTGTGGGGCATAGGAATTCGTTCATTTTATATATATATTTTCCAAAATATAGTCCGGCCCACCAAATGGTCTGAGGGATGGTGGACTGGCCCACTGCTGAAAAAGGTTGCTGACCCCTGATTTAGTACAATGATGCTTGTATAGTATAAGATGCTTGGGCCCAAATACATAGTCCGTCACTTACCTGCTGTTTTGTGGGACATCTTAAGGAGAAGAAAAGGCTAAGGAGCAAACCCTACACAAATCCGGAGCGGAGTCCCTAAGGCGGTTGGATGGCATCTTGTACACCTCCTTCTGGCAACTCCTGCAGCCAAGCTGGTGCCAAATGTCTTGCTCTGCTTTCCTTTGGACTGCATCAGTGAGGCTGAGAGGAGGGTCTTGTTGTCTGGGCAGCCTAGGAGGACCTCCACACACACTGCCCAGGCTTATGCCCCAGGGAGGTCACTTTTGACAATGCTAGCACAGCAAAAACAATGCAGGAGGTAGCAGTTATGAGTTACCAGTCTCTGCAGCCACAGCCGTGATTCTCCAGTATTTCGGCTTCACCCCTGGTGGCGTACTCCAATGCCTCTCAAGACAGACGGATGCTGAAAATGTGGGAATGTTTAGGAGTGTGGATGAGTATATATTATTTATATATCTCAATCCCAGCTTGTGTGAACAAGCTCCAAACTTAGCAGAGTTACATTCCCTTCTAAAACACAGCAGAAAACGGTTGCATAGGCTTGCTAAAGCCTCTATAAGAAATATATATTCCTGGTATATTCCCCTTCTTCCCTCTTAAAAGCAAAGACACAATACAGTACTGATTATTAGATATAAAAGAGTTTACTCACGGACATCCAAGAGTCACAGTACAGGCTTAAAGAGGCAGATAAACTTAGATAAACATATTTACACGTAGTGAAGCTGCTTCCTTAGGGGAACAGCCTTCACCTCTGCTTCTCTCAGCTGCAGGCTGAGAGAGAGCATCCTGCTTGTTCAAAGGAGGAGGCAAAATGGGGAGTCTTCTTTGGAATCTTGTTCCCAGGTAAGACCACACCTACTTCTGGTTCCTGTAACTCAGTCCAAGTAAACAGGAAGTTAAGCCTGGAGGACTGAGTTACCTTCATGTCCTCTCTAGGAGTGTTGTGTTTGGCTGCTCTATGTTTACATCCCACAGAAAACAACAGTCGGTCACTACAGAAGGATGATGTTAGGAGGAGTCCCAGGAGGACCCTAGAACCCCAAGTCTGTTGCTCCAAGCCCCATGTCTCCTACTCCTTTCCCTCCCACTTTAAAGACTTTGCTTTCAGGGCAGTGCTGGGCAGTGCAATACAATGGGTGTGTGTGTGGGTGTGTGTGTGTGTGTGTGTGTGTGTGTGTGTGGAGATGCTCTCGCAACACTGGCAGAGCCAGCAAGCCTGCCCCTGCAATGATATTCACCACACATTCCCATTTTAATAGTTTAAAACCATGGCGGAATACATGTGGCTCTTCAGACATCACTGGACTCCAACACCCATCAGCATCAGGCAGCACAGCAAAATGATGAGGGATGATGGAAATTGCCTTTAGGAATTTGCATCATCCCCAACCTATCACATTAACAATATTCATCCTTCTTACAGGTCTCTGCTCCGTTTTGCTTTGCAGCATGCTTACTCCTAGGGAGGAGGAATTTCATGGAACACTTCCCCCCAAAGATCCAGGTACTCTACACTGCAAAGCTATATTCAGCGACGGTTAACCCCATTCATTTAAAAACAAAACATCGGAAGGCCAACAAGGTTTCCTCTCGTTCCAAACTGTACGAGCTCGCTGGCAATGTTTCTGTCCCTTGCCTCCTGAAGATTTTGCCACAGGTCTCAACATCAACCTGAGGCATAGGTGTAGCCAGGATTCATGTTAGGGTGGGGCAGAATTTATTTTAGGAGGCAGGGTTTATGTTGGGGCGTGCAGAACCAAGCTTGGTTATGTATGTTTCTTTATTTACTTGTTTTTGTGGGGGCAGCTGCCCCCCCCAGTTATGCCCAGTGGCGTAGGGAGGGGGGCAAAGGGGGTGGGGAGCCCTGGGTACCACCCTGGAGAGGGTAACACTCTGGGCGCCCCTCCCTGGCTTGCCTCCGCCTGGACGGGCTTGCTCGGGGCTCGTCTGCTGGCAGTGCACCGCTACAGAGCACTGCGCGCCGCTGGTGGACCCCAAGCAAGACTGTTCCAGACTGGCCCGCTGGCAGCACGCCGCTCCCAGCGTGCAGGCGCACTGGGAGTGGCACGCTGCCTGCGGGCGAGCCCCGGACAGGCTTGCTCGGGGCCCACCCGCCAGCAGCGCACCGCTATGGAGTGCTGTGCACCGCCGGCAGGCCCTGAGCAAGCCGTGGAGCGAGGCCGCCCCACCCAGGGCTCACCTGCCGGAGGCATGCCACCAGCAGCGCGCCGCTCCCAGCATGCATGTGCAGCGTGCATCCGACATATGCATCGTATGCACACTGCACATGCGTGCTGGGAGCGAAACCACGCCCCCGGGTGCTTCCGAGTAGCCGGGCGGCTTCCTCCACACCTGGTTATGCCCATGCCCTGAGACATTCATAATTAGAGCCCACCCTTCCCCCCAAATACTTCATGCCAGTCGGGTTGACTTCTAGATTGAGTCTCTTTCCAATCACATGCCAGCAAATTCAGGTTGTATAACTACAGCTGATTGGGTGGTCTTGTGCAACAAACTCGCTTCCTGAAAAGTTCGGACTTTTTGTGATAAGGGAAGTGATAGGGAAATGCACTGGAAGTGTGGGATGAAAAATCATCTAAGCCAGGCATCCCCAAACTCGGCCCTCCAGCTGTTTTGGGACTACAATTCCCATCATCCCTGACCACTGGTCCTGTTAGCTAGGGATGGTGGGAGTTGTAGTCCCAAAACAGCTGGCGGGCCGAGTTTGGGGGTGCCTGGTCTAAGCTCCCTGCAAGCAAATCAGAATGAATGCTCAATAAGCACATTGTCTGCAAGCACCAAGAATGTCGGTGTCAATAAATGCAACTGCTTTGTAACTACTGTATAGCACAGTAACTAGGGCAGATGCTTCCCCCCCTGAGCTCTAAATTTACTAAGCCAGGTCTAGCTGAGCCTGAATTGCCTGCCATGGGGCCAGGTAGCATGTGGAAATAATAATTTTTAGAGATGCTCTTAGCAGATGCTGATCAACAACCCTGGGAGGAACTTCGTTTTATAAATCTAGTCACCATTCCTCACTATTTGTTGTTTCCCTGCACGGCTTCCCTGCAAAGGTGACGATGGCTCATTTCCAAGTCAGACCACTGGTCCATTGGGCTACTCCAGCTTTCACCGACCTGATGCTCTCCAGATGTTGCTGAACTGCAACCTCTGCCAGTTCCAGCTAGCATGGCTCTTCTGGCTAGGACTGACTGGCGTTGTAGCCCAACAAAATCCGGTGGGCACAAGGTTGGTGAAGGCTGGCATCATCTTTCCAGGCAGGGGTCCTTCCCATCAACTGCTATGTGGTCCTTCTTAAAATTAAACTGAAGATAGCAAGGATTGAATTTGGGGTGATTTGCATGCAGATATGCTGAACAATAGACCGAGGTCTATTCACAAGCTTTCGTTTTTTTATTTCAAATCCAAGTTGTCGAGAAAAGGATTATAGTTAGTCAATGCTAATAACCTAACACCACAGGGTGTACATTTAAGGAATGGTTGCTTTTATTCTCTGTGCTTAGATCTTTCCTCTTGGACCTATGAAATCATCATGTTATGTCTCTCTGGGAGCATCTTTTTGGCAGCTCTGATGTTCGTTGCAGTGAAGATAATCCGAACGAGGGTCTTGCATTTTCAGAGGTAGTGCATTTCTGGGGAATCTGTCAGACTCCAGCTCTGCCTTCATGCTCACATTCCCAACAAACTTAGAACATACCCGATACCATGTCCCTTCACCAAGCTGGGGACTACAAATCCCATTAGCCCCAGTCAACATAGCCAGCGGTCAAGGCTGATGGGAGTTGTAGTCCAACATCTAGAGAGGACCAGGTTGTAGAAGGCTGCCCTATGGTGTTGCACAAGAAGTAATGTGGGTCTTCAACTCCCTGAATGCGGAAGCAGCACAACACAATGCAACCAGGATGGGGTTGATGCAACTGTTGCTGCATGAGCAGGTCATATTTTAATCCTTGGGTACCATGTAACCACTGGAGAGGCAGCAGCGGAGCAATTCGTTGACTGGTCTTGCCATGGTGTAAATCTTTTGCCATCACGTGTCACCCTCCCCATATCGGCCTGATTTGAAAATTAATTTAGCTTAATTAATTCATTATAAATTAAATTTGCATACCGCCCTTCAGCCGAAGATCACAGGGTGGTTCGCAGCATAAAAATACAAAACGAAAATGCCGAATACATAAGAAAACAAAAACAAAAGCGATGCAAACCAAGAACCCGCACCCAAAAGAGCATCAAACACCTAAACTCCTGGATGTTTTGAGCCAGGAGATCATAAGCTAAAATGCTAAAGAGAAAATTCTCATTCCTTCTTCCCCTGCACCCCACCCCCAACAAAAAGCCAAGACATTTCAGTGGTCTTAGGCTACCCCCAGAAGCAGCAAAAGGATGTCCTAAACTCCCCCCCCCTTCCATCCACTTCCTTGGAATAGCAGGAAGAGAATAATACATTTTGAAGCTATTTCTTAGAGGTTTAGAATGAGATCTTCCTGCCTAGCCCCATTTTTAAAACTTTATCAGGAAGCAGAAACCCTACTTTTGTGATTACTGTATTTATTCTAATGATTAAGCTAAGGT
Organism: Lacerta agilis; assembly: GCF_009819535.1. NCBI lineage: Eukaryota > Metazoa > Chordata > Lepidosauria > Squamata > Lacertidae > Lacerta > Lacerta agilis. The sequence goes on along the minus strand of NC_046322.1, from coordinate 8,977,143 downwards.
TTAGGCCTGGGGCATAAAAGCTGCTATAGCTCAGCTCAGGATTTCAGGACTTTTCTCTCCCAAAGACCCTCCTGAGAAGTTGCAGTTTGCAAATCTTTCCTCCCCCCGCTGCATATTATTATTATTATTATTATTATTATTATTATTATTATTATTATTACTAGTAGTAGTAGTCTAGGACAATCTCAGCAGAACATCACACTTGACCAGTCAATTATTTTTGCTATGTTGTATTTTTTTATTCTTGTTTCAGAAGGGGTAAACCAAGCAGTCCCGCCAAAGAGCTTGCTGCAGCTGAAACAGTGGTGGCAAATGTTATTGTGAAGCGCAATGAAGCGAAGGATATTTTTACAGCGCAGGTTACTGGACCAGCATATATAATATACGTGTCTGAGAAAGAAATGCCACCCTTTGAAGTTTGAAGAGGAAAATACTGTGGAATAACCAGCTTCATATAACCAACATGCTTAAGTCTAGTTAACGCATTAAGGGGTTAAAACCATAGAGTAAGCTGTCCTGCTAAGCTTAGCTATGTCACTTCCCCTCACCTTTGGAAGAGATAGGTAATCAAGCCTATAGTTGTACGCAGTCTACCTGAGAAACTCGGTGTGTGAAGAGGATTGAGCTAGTTGCTTCAGCACAGCCGCATAGCTTTCACCAGCCATTCTTGTGTTCCTATACCAATAATTTAGGAACTTTCACCAATTTGTAACTAAGCTAAATTTCACTGCTTGTGCACATTTCCTGAAGCACATGAATCTGACCTTTGGAGAGTTTACTTACAAACAATTTTTAACTTACCAAATGTATGGTCTTTTCTTATGCTGAGGGGAAGAGGGAAATTTTGGAACTCACTTGGAAAGCCATATTTAAAAGTTTAGCCTATATTTGCTTGTATTACTTTGCTGAATATGTTGATACTTTAAATCTCTGCTGTGGTTCTCACACCAAAGAATACTTGCTCCAAGCCTGGATATTGGCACCCAAGAATTATATATACGGGACACTGTGACGGAAACCAAAGCGCACAGAAACACCGTTTACCTTCCCGCCGCAGCGGTACCTGTTTATCTACTTCCACTGGCATGCTTTCGAACTGCTAGGTTGGCAGGAGCTGGGACAGAGCAATGGGAGCTCACCCCATGGTGGGGATTTGAACTGTCAACCTTCTGATCTGCAAGTCCAAGAGTCTCAGTGGTTTATATAGACCACAGCGCCACCTGCATCATAATGGTGAACTGTATGATTACAAGCTGTAAACGCATCTGGGCGACCTCAGCACATTGTCGAGGATATTGGAATGCACATCCGAGATAAAGGCCTTGATAGTTACAACAAAGCCCATGTTATGCGCTTCTCACTCAGATACCTCTCCTCAGTCATTCAAATCCGTTTTGCAGAACATTGACTCCAAAGAGCCTGACAACCACTAACGAAAATATGGAGGAGCTAGATAGCTACAACTCTATATGGCCACCTACCGCTTGGAGTAGCTTTGCAACATCAGTGTTAAATTATACTTACTCCACCAATACAGTGAAGGAGAGTTGGATCAGGATAGGTGCAGGGGCGGGGGAAGGGGGGTGCGGTCCGCCCTGGGTCTCACCACTGAAGGGGGTGACAAAATGCCAGGTGGCACTCACCGCAGGGCCTGAAGCGCGCCCGAGCCACACGTCTCTCCTGGGAGAGACATGGAGGCTTGGGCGACCACAGGCTCTGTGCTGCCCCAGCTGGCCCCGCCCCATGGATGATTGGCCCCGCCCCTGGGCGCAGGGCACACGCACCACCCCAGGCACCCAATTAGCTTGCTCCACCGCTGGATAGCTGAACATTGTATGAAGGTTCTAGATTCAGGTAGGTAGCTATGTTGGTCTGACGCAGCAGAAATATATTTTAAAAAATAAAAAAATGTCCAGTAGCATCTTAGAGACCAACTAAGTTGAGCAATTTGTAATCTTATACTATATTTTAAGATCCAAATACTGGGCTGCCTCTGACTGCTAAGACACAGCAGCAGAGAGTTCCCCGTTATTTCCAAATTCATATTTACAGCCTGAGCTCTTACTGTGAAGTCTTGCTTTTCAATTCAAAGCCTATGAATTCAAATATGAATTTATTGCATACCGCAGTGGTGGGGAACCTGACTTTTTCATCATCCGCAATAAAGATTTAGAGGTGCATTTAAATAATTTAGAATGCCAAATCAAAAGCTCTTTTATTGTTCAGGCAACAGATGAATACTTTTGTTATTGTTGTTCTCCAAGACTCTTTTTAGTGTTGTTTTACTGCTTGAATATTGTGTTTTTTTTAAATATATGATCCTGCATGATTTTAAGTTGTTCTGATGCTTTATTGTATAATAATCATTTTATTGTTGTTTATTGAAAGTATTGTGAACCATTGGATACATTTTAGAGTTTAAAAGTATATATTTTAAAGAAAATAAATAAAAGCATATGACTGTAGACAGATATGAACTTACCCTTCTGCGAAGTCAAGGAGTTCCACAAATGTTGAAAAGCTGCAGTTACAACTCTCTACTTGATGGATTTGAAGCTGAGATGGGATAAGGAGAACTCCTTCAGCTATGGGACACTTGGAATTCGAATTTGCCCTTCTCTACATTCAAACCCCTTATGAGTGCAATCTCTGTGGGAACTTCTTAGTAAGGCTTGAGGTTGTGGAAAAGGTGTTTGGATCAGCCACCTTGCGCTCGAGACCCTTGCCTCTCTTAGCTGATAACAACTCAATGAACCCTCCCTGGAATTGGAAAATCTAAGTAATTACCAGCCAGTTGCCAGTCTCCCCTTAGAATCATATTTGTCCCTGTGTCAGAATCATATTTGTCCCCATGTCAGTTTCAGTTTATTGGTTGATTTTTCTAGTAAGGCTGTTTCCCATACTATTTGGTACCATTGGTCCATGCTTACTCCTGACAGGTCTCTCCAGTGTCTGGTTATGGTGTTTCTGGCTGCTGAAAGTAGGTAGGTTATGAGTTCTTTGTGGTGTAAGTGGGCATTATTGTCTTGGAAGATGTTTAGCAAGGCCAATTCTGGGGACACAATCCCTTTTTCACTTTTTCACTTCCAGTTTCATTTGAGACCTGCATTTTGAGCTCATGCTACCAGCAGCTACCAACTCAGGGTGCCTGCTTCAATTAATGCCGACTGGGCAGGCACAAAATGGGCACACACAGTCATAATATGACTGGGTTTTAATTATGAATAAATGAAGAATTTCAGCAGAGCTTGATTCACAGTACAGTTGAGAATTGCCAGCTGGGAAAATTCTTCCTTCAAGCATGTTAATTTTGGACTTTGGCAGCATCTCAAAGCCATCATATGAAGCTACAGGAAAAAAACATCTGAAATCTAAGCAGAATGCTACGTAACCCAAATAAATTTGTAAGCTTGGATAATACTATCCTAATAACAACTGGAGCTTTCTAGCACAAACATTGTTTATTTCTACATACATGCTCCATCTTCTAATGCTGTGTTTTCCAGATAGGTCCGATACCTGTCCCTCCTTTCTTGTGAGTCTATCTTACTCTCAATATATACACATTTATATCCCATTTACACTAATGGGATTCACACATGTGTATCGAGGAGAGCAAATATAACTTAGCTCTGTGTGTGCCTCTGCCATCGTTTATGGCACTCGGCTGAATTTCTTAAAGTAGGGTCTCCTTGCACTGATGATCCTGCAAAAGAAGAAAAATGTGCTTATCAGAGGGAATAGTACATAAACACTCCTTTATATCGAGAAAAGAGGCTATACTCTCAGGTACGTCTTGCCCTTCCTCCAGACATCATTTTGCTGTTTGTTTCCCAACCCTCATTCCATATCATCAGCTGCTGCTGGCAATGGGAGGAAACACATAGTACAGTGATGTTAGGACACACTGTAAGTTGAAAACGTTACACGGAGGGAGTACTATAATTTATTCCATTTATATCCTGCCCTGCCTCTAACAAGTAAAGGCAACCAGTATGGTCCTTTGCACTCCCATTTTAGCCTCACAGTAGCCTTTTGAATTAGGTTAAAACTGGGAGAAATGACTGAAGGATTCCCCCTCCCCTCCCCAGTTTCTCACTTCTGCCTAGTAAGTCATTAGTGTATCTGTAGAAGCTGGAGAACCACAGATGCATGCCAGGCAGACAATGTGCATTGGAAACAGAATGAAATAACACACGAAATACTTAACATTAATATTGTTGTTGTTTAGTCGTGTCCGACTCTTTGTGACCCCATGGACCAGAGCACGCCAGGCACTCCTGTCTTCCACTGCCTCCCGCAGTTTGGTCAGACTCATGTTGGTAGCTTCAAGAACACCGTCCAACCATCTCGTCCTCTGCTGTCCTCTTCTCCTCGTTCCCACAATCTTTCCCAGCATCAGGGTCTTTTCCAGGGAGTCTTCTCTTCTCATGAGGTGGCCAAAGTCTTAGAGCCTCAGCTTCAGGATCTGTCCTTCCAGTGAGCACTCAGGGCTGATTTCTTTCAGAATGGATAGGTTTGATCTTCTTGCAGTCCATGGGACTCTCAAGAGTCTCCTCCTTCAAAAGCATCAATTCTTCGGCAATCAGTCTTCTTTATGGTCCAGCTCTCACTTCCATACATTACTACTGGGAAAACCATAGCTTTAACTACTCGGACCTTTGTCGGCAAGGTGATGTCGGCAAGGCAGTGCAGCTCACCTGGCTTCCCACCAGCAGTGTCACTGCTTTTACTGGGAGGCAGACGAGTGAACTGCAGTTGCTTTGGCTAGGCTCCGGCATTGCACTCAAACCCCCCTCCAACTGCCTTGCATCTCTCCCTTCTAGTAAGAATAGTGAACCACCTGCCCTGACTGACACCTAAGATGTGATGCTGTCTCCTTATACGTTGGCCACACTTCAGCATGACCAAGAGACAGGTGGGGTTGTACATATCGTTACGCACCATTCAAATCTCTTGAGTGGTGAGAGACACTGGGGGTTTCAAGCATTCGGTTTCCATGGAATGAATGTTATCAGAGACTCTGATGTCTTTAGGGCACTTGATTCTATTTACACATAAATGCAACCTAGGCAGAGGATGGAGGGGCTCATGGCATTAACACCCCCGACAGATCTTGCTTCGGCATTAGTCACAGCTTGGGATCCAGCACAGGTCAAGCAGGTCTCTTGTGTCTCCAGCTTCCAAGCTGCTTCCTGCTCAGAGCTCTCACACTCTGTTCTGCCTGTTGTTCTATCGCCTACCAGCATGGGTGAGGAGTGGTGGATGAAAGGACCAACCGTTAGCCAGGAGACTCTTCGGATTGGGATGTAGACTGATCTTCTCCAATCCTCTGGCCACTGCTGAGTTAATATTACTTACAATTAACATTAATATTACTCTGTGATAATTGATTGAAAATGGGTCTCTATTGTAGAGTCAGAGCCCCTGCAGCTCAGATGTGTACTCTTCATCCTGTTGGAGAGGCATCTGCACAGGTTTTGGGGCAGTCATCCTCCTTCATTTACAGTCAGTGCAGATCTCATAACATCCTGCTGAAATCCCACGACTTTTTGTACAACAAATGTTCTGGTTTATCCCAGCCGCCACCAACGTCTGCCCCGATTTTGTTATACTATAGCCCCTCTGCATCAATGAGGGGGTAGAATTGGGGAAGCAGAACAAACTAAATCAGAATAAATCCGCCACTGGTACAATGCACGTTGCAGAAATCACCCAGAATAAAACTCACAGTCTGGGCTGGCCCTTAATCATATGACACTGGACCATTCATGCACTTTAATGCTGCAAAACCGGGCAAAAGACATGCTTTTTGTCACTTAGGAAAAAACCCTAGGAGTAAAAGTATTATACAGTTCAAGTAGAATACAAAAAACACTTGGAGTACCTTAAAAAAACACCCTAGAAATAGGTGATTACCCTGTTCAAGGTATAGGCAACTCTCTATTTATGCTGGGGTTACATTTCAGGGATAGCGCCTAAAGCCAAAAATCACATAAAGTCAAAACTTCAAAGGTTCAATGGTGGGTGGGATTGCCAAAGCTCCCCCGCCCCGATGCCCATCCCATTTTCTTTTATTTTTTAAATTGCCAACCACGTAAAGCTGAATGCGCACAAGTTAAATGCGTGTACCGTATATACCCGAGTATAAGCCGACCCGAATATAAACCAAGGCACCTAATTTTCCTACAAAAACCTGGGAAAGCTTATTGACTCGAGTATAAGCCGGTTCACCTTTGCCGCTGTGGAGGAGGAGGAGGAACTGCTTCTTCCTCTTCTTCCTTTGCCAAGTTTGCATTTATGCGAGCAGTTCAGGAATGGAACAAGCTGCCTGGGGATAGTAAAGAACCGCCGTTCTTGTACACTTCTTAAGGAATGGTTGACTGGGGAGAGCGGATGGCGGCACGAGTGGAGAGAAAGGGCTTCTTTCTCGCCACCCCCACCACGCCACGCCTCACTCGAGTATAAGCCGAGGGCAGCTTTTTCAGCACAAAAAATGTGCTGAAAAACTAGGCTTATACTCAAGTATATAGGTAAGTTGCGAGTTCTCTGTACGAAGGAGTCCGCTCACACAAAACACAATGGAGCCCATGTTTCACTGCCCTTGTCCTCTGTTTGCACTGCTATACAAGCCTTCCTATCAAAACAGAAGGATTTCATAGCTGCTATGAAAGCATAGCAATATTGCCAGGCATTGTGCTCTGATTGGGTAATAAAACCTGTCAACCATTCAGAATTAAGGCGTTCATATACTGTATGATTACTGCGAAATAAAATCACAGCGATGATGCAAATCAGAAGCCTGCCACCAATCAAAATGGAAAATATAAGTGGGGAAAAATTGTCTATTTATGCATCACTAGCTGTATAGTATCCCTGAGCTCCAGTTATTATTTGGTTTGTTATATGTATTACAGTAGTGCCCAGGGGCCACACACAGTTGATATAACACAAAACCTAATTGTTTTAGCTTGGAATCAATTATTAATCTTGACACCTGCATTTTAGGTAAATAACAATTAGAACCTGATGAGTTTTTTAATTACTATTTCAAACTCTATTTACATCAGCAGCAAAATGAAAAGTATTAAGAGAGACAATGGTGAAATTAACCAGCTACAAAGCTGTAATAGTAAAGATAAAGGTAAAGGACCCCTGGACAGTTAAGTCCAGTCAAAGGTGACTATGGGGTGTGGCACTCATCCAGAGCCGTCTTAAGGGGATCTGCCGCCCTGGCGCGGCTATCCCTCCGGCGCCCCCGCCATGCCGCCTCTCCGCCGCCTCCCTCCCGCGCTTGCCGCCCCTTGGGAGGGGGGTGGGCGAGCGGGGGATGAGGGGCGTGGCGCTGGAGCGGCGCGGGGCTCTGCGCGCCCTTCCAGCGCTTCCGGGACGGGAGGCGAGGGCGGCCGGCTCGCGCTCCCGCGCGCATCCGGATGGCGCGGCGCAGCCGGGCGGCGCGGCTGGGCAGCTTGTGCCCCATCGGGTGGGCGGCCGGCTCGCGCTCCCGCGCGCAGCCGGGCAGCTCGTGCTCCGCGCGCAGCCGGCCGCCCACCCGATGGGGCACAAGCTGCCCAGCCGCGCCGCCCGGCTGCGCCGCGCCATCCGGCCGCCCTCGCCTCCCATCCCGGAAGCGCTGGAAGGGCGCGCAGAGCTGTGCTCCTGTGCTCTGCTGGGCAGCCAGAGGGCGTGGCGTGGCCGGCCAGCTCCCTTGCCGGGAGTCAGAGGGCGCTGCCGGCAGGCGCTGCCAGCGGGGCTGGAGGACGGAGGCGCCCTCCAGGCCATTGCGCCCTGGCGCAGCGCGCCACCAGCCCCAATGGATGAGACGGCTCTGCACTCATCTAGCTTCCGTGTTTGTCCGGAGACAGCTTTTCCGGGTCATGTGGCCAGCATGACTAAGCCGCTTCTGGTGAACCAGAGCAGTGCACGGAAATGCCGTTTGCCTTCCCGCCAGAGCGGTACCTATTTATCTACTTGCACTGGTGTGCTTTCGAACTGCTAGGTTGGCAGGAGCTGGGACAGAGCAACAGGAGCTTACCCCGTTGTGCAGATTCGAACCGCCAACCTTCTGATCGGCAAGCCCAAGAGGCTCAGTGGTTCAGACCACAGCACCACCCGCGTCCCTAAAAATGAAAAATATTAAGAAAGACAATAGGGAAATTAACCAGCTACAAAGCTATAATAGTAATGCTAGCTACTTAAAGTGAATGTGTGTGTGTTGGTTGGTTTGTTTGTTTTTTTAAAAAAACCCCAACTTGCACAGTCATTAAGGAATGAATGCATGCACATTAATTAGGTTGCAATTTTTCTTTCAAGTTTAAGTACATAGTAAAATGTGCTCACCGGCCTTACACTTTCAAAATAACAATCAATACTGAAAGGACATGTTCTCCATGCTTTGGAAATCTCACCTGTGTGTAGAGAGCCATGAAAATAAAGGTAGAAATCTACCTTTATTTGGTTGGTAGAAAACCAACCAAAATGATCCAAGAATTAGAGTCCCTTCTCTATGACCTGGATCACACCATGTGTGAGTGTAAAACTGTGGTTACATCTCTTCTCTGGAGCTAAACCATCATTTGGCTTATAGCTATGTCCAAGCTTGGGCTTGGACAAACAAACAAACAACCCAATGACTAAGGTAAGACACTGAAAACATTTATAAAATTATGAATTGCTTAATGGAGGGAAATATGCTCTGGCTCATAATGCTAGAAACTGAGAAATCTGAAGGAACTGATAGGTAGTTTAATTTCACATTTCCTCCAAGGTGTCCAACCTGACTGTATGCTACCTGTGGCGGGAACGTAAACGGCGTTTCCATGCGCTCTGGCACACTGCACCAGAAACGGTTTAGTCTTGCTGTACACATGACCCAGAAAAACTGTCTCCGGACAAACATGGACCACTTATAAATGCCATCTCCAACTCCTCAAAAGATTCCATCAGTGGTGTCTCTGACAAATTTTACACATCACTTGGGAAGACTAATGCCAGTGTACTGGAAGAAGCAAAGATCACGAGTGTCAATGCGATGATCCTTCAGCATGAACTTCGTTGGACTGGTCATGTTGTGCGGATGCCTGATTATCATCTTCCAAAGCAACTACTCTATCCAAACTTAAAAATGGAAAGCGTAATACTGGTGGTCAACAAAAGAGATTTAAAGACTCTCTCAAGGCAAATCTAAAAAAAATGCAGTGTAAACACCGACAACTGGGATACACTGACCTGTGAGTGCTCCAATTGGAGAACAGCCTTTACCAAAGGTGTCATGGGCTTGAACTCAGGACAAAAGGAAGAAACGTGCTAAGAGGAAGGGACGCTTGGCAAACCCTTACAGTGATCAACTCCTGCCTGGAAACCTATGTTCCCACTGTGGAAAGACGTGTGGATCCAGAATTGGCCTCCACAGTCACTTACAGACTCACTGTTAAGACCGTGTTCATGGAAGACAATCTTGCCCGGCTACAAGTGATCACCAAAGAAGAAGATATGGTTCTCCCCACCCCCCGTTTATCTTCACAATTATCTTGTGATATAAATTAGCCTGATACCAGTACTGCTGGCCAAAGTTCACTGCGGGTGCTTCCAAGACCGTTGCTCTTTTTGAGTGGGATTCAATCACATGCCAGCAAATTCAAGTTGCAACAATTAAAGCTGACCTGGAGTTCTTGTGCAACAAGCCTAGTTCTCTGAAATACAGTATCAGACAATTAGGAAAGTGACAGGAAAATGGAAAGTGTGGGGGTAACACTTGCTTTGACAAACATCATCTAACCTCACCACAAACAGATCAGGATGAATGCACAATCAACCGGTCATATAAAAAAGCTGACTAGGATTAAAACTCGGGTCCTAGTTCAACCACCAGTGAACCACACTGTTATCTCTCATCTCAGAAAACCCCCAAAAGCATGTGAGATGAGAGTTACAGTATGGTTCACTCGTGGCTGAACTGGGACTGAGGGGACCCGAGTTTTTAACGTTTACGACCTTAAAATTAAATACATAATTACAAATGTTAACAGCAATCGTAAGCAATAAATAAAACATCAAAAGTACACAGCCAATTAAGCCATTTCCACATAAATCTAATATAAGAGTACCAAAAAAAAAAACCACCTAGCAACAAAAGCGAATGAAGGCGATGTTACAAGACATGGCCCAGCACTTGTGAAGGAGTATTAATTTATTTAAATGTGTATTTGTTATTGTTTTGCTTGTTATGCATTTTTGTGTTTTTGTAACTGTAAAAGTGCCCTATGATCCTCTAACTCATTTTATAAGTACTGTAATGAAATAGTGATAGCCTTTATTCGTAGGCTTAACATATCCACGCCCCGCCTCACGTCAAGCGCGAGGCGGCTTATTAACGTTAACCGCCAGTCCCCTCAACGGACGCGTGTGCACGTGTGAACGCGCTCCCCGGGTCCTCAGGCGACGACTCCCTCCGCGCCAGCCGCCTTATAGGAACCTCCTCGCCTTTCCTGGCCCCGCCCCCTCAGGGCGAGGAAAAGGCGGGAAAATAAAACCCAGCCCTTCCCTTCGACTCCTCCGCGAGGAGCAACCTAAACACGAGACCGCGCCTCTTCTGACGTCACCTCAGGGCGGTTTGGACTCCGTCTTTACTGGCGGTGGGACTCCGCCTCCCATCAACCCAATGAGAGCATTGGGCCAATGAGAGCGGGACGACGGGAGTTGTAGTTCTGTCGGCTCGCTCAGGGTTCTTTTTACGTCCAGCGCCACGTCTTCGCGCATGCGCGTGGACGGCGGCGCTCGCGCTGCTGCTGCATCTCCTCCCCGTCCTGAGGTAAAAGAAGGAAAGAAGGAAGGAAGGAGCTTCGCCGGCCGCGTCGGCGGCAGCGATGGCGTTCACTCTATACTCGCTGCTGCAGGCCGCGCTGCTCTTCGTCAACGCCATCGCGGTGCTGCATGAGGAGCGCTTCCTCCGCAGGAGTGAGTCGGTCAGGCTTCGGGGCCGGCTTCGTAAGGGGGGTGGGGGTGAGGGTGAGGGGGTCCTAGCCTCATCCTCATCCTCAGTTTGTGGGGAGGAAGGCGGAGGGCCTGGGCCGAAGGTGGGGCTTCTGGGGCCACGTGGCATCCTTAATACGTCGCCATAACGTTAATTATAAGGATCAGCGCCGAGTCATTCGTAGGGAGAGGCAGTGTGGGGTAGTGGTTAGAGCGCAGGGCTAGGACCCGGGAGGCATGGTGGATCAGGGCAATGAGCCCTCCCACCCATCATTCTGGCTTCACGGGGCCCGGCCAAATGCCCCAAAGACAGACAAACCTGCGAATAGGATTACTACTACTATTATTCTCCTAGTGGGGCAGCAATAAAAGAGACTAATAGCGCGTCTGTAAAGCTGAGCAGGAACTCTTTTTCTTTTTCAAAGTGGATCGAGGGAGGGCGCATGTTGAGTTTCCTGCATTGCAGGGGGTTGGACTAGATGACCCTCGGGGGTTCCTTCCAGCTCTACGATTCGTAGAATTGCAAAGTTGGAAGGGATCCCAAGGGTCATCTCTTGCAGCCTCCTGCAATGCAGAAATCTCAGCTAAAGCATCCATGTGTGGGGACTTCATGCTGTCTGCATGAGTTTGTAAATAATACTTGTTGTTCAAATGTTGCCAGCCTGACTGGTGTGTGTATATATATATATATATATATATTCAACTATTTGTGTAAGGCTTTTGTTTGTATGTATCATAAATAGCATAACAGAGTCATTGGGGAGGAAATCTCCCCTCCCTATCCCAGTGTTTTCCAAACTTAGGTTGCCAGCTGATTTTGGACTACAGCTCTGATCATTGCTAGCTAGCTGGCCCAGTGGTCAGGGGTGATGGGAATTGTAGTCCAAAAACAGCTGAAGACCCAAGTTTGGGAAACCTTGCTCTAGCCAGACTGTATTATGCTTTGGCACCAGAATAGGTGCAGCTGTCTGTGTTGTAGCAGCAGACGTGGGTTGTCAGTATTGCCCTGGGTCAGGGGTCTGCAACCTTTAAGACAAAAAGAGCCACTTGGATCCGTTTCCGAAGGGAAAAAAAAACTGGGAGCAAAACCATTGCGACATTTAAAACACTATTTACACCCCCCCTTTTTCTGTACTTCTGTAAACCTTGGGAGCTTCCCATCACCACCCAAAAAACCCTACAAAACAACTTTGGAACAAGAGACATGTTGCTATGCCCTCCTCCTCTGCCTGCTGGAGAAACTGACAAGCCTGGCATCGAAAAGAAAACTTTCTCTTGGATTCGGGGCTTTTTCACAAGCCCCCACTTCCTGCTGATGATCCATGCACACAGCGACAGGCCTCTTTGCTGGCTTCGCCACCCCCTTCCCCAAATTCAGCAACTCACCCGGTTTTCACAGGCACAGGTAAAAATGGGGCCCCTCTCTACTCCCCCCCTGCATTAGCAATACCAAAGGCATTAAAAGGCAGGCCGCCACATACCGAGATACGCACGCACGCACACACCACTTTAAATGGAAATTTCCCACGATTGCCAAAGTCTCCGATACGCACCGAAGAAGCTTTGGCACACACACACACACACACCACCCCAAAGCAATCATAGACGAAAGGGGCAAACTTTGAACTGATCCGCCGCAGCGGCAGGGCAGAGCAGAAGCTGAGCCGGCCAGCTGGGCACGCTGAGGAGGAGAGGGTGATGAAGGAAAAGAAAGAAGAAGGAGTGCACCACGCCGGGCGCCAGGAAAAGGAGGTCTCGCTCTCACTCACCCATCGGGGACATCTGGGAGCGAAGGAGGCGCTGCCAACCCCCCACCTACCCCCACTGTCGGTAAACGTGTGATTAAAAAACAACCCCTTTTTAACTTCCTCTAAAATTCACGTTGGAGAGAGGAGGGGGGAAAGTTGCAATATTCCAGGGCAGCCCTCTCAGGCAATGCTGGGAAGGGAAGCCGAAAAAAGACTCCATAAAAATAGGGATGGGGAGAGATCTTTGGATAAACTATGTTTTATTCTACGATTCAAGCCCCCAGAGATGCACCCCCTGAAAGAGAAGGGGGTAGCGTCAAGGTCCTGCGCATCTTTCCCAAAGGGGAGGTGGGGAAAGAGAAATCTCCAACTCCGCTTCCGATCAACGTGCGAGTGGCAGCGTGCGTGTTCAGGGAAGGGGGGGGGCCCGGTGCGGCTAATTGAGAGAGATCCGGTCTCCGCTTGCCAGATCAAAAACGATCCAGCAAGGGAAAGATCCACAGAGGGGGCAGTGATGGGGCTTGAGGAGGGGGGCGGGAACAGAGGAGGAAGGAAACCACCCAGGACTCGAACCATCCGCAAGAAGTCACAACTCCAGTTGATCAACTTCACGCTCTTGCTTCCTGGCCCGGAGCGCCGACGGGGCCATTGTGCCGCTCCTCCTCCCGCGGCTCCTCCGCCCCCCGGGCAGGCGGGCAACAAGCACGGCGCGGCACGGCGGGCGCAGCTCAGGCAGGCCAGAGCCGCTGCAAGGGTGTCAGAGAGCCGCATGCGGCTCCGGAGCTGCAGGTTGCCGACCCCCGCCCTGGGTGCAACACAGTTGCTCTCAGTAAACAACTTGATAGTAGAGCTGCTACTATAGTTCACCTCACACTATACAGTACTGTAGTTGCCAAGAAATGGTTCTAGCCTCCCAGTCTCAAAGGTTAATGTAAAAGTAATGCAGAAAAGTAGTGGTAGTGGTTTTTTGTTTTTGTTTTTTTAAAGGGGGGGTATGAAATGCCATCTGTACCAAATGAGCCAGTGTAGGCTGGAGCTTTTTTTAGTTAATGATAAAGGTGTCTGAAGTGGAATGATACAAAACTTTTCACATAAAGTTTAATTACAACTTTGATTACCCTCTCCTTAACAAGATCTTTTTGGCTATTTCCCTCCATGCCTTACAATTGTTTGAATTGCTTGTCAACTTGCTCATTCTAGTTTCAGATCATCTTTATGTGGGGTTGTGGTTGCTCAGATGAAATCTAATTGTGAGTGCTGGTTTAGATTAGTGGTCCTTGTAATCTCCTTAATTGTGGCAGTGAAGCAGTAAGGAGAGGCATTGGAACAAAATTGGGCAAAGTCTGAGCAAATCATTGTGGAGGCAGTACACAAAACTGAAGTGCTTTGAAGGTTTTGCATTATATATTTTAGCTGGGATCATTGGTTCTAATCAATCATAGTTTTCTGAAATTCTGGTCTATGGTGGTTTTGCTTCTCTCTTGATGCATTAAATTTATTTCATTTATTTATTTAAACACCACTTAACTACAATAGTCTCTAAAGCGGTATACAAGAAATACAATACAAAAAAGTAAAAATCGATCAATGCTATAAAATCAAACTGCAGTTAAAATGCCTGCTAGAATATGTATCCAGTTTGAATTATAATTTCAAATGGGCTTTCTGGCATTGAAACAAAGGTTAGAAGCCTGCTATTAGTATTTGTGCTTGAAATGCTTGCATTTGTAAAATACATTTTTGGTTGATATGACTGATAATTTAGATTATGTATTTGTGTGTTTACTTAACAAAAATAAAATTTCTGAATTATAGTTGGCTGGGGAACAGACCAGGGAATTGGAGGATTTGGAGAAGAGCCAGGAATTAAAGGACAGTTAATGAACCTTATTCGATCTGTACGAACAGTTATGAGAGGTAAGGTGGACAAAATAATGCTATTTTTAGCAATATATTGTTGTGAGTGGATTTGTTTTACTGCGTTCCGTACCCCAGATATCTAGTATTACTGTGGCTTTTACACACTGATGGCTAATTTACTGTATATTCTGGTGTACAAGACTACTTTTTAATCCAGGAAAATCTTCTCAAAAGTCGGGGGGGTCGTCTTATATGCCGGGTGGAGAATCTGCAGTCGAGTATATCTCAAACTCTATATTTTAACTGGAAAAGTTGGGGTCGTCTTATACGCCGGAAAATACGGTAAATTGTCCCGAGTTGCTGTATCTGGGCATCTTCCTGTTTGGTTGCACTGGTGCAACATCAGGACAAATGATGTTCACTAATCAGGATAAAGACCTTCGCATTTAATCCTGCCTAGCAGTCTAATAGAATCAGGCTGTTAACTTATTCACTAGCCTTATAAGTTATAACAATGTGAAACTTATGTGGTGGCAACACCAATGTCTCTGTGCTCTGCTGTCCCTGTGTCCTGTCAATCTTATGAGCATTATTGCTTCTTTCTGATTCTGCCTCCCCTAACCCATCCACTCAGTGCTGTAGTTTCCCTGAAGTATGTGAGACTCTCTGACCACAACCCCCTGCCTTCACTACCACACCTTTTTGAGGGGCATCCCAAATTAAAGTGTTTTTTCCTTTAAGCAAATTTGGCCTGAGAGGTTCTGGATCTGGCCTGTGGAGCCAAAAAGGTTTCCACCCCTGCTTTATAAAATGCATTGCTGAAATTATTGTACTATAAGCTTGCATGCAGAAAATGATCTTGAATGTCCTTGTAGTTTATTCTCCGCTTAACGCAATATTATATCTGTCGTTAGTTGAGAAACTGTAATACTCTTCCTGTTTTTCTTTGCAGTGCCATTAATTGGAGTGAACACCGTTACAATTGTGCTGCTCTTATTGTTTGGTTGAAGTTGGTGTCTTCAAATCAACCTGCCCAGTATCTCTAACATACAGACTGCAGACCAGTTTATTCATTAGGATTCAATTTGGCTTTGCTTTGGAAGCAACACATCTGTTTCAATAAAGACACCATTTCTATTTATTGTATTCCTTAATATTCAGCCCACTTCATAACACCAGAGGATTGGAATAACTGCAATTGTGCTGTACGTATCCTGAACCAGAAACAGATTTTTTTCATTTAATAGTATCAAATGTTTACAGTATGCATTGTAACATATTGTAGTAAGTACTTAAAGATTCTGTTTCTTAACTCCTCTGTTGCTCAGGGCTTATTTTTCCAACAGTGTACTTGAGATGTGTTTGTGTTTTAAGTTGATCTTTCATTCAGTTTCTGAAGAACTGAATGATGTAGACTTTCCAGACCACTAGTTCAAATACGGCCCATGGACTATATGAATGTCACAGAAATGGAAATATTGTTGTTGGCACATATTAGAGGTTTTTAAATAGACTTTGATAGTTGATCAGTAGTATATGATTTATATCTTTACACAGCAGTGACATTTTAAGCTTAACAGTTCGAAATCTGGTGACATGTTGCAACTGCTGTATAGCCAAACTTAGAAGAATAAGACCTAGAAATGCAAACATGTAAAACTTTATTTGGCAAGTACAGTTTATTAGTATGTTTTACAGTGAATCTTTATCCTTTCCCAAGATTTTCATTGTAAATAATTGTGGATACTGCGTGTAATCTGTTTTGCTGAAAGAATTTTTAAATATTGGGGAAAAGAATCTTTTTTTGAAAAAATGTGGCTGCACGTCCTTTTTTAGAAAAAGAAATGTAAACAGAAATCCTCTTCAGTGGGTGTTTGAGATCAAAATCTGTTCAAAGCAGATATTACATAAAATTCATACCATAGAAATGTGCCCAGTAAAATGCACTATTTTCCTGATCCACATATTTAAGACTCTGAATCAGGATTTTGTTTGTCTCTCTTTTAATTGGAAGATAATCCAAGAGAAAATGGGACTGTGGTCAGATCATCTATATTGGAGGGTGGGAGGCAGGCAAGCAAGGGAAACTGGTGAGCAAAATGAAACAATTTCTTCTTTTTATCATCTGAGTGCTTTTTAGCAATCTTCTGCATGTTTATACAAAAATAACCCTTGTGACCTTAAAACCCAACTGACAATTGGTATTTACGCTAATAGGGGACCTGCCCATTCATTGTTACAGATACATTTCTTGAAATCTGAGTGTTTTTCCATTAGTCACAATATGTATGATGGGATTCCACCAGCTCTTGCCCATTCGAAAGATGCAGTGAAGGTTGTTGCCGAAGGAAGTGACTCTCCTGAATTAGTACAGTGCATAGGAGGAAAGGGATTGGTTGGTCCTGGAGAAGTTGTTGTTCAGTCGTGTCCGACTCTTCGTGACCCCATGGACCAGAGCACACCAGGCACGCCTATCTTTCACTGCCTCCCGCAGTTTGGCCAAACTCATGCTAGTCGCTTCAAGAACACTCCAACCATCTCATCCTCTGTTGTCCCCTTCTCCTTGTGCCCTCCATCTTTCCCAACATCAGGGTCTTTTCTAGGGAATCTTCTCTTCTCATGAGGTGGCCTGGAGAAGTAGAACTACATATATAGTTCAATTGTCAGTGGTAGATGCATGCAAATCAGTAAGCTTAACAATATGGAAAAACAAATTCTACCACATCTTAAGTTAGTTTCAGAACTGCAGATTCTTTGAGGGCATGATCAAACCAAAGTTAAAGCACATTGAAATCCATTTATTTAAATGGGAAGGTTAAAATCATAAAAATATCTGCCCCTGAAATTAAAGGGACATAACTGTTCAACTTGGGCTGGATTACAACCATAATGTCCCCGTCCCCCCCAATTTTAAGTTTCTGATTTTATATTTCCAATATTTTAAGCATGGCATGTAGGCTGTTGTCTATCTTCCCTCTACTCCCCTTTCTCTTTTTGTGATGTGAGCTGCTTTGGAAGACCATAGTTAAGTCTGAAAAATGAAATTGGGTTGTGCGATATAAATGGCACAGCTTTCCACATTGGGGAAAGTTGAAGGCGGATGGCAGTCAGAAACAATTCTCCCTTATGAAAATCAGCAGGACACAAGAAAGAGCTATTTCTGCTGCACAAGAAGCTGCACAGACCATCACATTTCCTCTTAGACCAATTTAAGATGATGTAAGCAATCCTAAAGACCAGATGTGGATAAACGCTTTCTGTCGGGGCTGCCCCTTGGGTAATCTTTCAGGACTGAAAGTGGGTGGCTGGGGCTAAAAGTGGGTGGAGCTCTGAAACAAAGCTAGGATGGGAGTCCTAGCCCAGCTTTACACACTTGGAAATAGCATGATAACTGCTCAAATACATGCCAAAATAACATTGTAAGACAATACTGATGGCAACCTTTCTACTGATGAATAGCATGCCACGAGTATAAAAACAATATGTGTATCCCTGTTACTAAAATACCCAGTAGTGATAGTTTACGTGTATGGACTCAATCTACGCGCTGAATCTTGGGCACACACCCTTCATTAAATATCCACATTACAACAATAGGAGCTTCTTATGGGGACCTGCCTCTTTTGCTAAAGAATCCTTGTTTGGATTATAGATCCTGGACCATGGTACTTTTTCAGGAATAAATAAAAAGTTTAGTTTGTGAGAAGCAATGTCTTGCTTGCAAGTATGCAGCTTTTGGAAATACTGTTTGGGGGAGGAAGCAAGATAATGAGGAGGTAAACTTTGAGAACCACTCACATTTGCTCTGCAATAAAGCTTTGGGCACTGGCATTTGCTCCACGCACCCACACAGTGCTGTGCTTTTAGCAGATGAATGGTAAGCAGAAGTTCAACAGGTGAACCTTAATTCCCACTACTCTTGTACTGCCTAAGGCAAACTGCTAATGGGCGTTAGGGTGATCCAGTACAAGACAGCACAGGCTTTCTGTAGCCTTTAGACGTTTTGGCTAGTCTCTGCCAGTGTTAAAAGTGCAGCATCCCACTTTCCCCTTCGCGAAATTTGGATTGCCACAAAGACGGGCAGAAGTTCAACAGGAAGGCATTTTCTACTGAACTAGAAAGGTGGCTATAGCCTTCATCCTAATTTGCTGCTTGGTCATTTATCTTCCGCCGCCCCGATCCAGTGCATTCTGACATGCTGGAGTCTCCCAAGTTCATTACATTAAGCCAGTTTCAGCAGACTGGCTCTGTCCCATCTGCTTGCAAGACACCGCAAAAAAGGGCAAAAGGTGACTATCGGAGTGCCTGTTTGCTAATGTCAAAATCTGACCGAAATGCTAAAAGCGGGAGCGTCTAGTGGGGAGACATTAACTGTGTTTTTCAGGAAAATATGTTGGGGAGGTGCGGAACTGAAACGAAACAAAGGCCCACAGGCGTAAATTTTAGTCACCTGCCGGGGGCCTGCCTGGGTCCTTACGCAGTGAGATGCTCCGCTTTTCAAGCCCCGCCCTCCTCCACCTCTTGCGGCTGAGCCGCGTCGCTCTAGCGTCAGGTCATTCGAACAGAGGGAGGGAGTTGTGAACCCCCCTCCCCGTTTGCCGCCATGGTACGGCCCAACTCCCGTGGCGACTAAGGGCGAGGGCGGTACCAACTGTGCAGCAAAAGGGGGAGGACAGAAACTCACCCTCTCGGCTGGCAATAGACCAACCCGCGATGCGGTCCTCTTAGCTGGAAGGACAGGTCCATCTCATGAGAGAGGGAGGGGGACGTTAAAACGTTGGTAAACTCCCCTCTTCTCTCGCTGATTTCCTCACCTTGACACGTGGGTGTGACGCACGCCAGGTGAGGAGCGCTTTTTTCCTGAAGGTGGGGGTGAGCTGATGGTGGACAATAATGCCCTAAATCACCTTGAATTAAAGTCTCTTGTGAGCCTAGAGCAGCCTTTGTGAGAGGAGGCTGCCTGCTGTATCTCTGGAAGAGTCGCTGTTCTGGCTTCTCCTTCCAAGCTGTGCTGGGAGTGGGGCATTTTCTGCTTTTTCTCTGCATGGGTGTGTATGATTGCCTCTTGTCAGTTGCTAAGGATGCCAGTGCCACACCAGTTTTCCTTATTTGCTGGTGCAAAACATAGGTTGTTTCACTGCAGAGTTTGGGCTATTTTGTGTAAGTGGGTGGGTGATGTTGTGGTCGAACCAATCACTCACAGCCTTGGCTATTTCACGATTGTGGGTTGGTGGTGAGACACTTCTGCAACAAGGAGTGGATTCTGAAGTATGGCATTAGCAAGACTGAAACCTCTGACCTTACTCCCATGACCAATGACACTAAAAAGAAATCCTAATTTATTCTGGCAGCTGCTTGACAGTGGAATGGACTTCCTCAGAAGGTGGTGGACTCTCCTTCACTGGTTGTTTTTAAGCAGATGTTGGGTGGACATCTGTCATGGATGCCTTAGTTGAGATTCCTGCATTGCACAATCTACAATTCTGTGATTCTGTGTAGTATAATCCTTGAACTTAATCGGCCTTTTTTTTTTTTTTACAGCAGATGTGTAACCTTGGTCCACCTGCAGATAAGCTTATATTTCTTCGATAAAAAAGAGCTCTTTTTCAGGTGATAAAAAGCAGACTCTGCAGGTATGTACCTTGAAGCACCTTTTAGTGGCTGGCTTTATCTCTGGGAAAGAGCAGTGCTCCTCATTTTCCGATTAGATAAAAACCTGCGATGGCACCTGAAGATCTCAAATCTGCTCGATAGGAAAGTGCTGATAAACGTTTAAAATTCCCGAAGGCTAGTCTGTGCTGGTCACGGAGTTTGCAGACTGGAAAAAGAAATCCCAAAGCTTGTTCCTTTTGACTGTTGAGGGGGGCGGGGGGAGCAGTCTGTGGCCATAAAGCTTTCTAAGTGATGTTGGTGTAAGGATAAGACACCACCATCTGCACTTACTCTTGGAAGGAAGGACGGAACAAAAGTGTAATATACCTAATATAATACGAGAGGAGCCTTATTGATTCCCATGTGTTTAGAGGAACGATTCTGTCATTTGCCCCAAAGAGCTGTTTCTTCATTCTAATAGTGCTCTCCTACGTGCAGCTGTAAGAGGAAGCCAAAGATTTCTTTTTCCTAGAGGTGTTTGCATTGGGTTAGAGCAAGGGTCAGCAAACTTTTTCAGCAGGGGGCCGGTCCACTGTCCCTCAGACCTTGTGGGGGGCGGCAGACTATAATTTGAAAAAAAAATAAATGAATGAATTCCTATGCCCCACAAATAACCCAGAGATGCATTTTAAATAAAAGCACACATTCTACTCATGTCAAAACACACCGATTCCCGGACCGTCCGCGGGCCGGATTTAGAAGGCGACTGGGACGCATCCGGCCCCCGGGCCTTAGTTTGGGGACCCCTGGGTTAGAGACTCTGATCATTTCCACCACGTAGCAGAGCACCCTGCAATTCTCAGCTCCTTTATCACCATGGGGATCCTGCCTAGTTTGCTGGGTGGCTGTCCTTCTCTGTGGTGGCCCCCACGTTGTGGAATGACCTCCCTTTCAAGTTGTGCCCTTTTCCCAGAGGTCTTTGCGAGTGGAAGACAAGATCAGAATATTCCCCCCACCTCCCCAGTGCGTTGTTGTTGCCATTTCTGACTGCTGTTGATTCAGTTTAATTTTTGGTCCAGGAATGAGTATGTTACACATACTTTACTTATTGTGCTGAGCTCTTGGAGCCACATTTAGGGTAGGCTATAAACGTGCGTAAATGACTAGCAGCTTCACACCTACTGCAGCTTAGGAATTTGCAAGAAACCAAAAAATGGGTGTGGTTTTGAAAGCTTCTGCCACCTTGATTCAAAATCCAGACATTGATGCGAGCCTGCTCCTTCGTCTCAGGAACCACCATGCAAAACGTGCTTACGATCTTGTTAGAAGTGTCCGGATGAATAGAGAATAGGCAAGGGAACACAAGGTTCATCTAGTCCAGGCGTAGGCAAACTCCGGCCTTCCAGATGTTTGGGACTACAATCCCCATCATCCCCAACCACTGGTCCTGTTAGCAAGGGATGATGGGAATTGTAGTCCCAAACATCTGGAGGGCGGAGTTTGCCTATGCCTGATGCCTGATCTAGTCTAACCCCCAGCAATCCAGGAATCTTTTGCTCAATATAGGGCTCGAACCCACAACCCTGAGATTAAGAAATAGCCGGCAGGCTCAAGTGATGGGTTGCATCATTATATTGCAGGTTTTGCTACATGGAAGTGGTTCCTTGAGGAGGAGAAGTCTTATCAATGGCTACTAGCCATGATGGCTGTGCTCGGCCTCCACATCTGGAGGAAGCAATGCTTCTCAATACCAGCTACTGCAAACCACAGGAGGGGAGAGGGCTCCTGTGCTTCCGTTCTGCTTGCTGGTTTCCCAGAAGCGTTGGGTTGGCCACTGTGGGAACAGGATGCCGGACTAGATGGGCCATTGGCCTGATCCAGCAGGCTCTGCTTACATTCTAAAGTGCAAAACATCCATGTTGAGCATGATGCACCCATGTGACACAGCCCCTCGGTTGCACAGATAAAAGGCATCTCTCCCTCCCCGATTTCCTGTGCTTTGGGGACAGTTTCTAATATGGGCACTTTGCATTCCCTGAAGCAAGATACGGACAGCCTTCTGTCCAACACCTGCTGTGTTCGGATTGGACTCTTGGGCCCTATTGCTGGTCCTGTCGCATCGCGTGGC
This sequence comes from Lacerta agilis, assembly GCF_009819535.1. NCBI lineage: Eukaryota > Metazoa > Chordata > Lepidosauria > Squamata > Lacertidae > Lacerta > Lacerta agilis. The sequence continues at coordinate 8,954,844 of NC_046322.1, read as the reverse complement.
TCTCCCTTCCCCATCTGTGCATCTGACGCTCCACCTACGGAAACAACAATATTCGGCTTGGAATGATTTGCAAAAGTCTTCCAATGAAAGGGGGGGAGCACGGACCTAATTGCTTTTTAATTGTGTCACGCTGCTGCAGTTGGCAACCGCACCTCTGTTCCATGCAGCAGGTAAAAACATAAAAACTCAAAAAGATTTGAGATAAGATAGTCTGTACTTTTAAACCTAAGCTGGATGTGCCGTTTCTCTCTGGTGCGAGTATGCTTGTGGAATTTAAAAGTTGAAAAAGGTGGTTTCTGTGTGTGCAGCGAATGGGGGGGGGGGAAATGCTTGTTCTATCAATTATGTATATATATTTTTAATGTTGCCTCTTACTTCCCTGTCCAAAGGGGCTCGTTGAACATGCTGGGTAATGCTCTCTAAAACATTACTAGGCTTGGCACAAATGGAGCAGATAACAGAGTGCCTTTTTAATTGTCCATTGTTATCTAACTCTTTGGTTGTTTAATCTTCCTTCCCTCTCCCGCCAGTGTGAAGGATGGCAGCCCGGCGTGCGCTAAAGGCAGTCCTGGTGGATCTCAGTGGAACGCTTCATATTGAAGACTCGGCTGTTCCAGGGGCCCAGGAAGCTCTTAAAAGGCAAGTTATCCCTTCCAGGCCACCCCTAAAAGGACAGAAAACAAACATGTGTAAAAAGGCCGTTTTCACAAAGGCTGCTTATTGGGAAAGGAAAAGGTCTTGCAGGCAAGGGTGTTGATGTGCCTCTTGTGTGCACAGGGTCACGTCCCAGATGACACAATTTGGCTCTTGGCGTTTAACACACCAGACCCTTAAGAATCCATTTGTGGAGGAGAAAGGCTACCGTTGGCTTTAAGACAGGCACCCCCAAACTCGGCCCTCCAGATGTTTTGGGACTACAACTCCCATCATCCATAGCTAACGGGGATGATGGGAATTGTAGTCCCAAAACATCTGAAGGGCCGAGTTTGGGGGTGCCTGCTTTAAGACCATAAGAATCAGGCCAATGGCCCATCTAGTCCGGCCTTCTGTTCTCACAGTGGCCAACCAGATGCCTGTAGGAAAACTTTCAAGCAGGATTCGAACACAAGAGCAGTCTTCCCTCCTGTGGTTTCCAGCAAGAGGCATTCAGAAGCACTGCTTCCTCCCAACTGTGTGGCGGCAGAGCATAGCCACCATGGTTAACAGCCATTGATAGCCCTCTGCTTCCTGAATTTGTCTAATCCTGTTCTTAAGCCATATAGGTTGGTGTCCGTCACTGCTTTCTGTGGAAGTGAGGTTTTTTTTAAGGTTTAATGTTTTATTAGGTTGGCCTCAACTAGACGCTTGAGAGTCCCATGGACTGCAAGAAGATCAAACCTATCCATTCTGAAAGAAATCAGCCCTTAGTGCTCACTGGAAGGACAGATCCTGAAGTTGAGGCTCCAGTACTTTGGCCACCTCATGAGAAGAGAAGACTCCCTAGAAAAGACCCTGATGTTGGGAAAGATGGAGGGCACAAGGAGAAGGGGATGGCAGAGGATGAGATGGTTGGACAGTGTTCTCGAAGCAACTAACATGAGTTTGGCCAAACAGCGAGAGGCAGTGATGGATAGGTGTGCCTGACGTGCTCTGGTCCATGGGGTCACGAAGAGTCAGACACGACTGAATGACTGAACAACAACTAGGGCCAGGGCTTTCTCGGTATTGGCACCGACTTGGTGGAACAGTCTTATCACAAGAGACCAGGGCCCTGCGGGATTTGGCATCTTTCCGCAGGGCCTGCAAGACGGAGCTGTTCCACCTGGCCTTTGGGTTGGTTTCTGTTTGATATTTATGCTTTATTCTTTTATTGATGGGCTATTTGGAAATGAGACTGCAGTTTTAATTTTGAATTTTTAAATTTGTATTTTAAATTGATTGTTTTTATGTTTTTGCTGTGATTTTAATTAGTGTTAGCCGCCCTGAGCCCGGTTTTTGGCTGGGAAGGGCGGGGTATAAATAAAAATTATTATTATTATTATTATTATTATTATTATTATTATTATTATTATGTTTTTATATATGTTGGAAGCTGCCCAGAGTGGCTGGGGCAACCCCGTCAGATGGGTGGGGTACAAATTGTTGCTGTTGTTGTTAATTGTTCCATAGTTTACTGCCTCCAAAAGTGGAGGCAGAGCACAGCTGTCATGGTCTACAACTGTCAGTAGCCTTGTGCTCCGAGAATCTGTCCAACCCTCTCTTAAAAACCACCCAAGCTGGTGGCCCCCACTGCCTCATGTGGGAGAGAGTTCCACAGTTCAGCTTTGCAACGTGTAGCAAGTAGCACTTTCTCTTGTCTGCCCTGCATCGTTCAGCACTTCGCTTCACAGGATGTTGCGAATTCTAGCGTTATGAGGCTATGTTCCTCTTCCACCAGTGGAGGCGTTTGCCTCTGAATACCAGCCGCTGGGATTCCCAAGTGCGGAGAGTGTTACTGTGCTCATGCCCTGCTTGTGGGCTTCCCACAGGGCCACTGTGAAAACAGGAGGCTGGGCGAGATGGGCTATTGGCCTGAGCCAGCAGGCTAGTCTTACGTTCTTGTGAGTGGGCTCCTGTGCCTTTAAGAGTTGCATAGTAGGGAACCATTTTGCCAAGAGAATCCTCAAGGGCACTTCCATGCCAAAGGAGTGCACATGGCAGAGAGTTAACTCTTTACTGTTAAAGAAGAAGAGGAGTTTGGATTTGATATCCCACTTTATCACTGCCCTTCTTGTTTAGTCGTTTACTCGTTTCCAACTCTTCGTGACCCCATGGACCAGAGCACGCCAGGCACTCCTGTCTTCCACTGCCTTCCACAGTTTGGTCAAACTCATTTTAGTAGCTTCGAGAACACTGTCCAACCATCTTGTCCTCTGTCATCCTTTTGCCCTCAATCTTTCCCATCAGGGTCTTTTCCAGGGAGTCTTCTCTTCTCATGAGGTGGCCAAAGTATTGGAGCCTAAGCTTTAGGATCTGTCCTTCCAGTGAGCACTCAGGGCTGATTTCACTACCCAAAGGAGTCTCAAAGCGGTTGACAATCTCCTTTCCCTTCCTCCCCCACAACAAACACTCTGTGAGGTGAGTGAGGCAGAGAGACTTCAAAGAAGTGTGACTAGCCCAAGGTCACCCAGCAGCTCCATGTGGAGGAGCGGAGACGCGAACCCGGTTCACCAGATTATGAGTCCATCGCTCTTAACCACTACACCACACAGTTGTTTCTGCAGCTCCAAATACCCCTCGTCCACAGTCTTGTGTCTAGGCAGCTATCCCCAGGTGTCCACCCTATAGAGCAGTTGCAGCAGCAGGGGACCACTCTTCCTCCACCAGTTCATGTGCCTTCTCCCCCGGAGGGCTGCATGCATGCACGCTGGATACTATGCCCCTGCATGCAAGCTGCCTCTGCTCTTCCCTTTTCAGTCCCTTCCTGGTTCTGGGGCCTAGTGGTGAAGGAGAGGGTGGGGAAGCACCCAGCCTGACCTGCCTCTTCTACCTTTTCTTCCTACCCATCCTGCGCCCCATCTTCCAGCCTCCGACTCTTGCTTCCTGGCTGGCAAAGTTCCCCATAAACCACTGCCCCCCTCTCCTGAACCAGAATTCAGTCCTCACTTTTCCTGGTGCACACTCTGCAGTGTTCTGCCCGTCCCTGCCATGCACTTGACAACATCAGAATGCCATATGTGTGCAACCAAACAAATGACACCCCCCATTACACTTGGACATTGGATTCAAGCTTGAGTGATCAAAAGGATTGGTCTCAGGTGGGATTTCTCTTTCTGTCAAACTCCAAAGATCCAGGAGTAATCTTCTTAGCACTTCCGCTTGGCCGCCCTGCTTGTGACAATGTGCTCATGTTATCTTCTGATGAAGCTATTCCATGAATGCGAGAACAAAAACAATTTTGCTGTGGTTTCCGAAAATGACAGTGTCCTAAACTGCTTGCCCTGTTTTTCACGGGTCCAGGCTCCGCAGTGCTCCGGTTTCCATCCGGTTTGTGACCAATACGACAAAGGAGTGCAAGCGAGATTTGCTGGAGAGGCTGAGGAAACTCGAGTTTGACATCGAGGAAGACGAGATCTTCACATCTCTGACGGCAGCCAGAAATCTCTTGGAGCAGAAGCAAGTCAGGCCCCTGCTGCTTGTCGAAGACAACGCACTGCACGATTTCAAAGGTATAGTGTCCCGGCGCCAATTTGCTGAGAACTGTAGTTTGCTAAGGGTCCTGGGTACCGTAGCTCTGTGAGGTCAGCACCTTTAACACTATGGTGTGATCCTATTGGATAAAGGTAAAGTTTATACATTTGCTTCACCCACTTTTTCTCTGGCCTTGCCCAAGCCTGGCATGTGGCCCCCAAAATGTTGCCCAGAATGAAATGTGGCCCCCGGACTGAATAACGTCCCTCCTCCCTGATACGTAAGCAGTAGGATCTATTGACTGAGGCCAGTGAACTTAGCTCTTTATTCAAGGAAACAAACCAGGGCTCAAGCCTAGTGGTCTCAGCAACCCTTTTTGGAGGCCTCATCCTGATGAAACCGATGCGAGGACTGAAGGTCCCTGCCTTCCCCCTAGGACCCCTCCTCTCCAGGGTCTTTCCCAAATAGTCTCAGGCTGTGTCTACACACAACCACCCTCAGCTCTGCCCGTTTTATTTCTCTGCGGGTTCTAGACCAGGGGGAAGGGAGCTGGTTGCAGCAGGAGGGGGAGACTCCCTGACGTCTTCAGCAGCCTGCCTGATATATGCCTCTTGGGCCCCCTCCTCTCCTGCCTTCGCTCCTGCCTCTGAGTCTGAACTGCTCTCTGCCACAGCCTCTTCCTGCTCACTAAACCCTGTCACTCATGGGTAGGCAACCTAAGGCCCGGAGGCTGGATCTGGCCCAATCGCCTTCTAAATCCGGCCCGCGGACGGTCCGGGAATCAGTGTGTTTTTACAAGAGTAGAATGTGTCCTTTTATTTAAAATGCATCTGGGCCATTCCATGAAAAATGAGCCTGATAAGAATGTTAGATGAGCGCTGAACTTTGGTGAGGAAGATTCCAAACATGCAGTCTAACCATTTTTTTTAAAGCTAAAGACAAAAGAAGTTTAGTTTATGGACCTTCTTTTCAAAAGTCCACCCACGTAGTCTTCTGATGATTGAAGTTTTCTGATGATTGTCCCACCCGTGACAGCATATTTTCCTTAATTTTTTGTTGTTAAATTTCTTAAACTTAATTTCTGATTGCATAGTTGTAACCAATAAACATTGATTTAAACAGATATGCTGAGTTTATCATTGATTCACCTCCCAACTCAGAGTTTTTCCATAAATCAAACTTATCTCAAGCTCCATGTCCTTTTTTGGTCCCACCCGTGACAATACTTTAACATTTAATAAAATTGTCAAAAATAACTATAAAAATAATTTTAAAAAATTAGTAAAATGTTCAGTATCTTATTAAGAACATAGTTCAAATTTTGGTTGTTAATTTTTATGTATATTTACATTGTTACACATGTGTGAATACCAAAAAACATGGTCCAAGTGTCCCACCCGTAACAATGGAATGGCCCATCTCTGGGTTATTTGTGGGGCATAGGAATTCATTCATTTCCCCCCCCCCAATAATATAGTCTGGCCCACCACATGGTCTGAGGGACAGTGGACCGGCCCCCTGCTGAAAAAGTTTGCTGACCCCTACTGTTACTTCTTCAGCTTCTGCCACCTCCTCCTCCCAGTCTTCGTTCCACCACCACACCCCAGGCACTGAGCCTTCTTCCCCAGGGGGTTCCCCGGCTGGTGCCTTCTCGGCATCCAGCCACTCCATGACATTCCCCTAGTGGTTCTGTGTTGATTGCCAGGAACCGCGCAGACTTGCCCAGAGAAGCCCTTGTTTCACTGGGAGAGTCTGCTGTGCGTCCTGCGAGAGATGCACAGTCGCTTTAGGAATTGCAGCAGACCATTACAAGACTCGAGCAGAATTAGCTTTTCTGTACTGCAGACTTTAATTAAAGTAGAGCACAGAAAACACGTATACTATATTCTGATCGCTTAATGGACCGTTTGCATCGTTCAGTAAAATCCATACAACCCATAAACCCTCTATGTCCATGACAAGATGGCTTATATTGTTTGTTTGCTTTATTTAAAGCTTAATTGAGGGTTTCTTATTCTTTTCCCCCTCCTGCTTTTGCTGCCTGTCTAAAGCTTAATTTGGACATCATAGTTTGGCAATGCAATAGCTCGACTCCATCTGAAGTTCCAGATCTGTGGGGTTTATAATGCATCTGCTTTCAGCTGTGGGACCTGTCTTGGCAGATAGGCTCGTAGCTCCTCCCCCTGTGACCCCATTCATCCTTTGGGTGCCAATTAAAGGGCCATCTCCTACTGCAAGCTTAATTTGCTACACAGGGGGGTGGAGGGAGGGAAGTGTTAATCCTGCCCAGCTGCAATATTCACAAAGATCGCATCCCCACCCTGGCAATTAGGCTTACAAAATGCTTTACATGCTTCCCCTCCCAGACTCATTCCTGGGGAGAACATGAGTGTGTGTCAGAGCACAGCTTTGGCACACTTCCTCTTGCATTGGCCCTGCCTACTACCAGCAAGCGGCCCCCAGAAAGCTGGCCAAGGTGAGAGCCAGTGTGGTATAGTGGTTAAGAGCGGTAGACTCGTAATCAGGTGAACCGGGTTCGCGTCTCCGCTCCTCCACAGCTGCTGGGTGATCTTGGGCTAGTCCAGGGGTCAGCAACCTTTATCAGCCATGCCATGGGCCGGTCCACCATCCCTCATACCATGTGGTGGGCCGGACTATATTTTGGGGGGGAAATTTTAATGAATTCCTATGCCCCACAAATAACCCAGAGATGCATTTTAAATAAAAGCACACATACTACTCATGTAAAAACACCAGGCAGACCCCACAAACAACCCAGAGATGCATTTTAAATAAAAGGACACATTCTACTCATGTAAAAACATGCTGACTCCCAGACAGTCAGTGGGCCGGATTGAGAAGGCGATTGGGCCGCATCTGGCCCACGGGCCTTAGGTTGCCTACTCCTGGGCTAGTCACCCTTCTTTGAAGTCTCTCAGCCCCACTCACCTCACAGAGTGTTTGTTGTGGGGGAAGAAGGGAAAGGAGAATGTTAGCCACTTTGAGACTCCTTTGGGGAGTGATAAAGCGGGATATCAAATCCAAACTCTTCTTCTTCTGCTTGCCCAACTCCCCAAAAGTCCCTCCCCTCTGTGCTTTCGGTCAGCTCTGATGCAGACTTCTGCGGGTCTTCTGCCTTGCTCTTCCCTCCATATCTAGTTGGGTTGTTTTTTTTTACACTCCGGTTTTCAGTAGTTTAAGTACGCTGAAAGATGTTTAAGCTCCTGTTAGTAACTACTATGGAATTATTCTTGGATAATCTTCATATAAGATTGCTCGCAGATGGATGAGTGTAATCCATTCTTTGGTTAATGGACCCAGATGCTCCCAGAGAAAGTTGCAAGCGAAATCCACACCAGCTTGCTTTTCAGTTTCTGCGTTTTTGTTTTGTAACAATGTTGGAGAGGGCATTGTGGGTCCAACTGAACAACAGCCGATGCCCTCCTTCCATTAGCTTGTGTAATACAACTTTCTCTCGTCTCCCCTCCTGCACCCTCCCCACACCTGCTCCAGAGGATTGGGGCAGCCCCCCCCAAAAAAAACAAAACCAGATTGAAGAGGTGTGCAGCTGGAGGTGGGGGCATTTCATTCCGCAAACAGAAACCCTCAGGTTGATGGAACAATTTGGTTGGATCCCACTCATGTTCCCCATGCCCAGTTTGAACAGCTACCACCTCTAAGGCTCGTCCATTGAAGGCATTGTTCCTCTGCTCTTCAGCTTAAGAGGCTTGCGGATCCATAACAGCCCCAGCCCTCAGCAGGGCCGTCTCATCCATTTTGAGCGCCCTGGACGCATGGGGGCACCGGAAGGATTGAGCCCACCGGCATACCCTTGGGGTCGGGTTGGGGAGGGGGGCGGCCGGGCGCTCGTGCGCCAGCGGTGCAGCTGCTGCCGCCCATGCCGGTCCCGGGCAGGCTACGAGCCAGCCGCCCTCGCCTCCCGTCCCGGGAGCACTGGAATGGCGCGCAGAGCCCCGCGCCGCTCCAGCGCCACGTCCCTCATCCCCTGCTCGCCCATCCCCCCTCCCGAGGGGCGGTGAGAGGGAGGCGGCAGAGAGACGGGACGCCTGGGGCGCCGGAGGGATCGCTGCGCCACAGCGGCCGATCTCCTTAAGACGGCCCTGGCCCTCAGGTCTGCAAAAGGAAGGAGGGAGGAGGAAGCTCAGGCAACCAGTTTTTAAAGCTGCCGTGTTCTTATAATGCCCAACTTCAGTGGGAAAAGTTCAGAGACAGCGGTGGCGAAGAGGCGAAAAGTTCTAGCAGAAAAGTTCAGCAGAATCAGTACAGTGGCCCTGGGTCCCTTTCTCTTCTGCCACCCGAAGATTTCACGGCAAGGCAGTTCTATCAGTAAGTCAATGTAAGGTGAGCCGTTTGGCTGTCCTCTTTTTCCCCCGCAGGGATCGATACAAACGAGCCCAATGCTGTGGTGATAGGGCTTGCTCCCGACCACTTCAATTACCAAATGATGAACAAAGCATTTCGGTAAGTCGGAATGACGTGACAAAGAGTTTCTTTGTAAGAAACGACTTCCTTTAGCCCCCACCAGGCAATTAACATTTGGCACAAGCTCAGTTTCTACCTGTCATAAAGCACGCCTCCAGATAACTTTATGAAGATACTGTCCCAAGGATTCTTTTTATGACTTGGGAGGACAACATAGCTTGGTGGTACCAGGTGGAATTCCTGCGTCTCCAGGGGCTTTCAGAGCACAATGAGTCACACTGTTGTCCTTCCAAGTAGGGAAGGACTTTGCTATCTGTTACGGCAGTGATGGGGAAACCTGAGGCTTAGAACCTCTCCACCGGGCCTTAGGGCTTTCCCCAGTCAACACACCCTCCCGGGGCATTTTTGCTAATAAATAATATAAAGAGAAGAGGCCCGACCAGAGAGGACTTTGCCAAGTGCTCTCTCAAACCAGGTGGCCTGAACTTTCCCTGCCCTTCTCAAATGACAGGGCATCCCGTTGGCCACTGTGAGAACAGGATGCTGGACTAGGTGAGCCATTGGCCTGATCCAGGAGGCTCCACTTATGTTCTTCTTTTCTCCCACCCCTTCCTTTCTCAAGACTGATCCTCGATGGCGCTCCCCTCATAGCTATACACAAAGCCAGGTATTACCAGAGGAAAGACGGCCTCGCTCTCGGCCCTGGACCTTTCGTCACGGGGCTGGAATATGCAGCCGACGTAGAAGCCACCGTGGTGGGGAAGCCCGAGCGGACGTTCTTCCTGGAAGCCTTGCGTGGTACCGGCTGCATGCCGGAGGAAGCCGTCATGATTGGCGATGTGAGTGCCTGGGCATGTTAACCCACCTTAAAGATGGAACCTCTCGCGGAGTGTCCGGGAACCAAGCAGGCCTAACATTTTTGTTCCCCTCTGCCTTGGCAGGACTGCAGGGATGACGTGGGAGGTGCACAGAATGCTGGGATGCTGGGAATACTGGTTAAGACTGGTAAGCACCATCTCACCATGCCTCTTGCTTGTCTGGGTGGAGGCTAGAGGGATGCATGCGTGTGCAGGATCTAGCCTATTGCAGAAAGGTAAAAGTTTTAAATGGGAAGATAGAGACACTCATATTTGGTAGGTGCTAAGGAAGAGCAAGGATGCGGGTGGCACTGTGGGTTAAACCACTGAGCCTAGGGCTTGCCAATCGGAAGGTCGGTGGTTCGAATCCCCATGACGGGGTGAGCTCCCGTTGCTCGGTTCCTGCTCCTGCCAACGTAGCAGTTCGAAAGCATGTCAAAATGCAAGTAGATAAATAGGTACCGCTCCAGCGGGAAGGTAAACAGTGTTTCCATGCGCTGCTCTGGTTCCCAGAAGCAGCTTAGTCATGCTGGCCACATGACCCGGAAGCTGTACGCTGGCTCCCTCGGCCAGTAAAGCGAGATGAGCGCCGCAACCCCAGAGTCGTCCGCGACTGGACCTAATGGTCAGGGTTCCATTTACCTTTACCTTTAAGCATGTCATAGGTTATCCTGTCATTGACTTTTATTATCCGTGCCATGGGCTACTTATTTATTTCACAAGATTTATATACCACCGGACAACTCAAAGTGGTTTGATTTTTTTTCTTTCTCAAAAAAGTTAAAAGAACCATCTAAAACATTCAAACAAATAATTAAAATCAACAATTAAGCTAAAAACCAGATTAAGACATATGGCAACACTCTACATATCTGGGGCAGGCTTGTCCAAATTGTTTTTAGAAGGTGCTGAAAAAAAGGGGCCTGCCTGATTTCAGTAGTCAAGGAGTTCCAAAGTGTGTGCTGCCACAAGAAAAGACAAGATTCCTTACAAGTGCAGAGCAAGTATCGCGGCACCTGTAACATCACCAGTTCTGCAGAGCAAAGAGGTCGAGTGGGCATAGTTGGGAACAGTTATAATGCGTAGATGCCGTTAATGTGTTATGCCAGCGCGAACCAGGTGTTGAGACGGAGCGTTTTCTCTCTGCTTTTGTTACAGGGAAATACCGAGAGAGGGATGAAGGCAAAATTACTCCTCCTCCGTACTTAACTTGCGAGAGCTTTCCACATGCCGTAGACCACATCCTCCGGAATCTCCTATAAAGAAGCCTGCAAGAGTTACACATCGCGTGCCAAAGGCTGAAACATCCGACGGCATCCTCAGCAGAGCCCAAGCAGACTTACTTGGGGGAGCTCTTGCTGGACGGCACCAAGCAGGGAGGATCACATTTGTATGCTCTCCCTGCAAGGGTAGCTTCCTGTGCATAGGAATCAGCATACCACAGAGAAGAGTCGTAGCCTGGCCTTCACCCTGCCTGGCATGCCAGCTTTCTTGTTTTTTTTCGCGGCAGGGAGAGCTCAAATAGATGTCCCCCTCCCCCCCTTGTCTGCTGTCTAGCGTGGCACCTTCCGCACTTTTACAGAATGCATAGCTCAGTTATTCCTGCGACATGACATTTGAACGGAAAAGGAGATAAACGCTAAGCCCACGCCTTGTTAAAAAACAGCGAGGCTTGAGTTGGACTGGCCTCTCTCTTCCCTTCCGCACTGATGCCACGAACAGGGGGATTCTTCTCAGGTGATGTTCCTGAGCTCTGCGTGATAAGTGTGTGTGTCAACAGTGCCGGTCAGTAACTGAGTTTGCATGTTTGCCAGAGTCCAAAAGCAGCCAAGGTTTGCTGTTCACCTAAACAAAGTTTTTGATAAATCCCAACATCAGCAACCACATTTAAACCACTTCATGGTAACGTGGTTTTTTATGGTAAACGGTACCATGAGCTATCATTTTACTGGAAGTCTAAATTGCAAAATATTGAGGGATTTTGTTTAGGTTACTTACCATGGCTAGCCACTTTCCTCCTCCTGATCCAATTAAATGCAGCCAGGCTGCATCTTAATTAGCGATTCTTAATTTAAAGCACTCCTACCATTCATAATCATATTCATGGCTGAACTTCTGCTAGCCCATTAATAGAGGCCGGGGTTGTTTTTCAATTTTCATGTACAAATTAGAACTACCAGGGCTTTACAGATGTTTTAATTAGGTGGGGTTATTAACAGGAATGGCTTGGAAACAGAGATCTGGTCCATAATGGCTTCTATAGACAATGAATTTCTGATGTTAGACTTCAGTGGGGGCCTATTAATTTGACAGTTGCAAGGTTTCATTGGGTTGGTGGAGTCCCCCACCCATTTCCTAACGGAGAGGGGAAATCCTAGGGAAACCACGGGGACAAATTCCCCACTTTTTATGGGGTTTTGTTAGTACAGCTGTAAAATGAAATTGCAATTTGAAGCAAGTCCCACCCTTGCCGCACATGTTAACGGCACCAAAATGAGCTAACTTTTGTAATGGCAGTAAATGGCTTTTCTGGACCATTTGCAAAACTAAGAATGAAGCCCTTTTTGTTTACTTTATAGTGCTCCTGAGTGTTAAATTATTAGACTGTAATTGTAGCGGTGCCTTTACTGAAAGAGCAGGTTTTCTTAATGAGCTACAGCTACATTCTCTTTTGGATGGAAATAATAATAATAATAATAATAATTTATTTGTACCCCGCCCATCTGGCTGGGTCTCCCCAGCCACTCTGGGCGGCTTCCACCAAACATTAAAATACATTTAAAATATCACAGTTTAAAAACTTCCCTAAACAGGGCTGCCTTCAGGTATTTTCTGAATGTCAGGTAGTTGTTTATTCCCTTGACTTCTGATGGGAGGGCGTTCCACAGGGCGGGCGCCACTACCGAGAAGGCCCTCCAGGACTGTAACGGAGACCGTAGCTGAGTGGAAAGAAGATTAGGAACGCTGGTCAGAGATTCATATAACAAAAGACGCAACAAAACACAACCGTTTAAAAAACAACTACCTGACTTTTAGAAGACATCTGAAGGCAGCCCTGTTTAGGGACGTTTTTAATGTTTAATGCTGTATTGTGTTTTTAATATTTGGTTGGGAGCTGCCCAGAGTGGCTGGGAAAACCCAGCCAGATGGGCGGGGTACAAATGAGGCATCATTAGCAAAAGCATGTTACGAGCGGTTTCGGGTTACGGCCGGACCTCCGGAACTGATTCAAGTTCGTAACCAGAGGTACCACTGTACTGGTATATTGCAATGTTCAGCTGGTTGATATATCACAATGTTGAAAGGCAGGTATCGGCCAGCCCTGGTTTATCATCAATAAATTTGCTGCTGCTGCTGTTGTTGCCCACCCTTCATCAGCAGGCCCCCAGGGCAGGTTACATCAATTTAAAAACCCGAATTAAAAGCAGTTAAGTCACATCAGTTTAGTGCAGGGGTCAGCAAACTTTTTCAGCAGGGGGCCGGTCCACTATCCCTCAGACCTTGTGGGGGGGGCGGACTATAGTTTGGGGGGGGAATGAACGAATTCCTATGCCCCACAAATAACCCAGAGATGCATTTTAAATAAAAGGACACATTCTACTCATGTAAAAACTGTCCGTGGGCCGGATTTAGAAGGTGATTGGGCTGCATCCGGCCCCCGGACCTTAGTTTGGGGACCCCTGGTTTAGTGGTTCCACAGCCTAGGGGCAATTTGACATGAAGATCATATGATCTAAAGGCCCTGCTATCCTCTTGGAAGAAGCACCTTTTGCGAGGGCAACGGGTCAACTTGTCAACTTTCATAGGAAAGCAGCTTGCAGGAAAGGGTTAAGCACCCCTAACCCGCCGCTGCTTCTCCCACAGCTGCTATGTTCAAAAACTCTTGGGAGGTTCTCCAGCTCTAAGGCTGCGTCATGTTTGGTCCCGAGACACAAGTGATCCCTTCACTTACGGGAAAATAATCTTTGAAAAGTCTACCTTACGATTCCCAATAAACTCAGGCAAGGGGTGAAACGGGATTCCAGAATGCATCCCTTAAAGAGGACCAGCAGTTTATTCTTCACCGTTGCAAGTCCTGCTCAACACCTGCTGCTTTTAATACAAGAATCCCTGAGAAGTCCAACTAACCACCATCTCTTCTGCTATTGCAAGTATTGTCCTTGTTCCTCTGAAGAGGGGAGCACCAGCAGCAAAATACTTGTGGTGTCAGTGTGCGGTGGATCCTAGGTGTCAGCGGGGATGCGTGTATGTCTGGCGGTGGATGTAAGAGGATATTGCGATTAAATGGATTTCGGGCATAAAATACAGTGCAAAAATGCTTCCTGTTGCCTATTAGTAAAGGCAGGAGAGGGGAGAGAGGCTCAACAAACAACTGGCAAGCCCCTCTCAGTTCTTAGAAAAAAAATTAGTGTGCACCTTTGAGAATGGATTGTTCTGTTTCTCTTGGAAAGGAAAAATAATATCCATTTTAATGTTAAGTATTCAGTCTCTGGCTCCCAGAAATTTGTTGGGATCTGGATGGTTGAAATCTTGACTTGCCGGAGGGTGGAGTTCAGACAGACTCAAATTCTTTTTGCCACTCGGTGTATTTTTGGCTCAAGTTCTTAGCAGAGGGCTTTGTGTGAGTGATGACATCCAGGAAGTCTTCAGTGGTGACTGTGTCCAGTTCAATTACAGGTAAGCTCCCGCTGTCTGCAGAAAGAAGAGCATGGACCAAAACACACAGACACACCATTTGTTCATGTTACTGTCCCAGCTGCCCTGTTGATAGCATATACGTTAACCAAAAGAAGAATGGGTGTAGATATTACTCAAGTCTCCCCTTGAAGAAGGAAGAAGCTGCGGGAGGTGGGGGAGAGAGTTGGTCAGATGATGGGCTTGAGGGGGGATGTAATACCTCGTCCTTATTTTGTGAGGGTGGGGTTTGTTGGAGGCATGTGGGGGGAGGTGACAGCACCTCTTTAGCAGCAAAAGGGAACGAGGGAGAAGGAAGTGAGGAAGTCCCCAGGAAAGTTGCTGGGCAGAGAGAGATGAGGTCTAGGCGAGAAGCAGCGCTTCTGACGACTTAGTTGGGTGTAACAGAGACTATCAATCCTATCTCCTCGACCCTAAATGGGTGTTGAAAGTTTTAAAATGGTGCCAGCCTTGACTAAATAAAATGTCTGCAAAAAGGCTTCTAGAAAAATTTATTCCGCTGCCCAGGTGAGGTGCAGAAGAGAGATCGCCATTTATTTTGGGCTCTACTGGCAATACAGCCTTGGGCTGTTGAAACTTCCTGACAATTGGGAAGTTTTTAATCTGTGACATTTGAATGTATTTTAATATTTGTTGGAAGCCGCCCAGAGTGGCTTGGGGGACCTAGCCAGATGGGCGGGATACAAATAATAATAATAATAATAATAATAATAATAATAATAATAATAATAATAATAATAATAATAAATAAATAAATAATGGGAGGGAGGGAGGGAGGTGGGACATACAGATGACCATGTCCTGGCTGAATACTCCTAGAAAGGGTCTGATGCTCCCTTGTTTACTTTTAAATTTATAAATGGTAGGATCTGAGCAGAGGATTTCCAGTAAAAGACGATAGTGAATTCGCCCGTTACCCTTTCAACTCGGCTTGCTTGGAACATGACAGCCTGGCTATCTGTAATGAAGACTCTCTCGAGGTTTCTCCAGGACAGCAGTGAAACTTCCCTCTGAGGTGCCAGGCCATCATATCAAAAGCTGCGATGTTTTTAGGAGCGCTTCGTAACAGGAAATAGAACACCCCGACTGCAGTTCGTCGCTGGAAGGTATCTAGTGCCTGGCTCCTCAGCACAGCACTCTCTGCAATAGCAGGTGAGTGCCTGTGCAGCTTGAACACTCAGAAAACTTATTTGCTTACTTGTTTTTATTCAATTTCCCTGCTGCCCTTCATTTGAGGATCACAGGGCAGCTTACAATATTGTTGGCCTCCATCTTTCTCGAGAGACGATAGAGTGGCACCCCCAGGGGTGCAATCAAACTGCTGTGTTAGCAGCACCAAAGTGACCTCCCTGGGATGAAAGCCTGGGCAGTGACAAGACCCGCCCCCCCCACCCCCCGGCCTTGCGGATGTGGTCCAAAAGGAAGCAGAGCAAGACATTTGGCACCAGCTTGACTGCAGGAGTTGCTGGAAGGAGGCGTACGATGTGCCATCCAACCGTCTTAGGGACTCCACTCCGGATTTGTGTAGGGCTTACTCCTTTTCCCAAAGATGTCCCACAAGGCAGTGGAGGTTTAGAACCACAGTTTTCCTTCTCCTAGATGGACTACCTTCCCAGAAACTGCCTTCTTGACCGTTGGACCCACTCTTGGTCCCGTCCGCTCAATCCACCAGAACTTGTCTTCGCATGCAGGTGAAGTCCCTAACTCACCGGGGGTTTGAGAGCCATCAGCTACCCTTCACCTGGTTTAGTCAAACCGGCCAGACAAAACCGTTCCCAGGTTGTGGCCGCCGTCGCATGGAGGCACAGGTGAGAGCCGAGAGCTGGTTTACAATATAAAAACGCAAAAAACACAGACGTACCTGGCTGATGGTTTTCAAGGGCAGTGAAGATTTTTCTCACGGGGCGCATAGCAGCTTCTTTGCAGACCAACTTGATGTCAGAACCAGAGTAGCCTTCCATCTCCTAATCAGTAAATTGGAAAGACAACAGTTCAGTCTCCAGGAACTTTCCAATGCAAATGGGTGTAAATGTAGCACTTCAAAGAACATGGGATGTTTCAGAAAGTGATTGAGGTCCAGAGGAACGCCCCTTCACAAGCATGTCCATTTAGAATATGGCTCCCCCCCCACTTTTATTTCCCCCCAATTCCTGCCCTAGAAGTGAAGGACGACCATCCATATCTCAGTACATGCTGCTCTTACTTGTCCAATCCCCAGCTCTTTTGCCTCTCATATGGCAGTTGCCCCGCTCACTGATGCCAGGCGGGTACTTCTGTTTCATCCCAGTATGCTTCCGAGCACAATTCAAAGTGCTGGTGCTGACTTTTAAAGCCCTAAACGGCCTTGGCCCAGTATACCTGAAGGAGCGTCTCCACCCCATCATTCAGCCTGGACACTGAGGTCCAGAGCCAAGGGCCTTCTGGCGGTTTCCTCCCTGCGAGAAGTGAGGCTATAGGGAACGAGGCAGAGGTCCTTCTCAGTAGTGGCGCCCGCCCTGTGGAACGCCCTCCCATCCGATGTCAAGGAAATAAACAACTATCTGACTTTTAGAAGGCATTTGAAGGCAGCCCTGTTTAGGGAAGTTTTTTATGTTTGATGTTTTATTGTGTTTTTAATATTCTGTTGGGAGCGGCCCAGAGTGGCTGGGGAAACCCAGCCAGAAGGGCGGGGTATTATTATTATTATTATTATTATTATTATTATTATTATTACCATTATCCTTTGCTTGCGAACCTCATTCCAAACAACCCAAAAGTAGCAGGCACGGAGGTTTCCAGACCAGTCTCCCAGCCGGGAGGAGGAACAAGCTCAGAGCCAAAATGAAACTGCGTCAGGTTGGCCCCCAAAACACGGCTCTTGGGGCAGTGGGCCTCCTTTATGTTGAGTCAGCTTGGCACATGCCCAGGTCTACTTACGATGCAGTGTGGTGTAGTGTTTGCAGAGAGCCAGTGTGGTGTAGTGGTTAAGAGCGGTAGACTCGTAATCTGGGGAACTGGGTTCGTGTCTCCGCTCCTCCACATGCAGCTGCTGGGTGACCTTGGGCTAGTCACACTTCTTTGAAGTCTCTCAGCCCCACTCACCTCACAGAGTGTTTGTTGAGGGGGAGGAAGGGAAAGGAGAATGTTAGCCGCTTTGAGACTCCTTTGGGTAGTGATAAAGCGGGCTATCAAAGCCAAACTCCTCCTCCTCCTCTTCTTCTTCTTCTTCTTCTTCTTCTTCTTCTTCTTCTTCTGTGTGTATATATGCCTTGCCCCCTGTGAGATGCAACCGTTAACAGTGATGGCTTCTCCTCACCTGACTGAGTAAGCTGTAGTCTAGCTCCGTCCTCAGTTGGACTCCACCGCTGTTGCTCACGGGAGGAAGCCAGTGCTGAACCATTGCCTGCCTTGCCTCTTTATTCGGGAGGTCCACCAGGATCCTCTTCTCGAGCCGGCGCAACATGGCATAATCCAGTTCCCTAGAGAAGGAAAGGGAAAGGGGGAGAATGGCCGTGTCTACGGGGGTCCATTTGCCATTTTCTGAAGTGTGGGCTGCGATCTCTAGGAAATCATGGGAAAGGGTGGAGAGGGATTGCAAGTATATATATAAAACACTGAGTGTTGAAATCACTTTGCACACATTATCTTGATCTTCTTACGATACATGATGAGGGGCTGGGGGTGAGAGTGGCTGAGAGAACATTCCTGCCCTCAGGCCGCCTGGTGAAATCAAGGCAGGGATGTGATTTAAAGTCTCCACAGATTCACAGCTGAACCACAGAGCTCCAGTAGTCTCCATTCCTTGATGTTTCAAAATCTACTTGGTGCCTTTGCACTCATGGGAGGGCTGCTTTTGATCCAGCGAGGAGGGGGCCTATTTTTTGCCAATCACACAGAAAGAACCTCCACCCTCCACCACCCCAAATCTCCTTGGGAGAGTTGGGTGATTCTCCAGAACAGAATGCAAGGTTTGCTGCAGGAAGAGGGACAGGGATGGCAAAAATCTCCTCTCCACGTTTTTCTGTTGGAAGAGTAAGAATCTGCTGGATCAAAAGCAGGGCCAGATGTAGGTTTGATGAGGCCCTAAGCTACTGAAGGTAATGGAGCCCTTTATATGTCCAACTGTCCTTTGTCAGCAACAAAGTTTTTGTGTTGAATATATGCTATATGGTAATTCATAGGAGCCTACACAACACAAAACTCTGTTGCTGTATGTAGGTTTTATTTTATTTGTTTTTTATCTTATATTTTGGAAATGCACATCCATTTTTTTCCCCTTAAAATTTTTTTGGGGGCCCCCAAGAGAGTGGGGCCCTAAGCCAGGCATGGGCAAGCTTGGCCCTCCAGATGTTTTGGGACTACAACTCCCATCATCCCTAGCTAACAGGACCAGTGGTCAGGGATGATGGGAAGTTTGCCCACGCCTGCCCTAAGCTATAGCTTGTTTAGCTTATACGTAAATCCGGCACTGATCAAAAGCCTTCCATGAGTGCAACAGCACCAACAGGACTTCCACCCAATATGCTAAGAAGAATCTGGATAGTACGTATTTTCAGCCATTCCACTAGATCTACGTGACATTAAAAAAACTGGAGGGTTTTATCCTCAAACTTTTAAAAGTCACCTTTTAATACCAATGAAATCCATCCTTGCCTATTTATAGAGCATATCTTTCCTGAGCACTGGATGTTTTAAGCACCTTAAGCGTTTCTTTGCTGAAACCCTTCTTTAGCTTAGCCATAGTAAATAACTTGGCCATCAAGCCCCTTTTTAAATATTAGCAGCTGGCTTGCGCCGGCATATGTTGCCTTCACGGAGGATTATGCACTCCTGCGGCAAGAACTGCAGGAGCCAAGTAAAAAGCTCCCAATTAATCTTTGAAGGCTTTAACCAAATATCAAGGCTTTTACTGCTCTGGGTCTAAGTAAAATCTTTATCTGTGTTTAGAGGCTCACGCAAATGTATTCAAAGCGTACTCTCCGGATCTCTTACCAGGGCAGGTTGGAAGCCGCTAAAACAAAGACAAGATCATCCGACCGGGCCAGGCCATCCATCTGCACCAATAATTCCGTTTTCATCCTCCGGCTTCCTTCGTGTTCACCGCTACCAAGATGTGGAAGATGGAGAAAGGGAAAGGCGGAGTCAGTGTTATTCCCCGGCCTTACATCCGGACCACTGCCGTTACAGAGGCAGGGACAAGCTCAGAAACACAAACCCATTCATGGGTTTTGCGTCTCCCTGTCTCACTCAACCCCCCCAATTCCAAGCGCGGTTAAGTTCCATGAGATAAAACCTAAGCATTATGTCCAAACTTCATGGCGATTAATGCCCAGAAGTTAATTCTGCAATGAATCCACTCATGTAAGAGCACTAAAACGAAAGGAAATGCACACTCTGGAGTTTTATCTTTGCATGCAGATTAATGCAAGAGGCACTGAGCAGATCCCAAAGCCACCATTTAGTGAGAAGGCTATTAAGTCTTAAGTTAGATCAGCCTGGATAATTACAGGGAACAGAAACGGGCCATAGTTCAGCGGCAGAATGCAAGCTTTGTACATTCCCGATAAATACCAGGCAATATGGACTTCTGGTCTGATCCAGAGTGTCTTACTCATCCTATATATCCTTGTATCAAACTATGGTGCAAACTAAAGAGAAGCTCTCCTGGGCAAGCTCTGCTGAAATGAATGGGAGCAGCCCAAAAAACACATCTCTAACCGTTTGCTACTCCCATTCAGCTGAATGTGGGACACGCAGGAGAGCTTCGCAGCAGATTTTGTCATTCTTCTGTACAGGCAGAGTCTGCATTCTGCAACTGGGCGACAGCCAATTTTACAGGTTTCCTTGGCGAGATCTTGCGCTCTGCTTGGAATGTGCTTGATGGTTGAAGTTACTTTATCATTTATTTATAAAAAATATTTATCTACCACTACATCATTGAGAATAACAAAGCCATTTACAATAGCATTTGTACATAATAAAAGTACATAAAAAATTTAAACCCAAGGCCGTCAAGCAACTATTATGGAAAGATGAATTCTGAATTGCCTGAAGAAGCCTGGTGGGATAGAAGGATTTTCGGCAGATGTTTAAAGGTTGGAACAGAAGGCACCTGCTGATTCACTGTTGGAAGAGTATTCCACAATACAGGGTCAATGACACACTAAAGGCTCCATTTTGATGCCAAATGAGCCTTGTCAGCATGGAAAATAACCAACACTTCTGCAGATGATCTCAGTAATTGAGCTAAGGTAAAAGGGTCTAGGCCAGGGTTTCCCAAACTTAGATCTCCAGCTGTTTTGGGACTACAAATCCCATCATCCCTGACCAATGGTCCTGCTACCAAGGGATGATGGGAGTTGTAGTCCGAAAAAAACATCTGGAAACCCAAGTTTGGGAAACCCTGATCTGGGCGGTCCTTAAGGTAACCCTGAATCTAAGTCGCTCAGGGATTTGTAGATTAATACAGAGACCTTGAACCTGGCTCAGAGGGAGAATGACTGTACGGACAGACGTTGGCTGGGGTGTAAAAGCAGGTGGGTGGACTAAAAGAGGGATGTGGAACCTGTAGCCCTTCAGATGCTGTGGGACTACAACTCCCATCATTCCTGGCCATTGGCCATGCTGGCTGGGACTGATGGAAGCTGCATTGCACCATCATCTGTAGGGCCACAGATCAGGGCTGGAGAAGGGCAAGGCCCAGGGAGAATCCTAAGAGCTGGATAAAGAGACCTAGAGGTTTCATCTGGACCTGGGCCTCAGGTTCCCCACCCCTGACATAAACTCACATGCTTGCTGATTACTCTTATATTCCAGCTTTCCTCTGGGAGCTCAGAACAAGAGTATACTAGGTAGCCTCCCATTCAGGCAGACAAAGATCAGACGCAAGCATGCTTAACCCAGGGGGAAGGCTAAGTAGCTTAAGTCACAGACCTACTGGCACAAACAGATTTGGCTTTCCAAACATACTGCATTTGTAGGGATGTTTAGAGTCAGAAGTGGAAGAGCGAGATATACGGAAGGGAAAACGGATTTTTCTTGCAGTTAGCAAGGTAGGTTTATTTCTAAGCCATTCGGGAAGAGGATCTGCCTTACGGAAAACAGTCGGCAAAGGGGTATCCCCCCCTTGAACGTTTGTTACCCTGGGACTGTGCCTCGTTGGCTCATGACGGACTCCAGCTCATCCAGGAAGATTGTGGAGGGGGCATGGTAGCGGGCAAGTTCAAATAACACCTGTCCAAAAAGAAAGGGGGAGGGAGGGAGAGACAGCTCAAGTCAGGAGGGAGAAATCTCCCCAGTGCCATGCTCTTGCGCAACTTCAGCTACTGAGGATCACAAGCGGGGAGAGCGCTGTGAAACATGGACCACTTATAAACGCCATCTCCAACTCCTCGAAAGATTCCATCAATGATGTCGCCGGAAATTTTTACACATCACTTGGGAAGACAGGCGAAATAATGCCAGTGTACTGGAAGAAGCAAAGATCACCTGTGTCGAAGTGATGATTCTCCAACGTGAACTTCGTTGGACTGGTCATGTTGTGCAGATGCCTGATTATCGTATTCCAAAACAACTACTCTACTCCGAATTTAGAAATGGAAAGCATAATGCTGGTGGTCAACAAAAGAGGTTTAAAGACTCTCTCAAGGCAAATCTTTAAAAATGCAGTATAAATACCGACAACTGGGTAACACTGGCCTGCGAGTGCTCCAGTTGAAGAACAGCCTTTACCAAAGGTGTCATGGGCTTTGAAGACGCTCAAACTCAGGATGCAAAGGAGAAATGTGCTAAGAGGAAGGCACGCTTGGCAAACCCTCACCGTGATCAACTCCTGCCCGGAAAACTACGTCCCCACTGTGGAAGGATGTGCAGATCCAGAAATGGCCTCCGCAGTCACTTACAGCCTCTCTGTTAAGACTGTGCTGATGGAAGACAATCTTACTTGGCTATGAGTGATTGCCGAATAAAGAAAGAAAGAAAGTTGCACCCAGGTCCCTTAGGCATCTGACTGGCCACTGTGAGAACAGTATGCTGGGCTAGATGGGCCCTTGGACTGATCCAGCTCTTTTTACGTTCTTACTCTGCTTAAAAACCTCCAAGGTTCATAGCATTGCTATGTTCTTCCTGCACATTCGTCTTTAACCCATATTTATGATTATTCCATTCACTGCAGGCCATTTAGATCAACACCTTTGTTTTGGATAAAAACTGATTTATGTCAAACACATGAAGTCCTTTTCCCCGGGCTCAGGCTTCATTTGCTTTCACTGCAGACAGGCCCGTCTTAGAGGGATCTGCCGCCCTGGCGCAGCGATCCCTCGGCGCCCCCAGCCTGCCGCCTCTCCGCCCGCCTCCCTCCCGCGCTGGCCGCCCCTCGGGAGGGGAGGTGGGCGAGCGGGGGATGAGAGGCGTGGCGTTGGAGCGGGCACCCGCGCTCCGGCGGGCGGAGGATGAGGGGCGGACGGACGGGCGCTCGCGCACCGGCGGGAGGGCGGGCTGCAAGCCGGCGGGGGGGGGGGGCGGGCGGCAAGCCGGTCGCCCTCGCCTCCCAGAGCCCCAGCTGGAGTGCTGGAAGGTCGCGCAAAGCCCTGCGCCGCTCCAGCTGGGGCTCCGGGAGGCGAGGGCGGGCGGCTTACAGCCCGCCCGCCCGCCGGCGTGCGAGTGCCCGCCTGCCCATGGGGGCGGGGGCGGGTTGGGGAGGGGGAGCCCGGTATGCCGGCGGGCTCACGGGGGCGCCCCTGGGGTGCCCTGCGCCCTGGCGCGCCGCGCCACCGGCCTCTATGGATGAGACGGCTCTGACTGCAGATATATTTTAGAAACACTAAACTAATGGCAACTTCCAAGTGTGGGCTGGAATAGAGCCAAATGCTGTACATTTTTGATGCAGTTGGACTGCAGTGAATGATTATGTTCACTTACTCATATTCTGTCATTATGATCTTATGATCCATTCAGAGAATTGAGAGTACAGAGTTAATAAAATAAAAGGCTGCACTTGTTTTGTTTTCTGCCATGGGCTCTGACAGAGAGAGAGAAGGGAAGGCAGATGCCACAAGGCTAGTTGGAGAAAACATCTGAAACGCTGCCTTGCTTTGGTAGGCCGAACCACTTCTTAAATCGGAACAGCTTATAAAAGAGGAGAGAAAGAGCAAACACACACAAATAATCCTGTCTTTGCATTTTAAATCTTTTCTCCTAAATCCTACCCAAGTATATGGAGAATAATAGGATAGAAGGAAATTATTCCAGAAAGGGATTCTGGGCAAATCCTAAAAGAGCACCAAGGATTAAAACATTCCCCTTTTATGTATTGTTGCTCCATATATATATATATTTAAAAACATAAATGCAAGTTAGAATAAAGTTGGGTTGGCTGGACTAAATAGCTTCTGTTTTCCTGATCAAAACACAACGTGGATAATCCCACGTATTACACAAAATGAGATTTTTGTTGGCTTTTCTTTTTAAACGAAGGATGATGGCTTATTTTTCTCCACAAACAGAATTCTTAAGGAGAGGTAAAACCCAATATCCTGTCACTTTTAGCATCATGTGTTCTTGCTTTCCTTGCTTAAAAAGATGACTGCATTCAAACTCCATTCTGACGCAAACTGCAGCGTGGGTCTGAAGTTGCAGCTTTAATCTTTGCCGTTAATGGAACCACGTACTGTGAGCCCATTTCACTGCTGCAGCCAGATGAATCAAAGAATCATAGAGTTGGAAGAGACCACAAGGGCCATCCAGTCCAACCCCCTGCTAAGCAGGAAACACCACCAAACCATTCCTGACAGATGGCTGTCAAGCCTCCGCTTAAAGACCTCCAAAGAAGGAGACTCCACCACACTCCTTGGCAGCAAATTCCACTGTCGAACAGCTCTCACTGTCAGGAAGTTCTTCCTAATGTTTAGGTGGAATCTTCTTTCTTGTAGTTTGAATCCATTGCTCCGTGTCCGCTTCTCTGGAGCAGCAGAAAACAACCTTTCTCCCTCCTCCATATGACATCCTTTTATATATTTGAACATGGCTATCATATCACCCCTTAACCTTCTCTTCTCCAGGCTAAACATACCCAGCTCCCTAAGCCGTTCCTCATAAGGCATTGTTTCCAGGCCTTTGACCATTTTGGTTGCCCTCCTCTGGACACGTTTCAGCTTGTCGGTATCCTTCTTGAACTGTGGTACCCAGAATTGCATTGGCCTTTTTTAGCTGCTGCATCACACTGTTGACTCATGTCAAGTTTATGGTCTACCAAGACTCCTAGATCCTTTTCACATGTACTGCTCTCAAGCCAGGTGTCACCCATCCTGTATTTGTGCCTTTTGGGTTTGTTTGTTTTTGCCCAAGTGTAGTACTTTACATTTCTCCTTGTTAAAATTCATCTTGTTTGCTTTGGCCCAGTTGTCTAATCTGTTAAGGTCATTTTGAAGTGTGATCATGTCCTCTGGGGTATTAGCCACCCCTCCCAATTTGGTGTCATCTGCAAACTTGATCAGGATGCCCTCAAGCCCATCATCCAAGTCATTGATAAAGATGTTGAATAGACTGGGCCCAAGACAGAACCCTGTGGCACCCCACTAGTCACTTCTCTCCAGGATGAAGAGGAGCCATTGATGAGCACCCTTTGGGTTCAGTCAGTCAGATTATAGACAGATGATTACAGACGGATTCTGCATTTACACACCAGTACAGAAAGATAAAGGCCAGATAACCCATCATACTAAGAAACAAAGGTGTCATTTAATAATAAAAACACTTAGTCCTTAGAACTCCAATGACCGGCTTAGCAGTATGCGATCAGTGCGTTAGCAAACCCTTGGTAAAATCTCCAAAGTGGATCTCTTCTTTGGCTTATCATTGCCCTCCCCATAACTAGCAGAACTAGTGGGGTGCAGCACTCATCTCTGCTTTCAGGCCGAGGGAGCCGGCATTTGTCCATAGACAGCTTTCCGGGTCATGTGGCCAGCATGACTAAACCGCTTCTGGTGCAACGGGACACTGTGACGGAAGCCAGAGCGCTCGGAAATGCTATTTACCTTCCCGCCACAGCAGTACCTATTTATCTACTTGCACTGGCGTGCTTTCAAACTGCTAGGTTGGCAGAAGCTGGGACAGAGCAACGGGAGTTCTCCCCGTCACGCGGATTCGAACCACCAACGTTCTGATCAGCAAGCCCAAGAGGCTCAGTGGTTTAGACCTCAGTGCCACCCACATCCTGATATAGATGATACAGATATAGATATACAGACACAGATCTAGGTGGACCTCACCCTGATCTGGAAAGGAAACTCTTGCCTAAGACAAACTGAAGACAAACTCTTGCCTAAGATTTCCCCAAGACAAACTGAAGACTCGGGATCACTTAAATTAGGCTAGCTATACCTTCCCTGTTCCAGAAAATGAACTCATGTTTGAATGGTGCAAATCAAGAGTTGGGCCATGGGGCTTCTAGAAAAGAAAGGAGGGGAGGGGGGGGAGAATATGTCCATTCCTGCATTAGGCCACGTCACTCAAGGATTCTCTGCCAAACACTGTGGATTTCTGCCAGGGCATGAGGAAAACAGAAGGTGCTCTTACTCTCACAAGCTTTTCTGAATCCCCCCTCCATTTGCTGACGATGGTGGATGCCGAGATGTTGAAGAAGGTTGTGTTGCATTCAGTGGCAACAGCTTTGGCTAGCAAAGTCTTCCCAGTACCTACAAGGTGCAGAAAAATAAGTCAGCACTCAGTCTCGACACAGGTGCTCCTCAACATTTCTCCCCGCTGAGGAACTGTGCAAGCCTTTTATCCCCACAATAAATGATTCCCCTGAGCTATTTGGTCAAAAGAGGCGTACCTCCGTTAAAAAAAACCCCCATTAATCATCTGAAAGGAGTTTGAAAAAGCGAAATAATTTATCAGCAGTGACATTTCCGTAACAACCACTCGACCAGCATTCAAGCAAGTGTTAGCTGGGAAGAAAACCTTGTCTTTCTATCTTAACACTATCATTCGGGTTTGGGAGAAATAATATTCTCCCAGGAATGGATGGACTAGAGATAGGAAGAAAGGGTACTATTGAGATTGTATGTAGCAGTTAAGTCACAGACCTACATTCATTGTGTAAAATAAATCCTCCCAAAACAGATGCAGTGGCCATTTAGTTAACCATTCTGTCAAAAACACTCCCAGTTTTGGAGCAGTTTTGCAAGGTGTCAGGAAACCGCCCTCGCCGGAGCTGGAAGCGGTCCCGGGGCTTTTTCAGTATCGGGAACCCCCGTCTCCGCTGAGCAGCTCGTCATCTTTCCCCAGTGGAGTAAGCGATCACTCCACTGTGGGGAGGGGGAGATGGAGGCAGGAAGTGGGCGCAGGGGCTGTGGCAGGGATGGAGAGCCTCTGCGCCAAGCGGGAAGAGGGGGAGGGGGACCCTTTCCGTCACCCCGTTTTAGCAGGGAGGAAGGACGTAGAGGTGGGAGGCGGGGGTTCAGGATCCCGCGCCTTTTATGTTGGGCAAAGAACCGGAAACGGGCATTCCCGGACTCTGCAGAAGGATGAGCTGGACGTCTTTATTTTTGCTCCACTGTAAATATCTGCACAATAAAGAACTTAGTGTTTAGAAGTTCTGCGTTTGGCTGATTTCTCATGAGCAACCACTGAAACTCTTTACAAAAGGGATTCACAGGTGGTGGGTTTGTTTTTGTTTTTTTAAAGGCAGCATATAGAGACATATCTCTTTAAAACCTTTTCCTTTTTAAATGGAGAACAGCTCCTCTGCAGCAAGAGGGAATGCCAGAGTGTCAGAAATGGAAGCTGATCTTGCATTCATCTCACAAGATATGCAAGACTGCAAGAGAATTTATGTGGCCAGGTCCACACCGTGGATGTGAGCAATATTGGAAAATGTTATGTCTGGAGTTCATTCACAAACTGTAGTTATGCAGACAGTACCTGGGGGCCCGTAGAGCAATAGTCCTTTCCATGGAGAGAGGATGCCAGTAAACAGTTGTGGATACTAAGCAGAGAAAAATAATATCAGGATTAAATAATAATAACAATTCTTGGGAGTCAAACTGCAATTTTTGCACCCAAATGACCACCATCCCAATATGCTGATTTCACAACTGTTCACCTGTAGACCACATGAATGATGGGGGCAGTTTGCAACTGAACGCCATGTGTAACTGACACAGGGAAGACATGCAATAAACCCGAGGCAAAATAGCAACTTCTTGCAGATTCTGCTTTGCAGACTTCCAGCTTCACCAAAGCATGAGAGAGAAGAAAGGTCTGTTTTTCAGGCATATCCTTGGGCATGTCCAAAGGTATTGTAAGCAACAGTGGGGTGTTTGGGGGTGGAGACGGGGCAGTTTATCATTCATTACAGTCATCCAACAAATACTCTGCAGTTCTGTGACTTAATCTATGACCAGTGATGGCTCACTGTAATGTTTATTAGGGCTGGGATAGCACAGTCGGTAGAGCATGAGACTCTTAATCTCAGGGCCGTGGGTTCAAGCCCCACGTTGGGCAAAAACATTCCTGCATTTCAGGGGGTTGCACTAGATGACGCTTGTGGTCCCTCCCAACTCTGATTTAAATACTGAAGATCTGTGTTTTGAGGAGACAATGAAGCTGTCTAATGCATGATCAGGACATTCATCCATTTAGGCCAGCACAGCCTACTCTGGTGGGCAGCATCTCTCTAAAGTCTCAGACGGAGGAATGTCTCTACTGTCTGAAACACTGAAAAGACACTGCCAGTGAGATGAATACCGACTCCAAAAAACACAACTGCTTATACATCCACCTAGCCTAGTACTGTCTACTCTGACTGGCAGAGGCTCTCCAGGGTCTCATGAAAGGGTCTCTGTGATTACCAGTTCCTAATGCTTTTTAATCAGAAATGCCAAGGTCTGAAGCTTGGACCTTCTGCATGCAGAGCGACAGCCGACCCAGGTAAAGGGGGGTCTGGGCCTACACCCCAAGAAGGGAAAGCTGCAGCCAAACTCCTGCACCACAGCAGCGCTGGAATGAAGCTGAATTCTGGCAGGCAGGGAGTAGAAGGCACTGAAATGCCAGTAAACTTCAGAGATAGCTCAACCAAGGGAACTCTATCTGACGCTCATTCCTCATTCCATGTCTGGCCCGATTTGGCTCCCTAGCCCCCTCTGAAAAATCAGTGCTAGAAACAGAGATATGAAAGCTAGGAGCTTAAATGGCACCTAGGTTATGGGCGCAACAACGAAATGTCTAGGTATGCTTTTTATAACAAGAATACAAAGCTGAAAATGAATGAAATGCAGCTAAAATATTATGTTCATTTTTCACATAGTCTAGTCCTTCCCCTGCCTACCCCCCTCCTATTTTTAAGAGGGCCTCTTCTCCAGTCTTAAAAGAGTAGCTGGAAGTGGGGAGGCAGAAAAAAGCTCCTTGTTTCCTTTCCTTTCCTTCCACTCTGCAGTTTTAATTTGAAATCTTAGGCGCAGTACTGCGCCCAGAGCTCAGAAACTGCTCACGTTGCAACATGCGCCTAGAACAATGGGAGTTTCGAATACTGCTGAGAAGTTGACACTTTCAAGATCAGGAGTGCCAATCCGGAGAGAAAGAAACTTTCAAAACAGGTTCCCTTACCCTGATTGGGTACACAACAGCTTCCTTGACCAACCGCTTGGCTGCATCGAGGCCAATGATATCGTCCCACTTTACATTCGGGTTGTGGAGGTAGATATCCTGCAAGACATTGTTTGGTCTTCTTAAAAGGCAGGGCTCCGGCTTCCCTGTACAGTCAGGGAAACATCGGTGCAGCAAAATAAGCTCCGTTATGCCAGGGCATAAAAACAAAACAGTACCCACAGAAAGAGACAGTTTGCTTTGCAGTGTTTCTCAGTCGGTCCCCAGCCTGTTGTTGGACTACAACTCCCATCATCCCTTACTAGCAGGGCCAGTGGTCAGGGATGATGGGAGTTGTAGTCCAAAAACAGCTGGGGACCCAAGCCTGAGAAACACTGGCAGAGGGAATATGCACAAAATTGTTATTGCCACGGAGGACTAAAAATTCTGAACATGCTCACTTAAGAGACAATCCCACTGAAATTGACTGTTCCTGCAGAGCAACTAGGCTTAGGGCTGCAGAGTGGGAGTCTTATGATGGGGTGGGCACAATGTACCCTAAGTGAAGGCCTCTAAGTACAGTGGTACCTTGGTTCTCAAACGCCTTGGTTCCCAAACCCGGAAAACCCGGAAGTAAGCATTCTGGTTTTCGAACATTTTTCGGAAGCCAAACATCCGATGTAGCTGTCAGCTATTGTTTCTGGGGCGCCTGCACCAATCAGAAGCTGCGCCTTGGTTTTCAAACATATCAGAAGTCAAATGGACTTCCAGAATGGATTAAACTTCTGTTTTTGCTATTTATTTTGCGTTTTGGTTTGTGAGGCTGTTTTGGTTAATCTGTTTTTGTGACTGTGTGGGACCCAGTTCAGCTACTGACTGATTGATTGTGTGACTGCAGAAATGGATAAAAAGCCCCCCATCCAAACAATGACTATTATCTGTGCAGGTAAGAAAAAAAAATATTTTAACTTTAATCATCTACAATACTGACTTGTTTATTTTATAGTACAGAACATTGATTATTGCTTTCCTTTTCTGGATCAATGGTCTCATTAGATAGTAAAATTCATGTTAAATTGCTGCTTTAGGGGTTGTTTTTAAAAGTCTGGAACCGATTAATCCGTTTTGCATTGCTTTTTATGGGAAAGCGCGCCTTGGTTTTGGAACGCTTTGGTTTTGGAATGGACTTCCGGAATGGATTAAGTTTGAGAACCAAGGTACCACTGTATATGTAAAGGTCTGCTCTTCCCTGCCACCCCTCCCAGCAGCTCCTTGCTGTGCATCAATGAGACATTTTGAGGAGGGGATGCTTGAACTAGGTTGCTGTAAAGGTAAAGAGACCCCTGACCATTAGGTCCAGTTGCGGACGACTCTGGGGTTGCGGCACTCATCTCGCTTTACTGGGAGAGGGAGCTGGCCTACAGCTTCCGGGTCATGTGGCCAGCATGACTAAGCCACTTCTGGCGAACCAGAGCCGCGCACGGAAATGCTGTTTACCTTCCCGCCGGAGCGGTACCTATTTATCTACTTGCACTTTGACGTTCTTTCGAACTGCTAGGTTGGCAGAAGCTGGGACAGAGCAACGGGAGTTCTCCCCGTCACGGGGATTCGAACCGCCGACCTTCTGATCGGCAAGCCCTAGGCTCTGTGGTTTAGACCACAGCGCCACCCGCGTTTGCTGTAGAACTAGTTTGCTGTAGAAAGTTAAAATTTTCACTTGTTGCTTCGCCCATTTTCACCTCTAGCCCCACCCCAGCCCCAGAAAGCTGCCCAGATGTGAATGAAGCCCTCAACCTGAAAAGGGTTCCCCACCCCTTCCGCAGAGCATCTAGTCTCGCCTCCTGTGCATACACAGAGAGCACAACCCAGCAGGGAAGTCTCTTGCAGGGACCCCACTGCAGTGGGTGGAAGCTGTACAAGAAGAGCGAAGGTTGCGGCTTCCACAAGGGACTTTCCTGCTGGGCCGTGCCCTGAATGTGGTTATTCATAGACTTTCCTCCTGTTCCCCTATGCTGACGTCAGGTACAGAAATGCGGAAAAGCGGAGGATTAATTCTTTGACCGACTAGGCTCAGCATATACTCCAGGACTGAAAAGAAACAAGGTTCGGTCTTACCCTGCTCACAACTGTCGCAAGTTCTCTCATTTCACCAGTCATCCCAATAAAGGCACCCAGAGGTTTTAATAACCGTTCCTACAAAAAAGACACATGTACACGCAATCTATATACAGTATAGCAGGCATGTCCAATAGGTCGGTCACGGGGGTGTCCCAGGTTGATCGCGGCATGAAGTACAGCAGGCATAGGCAAACTCGGCCCTCCAGATGTTTTGGGACTACAACTCCCATGATCCGTAGCTAACAGGACTAGTGGTCAGGGACGATGGGAGTTGTAGTCCCAAAATATATGGAGGGCTGAGTTTGCCTATGCCTGAAGTACAAGAACAACAAGAACAACTTTGGTCAACCCTCCCCTCCCCCAAAAAAGCTCAACAACTCCTGGCAATGACAATGGGTAGATCACAGCCGGTCTTTTTATACTGTGAGTAGATTGCAGTCTCTAGGAAGTTGGACGTGCCTGAAATATACCATGCAAAAAAATATTGTTTCAGTTATTTTGAGGAGCTGCAAAACTTTAAATTAAGTATGTGAGTTTTAAATATGCAATGCCATTTTTGGAATACTTTTTTCATATTAAGTCCTGTTCAAGCTGTCTTCCCCAGCCCCAGCTCTATCCCTGTGCAAATACAGCGT
Source organism: Lacerta agilis (assembly GCF_009819535.1). NCBI lineage: Eukaryota > Metazoa > Chordata > Lepidosauria > Squamata > Lacertidae > Lacerta > Lacerta agilis. The sequence goes on along the minus strand of NC_046322.1, from coordinate 8,923,382 downwards.
TTTCCAGTCCTCATGCTCTCCCCACACAGTTCCACCAAATATACAAGGTAAAGTCCAATTTGGGAGATACTGTGGATAGGAGGAGATACTGCATCCTATCCAGGATCTAAGGTGCTATTGTGTTTGAACAGCCAAAAGAACTTCCAGTTTGGACGTCACCATCTATGCATGTTGAGGAGAGGAGAGAGGATGATACATGCAAGTCCAAAGGCCACTCCAAAAGACTTTTCTTCCCACTTGGATTTACCAGATTCTTATTGTCAGTTTGCATTTCTTAGTGCAGAAAGCATTGATCTGATGTGTAGAGATCTTTTCTATTCTGATTAATACAAGAGGATTCTAGAAGCTAGTAGAAGCTTCTGTGTGTGAGAGAAGCAGGCAGAAGGGTTATGAGTTGTTTGGGTTACACCTTCTGGAAGCTGAGTACAGCTGGTTTGAACTGGTTCTCTTATCTCTATTCTGCTGATTATAAATATTGGCCAGGAGGAGCCTGGGTCTCACTTTCTCTTTCTGACTCTCTTTTGTTCTGGGTGCTGTTCTGTACATAGTATGCTTAGTGTTAAGATTTTAGACTTATTATGAGTTCTTGTTAAGTTTTATTGTAAGTGCTGCAACTGGATCTCTTATGGACTGTGCCATTCCTGATTGCATTTGGCTTCGTGACCATTCTGCTTGTTTGCCTTCAGCACCAGTAAAAGCTATGCTGGATGAAGTACTATTGCCTCTGGTCTATTTTGGGGGACTCTGCAACGTGTTTTAAGTTTTTCCTCCACACGTATGAGACACTTACTACTTCTCAACTTTTATTTTACCAGGTGGAAAGAACATCACTCACCGAAGGATCTGGATTGCAGTTAAGGCTGTTCACAGCAATTTCATTTGATGCTCCTTTGATAGCATCCTGGATCATCCCACGAAAATCGATGATTTGGCCCTACAGGAGAAATAAATAGTGTTTACCGGACCCTGGAGCCCATGGCAGGTCTTCAGCCTGGAACACAAGAGATGCTGGACAGGGAACCAAAGTGTAAGAAGCCAGACCAGTAGGGAAGCCACTGGAACAACGGGTGGAGGTGGGGCTGCCCCAAACCATCTGTAGGGCACCAATTTAGGGAAGGCTGCTGTAAGGCATCCATAGGTTTCCACCTTCAGACACCCAAACACTCTTACTGTATAGTAACAATCCATGCATGCTCTGAGGCTTCTGACTAACCCTCCTAGGATGAGTGCCTTCTCCACTTCCTTTCTGGATTGCAGACACGTTTAAACCAAACTCAGATGGCACTCGGGCAAAAGCGTCTTCACTCTCCTACAGAAAACAAACACAAACACAGACCAATTTTGAAATTACAAGAGGTTTCCAAGCAGGCATGTTTGAGAAACGCCCACAATTCTCTGTGCTTGGCATCCCCAGCGCAACCAATGGGTTCTATTGGGGTTTGTAACATCCACGATGGTTGCCGCTAGCACACAACGGTGCTGATCTCTGCCTTTGCTTCCTGTTGAGCACAGGGCAGGAAATGAGAAAATGCAGCAATGCTCAATATTCAACTTTGCTCAGTAAGATACCCCTGAAGAGCAGGGAGGAGGCAGCTGAAAATAATCACTCTGGCTTGTTTTGCCTGTGGTGTGGAAGCAGCAAGGGCAGGGGAACCTTTTGGGCAATGTGGGTCAGCACACTGCTTGTTCGCACTGAACCATGGTTTGTTTTAAACTATGGTTTAATGTGACGTGCAAACCAGCCATTATTGCCACAGATACAAGTTTAGCAGCAGTAACTCTTGAAACTGATCTAGCTCCATACACTTTTCTCTCTCTTTTCATCCAAGCCAGGTTAACCAACAATCTCAGAATAGTTTTGGAATACAGAGAGTATATCTATAGTAGAAACACATATTGGTTATAGTCTAGTTTAACTGTAGTAATGGCAATCCCCAAAGAACCTCCCTTCCAATTATGCAAATATATTCACATATTCTCACTCTCTCTGTAAATGAAAATATATCAAGGCTCCCTAATCCGTAATTGTTTTTTCCAATAAAGAACAAAAAGCTGTCATTTAGAAAACACTGTGTATACAGCTTGTCCATTTCATTTCTATACACCATCTCTTTTAGCTTACTCATATGAGCAATTTCTAATGATTTAAATAACCATTCCCCAACAGATGGGACAATAGAGCTTTTCCAATATTGGGCAAGAACAACCCTTGCTGCAATTAAGAGATAAATAATCAAGTTTTCACTTCCTTTGTTATGGCATATCTTGTATACAATCCAGCAACATATTTAAGGCATCCAGTCTAGTCTTACTCCAGTTATCTGGTTGCTTGTTTGAAATGCTTACACCCAATAAGCTTCGGGAGTTGTAATTTGGTGAGGATATGGGCAATTATCTGTCTACAAAGCTGTTGCCATCCTTCCAGCACTTGTTCCCAAAGTTTGCTGGGGAGACGGAATGTCTATTAAGCAGATTTCAGTCTGTGGTTGTCCCAGGATGTCCAAAGTTTTAATCATCCTTCTACCTCCCCAATACTTTTAGACAAAACCTCCTATAAAGGTTTTAGCAGCCCCAGTAATCTACCGGTTGCTGTATCCTATTGCTAAGCGCACTGCACTCCCCAAATTTACAAAACGGGGGCGGGAGGAGGATATAAAAAAGGAATCTCAACCTCTTTAGGACTATCCTTGATGGAATGTTTTGGCTCGACTGTCCTACGAGAAATACTTTTCGAAAGTGGCCTCTGATTTGCCGGGTGAATCTTAGGAAGATTTCGACATGTGCTGCTTGTTGCCCTAGAACAAAAAAAAAAAAAAGGAAAAGCTTTCAGGAAGGGTCAAGTTTACAACCTGTCTTGATATGGTGAAGGACTGAAGTTAAGGATGGGATTTCCCCATTTAACTCCTGGCACTCCTGGCAGGCCACACCCCCTCTCCCAGTTCAAGCTCCACCCTCTCCCTGGGCACCCACCCTTCAGTACATGGGTAGGCAACCTAAGGCCCGGGGGCTGGATCCGGCCCAATCGCCTTCTAAATACGGCCCATGGGTGGTCCAGGAATCAGCGTGTTTTCACATTAGTGGAATGTGTGCTTTTATTTAAAATGCATCTCTGGGTTATTTGTGGGGCATAGGAATTTGTTCATTATTTTTTTTCAAAATATAGTCCAGCCCCTCACAAGGTCTGAGGGACAGTGGACCGGCCCCCTGCTGAAAAAGTTTGCTGACCCCTGCTCCAGTACATGCGAGACCCTGACAGACTGGAATGGGCTCTTTTCATACTCAGTGCAAGACACTTTGTGATGTGGTTAAGCGCGAGAAGTGTGTGTGTGTGTGTGTGTGTGTGTGTGTGTTGGCACTATGACTGTCTGTGCCTCTGCCAAGGGTCTGTCCTATGCTAAAAAGGTGCAATTTTGTGTTTGGCACCACCCACTTTAGGTCTGGCCCTGCCCACTCCTGGAATGCACCCATCAGGAATAAATAATGTTGTGATTGCATGGCTAAGAAAAATCTTTTTTACTACCAATGGTGTCCTCATGGCAGCCATTTCTCTTACCTTTTTTGTTTCCCTCCAACTCTTGATTTGTTGTCTGCTGTTTGTTGGCGGGAAAGAGAAGAGAGAGAGAACTTGCCTTTCTTTTAAATAAAATAATGTATATAGTCGAGAGCCACAATTCAGCCACAAAGTTAAGCATGCTGAAGCTTGCCCAGCACAGTGATCTACTCTTTGCTCTGACACAAGTTGTTCTTTCCTATAATGAAAGCTGACAACTGGACAACGAAAATGGATTCTACAAGAGACTGGTATTGATGAACTTGAAGAATACATGATCCCCTTTAATCAATGGTTGATGACACGACAACACCCACATCATATGAAAGGATTGCTTACAGATGTAGACTTTGTTTGGATAAATATAATGACACCTGGAATGAGTTTCTACAGAATACAGTAGGTTACTAAGAATCAAATATATATTAGGACAATAATATTATTCATATAATAATGCATGGAAATGTAACTATTATAGTTACTGTATTGTATTATATGTTTATAATACAATACAGTAATTTATTATATTATATGAGAGCCAGTGTGGTGTAGTGGTTAAGAGCGGTAGACGCATAATCTGGTGAACCGGGTTTGCGTCTCCTCTCCTCCACATGCAGCTGCTGGGTGACCTTGGGCTAGTCACACTTCTTTGAAGTCTCTCAGCCCCACTCACCTCACAGAGTGTTTGTTGTGGGGGAGGAAGGGAAAGGAGAATGTTAGCCGCTTTGAGACTCCTTCAGATAGTGATAAAGCAGGATATCAAATCCAAACTCTTCTTGTTCTACTTTTAAACATGCATGTAACAACATAGCCCACAACAACATAGCCCACAACCTCACTTCTCGCAGTGAAGGAACTGCCAGAAGGCCCTCGGAGCTGGATCTGAGTATCCTGGCTAAACGATGGGGATGGAGACGCTCCTTCAGGTATACTGGGCCGAGGCCGTTTAGGGCTTTAAAGGTCAGTACCTTTAATGCAGAATGGAGAGCGGCTATCAGCATTTCAAATTGCATCCAGTTTGCACCCACACCTCTGAATCCAGCCAGTGTTATGCACACAGAAACCAGCTTTGGAAAGCCAGTGTGGCACAGTTGTTGGGTGTCAGACTGGGGTCTGGGAGTTCAAATCCCCACTTAGCCATAAAGTTCACTGGGGTGATTTGGGGGCCAGTCACATTCTCTCAGTTTAACCTACCTCACAGGCCTGTTATAAGGGTAAAGCGAGGAGGAAAGCTACCAACACACCAGCACGCTGTTGGTGTTGAAGGAAAATTTAAATACTAGCGGTAATAACAAAATCTGGATTTAAAATCTGAAAAGGGGAAAAAAAAACCCCCACACACATTTATTCTGGAAATTAGCCACATACTGGTGTCTAAGGCTTTTTTGGTAATCTTTGGATACTTCTGGAATTTGACATAGTAGTAGCTTTCGTATTCCATCAAAATAGTCTCAAGGTCAACATTGTCGCAAACTTCAAAGCGCCGCAAGCCCAGCTTCGATTCTTGCTCCAATGCGTTTGCAGCATCGACATAACTGGGAATTACAGATTTAGGGGTTCAGTTTATTCCATTGTTATAACGCTGTAGGGGGTAAAAACCAAAACATTTTATACAAAAAGAGGCTGGAAGGGGGAATGGGAACATAAAACAGGACCAGGATCATTGCATCATCACTGAAGCTGTTAAGTACATCATCATCATCATCATCATCATCATCATCTCTGATGTTGGTCTTTCCAAGTGGCTCCAACCCCAAAGCTGCCACTGGGTAAACAGCTCTACCCAATAGCCACTATTTTGCGTGCTCCTCCAACTGATGGCATCATAGCCTATTCCTGGAGTTACCAAAATAGTGCCCACAGGGACCATGGACCCCTTGCCTCCTGCTTTCTACCCTATCCTGATACTGGCATTTTAAATATTTATTAGCTATATATACAGGTGAAACTCGAAAAATTAGAATATCTTCATTTCTTTCAGTAATTCAACTTAAAAGGTGAAACTAATATATGAGATAGACTCATGACATGCAAAGTGAGATATGTCAAGTCTTCATTTGTTATAATTGTGATGATTATGGCGTACAGCTGATGAGAACCCCAAATTAACAATTTCAACTTTGGGGTTTTCATCAGCTGTACGCCACAATCATCACAATTATAACAAGCAAAGACTTGGCATACCTCGCTTTGCATGTCATGAGTCTATCTCATATATTAAGTTCCAGTAGCTAATGAAAACAATTGCTTACATAAATGGACTTTCCCAAGATATTCTAATTTTTCGAGTTTCACCTGTATGTTCTTATGGAACACAAGGTCCTTTCAATGACAGTCATCATGTGATAGCCGTCATCCAGACCTCTCATCACATGGCAAACACTCCTTCCCTGAGAGTTATACAGTCATACCTCGGGTTGCGAACGTGATCTGAGCGGGAGGCATGTTCGTAAACCGCAGCGCCGCATCTGCGCACGCGTGTGACGCGATTTTGTGCTTCTGCGCGTGACGTCATTTTGCGCTTCTGCGCATGCGCCGAAACCCGGAAGTAACCCGAACCGGTACTTCCGGGTTTGGCGCAGAGCGCAACCCGAAAACGCACAACCCGAGGTATGACTGTATTTTCAAGCAGCAGTATTACTCATTCTCTAATAATAATAATGTATTGTTTGTACCCCGACCATCTGACTGGGTTGCCCCAGCCACCCTGGGAGGGTTCCAGCATATATAAAAACGTTTAAAAAATGAAACCTTAAAAAAACTCACTTCCACGGGAGGCAGTGACTGACACCAGCCGTAGATATCTTAAGAAGAGGTTTAGACAAACTCAAGGAGGAGAGGGCTATCAATGGCTATTAACCATGATGGCTACGTTCTGCCTCCACACAGTTGGACGCAACAATGCTTTCTGAATACCTGTTGCTGGAAAATCATCTCCCACATTTTAACAACCCATCAGTGTGGTGACAGTTACAACAGGCCAGCCAAACAAAGCATGTAATTAGGTCGTTTGTCTGTTGAGTGCAAGAATCCCCTCCAGCTGACTAAGCAGAAAAAGCTTTCCAAATATTAAGTCTTTCTCTAAAACACAAATTTACAGAGGATGCCAGCCTATAGTATACCTGGAAGAAAGCCCAGTAGAACTTTACAGGTTTTACTACGCAGCCAGAAAGGAAACAAAGTTTGCAATTATTTAGGGCAGTGGCGTAGCAAGCCTGTGCGCTGCTGGGGGCGGCGGCAGCGCAGAGGTACCCCCCTGGGGGAGGGGCACGACGCATGCGTTGTGACGTCATCGTGACGTCACGACGCACGTGGATGCAGAAAGGGGGAATTCCCCCCTTTCCCCGGCTTTTTTTTTTCGGCGGGGGGTGGTGGCCAGCGCGGAGGGGGTGTCATGCTAGTGACAAGTGTGACACCCCCCCTCGCTGGCCTGTGCCCCCCCTGCCGGAAAAAAGCATCGGAAAGGGGAAAAAGAAGCAGAGCAGGCGCTTGGATGCGCCTGCTGTGCTTCCTTCCCCCCCCCCCAGCGTTTTTTTCGGCGGGGGGTGGGCCAACAAAGAGGGGGTGTCGTGCCAGCGTGACACCCCCTCCTCGCTGGCCCTCCCCCGAAAAATAGCCGCTGGAAGGGGGAAAAGGCGACAAGCCCCCGTTCGGGGCCACCCAGCGGGGTGGGGTGGGAGGTGCCGGCCAAAGTGTCGCCCCCCCTCCCCTGGAACTAGGGGCGGACCGCCCCCCCCCCGCCCCCTTGCAACGCCCCTGATTTAGGGTTATCTCTTTCCTAACCTACTTTTTTATTGAACAAAAAAAAACAACAGATCAGTAAAAAAATAAAATAAAACAACCCATGAATATTTGCTGGCAAGCAAAAAGAAAACATACCCTTCATCCATTAAATAATGTAAAATCAGAATGAGGAGGTTTTTTCGACGGGCTTCTGATCGCATCTCTTCCTGCAAATAAAAAGAGGAAGTTTTGGAATATGATCCGCTTGTATAAGTCTATCGCTGTTGAGAAAGAACATAAGAAGGACCTGCTGGATGAAGCCAGTGGCCCATCTGGTCCAGCATCCAGTTCTCACAGTGGCCGACAAGATTCCTGTCGGAAACCTGCAAGCAGTACCTGAGCACAGGAGCAACTCTCCCTTCCTGTGGTTTCCAGCAAAGCATAGCCATCACTGAATCTTTAATCAAAATTTCCTAATTAAAAAACCAGAGGCCTTTTTACTGGGCATTGTGAACCAGGAAATCCCAGTAAAAGACAGACTAATATTTATGTATGCCACGACAGCAGCTAGGATATTATTAGCAAAGAACTGGAAGACTGAAGCGATACCGACAGTGGAAAAATGGCAGTTGAAAATGATCGACTACATGGAGCTCGCAGAACTGACCGGGAAAATCCGAGACCAGAGGGACGACGCGGTGGAGCAAGATCGGAAGAAATTTAAGGAATATTTAAGAACACATGCAAAAATAAAGATTTAAGAAAAGAGCAGATAGAAGAAATAGGCTACAGTTTGGAATTGTATATATAGAATTATAAGAATAAGTTTAGTAGTATTTTTTTTATGATATGAGGATAGGGAATTACTACAGATGTGATACAGTGTACGTAGAAGGAGAGGGTGTGTGGAAGTCACCAAGACAATGTAACAGAAGATGTAAGTGAATTTATGATAATGTATTGGGTTGTTGTTGTTGTTTTTCTTTATTGATGTTTGTAGTGTGTTGTACTGTTTTTGTATTTTAGTATTGTTTTATCAGAAAATAATTTTTTTTAATAAAAAAAAAAAATCCTGGAACCAGGGCTCTGTCATGTGTCCATGCAGCTTATGAGACTCTGAAGCAGCAGTGGATAACTTTTTTTTAGCCTGATGGACACCTTCTTTGCTGGGCAATTATGGCAGGTGGCGCAATGGATGTAAATTTAACACTTGTACAGTAGACTTCTTTCTGCCCATACTCACAAAACCCACTCTATCTTCCATCCAGGCAAGGAAGAGACATTACTGTACCAGAGTTCAAGGAGACATCCCACCAGTTTTACACATGCAGCTCCCATTTACAATTAATGGGATTTACACACAAAGTAAGGTTGCAGTCCTATACACCACTACTTGGGAGTAAGCCCACTAAGTGAGCTAACATGTGTAGGATTCTACTGCAAAAGTGCAAGATTTACAGTAATTATAGTCTACATCGGGGGGGGGGGGGGCAACTCCCAAGAGATTGTGATCTACTCACAGAGTTAAAAACTGGCAGTGATCTACCCCCTTTTTTGGGGTTCAGGTCAAAGTCGTTGAGCTTTTTCTTTAGGAAGGCCCATTTTGGGGGGGTTCAGGTCAAAGTTGTTGAGTTGAGCTTTTTAAGGGGAGCCACAGTTGTTCGGCTTCTATTGGGGGAGCCCATGATCTACCAATGATCTACCACAGACGTCCAGTGATCTACCGGTAGATCACGATCTGCCTGTTGGACATGCCTGAAGCAAGTGTTGGCTGCGCTATTTGACAGTGAAAAATGTTCATCATTTTTTTTTAAAAAAAATAATCATTAGCTCATCTACTAGAATCTGGCTTTTCCAGAGGAACCAGAGAGCCATCTAGTGGCCCAGGACAGAAAGCTATTTTTCCATTCTGTGCATTTTTCAAAATAAGTATTTGTCTTGTACTTTATTAATTCTGAAACTATGCTAGGTAATTCTGAAACTATGCTAGGAGAGCTCACTAGTGTGCCACAAAAAAGAGGCTAGCAAGAAAGAAATAAGCTACCAGGAGCTCAAAGCACCCAGCCACAGAAAAGGATGCAACAGAATCACCTGCCCCACAAGGAGGCTGCCCATTCCATCTGTGCATGAACGCGCACAGTTCCACTCATGCAGTGGGACTCCCCCTTCCTCTCTTCCCCCCGGTGTGCACCCTCAAAAACTGCTCCAGATGTTGAGGGTGCACAGAGGCAGCAGATGCTGAGGATATACAGGAGGCTGCGGGGCAGAGGAGAGGACAGAAAAGTTCCGCTGCGCAAGCAGAGGTCTGCTGCATTAGAGGAACAGCAGCTTTGGATACGACCCAATCTTTTAAATAGCTTTTACATTCAATTGCTTTTATCGTCAATGTTTTTAACGTGAAATCACTTGGAGGTATGTTATGGGAAGTAACTCATAAACAGAATCAAATATATAACAAGACCACGATTAACCAAAGACTATGCCCTTGCGAGGGCAATGAGATTGAATCCACTGGGCACGTCCTTTTATATTGCCCACTGTATCGCGACTCAAGGAAAGAACTGATCGAACCGCTCTTGGTGAAACAGCCCGGTCGATCAGAGGAAGCCTACACCAGGTACCTTTTAGCTGACAAAGACATAGGGACGACTAGGATTGTTACAAAATTTTGCTACATAGCGACAAGAATAAGATGCACTGTGATGACAGCAAATACGAGTGACTGATACCCTAGTCGAACTACCGTAGGACTACTGCAGGAATGTCGACAGGTGGTTAAGATCCATCCATAAAAATTCTACAAAACTTTTAAAAATCTGCAAAATTTTAATTGTAATTTTATTAAGCAGGTACCAATTATATGAATTGGACTGTACAATTTTCTTGCTGGTCTTTGACCGTATTAAAGATTTATTGTTGTTGTTGTTGTTATTATTATTATTGTTAATATATAAAGTTCCACTCCTAGGATTTTGAGATAGAGAAGGGACAGCTACTCCCCATTTGAGAAAACACACAGCCTGCCTTGTAGCCCAGATCTCTTCCATACGTGATCTGCACAATTCCTATTAATTATTCTGAGTGTCACGGGCCGCTCACTTCCATCAGGATGGTTTGGCAGTCCCAAACAGAGGAGGAGGAGGAGGAGGAGGAGGAGGAGGAGGAGGAGGAGGAGGAGGAGAAGTGGGAGGCTAGCTGCAAGGAATGGAAAATGGAGCTTCATGACACCAGATGTTGGGGAGAAGCAGCTCTGCCAACTCTCTTGATCGCCCCTCCTGCAGAGTCACGTCAGAAATGGGGAAAGAACTGAGCAGGAGAAGGCAGCTGGAGTCTGAACAGCCTTGTTGCCAAGACCCAGGTGCCACCTCTGTCTGTAGTAGAGATCGGATGCGCATTTGAAGCACAGCAGATCCATAAGGCAAGAGAGTCCATCGAGTGAGCTCACTCTGCTTCATCTTCAAAAGCTTTGCACTATGGGTATGGCAACCGTTGGGTTATCTTGGTTGCTTCTGTTTAGCCCTGCATCTCTTGCCATGTTTGCGTACCTTGGACCCACTTATCGTTGCTGAGCCTGTGCCGTGAATAAAGATCTCTTCTTTACTCTCATATAAGAGCTGCTGTCATCAGGTACTGGGGCAGGAGCGTAACACCGAGAACAATATTTAAGGTGTTGTTTTTTTAAAAAAGACCAGCACTAACATAGGCCTGCCAAAGACAGACATTGCCAATGGTTACCACGGAAGTGGCGGAAATCTTGTACATGTGTGAAAGAATAGAAGCACTTAACGAGCAAAACATTACTTAAAATTCAGTTTAGGTTTATAGCGATTTACGCTCGCTTCTTTAATTGGTATGTAGAATGCCACCATCTTTACAGCCATTGGTATTTCAATAGATGTTTAAGTGTTTAAAGTTTAATAAGCTCCCATTCCTAGAACAAAAAAATGGGTGTAATTAAATTTTCAATTACTATAAAGGGTTTTTGGTCCATACAATTAATAAAAGCTTAAGGCACTTAAACAGGAGATAGTTTTAAATGCTAAAAGTGCTTCCCTAATTAGCTGCAATGCTTACAGAGTACATTATTCATTTCTTAAAATGCCACACATAGTTTTTGCCGCAGCTGCCAAAAGATGAATTAGCATGCAATCAAAGTTTTAATATTACGATCAGATAATTCCTCAAGGTTCTTTTAAAAAATTGCTAGAGGTGCTCTGCTTATTTTAAATGAGATGAAGTTGTGATGATCAGACCTGCTTTGTTCTGCACTTAACATAGCAGGTTGGAGAATTTGGTGCTGCCTTCCCATCTTTAAATAGGGCTCTGGCATCCCATAAAACATCTGATTAGCCAATCCAAAAAAAGCAAACAGCATCACATGCACTAACCATACAGTGATGTGTTAATATTCACCTACATTTTGGATGAATAGGTCCTAAAAGTTGGTCAACCTGTCCTTTATTCAAGGCGGGGGGGGGGAACTTTGCTTAATTTAAGGTCCACACTTCCACTTGTGCATCCAAACTACACATTAGTTTCTTTCTCTCAATGTGCATTCCCTCTTGCTCTCAAATTCATCATGCATATATGTCTGAGCCAATGCAACCAGACTGATGAATGCACGTATCTACTAGAGACTGTGTACAATCACAGGTAGTCCTGAAGAATGCACACAAACTGACTGCATCAATGGGGTTTTGCACACTACCCAGTCAATACAAAATGGAAAATTCTTTCCAGTAGCACCTTAGAGACCAACTGAGTTTGTTCTTGGTATGAGCTTTCGTGTGCATGCACACGAAAGCTCATACCAAGAACAAACTCAGTTGGTCTCTAAGGTGCTACTGGAAAGAATTTTCTATTTTGTTTCGACTATGGCAGACCAACACGGCTACCCACCTGTAACTGGAACTATGGAAGGTATCCAGTCAATAGTCACCAATGTCAGATAATGTGGGCAGGGGGATCCCAGTCATTTTCTAGCTGATTGGAGCCTGGGGATATGGGAAGCCAGCGATTTTCATACTTAATGAACTTCAAGGAACTATTTTCACATAATTTCAATCTGCTGAAAACAATGCAAAAGGTTCCAAGGCATGTTCTAGAGAGTCTAGACTAGCCTTTATCAACCTTGGGTCCCCAGATGTCTTTGGCCTACAACTGCCATCATTCCTGACCACTGGTCCGGCTACCTAGGGATGATGGGAGGTGTAAGCCAAAAACATATGGGGACCCTAGGTTGAGAAAGGCTGGTTTAGACACTGACATTGCCAACAAGGGGGGAGGGGAATCTGCAAACCAGAGAGAAATGTTCTGGGCACCATATACATACACACCACACAACCAAGCACACAGCACAACCTATCATACTGGCTACAAGAGAATGCTTCTTTCAAGCCTAATTTCACCAGGGGGAATGGGCACACGTGCAGCATGTTGGCAATCTGTAGAGCCAGTCGTAAGTTCACATAAAACTCAAGTCAGCTCTTGAGCCTCAACATCTACAAGAGTAATCCCAGGCCCTTGAACACCTCCGCCCCACAACAGGTCTCTGTAGCAGGGACCGGTCAGTAATGAGGTAAGGGTGGTAAGCTACCTTTCAAGGAAACTTTACCAGAAATGTCTCACAGAAGACAGAGAAGACAGAGAAACCAGTAGGAGAACACTTCAATCTCCCAGGACATTCTATAAAAGATCTCAAAGTAGCTGTCTTAATACAAAGAAATTTCAGAAATAGACTGGAAAGAGAAGTGGCTGAATTGCAACTAATCACCAAACTTAGAACCATGGAGAAACCTGGTCTGAACAAAGACAGTGGATTCTTATCTCATTATACATAACAAAGCCATCTTTAGCCATCTCACCCCTTGCCTTTCCCTGCAAGACTAATGAGTCGTCAACAGGTTTCCCACACCTATCAGCTGATCACCCATTCCCACCACCCTTCTGAGTAATACCCCTCCCCACTCCCTCACTATATTTAAGAGTCTGGTGACTTCCGTTTCAGTGTATCTGAAGAAGTGTGCATGCACACGAAAGCTCATACCAAGAACAAACACACTTGGTCTCTAAGGTGCTACTGAAAAGAATTTTCTATTTTGTTTCGACTATGGCAGACCAACACGGCTACCCACCTGTAACTAGAAGAATTCCAGTTAACAAATGATGCTGCTTAAAACCAAGTCATTTCAGCCCAACCCACAACTGGCAGCAGGCAAAGCTATCAGGACATGGCCTTTTCAGTTGTGGCACTGTGGTTGCAGAACAGGGGGGAGGGGTGTCCCCTGCCCCAAATCTCTTTTTTTGCAATTTTTAGACACGCCATGAATACCATTTTTATCTTTCAAGGCTCTCTGTGAGCAAGTATTACTACATCTATGTCAACTCAGATTCTGTTTTAATACCTTTCTGATACCAGCTAAACCAGGGGAGGGTAGCTCATGGGTCTCAAACCCTTGGTGAGTTAGGCACTTCCCCTAAAGACAGGCTCCAGCGGATTGAGTGGACGAGACCAATAGTGGGCCCAGTTGTCAAGAAGGCGGTTTCTGTGTGTGCTGTAGAGGGAAGTGAGGGGCAGAAGGGTCTCCTCAACCTGGGAAGGTAGCTCACCTAGGAAAAGGAAAACTCTGATCCGAAAACTCCACTACCTTGTGGGACATCTTTGGGAGAAGAAAATGTTTAAGGGGTAAATCCTACGCAAATCTGAAGTGGAGTCCCTGAGACAGTTAGATGGCACCTTGTATGCCTGTTAACGCCTCCTTTCAGTAACTCCTGCAGCCAAGGTGGTGCCAAATGTATTGCTCTGCTTTTCTTTGGCCCACATCAGCGAGCCTGAGAGGGAGGTCTAGTTGTCTGGGCAGCCCAGGACCTCCAGACCCACTGTCCAGGCTTACGTCCTGGGGAGGTCCCTTTGGTGCTGCAAACGCAGAGCTTTGGCATCTAGATCAAGGGAAGTAATAGTACCACTGTATTCTGCTCTGGTCAGACCTCACCAGGAATACTGTGTCCAGTTCTGGACACCACAGTTCAAGAAGGATACTGACAAGCTGGAATGTGTCCAGAGGAGGACAACCAAAATGGTCAAAGGCCTGGAAACGATGCCTTATGAGGAACAGCTTAGGGAGCTGGGTATGTTTAGCCTGGAGAAGAGAAGGTTAAGGGGTGATATGATAGCCATGTTCAAATATATAAAAGGATGTCATCTAGAGGAGGGAGAAAGGTTGTTTTCTGCTGCTCCAGAGAAGCGGACACGGGGCAATGGATTCAAACTACAAGAAAGAAGATTGCACCCAAACATTAGGAAGAACTTCCTGACAGTGAGAGCTGTTCGACAGTGGAATTTGCTGCCAAGGAGTGTGGTGGAGTCTCCTTCTTTGGAGGTCTTTAAGCAGAGGCTTGACAGCCATCTGTCAGGAATGCTTTGATGGTGTTTCCTGCTTGGCAGGCAGTTGGACTGCATGGCCTTTGTGGTCTCTTCCAACTCTATGATTCTATGATTCTACCCCTGGAGGCACACCCCGACAGATGCCAATTCTTATTTTGTTACTGGTATTATAAGTCACCAGGATTTGGGGTGGGGGTGGGGAGCTGTAGCACAACAGCAGAGCATCTGCTCTGCATGCAGAACACCCTAGGTTCAATTTCCAATGGCATCTCCAGGTACAGCTGTGAGTGAAACCTGTCCAAAACCCTGGAGAACTGCTGCCAGCCAGTGTTGACAATGAATTAGATCATTGGACCAATGATCCAATTCACTATAAGGGAGCTTCCTGCATTGCTATTTAGTGGAAAGGTAGTAACGCGCTGGCAGAACATCTGCTTTGCATGCAGAAGGCCCCAGATTCAACCCCTGCATCTCCAGGTAGGACTGGGAGGGAATCTTGTCTGAAACCCTGGTGAGCCACAGCCAGCCTGTGTAAACAATACTGAACTAGTTGAGTCAATGTTCTCACTCGGTGTAAGGCGGCTTCTTATGTTCCTATAGATTTTGCCCTGAAAGGCAGGAGTGTGAATCAGTAAAGAGAAAAATTTAAAGAAGCATGCACTCTGCCACAGACAGACAATTTAGCTGAATGTTGGGAAGATTAAAGATAAATGAAATAGCTTTTTCACACGGTGCATTAAACTATGGAACCCACTCCTACAGAGGCAGCGATAGCCACTAACTTGGATGGCTTTAAGGAGACGAGACAAATCCATGGAAGAGAGGGCTACTGATAACTACAAGTCACAATGGCTACAGTCTATGCTTCACAGTTGGGAAGCAGCAATGCTTCTGAATACCAGTTGCTGGGGACCACAGGGGGGGGGGGTTGCTCATGTGCACAAGTCCTTCTTGCTGGGTTCCCAAGAAGAAGAAGAAGAAGAAGAGTTTGGATTTGATATCCCGCTTTTCACTAGGAGTCTCAAAGCGCCTAACATTCTCCTTTCCCTTCCTCCCCCACAACAAACACTCTGTGAGGTGAGTGGGGCTGAGAGACTTCAGAGAAGTGTGACTAGCCCAAGGTCACCCAGCAGCTGCATGTGGAGGAGCGGAGACACAAACCCGGTTCCCCAGATTATGAGTCTGCCGCTCTTAGCCACTACACCACACTGGCTACTACAAGATCCAGTCGGCTGCTACAAGATCAAGATACTACATCCAGTCGGCTACTACAAGATCAAGATCGTAGACTAAGTTGGACCCCTGGCCTGATCCAGCTGGGATCTTATTTTCTTATGTTCTTAAAGCGGTTTCCCCTTGGAAAGACCCTCCTGGCTCCCCACCACCACCAGGAATGCAGAAATGATGCTGTTTCAATTACTGAGAGCTGCTTTGAGCTCAGCATTTGCCATTGGAAAAGCAGAATACCAATTATTAAAACCACTCTCCTGCTTCATCATCACTTTCTCTCCTCCCATTAACGTTTATTATTATTGTTATTATTATTATTCATATAAAGGAAGAATAACCCTTCATCCCAGGGCGGTTTAAAGATTTTATACATTTATATATACATTTAAACAGCTTGAATAATTATATGTTTGTGTGTGTATTATTCAGGCTGTTTAAATGTCAATATTGCCAACACCCAAAAACTTTTGCTCCCTCTTGAGACTCAGAAACCCTCCATCCTGGGGCAGCGTTACTGCGCGTGCGCGTTCCAGTTCACCTGACGCATGCGCAGAGAGTAAGCGCTGGGGGGTTACCATAGTAACGGAGGGGGGAAGCGAAACACGACGGCTAACCTTACACTCACCGCCTCTTTGGCCTGATAAGTAGATTTCAACGTTTGGTAGGTTAGCTCCATTTCGGACGCGAGAGAAAAACGCTCCTATTCTCCTTTCGGGGTTTTTATGAGGCAACACACGAAGCTCCGCGGCCTTGGCGGCGTCTTTCCCGAGGTGCAAAGAGTACAACCATTCAGCACCCCGCAACATACCACGGCTCAGCCAATAAGAACTAGGCAGGCTAGAGGTGGAGGGCGGGATGGAAAAACTGACCAATCATGAGTTGGGCAAGGTTGGAAGGCAGAGAGGGAGCATTTGAAGCACATGACTCCCCCGCAAAGAATCCTGGGAACTGTAGTTCGTTAAGGGTGCTAAGAATTGTACCTCTGGGAGGGGGCAAAGCTATAAAAAGCCCGGGATTTGGGAGGAGGGAGTCGTGTGCTTTTAAGTGCGCATTTAATGTTCCCTAAATGTGTGCTTAAACATGAGTCTACAGTGTGATGCAGCAGTAAAAAAAAAAAAAAGAAGTAAAAAAAAACTTCAATACTTCTTTTCTAGGCGGCATCAACAGAAGTATAGTATCCAGATCAAGGGAAGTAATGGTCCCGCTCTATTCTGCCTTGGTCACACAACACCTGGAATACTGTGCTGGGCACCACAATTTAAGAAGGATTGGAAATTGGAACATGTGCAGAGGAGGGCAAAAAATGTGATGAAGGGTCTGGAAACTAAGCCTTATGAGGAATGGTTGAAGGAGCTGTGTATGTTTAGCCTGGGAAAGAGGAGGCTGAGAGGAGATATGATAGCCATCTTCAAATATCTTAAGGGCTGTCACATGGAAGAGGGAGCAAACTTATTTTCTTCTGCTCTGGGAGGGTTGAACCCAAAGCAAGGGCTTCAAGTTACAAGAAAGGAGATTCCAACTCAACAACAGGAAGAACTTTTTCTGACAGTAAGAGCTGTTCAACAGTGGAATGGACTTCCTCGGGAGGTTACAGAGACTCTCCTTCATTGCAGGTTTTTAAGTAGAAGCCGTCTGTCATGTATGATCTAGCTGAGATCATACATGCATTGCAGCTTCCAACTCGACAGTTCTATGATTCTATGCTCTACTCCATGCTGTGCTTGGGCTGAAAACAATTTTTTATTATTATTACATTTATATCCTACCTTTCCTCCAAGGAGCTCCAGGTGAAGTACCACAATTCTCCTGCCCCCTCATTTTAGCCTCACAACCACCCAGACTCTGAACGTCATGGTTTAGTGGGGATTCATTCTCTTCTCTCCCATATCCTAATCCATGGGCAGGCAAACTAAGGCCCCGGGGCCGGATCCAGCCCAATCGCCTTCTAAATCCAGCCCATGGACGGTCCGGGAATCAGCGTGTTTTTACATGAGTAGAATGTGTGCTTTTATTTTAAATGCATCTCTGGGTTATTTGTGGGGCATAGGAATTTGTTCATATTTTTTTCCCAAACTATAATCCGGCCCCCCAAAGATATGAGGGACAGTAGACCGGCCCCCTGCTGAAAAAGTTTGCTGATCCCTGTCCTAATCCAACTCTAACTACTACACCACAAAACTTGACTGTGAAAGCATTGATTTCTCCTACTAAACCATGATACCATGTTTCAAAAGGTTTTCCTATGGAGTCTTGCCTGTCTTACATTCCTGTGCAGCCTTCTATACAGTGGTGGTTTTTCTCCTGTTATGGCTGAAGAAGAAGAAAGAGAGATTTCTTTAAATAAATACATATTAGGAAGTGCCTGGTAACTACGGTATTTTAGGGAGAACTGATTTGTTCATTTACTTCCATTTATGAATCACTTTCCATAAAATGCCTTGATGTGATAGCACAGTAAAAGCATCCACATTTCTTTTAATTCCTTATATGAAAATAGTTTAAAATAGTATATAGTATATATACAAACAGAACAATTTAATATGTGAAAACAATTGTATTGAAGTTAAATGTGCATAAGTACTACTGGAAGTTGGCATTTGTCCACTCTGTTACACAATGCTCGCTTGGCATACAATATGGGTGAAAAAAGAAGAGTTTGGAAGAAGAGTTTGGATTTGATATCCCACTTTTCACTACCCGAAGGAGTCTCAAAGCGGCTAACATTCTCCTTTCCCTTCCTCCCCCACAACAAACACTCTGGAGGTGAGTGGGGCTGAGAGACTTCAGAGAAGTGTGACTAGCCCAAGGTCACCCAGCAGCTGCATGTGGAGGAGCGGAGACGCGAACCCAGTTCACCAGATTACGAGTCCACCGCTCTTAACCACTACACCAAAAAGACTCAGAACTGGTAGGTTTTCACTAGAAAGAACATTGGCAGCACAACCAGAGGCTGGGTCAGTGTGGTGTAGTGGTTAGCGTGTCAGAGTAAACCTGGGTAAATCCAGGATCTAATCACCACTGAGCCATGAAGCTCACTTATACCTGACCTACCTTGCAGGGGTTGTAAGAATAAAGGGGTGGGGTCCCTGTTGTGTGGAAGACTATCCCACAGATTTGTGTATCACACTGATTCCTGCTCTTCCCTTTTGTTATAGTGATTCTAAGGTCATATATATATATATATATATATATATATATATATATATATAATGTTCATAAATATACAAGGCAAACACATACATAAGTATATAAACCATGTGTCCAAAATAGTACAGGAGAACAATCCTGAAGCCATTTTGACTCTCCCAAATTGACCTAAAATATTTCTCTGCAAAGAGGAAGGAATTTCCGCCCTCCCTTCCACAGTTGGGCAGGGTTTGCAGCACCGGGCAGGGGTTACCTGGGCAGGTGCCACTCACCTGCTTAGGTTGGCCTTTTGACCGCCTTTGGCCAGACGGTTTTAGGCCTTGGCAAAGTAGCCTTTAGACTATCATGAGGTTAGGGGAGGGGGTGCTTTCAGGCTCCCTTCCCATGCGGCGGCGCTTGCAGGGCCCGTTAAAGGGCAAACCGGGAGTCCCTGGCCCTAGAGCGGCGGCATGTAGGTCAAACTCCCGGACTCAGGTTAGTGGGAGGGCATGCTGTTTAAGTTTGCACTTCACAGTCCCCTCCCACTGTACCTCTTCAACCTGCATATCCTCAGCCAGACGGGCTGAGAGGTTGCCTGCCAAGGCCTATGTCAAGTTTCTCACTTCTGATGCTCAATAAAGTTGTGGCCAATTTGAACCCATACTCTGGACTCTTGTCTCGTTCTTTGGGGAAGGGGTGGGCACCACAGACAGGGTTTCGCACGTGTGTCCGCAAATGGGAAAAGCTTTCCAATTGCCTTTGGACTGTAGGGGCTTACACCTCCCCTTAAATACAGTCTGGCAAGTATCTGTTAAGCTGAGCACACTACCAATATCTGTAAGAGATTCAGGAACTAAGTACTTACCATCTCAAAGGAATGGTCAGGCTACCCAGAAAAGGCAATCAGATAAGGCATTATCAGGTATCCTGGCAGACAGGAGAGAAGCAACACTCAACTTTCTGCTGGGAACCACCTCTTTCCGTGATGTATGTATGATGTTTTTTGGGGGTGGTCTTGAGCTACAGCGTAAGCAATTTCAAAAGTCTATATAAGAGCTTGCACACCAGTGTTTTGGGTTCCTCTCCTCCCTCCCTGCATGGGGGGAGTGGGGAAACCTGTTGCAACAGTTTAATAAAGATCAGGCTTACTAGCTGCTTTGCTTCTCAATATTCTCTGGTTGGCCTCTGTTATTTTCTCCTACCGAGAGAGAACCTACATAAGGACTCTATAGGGGCTCTAAGGGAAAAAGGAGCAGCCCCCCCCCCCCTTATAACACCTTTGTACTTGTATTATTAAGCAAAAGCAAACATTAGGCATTAATCCTAAGCATGCTTACTGGGCGGTGCTCAATTGGCACTTACTTCTGAGTATACATGTTACTCAGGTTTGTACTTAAAGGTAAAGATAAAGGTACCCCTGATCGTTAGGTCTGGGGTTGCGGCGCTCATCTCGGTCTATAGGCCGAGGGAGCCGGTGTTTGTCCGCAGACAGCTTCTGGGTCAGCATGACATGTGGCCAGCATGTCTAAGCCGCTTCTGGCAAACCAGAGCAGCGCATGGAAACACCATTTACCTTCCCGCCAGAGTGGTACCTATTTATCTACTTGCACTGCATGCTTTTGAACTGCTGGGTTGGCAGGAGCAGGGACCAAGCAATGGGAGCTCACCCCGTTGCGGGGATTCGAACTGCTGACCTTCTGATCGGCAAGCCCTAAGCTCAGTGGTTTAGACCACAGCACCACCCACGTCCCTTAGATAATATGATATCTATAATTTCGGTTGCTGCTCCATTCCAAAAAGAAGGAGGAGGAGGAGTTTGGATTTGATATCCCGCTTTATCACTACCCAGAGGAGTCTCAAAGCGGCTAACATTCTTCTTTAGCTTCCTCCCCCACAACAAACACTCTGTGAGGTGAGTGGGGCTGAGAGACTTCAGAGAAGTGTGACTAGCCCAAGGTCACCCAGCAGCTGCATGTGGAGGAGCAGAGATGCGAACCCGGTTCCCCAGATTACGAGTCTACCGCTCTTAACCACTATACACCATACTGGCTCTCATAGGACATCATATTGAAAATATGGCAGGCAGTTAATGTTCCCTACAAATTACAGGGTCTCCAAATACACATATTACATTATTTTACTTAGTTAAGCCTCATGGCAAGTCATGCCAGATGTTAATCAAGAGCCACCTGTAACAACTCAAGGAATAAAATCTTTAAATAGTTAACACCTGCAAGTGCATATTTAGAGGTTAACAGGCTGGGAGGGTTTGCCTTCAGTTCCCAAAAAATCCGATCAGAGGTTTTTGAGAAACAAGGTATGTATTCTCTCTTTCCAATGGTAATTCATACCTGCGAGTCTCTGCTACTTGTTTAATGGCTCCTTCCCAGAGAAAATGGAGGAAGGCTGTTAGGGGTGATGCCTTTTCTTTAACTGTCTTTTCTTCCAACTCCAGGTCTACTGAAACAAAAAGGACGAGAAGAAAGATAAAGGAAGGAATCCCTGGAAGGTTAGGATGGTGTTTCAGAACATTAAAAGGTAGTAGTAAAATAAAAGGCTACTAAAGCCACTTACATTTGAGGTGAGCAAAAACAATAGCTACAAAGTCCTATACAGATGTAAAGAAGAGAGTCATGGAAAACTAGAAAGGCTTTGGGTATAATTGTGGCATGTAACCTTTGAGAGGGGTACTATAAAACTAACTGTGGCTGAATCCTTTGCACTCTTACCTGTGAGTAAACTCTGTTATGTGTACAGTACTCCTGTTTGCTCTGCATCCAGTACAGTACACTCCCCAGCTGATTTGGGAAGCAGTGTATGCACAGTATTAGCCGAATTTCACTATTTCTGCTTTCCTTTCTTATGAAATAATATGCATTGATGCATTCCCTCCCCCCCCCAAAAGATCAGCTTTGATCTACTTTGAGATAAAGTTACACTTTAAGCTGATAATGTGTGCACATGGCACAACCACAGTGGAATTTATTTCGGTTTAATTTCCAAAGAGGGGAAGGGGTTTCTGTTGAAAACTTGGCACAGAAGTAGGTAAAGGGGGTGCGGGGGTGCTGCGGATTGTTTGCTTATTAATGTATTCTTAATTTATTGGTATTTCAAGGTTTTGCATGAGTTTTAGTATTTGCTTGTGGGAGATTGGAAGTCATTTTGGTGTTTTAGTAGAAAAACAGGACGAAGTTTTACTCAGAGTAAACACATTTAAATTAATGGATTTAGTCACGTCCATCACTTTCAGTGGGTCTATTCCGAGTATGACAACCAATGAATGCAGCCCTCTGAAGCTTCTCAGGGAAAAGGGTTTATGGGGTCCAAGTGCCCTGAAAATTTCTGTTTGCTGCTCTGTTGCAATACGAGAAAAAGGAAAATGTTTTGTTAACTAAGTCATTGTATGATGATGATATTACGAATCAGTTATGTGTCCAGATTGAGAAAACTACATAAGTAGTCCAGGTTGTTTGAAAACCTGAACTGTGGAAGAATAAATAAATAGCATAGATCAGGAATATTTATGTGACTGTATGTGATTTGGAGGAGACTCTTGAGAGTCCCATGGACTGCAAGAAGATCAAACCTATCCATTCTCAAAGAAATCAGCCCTGAGTACTCACTAGAAGGACAGATCCTGAAGTTGAGGCTCCAATACTTTGGCCACCTCATGAGAAGAGAAGAATCCCTAGAAAAGACCCTGATGTTGGGAAAGATGGAGGGCACAAGGAGAAGGGGACGACAGAGGATGAGATGGTTGGACAGTGTTCTTGAAGCTACTAACATGAGTTTGGCCAAACTGCGAGAGGCAGTGAAGGATAGGCGTGCCTGGCGTACTCTGGTCCATGGGGTCACAAAGAGTCGGACACGACTGAACGACTGAACAACAAATGTGATTTCCATACTGCTCTTTATGAATTGTTTAACTGGTATATATAGCGCCTTGCCTGAAGAACCGCCCGGTATGGTATACAGTGGTACCTAGGTGTTCTCAATCGTAAGCGTTTTGTTGCTGTGAGGGAAACCCCTCCGTAAGGGAGTGAACTACAGCTCCCAGAAACCTTTGCGAGGACGTGCATCGGACGGGGCTTTTACTCGGGAGGGTTCTCCCAACTAGTATCAGAGGGGTTTAATGACGGGCCTTTGTGCTCCCCCTCCCCACGCAGAGAAGTGGACTCGGCTAAACGGGCGGGAAAACAGCGCCGGCTTGTGTAATAACTCTCTTCCTCACGGACCGCGATTCCCCCTCGGAACCTCGCCCCCTCCCCAACCATCACGGGGCGTGGCCCCGCCTCCCACGTCACGCGCCGGCCGTCGTGCCGCCAGAGGAGGAGGAGGAGGAGGCGGGGGCCGCTCGGAGCGTGCAGGATGGTGGCGGCGGCGGCGGCCGAGGCTGAGCCAGGCGGCGGGTAGAAAATGGCGGATTTCGAGGAGCTGAGGGTGAGGAGAAGCCGATGGCGGCGGCGGCGGCGGGGTTGGCGGCGCGCTCTCCGCGGCCGTTCTCTCGGGGGCCCCTCCCGGGCCGACGCTTCCCGGTCCTTGAACGGCTTAGGCCGGCCTTCCCTCCCTCCGTCCCTCCCTCCCGGCAAGCATCATCCCTCCGTCCCCCGGGACCGCCTCTCTCCCTCCCCCTTCCCCACGCGGGAGGTGGCCCTTCGCCAGGCAAGCCCCGCGCTGGCCTCCTTTTTCTCGTGTTATTTCCACGCCTCCAGCCGCCTCAGCGGACTGTTAACGGGCTCGCAACTCGCGGCGTGAAAGGGCAGCTGCTCAGGGAGAGCGGAGTCCCGCCGGGCTGAGGAAAGAACACTTCGGAGTGAAGGGGCTTTGCGGGAGGCTCGCGCCTTTTTCTTCCTTGGAATCCGGTTTCACTCCCGTTTCTTCCCCTCCCCTCCCGCCCCAGTTTTGGTAGCCTAGATGGCTTTCCCTCCTCCCCTAAAATAAGTCCTTTTTTAACGATCTGCCTTGGTTCCCCCCCCATTTTATTCCAAAGCGCGCACCCCCCCCCCGCTCTCTCTAATCCTCCCTCTCTGGCTTAAGCCTCTTTGTCTCCTCTGCGAACGACCCCGACTCAAGAGAGCATCCTGCGTTGAGCGGGGTTCGCATGCTTCCCTCGCAGACAACCACCATCTCTAGGCACAACAAAGCGCGCCTTTGGGTCTCGAAGCCACTCGTGGTTTCCCCCTGATCGCTCATGTGGTTTCATGTTTCTCTCTTCCACCCTTCCCTTCGGCATCTCTCTCTCTCTCTCTCACTCACACACACACACACTTTGCTAGGTTTGGTTGGCGCCCTATCGCCGAAATTACGGCCCCCCCTTCCATCTTTGCATCTCTCCTCCTTCCCAGCTCCTTTGAATGTAGCTCATCTCCCGCTGCATTTCTTCTTTTTTCGTGTGACAGGGTTTGCAGTGCCTCTTTCTGCACCCTCTCAGATCTGCTTGTTCTTATCCTTGAATTTTGCCCTTGCAAAGCTGTTCCTTTTCTCCTGTGAATATTGCTTTTCTTCCTCACCCTGACATTTCATGTAGGTAGATCTTTTTTTTTATCCCCACATTTCAGGGTCAAACTATTATATGCACATCCCTCTTGAATTCTCTACTGTATTGCCTTTTTTTCTTTCTTAAATGTCCATTCACCCCTTCAATTCCTTCTAGGTTTGGCAACCACTTGAACCAAGATCTGTTGCAACCACTCTAAACATTGCACTTTCTGCTTTCTTTCATTCTTTTTCTGTGTCATCCTCCCATTCATCCATTTCCCACCCTTTGAAAATATTTCTTGCCTGCTTTTGTTTTCCTACAAAAATCGGCTCTGCAGACAGCACCAGATCCCATGCCAAGTCTTAAGCTACTAAGCTATTACTGGGTATATTTATTTGTGTGAAAGCATCATTACTTCATAAGGACTTAAATCTAGTTAAAAATATATAACATTGGGCTCTTGTGTTTGTTTATATTTTGGGGACCCATGACCACAATATATTTTTCTCAACAAATCAGAAAGCATTTAAAAAAAATGAATAGGTTCCCATGAAACATACAGAAGCAATTTAACAATAAAAATATACATATATATTCAATCCAATACAGATACAACTGGGAGGAAAAAATTCTTCATTCAAAAGATTTATTGGAAGTCTTAAGTTCCTCAATAGGCAATGAAAAGACAGCAAAGAAGGTAGATAATGGGAGGGAGTTCCAAATGGTATGTGCCACCATACTAAAGGTCCTATTCTGACACTGTACAGAATGGGCCTCCTGATGAGATGGTATCTTGAAGAGCCCCTCTCCTGCAGAGCAAATACTGGTTGGGTATACAAGAGGTGAGGTGATGTACAGTATGTTGATCACAAACTGTATAGGACTTGTACACCAGCCTGGTAGCTAACTCAGCCAGTGCTTTCAGCAGTCACACAAAATGATGGTAATATTCTGCCCCAGGGAGCAGTTGAGCAACCTGGGGGCCAGTTCACATAGGGTACACTACAACAGTCCAGTCTGGAGCTTTCCAGCACATGGATGGCAACGATCAGGCTGTCCTAGTCCAGAAGCAGCCATAGCTGTCTTCACCTGAAGGTGGTAGAATAGAAGGCAGTTCTAGCAACTCAGGTTACCTGGTCTGCTAGTGACAGAGATGGATCCAGGAGTAGCCCCCCCCCCCCGACTTTGATCCGGCTCCTTCAGAAGTATTATGACATTGTCCAAAACAGGCAATTGATTACCTATAGTTTAGGAGTTTGTGGTACAAAATAACACACATGGATTGTGGCAAGATCATAAGTTTAACCTAATTAAAATGTATTTTGGATCTTATACCACATCCTGTATGACTGAATAAATTTTATCTGGATTTGTTTCTTGAGCTGGAGTAGACTGAATTTGAGAAACTGTTATAAATACTTACTTTGGAATATTTTTAAAAACGTGTTGAATAAAAAATAGTTTGCACTGAATTTGTGTATAATAATAATAATTCTTTATTACGGTCGACGACCAGCACACACAAAGACACACACAAAGACACATACAGAATCAATAATAAATGCAATTTAAAATTGATCTGAGATTTGATCTAAAAGGGGTTGGCCGTCTTAAAACTAAAATATATTAAACTTAATAATTGCTTTAAGAGAATTAAAATCAAAATTTAAAAAGGTGCGTCTTATGGTCTGGAATGTCTTATGGACCGAAAAATACAGTAAATCGAAAGAAGAATCAGGAGCCACCTAATTGTGCGGACCGAAACTTAATAGCGACAGCACAAAACTTTGCCACCGCAGCGGTGACCTTAGGGTTGGCATCTGAGAGGAGCCAATGCGTATAGTGTTCTTTGGGACATCCAGGAGACTTTGTGTATATATAAGTGGGGCATGGGGGGTGAAAGAAGCATAAAGATGATTTGAAAGACTGTGTTCTTGCATCAGATAGTTTCCCTGCCCTTGATGATTTCATTGTCTGCTAAGATATACCTGATGAAACATTAGTATTTGAGGTTTAGTTTTTGGAATGTTTGAGATAAGGCTAATCTAAGAAACTTCAGGAAGGATGTAACGGTTATAGATACAATACAATTCTGCCTATATGTGCCATTGCTTTTATTTGTTGTCTGAAAATTCTATCAAGTGATTTCTTCCTCTTCTGAAATATGTATCCCACAGAGCTTTAAATATGCAAAACATTTCATTGATTCAGATTTATTCTGTTGATTGTGTCAACTATGTCAGCACCAGCTTATTTTAACAGCAGAAGTTCTTAGAAGCGTGGAAGGAGGTGATATATTCTGCACTTCATTGCTTGTGTTTGCCTCTTCATAGTTACTGATTAGTACTCCACTTCATAGTATTTTGTTGAAGTACCACCCTTCCTGTGATATTCTGTGTATTATAATATATAAAAATGTTTAATTGTTTTAAATGATTCATTTTTTTGTGTTTAGCTTGTTTCTATTTTAGCTGTAAGACGCCTTGAGTTCCTATCAGGGAAGAAGGTGGGATATACTAACAACAACAACAACAACTGCTTACATTGGGGAAATAACTTGCCTCCTCCTCTGTAAATTAAGCTGATTTCTTTTTACCTATTTAGCAGTAACTGACCATATAAATACCTCACTTATTTTTGGCTGGTGGAGGTCAGAAGAAGGCTGGGCTGCGGAGTGATGTTCTCAGATTGCAGACATTTTCAGATTCACCCTCTTGTATATTGAAGCAAATTATGTATTCTGTGCGCACTTTGTACATGTTTTAAGACAAAAGATAACATCTCTTGCAGAATAGTCAGCATATTTGTACTGATGCACCTGCAGGTTACAGCTGCTAATAACAGTGTTGCTGGGAACCACTGTGTAGCAGCAAGTGCCAAAAATTTTTTTTGTTGCATAAGGGGAGAATAAAAACTCCTGTTGGAGATAAGTGGTTAATGTTTGCTATCCAGAACTGTGCATCTGTACAAACATGTCCATGAAAACAGTCTTGTGATTATCTGAGCATTCCTTGTATCCCACAGGAGCTTGCATTAGTGACATTGCACTGTGTGCATAATGCTGAATTATCTTCACTCAAGGACTTGATTCTGAGCTCTGTATTTCTTTTTAATCTTAAGGGATTTAATCTTTGTACTAGGAAGATTCCTTTTATTTTCAGGCTAGGGCTGGGCGATAACTGGTTTTCAATATCGCTAAACATGGTGATATATCTGAAATAAAAAAGGAACCACGCAGGGGTGAACAGGACAATGTCCTGGCAACTGCTACTACTTAAGGGTCTAAAACTGATGATATTGTCAATCACCTCAGGGTCACTTTCATCAGCAGGAAAGCCAAAATGTATTCAAATGAGACTTGATTTTGGCCTTGGCTGCTGAATGGTAGTATTTAAGACATTTCAAAGTATGATGATGAGTCATAGTGTACACAAATAATCTGGGACTGCTGGACTGCCAGTAGACCTGCTAGGTGGCAGAAGCAGCGGCAGCAGTGGCACAATCAGTAGCCTGCGAAGCCTCGCCACGGCAGTGAGCCATGGCGGTAGAAGCAGTGGCAGCCTGTGAGGCCTTGTCATGATGGCGGCAGTAGTGGTGGCCTGCATGACCTTGTGGCAGTGGCAAAAGCAGCGGGGGCCTGCAAGGCCTTGCAGTGGCAGAAGCACAGGTGGCCTGCAAGGCCTCGCTGAGGCAGGCTTCCACAGCTTCTGCCACTAGCTCCCACTACCGCCAGGAGGACTTGCCACCATGGTGAGGCCTTGCAAGCCCAACTGCTTGTTTCGCCATGAGACCTCGCAGGATGCCGCTACTGCTGTCATCTCCTGTCACTGCTGCAAGTCCCCGCAGGCTTCTGCTGCGAGGACATGCAGGCTACTGTTGCCTCTGCTGCCAAATCCTGTCACTGCTGTGAGGCCTTGGAGGCCGCCACCATTACTGCCATCATTTACCATCACTGCCGTGAGGCCTTGCAAACTGCTGCCATTACTGCCACAGCTTTCCATTGCCGCCACGAGGCCTAGCAGGCCACTGCCGCCACCTATCACTGCTGTGAGTCCTCGCAGGCTGCCACCGCTACTGATGCTGCCTCTCGTCGCTGCGATGAGTTCTTGCAGGCTGCTGCTGCTACTGCCATCACTCTATCACCTCTGCAAGGGCTTGCAGGCCGCCACTGTGCTGCTGCGGCGGCGAGGCCTCACAGGCTGCCACCACTATTTCTGCTAGCTCCCGTTAGTGTGAGGCCTCACAGGTCTCCACTGCGAGGGCTTGCAGGCTGCCTCTGCTACTGTTGACACATACTGCGTTCATGGCAAGCTGTTTTATCCACTGCTGTTTCTGCCTCGTAGCCGGCCTGCTGGCAGTCTGGCAGTTCCAGATTATTTGTATTCAGTATGACATCACCATACTTTGGATTGTCCCGTATTCCACCATTTGGTAGGCAAGCCCAAAACCCAAAGTCCTGTACTGAAATTATAGTACAGTACATTCGCAACTTAACCCTTTTTAAAAAATCAAAATGGGACAGGCGTCCAGGGGAAGGAACTTGCAATCCCACCCACCATTGCATCCAATGTGTTTTGACTACACAATTTTGGCTTTAGGTGCTATCCCCAGAACATAACTCCTGTATAAATTGCAGGCTTACTATAATTCAAAATGTCATTTGTTTTCCAGTTAGGTATAGGTAAAGGGACCCCTGACTGCTAGGTCCAGTTGTGGACGACTCTGGGGTTGTGGTGCTCATCTCGCTTTACTGGCCGAAGGAGCCGGCGTACAGCTTCCGGGTCATGCGGCCAGCATGACTAAGCCGCTTCTGGTGAACCAGAGCAGCACACGGAAACGCCGTTTACTTTCCTGCCGGAGTGGTACCTATTTCTCTACTTGCAATTTGTGCTTTCGAACTGCTAGGTTGGCTGGAGCAGGGACTGAGCAACAGGAGCTCGCCCCATTGTGAGGATTCGAGCTGCCGACCTTCTGATCAGCAAGCCCTAGGCTCTGTGGTTTAACCCACAGTGCCACTCGCGTCCCCTGTTTTCCAGTTATTGAGCACTATTTATTATATCAGACAGATCAGTCTCATTCTTTTTTTGACTGATCACATAACCAGCCCCTGCTCATCTTGAGTTTGCCATCCTAGTCCTGACCCCTTTCTCTTCAATTTTGTTTTACCAAAATGTTTGGTAAACATTGGAATTAAAGCCTCAAACAGCAAACTTCAGTAGCCATTCTCCAGCTACTATGTCTTCCTACTATTTTTTTGTTTTACAGACACAAACATGGTGACCCCTTTAAGAAAACATCGCCCTTTAAGATGAACAAGATATATAGCTAAGAAACAACAGAAAGCTATCTCGGCAGCTTCTAACTTACAAGTAAGAATACCCCAAACTATGAAAAGCACACAATGTTCTAAAAATAAAACTACACACAGAGCTAGAACCTTAATAGTATTAATTATTTCAGTAATAAAACTAGCTTAATGCGAACTGAATACAAATTTCAGAAAGGATTCTGAAATTTGCATAGAAGGTAGTTTCAAACACCATTTACATTCTTAAATTAGCCCATAAAGTCTGTCCTCATTTTAAATGTCCCTTGGTTACATCATTTGTATGAAGTGACTACTTGAAACTAAAAGGCTAAAACAACTGTGAGCAGGCCAGAAAGAAACAAGTAGAGTACAGTGTTGCCCTGCTAGACGAAAATAATTCGTTCTACGAGTGTCTTCGTAGAGCGAATTTTTCGTCTAGCGAAGCGGTAATGGAGCGCGGAGGTTTTCGCACAAAAAAAATATTCCGTCTTGCGAGGCAGCCCCATTGACATTTTCGTCTTGCGGGGCAGCCTTCCGCTAGCGAATGCCTTTCGTCTAGCGAGTTTTTCGTCTAGTGGGGCACCACTGTATAAAATATTGAAAGGAACGGAAATTCTTGGATAATTGAGATGGGTTAATTGAGGTTACTAAACATGGCGTTCCTACAGTATGAAGTTGACAAGTGCACCCTGTGGATTACACTAAAGTAAACAGATCCCTTTTGTTTAGAACCATCTTAACCAAGTATTTAATTAATATTAAAAACAAAATGCAACATTTAATAGGTCATGGCTTGTTTCTAAAACAAAAACAATGCAAATGTACACAATATACTATGGAATGAGTACATAATAGTTGTATAAACTTTTTTAAAGAGTGCTTATTACTGGGTAATAATAGAATATAATGTGATGGGTAGTTAGGATATAATCTCACTTTGAGTCTTCTGATGCAAATAGGATGAATTTGAAAGGATAAGATTCCTGTGTTCTCTTGCTACTCTTCCTGTGCAAGCAGGACACTTGAGAGTGTGATGTGATTCCAAGGTTCCATTCTCCTTAAGAGTACCAAGTTCTTTTGCAGGCTTGCTTGGAGTAGATTGAGAATCCCCAAACATGGGGTTTGTTCATTTATTTTGAAGCATTTTTACTTTACCAACTAGAATACTTGAGGTGGCTTAATATATTTGAAATACAATAAAATAAGAGAAGAGTTATTAGAGTGGGGCAAAGGTTTAAGTTCTCAAGTTAAGTTTCAATTCAATTGCCACTCTGCAGTTGAATCTATTGGTCTGGAAATAAGTTCCTCGGAGGTTGGTACTTATTGGTGGGCTACTTCAAATGTCTCAGTTTCAGACTCGGGTGACAAATGCAGGGAGCTATTGGAGAGAGTAAAGGTGTCTGTCTATTTTTTTAAAAAAAATAGTGCCCACCTGTTATCACATTCAATCCTTGGGTGGGGTAGAATAACTCAGTTTTCAAATTACATCCATCATGACAACAATATAAAACAAGAGCAGCTGAAACAACCTGTTCAAACTGTAGGGCCATTATTTCTTACTACCTGGGGTCAACAGCTAACATCCTACAAATTACCCGAGCAAAGAAGCTTGTTTTCAGTTTGAGAAAAAGAGAAGTTGCTAACCATGCCTCAGAGGAAAGGATTAAGAGCCATCCTTCAATCCTCAGATGTGTCCTGGCTTTCCATGCCTGGTAGATGTTGCTACAAATGGAATTTAGGAGTATCTTTCTTTTTCAAGCAAACTGGTCATGCCAGCTCATTAATTAACATGACACCTACATGACGCCATATTGTCATGTGGAACTGATGCTATGACTGCCAGTCATCCTGTGGTGACCAAGAAAGGTCAGCATGTAACCAACTCAAAATATAGAAATCCTGATGGAGTGTTTAGTCCTCGATATTATGATGATGATCAGGAACTGTTGGACAAGATTTTCCACTCGGAAGCAAAGTGACTCCCAATTATGCAAGCTATTAATGCTTGTGCAAAAGCACAAATTCATTTCAAGTTGTAGTAATGCTCAGAATCTTTTGTTTTTACATAGTTGTATTTATAAAAGACTTGTAGAAAGCAAAAGTGCTTCCTCTTGAGGCTAAGCAACCTGCGCAGCTATTGTTAAATCTTTGTTTCATTTCATGTTGCATATTTGCTTAATTCTACAATATAACTTCAAAACCTCTGCCAATTCTGAAAACTGCCATAGCAGCCAGTGTCTCTTGCTTTTAAAACTTTTTTTGCATAGAAGAAAATAAAGCACTGCAAGCACCTGTGGGACTGGAAAGACTATAAGAACAATACAGTACACAAAAATTGAACTACCATTTTCATCTGCGTCTGCTGAATCGGAAAAGTGGGAATGGGAAAATTAGTCTTAAACTAAAACTGTTTAGGAAGCATAAATTCTTAATGTTTCCTGCTGTACAGAAATGAGTATGTAATTATTAATATTTTTTAAGTGTTCATTGTGTTTGTGCATAGAAATGATCCGCCAAGGAAAGCAAAGAATTATGCTCACTTCCTCCAACTACCCTATATACATGAGATACATGATGTAGCATAGTGCAGGAGTGGCCAACTATTTCAGACCCAGGACCAGTCTTTAACCCAACTGTGTATTTGGGAGCCCATTTATTTCCCACGGTGCATTTGTGTGGTGGTAGTGTTGCTGTCATGACTCAATTTGGATCAGGTCATGTCCCAGTAGTGGGTCCCAATCCACCAGTTAAAGACCAGTAGATAGTGGACACGACTGGACCTAATGGTCAGGGGTCCCTTTACCTTTAGCATAGTGGATAAGATAAAGGTAAGGGGAACTCTGGCCGTTAGGTTCAGTCGTGAACAACTCTGGGGTTGCGGCGCTCATCTTGCTTTATTGGCTGAGGAAGCTTGCGTACAGAACAGCACACGGAGCAGCACATGGAGACGCCGTTTACCTTCCCACTGGAGTGGTACCTATTTATCTACTTGCACTTTGATGTGCTTTCAAACTGCTAGGTTGGCAGGAGCAGGGACCAAGCAATGGGAGCTCACCCCGTCGCTGGGATTCGAACCCCCGACCTTCTGATCGGCAAGCCCTAGGCTCAGTGGTTTAGACGCAGCGCCACCCATGTCCTTAGTGGATAAGATACTGGTGCTACAAACCAGGAAGTCCTTTGTTTGAATCTCTATTCTGCCATGAGATAGGCAAGCCACTCCTAAGATGTATGTGTACCCATAGAGTATGGGGGATAATAATACTGTAGTGAATTGCCTTGCTGGATTTTTTTTTTATGTGAAGTATTCTGAACACTTGAAAGCACTAGAAAAATATTAGTGTTCTTACATTGACTTCTGCTACTGGTTTAATTTACATTATGGCCTGAGCTCTCTGGTTCACTGGGGCAAGCTTTGCCCCTTCTCTAGGAGTTCACACAGACAGCTTTGTTGGTTACATATATATAATGTATTTTAATATTTGTTGGAAGCTGCCCATAGTGGCTGGGGTGACTCAGCCAGATGGGCAGGGTACAAATAATAAATTATTATTATTATTATTCACTACAACTTAACTCATTTCCCGCTGCTTTCTTTTCTTAAATCCCCAAGTCTGTTTTCTCATCCACTGTTCAAACTTGAGAGATGGTAAGTGGGGCAATGACTTGTCTTCTGCTTATGTTAAAGCATTATCTACATTGGTGCTGTATAAATAATAAAATTCCTTTATGTGTGCAGCACTGGTTCTGGCTGGTGTTGCCAATATGTTTGTGTCTGTATTGCTGTATTACCATTCTTGTGCTTTGCAACTGAGGTGAGAGTAAAAATGATCATAAGCAAACTTTTGTTTGGTGACTATAATGATACCTGTAGTTATTGCATCAGTTATAATGTGGGCAGCTGGTAATACTGTCTAAACACGTTGGCTACAGAACTAAAACGTGTTGATTCTGATTTAGCTTGTTTTAAACACAAAGTGCAGAGAGCTTTCACGTCTTGGTTGACAGATAGAAAGAAACAATTTTCAAGTATAAAGGAAAAATGAGAAGCTTTATCAAAACATTTGTTTCATCTTCTGCACTGTTCTCACTGGTCTGAGGAAGTGAGCAGATTTTGAAAAGAGATAATCCAGATAAATATTGTTAATATTTATTAATGTACAGTGGTACCTTGGGTTACGGACCCGATCCGTTCTGTAGTCCCATCCATGTTCATGGTACTTCTCAAATAATGGGAAGACATTTCACTATCCCAAGGAGATTGTGATATTGAAACACACACAGGAGACAGCAGAGGTGCATAGAGAAGAATGTGATATTTTCACATCATCATGCTTAGATTTAGTATAGACATCATGCTTCATTATCTGCTTAAGACCAGCTGTTAAAAGCAGGCTAGAATAGGAAAGTCATTGAGTGCTTCCAGAAGGCATTTAGAGGTTGGACTTGAATGGATCTTTTACGGAAAGGAAGTTCTACATCAGTGGGGCAGCCATCACAAATGTCTAGTCATTTGCTTTTGCTATTTGAACTTTGCTTACAGGTAGAAACGGTTTAGATGGTTGTGATGGACCAGTGGAAATAAGGCCTACCATCTTAACTAGCTTAGATAGAACTTCCATGTTCAGACTTGCCTTCCTGCAACTTTTTGGAAGCTGACCCTGTATATGAGATACCCTTTAATTCTGTCCTTGTGGTTGTAGATTTCACTCAAAGCACAGTTAACATGTAGTGACTCATGGTTTTTTTAATGGTAATGTTTCCACAATGTGGCTGTCATGTTTCCTGTAAAAGAGACTAAATCATGAAGGCTTTGCTGTTGCCGTTTCCATGTATGATATATGATATAGCATCTAAAGAGCCTCTAAAGTGCAATTTACAACTCTTTTTTCATTTTGCATGTTGGTGCCTGTATGTTCAGTGCTCTCAGTTCTTGTTTGATACACTGTTTGTCTGTTTCCCCCTTAGAATATGGTATCAAGTTTTCGGGTCTCTGAACTACAAGTGCTGTTGGGCTTTGCTGGACGTAATAAAAGTGGACGCAAACATGACCTCCTAATGAGGGCATTGCACTTGCTGAAGAATGGCTGCAGCCCAGCAGTTCAGATAAAGATCCGAGAACTCTACAGGCGACGATATCCCAGAACAATAGAAGGTCTTTCGGACTTGTCCTCTTTAAAGCCTTCGGTCTTCAATTTGGACAGTAGCTCATCTCCCGTGGAACCTGATTTAGCTGTTGCTGGTCTGCACCCAATACCATCTACATCAGTCACTCCCCAATCCCCATCCTCACCTCTTAGTTCAGTGCTGCTCCAGGACACAAAGCCTCGCTTTGAGATGCAGCAGCCATCACCTCCAATTCCACCTGTGCACCCTGATGTTCAGCTGAAGAGCCTTCCCTTTTATGATGTACTAGATGTTCTAATCAAACCTACAAGCTTAGGTAAGTGGGATTTTTCAGCTGTGAGCAGTGCAGATCACTTAACTGTCTCCAGCTGGGGTGCACCTACCTCAGAAAATACAGCATGCTAACTCTCAAGACACTACAGCTGGCTTTATTGGAGACAACAATAAAGTTATTAGCTTGCCAAACTGCTGAAATGTACGAAGTATAGTTGCTTGGGGAACTGATAGCATTAGGTGAACTTTTAAATGCATCTAAATGCAAAAGTACAATTTATGCACTTAATCTGGAAGACCTGAAAGCTACACAGTTCCATTACTTAAAAGTCATGTTTTTGTGAAATTGAGAAAGTTATAAGGCACCCGTTTCTGTACTGCTTTCTGTAGACTCTGGTGTTTGTCAGTGAATTAAAGCTAAACTTTTCTGTGTCCCTCTGCAGTACAGAGCAGTATTCAGAGGTTCCAGGAGAAGTTCTTTATCTTTGCTTTAACACCGCAGCAAGTCAGAGAAATCTGCATTTCCAGGTAATAGCAGTACGTCTAGCATGAACTTCCTCATACCAGATTTG
This sequence comes from Lacerta agilis, assembly GCF_009819535.1. Taxonomy (NCBI): domain Eukaryota; kingdom Metazoa; phylum Chordata; class Lepidosauria; order Squamata; family Lacertidae; genus Lacerta; species Lacerta agilis. Next base: position 8,887,613 of record NC_046322.1, on the reverse strand, counting down.
GTTAATTTTCTTTGGCAGAATTCCAGACCACTTGGAATCCTGAAAATTACTTCCTGGCAAAATAGTAGTATCTCAGTTAATCTTGTAGAATGAACACATTTTTCCAAGGTTACAGTGAGAGTGGGCAGATGGTTCAGAAATGAGAACCCTATTGGAAATATGATAAACATATGATAGCTGCTAACCTGTAAGTTCAGGTGCATGTAATTTTTATGAATATGATGAGTGCTAATTCATGATGCGTAAACATACAGCATTGAGGCTTCAGCTTGTCATCCCCCACAAATACAGTAAATGGACCTAGCAAAGATGACACTTGGAAGTGTTGATGAATTTGGTGGCTGTTCCTCTGAAGTCTCATCAGGAATATTTGACAGCCCTCCTGTAGGTTTATCTCTGCAACTATGAAAGCTAGCCATATGTTCAGAGTTTCACTTGTTGCTGTCTATGGGAAATGGCTACACTTGATCTTTTGCTGTCCATAGAGTTTTGTGTGTATGTGTATCTGTGTGTATCTCTCTCTGTATATCCATATCAATAGTGGACTCCCACTGTGCTTGCAGATACTTATACTCATGAAAGCAAAGTAGAGTTACAAATCAGGATTAGGAAGGTAACCGTTGTATGAGGAGTTGACTTGTTAAGCGATAAAGCAACCTTAGACTTGTCTAAGTAACTTCTGCTTTTGTTGTGACAGGGACTTTTTGCCAGGAGGCAGAAGGGATTACACTGTGCAAGTTCAGCTGAGGTGACTTCAACTTATTTACATAAATGTATAAATGCCTTTTTTTAATGGAGTACATTTTAATGTGCTGCCATTCAACAATATTCTTCTCTGCAAACAGGTTATGCCTGGCAGAAACCAGCTGCCCCCAAGAAGATAACTACCCTAGTAGCTTGTGCATAAAAGTAAATGGAAAGCTTTTTCCATTGCCGGTAAGCTGTTGAAATTTTTGATGGCGCATCTGCTTTAAACTTCTTGTAATCCTGACTTGCCAGGCCAATGGGGTGCTATACCATCCTGATCCACTGGCCAAAAGGAGGGTTCATGGGAGTGCTTGGGTGAAGGGATACCAAAGGATGTCAAAAACGCCAGAGTGATCTGTTCAAGTGCTTTATTAAAGAAGGTGTAGACTTACAGCAAAGCAGTGTGCCAGTTCTCGTAGCTTTTGCAGACGCATGACAGACTCCACGGCAAGGAGATGTCTTTGTCCGCACCCAAGCAAACATTTATACATTCTTTTGCAACAAAGAAGTATACATCATTTAACCTGACTATCTGAGGGCATAGGTGGCAGGTACCCAAACCTTACTGATAGCTGCCCTTTCCTGGGCTTAGAGCCCAGCATCCCAAGCCCCGCAGATAAGGGTAACATCAAAGCATGCCAATTAGCTTACATCAAAGGAAGCAAATATAAACATATTTGAGCTCATTGCTGTAACAACTACCAATTAATTGTGGGGTTATCTTGACTACCAACATGGCGTTAGCAAAGCTTCCAGAACAGTTCACCTTTGGTTCAACACAAATACCGTCTGCCCCACAACTCTACCCATAAATGTCTGCAGAATGAAAGTTATGGAACTAAAGAACTAGTATTTGGATCTGTGAACAAATACAGTTACAAAACTTGGTTGATGCTGCATCAGTGTGCATTATTCACAGAGTAGATTTGGAAATCCTTTATTAACAGCTTGGAATTTCCCCTAATTTCCTTCTCTGACTTATTTACAGGTGTGGTGCTGTAGCCAAGTTTGATTTCCCAAAGCAAAACTTCGAGTAAACTAACAAACCAACTTTCTTAGGGAATTTATTTCATAAAAAAGTGATGCAGTCCTCACTTCCCTCCCTCAAACTTAAGTTACTCAGGCCGCAATCGTATATGCACATTTGGAAATAAGACCCACTGAACCCATTGAGGCTTACTTCTCAATAAACATGTATAGGATTGTGCTGTAAGGCTCACTGGAAAGAAATGGATGCTTGGCAAATGTTTTAACTTCCATTGAAATCAATGGGACTTTAGTGTTTAATTTTAGCTTGCATGTGCTGTAACTTACTAGAAATTGCAACTTTTTGAGCAGTCTCCAAAGAGAATATATATATATGAATGAAAAAATGATTTTTGTGCCTATGTTTTTTAGGGATATGCTCCACCACCCAAAAATGGAATTGAGCAAAAGAGGCCTGGGCGCCCCTTGAATATTACATCTCTAGTCAGGCTATCCTCTGCAGTGCCAAATCAGATTTCTATTTCCTGGGCATCTGAAATTGGAAAGGTAAATTGAAATCTTTCTGTCTTGCAAAATGACTTCATGTAAAAAAAATATGTAGAATTGTTTTGAATGAAAAGTGTAAATCCTTGCCTTGGGTTTCTAGTGACCTATGTGCAATGAAACAGGAGGAGAGGGTTGGTGGCTAGAGCACGTGGGTGAGTCTGCACCATTGTGCCTACCACATGGTGGTGAAGAAGAAAGCTTACTTCTCCACCATCGCTGCGTCTGCAAGTAGCTGCCCAGCAGGGCTTTGCCTAGTGGTGAATCTGCTTTTGTCATCTGGCCTAGAGTCCATTGCTCTGACAGCCTCAGATACCTGCTGGACAGATATGACTTGACCGCTGTATTCCCTGCTCTGGTAACTTCCAGACTGAATTATTATAAAGTGCTCCAAGTACTTCTGCCCTAGAAGATGACTTGGAAACTTCTGTTGTCCAGAATGCAGTAGCAAAATAAGGCTGGGGTTACGTTCTGATCTTATATACACTGATTTAAAACCACTGTGCTGGTTGTTTTCGGGCCCAACTCGAGATGCTCACGTTGGTGTTTAAATTCCCAAGTGACTTAGGACCACAATGCCTGTAAGGACCACCTCCTTCCCTACAAAATAAAAAATAAAAAATTCCTTCCAGTAGCACCTTAGAGACCAAGTTTGTTCTTGGCATGAGCTTCCGTGTGCATGCACACTTCTTCAGATACACCTTCCCTACAGACCCTCTTGGGTGCTAAGCAGGGTGGAGGGTGCCCTGTTGGGTGCTCCCTCACCCACAGAAGCTGGGGGGGGGTTGCCATTCTGGGACAGCTCCTAAATTGAGAAACTCCTTTCCCTTAGTGGTACATCTGGCTCTCTTAGTGAATGCTGAAGATGCACCTCTTTATCATGGCTTTTGGCATTTGAGAGGCATATTTTTAGTACCCACCTTATTTCTGTAATTTTAGATTGTTTTAAACTGTTTTTAATATTGTGTAATAATGTTTTAATAATAGTGTTTGAATTGTTTTTTTTCATTTTTTGACAACATTAACAGATGATCAAACATACAAACAAAAAACAAACAGGCAATCAGACAAAAAACTTATATTTTTTACAGATATACCTAATTTCTGCAATTTAACAATATCAGAAAATGAAAATTTGTTGATAATAACACATTTGATTAATGTCTGGTTCATTTCAACCGTTCCATTCTGAGAAAGGAACTAAATTACATATAAATATCTGAATTGTTAATTGTTGTAACTTGCCCCTGGGACCTTAGGGTGAAGGGCGGATAATAAATTGTAATAGCAATAAATAACTCATTCATGCAACACTCTTTCTCTTTCTTAACTTGCTATGATCTGCGTCTGTGTGTCTGTCTGCTGTAAATAGAGGCTTGCTGTTGTTGTTGTTGATGATGATGATGATGATTTGTATACCACCTTTTATCTGAAGATCAATTGTCTATGAAAATGACCTTTTCATTCTTTCACATTTCCCCTCCTGTAGAATTACTCAATGTCTGTGTATCTTGTACGCCAACTCACTTCAGCCATGCTGCTACAGAGGCTAAAAATGAAAGGTATTCGAAACCCTGATCATTCCCGGGCGCTAAGTGAGTAGATAATTCTTGTGTTTTTCTTCCTTCGGTTACATGTTTGTCATGGGTTGTAGGTTTCTAATAAAAGCAATTGGGTGGCTCCTCATCAGGGTGGTTCTGGGCATCCCATGTGGCTAAGTATTATTGCCAGAGTGCAGAAGAAAATACTTTTTTCTTTTTTTTGGAAGGGCTGCTTTGACATCTAATAGGAATCAAAAGTGTTATTTTGACTTCCTGTAGCATTGTACAATATCAGACCATAAATCTGTATACTGACAGGGGCAGTAGCTAGTGTCAGAGTAGGGTGCAGGAGGCCCCATTGTCAGGGCATAGTGCTGCTTCCCACTACTCTCGACTCCCGATCTGTATATTTACATTGCTTTATTATACAAATGAGTACAAGTCAGAGCTAAAGTTCTGGCGCCCATTCAGTCACTTTCAGATCCTGGAAGTGGCGCTCAGCGAGAACGCCTCCAACACAGTAGTTGGGGAACCCCAAATCTCCTCCTCTCTTCCTTCCGTTCGATTCCCCTACGTTGCTGAGGCGACGGGGCTGCCACTTCCCCCTCTGTTCCCGAGCTGCTCAGGTGGCGTTTGGGCTCTCTAGAGTCTGACAGCCCCTCCACCATGGCGTCCTGTTCCTGCTCGTCACCATTGTATGACGTGCTTGGACTCTCAAGGCGCTGCTCGGAAACCTCAGCATCTGAGACCCCTCTCACCCCCTCATCGTGCTCTCTGCTGACCCCTGACACCCATCTTCAGATACTTGTGTAGCCATAAAGCTTTCTGAGTTACAGTGGTGCCTCGCAAGACGAAGTTAATTCGTTCCGCAAGACTTTTCGTCTTGTGAGGCACCGTTTCCCATAGGAACGCATTAAAATTTAATTAATGCGTTCCTATGGGGAAAAAAGTCCAGGGGGCCGGTCGGAAGGGGCGCCGGCCGATCGCGCCCGCCATCTTGGGTGGACTGCGCATGTCTGTACATGCGCATGTCCACCCAAGATGGCGGGCGCGATCGGCCAGTGCCCCTTCCGACCGGCACCGGACCGCGCCGCGTTTTAAGGCTGCAGCGGGCAAACAGCAGTGCTGCTGTTCGCTCGCTGCAGCTTTAAAGTGCGGCACGGCTCCAGCCGGCTTACAGTGGTACTGCGCAAGACAAATTCGTCTCGCAAGTCAACTAAAAAATCTCAAAACCCTTTCATTTAGCAAGTTTTTCGTTGTGCGAGGCATTCGTCTTGCGGGGCACCACTGTACTGTCTCTCAGCTGGTTGGTGTGAGAGCAAAGTCCCAGTAACATGCTCTAAATGCATTCATCTTACAGATTTTATATAGCAATTGTATTATGGATGGGAAACCAGTAGAAGTTCTAATGTGCAGCTTTGAAATTTTGTCAGTGCCATTATCATTTTATGTTGAATTTACAAATTCTTGAAATAGCTAGGCCGTATATTATTCTGTCAAGCTTCTGAGTAATCAAGAATTGCACATTAAAAGTTATAGTCCAGCAAGATATTAAAGCATTTATTTTAAATCTCCCCCCTTCTTTTTAAAAATGATAGTTAAAGAAAAACTCACCGCTGACCCAGATAGTGAAATTGCAACTACCAGTCTGCGAGTATCATTAATGTGTCCCGTAAGTAAAGTTGGATAATAGCTTGGAATGATGTCTTAAAGGGAAATTGTTTGCTTTGATTAAAACACTTTTTATTTCAGCAAGCCTATCCAGACTCCTAACTTGGTCACATTTTTAAATACTTGCTGATTGTATCTGAGTATTATTGTCTTAAGTAAACTGTTTAGAGGTTATACGTTTTTTCTGAACAAAATAAAGAATAAGAGGTAGACTGCAAATAAGTATGTCACTAGTAATATATGGAAGTTGCTATGCTTTGCATATTTCTGTGGAATTTGGGTTTTAGTGTGGATTTCAAAGCCCCCTAAACTATAAAGAGAAAGCTGATAAGATCATCTTCTAAAGATGTCTGTTAGAACTGGTTTAATTTTAATTTTAAAGGTTTTACTGTGTTGGGTTTTTTTTAGCAGCAGTAGTTGTTGTTGGGTGAGTGTGCCATACACAGCTTAGAGATACTTTAATATATTAAGTGGTTTATAAATTGCATGAACACTAAATACGCACATACTGTTAGTGGGAGCCCTCCTAAGCCCAAAGAAAAGGAACTTGATCCATTCACATACAGGGCTGGAAAGATTCTGAATCATGTTACCCAAATGTCTACACTTCCATCACCATCTCCACTAACATAACATCTCTGATGGGATCTGTGAAGTATGCAAGTCTCATGTCCACGCATGTAGTGCTGCCAGTGGAATTTGTATGTGGCACTGTACGCAACACGAAAACTTCCTTCCTTCCTTAGGGCATGTCATTTTATGAGGTGAAGTTTAATTTTTTTCTTTAGTCAGGGGTCTTAAAAATAGGTTTTTGGGTGTGAGGAATTAAAATCTGCCATTTTTGTTATTGGACAATATTTAGCTTGGTGAGTCTACATTTTATGAAGAATTTTATAAACCTTTTGGAAAAACCAACAAATTTTAATTGTACCTTCTGTAAATGTGAGGTAATGCTTAATAATAATAATAATAATAATAATATAGAATATAACTGCAAGTACTTGGTAATCATTTTTAATGATTTCTATGCAGCTTGACACACATTTTACTTACCACCACATTTACCCTACCAGGCAAAACTAAATTATCTTTTGAATTTCCAAGTTACGTTACAACTTTTTAGCACCCTTCATTTTTGGAAGTTGAAAGTTGAAAGATTCAGCGTGCCCTACGATGTGTTTGACTGGTCCTTTATGGGAGGGAATCTGATGGCTGAGAGGCTGTAACATTTTTTGGGGGGGGTGGATCAATGAGGAGTTTGCCCCTTACCTAGGGAGGCCTACCCACACTTTAGATTGCTATGCATGTGAGGGTCTAGGCTCCAGGCTTTCTCAAACAAGCAAGGATTGTCTGGTTTTGTCCTTTTCTTAAAAGCACCCTATTCCATTCGCTAACAATGGCTCTCTCACCTCCCCACCCTTTCCTTCCACCTCGGCCTCCCTACCTTTGACGCTTTTCACTTTCTACGTGACCTGGTCTCCAGCTGGGGAAAATGAGGCTGACAATTCCCTGCCGTGCCGTTACTTGTACCCACCTGCAGTGCTTTGATGCTGCTCTCTACCTACAAATGAATGAAAAGAAACCCACCTGGATATGTCCTGTGTGCGACAAGAAAGCTGCATATGAGAGTCTCATCTTAGATGGGTAAGACGAGGAGGTGGTATCTCGCTTTTTCAGGTGGCAGTAGCAGTGCTCTTAGAACTATAAAAGCAGTTTGCTGCATTCAGTGTATTAACAGCAGGAGCTGCTTAGGAAGTAAGCTAGCACTGTGTCTTCCCAGAGGCGTGTGTTTGGTTGTGGTAAAGCCATAAAGAATTGGAACTAACCTGCATTTGAAGCTTGGAATTTGTAGCCCATGACACACTCTACTCCAGTGTTTTTCAACCACTGTTCCGCGGCACACTAGTGTGCCGCGAGATGTTGCCTGGTGTGCCGTGGGAAAAATTTGTTTATTTGATTCCTATTCAAGAGAATTACTTTATATATAGTCAATATAGGCACAGAGTTAAATTTTTTAACATTTTCTAATGGTGGTGTGCCTCGTGATTTTTTTCATGAAACAAGTGTGCCTTTGCCCAAAAAAGGTTGAAAAACACTGCTCTACTCTTCAATCACAACTTAAAAGATCACCAGCATTACCCCCTTGGCATATATAGATCTAATGTGATAAACAGGTTATAACCTTTTAAATTGCCAACCAGCTTCTAGGGCTATCAGGGGTGTAGCAAGGTAAATTGGTACCCGTGGGCCAAAAGTTTTTTGTCAACCCCCCCCCCAAGGCATGGGAAGGTCAGGTGGTACCTGGTGCGGAAAATTTCTTGTCAACTCCCCAATTGATCCCCCCCCCCCGCAAAAAATGGTTTTAAGTTATTTCATATTTTCTTACAAAGGAATAATAACAATAACAATAATAATAAACTTTTATTTATATCCCGCCCTCCCCGGCCGAAGTCGGGCTCAGGGTGGCTAACATCAGATACATAACATTGGTATAAAATCAAACAATAATTAAATTACCTCCTAAAAACATCTCAAAATCAAATTAAAGTCTAATTAGATGGCTTTCCACAGGGTTTGGGTTGGGAACAGTAAGTGTTCTCTGAACTGAAATTTCAGCCTTCATGACATAGGAAAACAGCCAAGTGAACAGCTATTTTGGTGGAGGAGGGTCAAGATATTAACCGATATGTATGAAATTTCATATATAGCTATACAGTGGTACCCCGCAAGACGAATGCCTCGCTAGACGAAAAACTCGCAAAACGATAGGGTTTTGCGAGTTTTTAGTTGACTCGCGAGACGAATTCGTCTATGCCTGTTTTTCGCAAGACGAATTCGTCTGGCGAGGTACCACTGTAAGCCGGCTTACCTTTTCGCTCTGGTCGGGAGGGGTGTTGTCCGCGTCCGCCATTTTGGATCGACTGCGCATGTCCAGACATGCGCAGTCGATCCAAAATGGCAGACGCGGACAACATCCCTCCCGACCGCAGCGAAAAGGTAAGCCCTCCTGGAGCCGCGCGGCGCCGCGTTGCCGGTGGGGAGGGGGCCGCAGGATCCCACGGCCCACTCCCTCCCGGAGCCGCGCCGCCGCGTTTTAAGACTGCAACAATCGTTGCAGTCTTAAAACGCGGCGGTGCGGAGCACCGATGCCGGTCGGGAGGGGGCCGTGGGATCGTGCCCGATGTCGGGCATGATCCCACGGCCCCCTCCCTCCCTCCCGGAGCCGCGCCGCCGCGTTTTAAGACTGAAGCGAGCGAACAACAGCGCAGCTGTTCGCTCACTGCAGTCTTAAAACGCGGTGGCGCGGCTCCGGGAGGGAGGGAGGGGCCCCCGGACTTTCCCCCCCATAGGAACGCATTAATTAAATTTTAATGCGTTCCTATGGGAAAAGGTGCCTCTCAAGACGAAATTTCCGCAAGACGAAGAGTCTTGTGGAACGAATTAATTTCGTCTTGCGGGGTACCACTGTATAATCCCTAGTATAGTAAGATAAGACCTTCGGAGCAGGCATTTAAAAAAAAATTCAAAAAAAAATTGTTCCTTGATAATTTGTCACCCCCTCCATTATGGAATCCGGGGCGGCCCGCCCCCTTGCTACGCCCCTGAGGGCTATAGACCTGGCTTGAGACTTAGTTTGCTCCCATCAGAGGTCTGAATGGCTTTATAGGATTGAAGTGACATGCAGTTAATTTATGAATGTGAGTTGCAGGGGATCCTGATCCTGTCAAATGGTTCCAAAGGCTAATTACTGTATTTTTCCGTGTATAAGACAAGGTTTTAAAATAAGGTTTAAAAGGTAGTGGATCTTTTGGACGGGGTTTCTGAGGCAGCCATCACTCAAAGACACCATCAGAACAGTCAGCGGACACAAACTAGTAACGTTTAATGCTCTTTTCCAGACTCTTTATGGAAATCCTGAACGAATGTTCAGATGTAGATGAGATCAAATTCCAGGAGGATGGTTCCTGGTGCCCTATGAGGCCGAAGAAGGAGGCTCTGAAAGTTGTCAGCCCGCAGTGCACCAAGGTAGAAAGTAAGTAACATCGAATTCAGGCCATGAAACCCCTGTCCCAGTTGACATGGGAACCTATCCAGGCTGACTGTTTACTCCTATTTGCAGAAGAGGCAGCAGATACTTTTGCCTCCTTGCAGTAACTGCCTCCCAGTTCCTTCACTATCTGGGCGTGATTTTTTAAATGTGTCTCTCCAGAGGACAAATACCTACCTGGCCTATTCTTTCAGATCTCCATTCACCAGTTTATCCTGTTACTTATCTGTTAAGTCCTGCTCAGTGCTATTTTTCTAGAAAAAGAGGTGCCGGAACTCAGCACAAACATCTCCCTGGTTCTCTTATAGTGGCAATGGCGCCCACCTGAGAGGTGCTGGAACTGAGCTCCGGCTGAAAAAAAGCCCTGGTCTTGTTCTTGATTTCTTTTTCTTCGTTCTCCCTACATAGGGAAACAAAAACCCCTAAACTTTTGTTTTCTCTCTTGCTTCATCCCTGCTTCTCATGGCACCAACAGGGAAGTGCTGTAGAACAAAGTCTTCCAAAACAACCCTGCTTCCGAAGAGTTACACTTCTGAAGCATCTGTCCTCCATGCCCTGCCAAGTCGGAAAGGGAACTCCTCTAGAGACCCACCAAAGCACAGCTTAGCTGCAACTCCACTAGGCTCCACTGCCAACTTCAACAAACAAGGGAAACTGCTGGTGGAAGTCCCTGTCAGTGTGTCCAGACCTTCAGCTTCTCAGGTGCAGAACAGAGCAGTACATCTATCAGCAGTATCCCAGTTCTGGTCTGCCCTAGTGGATGACTGCCCATTTGCAATCAAATGCCAAGCAAAAATGACATTCACAGGCCACCAGGTGGCTGCAGAGAGTCATTGGTACAGTCCCAACAGTTCCTGTACAGCCGTGGGAATATATTTGTCAGATAGTAACTCCCCATCGTTCCAAATGTCTGCCTTTCGTCAGGGTCCTGGATGCTACCCTTGCGTATCTTGCCAGAGTGATGCAATTCTGCACCTTTTCCTGCATCTATCCTCAATGCTCAGTTCATTGAGAAAATTAAAGAGCCATAATTGTTTATAATTGAGCAGCTGTATAAAAGGAAAGCAAGAAAGCACACCCAAAAAAGGGGAGGCACACGCCGCTCCCCTCTTCCTCCATGGAGTCTCCCTAGCCCAGTGGAAAAAAGTCAACCAGGGCCCCAGCATGAACCGTGCCAAAGCTCCCTCAACCTTCTTTTCTGACTCCTCAGGTGAGTTGAGGGTAATCTCCTGATTCACTCACTGGCATGAGACAGAATTATATATTTAAAAATCTTAAGGATTCCACAATAGTCAGTTTACTCCACCTCTGGATATAGTTTCCTCTTAGATTCAACAGCTCTTGTTAGGAGCAGGTCTGGAGAAAGACAGAATCAATAAACAAAAGAACCCATAGGCTGCAAAGGACAAGAGTGAAGGGTTGGAACTTTGAACTTGGTATCTGGGATTCTTTATGCCCTCACTCCCTTGGCCTCATTGCAGAAGTCATTCCTTTAATTGAGAAAAGCAGAGTATCAACTCAGTTCAAACAGTTTGGCCACAAGGTGTGTTTGTTTGTTTGTTTGCAGTAGGGTAAACATCACCTCCGTTGCACTTTTTCTTTCCAGGTTCCAGCATGGTCAGCAAGCCCTGCTCCACGCCAATCAGTGAGGTCAGCAAAAAGAAAGTTGACGTCATTGACCTCACAGTTGAGAGCTCGTCTGATGAAGAGGAAGATGCGCCTCCCAAAAGGAAATGCATATATATGTCTGACACACAAGCAAGTCCCACCAAAGGGTTGGTTAATTTTTCATGTGAATAATACTATCTGTCCTGGTTTGTTTGTCTATCATTCCCCATCCGTTTTCAGTGTATCTGAAGAAGTGTGCATGCACACGAAAGCTCATACCAAGAACAAACTTAGTTGGTCTCTTAAGGTGCTACTGGAAAGAATTTTTTATTTTATTTTGTTTTAGTCCCCATCCTGGCAGCTTGGCAGATTTCGTTTTCACTTTCCTGCTTGTACATCATTTAGTAGATGTGCTGGGTCCATCTCTCTCCACTCTACCCCTGCTTTCTTGGAAGCCTCTTCTCTGATTATTTTTGGTTTGATTAAAGATGCCCAAACGCAGCTAGCTGTGTTAAGGCAAGCAAAATTCGTTTTTGAAGAGTCCGTCTGCAGGCAGATCAAATCCCACCCTGGGTTTAGGAGTTAAGAAATGCTATTGCTTTAGTCTGTTTCAGAGGAAATCTTTCTCTCTACAAAGTGCTGTTCTAGCTCCAGAGTCCAAAATCATGTGTAAGGTAGTTCATATAGAAATTCTTGACCTTTTCTTTCTCTTCAAGCAGTGTGGATTACACTGGTTTTTGGCCACTGTAGATTGTACACCTTCACAGAACAAGAACACCTCAGGTTTTGCCAACTGCTGATCTGTGCGCTGAGTGATCTCGCTATGGTCCAGTAGGAGGCAGGTTTTTAGAAGCAAGATTTGGCCAGGGCATGGACTCAAAAGGCCCCTCCCAATTCCCATTGGGAACCTGCCTCCTAGTTTCCCAGTCTGCTTTGCTCTGAGGGAACCAGGGTGTCAGGATACATAGGCTCCCAATCAGATGAATCAGGAGTGCTCTTATTGGCACACAAAATTGGTGCTGGCTGCCTTTTTGGACAATCTGGTCTTTTCCCACAGTGCAGGAGGATCTCTTTGGATTGCTCTTCTCCACATACTCCAGAACAGAGGTGGTTAATCATTTTTAGGCTGAGGACAACATTGACCTAAGGGGCTGCATATCAGAGTGGGCATGGATTTTGCTGTCTGCACCAGGGGTAGGCAACCTAAGGCCCGTGGCCAAATGCGGCCCAATCGCCTTCTCAATCCGTCCCGCAGACAGTCCGGGAATCAGCGTGTTTTTACATGAGTAGAATGTGTGCTTTTATTTAAAATGCATCTCTGGGTTATTTGTGGGGTATAGGAATTTGTTCACCCCCCCAAAAAAATACATAGTCTGGCCCACCACATGGTTTGAGGGACGGTAGACCAGCCCACGACTGAAAGAGGTTGCTGACCCCTGGTCTACACAGTTCAGCGTTGGGAGTTTTGCTCTGAAGTAACGTCTTTTATGTGCTTATGTGGTTGGATTCTGCTTTTAAAATCCTCTTTGACTGCAGTTCATTTTGTGAATCGTCCTGCTGGCCTGCCTTGGGCCATGTTGGCAGGATGAGCATCCAAAGAGACAAAAAGGAAAATGCTTACAGTAAAGACCCGCACTGGTTGTGTGTATTCTGATGATGGAGTCTGAGAAGGCTCAGCTGTGCACAGTTTACCTTCCTGCTGACTGCTGGGTTGTTTCTGACATTCCACCTTCTGTTTCACCCACAGGGTGCTCATGTATCAGCCATCTACTGTACGAGTGCCTGGAGTGAGCACAGTGGACCCTTCTGCTATTCCACCCTCATTAACGGACTACTCTGTACCATTCCATCACCCACCAATATCAAGTATTTCATCAGATTTACCTGGTAAGGCTTCTTTTTCTGAACTCAATTCTGATATCAGTTGGGGTAGATACGACTTTAAGAATCAAATCAGCCTAGGATGGGAGGATGAAGGGTAAAGAGAGAGAACCATGTCATCTCGTTTTTATGTCTTCTTGAGCAGGAAGGGAGAGGTAAAATAAAATTAATTCTGGGTCTTCCCAGTTCTCGTCATCCTTAACCCTTGCACCACAATGTAACTGAGATTTCTCCATGACGCCTCTTCTTTTAATGCAATGTTTTTTCTTCTAGGTTTGGACTTTCTTTCTTTAATCCCAGTTGACCCACAGGTAAATATATTCATTACAAATTATTTACTTTTGCTTTTTTGTTGCTTAAACTGGAATAATGTAGACATGAGTGAAGGGGGGGAAACCCTTCTGCTATCTGATTGTTAGATTTGGGGCGTTTAAAAAATTTATCGTGACTGCTCTCCCATGGTTCTCTGTAGCATTCGCATCTAAGATTTGAGACTGAACGTTTTAATATCCTCTGCGAGGTGTGGGTTAAAAACTTGAAGCAGTAGGAATAATTTCTTGAAGGAATGCTTTCATCATTTAATTTCATTGGCTTCTCCTGTCTTTCCCCTCCCACCCCTTTTAAGCAGGCCCATAAGGCAGCACACTGTGATGGTTTGTGATTAGGTTACCAATAAGGATGGCCAATAATGTGCCGAGTTGACAGGTTCCTTGTAATCTTTGCATGCCTGTCTGATGGAGAGATTTCAGAGTTACCCTTTTTGAGCCTTGCAAAACTGTATTAATTGACCTGGTCTTAACTTTGCTTACTCTAGCTTGGTTGCTTGCACTTTTCTCCCCCGTGTGTTTTGTCTCTCTTCCTTATCTGCACCATTGTTTGTTTCAAGCAGTACTGTCCTCCTATGTTTTTGGATAGTCTCACCTCGACGTTGCCGACAAGCACAACTCCCGGCAACATCATCACCTCCACCAGCCACCAGGAGAGCAGCACTCGCGTTAGCTCCTCAGGCCGGAGCGAGACGGCAGTTATCACCAGCAGCAGCGGGAGCAACATTCCTGACATCATCTCTCTGGACTAAAAGCTGGCAAAATCTGCCCATCTGCAACTGCACAGGGCTTCTCCATTCACATGCCTAAATCCCTGGACCATCCGCAACTTGGACCTTATTTGGGGTATTTATTTGAAAAGAGCGGGGGGGGGGGGAACGCTTTGGATTTTTTTTTTTACCCTCTATGTGGATTGACAGTGCCACAAAAAGAGGGCAGGGAACCGACTGGAAGGATTATATTTTTGTTGTCTTGGATTTTTTCCCCTGCTCAGCTTGGGAAGAATGTGGTCAGTTTGAGGACGCCAGCCCTTCAAGCTTGCTCTAAAGAAACTGACATGGGTTTACTATGTGGATTCCAGGGCAGATTCCATATTTTGACTTTATTTTCTCGTTACATTTAGCAATAATGTGAACAGTTTTGTTAAGAATCAAAAAGCACTTAATTTCTCTGGAATAACAGACGTAAGGACAAGAGGAAGTTGGCAGTTTCTTCAGCGGAGGACAAACCTTTGTGAAAATAGGTGCATAAACTGTACGTTTGCCTCTTTGCTTCTCCAGTTGCTTCACCATCTCCTTCCCAAATCTGGATAAATCTTTTTTTCCTATTTGGAAGCTCATGCTGCTTGGAGAATGTTCAGTCAACAACAGCGAAAAAGGCACAGAAATGTGGGGGGGAAAGAATGCTATGCAAAGGTCAGCTTCACAAATCGAATCCATGTTCACAAAACAAAGAATTCAAAACCCAGCAATTAGCTTTCAGGACAGGATTACCATTCTCCGTGGATGAAGGAAAAGAATTTCTGCTTCTTCAAGTCCAGCAAAATGGCCAGTGCTTCAGATTTGCGTGTGGTGCTAAGCCTCTGCTGAGTCAGCTTGTATTATGCCATATTTTGTAGCCACAGAAAGAATCTATGCCCATCATGAGGTAGAAACTTTTTACAACTGTCCAGTCCACATTACTTAAGTCAAGTTGCTGCTAGGAAGATTGATCCTCATTCCCTTTAGAATAGTTATGAGAACGATTTACTTGACTGCATAGATGACATAGCATTTCAGATCTCTACTTTGGAAAAAAAATAAACCAATTTTCCCATTTGAAGAGACTAATGAATGTTTTGGGTACTGGGGGTAGGTTTATACTTGGATGCAGCTAGTCCTGGTTCAGATGAGGACATCGTGAAATTGCAGTGGGCTACACGCAAAACATGATTTCCTTCTGTCATTGATAGAAGATTCCAGATTGATTTATGTGTTAGGAAGGAAATCATCCTAGTCATTCCTGATTTACTGTGCTTACAAATCCATGTCTCTCCGTACAGTCAAACCTCTGTTCCTGAACACCTGTTTTGGCTCCCGAACGCCAAAAACCTGGAACTGTTCCAGTTTTGAAACGATTTTCAGAAGCCAAACGTGCTACTCTGCTTCCATTTTGAGTTGCCCTGTTGTATTGAGGCTTCTGCTTGCAGTTGTCAAATGTTTCGGAAGTCAGAAGTGCAAAACCCCGCAAACCTTCGGGTTTTTTCTGTTTTGTTTGTTTGTTCATGTTACGTACACAAGGGTTATGTGGCGTGACCCGGAACGGATTGTGTACGTAACACGGGGTTCCACTGTATTCTGTTGCCATTTTAGAGACACGTTTGCTTGCAGGAATGAGGAGATACCCAGTAATGGTTACACTTCAGATGTTTTGAAAACTTAAACCACTGGGTAGAATTCAGTTTTACAGTGGTACCTTGGTTTACAAACTTAATCCGTTCCGGAAGTCCGTTCTTAAACAGAAGCACGCTTTCCCTAATGAGGCCTCCCGCCACTAGTGCTCTTCCGTTTGGATTCTGTTCTTATACCAAGGTAAAGTTCTCAAACCAGGACACTACTTCCAGTTTTGCAGAGTTCGTAAACCAAACAGTTTGTAAACAGGGCTGTTCTTAAACCGAGGTACTACTGTACTCAAGAGTAGACCCACTAAATTAATGGACCTTAACTGTTGAGTTTTGCTCAGGGTAGATTCACTGAAGTGAACAAACTTCAAGTGGTATCATTCATTGTTTTCCTTTTCCATTCCACCTCCCAAGCATCCCATCCTGCTCTGTATAGCCGTCTCAAAAGTCAATTCTTAGCTCACATGATGGGTTTTCCATTGTGCCAGTCTCCATGTGTCTGCTAATTTGTACTTATTAAAAGTAACCTGGTATCGGGGGGGGGGGTTGACCTTAAAGCCATACCGATTGCTAGTTTGAGAACTCCAGTCCTTGTGCAGCTTGCAGCACTGTAACTGCAGGTCCCAGGTGGTGAGGCAAATTCACTAAGTCAGGTACTGTCTTTTATTGGAAGTCTCCTACATTTTTCAGGGTTGAAATACAGCTCTTTGCAAAAAAAAAAAAAAAAAAAACTCCTGCAAGTAGATGGTTTAGATTAACTTTACTCAAGTCTCAAACGTGTCTTCAAGGCAGTAGTTCTCATCTGTTAAAGCTACTGCTTGTACGTAAAAGGCCAATTGCAAATAAGATTAAAGGCCCTCAAGTGATTTTGGAACAAGAGGTCATAAGGTCTCTGCAAAATGAATTCTGTTTCAGTATGGGGCTCTTGAAATAAATACCAGTGAGGAGTGGGGAAGCCTGCTTACTGCAGAAACAAGAATTTCACCAAATAAGCGGTTCAACACATACTTTTATTTTTCATTAGGTGAACATGACATAATTGCTGGATGTTTGGAGTTTTTCTGTTCAGTTTCCCACTCCTTTGCTGGCTTTGTGAAGCAATCCAATTCTGTGATGAAGTTGAGTGCTAGAACAGGCACCCCTGACCTGGATGAGGTTGTAGTTACAATTTGTCTAGGAAGTTGTCCAGAGGTGGAATACCTTCCTTCAAGCCTTTGCGTTTGCGTGTTTCAGCCACGACTTGAAAGGGTCGTGAATTAGCATCGTAGGGGTCTCCAGGCAAAATCTGCCAGTGATCAAAGACACATTGTGGGAAAGCCTGGCCACCGGTATTGGATCTCAAATCAGCAGTGAAACCTACGGAGATAAAAAAAAAAATATGAGTAACTTGTAAGGGCTAGAACACCCCTTGCAATATCCTCTGTCAGACCTTTCATTCAAACAAAAGTTCTTACTTAGCCACCTTTAGCAAGTTTATCGGACGCAGCATTAGTAATGCTAAATTCATACCAACAGGAAAAGCTTGTTCAATCTAGCTTAAATTTCTTTGTTCTTCTACACCTGCCTCTTCCTCGCTGCATTTCTTTAACTCATAAAGAGGGTCATCGCTCAGTGGTAAGAGCATCTGCTTGGTATGCAGGAGGCCCTTGGTTCAATCTCTGACACTGCCAAGTAAGGGTTCAGAATCATCACCAGCCTGAAACCCTGGCAAGCCATTGCCAGTCAGTGAAGGAACTGCTGAGCTAGATGGATCAATGGTCTGACTCTGCACAAGTCAGCTTCCTAACTCTAGTATCACTATCCAGAGTAAAATTTTACTGTTCTTAACTCTAATGTGTCCAGCCTCTCCTATCTGCTAATTCATTCTGGGTCATTTTCCCTCCTAGGCTAAGGTACCACTCTATTATGGGCAGCTACTTTTCCTGGCAAAGTTGAAAGCAGGAATACTCTAGCCAAGAATGCTAGTTTTCATTTCATTGTATTGCAGCCTTTCCCCAAAACTAGTGACTTAACTGTAAGAATGGTATGAACCACCCAGTGGGATGTAATAAGGTCATGAAATCAGTAGTCAATCTCTTACCAAAGGACTCGTTAACTGGCAGATATGCTTTGACCACAAACATGGGTGTCCCAGCTACTTGGGACTCTTCAAAAACATGACCACGTTTTCGATTCAGCACACCATAAATGCCTCCAACCACTTGTTCTGGGCACTGGGGAAGAAAAGGCAGCTGTTTAGATTTTTCCCATCGGCTCAAAGGAAAGTCCGCAGTATCTCCTTTCCTCAACAATTAACTATAAGACACAGGATCGCTTTAATGTTATGCTGCTAAATTATTTTATTTACAATAAAATGCACTAGAGCAGTACTTAAGGACCTTAATACAAAGACAGCTCCACGTGACATCTTGAATAAAAGCATTTCTGCTCTGATAGAGTTAATAAATATTATACATTAAAAAACCAATTTTATGCTGCAAAAGTCTCACCTGATTAAGTAGCAAATTAGCTGCTTTTATGGTGGCAGACTAGACGTCTCCACTTAAATGGGAAGACAAAACTAAACGAAGAAGGCTGCAATCCATACCATGTCCAGTCTGAAGTTGGGGCTACTTCCAGGTATGTAGGGCAAGAATTGCAGCCTTAGTGAGGAATCAGCCAATGCTGCCTAGGTCCAAGATAGTTAATATTAAACATGCTTAAAACTCATGTTCTTTCACAGTATGTCAAATGAGGCTCTTCAGCTGCACATTTGTGCACAAGCAGGGCTATTAGTAAGAACAAAATCTGTTGCGGGTTGAGCGGAATTTCCTAGAATCCGGCGATACTGCTCTTGTTCTAACAGGAATGGGATAAAACAAGAGTGGGCCCAAGTCCACTGTGGCAGTGAAATCCCAGAACTGAGAACAGGAGTTTTGATTCCTGCTTCAGTGATAACCCACCCGGTCCAGTGACATACCTGAATCTCTACAAGATAGATGGGTTCCATCAATCGGGGCTGGGCAGTCAGGGCAGAGGCATACAAAACCCTCCTTGCTGTTGGGATG
The DNA here is from genome assembly GCF_009819535.1 of Lacerta agilis. Classification (NCBI taxonomy): domain Eukaryota; kingdom Metazoa; phylum Chordata; class Lepidosauria; order Squamata; family Lacertidae; genus Lacerta; species Lacerta agilis. Next base: position 8,868,834 of record NC_046322.1, on the reverse strand, counting down.
ATTTGCCCACCACCCCGGTGGATGGCATCAGCATGGAGAGTAACATCATGGATGTCAAAGCGAACTCCCCGCATGTTCTCCTCACACAGAACGCCCTGCAAAAAACAACAGTCAAAAGTGGAAAGGAAAGGACTCCTGATTGCAGTACTATTGGTATCCTAATGCTTAAACTTGTTTTAATTCAGCTGGCAAAAGGAAAAAAAAAAGTGTTAAGTTGCTACTTGTGTGGAAATAAAGAAAAACATTACGGAGCATTAAAATGTTGGGAGGTTTTCCTGCCCACTACAGAGGCTTGCAAATAAGAATGAAAAAAACTTAGCATCAAACACCTTATGCACAGCAAAGAAAATTAAGACAGGTGGCGTTTCACAGAAACAATGTGTTTTAAGTCCGTTTGTGTCCAAGTGAAACCATTCATAGTGCAACAGGTGGGGAATTACTAAAAGCACATGGAACAGCCCTAAACAGAAACATACCACTGAGGTCTATCAAGCCCAGTACTGGCTGCCTAGGAATCTCTCTTGTCGTGCTACCTCAGATCGTTTTATTTAAAACAAACCAGGAGTTATTAGGGATTGAACCTGAGAGCCGTAAAATTTACAGAACAATTTCAAAAATATTGTGTATCAAGTGCTAATTTTATGACAGACTTGCCTCTTTCGTTGCCCACTGGAATCCGGCGACCACACTGTCCTTTATTTCATTGAGGTACTGGACCCCTTTGGTGATGTCCACCAGGATGTTGGGGCCTGTTCCGTCGGGACCAAAGCACCAGATCTTCCGTGCTTCAGACACGTCCCACTCGTACTTCTCAGCCAGATACCGAGCCCGTTGCTTCAGTTCTTGGCGGGAGCTGACATCCCCTTTGTCTATATCCTCTGCCAACCCGTCAGGGAAAGGGCGGGCTTTCATATACAACCGGTTGTGCTTGTTGGGGGATTTGGACAAGCACATCTGGGTCGATTCTTCAGAGACTGTCTCCCGATAAGATACTACCGGGTCTGATTTCTGTTATGTTGCAAAAGGAGAGTGTCAAGTAAATTCAAGTCCACTTTACAGATTCATTCTCTGCTGAGATCAACATTTACAACCTAGTTTCACATGTTCATTTCAAGCTAGAGTGACGGAACAAGTCCCCCACTCCAAATACCAAAATTGGAGCCTCATTATAATGTGTGTGGCCCCTAGGTGGAAATACATGGCACACCAGGCCAGATATGGCAGTCTGAAATCCTCAACAGAGGCTACATTTACAGATTTCATTACCAGATTTAGGCTCTAGCATGAATTACTAGTGAGCAATACAGAAGCAGCAACGCGTTTTGGCGAGTCATCTAGAAAAAGCTGTGGATTGAGTTTCCTTGAAATGCTAATGCACATTCACTGTTCCCTGTTACCAAGTGAAATCCAAATGAATAATCCGATTCAGAAATCTAAGTTCGCCTTGGCAGCTCTAGTTCTTGCTGTGACCATGCCTCTCACCTCTGCGAGCAAATGCTGCACCCTGCACCACTGTGGGAAATGAACCCTTGCCTCCACAGTCTAGGGGGTGGGAGCTTGTCTCCAGTGCACTAACCCTCCAATTCCTAGAAAGCAGCACGTCTCTTGGCTCTCCAGGTATCACCTTTGTTCCATGTGACATCAAGGAATACGACCACCATTCATCTGTACTTCTGAAGTCGGCCTGGTATTGCAGAGTCTCCAGGCAGAGAAGAAGGGTGGTGGCCCTCCTTGATTCTGTTATTTTGCCAGAGCAAAAAAATGTGCTCAGCCATGGTGAGCTGTCAATTACACTGGCTAGATGCTGGTTAATAAGCATTTCCACAAGCCACACTGAAATGACTGGGAGAAGCACAAGAGCACAGCAGCAATCTAGAAGTCAACAGGCATTTGCATCTCGTGCTCAGGGATTTATATGCAGAACAAGCATGTTCAAAACCTAGAACCTAATGTAGAAATTAACCTTATTAATAATCCCAGGCTTACTTTGCATCTTCTCCCCCACCCCATCCTCTACCTTTGCCTGCCACTCTCCCACCGAAAGAGGTCCAACCTTTGGAAGCAAAATTAAGTGTGAATAGGTCATATAAAGAGACTCAATTTTCATTATTTTTGGGCTACCAAATTGTATTTTATTAACTTTGTATACTGCCCTATACCCACAGGTCTCATTTATCTGGCACAAAACCAGAGTGAGATATCGAATTCCCATTTTAAAAAGCTCATATTCTCAGTCCATCTGCCATTTACATGTTCTGGCCCTGCCCACACAGCATGTGAGTTTGCATACCTTGATGGGAATACAGGCATGGTCCTCTTCCAGATCTTTCAGGCAAATTTCCAGATGCAGCTCACCAGCTCCAGCAACAATGTGCTCGCCAGATTCCTCAATAATGCACTGGTGAACAGGAAAAGCTGGTTATTAGGTTGTTTCAGGAGGAAAACGTTATGAAAATCTAGCAGCATTTCCTTATCTGGTAGTTCATGCTGCGGAATGTGCTGCAATTCTGCCAAACATTTTTTCAAAAGATCAAAGCATTGGGCCTTTCCACAACTGTTATGCAGAAATCATGGGAAAAGTTGGGATTAGGTTGTGATGTGCTTTTCAACCCTGACCTCCAAGCACTGCACCTACCTGTGAAATGCAAGGTACTGCCAGGTAAAATGCAGCACTTATAACACTTATGCCATGCTCTGTAGCTTGTGCAGCAGTAGGTTCAAACAGAACCACCCCACCACACAGAAGAAGGGGAGAGAAATGCTTCCTAATTTTGAAAACACAAGAAAGAGTACTACCTAAGACCAAGGCCTATCTATAAATATGCTTGCATTTATTGGAATTGTTATCACATCCCTTCCCGAGAGCTTGGAAGGGGGAACATGGTTTCTGATAAAAACGTGTTTTGACAACAAAACATCCTGCAATTTCAAAGATTCCTACAGAGCTCAGGGATTGTACAGAAGTCTTTAAAAGCACAAATCAACAGTGCACTAGCCAGTATGGATGTTTGTTGCATTTGAGGTCTCTCTTCTGCACAATGGTTATAACCTCTCACCACAGTGGCCACATTCAGAAGTCACAACTACAGCTTGTCGCAACAAACATGCACTGCGGTAAGCCTCAAGCTTGTATGCTTCTCTCCCCATTTCCTTGCGTGTGAGAGAGATTTCAGTGACATACCGGTACACCTTTGGTTTGATGTCCTGGTTTGTGAACTGTGGTTTATAAAAACCAGTTTCTTCATACATGGACAAATCAGGAAGGTGCAATTTGTCATGCTCAGAAGCTTCACATTTTCTTGGGTGAGGGAGAAGCTTACAAACCCAAGGTTCACTAAGTTATTGTAATGTGGAGGGGTAGGAAACCTTTTTTTTTTCAGGCCAGGGACCACATCTGATCAACCTTTTCTGGTGCCAGAGGCAAAAGTCGGCAAAGCAACCAATGGTTAATGTTACCTTTGTACAGTAAGCTAGTTTCTACAAACACCGCCCCCCCCCCCCAATCCAGGCAGCCAAGAGACATTACCAGAGCTCAAAAACACATTCCTGTCAGGCAAAAATATTGAAGGAGGGAATGGAATAGGGCTGTTAAGGGGTATGGCCTGGAAAAAGTCCCAAGGGCCAGATAAAAAGGCTACATTTGGCCTCTGGACTCCAAAATCCCCATGGTTTTGCATCACCACTGAATACAGGCATTGACTGCCCTCCCCATCCAGTCAGGACCTTTCTTCCTTAGTCACTGCCTGTCCTGTTTATATTCTTCCAGATGCATCTGTAGTAAAAGGGAGCAGCAATTTCCCCCATCCTGTCGTTATCCCGTGTTAATGAGAAAGGTAAGAACCAATGGCGACAGGAAAGGTTTATTACCAAATTGTCCCGAAATTTCCGACCATTTCAAAACACAGTTTTCTTCTTTAGCTGAAACTCCACAACAGTTTAAAATTACGGAAACAATACTCTGATTGAATTCAATCTTCTTCAGCTCAGAGAAGGCAGCTTCCTAGAAGCCAGTAAATCTGAAGAGAGATTTGTTACTCTACAACTGAATCTTCACTTACTGTGGAGCAAGTGAGAGAAGCTTATTTGGGAAAACGTGTTTTATTTCTTCCGTTTACATCCTGCTATTTTGGAGCACCTGGGTTCCCAGGCAATCTCCCATCCAGACACTGACCAGACCCGCTTAGCTTAAGCAGAGATACTGCATGATGGCCCTTCAGACCACACCCTTAAAAATCAATCTGGTAATAAATCCCTACTGTATTCATTAGTTTTTGACTCTTATGATGTGGTGAGGCTTTCTTCCTGGTTGCAACACTACTACAAGTTCCCCATAGATATCATTTCACCCCTTCAATCTGACAATATCCCCATTCTTGGAAGGTACGGTATTTGTGGATGTGCTAGATCTTATACACTTCCCACTCCACTATTGACAAAGTGGCAGTTATTCAGTCTTCAGATGGAAGAAACTGAGTGGCCAAATTAATATTAAGACATAGGCTGACTACAAATGTTAAGGGCTGGATTGTTTTACTGAGGCGCACTGAGAGCCAGTGTGGTGTAGTGGTTAAGAGCGGTAGACTCGTAATCTGGGGAACCGGGTTCGTGTCTCCGCTCCTCCACATGCAGCTGCTGGGTGACCTTGGGCTAGTCACACTTCTCTGAAGTCTCTCAGCCCCACTCACCTCACAGAGCGTTTGTTGTGGGGGAGGAAGGGAAAGGAGAATGTTAGCCGCTTTGAGATATTAAAGGTGACATTTCTGATGGTAGAAGATCTCACCTTACATTTCAGTGTGTTTTACAAGAGGAACCTATACAACAGAGATTCTCGGAGAGAACTTTGCCTAGAATTGAGAGCCAGTGTGGTGTAGTGGTTAAGAGTGGTAGACTCGTAATCTGGGGCACCGGGTTCGTGTCTCCGCTCCTCCACATGCAGCTGCTGGGTGACCTTGGGCTAGTCACACTTCTCTGAAGTCTCTCAGCCCCACTCACCTCACAGAGTGTTTGTTGTGGGGGAGGAAGAATGTTAGCCGCTTTGAGACTCCTTCAGGTAGTGATAAAGCGGGATATCAAACCCAAAAAAAACTCTACTTTGAAATTTCTGCCCAAGTTCTGAGCAATCCTATAGCTGCTTCCCTTGAGTGGCATGCTTGCAAATGCTATAACGAAAAACTCTCTTCCAGCAAAGCTCCACTGCAAACCAATAATTGACAAAGGTACAGCTAACACTCACCTGGACCATAGGGTCAGACTTGGCGAGACGCTTTAGACCTTCCACTAGTTTTGGTAGGTCGGCAGGGTTTTTTGCTTCAACTGCAACCCGCACAACTGGGCTAACACTAAATTTCATCACTCTCATGTTGTGGGCATGTTCAAAGGTGGTAATGGTGCCCGTCTTCACCAAAAACTGGTCAACACCAACTAGGCCAACAATGTTGCCACAAGGTACATCCTCAATGGGCTCAACATAACGACCCATCATCAAAATGGTTCTACAAAGACAGAGGATGGGTAACAATCTATTTTATCATCGAAAGTATTTTTTTTTATTTTAGAAAAAAAAAATCAACCTTTTCGCATAAAAGGTATTCTCTCTAATTGCCCTTTTAACTGTCTATCATATCTCTCAGTAACTAAAGTTATACTGGACATGCCATAAAGAAAAATGTCTCAGAAAAAATAAAAATGCTGCTGCCTCTTATCAGGTTCCCCGCCCCCATAACACAAAAATATACATATAACATTGTGATTTTTTTGCATGCGTTGACTTCCAAAAGATATGACGCCATCACCATCTACCTTTGAATGGGCTTCAGGTAGAGATCTTCTTTCTTTCCTGGGGTATAGTTTGGCCCCATTATTCGTACTTTCTGGCCTGTGGAAACAATGCCAGAGAAGACCCGCCCAAAGGCATAGAAACGACCTTTGTCAGACGTGGGGACCATTTTGGAGATGTACATCATCAAAGGGCCCTTTGGGTCACAGTTCTTAACACCTGCAGCAAAACAATGCACAGATAGTGACTCACAGGCAGTTCTGAAGTCAGCTGAGATATCACGATGGGGGATTTGCCTTCCTTTTTAAAAATGAAACATAACAATCAGTTATATGTTGCCAATCAATTGGGCACAGGAAACTAATTGGACAAAAGCAAAGTCTATTCAAATACAGTGGTACCTTGGGTTACAAACTTAATTCGTTCCGGAGGTCCGTTCTTAACCCGAAACCGTTCTTAACCTGAGGCGCACTTTCGCTAATGGGGCCTCCCGCTGCCACCGCGCGATTTCCATTCTCATCCTGGGGCAAAGTTCTCAACCTGAGGTACTACTTCCGGCTTAGCGGAATTTGTAACCCGAAGCGTTTGTAACCCAAGGTACCACTGTAGGTGGATGAAATGGAAAGTGTGTTTGGTAGAGGGCTGCTTATATAATAGATCCAAGATAGCTCAGCTGAGGACCTCTGGGAGTGTCAAGTCCTGCTACACCATCAGGTCTCACTCCCTAGTCTTAAAAGATTTGTACAGTTTCGTAAAGGAGAAGGCCAACATCTGCCAATGAAGACAGAGCCTAGTACGAATAACGATGGGGAATTTAAAAAAAGATATAGTCAGAATTTTCAAGGGTTTGCAAAGTAGTCATTTTCTGCCTTGGATTGCTAATGTTATCTTACCCATAGCTGCTTCATCATCAGGCGGTCCCTCATACAGAAGTTCACAGCGATATTTCTGCGCTGTAACAGGGGAAGGCAAGTGGATGGTAATCATCTGAAGTAAAGCATCTCCGGCAGGCAGCCAGCGACGCATTACAGCCTGGGAAACAGACAATGAACACAGCTCAAGCTACTGTTTCACCCTTTAGTTTCTTTGCTTGGTTAATTTGGAAGAGCGGTGTTCCTCTTCAGAAATGCGATGTCACTCTTCCAGCGCCCATCTCGTAAGAATATATAAAGTTGGCCATGCCCCAGGTTGTTTCCTGTCGTGCTGCCCCAGACTGAACTTGCAACTTTCTATCTGCAAAGCAGGTGCTGCTCAGCACAGCTGTGCCAAAAGGGACACCGAGACATAGACACACACGATTTCAAAGTACCTTGAGCAGTGGCTTCCCCTCCTTTTCTCGGTCTTCAGCATCCAGCTTGATGTCCAGTTTCTCTATCAGTTTGGATGCTTCTTCCTTCTTAAAGTTCATAATGGCATCGAAGACCTACACAGCAAAAGTATGTTACAGAGATTTTGTTTGCCTGATCGATCTAGCATGCCATCAATCAGCTGCCGAGAACAGTGTGTTGAATGAAAGTCAAGCCAAATGAGGATTTCCTCTATGTCACTTTAAGAGACAAGTGTTGTCACATAGTTTAATTTAGGTGTTCTTAATCTGTGACCTGTAATCATTGGGGGGGGGGGTTCCGCTCCACCCCCTTGTCGTCATTCTCTTTGCCCACCAAAAGTTGGAAGGTAACTCTATCAAGCAAGGAATCTCCTGTGCCTTGGAAAATCAGGGTTCAGGAGCCACCATGGTTACAGAAGGCCTCTTGCTTCTAACAGTTGCCCTCCAACTAGTACAGGGGGAAGAATGCTGATGAGGTGGAGCCTGCATAACCATCCTCACAACATCACTACAAGGCTTGAAGAGGACTTATGTGCCAGGTTTACTGAATGCACAGTACTTCCATAGGCTTAACATGATTTCCACCCAAGGCTACAGAACAGCAGCTTCCATATCTTATAGCTTGCTACCGATACTCAAGGGCACTTTGCAGATCCTGCTAGGTTCATGATTCTGGAAGCTTAACATTTTGTCAGTGCACCTGTCAATAAGCTGGTCGCCTAACAGTTTGCTTTAAGGCACATTCATGCCATCGGTTAAACACACTATAACTTAACTGATGTGTGTTGCACAGGTGGGGGGGGGGATCAGCCTGCTTAGTTAGCTGCAAATATATTTACTCCAGGGATGTTTTATCAAAACTAGGGAAGCTTGTCTGCTGGCAATAAGTGGCCTGAGGTGTCACATGGATCCTTTACTCTATTCTTTAGCACCCTGAAGAATAGCTTGTTCTTGGGAGTTCTAACAGATTGAGGGAGGGAATAATTCTCAAGTTTAGGTGATAATACTGTTCTTGTCAAGAGTTTCACCTTAAAAATAGGATCCAGGATGAGTTGGCAGAAAGTCCGCGGCAATTTCTTTCCATCGGGGTTGGTTGCCGATTTACTGAATTTTCCATTTGCCGGGTCAAAATACCTAAATTAAAAAGCAAGCCTTATTTTTTTTACATACAGTGAAAAGGCTGAGGAACTGAAAAAGAAACAGAAGCTATCTTATTTGGACTTTTCAATTCATCAAACAAAGCGCCAGTGATCCCGCCATATCCTACTGCCTGTGTTTCTTCTTAATTTACAAAGCAGAAAGATATCAAATATACACTTAGTTGTCACAGCTACAGGTAGGTAGCCGTGTTGGTCTGCCATAGTCAAAACAAAATAAAAATTCCTTCCAGTAGCACCTTAGAGACCAACTAAGTTTGTTCTTGGTATGAGCTTTCGTGTGCATGCACACTTCTTCAGATACACGAAAGTTCATACCAAGAACAAACTTAGTTGGTCTCTAAGGTGCTACTGGAAGTTGTCACAGCCACATTGACAACATTATTTCTAGCTTTTTCAGTACCTAACCACTTTTTAATTATCATAGATATTCAGTATCTTGATTTTGTAAGAGGAACAACCAAAACCCACAGGTGAGTGTATTATATATGCAAGTACACACCACGGAACGATTGATTCCTAAACTGACTTATCTGGGTGACACCAACTTCCATGCATAAATATATATATATGCCCTTACTCACTTGTCTCCCCATAGCTTTTTCATCATGTCTTCTACCTTCTTGGCTCTTTCTGCTGCTGGGAGCTGTGCTTTTTCCCCTTTGGCAGCAAATTTGGCTACATACATCTCGGCAAACTGTTTCAGAGTAAAAGCCCAACCATGCAGGCCAGAGCCAAAGCCAACAGTACCAATGACTGGATCAATCTACAAACAGAAGGAGGGTGGGTCTGTTTTTATCGCAGGAATGCATCAAGAATGCAACCCTAGACATACCTACATTCCACTGAAATCTAGGTGGCTTGTATCAAAATGACCAAGCCATTTTAACGGTGGCTAGTATGTAGCCACCCAAAAGTGCTTAAAGTGCATTCAATAAATTAAAGAAACCGTGTTCTGTACCCAACTTATTTATTGCCCTTCTCAACACGCCTTCTTTGTGAGAGGTCCAGAGGGTGGCAACCCAAGAATGGGCCTGCAGTTTTGCCTTGACTACTGATCTGTAGAGCACAAGAGGCAGGTTGGACTGGAGCCTGATCTTGTCCAGAAAAGCAATCTGTGGCATCCATATCACAGCTTAATCATCACCTATGCTTCAAAACAGGTGCCCTCCAGACGCTGTTGGACTTCAATACCCATTAGCCCTAGCCCAGATGGCCAATGATCAGGAATGATGCGATTTGGAGTCCAAAGACATCCGTAGGGCCAAAGGTTAGTCACCTCTGCTTAAAAGGGACTCAAGTCAGTTGCAGGGTGTTGATGTGGCTTCTCCACTGAGACAAAAAAGCCAAGTGTTATTTTTCATGGCTTTGCCTGCACAAATAACTGCTCAAACAAGAGCTCTGTAGAAGAGACATTCAAAGTTGCTTTATTCTGAGTCAAAGTACCAGCCTATCTAGCTCAGTAGTGCCTCCTCTGACTAGCAGTAGCTCTCCAATGTCTCAGCCTTTCCGAGCCCTGATACCAGAGATCCTCCTCCTCCTTCTTTTCCAAGGCCTGATTCTGGGGCTTCTGGTGAATGAAGTGAGTGTGCTCTGACAGTGAGCTATGGTTTCTCCCTAAGGAATAGTATAACCTTGCAAGAGCTGCTCAGAGAAACTGCAGCAGCAAATTCCACAAGCAGGATGCTATCACATGAACAGTTTTTGCACAGGTAGGCAAGAAAAATAACTTCTGCGCTAGCTTGGTGTAGCAGGATTTGACCCTTCCAAAAATAATTTTCAGATCCACTCCAATGTCAACGTAAGTCCTCTTTACCATAATATTACCCATGGGTCCAGTTTCACCCTCTCCATAAGTGGATATTATAACATTGACGTTTTCTACGATACGCTGGAAGGTCTGGTAAAGTTCCTCCGGCTCTAACTGCAGCTCCAGCAAAGCACGATCCATCTTGTTCATCATCAGCACTGGCTTGATACGCTCAGCAATCGCTTGGCGAAGCACAGTCTCGGTCTGCACACAAACCCCTAGGCGAGAAAGTGGACAGGCAGTGTTTGCTTAGCCTGCTTCCAGAGAAAACCTGTTGCAGCAGAACTGACTGTAGAAAGGTCAGCCCAGGTCTGCCCTGAAAATGTCAACTCCGCAAAGAGAAGGAACAACAAGATGCCTTGCTGCCTAACAACCTGAAGCTATGGGTAACCATTGATTTTACTTGTTTCCATTTAAAAGGTTTAGCCACCACCTTAGTGAACTGATTTTGCGCCAGTTTACAAAAACAAGACTGTTAAATACTGCTAGAGCATCACCCTCACATCCCGTAGCATTCAGGCTATTGCAGGCTGCTGAAATTCCATACTCTGTGTATGTTTTGTAAGTCACCCAGCTTATTCTGAAGCCCTGACCACAGGAAATTTTGTTGAGCTTCCTGAGCTGCAGGGAAGCCACCAAACACATTCTGAAGGTCATTTTCACAATGATAAGGGCTAAGCATTTCCTTATTTAAAAAGGGGGGGGGTCAAACTCTCAAGGCTAAAAGCCTCAATTATAATAAGGTCTCGGCAGACTCTATATAAATTATTAGAAGAGGTTTGCTAGCATTATAGCTCACTTCTTTTCCAAGAGCTGAGGACGACATTTTAGTGCCTCACGACACATGATGTACTTTAGGCTGATAGTCATTCAGTTACCCAAGGCCACCCAGTGAGTTTCACAACTAAGGAGCAGATAGATACTGGGCTTGTCATATCCATATTGAATCTCCACGCTGTACTGTGTGCACAATGAAGGAACTATGCTTTCAGCTTCCTTTTATTACAACCTGTGGGCTTAACAGATAGCACAAGAAACATCAGCCACATGTCACATAAGCACATATTCCAATTTCTAGAATACTTGTGGCTGGTACATATTTAAAAGTGCTGCGCAGACATAAACAAAGATCTGCAAATTTTGACCCGCCTTCTTAGCCAACCAAATATCTCTGGTTTCTAGGTCACTCCTCCTCCCAAGGAGCAGGATCTTGCCCGTGACTTCATGCTATGCCTTTGAAACCTTGTGCAATGCAAGAGACAATGTCCTGTGACACTCACTTGGTAGAAAGGCTGGGATTGTCAACCCAGGGGTCCCTTCCAACTCTGCAATTTCATGATTCTATAAGAGCAGAACTGCAAAATACTAAAAACACAGTCACTTGTTCTCAAAGGATTCTTATCCCCTGCTATCTCTTACTGGCTGCCTCACAAACAACAGATTTCTCACAAGCAATTACAGTTTCCCAGTTTTAGCACACTTACCTGAAACACAGTCAACAACTACAAGAGCACCATCAGTGACACGAAGTGCTGCTGTGACTTCAGAGGAGAAATCCACATGCCCAGGGGAGTCGATTAAATTAATGAGAAAGCCAGAGCCATCTTTGGATTGTTTGATGAAGGCTAAATCATTTTCTGAGAGCTCGTAGTAGAGAGAAATGGCCCTACAAAAGAGATGGAGGGTTTCCCCAAAATCTATTTACATTTATGCATAATTTCAATAAACACCACAGCTGGGCCTTGAGGCACTTTGAACTTGAGGCATGTCCCAAGAAGGGGAAACCTGGAGGCAGTCACACAGATGGTGTTGGATTCCAACTTGCATCAGCCACAAACAAGCGTGCCTAATGGCCAGGGTTGATGGAACTGGAAGTCCAGTTTTAAGAACTATGCTGAATTCCTCATCCTGCCCTACATGCATTAAGACCAGCTAAGGAGGCACTGCAAAGGGTCCCTGCATTTGTGAAAGTGCAGGTAGCAGAGACAAGATCTGTTTCTGAGATGGTTGCATCCTCTCCTTTGGAGAGCTGCATCTGGTCAACTCTCTTGAGTTTTCAGAGGGCAATGAAGATTTCCCTTTTTAGTAAAGCATTCAGTTTCATGGCACAGCCAATGGGATATGTTTCAGCTGCTTATGAATGAGATTTAAAAACTCATTTCATTGTTAATTTTGCAAAAATATTAAGGCTGCCACAAGAACAACATCCTGGAGATGTGCAATATAAATATTAATTAGGGCGAAATTAAACCAAGTACAGTGGAACCTCGTGTTACAGACGGGATCTGTTCCAGAGGCCCATCCGTAACACGGAATTGACGCAAGCCGAAGTGCCGTGTCTGTGCATGTGATGAAACCCGGAAGTAACCTGTTCCAGTACTTCCGGATTGCCGTGGGACGCAACACGAAAACACATAACCTGAAGCGGATGCAACATAAGGTATGACTGTATACTAAAATTGCTGAGTTGAAACCGGGGGGGGGGGGATACATTGGATAACATATGGATTCAAGGTCAATACAATGAGTCTGAAACTGTAGCCTTCATTTTTCCAATACATTACATACATGTAATTCAGTGCCAAAATCATTATGATTTGTATCAGTAACTCCGGCCCCTTATGTTTATGGTGTGTGTGTGTACTTAGGATCACACTCCACACATCTTCTGCCACAATAAACCTGTCAATCTTTAAGTTGCCACAAGACTCCTCATGGTATATATCGTAACAGGCAGGCAAGGAATCCAACCCTTCTGTAGTTTCTTGATTATTTTAAATAAGAGCAATAATAAGAAAAACCCAGCAACCGTCATTTCAGTGTGCACAATTAAATCAGTTAAGAGGAAAACCACTGAACTAGACCCAGTTTAAGCCCATTGTCTTAAAAACAACAACACCATTTTCAGATGGCTTGTGCTTTACAGTCAAAGCCAATATGCCCAATGTGAGCAATACTCACGTAGACTTGATTGTGATACATCTTTCCTGCTCATCTTTCCGTGTGTCAGTAAATCGTGTTTCACCAGCTCTGGCTGAAGCTATGATACCTGCTTTACACACCAATGAATCTGTGAGCGTGGACTTGCCATGGTCAACATGAGCAATCACAGACATGTTCCTGATGTTGGACTTTTTGTCCATGATCGCACGGATCTGGTCTATTGTGAAATTCACCTGAGCGGGAAAAGGAAAGAAAGAAAAGAAAACTAAGCCTTTCCCCCTACAAAGACAGAAAACACATGCCACCGAATTAACAGCAAAGGACAAAGGGGAGATTTAAGTGCCTTGACTTGTCCTCTACACTGAGCAGAGCTACTGGGATCAGAGGGCAGCCACGGAGGACCAAAAAAGGTGCCCAAGTGACTTTTTATGAGCATAGTAGGGCAGGCAACAACCTGTATGAATGGTAGTGAGCTGCAGGGGTTGGAACAGCAGTCTGGGGTCCCCCCCCCCCAGACAAAGACCTACATTGAAGTCCAGCTTTGCTGCCCAGGATACACTTTTCTTTTTTCATGTTTTTTCTAAATCCACCCACCCCTCTTTCTGTTCTGATGCTTCTGGGAAACGTTTGGGGCCTGCTGAGTCCTAGGGGTAGTATACCTCCCGCAAAACTGGAAAACAGAATTGCAAGATGTTACAAAGAATAAAACGAGCCTGTGCCCTGACAGTGGTCTTCCCCATGGTTGATTGAGCACCGTACAACTAGTTAGAAGCAAGAGGGAGGATGAAGCAGTACAGGGACTTCGCATTACAGCCTTTGGACAGTGCCACCCTTGCCCAGTTTGCTGTCTTGGCCAGTAGCAGTCCCTTTGAGGAATGGCAAGCTTGCCCATACCAAACGGCTTGTCAGAATCAGGTGTGCCAAATCAGCACATCTGGCTTAAAAAAAAAAAAAAAAACCAACCATATGGGAATGTCCCATAATAAAGTCCTGCTAGGAAGCTGTTTTACTAGAAATGAGGAAAATCTTTGGTTATGGCCTCCTAATAAAGAGTCTGAAATGGTAGTCTTCTTATTAATGGCAGCTAGGATGAGAATTTGCCCCAACTGGAAGAAACCTAAACCACCTTTTAAGGTGTGGAAAATGGGCTATATGGTTAAATGACAAACTTATGAGGAAGAGAAGGCAGATAGAAAGGTGGTAAATTTGTAGAAAATTGAAGTCGGTTTGTTTTTATTGGAATAACAAAACACAAAATTTAATCAGTTGGGAATATGATATATATGACAAAAAACTTATCATTTGGATATGTGATTAGTGTTATTGTTGTATTTAGCAGAGAATTGTTTATTGTTTCTATTATTCAATGCACATTCGATACGCATCACAAAAAGAAACCAAAAATCCTCTGTCTGGAAGAACCTTAACAAATGACCAAGGAATAAATACAATAAAAGTTCATTTGAAGGGTAAACCTTTCCAGACAAAACACCTGGCAAATCCTGGTGTTGTTTACTGGCTGCAAGCCTAAGGACACATACCTGGGAGGAAGTCCCATTTAACTCACTGGAATTTCCTTAAAGACACACACAGGATCAGGCTGCATAAGCATAATCCAGAAATATCTCTAGGCCAGGTCACCTCAGCCATGACAACTACGGTATGTGCCTCGAAGCAACTTTCTCTCAGACTCATCTCCCTTCCCTATCAGAGATGCAGAGATCAGGCTGGCTTACCTTAAATGATTGTTTTAAGTGTGCTTTGAAGACCTAAAATGCATTATACCAGGAATATCCAAAGTGGTGCTCTCCAGATCTAGTGGACTACAACTCCCATCACTCCCAGTCAGCATGGTCAGTAGCCCAGGTTGATGGGAGTTATAGTACAAAACGTTTTATATTCTTTTCTGGAGGGCACCACACTGGCTACTCCTGCCCTATACAACTAAGGGGGTGCCAACAATATATTGGTAGCTGCAGTCCTACAGTCTGCTCACCAATGATGAAAGCAGGATCGCGGTTCTGTTTCCTTAAATATGCTTGCTACATTCTGCTGCTATTTTAAGCCACAGAGGTGGGGGGAGGGGGTTTAGGATGAAAGGGAAGCAAGCCAAAAATAATAATAAACAAAACCACCCCTGAAAACCCATTCTTGCAGTGCCTGCTGCAGTATGTGGGTGCCCGTCTGGAAGACACAGCTGATCTTCCTAGGGCACCTTACAGAATGAACACAAAACAGCAGTGATGAAAGGCATTTGTTTTTAAAAAACACAGTCTTTTTCTTTCATTATCTCAGATTCTGCCACTCCTTAAACTGCCTCGTGCACTGTTTCACTGCATTCTGGGGCACCACGCAGAAAAAAACCACCGCAATGAATATGCAGCACAGTTCTCTATCACGCACCCTGGGAAGAAGTGTGTGTATACAAACACACACTCACACAGAGCCCCTTGCTACCTGAAAAATGTAGCGAGGGAGCAAAACATTTCCAAGGAGAAAGCACAGGGCGCCCAGGTCTCCAAACAAACATACCCACTTCTCCTTTCCTGTGGCTGTCAAAAAAATTGATCAGGGCATGAAAATGTAAATAAGCCTCCTTTCCTGCTGCTGTCAAAAAATGACCCAAACAATATAAGGTAAATAAACCATCTTTCATTATATGGGCAATGCGTGGGCAGATATAAATAAGCAGGCAAGAGGCGGGAGACCCTTCAACCTCTTCCCATTATAAATGAAAACCTTTATTATTAGCATTATTAATGTTATATACAAGAACGTGAGAGAGAAGGAAGAGCCTCTTTAGCGGGCATAAGAGGACAGTTACACAATGGACCTCAGGCTCTCAGCAAGGGGTGTGTGTGACAATTATTATTATTATTATTATTATTATTATTATTATTATTATTATTATTGCAAGTTTTGGGATTCTGCATAAATTCCACCTCTGAGCCAGGGCTCTTGCAAACATGGATAATCTCAAACCAGCTTTTTAGGGCACCCCCGTCTTTATACATGCACCCCCCCCCACCTCCAGGGAAAAAAAATAACCCCAGGGTAAGCTCCTAAATTAGCATTATGGGCTATAGAGGGGGTGCCCAAAGGTGGCGGGGGGGGGGAGGCGAGAGAACCCCCCCCCCAATAAAGCTTCCATTCGGCTTGCGAAATATAAGGAGGTTCTACGTGGCCCCTTTTCTGCCCCACACCTAACCCCCTTTCTCCCCACTGGCATCAACCCGGCAGGTGAGCCTTGGAGGGGGGGGGTTGAGAATGGCGTCAACCCCCTCCCCTCGCGAGCAGCTGCCCTTAAAAGAAAAGAAAATGGTCGCCGCCGGTGTGGTGGGGACGGGGGGGGCGGTGTGGAAGAAGGGGCCGTGGCGGGGACGGAGGGCGCCCGCGTCGCGAAACGGAGCCTCGGGGACGTCCCCGGGCCTCCCCGCTCGGGGTATCGAGCCTTCCCCTCCCGGGAACCGCTCACCATTTCGGCGGATGGCTCCGGATAGTCCCGCTCCCTCCTCCCCCGTCCAGGAATCGCCGCCGCCTCAGCCGAGACCAAGGAGGGGTGAAGACGGTGGGGGGTTGGGGGTGAGAAAAGCACAGACTCCTAGAACGGACCCTCCGAGCGGGGCGGCCTTCTTGCCTGCGAAGTGGCGTCTATGACCCGCAGCCTCTCACGCTCGGCTCTGTGAGGGAGGGGCACCCGGCGTTGCCATGGCGCCGGAGCAGTGCAGTCCTCCGGGGCCTTGTTTTCTTCCCTGGCAAAGCCCACCACCCTTTCCCCGTGGGCATCTTTGCTTAGACCTCAGCCCTAACTTGTCAATGCACGCTTCCCCCATTGTTTTGCACATGAAAGCAGGTGCACACCCTGGCGTGCATTGAAGCAAGTGATCTTAGGGACACAGGAAGCTCCCTGTTAATGACTGTTCATAGCATCGTGGAATTGTAAAGTTGGAAGGGACCCTGAGGGCCATCTAGTCCAACCCCCTGCCATCCTGAAATTTTTTGCCCACAAGTGGTCTCGAACCCATGACCTTGAGATTAAGAGTCTTGCGCTCTGTTGGCTGAGCTACCCCAGCAGAATTGTAGAGTTTGGAAGAGACCCTGAGGATTGTCTACCTATCCCATGCAATGCATGACAGGTGGCTATCCAACCTCTGCTTAAAAACTTTAAAGGGGAGTCCACAACCTCCCAGGGGAGACCATTCCACTGTCAAACAGCTGTTACTGTCAGAAAGCTTTTTCCTGTTGCTTAGTTCAAATGCCCTTTCTTGTAACTTGAAGTTATTGGTTCGAATCCTACCCTCTGGAGCAGGAGAAAACAAGCTTGCTCCATCTTCCATGAGACAGTGCTTTAGGTATTTGAAGAGTGTTATGTATTGAAGTTCTCACCCTGGCCACAGGGATGTTGTGTATATAGTTTTCACTCAGGTCCACGTCAGTTAATTTAGGCTGGAAACCCTGGGCTGTTGTTGTTACAATGTTGTCAGCCGGCTCCCTATAAAAGCAGGCCAGCTGAGCTGTTTGTGTTCAGTTCAGTTCCAGCTTACTTATAAAGAGCTACTTGGAGAAATCTCTGTGTCGTCTGCTATGTCCACCCACTACTTAATAAAGACGGCTATCGTATCTCCTCTTTCCCAGGCTAAACATAACCCAGTGCTTTTTTCCCCCTGGGGATAATCAAGTGTACGCTGTACCAGCACTGTTTTTTCTAGAAGAAAAGCCCTGAACATATCCTCTACTGTTCCTCGTAAGGCCTGGTTTCCAGACCCTTAAACATCTCAGTTACCTCCCTCTATGTGTGTTCCAGCTTGTCAATACCCTTCTTACATTGTGGTGCCCAGAACTAGACTCAGGACTCCAGGTGGGGTCTGACCAAGGCAGAACAGAGTGGTACTATGATTTCCCTTGACTCAGACGCTATACTTCCGTTGCCAGGCAAAAGCATTCCTCTTCTCCCAGGTCTTGGGCTAATTAAACAGTCTATGGTCTTTTAAAATTTGGGGATAGTTATTGTTTTTGTTTTTTATGGTTGTATGCCTTCCCAACCTCTTGTGTAGTGCAAGATTCCAGCAATTACAAGCAGTCATCCAGGGTTTGTGTTTCCTTTGGAATGAGGCACGGCGGAGACTTGGGTGTCTTTATGATATGTAGTTTATTTGCACATATCTACAACCTGATATGATATGTAGTTTATTTGCACATATCTACAACCTGAGCCTTTGATGAAGGGGTTCACAGCACTAACACTAACACCCCAAGAGGGTCTTGCTTCACCCATAGCCACAACCTTGGCTTCAAACAGAGATCAGGCATTGCTCTCCCCCTCACAGGCTTCAGCCTGCTGCTTCTCCAATTTCTAGCTTTCACACACCCAACTCAGATCTGGCCTAATTTCAACTGGTGGATGGGACTCAGAAAGTACTATGTGATTGTCAGGAATTATTATCATGATTTCATCTAGGACTTGCTTCCTAAGACACATCTCCAAGTGATTTCACAATGCAGTGAAAACATACACGAAATAATTCCATATATAAAAACAAACTCAGATCCAACACAGGTCGAAGCAGGGATGAAAATACCCACTTAAAAGCTTGTTGAAAGAGAAGAGTCTTGAACCAGTGGCAAAAAGACTGTAGAGACTTGCAAAACACTATGCAAAACTGGGGCACCTGATGGCCCCTCACTCACGGGAGGTTGTTGAGATAAGTGTCTGACCCAAGGGCTGGATCCAGTTCCCCATCTCTGCTGTAGTTGTTGGACATCTGTGGAGAGCAAAAGGAGACTCGGGCGGCATTTACACCATAGATTTAAAGCACCCACCCACCCAAGAATTCTGGAAACTGTAGTTTGTGAAGGGTTCTGGAAATCATAGCTCAATTCCCACAGTTTTTTGAAGAGGGAGAATGTACTTCAAATGTATGATGCGTTCACATCCTCAGAGACATCAACTAGCGATGATCAGCAGCTGGAAGGGAAGGCATGCTTGCTGGTCCTGGAGGCTTGATACTTCTTTCCCAGTGACAATTGGGTGCATAATACTTCCACCCACCCCAGTAGCAATAACAAAGAGGACTAGCTTACCTAGGGGCTTCAGGAGCACTGCAGCAAGTCACCGCTTATTTTAAAAGTCCCATGCATTCATTCTCCATGCACTGCTTATGGACTGCAGAGGCAAAACCAGAGACGACCTTGCTTTGCGCTCAACTCTTGAAGCGTTTTCAAAGACTGCTGCGAAGCCAGCAGAGGGTGCACGAGGCACATCAGTCCTTTGATCTACTTTGATCTTGGAGAGATTGTTTGCTGTATTTACATCACTGTCAACCGACTTGATAGCTAAAGATGCAGTTGCCAGTCCAGCAGTGGATTAGTTCTGCAATGCCTCTGCAAAAGCTAAGTGGGTTTTCCAGCCCCGCTGTTAGAGATACAACCCCAGATGCTAACTCTGGACCCACATCTACTCCTGCAGTATTATAGGGGGCACCCCACCCCCATAAATATATTCTGTGGTTTTTATTTTACATTAATGCTATATTTTTGGCAGACTTTGATGGGAATCATGCAAAGCCGAGAGGCTTTTAAATTTTAATTCTACAGGATCTGACTTTTATTCAGACCCTGTGGGAAAGCAAATGATCTCTCTGTGTTTGTGCCTTTTCATTTTCTATCAGCTGGGGAGCATGGCAACATGATGCTGGACAGTGGGGAGAGGGGTGTGATGCCCACAATACGTCCCCCAAATTCTAAAAGTGCCCCAAGTCCCATTAAGTTTGGCAACCCCTTTTACTAACAGAAAACTGGATTCTGTGAGTGCCAGACCTTGGCAAAAAAAAATTGTGGGTTTTTGTTGTTGTTGTTTTGTTACAGAGGGCTTTATGTGAGGTTCACAAGGCACAACATGCTGATTGTTGGGGTGTGTGGAATGGAATATCTGGGAAAGGGGCATGGCTGGCCGGCTGGCACCCTAATCAGGAATACAGTGGTACCTTGGTTGAAGAACAGCTTAAGTTTATGAACAACTTGGATTAAGAACGCTGCAAGCCCGGAAGTAGGTGTTTTGGTTTGTGAACTTTGCCTTGGAAGCAGAACATGTTCCGCTTCCTGTTGAGTGTGTGTTCCATTTGTAAATTGAGTCCCCCCGCTGCTATGGGAAAGCACACCTTGGTTTAAGAACGCTTTGGTTTAAGAACGGACTTCCGGAACAGATTAAGTTCGTAAACCAAGGTATCACTGTACTCCAAAAGGCAATGTTTTGTTGCAGGTTCCAGTCATCACCATCATTTGGTATTGGGAAGCATTGCTGCCTCCAGTAAACTATGAATTTGTCCAATCCTCTTTTAAAGTTGGTGGCATCCTAGATTTTCATGCAGAAAATTGGTAGCTCGGACTTAAGCAAAACATTATTTAACGTGGATCTGCCATAGAATCATAGCGTTGGAAAGCACCCAAGGCTCATGTAGTCCAACCCCTGGCAATGCAAGAATCTCCGCTAAGGCATCCATGACAGATGACCACCCACCCTATGCTTAATGACACAACTCAGATTTCTTTTTTGTAAATAACAAACAAAAAAAGAGAGCTTCGACTGGTGCCTTTTCCCCAGCCTCTCCATGGTTCGCTTGCATACTGAATCAGCACAAGGGATTCTTTATTCCAGATCACAGCAGCTCTGTTCTAACATATTTTTTAATTAACATTCTGTGCAGGAATTCACTTTATTTCTTGTAAACAACTATACACCAAGAAGACCCAGAGTGACTAGCACTGGCCGTAGCTTTTCAGTTGCTGTTCAGGCAGCTGGCAGCTGTTTGTCTCCTCCTTTTGTTGACACATGCTCCCAGACAGGGAAATGATCCACTGGATACATGGCTGCATTTATTCATCAACCATCAGACCTGCCTTTGGCCCCATCTCCACTATACAATTAAAGCACTATGATCCCAATTTAAATGTTCGAAATCAATAGGCAGGGATTTCCAGAGTGTACATGCTGCCATGGTGAAATATCAATTCAGTACAAGGGCAGAACAGATATTATGTGGCACTTGTAATAGTGCCAGAGCTGCAGATCTAAGCGGAAAAGAATGACAGGGACCCTAAGCTGCAAACAAGTCTATCATGCTAAGCTAGGGTTGGCACATCAGGAGAATCCCAGACCCTGAGATTTCAGGGCCCAAATTGGAGACCTAGGGGTGGCCCCTGGTTATATCACAGAATCATAGAATTGTAGAGTTGGAAGGAACCCAAACCCCCTGCAATGCAGGAATCTATAGCATGCATGGCAGATGGCCATCCAACCTCTGCTTAAAAATCTCCAAGGAAGGAGAGTCCACCACCTCCTGAGGGAGACCGTTCCACTGTTGAACAGCTCTTACTGACAGAAAGTTCTTCCTGAGGTTGAGTCGGAATTTCCTTTCTTGTACAGTAACTTGAAGCCATTGGTTCAGGTCCTAGCCTCTGAAGCAGGAGAAAACAAGTTTATTTGAAGATGGCTATCATATCTCCTCTCAGCCTTCCACTTCTCCATGCTAAACACACCCAGCTCCTTCAACTGTTTCCCCATAAGGCTTAGTTTCTGGACCCTTGATCATCTTGGTTGCCCTCCTCGGCACACCTTCCAGCTTGTCAACATCCTTCTTAAATTGTGGTGCTCAGAATTGGACACAGTCTTCCAGGTGTGGTCTGATCAAGGCAGAATAGAGTGGTACCATGTCATGTCATGGGGTCAACCCTGGTGATTCTTCCTCTGCACTCCCTCTCACCACTGAGCCTTGGAGAGGGAGATCAATTGGTAGCAGGGTGGAGAACAGACTCCCCCTAGAGAATCTATGCAATGATTTGCACCTGGTTCCTGCTAGGCTGAAGTTTGCAAGATGCACACACAGCGCTCTTAATTTTTTTTTTTTTTAATGCACTCTCACCCACCTGGAGATTCAAGCCCTCACTGGAGGGGACAGGGCAAACCTTGAAATTTCAGGTCAGCCCTAGAGGTCTATGCTAAGCTTCCTTTGGTTGCAATTTCCCTGTTTCCTCATAGCCTGCAATTCCTAGGGTCTTTCTAGATAGAATATATATAAAAAATTATGTGTGGGATCATAAGCCAATACCAGATGCACGGAAGGGAACATGCTAAAGTCTGCAGGGCTTGGGCTGGTTTTTCCTCCAGGAGCTCTTGTTAATTTGAAACACAAATAGCGCAATACGTTTTCTTAATTAGGAACTAGCAATTAGCACTGGAGGAAATTGAGCCTTAATTGAGTTTTTGCCTGTGAAAACTTTTAATAGGCTCTTAAAATGTGACACCTAGAATCTTCCATTTCCATTTTGGGCAGTAAATAGAGGTTAATCCTATTTTAGGCTCCACCAGCAACTCATTAACAAAAGGGAGTGTGTTTCTGTGCTCCAGAAGCTGTGTCAATGCAAAGTCATACCTTTGGCACTAAAAATGGTTATTTCTTTATTTTAAAGAAATGGCTTTTTTGTTGGGGAGGTAGGTAATGCAACCATTCCATGGGATTATATTGTTGCAAGTTTAGGTTGGTCATTCTGGGTGATTCCTTGAGTTCCCTTCTAGCAATCTTTCCTTCAGCACATGGATCAAGCAGTCTGCATATCTAAGTGCTCTCAAAGTGATCAGCATTTTTACAGGTCACAAAGCCTTGCTTCACCAGCCTATTTGGTACATTTGTTTTATGTTTATTGAACTCTCAGGGTGGGGGAGCGGAAGGGGAATGCCTGCCTGGCATAATTCCACTGGAAGCTGGCACCTCCTGGTTCAATAAGTGCAAATTATCAGACCTTCCACTTCTGTTAAACTGCACACACAAGAGGGAAGTTTTTATTCTTCAGCAGATGGCAATCATTTCTGAGAGGAGCTGGACGCTAGTGAGCCTGGTCACTGTAGAAGCCTGTACAACTTGTAAGTCACATTTTTTGGGCACCCAGATGTTGGGGAAACTTTTGCACTTGTATCATTGTTCCCAGAGCTGTATTGACATCCGTTTACTCAGGGGTCGGCAACCTAAGGCCCATGGGCCACAAGCGGCCCATGGGGGTT
This sequence comes from Lacerta agilis, assembly GCF_009819535.1. Lineage (NCBI taxonomy): Eukaryota > Metazoa > Chordata > Lepidosauria > Squamata > Lacertidae > Lacerta > Lacerta agilis. The sequence goes on along the minus strand of NC_046322.1, from coordinate 8,845,767 downwards.
GTTTAACTGGCCCATGGACCCCCACCACCCGCTTGGGGACCCCTGCCGCCTGCTCGGTCGGCCCCTGTGCGCCGCGCTAAACTGGTGCGGAGCAGAGCGGGGAACACCTTCAGCGATGCTGGCTGGCTTCCCATTGGCTGCAGGAGCTGCGCACGCTCCTCTGTGCCAGAAATAGCATTCGCGCATGCGTGCGCGCACACACTCCAACCCACTGTGGCGTCTGCGGGACCATGAACTGGCCCAAGCCACAAAAACTTTGCCGACCCCTGCTTTTACTTAACTGCAAGAGCATCAGTCCTTTCAGTCATGCAGAATTTTCCCATCATGCAGAATGGAAGGCTGTATTTTCTCTCTCTCTCTTTTATAGCAATAAAATCTTGTCAGAACAGAACAGAACAGAAAGAAACCCCCTCCCCAGGCACACCTGACACCAGGGGCAACAAACATGTGGTAGGCAGGGGCGGTGCTGCTCACCTGGCCTCCCACCAGCAGTGTCACTGCTTTTACTGGGAGGCAGACGAGTGAACTGCAGTTGCATTGGCTAGGCTCCGGCATTGCACTCAAACCTCCCTCCAACTGCCTTCCATCTCTCCCTTCCAGTAAGAATAGTGAACCACCTGCCCTGACTGACACCTCAGATGTGATGCTGTCTCCTTATACGTTGGTCACACTTCAGCATTGCCAAGAGACAGGTGGGGTTGTACATATCGTTACGCACCATTCAAATCTCTTGAGTGGTGAGAGACACTGGGGGTTTCAAGCATTCGGTTTCCATGGAATGAATGTTATCAGAGACTGTGATGTCTTTAGGGCACTTGATTCTATTTACACATAAATGCAACCTAGGCAGAGGATGGAGGGGCTCATGGCATCAACACCCCGACAGATCTTGCTTCGGCATTAGTCACAGCTTGGGATCCAGCACAGGTCAAGCAGGTCTCTTGTGTCTCCAGCTTCCAAGCTGCTTCCTGCTCAGAGCTCTCACACACTGTTCTGCCTGTTGTTCTCACCAGCATGGGTGAGGAGCAGTGGATGAAAGGCCCAACTGTTAGCCAGGAGACTCTTCGTGACCCCATGGACCAGAGCACACCAGGCACCCCTATCCTTCACTGCCTCCCGCAGTTTGGCCAAACTCATGTTAGTAGCTTCGAGAACACTGTCCAACCATCTCATCCTCTGTCGTCCCCTTCTCCTTGTGCCCTCCATCTTTCCCAACAACAGGGTCTTTTCTAGGGAGTCTTCTCTTCTCATGAGGTGGCCAAAGTACTGGAGCCTCAACTTCAGGATCTGCCCTTCCAGTGAGCACTCAGGCCTGATTTCCTTCAGAATGAATAAGTTAGATCTTCTTGCAGTCCATGGGACTCTCAAGAGTCGCCTCCAGCACCATAATTCAAAAGCATCAATTCTTCAGCAATCAGCCTTCTTTATGGTCCAGCTCTCACTTCCACACATTACTACTGGGAAAACCATAGCTTTAACTATATGGACCTTTGTCGGCAAGGTGATGTCTCTGCTTTTTAAGATGCTGTCTAGGTTTGTCATTGCTTTTCTCCCAAGAAGCAGGCGTCTTCTAATTTCGTGACTGCTGTCACCATCTGCAGTGATCATGGAGCCCAAGAAAGTAAAATCTCTCACTGCCTCCATTTCTTCCCCTTCTATTTGCCAGGAGGTGATGGGACCAGTGGCCATGATCTTAGTTTTTTTGATGTTGAGCTTCAGCCCATATTTTGCGCTCTCCTCTTTCACCCTCATTTAAAGGTTCTTTAATTCCTCCTCACTTTCTGCCATCAAGGTTGTGTCATCAGCATATCTGAGGTTGTTGATATTTCTTCTGGCAATCTATATATCAACAGAGGACCTTACGGTCTGCAAATAATAACATCTTGGAGATCCTGGGCTTCAGGGAGATTAGGATGGCCTCGCTCTGCCACAAGAGATCCGCGCCCTGTGGGATTTGACATCTTTCTGCAGAGCCTGCAAGATGGAGTTATTTCGCCAGGCCTTTGGTCAGGGCTCAGCCTGACTCCCCATCTCTTTTTGTATAAGAACTAGTATGAAAGAGGCCTCCCAGCCTATTCACAGGCCCATATAAGAACAGCGTAAACAGTTGGGCCTGATGAGCATTTACTGTTCCCAACCCTAATCCTGCAGAAAGCCATGTACAGTCGTACCTTGGGTTACGTACGTTTCGGGTTACGTACAGCGACCCGGAACGAATTGAGTACGTAACCCAAGGTACCACTGTAATTAGTTTTTAATTTGACCCTGACTTGTTTTTAGGAGGTAATTTAATTATTGTTTGATTTTATACCAATGTTATATATTTGATGTTAGCCGCCCTGAGCCCGGTTTCGGCCGGGATGCAAATAAAAGATGATGATCATTATTATTATTCCTTGATTAGACTTTAACCTTTACTGGGTACAGGCCCCCAAGAACTCAAAAGGGTCTCAGGGCATCATCCAGACTGACTCCCCAACCCGTAACAATACTCTTATTGGAAGTGCTGAGAGCAGATGGAGGCACACTTTCTGCACTGTTCCTCTGCCCATTACCTTCCCCGTCTTCCTGCCTCTGCTATGACCAGCAAGGACCCTATTTTTGCCCAGTGGCAAGCAATGGAAGAGGGGACGCAAATCTGTCTCCCACTTTCTCTTCTCAGGTTTTGTTTCCTGCCTGCTTCTGCAGCGAAACGCCCACCCACAGACCTCTTAGCAAGTGCAAATTGTGAGATGATGCTCTAATGGAATTTACGGGGAGTTGATTGAAAGCAGCATTTATTCCTTCAGGATTACGCTTTCAAATAAAACAAGTTTTTTTGTGTGGAAAAGCCCTCTGGGTTGCATACTATTCTATGCTTCATTCCTGCACAGCGGTTCCCTCAGGATCATGTGTCCTTGTCAAATATATTTCCTGCCTGGTGGTACAGCAGACCAAAAAGGTATAAAGAACTCAGCCGTGACAATCCCTGAAACGAGATGGAGATACTATAAGGATATAAACCCAAACTAAACTAAACTCAAATCCAAAAAATTCCGGGGTGTGAACCCTTAAATAGCTATGTGACGAGTTAAACAAGAATATATATAACTTATAAATCAAACTGAAAACCCTAATGAGATGCCGGCTCTTTTCTCGTTTCACTGGATGGAGTCTGTTTCCTCAGAGGGAAATTAATTCTAGAGACTATAGGAAAATGAAAAAGGCTTTCAAGGCTGCAGAAACATAAAGGACTCCAGAGCAGTAGGGGGAATTCCTCCCAAACTGTTTAATATAAATTAAACTCAGGTTAGCTAACCTAAACGGTGTGAAAAAAACTAACAAAACTCATTAATTTGAAAGGATGAAGCCACACAGGCTCCTACAACAAGCTTCCACAGATACATGATCAAGACTGCTACTGCTAATTCCTGGTTCATGGTTTATATACCTGACTGAGGGTGGTTTCTTAAAGGAATAGGGTCATTTATATCTAAGGCGTGTCCGGAACCACTTTAACTGATACAAACATACTTCTTAAAGATTCAAACGGGCTCATTTATGAAAAATAATAATGGGAAAGAAATAATGCGTGTGACTGTGAAATGAACATAAACTTCCTTTTTATATTAAGGAAAAAATGAGACCTTATATAATTTGGATTGTTGTTGTTGCGTGCTGTTAGTAATGTCTGAACAAACTTCAACTAATATAAACACACTTAATAAAGGTTCACCGGGGTTTATTATATAAAAAATAATAATAAGAGAAGGAAAAGATTAAACTATAAGATTGCTCTTATTGTAGAATTTATATTTGTTATAGTTGAGGACTTGGTGAAAAAGGGGGGGGGGAGGATCATGTGTCCTTGTCAAATATATTTCCTTCCTGGCAGTACAGCAGGGCATCCCATAGGCTAGAATCTGTCCCTGTGGCTCTGCATCTCAGCTATTTTGCTGCTGGGATGAGGCAATGGCAGAAAGATCTCTGGCTGGAAGCAGGAAGGGGCAGATCTGTTCATTTCACTTCCTCATCATCCCCGTCTGAAGTTCAGGTCCTCACCTTTCTGCTTAGTGATTTTTCATTATTTTAAAAACCCACGTGCAGTGAATCCCTGCTTCTGCATTTCTTCACTAGCAAATGCCGCACTGGTTGAATTTCTGCCTACCATGCAGCTCATAAAGGCACAGAACTTATTTCATGACACAAGCTGGTCTCGGTTTTGCTGCTTCTTATGGACTTCATGCTGTCAAATAAATAATGAGCAACAATTGCTTCCTCCAAAGTTGTTGTGGGGGGGGGGGCAGATAATTGAGTAATTTCAATGCTTTTTAGTATTTTGTTTGCTTTTAACAACTTTGATTTCTAAAAAAGCTCAACAACTATGACCGGCCTGCACCCCCATGCTGTGTGGTGTTCATAAAAATGGCTAAAACTGATGGGGAAAATATATCTACCACATAAAACACACTACAGCAAAGGTGGAGCCGTAAAATTAAACACAGACATCTTTTCCCCCCCTGCAACGTGTCTGCATTTTCTCCTTTGCAGAAATTCTAATTCTATTCCTTTGTATGTTTCATTTTGCTTTGTGATTGTTTAAGGCAGGCATGGCCAAACTCGGACCTCCAGATGTTTTGGAACTACAATTCCCATCATCCCTGACCACTGGTCCTGATAGCTAGAGGTGATGGGAGTTGTAGTCTCAAAACATCTGGAGGGCCAAGTCTGGCCATGCCTGGTTTAAGGCATATATACATAAATTAAAAGTTCGTTTTTTAATCCCAGTCTTAAAAACCCAGAAAGAGTCTCTTAAGCCTTTATTTATTAAATACAAGTTAAACAATGATGGTTAAATAAGAAATAACCAAAATAGGCTGCAGCTCTGCACCCACTTACCTTGAAGGAAGCCCCATTGAACTCAGTGGGACTTCCTTTTGAGCAGTGATGCAAACGTGTGTTCTGATCATACCTTTAAAATTTGCCCTGAATTCCATGCTGGTGCAGAGCCAGGAAGGCTGCAGTCCTAAATCACACTTACCTGGGAGTAAGCTCCACTCAGGGGCGTAGCAAAGGGGGGGGGGCGGGCTGCCCCGGGTTCCATAATGGAGGGGGTGACAAATTATCAAGGAACAATTTTTTTTGGGGGGGAATTGATTTTATTTTTTTTGAAAATGCCTGCTCCGAAGGTCTTATCTTACTATACTAGGGATTATATAGCTATATATGAAATTTCATGCGTATCGGTTACTATCTTGACCCTCCTCCACCAAAATAGCTGTTCACTTGGCTGTTTTCCTATGTCATGAAGGCTGAAATTTCAGTTCAGAGAACACTTACTGTTCCCAACCCTAACCCTGTGGAAAGCCATCTAATTAGACTTTAATTTGATTTTGAGATGTTTTTAGGAGGTAATTTGATTATTGATTGATTTTATATCAATTTTATGTATCTGATGTTAGCCACCTGAGTCCAACTTTGGCCAGTGAGCGTGGGATATAAATAAAAGGTTTTTTATTATTACTTGTTATTATTCCTTTGTAAGAAAATATGAAATAACATAAACCCATTTCGGGGGGGGGATCAATGGGGGGTTGACAAGAAATTTTCCGCACCAGATACCACCTGACCTTCCCATGCCTCGGGGGGGGGGGGTTGACAAAAAAATTTTTTGCCCCCCGGTACCAATTTACCTTGCTACGCCCCTGGCCCCACTGAATTCAATGGGACTTATTTCTCAGTAGGCATGGTTAGGATTGTGCTGTAAGCTGGCTTGCCTATGAGGTCCTGGTGCCTTGCTGTGTCTACTGAGCACCATACGTTCATTCCTTGGCATCTTTCCAGCTTCAAAGCATCTCATGTAGGTAAGCTGGAGAAGGAACTCTACCTGAGATCTGGTAAGGGAGGAGGAGGAGAGAGGTTGCCGGCCAGTGGTCAGCACAAAGGACCAATGCTTTGCCTCTAAGACAGCATGTTCATCCCTAACTCAGGAAGACTTTAGGGACGTACTTAATTTTTTTAAACTAGAAACGTGATGGTCACTCCTGAATATCCAGATACAAATTAATACCAGTGTGGTATGGTGGTAAGAGTGTCAGGCTAGGATTTGGAAGTTGTTGTTGTTCAGTCGTTCAGTCGTGTCCGACTCTTCGTGACCCCATGGATCAGAGCATGCCAGGCACGCCTATCCTTCACTGCCTCTCGTAGTTTGGCCAAATTCATGTTAGTAACTTCGAGAACACTGTCCAACCATCTCATCCTCTGTCGTCCCCTTCTCCTTGTGCCCTCCATCTTTCCCAACATCAGGGTCTTTTCTAGGGAGTCTTCTCTTCTCATGAGGTGGCCAAAGTACTGGAGCCTCAACTTCAGGATCTGTCCTTCTAGTGAGCACTCAGGGCTGATTTCTTTGAGAATGGATAGGTTTGATCTTCTTGCAGTCCATGGGACTCTCAAGAGTCTCCTCCAGCACCATAATTCAAAGGCATCAATTCTTGGAAGACCAGGGGTCAATTCCTCACTCAGCCATGAAACTCATGGGGTGACCTTGGCAGTGCCACTGCCTCACGACCTAACCTACCGTACAGGGTTGTTGTGAAGATAAAAATGAGGAAGGTAGTACCATGGACAGCGCCTTGAGCTCCTTGGATGGAAAAGCAGTGTATAAATGTAAGAAATAATACTATTCGCTTGCAAGAGGCACAAGCTGGTGCAGACTAAAGTTGCCTTCATCAGAAACCAGACCTAGGGCATGTTAATAATTTTGCAGCAACGGACTGGGGGGCGGAGGGTGTTCCTGCACTGCAGGGGGCTGGACTAGATGATCCCCCCAACTGTACCCTTCTATCTATCGTTCTATGACCACCAGAGACACGTGCAGTTTTCCTTACCCATCCTAAGGGCTACTGGGAGTCAGGAAAGCATTGCTGCATATCTCCTACAATTACCTCCAGCTCATCACCTGCCGGTGGATCCCGATCGACCTTCTGCCCTGACAAAACACGCACACGCAGCTTTTGCAACGAGCCGCCTCTCCTACCGCGGCATGGGGAGCGGGACGGGTTCCTTCTCACAGCTGAGACGTGCTAACCGTTCAGACAGGAGGGCTGCAGAGAGAGGGGTGTGTGCCCCCTCTTTCTTTGCATGCATCTCCCCCTACGGGACACCTGGAGGTCGCAGAGGCAGGAAATCAGGTCAGAGACAAAAGGCACACTTGTCTTCTCAAGGACTATTTCTCCCAAGCACGCTTTCTTTCGGGTCTGCCTAAAGTCCCTGGCCTGCGGCGGCCGTCCACAAGGCTCCACCAGCTGCAGGCGGGAAGGCGCCGAGCGCGCGCGATCTCCGTGCCCTTGAAGAGATGCGCAACGACCTTGGTAGGGGAGGCTGGACGGGGCGCGAGGAGAGCAACTCCAGCCGAGAGCAGGCGTTGCACATAAATGCTCCAGGACCACACCACCCCCCTCCAGCCTACCGCTTCCTTTGGACACTCACAAACCCGACAGCCCTCTCCACTGCAAACGCAGCTCGGCCGCGACGCGCTAGTTCCTGCCTCCGCGCCTCGCTCCCCCTGGGCCGTTTGCTTGGAGAGATGTCCAAGCGCCGTCGTGAGTCGTGACCCTCCCGGGGTTCAAACCTAGCCCTGGCCGAACACGTCCCCTCTTCCTCGCCGGAGCCTATGTGCCAGACGCCCATATGGAAATCTCCGTGCGCACACGCACACAGCAGCACCTAACCAAAGCGCAGCGTTTTGGAGAGGCCAGGCAGTCCGCTGCAGCCTGCAGGAGTTCCGTTGGGGGTGTCGCCTTTCGCATTGAACCCTCTCTCGATTTGCTCGGCTTCCTCTCTGCCCGCCCCCTCCCCGAAAGAAGACAGGGGCAGGCCCTTCGTTGAGTAGAAAGGGGGATTTTGGGGGGGCTTTTATTCCCCGCCCCCCAGGAGGAGGAGGAGCAGCAGCAGCAGCAGAAGCAGCAGCGCCGCCCTCCTTTGCGCGCCGGGGGCCTCCTCCTCTGGCGCAGCGCGGGCAGCGGAGGCGCCGACGAGGCGAGCCGAAGGGCGCTGCTTTGCAGAAGGGAGAAGCCGCCGAGACCCTTTCCAGCGCCTGGGAAGAACTTTCCGCCCGGCCGCCGCCGCCTCTCTCCCTCCTCCGGGGGGCGGCGATGCGGGGCCGCCGTGCCCTTGAATGGCGCGCCTCCGCCTCCTGCTCCTCCTCCTCTGCTTCTCTCCTTCGCCCCAGCCGCGCCTGAGCGAGGGCTTGAGGAGGATGCGGCTCCTTCTGCGAGCGAGACCTTGACGGAGCTCGGCTTCCCAGCCCCCTTTCCGCCAGCATGGGCTACACGGACCCCACTTCCAGCCGGGATCTGCTGGGGAACCGAACTTTGCTCTTCATCTTCATCTGCGCCTTCGCCGTCGTCACTCTCCTGCAGCAGATCCTGTACGGGAGAAACTATCTCAAGAGGTACGAGAGGAGTTTTCCTCGCTGTGTTTTGGGGAGGGAGGGAGAGAGGCGGGCGCGATCCTGGGGGTAAACGAGTTGGGGGCGGGGGTCGCAGATTTATTTATTTATTTTAAAAAAAACCCTCCTGAAAGTATGCAAAAATTAAAAAAAGCTTATGGGACTTTCGGAACCAACCGTGCAAACAACCTCGCGCGCTCTTCCCAAGGAGTGAGCTGAGCAGACTTTACTCCCGAGTTAAAACGTGAGCGGGATCGCGCCGTACGACTTGCCCGTCACCCTCTACATCCCGTAACTTAGGCAAAAACGGGCGCAGGTCTGGGGCCGGCTGCGAGGCTTGCAATCCTCTTCACAGGATTGAACCCAGCCAGCGGGACTGAGGAAGCGCAGAATAGGACTGGGCTGCCTTTGGGTTTGGGCTTGTGGCTGCACCAACCCACTTGCGCCAGATCCGGAGCGGTGCTGGTTCCTTAGCCTGGACGTGTGTTGGTGACTGGTGGCGGTTGTGTGTGTTGTAAAGCAGTGAGGCCAAATCGCCAAGACATGCAAGAGTTCAAGCTCTGTGGGATGCTGTGTGTTACAGATGTTTCAAAAGCAGGCATGGATAAGATATAAACACATTTCCTGGCTTAGTGTCGCTGTAAAAAACCCCTGCAGCCATTCTTTACCTTGTAAGTGCAAGGCTTTGCTCAGTTTGGGCTACAGGGCTGTTGGGAGATAAAACTTCTGCCTTTGGAGTCATAACTACAAAGTGTACAAAATGCAGCTGTAGGAGGGTACCAGATGCTAGGCTTTTAAATAAAAGTAAAGGTAAAGGGACCCCTGACCATTAGGTCCAGTCGCGGACGGCTCTGGGGTTGCGGTGCTCATCTCGCATTACTGGCCGAGGGAGCTGGCGTACAGCTTCCGGGTCATGTGGCCAGCATGATTAAGCCGCTTCTGGCGAACCAGAGCAGCGCACGGAAACGCCGTTTACCTTCCCGCCGGAGTGGTACCAATTTATCTACTTGCGCTTTGATGTGCTTTCGAACTGCTAGGTGGGCAGGAGCAGGGACCGAGCAACGGGAGCTCACCCCGTCGCGGGGATTCAAACCGCCGACCTTCTGATCAGCAAGCCCAAGAGGTTCAGTGGTTTAACCCACAGCACCACCCGTGTCCCCCCTAAATTAGAGTATGGATAATTTAGATTTGGAGCAGATCGAAAATATTGGAACACGACAGAGGACTGTGGAAGAGTCTCTTGCGTTTTTGCAACTACATCAGAGAGAAGGAAACCTAAGAATAAGGGGTCTTCCAGAATTGGAGGGGGAAGACCTGAAAGCTTATATTGTGAAACTATTCTCGACTTTTTGGGAGTTGGAAGAGGTAAACGTCTCAGCACGCATAGTGAAGGCCTTCAGATTTGGACCAAGAGGTTCCAGAGGAAAGAAAAGCACTAAAACAGTCAGTGACTGTTTGATTGTGCTACACGATAGGCACGACAGAGACTATTTTCTGGACTTACACTATAGAAACAACCTGGTGGTACAGCAGAATAAAGTAATTTTTTACAAGGACATCCCCAGATTCTTTTTAGATAAAAGAGCTCCTTACAACGACCTGGTGACGGAGCTAAGAAGAAGAAAAATCTCCTTCAGTTGGGAATTTCCAGAAGGCCTGGCATTTACGTTTGAAGGAAAAAAGATAAGAATAAGGTCCTTGGCGGATAAGCAAAAGTTCCTGGACAAGCATCTGGAACATTTCAAAGGAACTCCATTGGATCCAGCACAGCTCTACAAGTTTCCAGAAGTATTCCCACCACCGCCGGGACCACCAGGACCAAGCCAAGATCCAGAACAAGATAAGAAAGGACAGGCAACTGGAGGAGAGGAATAAACAAAGAAATGGCGCTCAAGTTAATGACTTGGAATGTTCGGGGATTGAACCAGAGACCAAAGAGACGCAGAGTGTTTTACAGCATAGAAAAGAAGAATTTGGATATAATATGTCTACAGGAAACCCACATAGTTCGGCGTCACAGAAGATTGCTACAGAACAAAAAATTAGGCCAAGAATTCATATCATCGGACAAGGTCAAGAAGAGAGGAGTAGTGATTTACGCAAAGGAGAAATATAGCCCAAGACAGCTATTTAAAGATGAAGAAGGGAGATACATCGCAATTGAAATTAATGTACAAGGCGAAAAATTTTTAATCCTGGGACTCTATGCACCAAATGATGGAAAGTCGATTTTTTACAAAAAAATCCATGACTTGCTGTTGGATTATTTGGACTATAAGGTAGTTTGCCTTGGAGATTTTAATGGGGCAGTTTCCACATTAATGGACAGATCCCAAAGAACAAAATTAACAAATGACGGGAAACTCCCAAAGACTTTTTTTGAAATGGTGGACAATTTGAACTTGGTAGATTCTTGGAGATTAAAAAATCCCACAGAAACAGAGGCAACGTACTTCAGTGAATCTCAGCAGTCATGGTCTAGGATAGACTACATCTGGATCTCGAATGAATTGGCTCCAAAACTACAAAAAGCAGAAATCGGTCCTAAAACGCTTTCAGACCACAATCCGGTACAGGTAAACCTAAAAATGATTTCCAAGGATTCTTTCAGATGGAGAATGGATGATGCATTGATGAGAGATACCAAGCTAGTAGAAAGAGCGGCGAAAAAGATGAAAGAATATTTTCAAATCAATTGGAACTCAGATGTGGAGAAAAGGATTGCCTGGGATGCAAGTAAGGCAGTAATGAGAGGATTCCTCATTAGTGAAAAGGCAAAAAAGAAGAAACAACAAAGTGCAGAGATGGAGAGATTGTTGAAATTAATCAAAGAAAAGGAAAAAGAACTAAGAGGACATCCTAGATGTGTTAAAATTCAAAAAGAAATCAAATACTTGCAATCCCAATACGCTAATATTATGAATCAAGATATCGAATGGAAAGTGAAAATGATGAAACAAAGAACATTTGAATCTGCAAATAAATGTGGAAAACTACTAGCTTGGCAATTAAAGAAAAGACAAAAGGCAAATGTCATCAGTAAATTGGTAGTAAATGGAAAAAATGTAGAGAAACCGGAGGAAATCAGATGGTGTTTCCAGAGATTCTATAAACAACTGTACAAGGAGGAGAAGATAGATGACGCAGAGATAGACCGATTCCTGGAGAAGAATGGACTGCAAAAGGTCCCAGAGGAAAAACTAATAACTCTCAACCACCCAATAACGACACAAGAAATAGAAGATGCAATAAATAATATGCAATTGGGGAAGGCTCCAGGACCGGATGGATTAACAGCAAAATATTACAAGACATTGAAAGACTGGCTATCACAGCCGTTAAGAGAAACTTGCAATAGAATACTAGAAGGAGATAGGGCACCAGAGACGTGGAAAGAAGCCTTTATCACACTGATTTTAAAACCAGATACTGACAAGACTCAAATGAAAAATTATCGTCCAATATCCCTTTTGAATGTGGATTATAAAATCTTTGCAAATGTTTTGGCTACAAGGTTGAAAAGAGTGTTGAAAGACTATATACATAGAGACCAAGCAGGTTTCTTGCCAGGAAGGCAAATAAGTAATAATACGAGGATCATTGTGGACATTTTAGAAAAACTGGAGAGAGACATAAACACAGATGCAGCACTATTGTTTGTGGACGCAGAGAAAGCTTTTGATAAAGTATCCTGGACATTCATGAAAAAGAATTTGGAAAAGATGGGAGTTGGAGAAAAATTTTTAAATGGCATAAAGGCCATCTATACAGAACAAAGAGCAAAAGTTATTGTAAACAGTGTGATATCGGAGGAGATCGAAGTAGAGAAAGGAACAAGACAAGGGTGCCCTATCTCCCCTTTACTTTTTATTACGGTCCTGGAAGTCCTTCTGAATATGATTCGGAAAGATAAACAGACAAAAGGAATTAAAGTGGGAGAGAAGGAATACAAATTACGTGCCTTTGCGGACGATCTGATGCTATCCCTGCAAGAACCAGAAGGCAGTGTCCCCAGAGCCTTGGAATTAATTGAACAATTCGGACTTGTAGCTGGCTTTAAACTAAATAAGCAGAAAACCAAAGTTCTAGGTAAAAATATGAGTGCAGAACAGATCCAAAGAATTCAAGAAGCCACAGGCCTTAATTTTGTCAAATCCGTAAAATATCTAGGTATCAATCTCACAAGTAAGAATTTGAACCTGTATAAGGACAATTATGAAAAACTGTGGATGGAGATAAAAAAAGACATGGAGATTTGGACAAGACTCAAACTGTCGTTAATGGGAAGAATAGCAGTGGTCAAAATGAATGTCCTACCAAGGATGCTGTTCTTATTCCAAGCCATACCAATTTTGGACAAATTAGACTGTTTCAAAAAATGGCAAAAGGACCTATCGAAATTTATATGGCAGGGCAAAAAGCCAAGAATAAAATTTAAGATTTTAACAGACTCTAAAGACAGAGGAGGCTTTGCCCTGCCGGACTTAAGGCTTTATTTTGAAGCTGCGGCCTTTTGCTGGTTAAAGGATTGGTTTAAATTAGAGAACGTGGATGTGTTGGACTTGGAGGGACACGATAATATGTTTGGTTGGCATGCATACCTTTGGTATGACAAGGCTAAAATCCACAGAACTTTTAAGTCTCATATTGTGAGAAAATCCCTATATCAGGTTTGGACTAGATATAAAGACTTGTTTGAGAGAAAGACTCCTAGATGGATCTCTCCAGTGGAGGCCAAGGCATATAAGAGACCGAATATGTCTGCAAACTGGTTAAGATATATGGACATATTGCAGCAGGAAGGGGACTCCTTTAAGCTAAAAAGCTATGATCAAGTAAAAAGTCAGGTCCCCGACTGGCTGCACTACTATCAGGTTTATGAAACATTTAAAATGGACAAAAAAATTGGTTTTCAAGTAGAAAAATCAAAACTGGAGACAGAACTGATAGAATCGAACTTTAAAAACCTTTCCAAAATGTATAATCTTTTGCTAGAGTGGCATACAAAAGATGAACTGGTTAAATCGTCAATGATAGATTGGGCAAAAGATCTCGGACATAATATTATGATGGATGACTGGGAGAGATTGTGGCAAAAAGGTATCAAATTTACTGCTTGTCATGGTTTAAGAGAGAATATAATGAAAATGGTTTATAGATGGTACTTGACACCAGTTAAGATTGCTAAGATGAATACCAAAATGTCAGATGTATGTTGGAAGTGTAAACATGCGAAGGGTACCTTTTTTCATATGTGGTGGTTGTGCCCAGTGGTTAGTGCCTTCTGGGACAAGATTTATAATGAGCTTAAGAAGGTAATGAAAGTTACCTTTTGTAAGAAACCAGAGGCATTTCTCCTGAGCATAACCAATGAAGAGATACCCAGTCAGGATAGAGTGTTTTTTATGTATGCCACAACAGCAGCTAGAATTTTATTGGCAAGAACATGGAAAGGTGAAGAGATACCAACGGTGGAGGAATGGCAGATGAAGATGATGGAATATATGGAACTCGCTGAACTGACCGTCAGAATCCGAGACCAGAGGGAGGGGAAGGCGTCGCAGGAGTGGAAAAAATTCAAAGACTATTTGGTTAAATCAGTTAAACTGAATATTTGAGCAGAATTAAACTGAACATCGGCTTTGGTAGATATGTGTTAGATATGAATGGTAAGGGGAATTGTTGTTATGTGAAAGATGTATATGTCAAAATATGTTAAGATAGGCTGTTAAGATAAGATACATAGTGATTGAGATATTTGACTAAGTGAAAGTTAAGTATATTAAAATTTGGGTAAAAGTGAATTGAATAATATATAAAGCTACCTTGAAGAAGTATATGTTTTTTGAAGACAGTGGAGGGAACGGGGGAAGTCCCCAAACAGAGAAGTTAGAAACAAGAAATATCCAAAGAAAGATATTGGTTAAGGTTTGTATATGTCATTTTTATGTTTTTATTGTTGTTATTGTTTTCAATGTTGATTATGTTTATTGTTTATTGCTGATTATGTTCAATGTTTATTGTGTTTTTTATTGTTGTTTATGCTATGTGTTGTTGTTATATTTTGTTCTCTTTTTTCTATTGGAAAATAATAAAATCTTATTAAAAAAAAAATAAATAAATTAGAGTAGGGGCAGCTTAACCCACCTTGCTGCACACTTTGGAGTCCTGCCACTCTGTTTTGGTTGGAGAGCTGGGCAGATGACCTGTGCCCTCAAGGCAGCCTTTGCTAGCCTGGTGGTGACCTGCAGATTTTTGGGGCTGGAGCTAATGGGAATCCAAAACACACTGCGTTTCAAAGGCTGCCTTAAGCCCCCTCTTTCCGTCCCACTAATCCAGCACTCTTGGACTACGTGGAGACAAAATGACAGTTCTCTCTCTCTCTCTGTGTGTGTCTGATTTAATTTGGCATTATATATATTTCAACAGCATAGATATTCCAAGCTTTACTGTGTGTTGAGGGCTGCAGAACAGCCTTGTTTTATCAGAATGACCTCAACCTGAGAAACTGCAAAGTTTGCTGCCTTGTTTCATATGCAGAGAATACACCCATCTTTTCCCCACTCATCTCCTGCTGCTCACTGGTGAAATGCTGTCACCCATTTCTTGCCCATACAGGTGTGTTTCTGTTTTGGGTCCTTTACTACTGCTACCATTACTGCTTATTATTATCTTTCCTCCAAAGAGCTCAAGGTAATTCTTTCTTCCCACAGCCACATTTTATCCACACAACAACCCTGTGAGGTAGGTTAGGCTGAGAAATAGTAATTCACCCAAGATCACCCAATGAGTTTACTGGCTGAGTGGGGATTTGAACTCTGGCCTCCCAGGTCCTAGCCTAACTCTCTAACCACTACACAACACTGGCTTTCCCACTTTCCCATTGTCTGTTCCATTACATGGAGTCTTTGCCAAATGGATGCTCTGTTGTTGTTGTTTAGTTGTTCAGTCGTGTCCGACTCTTCGTGACCCCATGGACCAGAGCACACCAGGCACTCCTGTCTTCCACTGGCTCCCGCAGTTTGGTCAGACTCATGCTAGTCGCTTCGAGAACACTGCCAACCATCTCATCCTCTGTCGTCCCCTTCTCCTTGTGCCCTCCATCTTTCCCAGCATCAGGGTCTTTTCCAGGGAGTCTTCTCTTCTCATGAGGTGGCCAAAGTATTGGAGCCTCAGCTTCAGGATCAGTCCTTCCAGTGAGCACTCAGAGCTGATTTCCTTCAGAATGGACGGCAAGAAGATCAAACCCATCATTCTGAAGGAAATCAGCCCTGAGTGCTCACTGGAAAGAATGATCCTGAAGCTGAGGCTCCAATACTTTGGCCACCTCATGAGAAGAGAAGACTCCCTGAAAACGCTCTGTACCTAAACATATTTTCTCATGTGAAATGCATGCATTGCACACTTCTGCCAGAATAAGTAAAAGTGCCTTCCTTCCTTCCTGCTTTCATGGAACTGAACCCCATTTGAACAGGTCAGCTTCCTTCTGAGTAAAAGCATGCATTGGCTTGGGCTAAATAGTCATGCAAATGAAGAGGATGTGTCAGGTTCCGAGCCCTGATCAAGAGAGAAATTATCACACCTGGGCACCATTGAAGTCAATGGATGTGTCAGTGATGAATTCAGCTGTCCCACTCATTTCAATGGGATGTGGGCTGCGATGGCCTTTTACTGAATTGGGATCGGCAAGTGTAAAAATTCAGTGAGTGTAATAATTAAATTGTGAAAGGGGACTTTTCTGAAAGGACAAATGGGGTCTAGGCATTCAGAGAATATAACACCAATCCTATGCCAGTTGCACTGGCTGCCTAATCATTTCCAGGCTCAATTAAAATGTGCCGGTTATGCCCTTTAAACAGTGGCGTGGGACGTCTGCTTTTCCCGTTTCGTAAGTTCATTAGTAATAATGAACGGGTGCCAATTGCAAATGCAGTATTAAGCAAGCTTGGCAGTTTCAACATTTTTAGCTTTGTTTACTAAATACAAGTAAAATAAAACATGCTACATTAGATCATTCTCTACTGGAGTATAAGTATTTCTCCATATGCAAAGGAAAATGTTCTGGAAAAAGTTGCAACACAGATTTTTTCAGAAAACCCACACCATTGCCTTTCAAGCCCTAAACCCAGCCTCGCCAATTTTGATGCCCTCCAGATGTTGCTGGACTAAAATGTCTGCAGTCCCTGACTGTTGGACATGGCGGCTGCTGGGAGTTGAAGTCTAAGAAGATGTAGAGTTCATCCCAAAGGCTACTGCTGCTCTAAATGTTTTGGGATCGGGTTGTTTGCAGGACCTCCTGCATCTATATGAATGCACCCAGGTGTCAAGATAATTCTTTGGGGTCTGGCTCATGAGCCTGCTGTCAGGATCCATCAGACTGGTGGGTGTTGGAGACAGGGCCTTTTCTGTGCTAGCCCCCCTGCATATGTTGGGAATTCTCTTCCAGAAGTTTGATCGGCTCAGTTTTTTGGACAGCTGCTAAACAGACCGCAAACACTTGCTTGTTCCAAATTGTGTTCTGTTAAAAGTGCGGTCGCTCTTAGCTTTTGAAATTGGCTTGGTTAATTTGTACATATTTCTTTTTTTAAAAAATCAGTTATTTTTTGATGGGCTTTCTTAAGTCACCTTGGGAGGGCTGCTTCTTTATTTAAAGTGGGACCCACAACAAAACGTTGCAGCATGGAGTTGCACAATTCAGCCAGCCAGCCAGCCGTTTCCTTTCCTAGGCTACTCCATTACGTTCCCACTGATTTTTCTCTCATTCCCGCCAAACAGTCATTAAACATCCTGAGATTTCAGTGAGCTGCTTTTGGCTCCCTCCCCTTTTTAGGATGTTTTTTTTAAAGGTCTTTTTTTGGCAGGTGACATATCCCTTATTGTAGCCACGGCCAACCTGATGTGCTCCAGATGTTTTCGACTGCATCTCCCATCAGCCACAGCCAGCATCTGGAGGGCAGCACATTGACAAAGTCTGCACTAGCACATATCAGCCCCCTACCCCTCCGAGAGAGATAAGGTGCCTTCAGCTTACAGCTCTCCGTCAAAGGAAGAGAGAAAGAAAGTCCTTTAGGAAACAGGTCCTTTTTAACCTTTCAAAAAGTGTTCCCCCCCTCTCACACCATGAGGGCTGGAACTAAAAATAATAATAAGGTTTTAAACCTGGGATTCTCAGGGAGCTGCTGGAAGCCCCAGTTTCTATTCTGTGTGATCACAGCTGTTCAGAAAGCTAGCATCGCCGAAGACAGCTAGTAGACGGAGATCTTGCACTCCTGCCATCCAATATTTTAAAGCACTGCTGAATCTTTGGGCGAAGCGAGGGCAGTTTACACAGGAGGAAGCCCTGCCTGGTATGCAGGATTCCTCTCTCTCCAGCCCTCTCCAGCAGCTGACGACAGTCCAATGGAAGGCTCCAGTCGTGCCGTGCACATTTAATCGTTCCTCTTTAAATAGCTGTAATTTAGGTGATTATGAAACCAAACATCTCCAGATGCGGCAGAGGCAGTTAATTGGAACTTGGTACAAAACAGACAGGGCTTTTAGAAGTAATAATGGTGCACTATAAATGGATAGAATTTATATATGATTGACACAGGCACGGTGCCCCCCTTCCTTTTTTAAAATAATATATTTTTTAAATTTTATAAAAACAACATTCAACAAAAAATCCACAGTCAAGAAAAACAAAAAACTTATTATTATCTCAAACTTCTATCCTTTACATTGTATCTTGACTTCCTCTCATCTCCCCTTCCTGCGTTCTTTGTCAATCATCTTTAGTAATTTCTTTACATCTTAAAAAATCTTATTCTACTATAATGAAAAAAACCCCCAGTAATCATATCTAATATCATTACTCATTCTCTCATACTTCCTAAACCCTTAACCGAACTCTAAATCTACAGTGTAGCTATTCTTCCAAATTGTATCAAATTTTCAATCATGCAATAATTTTAAAGATACAGTTTAAATTTCTTCCACTCTTCTTCCACCGCGTCGTCCCTCTGGTCACGAAGTTTCCCGGTCATCTCAGCGAGCTCCATATAGTCCATCATTTTCATCTGCCATTCTTCAATCGTTGGAATTTCTTCTGTCTTCCAGTTTTTGGCTATCAAAATTCTAGCTGCTGTTGTGGCATACAACGGTGCCCTCCTTCCAAGGGTTTATCCGTTCATTTCACCAATGGATCCATCCAGCTCTTACCACAAGGAGCTCAGGGAGACGTACATTGGTGCTGCCCCATTTTATCCATACAACAGCCCTTCTTCTTTGGCGATCCCTCGTAGCCGAGTAAGATTGTCTTCCGTAAACACAGTTTTAACAATGAGTCCGTAAGTGACTGTGGAGGCCAATTCTGGACCCACACATCTTTACACAATGGGGACATTGGTTTCTGGGCGGGAGTTGGTCACTGTAAGGGTTTGCCAAGTGTGCCTTCCTCTTAGAGTGTTTCTCCCCTGCGTCCTGAGTTCTTCAAAGCCCATGACACCTTTGGTAAAGGCTGTTCTCCAATTGGAGCGCTCGCAGGCCAGTGTTTCCCAATTGTTGGTGTTTATACTACATTTTTAAAAAACATTTGCCCTGAGAGAGTCTTTAAACCTCTTTTGTTGGCCACCAGCATTACGCTTTCCATTTTTAAGTTCGGAATAGAGTAGTGAGGTAGTGAATGTAGGAAATGAACCCCACTGGAACACAAATAAGAAGCTTCCTTATTCTGAGTCCGACCATTGGTCCATCTAGGCCAGGGGTCTGCAACCTTTTTCAGCCGTGGGCCGGTCCACTGTCCCTCAGACCTTGTGTGGGGCCAGACTATATTTTTTTGGGGGGGGGGGAATGAACAAATTCCTATGCCTCACAAATAACCCAGAAATGCCTTTTAAATAAAAGCACACATTCTACTCATGTAAAAATACACAGATTCCTGGACCATCCGCGGGCTGGATTGAGTTCTGGGCACCACAGTTCAAGAAGGATACTGACAAGCTGCAACGTGTCCAGAAGAGGGCAACCAAAATGGTCAAAGGCCTGGAAACGATGCCTTATGAGGAACGGCTTAGGGAGCTGGGTATGTTTAGCCTGGAGAAGAGAAGGTTAAGGGGTGATATGATAGCCATGTTCAAATATATAAAAAGATGTCATATAGAGGAGGGAGAAAGGTTGTTTTCTGCCTGCTCCAGAGAAGCGGACACGGGGCAATGGATTCAAACTACAAGAAAGAAGATTCCACCTAAACATTAGGAAGAACTTCCTGACAGTAAGAGCTGTTGGACAGTGGAATTTGCTGCCAAGGAGTGTGGTGGAGTCTCCTTCTTTGGAGGTCTTTAAGCAGAGGCTTGAGAGCCATCTGTCAGGAATGCTTTGATGGTGTTTCCTGCTTGGCAGGGGGTTGGACTGGATGGCCCTTGTGGTCTCTTCCAACTCTATGATTCTATGAGAAGCTGATTAGGCCGCATCCAGCTCTTGGGCCTTAGGTTGCCTACCCCTGATCTAGGCCACTATTGCCGAAAATGACCAGCTGGACACTCCAGCATTTCAGATAGTGAGTCTCTCCCAGTCATACCAGGATATGCTGGGAATGGGATCCTCTGCATGCAAAATAGATACTCTTAACATTAAGCTGCGGTTCTTCCCCAAAGCCATCTTGGTAGTCCCAAAGGGGTCATTTAGGGCCCTGCTCTCTTTCCTGCAAT
The DNA here is from genome assembly GCF_009819535.1 of Lacerta agilis. Classification (NCBI taxonomy): domain Eukaryota; kingdom Metazoa; phylum Chordata; class Lepidosauria; order Squamata; family Lacertidae; genus Lacerta; species Lacerta agilis. The sequence goes on along the minus strand of NC_046322.1, from coordinate 8,825,652 downwards.
GACTAAGTACATGCCTACTAGGGCTGGGAGATACCTGGTTTTCACCATTGTAATATATCACCAGCTAAACATGGTGATATACCGATATATCACAATGTTTGAAGTAAGGATGGATCTATGTAGAGGCATTGGCCGGCCTCATGGTTTTTCCCACATTCTGATTTCTGCACAGCACATCATGATTCGCGATCATGGTGCCAGGTTAAAAATTACGAAACCGGTATCACGACATGGACTTAGAATTTCGTATATTGTGGATACCATTCCGTTGCTGTGTTCCTCTGTTGTCAGGAGAAGTTTTTTTGAAGATGGTTAGAGGCCTAGTTAGGGTTGCCATTCGTCCGGGATTTCCCGGACATACCTGGAAAACTGCAGTCGGAAGCAGTGTCCTGGTGGAAATTGGAAAATTGTCCGGGAAAATCCGGATGTATGGCAGCCCAGGATGGCAGTGTCGTTTTTGCCAATTTCCCTTATAAATACCCCCAAAATGACTTTTTGTTGTTGTTGCAATTTTGCAACAACTTTGAGCAAAACTAGAGAAAAACTCAACAACGTTGCTCAAAACAAAAACTTTCGTGCCTGGATTTATGGCAATCCTGAGCCTAGTGGCTGCTGCTTTTACTGCTGGGTTATTTAAGAAGGCATGTAGCTGGCGAAAGGTCAGCCAAGGTATTTGGGTGTCCCCTAGTTTGTCTTGTATTTCTTGTGCCGCACAAAAACAAAACTCACTGCATCAACTGAATGCAACGAACCACTCTCTAACCTCTCGCACTGCCAACAAAAGCAAACAAATAGACAAATAAAGAACCTGTCCTCCTTACACTGACACAGAAACTCTCCCTGATTCTCTCTGCCCCCAACCTCACAGTGCCTATGACAGCAGTGTCTCACTGACCTGTAGACTCTATATCAATTGAAAACAGAGTCATTATGTGTAGCTTTGTTATCCATGAAAATATTTGAATAAAAACAAATTAAAAGAAGAGTAAGTATACTTAGGGACACTAACTCACGAGGTTCTATATTAGCAATGGGTGGGGAGCCTCTGGGCCAGGGGCAGCCAAAAGTGGCCTGGCTGCTGTCAGATTTCAGTGGAGGGAGTGAAGGGGATTTTGAAGGGTGCCAAGTGTGCAGTTGCAGTTCTGTTTCTCTCCCAAAGACCACCCACTGCCAAACAAAACAAAGAAGCAATCCAAAGTAGATGGAAAAGTGCCTTTAGAAGACTTGTGTCCCTTGCAAATACAGTGGTACCTTGGTTCTCAAACTTAATCCGTTCCGGAAGTCCATTCCAAAGCCAAAAGCGTTCCAAAACCAAGGCACACTTTCCCATAGAAGGTAATGCAAAATGAATTAATCCGTTCTGGACTTTTAAAAACAACCCCTAAAACAGCAATTTAACATGAATTTTATCTGAAGAAGTGTGCATGCACACGAAAGCTCATACCAAGAACAAACTTAGTTGGTCTCTAAGGTGCTATTGTAAGGATTTTTTTTTATTTTTCATTTTGTTGTGAATTTTACTATCTAACGAGACCACTGATACATAAAATGAAAGCAATAATCAATGTAGGTAAAGGTAAAGGGATCCCTGACTGTTAAGTCCAGTCGCAGACGACTCTGGGGTTGCGGCGCTCATCTCGCTTTATTGGCCGAGGGAGCCGGTGTACAGCTTCCGGGTCATGTGGCCAGCATGACTAAGCCGCTTCTGGCGAAACCAGAGCAGCGCATGGAAACGCCGTTTACCTTCCTGCTGGAGCGGTACCTATTTATCTACTTGTACTTTGACGTGCTTTCAAACTGCTAGGTTGGCAGGAGCAGGGACTGAGCAACGGGAGCTCACCCCGTCGTGGGGATTCAAACCGCTGACCTTCTGATCGGAAAGCTCTAGGCTCTGTGGTTTAGACCACAGTGCCACCCGCGTCCCTTATCAATGTACTGTACTATAAAATAAATAAAACCGTATTGTAGATAATAATTAAAAAAAATATCTTACCTGCACTGATGATAGTCATTGTTTGGATGGTGGGGTCTTTTATCCATTTCCACAGTCACACAATCAATCAATCAGTCAATCAATCAATCAATCAATCAATCAGTAGCTGATCTGGGTTCCACACAGTCCCAAAAACAAATTAACTGAAAAGCCTCAAAAACAAAAACGCAAAATAAATAGCAAAAACAAAAGTGCAAACTTAATCAGTTCTGGAAGTCCATTTGACTTCTGAAATGTTTGAAAACCAAGGCACAGCTTCTGATTGGTGCAGGTGCCCCGGAAACATTAGCCGATAGCCACAATTGGTGTTCAGCTTCCAAAAAACGGTCAAAAACTGCAACACTTACTTCTGGGTTTTTGGAGTTTGAGAACCAGAGAGTTTAAAAACCAAGGTACCACTGTAAGCCAGAATTGCTCTCCCATGTTCTTTGTGACTGCATTCATGCACTTTTAGTACATAGATGCATTTTGAAGTTTTGGGCTGGTAAGTAGCCACCCCTTGTGTAAGACCCAAAGTAGCTAATGATATTGCAATGGTGCAAAATGTACCAACTGCTCATGCTCACCCTTCACACTTGTGTGTACATTTAACACAGAAGTAGAAATCCTGGACAGGGCATGTGTTGAATAAGGAACTAGAAATAGCTAGAAGTTTATTGCATCTGACTGCTCAGTAGTGCCCACACTGACTGGCAGCCACCCTTCAGGGTTTAATCTGGGGATCTCACACAGCCTTCCTGGAGACGCCAGGAATTGATCTCTTTTTTGGGGGGAAATTTTTTAGTAGTTGTTTTTAATACCGACATTGCTGTTGTTTTATTCTCTTTGTAATTTGGTGTTTTTTGTACAATCAGGTGGTATATAAATTTTATGAAATTGTGTGTGTGTGTAAAAAATACAGACAGCCCCCCCACCAGCATTTAAAAACAATAAAAACAGCACAAAGCATTTTAAGTATTAAATCCAGGCAGCCAAAAGGGAGAGAGAGATTGAAAATAGCAGCAGAACACCAAAACCAGTGATTAAAAGAAGCTCAGAACGGAGAAATCTTCAAGGGCTGCCTTAAACGACAAACGAAAAAGTTGCCACAAGTCTCTGTGTGGGGAGGGCGCTTCTCAAGCATCGATAGACAAGAAATATAACTGCCGTTGCTTTTTCTTTTCCTTGTGGGCAAATTAAATTTGTACCCCCGTTCACTGTTCAGGAAAGACCATGTGCAGGTGTACTTTGGGCCTGGGAGGTGGCGGGAGAGCTGGGGTCCATTTCTGAGTCCCAAGAACAAGGTCCGAAGTGGTGTTGAACTCTTATTCTGCATAGGCTGTGGGATCTCCAAAAGTGTGCCTTGGACACCTGAGCCAGTGTGGTGTAGTGGTTAAGAGTGGTATACTCGTAATCTGGGGAACTGGGTTCGTGTCTCCACTCCTCCACATGCAGCTGCTGGGTGACCTTGGGTTAGTCACACTTCTTTGAAGTCTCTCAGCCCCACTCACCTCACAGAGTGTTTGTTGTGGGGGAGGAAGGGAAAGGAGAATGTTAGCCGCTTTGAGACTCCTTCGGGTAGTGATAAAGCGGGATATCAAAGCCAAACTCTTCTTCTTCTTCCTCCCACCCCCCTTCCCCACCCCCACCCCGACACCAAATGCCTGGTGATGTCTCCCATTTCTCCTGCATTACATAATCCCCCTTCCTCCACAGACCTTAAAAAAAAAAACAAAGCATGAAAAGGGTGGTAAAGTAGGGGCGAGAATAGATCACACACACTTGAGCTGTGATTTCAAAAGATCCCTGCAGGAATGTTGCAAGCGCCCTGTGAGGTAGTATTTTTTTTGGCTGCGAAAATAGCACCGCATAAGAATTCCCGATACATACATCAGCACCTCTGCTTTTAAACTGCAGCCTTGTTAACAGCAAGAACACTTCATTCTGACTCATCCAGCTTTCTCTCTCTCCCCCCCCCCTCGTTTGGGTAAAGAAAATAAAAGCCAATCAATAAAAAAAATACTTTCAAAGGTGCCTCAGCACAATTTCCTCCTCCCACCCAAGCTGTGTGTACTTTAGTTGTTTAGTTTTCAACCTCTAGGCCTCCCTTTCCGACTTGAAAAGCTCTCAGCGGTTTGCACCAATTAATAATACAATGCCAAGCCAGCGTCGAAATGAGTCCTTAAAAACGCAGTGCGAGAGAGCACCACGCAAGGAGGAAATTGAGCGAAGTGGGAAAGCCCTCACTTCAAAACCTAAGAGCTTGTGGCTGCAGTCCTGAAGTGTAGGCGGGTTCCCACGAGGCAAGACACAGCGATAGCAGCAAGACCCTTTATTGAACTACATAACTGGCTAACAGGGGCAAAGCAACTGCTTATATACATTTCTGAAAGCCTGGGCCACTCCCACACCCAACGTGATTGGTTGTCTAAACTTCCAAACTGCAAATCACGACTCACAGTTCAAGGTCCAGTGGCAGAGGCCCAAATCCTGAAATGTTCTGTGATTGGACAACATGTACCGAATCAGAACACAGGAGCTCAGATTCCTTAGTCCAGACTCAAGCTCAGGCAAACACAGACCACTGAATACATAACAAGTCCTACACCAGGCACCCCCAAACTCGGCCCTCCAGATGTTTTGGGACTACAATTCCCATCATCCCGGACCACTGGTCCTGTTAGCTAGGGATGATGGGAGTTGTAGTCCCAAAACATCTGGAGGGCCGAGTTTGGGGGGTGCCTGTCCTACGCTCAATCAACTTGGAAGTAGGCCCCATTGAACCAAGCGGCACTTACTTCTGAGTATACCTGTGTAGGATTGTGCCGTAAGAAGCAGGGCAGCTGCTGTGGATCAAAAGTCGGGAGAGAGCTCTTGTGCGCAGGTCCTGATTGATTGCTTCCCACACACACCTGGCCGGTCCCTGTGAGAACAGGATGTCGGCAGTGATGTGCGGTGATTTTTTTCATAGAGGAACAGCCAGGGCCAGAGGAATCAGCTTGCGAGGGCAACTGGTGGGGGGTGATGTTGTGACATCTTGATGTTGCACGCATGAGCATTGCACCTCCATCTCTAAGCAGGGCAGAAGCTTCCCAGGCTTTGGGAAGGAGGTGTCAGGCTTTAATACTTTAATACTCTAATTTACCAGGAATATTTAGGGAACTAGCCTAGTCCCCCTAGTCCACTGATCACACGCAACCGGGTGTCAGATTCTTCTTCATCATCATCACCACTGATTTATTAATCACCTTCTAAACCATCACCTCTAGGAGATTGACAGAAGATAATTAAAAACAGCAAAGACATTTAAAACAAACAAAATAAATCTAAAGAAATGGACACCAGTGGTAAAGACCCATTTATCCAACTGGGAAAGCCTGTTGGGAAAAAAGCCTTCAGTTATTGCAGGTGTCTTGTCGTATCTTGACAGGGGTGCTGCTCCACCGAATGGGGCTCCCTTTGGCCCTCAGGACATTTCCCAGCTTGTGTTCAAGCCCAGGCCATGTCCCTCATTGGCCTTGCTTTGCCATCTCGATGAGCGCTTTTGCCTGGCTGACATGTGTCCTTGATGATGCTTCTGGCTTGCCTGATGCAGAGAGGCCTAGGTGTAGAAACCTCTGGCTTTCACAATGTAGCCTGCTTTGCAAAAAGGGAAGAACTGTGTCTGTTGCGCCATCTACTTTCCTTCTGGCCCCACTACGTACCAGCGAGCTGCCCATGAAGGGATGCATCGTCCCTTTGGCTGGAAAAGATTCCCCTCCTCTGCTGTGAATTTAATTATCCACCGTGTGCAGAAATGCTTCCTTTCGCTTGTCCGTAATCTCCTGCTCATCCGTTTGATTGGATAACCCCGAGTTCAGGAATCAGGAGAGGGAGAGAGCAATGTCTCCCCATCCACATTTATTCCACTACGTGTGCAATTTTAGGAAAGTCAATCACATCCTCTCCACCTCAGTACCAAACTGGAGGTGCTGTTTCTTGCATAGTTTCTCTTTGCTTAGTTAGGAGTGTAAGAAGTTGCTGGCGCTGTTGGATTGAGACCAACCAGGTGCCTATTTGAACCCTCCAAGGCATCACAGCACCCAGATTAATTGTTTTCGTTAAACATGTCTGCAGTACGCAATGGAAGGAAAACTCCTTTTGACACCACCAGCGAGATGTTTTTCTCCCGTTGCAAATCCCAGCAGTGGGGTGTTGGGGGATTTATTTGTGTATCTCTGCTATTGATACAATTCCTTTCCATAATTTCCATAGTTTCCTGCTTGGCAGGGGGTTGGACTGGATGGCCCTTGTGGTCTCTTCCAACTCTATGATTCTATGATTCTATGATTTCTAAGTGGCGTGCAGGAAATGTGTATAAAAACATACGAAGAAAACTAAGAAATAGCAAAGTGTCAAGTGCCTGAGGTTTAGAAAGGAGGGGGGCTGTTGAATCCCAGTTGGAAGGGAGTTCCATACTGGTTGGTTGTGGGCAAAAAGGTTAGTCCACCATTTCATCCAACTCGGCTTCCTTTCCCAATATTTGTTTAAGATAAATGCAGTAAGCAAGGAGAAGGGCTAGACCTCAGTGGTAGAGAATCTGCTTGGCATTAGGTTCAATCTTCAGTGGCATCTCTCGGTAGGGCTGTCCCCTTCTCCTTGTGCCCTCCATCTTTCCCAACATCAGGGTCTTTTCTAGGGAGTCTTCTCATGAGGTGGCCAAAGTACTGGAGCCTCAACTTCAGGATCATTCCTTCCAGTGAGCACTCAGGGCTGATTTCTTTAAGAATGGATAGGTTTGATCTTCCTGCAGTCCATGGGACTCTCAAGAGTCTCCTCCAGCACCATAATTCAAAAGCATCAACTCTTCGGCGATCAGCCTTCTTGATGGTCCAGCTCTCACTTCCGTACAATATTGAGAATATTGGCCGCCAACATTGAGGGAAGACCTTTGGAGCAGATTAATTTGCTTGCAGCTCTACTTCAACAAACTGGGTCACATTATTTTTCTCCTTGTCCTTTAAGGATGCGGGGGGTGGGGGGGGGCAGGGCGGGCGGACACACATGGCTGTGACTCTGCCTCCTTGCCCTTCTTTCCCATGATTGATGTGGGCATTTCCTTTTCGATGGTTAAATCCAAGGGTGTTCATCACTCAGCAGTCCACAAAGCCTGGAGGCAGGAAAACCAGCCATCCCTCCTTGGATGACCTTGGGTGTGCTTGTTTCTGGCCAATCCTTGGCTTGTTCCTTTGTTGACAACTGCTCTCCATTCCCCCATCAACTGCTACATGCAGCTCTGGAAATGTCCATGCCAACACAGCGTGGCAGAAGCTCCCCTTGGCACAGTTCTTTGGCATCCTTCTGCCAGCGCTAGGGACGAAAGCCAAGTGAGGCGAAATAATGAAGTTCCTATTTTTCACCCTTTGTCGCCTTCTCTGGTATTTTTGTGTCCAGTTTTTCTGCATGGCGGTTCTCTGAGCGTCCATAGAACAACAGCAGCAACTTCACATCTAAATTACGAAAAGGCAGAAACTGAAGCAGCGGTTGTGCTACTTTTAAAAACAAATTCTATCAAGGCTTATAGAGAAAAATGCAAAACTTAATATCTTTAACCTTTTTTAAAAAACAAAACAAAATGAAGACTTTTATCTAGATACAATAAAAACACAGAGGGGGGAGGGGGAGAGAAATAGAGAAAGTGAAGGAAAGAAATAAAAAGAGTAGAAAAGAGGTTAAAAGAGAAAAGATAGAAAACTAAAATTCAGAAAATAAATAACTTCTGATTCTTCATCTATCTGCTATATTAAAAAAGCAATATTCAGTTTGTCCAATCCACCCAACAAAGCCACTTTCTATAAACAAACAGGATCTTCAGTCCTCAAATCCAGATATCATTATTTCTTTTTCATGTAAAAAGTCAGTGAGGGGCTTTCAATCTTTAACACATGTTAACAGTGACTTAACAATGTTTAGTCTCTGACTAAACATGTCAATTTAGCCATTTCAACTAAGTCTGTTAAGTTTTAACAGCCATTCCTCCATTGCTGGTAATAATGGGTCCTTCCATCTCTGTGAATATAAAAGTCTCACAGCCGTAATCATATATTGTAACAAAGTTCCACAGTCCTTTTCTAACTGTATATCCATAAGTCCCATCAGGAAGAGTTCTGGCTTCAGTTGAAAATCAGTAGTGGTCATTTCTGAACTGAACTCTTCGTGACAGCCTCCCTGTCTATTCCACAGTGTTAGCTATGGCTTTCTGTGGTCCCAACTGTATTTAAAACAGTACCAGTATCGTAACACTTTAAACATTCATTGCTTCCTGCCCAAGGAATCCTGGGAGCTGTAGTTTGTTAAGGAAGGTGATAGTTGTTAGGAGGCCCCTGCTCCCCTAGCAGAACTACAATTCCCAGAGTTCCCTGTGAAGAGCGATTGACTGCTAAACCGCTCTGAGAACTGTAGCTCTGGGAGGGGAATAGGAGAGCCTTTGAACCCAGTTTCCTTCTTCCTTCAGATAATAATAATAATAATAATAATAATAATAATAATAATAATAATAATTTATTTGTACCCCGCCCATCCGGCTGGGTTTCCCCAGCCACTCTGGGTGGCTTCCAACAAAGATTCCAACAAAGGTCTTCCCTAAATGTTGGTGGCCAATATTCTCAATATTGTACGGAAGTGAGAGCTGGACCATAAAGAAGGCTGATCGCCGAAGAATTGATGCTTTTGAATTATGGTGCTCTCACTTCCGTACATTACTATTGGGAAAACCATAGCTTTAAGAATGTATTTTAATGTATTTTAATCTTTGTTGGACACGACTGAACGACTGAACAACAACAAAATACATTCAGAGTGATGAGTTCACAGAAGCCGGTGCCATTACAAATGTGATGGCCTCGAAGGTGCCACAAGTCTCTTCTGCTATTTTTAAGGAACGTTGGTGTATCTGTAGGGTTTTGAGACCAATTTCAGGTCTGTGAGGTGACTCGTTTTGGGAAAATGGCATGGGAAAATGGCCGACTTGAGTGCCAAAATCCCAGTCTAGTTCGGAGGCTCAAGTGATTGCAGTCAGACCCCGTCTGCATTATGCATTTAAAGCAGTATCTTATCTTATCTTATCTTATCTTATCTTATCTTAATCTTTACAGAGTGATTTAACAGCCCATCTCTCTTCCCAGGGAACTCTGGGGATTGTAGTTCTGTGAGGGGAATAGGCGTCTGCTAACTACTCTCAGCACCCTTAACAAACTGTGGTTGCCAGGATTCTTTGGGGGAAGCTATGAACTGGTATGATACTGCTTTGGAGGTATAGTGCAGATATGGGGCCTAAGTCTATACAACAATAATCCTTTTTGGGGCTGCAGCAGACCTTATGGTTTCAGCACCAAGCCAGCTTTTGTTTCTCCAGCTCGATGAAGAGCTCAGGTGGACCTGGAACCTTGCTTACTGCTCCGGGATGTTTTGCTCGCTCACAACAAAAAGGGTGCTGGGAATTTTTTCCAAGGGGAAAGTTACAGTTTACCCCCAGGGTCATGCATGCTCATTCAGGCTACGTCTTCCTCCGCTCGGCTTATTTGGTGGGTTCCTCTCTTGAGAAAAGCTTATTTGTTTGACGTGCAGAGGAAATAGTGCCCCGGGAGAGGATGCTGTGACATATGTTGGTGGCAATTTTTCTCTGCCCATCTCTCCTCCGCTGTGCACTGCAGCTCTGCCGACGCAAAGCCCAGAGCCCAGTTGAAAACATTGAGCACCTCCTTGACCCAGTTCAGGTACTGCACAATCAGCCATGGGCGCTCTAATCTGGAGATGCCTTTGGTGAAGGAGGAAAACAATTCGATGTGAGGAGCCCTTTGAGGGGCTGCACATCATTCCGGCCTGTAATTGCTCCTGACCTGAAGCCCTCTTGGGAGTTCTCCTGGCTGCTGTCAGGAAATCAAGTTTAACAGATGTCAAGTCTCTCTCTCTCTCTCCCCCCCCAGCCCCTTTTGGAGGAAGGCCAGAGGAAGATCAGTCAGACTAATTTGAGGAGTGGAAAGATATGTCTTATGAGGAGCGGCTTAACATGCTTGCCCTTCAGATCACAGCGAGTGAGGGGATCCAATTTAAGCACGCTTGATGCTAAGGGAGTTCAAGTCAGGGTGCTGTTATGGACCCAGAGGCTCATTATGTAATAGAAGAAATGCCCAACTGGATCAGGCCTGTGGCCTATCTTAGTCCAGCATCCTGTTTTCACAGTGGCCAACCGGATGCCTATGGGGAACTCACAAGCAGGATTTGAGCACAAGAGCAACTCTTCCAGTTATGGTGGTTAAGAGCGGTAGACTCATAATCTGGTGAACCGGGTTCGCTTCCCCACTCCTCCACATGCAGCTGCTGGGTGACCTTGGGCTAGTCACACTTCTCTGAAGTCTCTCAGCCCCACTCACCTCACAGAGTGTTTGTTGTGGGGGAGGAAGGGAAAGGAGAATGTGAGCCGCTTTGAGACTACTTCGGGTAGTGAAAAGCGGGATATCAAATCCAAACTCTTCTTCTCTTCTTCTTCAAATACCAATTGCCTCGTTTTCTTGCTAGTGGGCTGCAGTTTAGCTGGCAGAGTGGAGAGGAAATGGCCAATTGGACCGGCAACCTCAATTTCACGGATGGCGGAGCTCTGAGGAGTGGCGGTGACACTGGCACCAGGTACAATCACACACACCAAGGGCGATGTGGTGGCGGGGTTGACCGTGGTCTCCGGGGAGAGTCCCTTGGCACAGTCGGGGCAGGCCCCACACCTCAGTGGCAGAGCCCTGCCTCCTTTGCATGCATGAGGCCCCAGGATTTCTGGTAGCAGCACTGGGAAAGTCCCTGCACCCACAGAGAGATCCCCGCAGGTCAGAGCACCAGGGTTAGATGGAGCATTGATCTAACTAATGGGATGCAGGTGGCGCTGTGGTCTAAACCACTGGGCCTCTTGGGCTTGCCGATCAGAAAGTCAGCGTTTCGAATCCCCACAACAGGGTGAGCTCCGATTGCTCTGCCCCAGCTTCTGCCAACCTAGCAATTCGAAAGCACACCAGTGCAAGTAGATAAATAGGTACCGCTGCGGCGGGAAGGTAAACGGCGTTTCCGTGTGCTCTGGCTTCCGTCACGGTGTCCTGTTGCGCCAGAAGCAGTTTAGTCATGCTGGCCACATGACCTGGAAAGCTGTCTGTGGACAAATGCAGGCTCCCTTGGTCTAAAAGCGAGGTGAGCGCCGCACCCCATAGTCACTTTTGACTGGACTTAACCGCCCAGTGGTTCTTTACATTTTTACTTTTTACATCTAACTCCGTGTATGTCATGGACTGGCTAAGAGAAGAGAATAAAGATTTGGGGAGGGCGAGACGTTCAGCTGCACAAGTGCAAATCCTTGCGTTAGTTGGTCCGATTAACAGATAAGTCTAATAATAATAATAATAATAATAATAATAATAATAATAATAATAATTCAGCAGTCTTTCCCCAAATTGGTGCCTCCCTACAGAAGTTTTGGACCACAATGTCCCATCAACTGATGGCAGATGTAGTCCAAAATAGCTGGCGAGCACCAGGTTTGGGAAGGGTGATCTGGAAGGATAGGCACATAGGATGATGTCTTATTCAATCAATCAGTCAATCAATCAATCAACTTTGCATACTGCCCTTCATCCAAAGATGAGAGGCTGGTTCATAGCATAAAGATACAAAAATGGAAACGTAAAATGCACAATAAAACAGAAGCAGAACAAACCCAGTAACCTCCCTCCCACAAACACGTTTGAAAGGCCCTACAATGTCAACCAGCCAAATGCCTGGAGATGCTGGGATTTGAACCCAGGGCTGCCTGCCCTTGAGTTATGGCCCTCTCTCCCCACCCAATGCAGTAACAGGATTGGCCTCCAGATTTGCCCAAACGTGCCCCTCGCGCGCTGTCAGCTCTGCGTTCATTTCAAAAGGCAGAGTTAGCACCTGAAGCAATGTGACCCTTAAGGAAAAGATGAGCGAAAGCCGATCTGGACGCTGCAGTGCATCGTAATGGGCTAGGATGGCTCTCGTGCAGCAGCTGCGTGACTCAGGCTGTTATATTTGCAGAACGCATCACTCAGAGCCGCTCCTCCTCCTCCTCCTCATGCTCTCCAAAGGCAGCCGGCACAACCCGTGACCCTTTCAGCTCACATACGGTAACTCCATAAGAGCCTAGTGCTAAACTTACTATTTATTTTAGTTTGTGATTACATTTTTTTAAAAAATTCCTCCTTTCATCCAAGGGCCTCAGGGTGACTTTCAGGCTCCCCCCCCCACCCTCATTTTTTATCCTCAGCACAACCCTGTGAGGTAGGCGAGACTGAGAGGCAGAGGAATTTGAACCTGGATCTCCCTGGTCTTAATCCAGAGCGCCAACCATTATACCACCCTGGCTCTCTTACTCATTTTCACCACCCTATTTTCTTGAAAACAGGTGTGGGGGAAAGGGACTTTCAGCTATTTTTGACAAAAAAACTACAACCCCAAAACAGGGGACAGTTTAGGCGGCTGCGGCAATGCTCCTCTGAGCAGCCAGTGGCTGCTCTTTATATTTCCCAGAAGCTTTTCTGGAGAAAATCACTTTGTGGTGACATAGCATTGTTCCCAGGAGACTTCTGGGAAATTAAAATGGTGGCCAGCCTGACAATCACCTCTCTGGTTGTTGTGAAACCTGTGTTGGAGAAAAAGTGAGGTGTGGGGGGTGGTTTCAAGGCACCCCTTTCCAACTGAGAGCTTTAGGGTCATCCTAAATAAACTTCCTGGTTGGCTTACTACTTGGACCTCAAGACATGGCTAGTAGGCTGTGTTCAGGTTGTTGGAAGGGCCATCACTCAGTGGTAGAGTGTTTCCTTTACATGCAGAATCCCTGACATCTCCTGGTAGAACTGGAAATGACCCTCACCTGAAACTTTGGGGAGCTGCTGTCAGTCAGTGTAGACAATACTAAGCTAGATGGACCAGTGGTGATGATAATGATGATGATGATGAATAATAATAATAATAATAATAATAATATTTATACCCCGCCACTCTGGACGGCTCCCAACAGAGGACTAAAAACAGAATAAAATGTCAAATATTATAAACTTCCCAAAACAGGGCTGCCTTCTGATGTCTTCTAAAAGTCAGATACAGTGGTACCTCGGGTTACGAACTTAATTCGGTCTGGAGGTCCGTTCTTAACCTGAAACATTTCTTAACCTGAGGTACCACTTTAGCTAATGGGGCCTCCCGCTGCCACCGCATGATTTCTTTTCTCATCCTGAGGTAAAGTTCTTAACCTGAGGTACTACTTCTGGGTTAGTGGAGTCTGTAACCCGAAGTGTTTGTAACCCAAGGTGTTTGTAACCCGAGGTACCACTGCAGTTGTTTATTCCCTTGATATCTGATGGGAGGGTGTTTCACAGGGTGGGCGCCACTACCGAGAAGGCCCTCTGCCTGGTTCCCTGTAACCTCACTTTTCACAGTGAGGGAACTGCCAGAAGGTGCTCGGAGCTGGACCTCAGTGTCTGGGCTGAGCGATGTGGGAGGAGACGCTCCTTCAGGTATACTGGTCCGAGGCCGTAATTGGTTTAAGGCAGCTTACTGTCACCCCAGGTTGTGCAAGCCTTGTCTAAAACGACCATTAGGGTTGACGTTTTTCTTGCTTGGTCCCGGAACTTTTTGGGAATCTAAAGAGAGCAGAGGGTGGGCCCAAGGACCCAAGGATTACACACACATGAAGGTGGTTTGTTTGTTTGTTTGTTTTTTTAGATTTTTTTGCAAAAACTTTATTGATTAAAACACAATACATCCAATACATTCTCACATTAACATACAATATCATTTTTATCATACATTTCCCATTTTTCCATCCTCACACCCACCACCCAACACCCCTCTGACTTCCCTCCATCACTCTTTCGACTTCCATTATAAGCTATTTGTTCATTATTTGTACAATCTTAATTTCTATATATTTCTATAATCATATTTAATTCTTTATATTAAATTATTATTCTACAACTCCTTCATATCTCTTACTCCAAGCATATTAGCACTTCTTTCTTTGAGCAATGTTTCTCCATATACTCAATTTCCATTGTTCCTTGAAATTTTGATTTGTTTGGTTTCTTATTGCTGCTGTCAGTTTTGCCATTAACAAATACTCGTTTAACTTGCCTATCCACTCATCCTTTGTTGGGACCTGTTGTGTTTTCCATTTAGCTGCTATCGCCATTCTGGCGGCCGTGCTAGCATACAAAAAAAGGTGGTTTATGGTTGTTGGAAGGACCCTGAGTGAGAGGCAGGGAAGGGGAGACATCCCAGGATGAGAGATTTGGAGAAGAAAGGAAAGCTCCCAGGTGAGAGCTGGGAGGGTCCACCACTTTCTGTGGGTGGCAAAGGTTGAGAGCTACCTTTGAGTGAGGACTCTGCATTTTCTTTCCTCTTTCTTTCTCTGCTTTTGTTTTTTATTTAGCTTCTCTTCTCTTACTGGACCATGAAAAAAGCTTTAATAAAATCTTAGGAAAATAAAATAAAGAGAGCAGGGGAGGGGGGAATGCACGGAGAGAGTTTGAGGACCTAGAATGCTTCATCACTGCCCTCTCCCCTCTCATGCCAAACCGGACACCAGAACATAAGCAGCAGGGGGGGGACTAGGTAGGTGGCTCCTGCTGACCTCAAGACATTTGATCCCCGAGGGTAATCTTCCTCCCTCTTTGCAAACCAGAGTCACCTTCAGCTTCATTCTGCAGTGAAACCGTAGTCCTGGGCGTAGGGGGGTCATGAGTTGCTAGCGATTAGAAGGATCCAAAGCATGATATTTAGCAAGGTGACTTTGCTCCGATGTTACAGCCGCCAGCTGCAGCGCTCGGAAGTTGTGACCTTGTGCCGTTGCTTGGGAGATGGCGCTTCGCTTGCCCTTGTGCACCATACTGTTTCCCACTGGCAGTGCATTGTATCTTGCGATGTAACGACCCTCTCTTTCGCCCAAAGGTTCCCAGAGCAGCCCGTGGCAATTAAAACAGCAATAAACAATCAAAATCACATTCTCTAACGCCCACAGCAGCAATGCAGCGTAAAAACCAGTAACCATTCTGACAGTTTGGGTTATGTTGTTTCCTTTGCTAACTGGTGGTCTTCCAGATGTTGCCAGCCCACCCCCCAGCCTGCATGATGGGACTTGTAGTCTTAAAACATCTGGAAGGCCACAACCACCCCAGTCTATTTGAATGGACTGCTGCTGCTTGTTTTAACTTCTTGTGCTATTTTGTATGCTGAAATAGTACTCTTATTGTTTCTGACTGTTTTCTTGGCCACCCTGGGAACATAAATAAGGGAGGAATATTAGAAAGCAATCTTCAAAGGAGCATGAAAACGGCCTGTAGTTGGCAATGAAAAGGACATTGGATTTGGCACCAGGCGAATTTTGGATGAGGAATGTTTGAAAGATCTTGGCATGTTTAGCGTGGAGAAGAGATGGGCTACGGCTCAAGGGTAGAGCAGCTGCTTTGCATGCAGAAGGTCCCCAAGTTCAATCCCCACCATCTTCAGAGACCCCTGCCTGAAGACCTGCTGCCAGTTAGTGAAGACAGAATTGATCTAGGTGGGCCAGTTGATCTGATGAGGTGTCAGGAGTGTGTGCCGGGGCCAGGCCCTGGGACCAGCAGGGCTTTGCAGGACTAGGGCAAAGCAGTTCTAAAGAGGCAGGGCGCGGCTTCACAGGTGAGGCTGCTTCATAACTCTCTGCACCTGGTGGCAGGAGCTGGCAGGGATATCAGGCCAACTTTTTCCCTCAGCTCTTTGCCACAGCAACGCATTCCCTGCCTCGCTGCGTGCCTCCTTGTTCTTTGGTTGTGACCTCGTGCCTTGACTCTTGGACTGTGACTTCGTGCCTTGACCCTTGGACCGTGAGTTTGTGCCTTGACCCTTGGACTGTGACTTTGTGCCTTGACCCTCAGACTGAGACTTGTACCTCGTGCTTCCCGTCCCCTGGACTTCGGCTCCTCGGACCCTCTTGCCTACCAACTTGCCTCTGGTCCTGATGTTCCTCGCTGCCAGCCCAGACCGTGACATGCGGTATAAGGCAGCTCCCTGTTGTTGGCATCCATCTATCTAAAGACAATGGAGTGCACCTTCGGGGTGAAGTCAAACCATTGCATTAGCAGCACCAAAGTGACCTCCCTGGGATGCAAGCCTGGGCAGTATGTCTGGAGGTCCTGGGCTGCCCAGACGGCAAGACCCCCTTCTCGGCCTCGCTGCTGTGCCCCAAAGAAAAGTAGAGCAATACATTTGGCACTGGCTGGGATGCAGGAGTTGCCAGAAGGAGACGGAAAAGGCACCATCCAAGTGCCTTAGGGACTCCACTCCGGATCTGTGTAGGGTTTACTCCTTAGCCCTTTCTTCTCCTGCAAGGCAGCAGAGAGTTAGAATCAGTATTTTCCTTCTCCTAAATGGGCTATGTCCCCAGGTTGACAAGCCAAATCTGCCCCTCACTTCCCTCCGCAGCACATGCAGAAACCGCCTTCTTGACCGTTGGACCCATTCTTGGTCTCATCAGCTCAATCTGCCAGAGCCTGTCTTTGTATGCAGGAGAAGTCCCTAACTCACCAAGGGTTTGAGACCCATCGGCTACCCTCACCTGGTTTCGCACAGCCGGGGTGTGGCCACTGTTGCATGCTGAGCCACAGGTGAGTGCTGAGTGCAGGGTGGGGACAAAAGGTGGACAAACGACCCCAGAAGGAGCACGACATGTCCCCCACCAGAAGTACTACCCCTCTCCTATGACCCCATACACCCCAAGGTAGTTCCTTATATCCCTAAGATTAAGGCAAGATTAAGGCAAGAGCATGCAACTTGCCTTAATCACCTTGCCGACAAAGGTCTGTATAGTTAATGCTATGGTTTTCCCAGTAGTAATGTACGGAAGTGAGAGCTGGACCATAAAGAATTGATGCTTTTGAATTATGGTGCTGGAGGAGACTCTTGAGAGTCCCATGGACTGCAAGAAGATCAAACCTATCCATTCTTAAAGAAATCAGCCCTGAGTGCTCACTAGAAGGACAGATCCTGAAGTTGAGGCTCCAGTACTTTGGCCACCTCATGAGAAGAGAAGACTCCCTAGAAAAGACCCTGATGTTGGGAAAGATGGAGGGCACAAGGAGAAGGGGACGACAGAGGATGAGATGGTTGGACAGTGTTCTCGAAGCTACTAACATGAGTTTGGCCAAACTGCGAGAGGCAGTGAAGGATAGGCGTGCCTGGCGTGCTCTGGTCCATGGGGTCACGAAGAGTCGGACACGACTGAACAACAACAACAATGCAACTTGGGCAATCAATCCTGAAATGGACTCTGTGCCCAGTAGCCACTCAATTGCCTGGTTTCATGTTGGTGAAGGAGGTTGATTAAGACAAACTGGGTGGACTTATTTCTTCCCTGTTCCCCGTTTGTGCTATTCAGCTCCTGCCAGCCCAGCTGCGTGCAATTGCACCAGGCAGAGTGGGAGTTAATAGACACAGAAACCGCACCCACCAGGGAGAGCGGATGGACAAAAGTACAGCAGAGCTCTTCCAGGTGGGGAACTCCCAACATGCTGCCTTTGGAAAGAGGCCTTTCTGCACATCTGCAAGCTTGACTAATCAGCTGCAGAGGAAGGAGGGGGCTGGGAGAGGGTGCAAAGTGAAGCCCGGTGGAAAGGAGGCTCTTAGAGCAACGTGCTGCTCTGAAAAGTGGAGTTAATGGAATTGACATGAGATCTGAATATAGCACAGGATTCAGAAGTGCTTAGATTTCCATTCGGAGCTGGCATGGATGGATGGTCTCCCAGGTGGCAACTCCAGCCTCAAAGCAGTTTTATCCAACGTGTTATGGCCCTGCCAAATGTTAACCAAGGTGTGGTGAGAAGCTTGCCCACGGTCTATTTATTTTCCAACATTGAGATGCATATTTAAATGCCACCCTGCACCTTACAGTCAGAGGCTGGTGTGCAGAAATAAAACATGCACAAACTTGATAAAGAACTATACCAACTTAAAATGGCGACAGTGTAAAAGACTGGTGTCACAGAACAACAGTACAACAGGAGGCGAAATCATCAAATTCATCCAAACTTTCCTACACTCGACTTTGGGAAGATGGAACAAACTTTTCTCCTGCGTAGGACTCAAACCAATTGATTCAAGTTACAAGAAGGACTATTACAACTAAACACCAGGAAGGACGTTCTGACAGTAAGAGCTATTTGCCATTGGAATGGACTTGCTTGGGAAGTGGTGGACTCTTCTTCATTGGAAGTTTTTGAGCAGAGGTTGGATGGCCATCTCTCATGGATGCTTTAGTTGAGATTCCTGTTTTGTGGGTAGTTGGACTAGATGAGCCTTGGGGTCCCTTCCAACTCTATAATTCTATGGATACATTACTGGTGGCAAGCGCCCATTGGGATTGGTGAAACAGAAGCCAGGGAGATCCGTCTAGGCAGAATCCTCGTTAACCACATTGGTTGAGTAGGACATAATGGTCAAGGCAGTTTATCTATGATCAGTGATAAGAGAGGAAGGCCTGGGTGGAATACATCCCAGAGGGGCTTTGAGGTTTGGAATCTCTTTTCCAAAACCTGGTAGGTACACAGGTTTTCTCAAGTCTTACATCTAAGAAGGTAGGAAGTTTCTAGTTCTCATGGTGAAAGAAAAGGAAGCTTCCCTAAACTGGACATTTTCTTGTTAATAGAGAGAGAGAGAGAGAGAGAGAGAGAGAGAGAGAGAGAGAGAGAGAGGTGTGTGTGTATGAGATGGGTTTCCAAGATATGCTTGTCCAAATGACATGTAGGGATTTTGGTGTCTCTGGAAGATGCAGCCCAGATTTTGTGCTCCTTTCAGCAGTTACGATTACACAGTTCAACTGAAGGTCTCGGAGCGCAGCCTATTTTATTCCTTCTGATAATTTTATGTGGCAAAATGCTGGACAGGCATACATCTTCCCTGCTGCTTTCGCTTCTGGATGGACCTTTGTTTTATTTTTATCCAGTTATCTGCGTAAACAGGAAATGACCAAGGGAAAGAAAGAAAGAAAAACCCCAAGACATCTTGAGGAGTGTTTATATCCTTCTCATAAAATTGGTAGCTAGCACTGACCCACCTTGCTTTCCTTTCTTTCTTCCTCAATCTTGGAGTCCCTCCATGAGCCAAGTTTCCCTCTAGCCTGCCGGATTCCCATATGGCAGATGAGCTGTGAAATGTGAGCTGGGTTTTTCTAATTTAGGAATTGTAGATAGCACAGCCAGGGAATGACGGACGTCATCCTTGAAGATTTATTTGTCTTTTACGGCTGACTGGTCCAGCACCGCCACCCCACCCCATCATCTTGGCTGTAACATTTTGTAGTAGGAAACGTCTCTGTTTCTCCCATTGCTTTGGAAGGTTGGAATGTAAGAAGAGCCTGCTGGATCAGGCCAGTGGTCCATTTAGTCCACTATCCTGTTCTCACAGTGGCCAGCCAGATGCCTATGGGAAACCCTCAAGCAGGATTTGAGCAAAAGAGCTCTCTCCCCTCCTGTGGTTTCCAGTAACTGGTATTCGGAAACATTGGTGCCTCCAACCATAGCGGCAGAGCATAGCCATAATGGCTAGTAGCCACCAATAGCCCTCTCCTCCATGAATTTGTCCAATTCTCTTTTAAACCGATTCAAGTCCATGAACATCACTGCTGAAATCCTGGAGCACTCAAAGCAGGAATAGCTCAGTCAGTAGAGCATGAGAGTTTTCATCTCAGGGTTGTGGGTTTGAGCCCCACACTGGGCAAAATATTCCTTCATTGCAGGGGGTGTTGTAGATGATGCTTCCAACTCTACAATTCTAGGGTTTTGTTGAAGCCCCCTGCTTATTTGGGCTCAGTTCAGAGTGCTAGTGTCAACTTAGGAAGGCCTATGCGGCTTGGGACCAAAGTATCTCAATGATTGCCTTCTCTTGTGCAAACCTCCCCATTCCTTGCAGTCATTTGGAGGGGCCCTTCATTGGATTTCCTCACCTGTTCCAAGCCATGGCACCTTGGAGAGGGACCAAGAAGTGTGTTTCAGGACCATGGACAGTGATTCTGCAGTTGAAGTTGTCTCAGCAATGTCTTAGAGCAGGCACGTCCAACAGGTAGATTGTGATCTACCGGTAGGTAGATCACTGGACGAACACCAAACCCAAAAAAAGGGGGGTAGATCACTGCCAGTTTATAACTCTGTGAGTAGATCACAGCCTCTTGGGAGTTGGCCACCCCTGTCTTAGAGCAACTGGCAGATCTTTAGAGGCGTTCACAAGCTAGAGGCGCCTCCCTCCAAATCTGACAAACTACATTCCTCTGCATCCATTGGCCTCTTCTAACCCCTGAGGTTTCAGGTTATGAGGACAGCTCATAAAGGTCTCTCTAGTCGTTCAGGCGCAAAGGTCTCCATAGGGTTCTGGAGAGATGTGGGTGCCCGACTGCCCGTGGCACTACATTGGATGGACATGGGATAGACCAGGAAGCAAATCCATCTGCTTGGGGCTGCCATTGTTGGAGAGGTCTTGCCTCTGATGCTTCCAGGTCCGAGGCCATGGTGAGTGATACGCAAGCAGTGGACCTCTTCTGTGACCCTTCTCTCTCCTTCTTCCACCCCACCTGTTGTTGTTGTCGTTTAGTCATGTCCGACTCTTCGTGACCCCATGGACCAGAGCACGCCAGGCACTCCTGTCTTCCATTGCCTCCTGCAGTTTGGTCAAACTCATGTTGGTAGCTTCAAAAACACTGTCCAACCATCTCGTCCTGTCGTCCCCTTCTCCTTGTGCCCTCCATCTTTCCCAACATCAGGGTCTTTTCCAGTAAGTCTTCTCTTCTCATGAGGTGGCCAGAGTATTGGAGCCTCAGCTTCAGGATCTGTCCTTCCAGTAGGCAATCAGGGCTATCTGTGTTGATCCTATCTGTGTTATAATCTGTAACCCTTCTTCATGATAAGGGGTGTGTGTGGGGGGGAAGGAGGTTTAGGCAAAATCTGCTTTCCTTGCAGTTTCAGCCACAACAATTTGGGTGGTGGTACCTCCCACCCCAACTTTGGAAATATCCACCCCACAAAATTATATAATTTCAGAATTGGAAGCAGCCATGGAGATAATCTAGACCAGAGGACAGAGAACCTTTTCAACCGTAGGGCTACGTTCCCTCATGAGAGGTCTTATGGTGGCCGTATGCTAGGGATGGCCTGAGTCAGAATTGGTCAGAGCGATGGGTGCAACTCTAACATTTGTGGGCTACATTCTAACCATATAAATGTCAGAGGTTTCTTCTATACATGGACACACTTCTCTATCCTCCATGCCGGCAGTCAAAAGGGACCATCATAGTTTAGCGTTCAAGGAATGGGTATGCCATAACCATCTGTGTTAATAATTCCAGTAAATACTGTTTACAGTGGTACCTTCGTTCTCAAACTTAATCCGTTCCGGAAGTCCATTCCAAAACCAAAAGCGTTCCAAAACTAAGGCGTGCTTTCCCATAGAAAGTAATGCAAAATGGATTAATCCGTTCCAGACTTTTAAAAACAACCCCTGAAACAGCAATTTAACATGAATTTTACCATCTAACGAGACCATTGGTCCATAAAATGAAAGCAATAAACAATGTACTGCAGTCAAGCAATCAGCCAATCGGTAGCTGAACTGAGTTGCACACAGCCACAAAAACAAAACAAAAAGACCAGCAAAAATGCAAAATAAATAGCAAAAACAGACAGACCTCAGCGTAACACTCAAAGCGGAGCACGTTTGGCTTCCAAAAAAAAAAGGTTCACAAACTGGAACAATTACTTCCGGGTTTGCAGTGTTTGGGTTCCAAGTTGTTTGAGTACCAAGGCGTTTGAGAACCAAGGCACCACTGTATTTATTAAATATATACCTTACCCTTCCTCCCACAGGAGTCTGGGGCAGTAGATGCCTTTATGATTCCAAAACCCAACAAATAAAACTTCCCGAGCATTTTGTTTTAATGTCAAAACAATTCTTAATGTTGGAAAGTTTCTCCTAATCGACTTCCCTGCAATTTCGACCTCAGTTTTGCCCTCTGGAGCGAAAGAGAAGTGGTCCACGTCACTTTCTGCACGACTGCCCTCCAGATATTTGAAGACTGCTATCGTATCTCTGCTTAATCTTCTCCAAGCTAAACATATCCAGCACTTTCAATCATTCCTCCCAGGACTTGATTTCCAGGCCCCCTACCTGCCTTCCTCTGGACACATTCCAGTTCGTCAATTTCCTTCTGAAAATATGCTCCTCAGAGCTGGGCCTGGTGCAGTCCAAATGCAACTTGACCTGATATTATATATATATATACATACATGTGTTTGTCTATTTCTGAAATAGCTAGTGATTACATTTTTCTTTTCTTTTTCTTCTCCAGGTACTTTGAGTTTTATGAAGGTCCTTTGGAGTACAACTCCACAAAATGCCTAGAGTTGAGGCAGGATATCATTTCGGTGAAGGTTCTCTCGATGTAAGTGGGACCCCACACCATTTTAGTTCTCCAGCCTTAAGCAATTGTGAGTGATGCTGATGGGCTTTGACAAGGCAGACCTGGGTTCGTATCCCTGATCCAGGTACAGAGCTCAGGGGGACCTTGTGCCTTGTTCCTTAACATTGGCTTGCTAAGCAATGATAAGGCAGGGGCAAACATGCCTTATCATTGCTTAGCAAGCCTATGTTAAGGAACAAGGCGACTTCATTATACACCTTTAGGCGCCAGGCAAAAACGTTCCTTTTGAACCAGGCCTTTGGTTGATTTGATTGGCATCCTGTGCCCTTTTAAAATGTTTTTCCCCCCTGGGGGTGGTTATTGAGTTGTTGTATTTATTTTGATTATATATTTTGTGGTTTCGGCGGAATATAAAAGCAATCCATCAGTACTTTTGCAGGTGCCAAACGGTATCTGTATAAGCACGAATAATCATAAGCACGCAAGGAAATGGGTGCTTTGAGGGGCCTGTAGAAGGCAAGGAGATGACAAGGACTCTTTTGGGACAAGCAAAATGCCCCAGGGCCACTGTTGAGGGGACACATTCAGCTGACGGAAGTCCCCTGGACCTGCTCCTCGTCTTCCCCATTGCATCTTGCTTGTTCGCTTGTCTTTTGCCCAGAGCAGAGGAGGAAGCGACCAGCAGCAATGGCAAGGTGGAGGAAGGAGACAGCGCTCCCTCTGCCTGCTTGGCCATTGGATCTGTCTCACAAGCAAGCAAGAGGTAGCCACAATGAGACATAGGAGCACCTGGCAACATTGGCATCTGAGGTGTGTCCCCGTCCCCCCCAATTAAACGAAGTGGAGGAATCAGGAGGAATCAGAAGCATGCAGAGCTGGTATCTTATCATGCTGGCTGCGCGTTAAGATTGCCTTCTGCAAGGAAGTGGAGGTTGACACTTGTACTATCTATTAAAGCGTCAGTTGATAACACTCTGGGAATTTGCGGCGATGGCTGAGTCAGCTCATTTCCCTCAGATTTGGGGCACAAAAGCAAAAGACGTGACAACACGTTTTATGAGAAGGTGGTGCGATTTTATTGAATATATCAACAACAGAAAAGGAAAAGGGCTGTTGGCAGATACAGATCATGGCTTGCTTTACAGTGCTTTAATAATAATTAAGCAGAAGACGAAAAACAGCCTGATGGCATGCAGAAAGATAGCTCACCCTTAATTGTTAATGAGATACCAGAAACGACAAATTTAAATGGAAAGACCCATGGTTTTATTTTCTTTTTTTTAAATAAGAATTTATTAAATTTTAACAATAAAACATACACAGAGTACAAAATACAAAATACAACAACAACAACAACAAAACTACAAAAAATACAAAATAAAAAGTACAAAAATCTTAACACATAACACTTATTTAACTATCCTTATCTTATTCCTAACATAATTTTGGGACTTCCTCTCATCCTCCCTTCTGCGTTCATTTCTAATCTTCTTTAGACCCTGGTTTTATTTTCATTCTCCGTGCTATTTTGTTGAACCAGATATAAACGGCAATTAATAATACCTGTATATAAAATTAGGGGGCTGCCCTAGTTTTATATATCAAGGAAATGTCGCCCCCGAGCTGTAAATGTTTGCTCACCTCAGGCCAGTTCCCACCGCAGTGGCAAACTTTGCTTCAGCGTTGGGAGTCGGCAGCCTCTTGGACTCACCCACCCTCTAAGTTTAATTAAAAGATCCTTTCTCCTTCTTCCCGCTTTTAGGGTGAAGCAGACAGAGTTGTTTGAAAGGTGGAAGAACCTTCAGATGTGCAAGTGGGAGATGAACATCACCGAAGCCAGACAGTTCAAGTAAGAGGCGTCTCAGCTCGGGGGTGGCAGGACCCCAGCAGGCACTGTAACTGAAGGTCTGAACTTGGTTTTTCCAAGATGGAAGATACTTGCTCACAGTAGCAACACGGGGTGGCTAAGGGTGGGTCTGAAGCTGGTGGTAGGCGGGGCCAAAGCAAAACGTAGGCGGGGCTCTACCCACTCTCTTTCTCTCTCTCCCCCACACCCCTTTCTCTCTCTTTTTCTATCCCTCACTTCCCCCTCTGTCTCTGTTCTGCCACCCTCATTGCCCCCTTTCTTTGCCTCTTCTTCCTCTGCCCAGGTGGCCTCTGGTGCCAGGAGAGATCTCTCTCTCACCACAGAGGGCTTTTGAAATTAGGCTGAGGGCCACGTGAAATTAGGGCAGGGGCCACATGCATGGCATCTTGAGCTCAGTGGAGAAACAGTGGCGTATAAATGCAACATTGACATAAACAGCAGCTGACTCGGAGCTCCCTCCCATACTCTTGTGTTTGCCTGGATCGAGGGTCTGCATTCGTCCTGTGCTGCGGTTGACCCACGTAACCATGTTGCTCCTTCTTTAAGGGCTACTCTGTCGAGGTGCTGCAATGCCCCAGCCTTCCTCTTCACCACCCAGAAGAACACTCCTCTGGGAACGAAACTCAAATACGAAGTG
Organism: Lacerta agilis; assembly: GCF_009819535.1. Lineage (NCBI taxonomy): Eukaryota > Metazoa > Chordata > Lepidosauria > Squamata > Lacertidae > Lacerta > Lacerta agilis. Next base: position 8,800,703 of record NC_046322.1, on the reverse strand, counting down.
GACACAAGCGGCATCTTTCACATCAATCAAGAAATATTCCGAATGTTTCCAAAGGTGCGGTAGTACATGTTGTTGACTTAACATAATCTCAAGACGCCGTTTCTATTCAGAGGCGTGCGTCGGGTGGCAATCTTATCATCATGTGCGCTGCAATGACTTGCTGCGTAACCGTTCTGATCATAGGCCAACTGCTCTCTTTGCCGTCACATTCCTGTGCAACAGCTGATAGGCAGCTTAGTTTATATTTAGCAGCTTTACATCACGGGAGTATCATATCCTTGTGTAAAATGACTGATCAACAGCCGAGTATTCTCTAGCAGGGATGAGTGCAGAATTGCTTCTGGTATATAGCTAAGAAAACGAGGTCATGCCCAATATTGACACTGAAAGACTGACTGACAGCAGCGCTTAGCATTTATATAGCACATTAAGAGTTTCAAAGTGCTTTACGTATACAGCGCATTGCTCCTTACGGTGAGCTCAGTGGTTGGTCTGGGAGCACTGTTGCATTATTACTGTTTTTAATTAATTTATATTACCAAGGTGGCTTCTAAGTGGTTTACAGATGCCAATACTGTAGCATCATAGAAGGTGGTTGCAGGTGGACTTGATCAGCAGTCTGGAAGGCTACTGGAAGGCCAGTGTGGTGTAGTGGTTAAGAGCGGTAGACTCGTAATCTGGGGAACCGGGTTCGTGTCTCCGCTCCTCCACATGCAGCTGCTGGGTGACCTTGGGCTAGTCATACTTCTCTGAAGTCTCTCAGCCCCACTCACCTCACAGAGTGTTTGTTGTGGGGGAGGAAGGGAAAGGAGAATGTTAGCCGCTTTGAGACTCCTTCGGGTAGTGAAAAGCGGGATATCAAATCCAAACTCTTCTTCTTCTACTACTTATAACAACCTGAAGACGGGCAGTGAGGTCATGCATCCATGCAGGTGAAGCGATCTGGTTGTGCTGCTGCAGATGCACCATGGCGTCTCTCCTTCCCACGCTCCTCCCGGCGGTCATTCCTCCTCTGGTCCACTGCTTTGAATGCATGACTGCCTGCCTGTCTCCAGGCACTGCCGTCATCTTCAAGAGATCCCCACATGGCAAGGTTGATGTCACCAGCCTTCATGTCACGGTTGCAGACATCTTTGTAAAACGGAGTTGGTCTGCAAACGGGGCCTGGGGCCTGAAGCCAGCTCCCCATAAGGGCAGTTTTATTTTCGATCCCTTTCCTAAATTGCGTGCTGGATCAATCAAAACGTTTGACCCTTGGTGTTATTGCTTCCCATATGTCAGTTCCAACCTAATGTTGCTGGTCCATCTCTGAACATGGTTCTCTTTGTCCCCAAATCTCAGGGGACCCTTTGTTGCGTCACTGGGCTTTCTGCCATTATGAGCACCATGTAATGTGTGCTATAAATAAATAACATCAAAACAACAACAACAACCACCACACCACATTTCATGTCACTGTTTCCTTCGGACGTATTTTTGTTTTACTGTTGCAGAATTGCTCATAAACTATGCATGTACTAATAGCAGCATTTGCATGCTTACATAAGCAAGTCTTTCCATCTCCGTGAGGTGCCAGACATTATAAGGAAGCTAATGCGTCAGATAGTTTGTCCATGTAAACCAGGGATGGCTTTGACTCCAACTTCCATCAGCCCCAACCAGCATGAATAATGGTCAGGGATGATGGGAGTTGTAGTCCAACAGCATATGGAGCAACACATGTTCCCCATCCCTGATCTAATCCCAGTTCCAATAGCAAGTGTCCAAGTCTTCTGGGGCCAAAGGTCTTTTCCTGGCCTTGCCTGCTTATGGGATCTATACTTGCAAAGCCTGGATCTTATGCTTGTATGCCAGTCAACTGTGCCCCTTCCCTGTGGTTGCTGATGCTCCACGCCTCGCTCAACCCATGCAGGCCAAAAACTGCTCATGGTGGCAGCAGATTTGTGTCTTCAGATGTAGGCCTTGCCTTTTGCACATGATATGCGTGTGTGTGTGTGTATGTCTCAGGGACTGGCAGGGTGCACTGGGGGGTGGGGCTGGAGTCTGACTTGGGAGAGGGGTGGCCTGTGGGGACCTGTATGAGCCAGCAGGCAAGAATCAGAGGCAGGGGAGGCTTCAGAGCTGGAGGAAGAGGCGGAAGAGGCAGACCAGGCAAATGAAAGGCCAGGTGCTTCCCTCCCCTCCCCTTCACCACAGGAGAGATTTGAAGCAGGTGTAGAAACAGCTTCCATGCAGGCGTAGTCTCTGTCTATGTGCAACCCATCGGGGCAATGTACATAAGCTGGTGGAGGGGAAGTGGCCCCCTGTTGCTGCAACTGCTCCATAGAAGCAGGGGATAGCTGCTGCGGTGCTAGATTGGTGTGCAGAGTTTTCCAGAGCTATAGAAATGACTTTTAAGTGTTTTCTTTGACAATAATTTCCTTGGCTGGTAAGCGCCCTTTATAGCAGGCATAGGCAACCTTCGGCCTTCCAGATGTTTTGGCCTACAACTCCCATCATCCCTAGCTAACAGGACCAGTGGTCAGGGATGATGGGAATTGTATTCCAAAACATCTGGAGGGCCGAAGGTTGCCTATGCCTGCTTTATAGTATTCTCTGTTTTGCTCCTGTGGAGGAAGACACCAGGCAAGGCAGCAAGGCAGGTCTTGTTGCTTCAGCACCATGGAGAGCTCCTAGTGAGCACTTTGCTCCAACATAAAACAAGGACTTTTGAGACTCGTGCGTCCAGTCTACGTCTCCTATGCTCTTCCCACTTTGTTGGAGCCCTGGAGACTCTCAAGGGTCCAGAACTCTGGCCTGAAAACCAGCACTTTTCTTTCACTCCATGACCTCCCACCTTTGTGTTCTTCGTGGGCCATTGCACTGGTGAGGTAGCTGGAGGGCACTTGTTTCCTTGGGATCTTGATGGGTTCAGTTGGGCTCTGATCACCAGAATTCAGGCTAAGAGCTGGGAATCTGGTCATGTTCCTTAGCCTGGGACACTAGCTTCCAACTCAGTGTCCTGGTCACTGCTGGTCATGATGGGGCAGGGGGTGAGGCCACCAAGATCTAATAACATGGATGTTTTGTACGTATCACTTAAAATGCAACAGCAGAGCTTTCCAGCAGAGTCAGTCCATCCATTGCACTGCCAGTCACTGACTGTAGAGCAGGCTTCCTCAAACTCGGCCCTCCAGATGTTTTTGGCCTACAACTCCCATGATCCCTAGCTAGCAGGACCAGTGGTCAGGGATGGTGGGAATAGTAGTCTCAAAACATCTGGAGGGCCAAGTTTGAGGAAGCTTGCTGTAGAGTAATCAGATGCAGGGAAAACTCAAGAGATGACCATACCTGTGTGTGCATGTACGAGCCCAGAGTTAACTGTGTTCCATCCTTTCATCCAAGGGAACAAAACCAGTTCCTGCGAGGGTTGCCACTTCTAATGAACCGGCTTATTCCATTTCGCTCTAGGAGATGCCGTACTATCGCTCCCAGTTCAAGAAGTGTGCTGTGGTTGGAAACGGGGGGATCCTGAAGAACAGCAGATGTGGCCGGGAGATCGACAGTGCCGATTTTGTGTTCCGGTAACAGTTTTTGTGCAATTCCTTCAAGGGATTAGCAGTTGTGTATAGCACATGAATGTTTTGCCATGAGTTTTTAATGTGTATGTGAGCAACATGTGGGATCTCTCTTCACACATGGTTCACTGGGCCTTGCACATATCGTCAATACCAGGCAGTAAAAGAGAGCGAGTGGGAAGGGATCCCTGACTTAAGAAGTAGGGAAGAAGTGATGGATCTCAACTTGGATGGTTTTAAAACAGGATTGGACAAATTTGTGGGGGAGAAGGCTATCAATGGCTATGATTCTAGTCCAAAACATCAGTAGGGAGCCATGTTGGGAAAGACTGCTGTAGTACCTACAGGGACGCGGGTGGTGCTGTGGTCTAAACCACCAAGCCTCTTAGGCTTGCTGATTGGAAGGTCGGCGGTTCAAATCCCCGTGACAGAGTGAGCTCCCGTTACTCTGTCCCAGCTTCTGCCAACCTAGCAATTCGAAAGCATGGCAGTGCAAGTAGATAAATAGGTACCACTGTGGCAGGAAGGTAAACAGCATTTCTGTGCGCTCTGGTTTCCGTCACGGTGTTCTGTTGCGCCAGAAGCAGTTTAGTCATGCTGGCCGCATGACCCAGCGGAAAGCTGTCTGTGGACAAATGCCGGCTCCCTTTGCCTGAAAGTGAGATGAGCACCGCAACCCCATAGTCGCCTTTGACTGGACTTAACCGTCCAGGGCTCCTTTACCTTTCTTCACCTTTAGTACCTACAAAGGAAGGAAATTGGCTTGCACTGCTTCAGACCACTGGTCCATCTATTTCAGTATTGTCATCACTGACTGGGACATCCCCAGTCCCACTTGGAGAAGTGGGGGGGGGGTGAACCTGAGACCTTCTGCATGCAAAACATATTCTCTACCACTGAGCTACGGCGACCCTTCGCCATGGCTCCTGTTCCTTGCACTGGTGTTCCCCCACAGCATACAAATCCAAAGTGGCCAGAGTTCTCTGAAGGAGGAAGGTCTAGAGATCACTACTCTGTCTAATGCTTGGCTCCACCTAGAGTTCAGAGGGTGAAACTGCTCATCTCACGTACCTGGTTTCTCAGGGTATGGCACAAGAGGCACTATATTTAAGCCCCGCCCCCTCCTTTTGTAATTTTAAACAATGTTCTACATTAAGGAATCACATGCTGCATCCGCCCCTATTGTTGATTCTTTCTGAAATGTTTTTGATGACAGAATTAACTATATAAATGTAGTATTTGTGCTGAACATCTTCTAGGGCAATGTTTCTCAAGCTTAGGCCTGTTTTGGGACTACAACTCCCAACATCCCTAGCTAGCAGGACCAGTGGCCAGGGATGATGGGAGTTGTAGTCCCACAACAGCTGGAGACCCAAGTTGGAGAAACACCAATCTAGGGGGGAATTTGGTGCTGGAGGAGACTCTTGAGAGTCCCATGGACTGCAAGAAGATCAAACCTATCCATTCTCAAGGAAATCGGCCCTGAGTGCTCACTAGAAGGACAGATCCTGAAGTTGAGGCTCCAGTACTTTGGCCACCTCATGAGAAGAGAAGACTCCCTGGAAAAGACCCTGATGTTGGGAAAGATGGAGGGCACAAGGAGAAGGGGACGACAGAGGATGAGATGGTTGGACAGTGTTCTTGAGGCTACTGACATGAGTTTGGCCAAACTGCGGGAGGCAGTGAAGGATAAGCGTGCCTGGCGTGCTCTGGTCCATGGGGTCACGAAGAGTCGGACACGACTGAACGACTGAACAACAACAACAAAGGGGGGAAAGAGGACCGAGGGGAACGTCTGAGGAGTGCCTGTTTTAAAAATCTCTTTAATTGAAGTGGAGAATGGAGGGTTGCCACTAAAAATGGCTTCTCCTGATGGGTCATTTCTCCTGTGGCTCTGAGAGCATGATTTCTAACCAGCTGTATCAGTGGGCACAGGAATATATTCCTTTCAGTGGAAGCAGTCTGCAGAAGGGGAAAGAAACCCCCCACTTCATTTGGAATCAGGGAGGCCTAGGTTCAAATCCCACTTCCGTTAAGCCAGATCACTCTCTCTCAGTCTATTCAGCCTACACACCTTAGCTCCTTTGAAGGAGAGAAATAATAATGGCTTCTTTGTTGCTCTGTTCTTTTTAGGTGCAATTTGCCTCCCATTTCTGAGAAATACGTTGTGGATGTTGGTGTAAAGACTGACGTCGTGACGGTTAACCCCAGCATAATCACCGAAAGGTCAGTTATTTGTCTCTTCCTTGCCCCCTTCTGCCTACACTTTCCTCCTCCTGCGACTTTGTGAAATTGACAAACCTCAGGAAAGGAACAACAGCGCCTTATTATTAGCTCTGGTGGTTCTTGCTCTTGACTTCGTAATTTCATAGCAACTGGAAATCAGAAGAAAATTGGCCCTTCTTCTCAGCGAGGAAAAATGTGTTCAGAAGGTCCCTGCAGACTTCCATCCTACATCTCACCTGCTCTTTTTTGATATTTTTTTTTCTTCCTTACTGAAAAAAATAAATAAGATCCACAATAAGTAATGCATTAAACAGCAATATCCCTTGATGCTCTGCATTTTCAGGAGAGGAGAAAAAGAAATACAAATAAATTCGCTAATTATCTGCCTTTAAAGGTAAAGGTAAAGGGACCCCCGACCATTAGGTCCAGTTGCGGATGACTCGGGGATTACGGCGCTCATCTCGCTTTACTGGCCAAGGGATCCGGTGTACAGCTTCTGAGTCATGTGGACAGCATGACTAAGCCACTTCTGGCAAACCACAGCAGCACATGGAAACACTATTTACCTTCCCGCCAGAGCGGTACCTATTTATCTACTTGCACTTTTGTGCTTTCGAACTGCTAGGTTGGCAGGAGCAGGGACCGAGCAACGAGAGCTCACCCTGTCGCGGGGATTCGAACCGCCAACCTTCTGATCAGCAAGCCCTAGGCTCTGTGGTTTAACCCACAGCGCCACCCACGTCCCGTTAATTATCTGCCTTTACGAGACTCCCAATAAATGTTATAGTTATAGTACCTTGTTGTTCCAGAAACACAATAGATAGGGACAGTTTTTCACCCCCAAAATTTCCTTGTTTGCCCTCTCTATTTTTTTTACAATCATTCTGACAATTTCTGTGCTGCTTAATTGCTATCACCTCTAAGAAGTATACAAAAAAAACACCCTCAATATGACTGGTACCTGTAAGTTTCAACTTGTACAATATATCCTACCTCCAGTGTTTCAATGATGACAGGTCTCTCCGTTTCAACCTCTGGCTAATTGCCTTTTTCTTTTGCTGCGAAGAAGGACGCCTAACGATTAACGCCATCCGTTCAAACTTACTTCCTCCTCCAGGTTTTTGGATCTCACAATAAAACATACAGGATATATACTTATTTAATATAATGCGTATTTCTGCCTACCCACGCCGGAGGCCTTTTAACTCCTGTTGATTTCAAGCCCACTGAAATCAGCAGGACTTGAAAGAGGTTAAATTTGGCGAGGCCTATCCCATTTAATTCTCCCCCGCCCCCAGACATGTTTTTCTTTCGCATATCCAGAGAATGGGCACCATGCTGCCAGAAACAGAGAGAGTTTACTCTCTTGGGCTGCAGTCCTGAAGCCATGCGGGGAAGAAGTGGGTGGTTGGGTGGGAAAGCAAAGATTGATGAACCGCCACGGCCTGCCATGTTCCCATCAGCAGGGCAGAAAGGTGGGTAAGGCAACACCCTTCTGCCATCCTCTGTCCCCTTCCAGGTTTTTCAAAAAAATTCTCTTCCCTTAGAAACAAGGGAGGAAAATTTACGAGGCCAGATCCAGAGCTGTTGTCGTTGCATCTCTGGTTTGGGGGGAAGGCTACGGATCCTTCCCAGTCCCTGCCTTCCCTTCAACTACCCCCCTTTTACCTCTACTGACCGGACCGTGGCTCTTTGGTGCTGGTGAGACCAGTGGCGGGATAGCCAACCCCGTGTTGTTGGACTACAACTCCCATCATCCCAAACTATTGGTCATGCTGACCAGAGCTGATGGGAGTTGTCGTTTAGCAATGACTGGAGGTCACCACGTCAACCTGAGGTTTCCGTGGCAGTGGGGAGGGAACCTACTAGGTCAGGACTCCTTGGTAGAATCTAGACACATATAAAAAATGCTGTGAGAATACTTTTGTAAAAAAATGTTTTGGAAAATATATTGAATTTGCCATAAGCTCACCTTCGCCACCTGTTGTCACGTTTGTATAATGCACTTAAAATGCACTTAAAACGTTATATTTGTAGCTGTATAGCTGAGCTCCTTGCCTAATAGTGGAGCTCTTTCTGCATTCTTGCAAAGGGAGATCTGCTTTATCTTTTGACCCCTGAGACTCCCAGGGACCTCATGGACTGTTGAGCTTGGGCCTAATTCATCCCACTGAGCTGTCTCCTCCATTGAAGTGAATGGGGAAGCCCCTGCAGGCCTGGGAGCTCAGCCTCATATCCATGACCTAAGCCACTGTCCAGAGAAGCCACCACCCAGTGGTTAGACGTACAGATGGGCAGCTTCCCCCAAAGGCTTGGATCAGATTGGCTCAGGAACTCTCTGAGCTATTTTCCCCAACTTGGCTTATACGGTATCTGATTTAATCTGAATTTATTTATAAGCTCATCACTGCCCAGTAAGTCCCAACCATCATCCCTTAGATTCAACAGTCATCAAACAAACCTTGTCCTCCCTTCTTGCCTCCCTTCCACTAGCAAGGTGTCTTGCAACTGAGATTTTGCTTCATACACCTCAATATTCCACCCCAGTGGCAGAAGCGAGAGCAATACTGTCAGGAAACAGCCTACTCACACGTAGGACCCTGGCAGAGACACATGCCCGGCTGGCATGTTCCCTCCTTCCTGGGCGATCGTTCGGGAGCTTCTCAGCTTCTTCAGCCCCCGGACATCATAGTGATTGATGTGGGAGTACATCAACACACTGTTAGGCATCCACAGAGGTTTGCACAGTTGCGTAACAGACCACAGCAACTTAGCATGTTGGCCAACCTACTTTATTACATATATGCACAGTCGGAGCAGTTCAACATGGCTCCCTCTCTCTCTCTAGCATCAGACAGCAAAGAGAAAGAACAAAGGACAAAAGTCCTACTTTAGGAAACACAGTAAGACAAACATCCTGTATATGTAACTTCCCACTTCCACTTTGTGGAATCAAAACACATACCCAGTCATGTGAAAAACAATAAACCCATGACTGCACACAGGGGAATGAATCTCCGTGCAGGTCTGAAAAGGGGCCACCCAGGGGCGTAGCATGGGTTGCCCGTGCCCGGGGCGGGGCAAGTGTTGCGCCCCATGCGGTGAACTGGGCAGCGGTCAGTCCCTTTGCTGGCCAGCATCTAATCAATGGAGTCTCTCCTTGCAAACTAGCCCTAACCTGGGAGCAGAGATAAGGCAGACAAACTCGAGCTAGGAGCACCACTGTGCTACTTCGCCCTCCTGTCCTTGCAGTGATGCGCTCTGGGCAACACACTTGGCTCCAGCAGTGCTTTCCTGCCTTCCTCTTCCTCCCTCCCTCCTTGGTGGGTGGGGTTGCAGCACCCTCCCCCTCCCTCCCTGTCAGCCAGCCAGCCCAGGGGTTGGGTGCACACAGTTGTCCCTTTGCAGGCCATGAAGAGAAGGAGGCACTGCCCCAATCCAAGGGCCCGGTCTCCCCGTGGCTCCAACCTTGATGAGGGAGCCTGTTGTGGGGGCACCAGGTTACACCCCCTCAGAAATTTGCACCCGGGCCATGGCCCCCTGGCCCTCCCCATGCTATGCCACTGGGGCCACCCTACCGATCTGTTATCTGGTTCTCTCGCTTTCTTTTTTTTAAAATTTTTAAATAGTTTATTAAATTTTACAAAGAAAAAAAGAAAACAAACAAAGAACAATACATAACACTATAGACACACTTATGTACATATTTCACACAATAAAAACCAAAAAAGAAAGGAGAAAAAAGAGAAAAAGGACAAAGAAGAAGAAAAGAAATACTTTTCATAACCAGAAATATTACCAAATCCATACTTCAAACACTACAAGATATAAATCTTAGTTAAAATATTAACAAAAGACTTCCACTGCATTCACCACGCATCTGTTCTTCAATCATTTTCCTTCCTTAGATTCTTTCATAGTCCATCAAATCTTTATGTTCTCTGTATTCTTCACAAGGTTAGTCTAGACACAACCAAACTTACGTATTTGAGCCCTGCTTGTATAAATAATCATTTAAGCATTCCCATTGAATTACGGTTTTTGATTTGTGCCTTATTAAATCGGTCAGTTTTGCCAACTCCAGCTACTCACATAGTTTACTTAACCATTCCCCCTTTGTTGGGATATAATTTCCTTTCCGGTAACTGGCTACCAACATTCTCGCTGTTGTTGTTGTTGCTGTTATCTGGTTCTCTTATATTGCTGCTATTTTGCCTGGAATAGGATGCACAAAACCTACAACTGTTCCTAGCGTTGGCAGCGGTTGGAAGAGTTGTGAAGTTGCCTCGGCTCTCCAGTCTCCCTGATTGAGAGCCAGTGTGGTATAGTGGTTAAGAGCGGTAGACTCGTAATCTGGGGAACCGGGTTCGCGTCTCCGCTCCTCCACATGCAGCTGCTGGGTGACCTTGGGCTAGTCACACTTCTCTGAAGTCTCTCAGCCCCACTCACCTCACAGAGTGTTTGTTGTGGGGGAGGAAGGGAAAGGAGAATGTTAGCCGCTTTGAGACTCCTTCGGGTAGTGATGAAGCGGGATATCAAATCCAAACTCCTCTTCTTCTCTTCTGATTGCTCTCCCTTTAATCCTCCCAAATTATATCAGGTTCCACAAGCTGGAGAAGTGGAGGAAGCCCTTTTTCGAGGTCTTGCAGGTGTACGAAAATGCCTCGGTCCTGCTCCCTGCTTTCTACAACACCCGCAACACGGATGTCTCCACCCGGGTCCGGTACGTCCTGGACGACTTTGAGTCCCAGCAGGCCGTCTACTTCTTCCACCCGCAGTACCTGATCAACGTCTCGCGCTACTGGCTGACTCAAGGGGTCCGCGCCAAGCGCATCAGCACGGGCCTGATCCTGGTGACGGCGGCCTTGGAGCTGTGCGAGGAAGTGCACCTCTTTGGATTCTGGGCTTTCCCGATGAACCCCTCAGGGATATTTATCACCCACCATTACTACGACAACGTCAAACCTCGGCCGGGATTCCACGCCATGCCTTCGGAAATCTTCAACTTCCTCCATATGCACAGCAGAGGCATTCTGAGGGTACACACAGATGCCTGCACCTGCTGCTGAGGGGTCAGGACAGGAGGAAGCTCGGTTCTTCTCCCGAGTCATGTAAAGGAAAGGAAGAAAGGGAGACGATGCACCGGCAGCCCTGGGCCTCGAGAACCAAGTTGCACAACTGGGTTGGTTTTTTTTTTGTAAGGGGAAGGGTCTCCACTAGGTTGCTTTGGCACCTTTCTGCATCCGTGTCTTGTGAAAGAGTCCCCGTGGTACGGTTATCAGCTGCCACGTTCTGAAACAGACTTGCGGCTGTGCGGATCGGCACAGCGCAATCTGTGTAGGAGAGGGTGGAGTGGTGTTTTCTTTTTTTAATAACGACACTGAGAGATTTATGCAATAATGTTTGATAACCATACATTTCTTCAAAGGCTTTGCGTTCCTCGTGAGCTGGGGTTTCCGACACCCTCCCTCGCTTAGCCAAACCTGTAGGGTGGCTGCTGTTTGGCCTGAAGCCGAACTTCTCTCCACTGCAGGAATCCACACCCTGCCTTGGAGCCCGTGACAAACAGGAGAAGCACACTAACTAGTGGTTTTAGGCCAGAAATAGAGCACATCACTGTAACGATTTTTTATTTCACCTCCGGGAACGCACCAAACCTGAGCGTACTTGACAAAGCTGAGGATCTAGACCCGTTGTTCTTAAGGTGCAGTGCCAATGCCCTTGTGTGACAACGTTAGCACTCATCAGGGGATGCTCAAGAAAAACACTGTAAGGCTGCATCTACTCCATACATTTGAAGCCCAAGGCTTCCACGGCAAGAATTCTGGGAACTGTAGTTTACCCCCCTCGCTGAGCTACAATTCCCAGCACCCTTAACTAATGATGGTTCCCAGGATTCTTTGCGGGAAGCCATGTGCGTTATTTATTTATTTTTTCCCAATAAGATTTTTTAAATTATTATTATAGCTACCTAAGTTGCAAGACAAGAAAAAGAAGCAATAGAAGAAGGGAAAGGGACAATAGAGAAAAGGGGGTTAAAAAGTAGAAACAGAGAAACTGCTTTAAATGTGTGGTGCGGATGTGGCCAAAAGGACATTGTTTCTGTACCCTGCCTGCAAATCTGCTGTTTCCCTTTTAGTTTTCCATAAGTACCACTGGCAGGAAAATCAGGATTCAGTGGTCCTTGAAATAATGCACATCTATTTCCCCTCCCTGCCAGGCAGCTCTCTCAAACAACTTACTGTGGACTAAACACCCCATAACCACTTTCAGTCTGCTTGCCAGCTCCACAGCCTTAGGGTTAAAGAAGGATTTTAAAAAAAAAGGATCTTCAAAGCATAAAACTATTTTGGTTCTGGTTCACGTTGGAAGCTAGAAGTGGAGTGGTGCAGGACGCAGTCTGAAAACCATTGCCTTAGCAAAATGCATAGAAAGCTTTGAGCACACCTGATATTGGAGACGTGTAAATAAACAACACAGGCACCAGTGTTGTTGCTGTAGTAGCTGGGAGCTGTTTCTCATGATATGGCTGCGGTGGTGGAGGGACGGTTCATGCGGCCAGCTAATGCACAGGAAGCGGCCCGTGGCATCGATCCTTCAGTCGGAAGCTGGATCATGAGAAGCAGCCCTCGGGTTCCCTTTAGAAAGCCATAAATGTTTTCTGTGTAAGCCGATGGGTATTTATTACCATGTGTATCTGTCACTGTGAAACGTACCAAACATGTCCAAAGGCTTATCAGCGGCTGTAGAAGGCAGCTCTTTGGACAGATCTTGAATTGGAGGGTTTATTTCCAGTGGTGTTCAACTGCATCAAGACGGATGGGACACTGTGGCTGCTCTGTGGCGCATCCATGGATCACAAAATACCTGTTATATAATAGGTTGCGTGGTAGAGGGAGGGATTGTCTAATGCAAGGACCCGTGGGGATATTCAGAGACACACTGCTCCCTCCCTTCTACATTGCGTGTTGTTGCACCCAGGTCGCCCTGTTTCAAGGGTGGAAAGCCCTCCTCACAGCAGCTTCCTGCAATGTAGCACATTAACTTTTCCCTGTAGGGATCATGCTGACCCCTGTGGAAGAGGAAAAGAGGGAGGGTTACTTTTGGGTACGCCATCAGCATGGAAGCACAACCAGTTCCCTGTGACCTTAACCAGTGATGCTCGAGAAGGTTAAGGGGTGATCTGATAGCCATGTTCAAATATATCAAAGGATGTCATATAGAGGAGGGTGAAAGGTTGTTTTCTGCTGCTCCAGAGAAGCGGACACGGGGCAATGGATTCAAACTACAAGAAAGAAGATTCCACCTAAACATTAGGAAGAACTTCCTGACAGTAAGAGCTGTTCAACAGTGGAATTTGCTGCCAAGGAGTGTGGTGGAGTCTCCTTCTTTGGAGGTCTTTAAGCAGAGGCTTGACAGCCATCTGTCAGGAATGCTTTGATGGTGTTTCCTGCTTGGCAGGGGGTTGGACTGGATGGCCCTTGTGGTCTCTTCCAACTCTATGATTCTATGAACCTGTGCTTATCTGCATAGCTCCACCCCTCCATTTGCATAGGCCCCACCCAAGGTTATTTTTCTTTGTCGTACAAAAGTGTGACATGGAACATGGCTTTTTTCAATATAGACAGATAGAATTGTATGCGTTGATCCGTTTGTGCCAGTCACTTAACTGGGCTTAAAGTATTTTGTGACCCTATGCAAAACGAGTTGCACATCTTTCCTCTTCTCTGCCTTGCCATTAAGCCCTGACACTTTCCTGGCCCAGCCGATCTCCTTCCCCAAATGTCAGAGGGCTACAGAGGGCTCCCCCTCACTGTGTGTGTGTGTGTTCTGCAACACAATATTGGCATTCTGCTTTATGAGTTTCCCTGCGATGCTTCCCCATTGCAATACAGATTGGCATCTAGAGGGGCACTTTTGCATTATAGAGCAACAGAAGCAATACTAAAGATAAACTGGAACATTTGTGGTATGAAAAGTTACAGGATTTGAGCAGGGAAGTTGCAGGACATACACTGACCGGAAATGGAAGAAAGGCGGGATGTCAATGGATGGTTTTGCTGGTGCAAACGGTAATGAAAGTGAAATTGCGTGTAACTGCCCCGATACCATCGCGAGCACAGACAGTAATGAATGCACAATAAAAAAGACATTTGAAAGGGCTCTGAATGAGAGGAAAGGGAGTCAAGTGAGGTTCGGCAAGCACAGGGATTCTCTAGCTTTAAACTGTGCACACAAGAGGGAATTTTGCCTCCTTGCACCATTCGGTTCTATGAAACAGCTAACCAAAATTCCCACTTTTGAGCCTTCTGGAATGAATGAAAGAATGAATGAACAAGCAAATGAATGTCTTCTTCAATACGAGAGTGCACCTCCAACCCTTCTGCAGCCAGTCTCTTGGTGCTATGAATTAGGAAGAATCGGATCTTCCCTTTAAAAAACAACCACAAGCTTTGTAGTCTTTTTGGCATGACATTATTGTACAAAGCATTGTCCTGTTTCTCATCAAGCCTCAACGGTTGAAAGATGTGGGGGGGGGGGCTATAACTTGACTATTACATGGTTGCAACTTCATGACTGAAGCGTGCACATTTTTGAGATTTGGGGAGGGTTTCTTCATATTTCGGTTGTTAGTTCTGTGGCTTTGTTTGGTTGCAAAGGAAGGATATTGAGCAGCTAAAACTGGATAGAGTGGAGCAGCTTTTGATCTCACCCGAGGCTTTGTTTATTGTGCATTACACTGAGATGGGGTGAGGTTTCTACTTTTAAATTGTCAATCCATTCTAAAGCCTACTGTATTTATTTCAGCCATTCATAAAGAGATGAAGTAAAGGGAGGGGGAGAGAAACAATGCTGATGAGACCATTTTGCTTCTGATTTAAAGGCAGGTTTATCCTTCTGCTCCTAACACAACTTGAAATATGCATTAAATATACATTGTACAATAAGCCCTATTCATACTTGTTGACCTCTCGTAGATGGGGAGGGGGAAAACCGATCCACTTCGTTTACATCTGATTTGTTAATGCCCTTGTTTTCATTGAGTAACCGTTTGCTGAAATCCTCAGACCTTGTAATTTTATTCCTTTTGATGTGTGTTTCCTTCAGCTGACCGAACGATGTGAAAGAAAGCCTATAAATTGATGTAAGCCATAACTTTAAAAACAAACAATCAGGGTATTTTTTTCCATCAGTCACTGTGTTTGGGAGACAATTTAACAGTGAACAAATAAACCAGTCTATGAGTTTTAATTTGAAAAGAAGTTACATTGTAGCTTCTTTGTGTGTGTCTTAAGTGAGTTGCTATGCCCTTCTACAGTATGGACCAGGTGTAACATGCCTTTGTATGATTATTCATTCTCTCTCTCTCTCTGTCTCTCTGTCTCTGTCTCTGTCTCTCTCTCTCTCTCTCTCTCTCTCTCTCTCTCTCTCTCTCTCCCCCCCCCTCCCTCTCTCTGTCTCTCTCTCTGTCTCTCTCGCATTACGCCTGTCTCCAAAGAATACATCTACATATGCCACCCTGAACTCTTTGGAGGAAAGGTGGGCTATAAAGTTCATAAAACAAACAAACAAACAAACAAAGTGAAAGAGTGCACTTTTGAGTCTTGCAAGTACAGTAAGGCTTTTTACCATTTTTTTTTGCTTGATTGCAGCGATTACACAACTTGCCCTGAGAAGTAGGGGTGCGTTGTGTGTTTGTGTGTGCACGGTGAAAGAACCATCTTGTCTATTCATGTGCATTCTATAGAAATGACATTTCTGGAGTGCTTATCTAGCCTTTACGTCCCCCCCCCTCCAAATTACTCCGGCGATGCAAGATGGTGATGAATTCAGGCAGAATCGATGTTGATTGCAGCTTTTCAGCACCACTTCCATTTCCAGGAACGGGGGAACATTTTCTCTTTACAGCTGCTGGCGATAATCCTTTACCATTATCCCTACACACACACAAAAAGGGAAATGCGAAGAGTGGAAGGGATGACTCGACTGGCTTGCACAGTTAGATATGATTGCAACTGTGAAGTCAAAGAAGAAGGAAGGAAGAAATCCAGCCATTCTCTCAACTGGTGGCCTGATCCTGCCACAACTGTGCCAGCAAAATGGGTCCCATTGTTTCATCTGCTGTGTCTGCCAGCCCTGCTGTTGTATTATGGACCGTGGTGTTGAACTGATTAATAATAATAGCAATACTATATACTTTGATTAATTTATTGTTGGTATTTATTCCTTCCAAAAGAGCCCAAGGCAGCCATGCAACATAATAGTACAACCTAAATAAAAACACATTTTCAGTATACAGACACAACTTCCAAGCTGTTGAATGTACACTCCTTCAGTGGGGAGGGGCACACGGGTGATTGCCCCGGGTGCAAAAATGGTTAGGAAGCACAAAATTTCAACACCAGGTGCTGCCTCAATACAGCTGTGTACTTCCATCGCTGGGCTCCATTGAAAACGGTTTCTCCATGAGAACCAGGAAGTGACCTTTCCATACAATGAAATGACTCTTCTTATCTCTGCAGTTACAATCTTCTGGGTGACGCAGATGCTGTTAGGCAGTTGAATGTTTCCCACCCTGCCTCTGTGTGGCCCGGGCACTGGCAACCCACGCTACGCCACTGCTCTACTTTGATTACTAAGTGACAGGGTGAACAGGGTATTTTTTTTCATAATAGGTACCAGTAATGCCAAGCACAGATTATCACCAGTTTAGAACAACATCTGTGTGCATCTGGGGATTGGTCCCTGTGAATACCTCTCTTTTAGGGGAAGTGCCATAACTCAAACACAAATGCATCATTTGCATGCAAAAAGCCACACCTTCAATGGTAGCCCAGCAGAGTGAAAATAAACCCCTACACCTGAGCAGGATCAGTCAATCTGAGCAGTGGAGATTTGGCCATTCTTGCAGCCTTGCCTTTCAGGACCCACCACTATGTGTACCTTGCCTTGATGCTGGCTCCTAGCAGGAAGGGGTGTACAACTGGGAGTTTGCTGTGGGCTGACTAAGGCTTACTTACATCAATCACTGTTCCTTCTAATCAAACCCAGTGTTGCTCTGCAGTACACAGATGTAAATTCATTTTGCTTTGCTCGGTTGCTGCAGTCACCTTGTATTGAATGAGGTCACTGAGAACCTAGCCAGTTTCTCCCCCAACCTCCTGCTTTACACACACACACACACACACACACACACACACACACACAGAGAGAGAGAGAGAGAGAGAGAGAGAGAGAGAGATATGTTTGGTAGCCATTGTTTTCAATTGATCAAAGATGCATGTTATTTTTCCTGCATCTCATTCCACTCTCCTCTCTCCTCTGTCATTTCTTCCAGGTGTGTTTTCATTCAGTGAAATGCTCTCAGCTTTTATCTGCTTTAGAAGCATTTTCTGGATCCCTGACAGATGGCCGCCCAACCTCTGTTTAGAAACATCCAATGAAGGAGTCCACCACCTTTCAAGTTCAAGTTATACACAATAGGGTATAGCCAACTAAGTGCTACTCAGACTCATATAAATTAATGCAGTGTTTTTCAACCACTGTTCCGCGGCACACTAGTGTGCCGCGAGATGTTGCCTGGTGTGCCGTGGGAAAAATTGAAAAATTACTTTATATATAGTCAATATAGGCACAGAGTTAATTTTTTTAACATTTTCTAATAAACACTGAATTAATGGACCTGCGTGAGTAATTTCCATGATTTCAGTAGGTCTTCTTTGAATGTGACAACCCAATGTCACCCCAGTGAAACGTGGCGGAACTCAACCCATGTGAAATAGAGTCCCATAACATAAATCATCATCTTGGGTACAACCACAAAACATAATACATATCTCTCTGTACAAAACTAGCTCTTAATTCACAGAAAATGACAGACCCTCCCAGCTCTCACCTGCGATCTTTCCTTTCTTTTCCCAGTTTCTCACCCTCGGAGATCTCCACTTCCCTGCTGCTCATTCAAGATCCTTCCACCATATCTATCTGCCACTTGTATGGGGGGGGGGGTGAAGTCCTTGTTGCCTAATGGCTCCTGCCAAAGGGAGAACATCAAACACATGACCTCAGACCCCACCACGAATGATCCGTTCAGGAGTCAGAAGTATTTGAATCCCTAATACACATCTTCATTTTTTTGAACATTGACACCAACTCTGTTTCCTTTTGAGTTCATCTGTATTTCCCCATTTCACTCAGGTGCTTCTCTTTGGGCGGAATTGCACATCACACTGAGCTGCCTCTGCGCCACCAAAAACGGCACCTCTGTAGACCTTTCTCTCTCCCACTCACCATCTTGAACGTGTACAAATCCTTCCCCATGTCCTGCCACCATCCTATTGTGGCTTTATCCACTCTAGCCAATTCACAATGAGAAACATGCAGCACAATGACATTCAGAGGGCTTTTTTTTTAACAGCGCATTATGGAAAGGGACTAGGGAGAACTCAGCACCGACCTGCCATTTACAACAGCAGTTGTGATTAAAATCTGTTTTTCCTAAGCAGTTGAGGAGGAGGATATTCCACTCCAGGAGCCGCTTCAGTCCAATTTCTCTTATCTTCTCTTTTCAGGCCCCAATCAGGATGAAAAACGAGTGCTGGAAGTGAGCACTTTTCTGTCTCCCTCCTTTTGCTTGTTCTCTCTCTCTCTCTCTCTCTCTCTCTCTCTCTCTCTCTCGTTATTTTAAGACATCGGTTTAGCAGTTCTTGGAGGTGTTTACTCTCCGATGCATACAAATTACTGAGCTGATTGGGCAATTATGATTAATCTAAAGGAACAACGGTTGACACGGTCTCTGAATTACCTTTTCCTAAAGCGGCAGATGAATATATGCACATGAAAAATGAATCATCCTGGATCCTATCGGGATTCAAACCCACAGTGGCTCATCTGATTCCCAGTTTCCAAGGGATGCTAAATGGAGATTAGAGCTGCTCCGTTTGCATGCCAATACTAGAGCCAAGATGGGCGAACTGAAGCGCTTGGTCTTAGAGGACGGCATTAATGCAGTGAGCATAATGGAAACGTAGTGGAATGGAGAGAAGCAGGGAGACACGGTTATCTCAGGATACAAACTCTATAGAAAGGACAGGGAAGGGAGTACTGGAGATGGTGCCACTCTGTGAGGACACTGAGTCCCCAAGGGGGAAGAATCATCCGCAGAATCATTGCATGTGGTGATAAAGGTAAAGGTAAAGGGACCCCTGAACATTAGGTCCAGTCGCGGACGACTCTGGGCTTGCAGCGCTCATCTCGCGTTACTGGTCGAGGGAGCCAGCGTACAGCTTCTGGGTCATGTGGCCAGCATGATTAAGCCGCTTCTGGCGAACCAGAGCAGTGCACGGAAATGCCATTTACCTTCCCGCCAGAGCGGTACCTATTTATCTACTTGCACTTTGACGTGCATTCAAACTGCTAGGTTGGCAGCAGCAGGGACCGAACAACGGTACACCCACTCTTGCCCCTGGCCCAGCACAGGCATGTGGCCCTTAGAAGACTGCCCAGAAGGAAATGTGGCTCTCAGACAGAACATTTCCCCCACCCCTATGATTTAAAAAAATACAAGTGGATAAAAACGAGGGGGTAGACTCTTCAGAAAAGGTGAACAACAACAACAACAACAACAACAACAACAACAACAATTTATACCCCGCCCATCTGGCTGGGTTTCCCTAGTACTCTGGGCAGCTCCCAACAGAATACTGAAAACACAATAAAACACAATAAAACATCAAACATCAAAAACTTCCCTAAACAGGACTGCCTTCAGGTGTCTTCTAAAAGTCAGATAGTTGTTTATTTCCTTGACATCTGATGGGAGGGCGTTCCACAGGGCGGGTGCCACTACCGAGAAGGCCCTCTACCTGGTTCCGTGTAACCTCGCGTCTTGCAGGGAGGGAACCGCCAGAAGGCCCTCAGAGCTGGACCTCAGTGTCTGGGGCTGAACAATGGGGGTGGAGACGATCCTTCAGGTATACTGGGCTGAGGCCATTTGGGATGTTAAAGGTCTGCACCAACACTTTGAATTGTGCTCGGAAACATACTGGGAGCCAATGTAGGTCTTTCAGGACCGGTGTTATATGGTCTCGGTGGCCACTCCCAGTCACCAGTCTATCTCTGTTGCCTTAGACATGGAGTGAAGCAAAATAAGAAAGGTCTAGATCAGGTATCCTTTCAGAGATCAGGCCTGTTATTATGAACCTCAATTGGATGTTAGGCCACCATGAGGACATGGTCTAAAAATAGCCTTTTGACTATTGACACCTTTTGCATAATTTATTTATCAAGCAAAGTACCGTATATACTCGAGTATAAGTCGACCCAAATATAGGCCGAGGCACCTAATTTCCCTACAAAAATGTGGGAAAGCTTATTGACTCAAGTATAAGCCGGTTCACCTTTGCCACTGTGGTAGAGGAGGAACGAGCAGCCCAAAGCAGCCCTTTGGGCTGCTCCTTCCTCTTCCTCCTTTGCTGCTGTGGAGCTCACCCCATCGCAGGGTTTCGAACCGCCATTCTTCTGATCGGCAAGCCCTAGGGCTCTGTGGTTTAACCCACAGCGCAATGTTCCCTTGTGTTATACAGAGAAGGCTGGGATCCTGTCCTGTTTAAGCAGGAGCCAGGGAAAGTGAGCACCTGTGGGGTTTTAATACTTCCTTAACTGATAGGCTTTCTGCCTTCTGGGGTCTAAAGTTTGCATTTATGTGAGCAGTTCAGGAATGGAACAAGCTGCCTGGGGAGAGTAAAGAACCACCGTTCTTGTACACTTCTTAAGGAATGGTTGACTTGAGTATAAGCCGAGGGCAGCTTTTAAAGCACAAAAAGTGTGCTGAAAAACTAGGCTTATACTCAAGTATATACGGTATTTAATGGTTCATGTCCGGTATCAGAAATGGACGTGCACCAGTTCTTGGCTGCCTCATAGAATTTTGCAGCTTGTTGAAAAGGGGAATACCTTTCTTCAAATATGCTCCAGAAAACCAGCAGGTTCTAACCAATTAAACATCCCTTTTTTGTGCCAGCTCATTTTTTTTTCCCATCAAGGGGTCACTGAAATTGAGCGGGCGGCATGTTAAACTTAGGCCTCGAAACCTCGGCTTCAAATTACCTCTGCAAATACCAGGAGGGGTCATTTGCTATCCAGATCTGAAATCTATCTGTGCGAAGTGAAATAATACATCTTAATTTCAAAACCAATAATCTTTCCTTGGTGGCACATGCTCTAGGTACACCCTATAACCTTTGCTTTACATCACCCAAGCAAAAGCCTTTCCAAAGTTGTTTAGCTCTAATGGACTGAGCTGTCTACACCATATCTAGCAGCAAGAGCAAGTTCTTTATTGACCTCAAAGCAGGAAACAGAGAACCAGACACACACACCTGCATGGTGCAAAATAAACCTTGACAAGCACTTTGGATGTTTCTCTCTCTCTCTCTCTCTCTCTCTCTCTCTCTCTCTCTCTCTCTCTCTCTCTCTCACACACACACACACACACACACACACACACACACACAAACACATACACACAATCACAAGGTAGATTGTGTAGGCACAGTGGCATAGCAAGGTCAGGTGGTACCCGGTGCAGAAAATTTCTTGTCACCCCGCCCCCCCCATTGAAATTATTAAAAGAAGGAAAAATAAGATAATTACAGTAGGCAGCATTCTGTGAATTCAAGCTGCTTACACAGATACACACACCTGATAGGAGACAGATAAGTAAGGTCACACAACCCAATCGGTTTCGTAAGTGGACACTTAGGTAAATTGGCTCAAAGGTTTCGAACTAGGTTATGAAACCTACTGCAGACATAGCACAGCAAACCAAAAGAATAACAAAACCGAAACGGTAGCGAACCAGGAGGGCATTGAGACTGCACAAAAGCTGAAGAAACAGGCATGCTGTCTTGAATTGCATCCCTGGTTGAGTTTTGTCATTCCAGTATGTTGTAAAATTATACCAGGGTTCTAATGCGTTTATTCCTGCATCTGCTGCCCGTTCCTATAACCTTTTATACGATGAGATCTTATGCACACAAATCTGTGCCAAGCAGCTATTTCCCATTTCTCGATGCTTCTTTACTAGAGTTCCTGACAGACACTTCGTTGTTTTGGCACTGATTGTATATTTTCATTTCCCTGTGGAAAGGAGAAGCGGTGACAAATCCAGTGGGTAGGATTGGGCTGAGCCTGGGAGAGTACCCCTACCTGTGCCTACCTTGGCTCCCAGTACGTTTCCGAGCACAATTCAAAGTGTTGGTGCTGACCTTTAAAGCCCTAAATGGCCTCAGTCCAGTATATCTGAAGGAGAGTCTCCACCCCCATGATCAACCCGGACACTGAGGTCCAGCTCCAAGGGTCTTCTGGCGGTTCCCTCACTGCGAGAAGCCAAGTTACAGGGAACCAGACAGAGGGCCTTTTCGGTAGTGGAACCCACCCTGTGGAATGCCCTCCCACCAGATGTCAAAGAGAACAACAACTACCAGACTTTTAGAAGACACCTGAAGGCAACTGTGTTTAGGGAAGCTTTTAATGTTAGATGGATTATTATCTTTTAATATTTTGTTGGAAGCCGCCCAGAGTGGCTGAGGAAGCCCAGCCAGATGGGCGGGGTATAAATAATAAATTATTATTATTATACCTAAAAATGAACTATAGTTGATTCCTGAACCTGGTGTCCTTCAGAATTTTTGGACGACAACCTTCATCATCCCTGACGCTTGACTGTCCTGGCTGAGGTTTTTGGGAGTTGTAGTCCAAAGCATTTGCAGAGCACCAGGTTTGAGTAAGGTTTGTTGATTTGCATCGCTAATTGCAGTGCAGTTTTACTATTCGGTTTTAATTCTATTTGAATCACCAGTCGTGTTTGGGAATGCTAGGGATCTTCCAGTTTGGTATGTGACCTAGCTAAGCTCCTAAATCTGGGATGCAGAGCCTGTGGTCTTCCAGGCATTGTTGAACTACAATTCCCATCAGCCCCAGTTGGCATGGCCAATGGGCAGGGGTGTTGGGAGCTGCGGCCCAACATCTGAAGGACCACAACTTCCCCATTTCTGTAAGAATCCATGTCCCCCTTTTAGAGCTGCAATTTCCACAGTGGTTTAACAGTCGATGCCTCTTCCCAGGGAACTCTGGGAATTGTAGCTCTGCGAGGAGAATATGGGTCTCTTAACTACTCTTAAGAAACCACAGCTCCCAAAATTCTTTGGGCGAAGCCAGGGCTGTTTAAAGCGGCATCGCAGCATTTTAAATGGACGGCGTGAATGTGGCCTGAGGCAAAGCGTGAGAGTTGTTGGGATCTGAGAAGGCAAGAAAGGTTGAGATCTTGCGAGAGATTGAGTTTCTCTCTGTCAACAGCTCTGCTATAATGGTTACCTGATTATCATATTGAGATTTAGCAGGCCCACATTTGAGAACGCTTGGCTGCGCTTGAAGATTTGTGGTGTGTGTGTGTGTGTGTTGCAACTTGAACTCGAGACCTGCCAGTGTCAGAAATAGTGAGGGACCAACAGAAGACTGTACAGAATGCGCCCTTCATGTATTTACTTGTCCTCTACATTTACAACTCAGGTTCTTTCCTTATAGCTTCTGTTAACCCTCACCATTGGCCGTGCTGCCCGGGGCTGAGGAGAAGGGTTTCCCCAGCCACTCTGGGCAGCTCCCAACACAACAACAACAACAACAACAACAACAACAGAGGTGATAAAACATCAAACATTTAAAAACTTCCCTAAACATGGCTGCAAGTCCCAGGCCATGACTTTAAGAACAGCAGAAGCTGCTGGGAACAGAGAAGAGGAGTTCAAGAATTCATTTTTTAAAAATAATTTTATAAGCTGTGTGTCTTTATTTCTCAATCTGATCCTTTTACGTGGTTTTATATGTATTGCGGATTTTTTTTTTTAATACATTGTGACTTGCTGCTATTTTTATTTATCCCAGTCCAGTAAATATTTACTGTAATTGTTAAGCTTGGATTTCCGTTTCATTATTATTTGCTGGCTTTTTGAGAGTCAACTTTACTGTGTGCTATTGCATCCTAATAGATTATTGGATATTATTTTATCTGATATGAGTCATTCCATTTTAAAGTTACGTTCGGATTATTATAAGGTACGTGTTCTTCGTTATATATTTTGTTGCTGTAAATGGCCTTGTGTGTAGTAATATGGAAAGGTGGTATACAAATTAAAAGTGAAAGGAAAGGGAAGGGAAGGGAAGGGAAGGGAGGGGTGTAGGTAGAAGCAAGCCTAGAGTACAAAGGTAGAATTCACACTCATTGTCCTACCTACTTTTGCATCTACCCCTGCCCACCACTGGCAAATGGCAAATGGCCAGTGTGGTGTAGTGGTTAAGAGCGGTAGACTCGTAATCTGGTGAACTGGCTTCGCGCCTCCGCTCCCCCACATGCAGCTGCTGGGTGACCTTGGACTAGTCACACTTCTCTGAAGTCTCTCAGCCCCACTTACCTCACAGAGTGTTTGTTGTGGGGGAGGTAGGGAAAAGAGAACGTTAGCTGCTATGAGACTCCTTCGGGTAGTGATAAAGCGGGATATCAAATCTAAACTCTTCTTCTTCTTGAAAGCTTGCTCGGAAGAGAATGTGGCCCTCAGATTGAATGAGGTTCCCCAGCCCTGACATGAAGCATAGAGGTTGAGATCCACAGGTGTCTCATTGATTTCCTTGATGTTCAATTTTCTGCCTTCTCTCTCGTCTCCCCCTCCAGCAGAGGTCAGTAGGTCCTTTCTGGCTTCATATTTTTTTTAAAGCGCTCATTAAGTCTGACGGGGCTCTCGTTTGGCTGGCACAGTGCACTTAAATATCAGAAGTGATAGCTGGTCTGCCTTGACTTCTTGCTGGTGTCAGTCAAAACTCATTTGACAACGGAGTCCTGTCTTGAGAAGCAAAGGCTGGTCTCTCGTTTCTCCTTGTCCACTCTTTTAATAAAACCGCTTGTTCAGAATCAGAGACCTGAACTGGAAGGGAAGACAACGCAATTTGCCATGTGGTGGAAAAGGAAACTCCTGTCTTCTCATTCACAGACTGGTAGGACTTTGCTTTCATTGTGATGTGTGCTTTCTCAGCACCACTTTAGACTACAATGTAAATATTTAACTTATATATTGTTTTAACTGGTTTTAATCTTGTAACCTGTCCTGGGGACCTTATGCTGAAGAGTGCAAAATACCACTACTACCGATGATGAAGAAGAAGAAGATGACATGTGCTGTCAACCTTGGTTGTTTCTTAAACCAAGTAACACAATTTGCTCTCACGATGAATT
Source organism: Lacerta agilis (assembly GCF_009819535.1). NCBI lineage: Eukaryota > Metazoa > Chordata > Lepidosauria > Squamata > Lacertidae > Lacerta > Lacerta agilis. Next base: position 8,775,635 of record NC_046322.1, on the reverse strand, counting down.
TGCTAACTCTAATAGGACCAAATAGCCCCCTGTGCTGTTCTAATAGCCCACTCCAAGGATGTTCAAATGCAATTCTGTATTTGGGACTTAGATGGGCAAAGGAGGAGTGGTTTATTATAGGAAAGAAGGAGTTTGAGTCTGAAGCTACCATCAGGCTGGGCATGCCAGAAGAGATATAAAGAAGTGATGAGCTGAAGGAGATGTTGTTAGGAAGTCTAATATTGGTGCAGAGTTGTTGATGTGTTAGACTTGTTATTTGCCTGTTCAGCAAAGGTTTCCAAGTGAATTGCAACATTTAAAAACATAAACAAAAATACATTAAAACATTAACAAATTCTGACAAAACGTCAGCAAATCCCCCTTTGGGTAGGAGTGGAGGTTAACAGCACAACCCTATTCATGTTTACTCAGAAATAAGTCCCATTTGGTTCAATAGGGCTTACTCCTGAACAAGTCTGCTTAGAATTGCAGCCATAACGTGTTTGTGTCAGTTTTGATACTGAATATTCTTTGGCTATGAACTGAAAGTGTGAATATTCATGTTGTGAACTGCCCGGTGATCTTCGGATGAAGGATGGTATGCAAACTTTAACAACAACAACAACAACAACAACAACAACAACAACAACAACAGGTATTTAGTTTCAGAAATTGATGACTAATTATTTCTCATTAGGAAGCAACACTGGGAAGTACAACTTATTGTAATTAATAAACTTTTGTTGGATTTCATCCATTGATTGACCCAATCAGGGAATGTTCCCTTGGATGGGCCAGAGCAGGGCCAGACCGTCATGTTTTGTTTCCTGAGGTAAAATGGGAATGTGCCCCCCCGCTGCTCCCCGCCGAAGCCTCACTTAATGGGGGTCACATAGCAGCTGTAACTTCCAGTAAAATCTTGCAAGATCTTGCAGGAGCTGCCGTGAGATCTTGCATGAGCTCAGCAAGATCTCACGAGAGTTCTGTGAGATCTTGCAAGTTCTTTCTGGAAGCTGCCACTGCATGACCCCAGTGGCGGCGGCAGGGGTGGGCAGGGTCCTTGTGGGGGCACCACCCATAGGATTCTGCCACTTGAGTTGGTTGCTTCAGTCTGCCTCATGAGTGGGTCAACCCAACGTAGACCACACAACACAAACACCTGGATTTCAAATTATGGTGTTGAGTTTTTATTTTGAAGTTTGGGTGACAGATTTTAGATGCCGGGTTTCAAAATCAAGATCTGAATCATGAAATCTGAGAACTGGGCAAACCCCATTTCATGTCTAGGTGAAAAATACAACAGCCGCTTCTGCCTCATTGATTCCATGACTTGACTGTGTACTGCGTATTGTAAAAGCACCTAATGATTCATTCCAGAAGCTTCTTCAGCTTTGGAGAAGCAGATTTAAGATTTCACGAGGACCAGGACTATGGCTGATGGGTTCTCCAGATATCCCTGGGCTCTGGGCAGGGAAGTGACCCCATGGCTGGTCACATGACTGTTCTCAGTCCAAGGATGGTGAAGTTCTTCTTTCAGCTCACATTACCATCAGCCTTTAGAATGGGAGCCTTTAGGATGGGAGTTGAGCATATGCTCTGGCTACTTGGGGAAAGACTCTGGTCCCAACTTCAATCTCTAGTGTTTCCAGGCAGGACTGGGGAAAACTCCTTCAGGAAGCCTGCTAATTGGTGTCAATTAGCAGTGGCTTGCCAAGTCAGTCTTGACCAACTAGGCACTGGCGTAGCAAGCCCAGATGGTACCCGGTGCAGAACTTTTTTGTCACCCCCCCGGGACCCGGACTGCGCATGTGCAGCCATCCTGCGCATGCACACTCCATACAGAATGCTGCACATGCACAGTCCATATGGGCTGCCACTCACGCGCAGTGGTGGTACAGGATGCGGCTTGCATGCACGAGCGGCATCCCATACAGAGTGCACATGTAGGGATGCTGCGCCCTCGGTTGCTGTACACTTGGGGGGGAGGCAGGGACCATCTTGTCGCCCCTCTCAGAGTGGCATCCAGGGCGGACCGCCCCCTACGCCCCCTTCCTATGCCACTGCAACTAGGAGGGTCTGATTTGGCCCATGAGGCCATTTCCTGCAAAACCATGCTCACCCATCACCTGACATCACTGCTCCCTGCTTCCATCAGTGCCGGATTAACAACTAGGCAGAGTAGGGCACTGGTTTATAGGCTCCACATCTTTTAGGGGCCTCGCGACAACGGATCAAAATAATATTGCGTAATTTAAAGATTTAAAGATTTATTTTGAAGCAGCGGCCTTCTGCTGGCTGAAGGATTGGTTTAAATTGGAGAACGTTGATGTGTTGGACTTGGAAGGATTTGATAATATGTTTGGTTGGCATGCATACCTTTGGTATGACAAGGCGAAAGTCCACAAAACTTTTAAGAATCATATAGTTAGGAAAGCCCTGTATCAGGTTTGGACAAGATATAAAGACTTGTTAGAGAGAAAGACTCCTAGGTGGATCTCACCAGTGGAGGCCAAGGCTTATAAGAGACCGAACATGTCTGCAAGTTGGCTAAGATATGTGGATATATTGCAGCGAGAAGGTGAGTCAATCAAGCTGAAAAGCTACGACCAAGTAAAAAGACAAGTCACCGACTGGCTGCAATATCATCAGGTTTATGAGATATTTAAGCTAGACAAGAAAACTGGTTTTCAAATGGAAAAATCAAAACTGGAAACAGAACTGATAGAATCGAACTCTAAAAACCTTTCCAAGATGTATAACTTGTTGCTAGAGTGGCATACGAAAGACGAACTGGTTAAATCGACAATGATAGATTGGGCTAAAGATGTGGGCCATAATATTATGATGGATGACTGGGAGAGATTGTGGCAGAAAGGTATCAAATTTACAGCTTGTAATAGTTTAAGACAAAATATAATGAAAATGTTGTACAGATGGTATCTGACACCAGTTAAGATAGCTAAGATGAATTCTAAAATGTCTGATGTGTGTTGGAAATGCAAATCCATGAAAGGTACCTTTTATCATATGTGGTGGTCATGTCCAGGGGTAAATGCTTTCTGGGATAAGATTTATAACGAGCTTAAAAAGGTAATGAAAATTACCTTTAGTAAGAAACCAGAGGCATTTCTTTTGAGCATGACCAATGAAGAGATACCCAGTCAGGATAGAGTATTTTTTATGTATGCCACAACAGCGGCTAGAATTTTATTGGCAAGAACCTGGAAGGGTGAAGAGACTCCAACAGTGGAAGAATGGCAGCTGAAGTTGATGGACTATATGGAACTCGCAGAACTGACCGCTAGAATCCGAGACCAGAGGGAGGAGAAGGTGTCGCAGGATTGGAAGAAATTTAAGGATTATTTACTCAAATGTGTAAAATTGAATATTTGAGCAGAACTAATCAGAAGAATCGGCTTTAGCAGGTTAATGTCAGATAAAACTGTTCAGAAGATATTTTAGTTGTGAATGATTTAATTGTTAAAGAGTATCTTAAGATATTGAGTTTAAGTTATGATTTATATTGGATTAAGTGAATCTAAAGAGTATTAAGAGATATGGTAAATGTTAATGGAAAAAGATATAAAGTTACCTAAAATGCATATATGATTTGGAAGGCAGTGGAGGGAACAGGGGAAGTCCCCTAACAGAGAAGTTAGAAATAAGAAAAGTACAAAGATAGGTGTTGGTTAAGGTATGTATAGGTTTTTCTTTGTTTGTTGTTACTGTTATTGTTTTTATTTTGTTTATTGTTTATTGTGTATTGTGTGTTTATGGTGTTTATGCTTATGTAGTGTTTTCTCTTTGTTCTATTGGAAAATAATAAAAAATCTTATAAAAAACAAAAAACAAAATAATATTGCGTAATGAAATTGGTTTATGAAAATTGTTGGTTGGTAAAGAAATTGTATTGGGAGATAATATGCGAGCCCCCTCACCCCCCATTTCGAATGCCCAGGGGCTTCCATAGGGTTTAATCCGGCACTGCCACCCATTGGAACATTTGCACATGAGCGCAAAGGATGTCAGGCAGATGTCCAGCTTTAAACCAAGAGGTGTGGATCGTATCACTGGGATTAAGTGAGCCAGAGGGAGGCTCCCAGGTAGCCAACCGCCTATTAAGAAACCAGGCTCTAAATTTTTCACACGGAATGACTTAATCTGTCTGAGGTTGCACTTCTGTTGTGTTCTTCAGTGTAGGTCCACTCTGCGAAGGGACTTTCCTCTTATCGGTTTCAAAGGCTTGAATTTCTTCTCCTCACTGCTTCCTTTTCTTTGAGTAGGGGCTTGGGTTGCTAATCTCCCCATGACATTAGAAGCCCCATTTTGCCATTGTCTTCAGAGGCCTTTTCTTCTGGGGAACCGCAAACGTGGGTAATTGTATCACTCTCCTCTTATTTCCGGAGTCCGCCTGCAAAGTGGCATAATGTTCTTTTGTCATCTTGCCAAACCCTTACTTTAAATCTAGGCTGGGGAGGGGCTCCTGTTTCCCAACCAAGTCTACAGTTCCCAAAGCAGTTTAAGAGCCACTTCCTCTTCCTAGGGAACTTTTGGAATCATAACTCCAGGAATGGGAGGCCTCTTAAGGACATACCGCCTCTCCTGGTATGTCCCGTGTAGGACCTTAAGGTCCTCAAATAATAATCTTTTGGAGGTCCCGAGCAACAAAGATGCTAGGTCGGCCTCAACTAGGGCCAGGGCCTTCTCAATATTGGCCCCGACTTGGTGGAACAGTCTATCACAAGAGACCAGGGCCCTGTGGGATTTGGCATCTTTCCGCAGGGCCTGCAAGACGGAGCTGTTCCACCTGGCCTTTGGGTTGGTTTCTGTCTGATACTTATGCTTCATTCTTTTATTGGTGGGCTATTTGAAAATGAGACTGCAGTTTTAATTTTGAATTTTTAAATTTGCATTTTAATCTGTATTTTAAATTGGTTTGTTTTTATGTTTTTGCTGTGATTTTAATTAGTGTTAGCCGCCCTGAGCCCGGTTTTTGGCTGGGAAGGGCGGGGTATAAATAAAATATTATTATTATTATTATTATTATTATTATTATTATTATTAACACCCCTAACCCCACATAACAAACTGCAACTTCCAGCAGTCTTTGGGGAAAGCCATGGCCATTTAAAGAGATATCACAGGGCTTGAAATGTATGGTGTAGTTATGGCTCAAGATCAGCATGGTGCAAATGGATCAGGCCAATGTCCCATCTAGTCCACACATGCTATGCTTTACTCCCGAGTAAACATGCTTGAGGATTGTGCTGGAAGTGAGTGGTTGCAGCTTTCTCCTCCGCTGTTTTGGAGAATTCGCGTCGCCCTGCCTCACAGTGAGCTCAGCTTCAGCGAGACGCCGCTCTGAGCGCAAGCTGGCCTCAATTTCCTTCTGCCCTGGAGACAAGGTTAGGATGACAGGAAAGCGGATAGAAACCATAGACCCCCCGAGGTGGCCCGAGCCTCCTTCCCTGTCACCCTGCGTTTGTTTGATCCGTGTGGCAAAGCCTGCTCCAATTTGCCACGATGCCTCCAGCGCAGAGTGCATGCGGAGAAACAGACACTGTGGCATGATAATCAGACAGAGACAGGGAACAGAGAGAGTCAAGGCTGCCTTGGGTGCCGCAGGAGACATGACAGGAAGATGACAGCCCCTTGGATGAGGAATGCATCACATTGTAATAAGGGCAATAGGCAAATTCACAGAGGAGAGGACCATTGGTGGCTACCAGCCAGGACAGCTACTCTCCTCCTGATAGACTTCCCATTGAGACATCTGCTTGGCCCACTGTGACGACAGAGCTCTGGACCAGATGGACCTTTTGTCAGATCCAGCACATTTCTTCTTATGTTCCTACAAAGTCACGGCCCGTCCCCTATAAGTAAGGCACATATCTCATCGTCAACTCTTTATTGGCATAAAAAAACACTTATAGCAGCTTTTATGGCATTCCAGATATGCACATGCACTTTTAGCCTCTAGGCATCTGTCCACAGGTCTGGATCCTATGGAGCAGGTGCAGCAACAGTGGGGCCCCTTCCCTCCTCCAGTTTATATACTGTCAGGGACCGTGCTGCACTGAGGAATGGTGGGAGCCACCCCCTCCCCCTAATCCTGAATCTTTCCAGGAGCAGGAGGACAATATAGATTTGGAACAGCGGTTTGCAGAGGGGCATAGTTCAGAAGGCAGAAGCTGGGAAATACTGGATGGGGAACAGCTAGCAGAAGAAACACTAGAAGAGAGAGAGTTAACAGATTCACAGTCCCTGGACAGCATTCACCCCTGTCTCCAAAGTCACGGGGATCTCAGAAAGTGTCAGAACAGAAAGTGCAGAGGCTACAAGCTCAGATTACAAAACGTAGGAGTGACGTAGATTAATAGGGACAGAGGGGGTAGTGACCCTTAATTGGGAGCACCGCCATTCTAGGAAATGTGTTCTTTGTTCTCTCGCTGTGATTATTAAAGATTCTAACTGGTAAGACGTTCCTTTCGTTTGATCTTATTATCTACTGTCATAGGGGGAGGAAGCTGATTCCCCGAAGCCTGACATATACCCTTCTCTGATGGATTGCACGCCTGCAACCTGAGAATTCTCCTGCATGGAAGCCATCACTGCTCTTCGCTTTTCAAGCCCCTCCTAGTTCTAGGAGACACTGGGGTGGGGGAAGATGATCAGTCTACTGACCTGTCCCTTGTTGGAACAGTCCCTTCTTCCTTCATCACATCCTGCACACCTTCCTCCACCTACAACTGCCCAGACTCTCCCTCCTCCCCTGGCTCCCCAGCTCCTGCCTTGTGGGTGATGTCATATCCCATAAATCACTGGTCCCTTCTCCTAGGTCGCTCCCCTGGTCCCTTACCTCTGCCCCACACTCTTTGGAGTATTTATCCCATGGTATTTATTTAGAACCTAGGTAGCTGCCTTAAGTGGGCCATTAGTCCCTCTAGCTCAATATTGTCTACAGCCCTCCAGTGTTTCAGGCTGGGAGCGCTTACCATCCCTGCCTGGAGTAAGGGTGGAACCTGGGAACTTCTGCATGCCAAGCAGATGATCTGCCGCTGAGCTGTGTCTGCAGCCCCCAGAGAAATAGGACCTTCCCCTCCAAAGGTCCATGAGATTCTTTTGTGATGAAATTCTGCCACATGCTCTCAACATGTCCAGAGAGAATATTTTGCATTTCCAGGGTAGCGGGTGTCAGTAATAAATATAATGGAACCGCCTGGGTTGTTTACAGCTTATCTTAGCAGATCGCATTTCCCCGGAAGAGCGTTGACATTCATGCTCGACCTCCCCGACTCTCTTTGTAAGAAATGAAAGAGGTTTCAGCTCACTGAGAACGCCTGCCTGTGGCCCCCCATTGCCGTCCCAGCACCAGCCTCTGAAGCAATTCAATTAGTCGGGGTCCCTTTCCTGGGGTCAGGGACTGGCTAGACGATGAGGAGTGGTGGGGACTCCTGCCGGAGAACCCCCTGGAGGAGCTTCAGAAGAGGAAGGCTGAGAGCCAGGGGAGTGGTGGTGGGAGAACAGAATGGTTGGATGCTGAAGAAGCAACTGCTTGAGTTAATGAGAGGAACCAGAGGCAGAAGAGCAGTTTTGTTCCTGCACCACTAGGAGGGCTAAGTCCAGGGCTTTTCTTCAGGCAGAACATGGTGGAACTCCGTTCTGGCACCTCACTGGTGGGCGTCATTGCCATTATAAGAGTACAAGGGACGCTGTGGTCTAAACCACTGAGCCTCTTGGGCTTGCCAATCAGAAGGTCAGCAGTTTGAATCCCTGCAACGGAGTGAGCTCCTGTTGCTCTGTCCCAGCTTCTGCCAACCTAGCAGTTCGAAAGCATGCTAGTGCAAGTAGATAAATAGGTACCGCTGCAGCAGGAAGGTAAACGGCATTTCTGTGCAATCTGTTTTCCATCACGGTGTCCTGTTGTGCCAGAAGCGGTTTAGTCCTGCTGGCCACATAACCGGGAAAGCTGTCTGTGGACAAATGCCGGCTCCCTTGGCCTGAAAGCGAGATGAGCACTGCAACCGCATAGTCACCTTTGACTGGACTTAACCATCCAGGAGTCCTTACCTTACCTCTACCTACAAGAGAGATGTTCATGGTGAATTCCAGCCCCTCTTTTTCTTGAAAAATAGCACTGACTAAGTCTCATTGATGCTTTTGAATTATGGTGCTGGAGGAGACTCTTGAGTGTCCCATGGACTGCAAGAAGATCAAACCTATCCATTCTTAAAGAAATCAGCCCTGAGTGCTCACTAGAAGGACAGATCCTGAAGTTGAGGCTCCAGTACTTTGGCCACCTCATGAGAAGAGAAGATTCCCTAGAAAAGACCCTGATGTTGGGAAAGATGGAGGACACAAGGACAAGTGGACGACAGAGGATGAGATGGTTGGACAGTGTTCTCGAAGCTAGTAACATGAGTTTGGCCAAACTGCGAGAGGCAGTGAAGGATAGGCGTGCCTGGCGTGCTCTGGTCCATGAGGTCATGAAGATTCGGACACGACTGAACAACAACAAAGTCTCATGGCCCAAGTGAGACCAACGGTGTGATGGCGAGTTGTGTGTTGGACTAGACCAGGGTGGTTTTAGATCCCTGCCTAGCTTATTGGACGATCAAGCCCAAGGCATTTTGCTGCCTGAGGCAAAACGCAAGGTAGCATCTCACTGCACCCCCACCATTCTACATATGGAAGCTAACTGGATTGGGGGTTGAATCTTACTTCAGCGTTGGCAACAGGGCAGCACTGTGGGCAGAAGGCTGTGTGTGAGCAAGCTCTCTGTCTCACACACAGCTCTGGTGCCTGCCCCTCAGCAATTGCTACCCGAGGCAGCTGACTCCCTCCACCTGGGATGAGCTTAATGCCGGATGCAATCTCTCAGCCTACCGTCACAGGCTAACATCGGGAAACCTCTGTACGTTGCTTTGAACAACTTGGAGAAAGGGAGAGATACCCTACCACCAACCACACAGAAAACGATAACGGATCTTTGAAATGCTACAGGGCGTTTTGCCATTTCACCCCATCCCATATTCTCTGGGAGGGCTGACGAATGAGGAGGAAAGGAAGTAGCTTGAGCTGGGAGGAGCGGATGGGGAAAACACAATACATTCCTCAGTTCCATTGAGGATGCCATGAGCAGGTTGTTTCGCCTGCTTGATGCTCTGCCTTCTGAATTTGAGGCTGGGCTGAGGCGCAGTTAATGTGAAAGGGAAGAAGTGTTAAAACATTGCCCTCTTCTGGACACAACTGGACACCTGATATTTAGGAACGGCAAGCTCACTATAGGCACATAGGAAGCCTCTGTATTAACTGAGTCGGACCATCTAGGTCAGGGCGGCCCAACTCTTCATACCAAGTGGGCTGCAAGAGTACTTTGACGCTGCACACTGTCTCGTCGCACTGCAGAAGGGAGCATGGCCCAAATTTGACACCCGCCCTGCCCTCGCATTGCCTTCCCAGCTAAGCAAGGCACTAGGCTTTGGGAAGGAGGCGGGAGAGCTCTGACAGGGTCCTAGAGTTCTCCCACCTTCTTCCCAAAGCTGGAAATGCACTAACTGGGCCCTGGGAAGGAGGTGGGAGGACTCTAGGACCCTGTCAGAGCCCTCACGCCTCCTCCTCAAAGTCCAGTGACCTATGTATAAAGGGGGGAAAAAATCCTTCCAGCAGCACCTTAGAGACCAACTAAGTTTGTTCTTGGTATGAGCTTTCGTGTGCATGCACACTTCTTCAGATACAAAAGCTCATGCACACGAAAGCTCATACCAATAACAAACTTAGTTGGTCTCTAAGGTGCTACTGGAAGGATTTTTTTTTTACTATGGCAGACCAACACGGCTACCTACCTGTAACTATGTATGAAGGGTAAAGTGTATATTCACAACTCCACCTTCTTTTGCCTGTGACCCTGCTCAGCACTATTGTGTGGCCCCCAAAAGGCTGCCTGGAAGGGAATGTGGCCCCCAGGCTGAAATATGTTATCTAACTGAGCCTTAGAACTACAGGCCTGTGCTTACCTCCATTATATCTACTGCTCCTGTTCCCCTTTTCTCCCTGTTCCTCCACTTCCTTTTAGTGTTGAAATGCATGAATTTAATTTAATTTAATTTAATTTATTTAAGCTCAGAGGAGAAGGGGTGAGGGTTTTGTGATGCACTCAGCTGGAGGGGTTTGCAAAGCAGGGGAACATCTCATTGTTTTGCAGAGCTCTTTAGGGAGGGAGGGAATTCAGATCAGTTTGCATTTAAAGAAGCTCCTCCCCATTTGCATTTCTGAAACAATATGCAGTGATTCTTTGAAATTTGCACTCTTCCATATTTTGATGCATATACTGAGGTAAAGTGTGCATGAAAAGGCATGGTGAAAATTACGTACTAAAAAGACATTTTATTTTTTTAAAATATTTTTTATTAAAGATTTTCAAAGGTAGTACAATGTCTCTCTCAAGCTTTTCCATACAACATTTTTATAAGTCAGTGTTGGTGAGACATTAGAAGAGAAAGGGGGGGAAGGGGGGAGGAAGTGGGTGGGATGGGGAGGTAGGTGGGGTGGGGTGACTGTGTTTCTTTTTTACTTGATATGAGTAGGGTTTGGTGTCAGCATTGTGTATGTACCCACCAACCCCTAAAAAGACATTTTTAAGGGGATATTGCTTTGGAAAAAATGTGCACATTAGGAGAACTTTGCACTACAATGTTAACGAATATTCATGAGGACTCAATTTTTATTTTATTTTTTACAAACTGATGTAGAAAAGTGGGGAACTGAATTTGAGACTGGAACAATGAGAAACTGAAATTGACAGCTCCGGTCATTCGTAGGTGCAAGCGAGAGAGCGTTGAAATCGCCCTCCGGCTGGCTTGGAAAACAGCTGGACCCCACAGCTGTCTTCAAAGCTCCATGGCTCCATGTGAGTTGCAGAAAGGAAGGGGAGAAGCTGCCCCCTTTCATTAAAACTCAGATTGCTTTGCAAAACAGCTCCAGTGCTCGTCCCTTTCCCCAGGTCTAGTACACAGGACACTAGGGGGGGTGGGGGGTGCATTGGGTGGCCACTTACTGCAGTACATGCAGCACGCCCGAGCCATGCGTCTCTCCTGGGAGTGACACATGTCATAGGAATTTTAAGGTCTTAGATATACAATTAATGTTCATAAGTGCACCAAGCAAACATGTACATGAATGTATAGGCCACATCTTTGAGAGGACAGTCCTGAAACCATTTTGACTCCTAAAACTGCTGCAAGGAGGGAGGGGGTGAGGGAACCTTCCCATTGTCTCAGGAATTAAGTAATTACCACCTCAAAGGAATGGCCAGACTACCAGGAAAGGCAATCAGATAAGGCACTACCACATAACCTGGCAGACAGGAAAAACAACAACATTCAAATTTCTGTTGTAGACCACCTTTTCTGTGATGTAGGTATGATGTTTGTGGGGGGTGGTCTTGGGCTACACCCCTTCTGTGATGTATGTAGGATGTATGGAGGGGTGGTCTTGAACTCCAGGGCAGAGAATTTCAAAATGTTTATATAAGGGCAGGCACACCTTTGTTCTCGGTCCTCCTCCTCTCTCCTGCATGTGAGGGGAGTACCCTGTTGCAACAGCTTTAATAAAGATCAGGCTTACTAGCTGCTTTGCTTCTCAGTATTCTCTGGTTGGCCTCTGTTATTTTCTCCTACCGATGGAGAACCTACAGTACAAAGGGCAGATTTTGCTTACAACACACAGAAGCTGGAATAATTGCTGGTGCAACAGGACCAGAGCATCTCATATTAGGAGCTTATATTGCAGCTGGAGACTCCACTCCTTCCTGGCTCTCATTCAGGCCCTAATCCATACAGATGTTTCCCTGTCCTTTCCTCTCCTCTTGAGTAGCCTAATGTGCAGCTAGTCAGTCACTGAAGCTTCTGCTTGACTTCCATCTGCTCTGCTCCTGTAGCCAGGAACCCAGGCAGATGAATTAGGGGCCTCCAGTACTGGCTCAGGGATGTCCAGATCTGATGACCTCCTCAGGGTCCTTAGCGGTGTGGAGATCTGCTGGGGGGTCCTGTTCCTGTAGATCCTCCTCTGAGGACCCTCAAGTCTGAGGTGCAGGCAGGGCTGACCCCGGACAGATATTTTCATAGTTTGCAAAGTTGGAGTCCAAGGAAGTGAGGGAGAGCTTTGCCCTTCCTACAACCCCTTTTCCTCAGATGTCACCTCAAATCATGCACAGAGACACAGTTATTTATTTGTTGTGTTTGTTCATATGCATCTATTCACCCCAAAAGTTCTATTTAAAAAAGGGGGGGAGTTGGCCTCCTCCACGGTCTCCCGAGACAGCTGGATGTCAAAAACAATTCATGTTACAGGTGGGTAGCCGTGTTGGTCTGCCATAGTCAAAACAAAATAAAATAAAAAATTCTTTCCAGTAGCACCTTAGAGACCAACTAAGATACATTGAGTGTATCTGAAGAAGTGTGCATGCACACGAAAGCTCATACCAAGAACAAACTTAGTTGGTCTCTAAGGTGCTACTGGAAAGAATTTTTAAAAAACAATTCATGTATATTCCACCTGCAGCTCAAGGAGCTAAAGATGGCATACAGTGTTCACACCCTCCCATCCTGTTTTGTTATCACAACAAGCCTGTGAGGTAGGTTAGGTTGAGAGGCGGTGACTGGTCCCCATTTTCACCCAGTGAACTTCATAGCCAAGTGGGGATTTGATTCTATGATTCTATGAATGTTCAGGTACAACTTTTCAAGAATCTTGTTTTTTTCCTTTCCAGCAGGGGGCACCCTGTCCTTAGACTTGAGGATAGCAAACTACAGGAGGATCCCATCAAGAGGTTAGCGTTAGACAGAGAGATCTCCCTTTTCCTTCCTCCTCTTCACTGATTTCAGGCAAAACACTGTGTTGTGTGATGATAAACCATCACGATTGAATCTGGGCAACCAAACTGAAGGCCAATTAACACGTGTTACCTCCCTTCTCATAACAGACATACACGGCTTGTTTTGTTTTAAACAATATATTGCTGCTTTAACCTGCCTTCCTTCCATCTTGTCTCTCATGCAGCCATTGAGCAGATCCAGACCTATTTACGGTAGCTTCAGTAAAGGTGATGGCCTCATGTGACTCTGGGGCATGCATGGTCTGGCGCTCACACGAGTGATTTATTCAAGTGAAAAGTGTAGCATCGAAGGAGATCATGCATAGGGACGTTGCATTAAAAGGGTTAGGAACCACTAAGTGAAAACCACTCTACCGCTGCAAATCCTGTAGTCCATGAGAGACTGTCCAAGAAGCCACAGGATAGGAACACAGGAAGCTGCCTTGAGTCATTAGCTCAGGATGCGTGAAACTGAATGGCAGCATAGAATCATAGAATCATAGAGTTGGAAGAGACCACAAGGGCCATCCAGTCCAACCCCCTGCCAAGCAGGAAACACCATCAAAGCATTCCTGACAGATGGCTGTCAAGCCTCCGCTTAAATACCCCCAAAGGACGAGACTCCACCACACTCCTTGGTAGCAAATTCCACTGCCGAACAGCTCTTACTGTCAGGAAGTTCTTCCTAATGTTTAGGTGGAATCTTCTTTCTTGTAGTTTGAATCCATTGCTCCGTGTCTGCTTCTCTGGAGCAGCAGAAAACAACCTTTCTCCCTCCTCTATATGACATCCTTTTATATATTTGAACATGGCTATCATATCACCCCTTAACCTTCTCTTCTCCAGGCTAAACATACCCAGCTCCCTAAGCCGTTCCTCATAAGGCATCGTTTCCAGGCCTTTGACCATTTTGGTTGCCCTCTTCTGGACATGTTCCAGCTTGTCAGTATCCTTCTTGAACTGTGGTGCCCAGAACTGGACACAGTACTCCAGGTGAGGTCTGACCAGAGCGGAATACAGTGGTACCATTACTTCCCTTGATCTAGATGCTATACTCCTATTGATGCAGCCCAGAATTGCATTGGCTTTTTTAGCTGCTGCATCACACTGTTGACTCATGTCAAGTTTATGGTCTACCAATTCTTTTGTTCTGTTTTGTAAATTTTGGCCAGTTTTAATGGTGTAATGTAGCACCTATACATCATTTTCATATACCGGTAATTCTCTTTCAGCAATATACAATCCATAAACTTCAAGTTCACTTTCCGAAGCCTTATCCAATCGTCAAATTTTATGTTGTGACCTAGGTCCTGTGCCCACTTGATCATTACTGCTTTAACTTCCTCTAGTTTCCCATTCCAACAGAATATTGTATGCCTTCTTTAACAATTTAAGGAGCCACGGTTTTAAGCTGACTGTGTTGCTGCTAACTTGGTTGCTCTGGCCTGATCATTCTTTATGCATCGGTGACCTTCCGTTGCACGGCTTCCCCTGTTCTGCTATTCAAAGAAAGAACGAAAGGATAAAAGGCATCGCGGCGTTCTTCAGTGTATTACTTTTAATTTAATTACGGCAGGTATGTCGGCAGGGACAATGGCTTTGATGGAGAACTCTGATCTTTGATTTAATTGTCCCGGGTGGGAAAACTCAAACAGCTTGATCGTGGACGCTGGCTTTTCATTTGCATATTTGCTCACTGTTATTCTCTCCAGATCGCAGGTGAAAAGAAGACTTTAAAAAGGTGTTGAAATTCCGAGCAATTTACTGCTGATGATAGGGTCTAGATGCGCCATGGGTAAATAATGCTGCGCTTGTGAGAAATAACAGCTGATCTTTATTTATTTATTTGAAAAAGAACTGGTTTTTTCCAATGTCAGGGAACTTTGAAAAGAGTCTTTGAAGGGAGCCATCAAAAACAGGGGCCTAGCGTGGGGTGTGCGTGCTTAAGGTGGCTGTAGCACAATTTTGAGAGGGTGCGAACCGGGTGCCCCTACACAGGCGCTGGCTTCCGGAGGAAACCCATGTCACCCTGGAGCAGGGGCGTAGGGAGCCACTCTGCCGCCGGGGGCGGCAAACTTCAAGGCACCCCTCCCCGGGGGGCGGTGTGCCGCTCCCCAGCGCGCGTGCCCTGATGTCACGATGCGTGCACAGCCTCCTGGGTGGACTGCGGATGTGTGGACATGCGCAGTCCACCCAAGATTGCGGGCGCGATCGGCCGGCACCCCATTCGACCGGCGCCGCGCCGCGTTTTAAGGCTGCATCGGGCGAACGGCAGCGCTGCTGTTTGCCCGCTGCAGCCTTAAAACGTGGCATGGCGTGGCGCTGGTCGGAAGGGGTGACAGCCGATTGCACCCGCCATCTTGGGTGGACATGCACAGCCCACCCAAGATGGCGGGCGCGATCGGCCGGCACCCCTTCCGTGCGGTGCAGCAACCTTTAAGGCTGCAGCACATGAACAGCAGCACAGACGCTGTGCTGCTGTTCGCGTGTTGCAGCCTTTTAAAAGTTGCCGCGCCGACGGTGTCGATCACGGGAGTGGGGCCTGCCCCCAGAGTGTCACCCTCCCCAGGGTGGTACCCGGGCAGACCGCCCCCCGCCCCTTGCTCCGCCCCTGCCCTGGAGCAACCTGTTCCCAGCTCCCCATCCTTACCTGCCTGCCGCCAGGGGTCTCTGGGCCCCAGGAACTGGCCTGGCCTTGCTGCCGTGTCCTTGGCCCCCTGGCTGAATAGCCGCCCAGCCAGCATTTGCTCACTCCTTGCTCGACGTGCTCCCCAGACGGTGATCAGGTGTGGATGAAGGGAGGTGAGCAAGGGGTGACCTCCAGCATGGCTTGGCCTGGTGCTCCTCTCCACAGGCGCTGGGGGGGATTCACCTGCCAAGGGCCACGTCAACCGTCTGGGCTTCCCCCTGTGCTGACAAGCAAGCAGTACAGTGCAGCCCTGCTTGGCCACAATGGAGGAGGTTTGCTCCGGCGGTACCAGTGACAAGGGCTGGGCTGGTGTGGCAGGCTCCGCTCAGCCTCCACGCCCTTCCTCCCAGTGCATGTGCCCGTCTGCTCCAAGAGCTAGCAACCCATGCTACACCACTGATCATTAAAAAATCCAGCATGAGAATCCCTTTCCCATACGGGTCTCATATCCCTGCATATATAAAAAATAGCATTTACTGTAGAAAGCTAGACTAATGTCCTTTACAATGTGCATGTTTTCTATGTGCGGGGATATTTTGGGGAATAATTTAATCGTGCAATCCATTCCTACTCCTCCACAATCCTCCTAGTGGCGCTAGCACATAAAACTGCTAGCACATTTGCAAAGCTAAGCAGGGTTCAGTATCGTTTCAAATTGGATGAGGGGCCACAAGTTGGGATTCCTGCATTGCAGGGGGTTGGACTAGATGACCCTTGGGGTTCACTTCCAACCCTACAATTCTACGATTCTAAGTGATGTGACCCAGGAATGGTTTTAGCACTGGTGTAGTGGAGGGAGAATGTAGAGGAGCACAGAGCAGGGCGCACAGAGCAGGAACGATTATGCCATTTGCTGGAGCACCTGAGAAATTGATGGGTGCTCCTTGCTCTGGCAAGTGAATGAGGTGATAATGAGGCTTTTGAGTTCATTTGTAATCTGCCCTGGGAGTCGCTTGAAAAAAGTACAGTTGAGTAGTGCAATAAGTAATAAACACAGAGGAAAAAATTAGCAGAGTTTAGATACTTCTCTATTTTTTGAAAATCATTTTTATTTGATTTTACAATGCAAAATCATAAAGAAAAAAAATCAAATACATATTCATATCGAGAGATTCCTCTGAATCTCATACTTCCCCCCGTCCCCTCCCTGGATTCCCATTTAAAATGTTTAAGACTGCATCTTCTTCAAATGCTAACTATTGTATCAATCCATATTTTCCATAGTAATTGTTACACTACAAGCGAAGTCAAAACCCTGCCACTGTTTCCATCTGCTTACAGTGGTCTCTTAAGCAACTTACAAATTCCTCCCATTCTTTTGTCAAGCTTTTGTCTTCTTGATTCCTGAGCTTCCCAGTCAGCTTTGCCATTTCGGCATAGTCCATCAGCTCGGTTTGCCATTCTTCTCTGGTTGGAAGAACTTTGTCTTCTTTCCATCTCTGGGCATCCCAGGGACACAGAGTTTAGACACTTCTTAGCCTTCCTTTGACCGGGCTCCTACTTCATACTAGCAGTTTAAGTGCGAAAGCTTCTTTGATTTGATTTAATATGCACATTCTCTCCTCTCAACGACAAATATTGATCTCGAAGCGGCTTAATGATGGCACTACTGAGAGATTAGGGACGCGGGTGGCGCTGTGGGTTAAACCACCAAGCCTAGGGCTTGCTAATCAGAAGGTCGGCGGTTCGAATCCCTGCGACAGGGTGAGCTCCTGTTGCTCGGTCCCTGCTCCTGCCAACCTAGCAGTTCGAAAGCACGTCAAAGTGCAAATAGATAAAATAGGTACTGCTCCAGCGGGAAGGTAAACGGCATTTCCATGCGCTGCTCTGGTTCGCCAGAAGTGGCTTAATTATGCTGGCCACATGGCCTGGAAGCTTTACGCCGGCTCCCTCGGCCAATAAAGCAAGATGAGCGCCGCAACCCCAGAATCGTCCGCGACTGGACCTAATGGTCAGGGGTCCCTTTACCTTTACTGAGAGATTTCGGGGACCAAACCTTGGAGCTCACGCAGGCAACGTATTTGCTCCCCCCCCCGATCGACTTAGGGAGTTTCTCTGCGACAAAGTTTGAGATCCCCAGCTGTAAAGCAATCCTGAGACCCATGAATAATGGAGAGGGAACTGCAAACCAGCCAGATAAAGTAGCTGGATGGCTCTCTCTCTCTCTCTTTTTTCACCTGTCTGTCTGTCTGTCTTGGGGTCAGCTGACCGAAGGAGCGCCGGATAATCTCCCCCCCACGTCAAAGTAGCCAAGTTTTCTGAAGCTCAAAGTGGGGCTGCGAGGAGAGCGGCATAGACTTGCCCCTCTGGATAAATCTCTCTCTGGGCTCAGGCCACGGGAGAATTTCATTACGCGCTCCCTCCCTGACCTACATTCGAAAGGATTCTGGCTTTCATTGGCCAGGTGTGACATGGTAGACTCATGGCAGGATTTGATCTCGGGAGAGGAAAGCTCTTCTTTAAAAAAAGATGCCGAAGACGGCGGAGGTGGAGGAAGCAACTCTGAGCAGGCCAATGAATAAGTAATGGAACCGAAAAGGAGAGAAGGAAATGAAAGATGTGAACAGAAGGGGCCTTTTGGCCAAACAGGTGGAAGACAGGAGGGATACAGTTAAAGGCAGTCAAAGAAGCGACCGTCTGATGGGATTGTTGATTGCAAGCAGGGAAGGAAGTCCACAGCGCAGGCATCGAGGGAGGTGCAGGTGCGAGGAAGCTTAGAGGAAACTAGCAACTTTCAAGAGGTAGAAGAGGAAAGAGGGACACAGAGGAAAGGATCGAGGGAAGAAGGATCGAGGGAAGTCCAAAGAGCCTGAGAGGAAAGGCCGTTGCAGAGGGATGAGGAAAGAGAAGGGAAAGTGTAGGTGATAACTGGGGGGGGGAGAGAGGATGAGTAGATCATCAGATGAGGAAGATGAGGGGGTGGAGGAAGATGAGGAAGATGAGGAGGAACAGGAGAGAGGAAGGGGCTTGACAGAGGACGAGGACGACGAGAGGAGCGAGAAGAAGAAGAAGAAAAAGAAGAAGAAAGAGTGGAGTGACAGTGAGGATGATGACGAGGACTATGGTGGGAAGAAGAAGAAGAAGAAGAAGAAAAAGAAGAAAGGGAAGAAGTCCAAGGACAAAGACAGGAAGAAGAAGAAGAAAAAGGATGATGAGAATTTTGCTGAGATGTATGAGCAAGAACTTCGGGATTATCACTCAGATTCTTGCCATGAAACTGAAGACGAGTACAATAAGAAAAAAGGTGAGAGATGATGGTGATGATGATGATGATGATGATAATAATAATATATTTATTATTTATACCCTGCCTATTATTTATTTCCCCAGCCACTCTGGCCAGCTCCCAACAGAATATTAAAAGCATGCCAAAACATCAAATATTAAGAACTTCCCTCAACAGGGCTGCCTTCAGATGTCTTCTAAAAGTCAGATAGTTGTTATTTCCTTGACATCTGATGGGAGGGTGTTCCACAGGGCAGGTGCCACTACCGAGAAGGCCCTCTGCCTGGTTCCCTGTAACCTCACTTTTCGCAGTGAGAGAACCACCAGAAGGCCCTCAGAGCTGGACCTCAGTGAATGATGGTGGTGGAGATGCTCCTTCAGGTATACTTGACCGAGGCCGTTTAGGGCTTTAAAGGTCAGCACCAACACTTTGAATTGTGCTCGGAAATGTACTGGGGGCCAATGTAGGTCTTTCAGGACCAGTGTTATATGGTCTCTGCGTCAGGGATCCCTTTGCACTCATGCTCAATGCAGTTTTAGTGATGTTTGATTTACAAGACAAGGTGCCAGATCAGTGTGAAGTGATGTACTGAGTGATGGATGGAGACCTCAGTGTATATCCTGCTTAGCTATGGAGCTTACTGAGCGAATCTCGAGCACCCAGGGCTGTTGTGACTCTCTTACAGGGGTGTTGGGAGGATGGAAAGGAGTGTGGGGCTGGATTGGACCTTGCATGCTGCCCCAAGTTCCTTGGGGGAAATGGGGGACAAAACCAGAGCAGCTTAATAAAATGGTGCTTTACACAGTAACAAAAAAAGAATCCCTGCCCCATGAAGCCTACAGTCAACATTTTTACAGCTGGAGTGACAGCAAAGGAAAAACTGGGAAGGAGGGCGCAAGAGTAACGAGAGACGAATGTGAGGATCATTGAAGATGCGGACTGCATTTAATTATTTACTTACTTACTTATTTAAAATATTTATAGCCACTTTTCTAGTTTAAAAAACCACCGAAGGCACCATTTAGAAACCAACAAAACCAATGATGAAAGAATAAAAAGCAGCAAAACGCTAAATGATTCAGATAACCTAACACGCCCCCCTCCCGGAAAAATAGAAGGAGAAGCAAATAATAAAGCTAAACGATAGCATTAAAGTTCAAAAATTCAGTTTGTACGACAGCCCTTTTGGGTAGGCAACTTGTTATCATCCACATGAGATAATAACATGTGAAAAGAACTAAAGGCTGAGTCCAGGCAGCAGCCTCTCTCATAGGCCCAGCTGCATGCTTAGGACTGGGGTCATTATGGGGAAAATGAAATTGTGTGGCTGGTGACCAGCTCCCTCCCAGTGTGGCTCATAGATGTGATCCATACAAAATGTGGGGTCCTGTCCTATAGTTCCTCTGTTCTGTTGGCAGTGGACATCTGGCTGATGGGTCAGGATTCACTACCAGGCCATGGCCTGATCCAAGGTGGGTCGCAACAGCAGAGCACCACCGTAAAAATGCATGATAAAATAATTAAGGAATGAGTCCCTAAATGCATGAAAGCAAGTCCTGGGTCTGAAAAGTTTGAGGACAAGCACGCTGACCCCAGTTCTACCAAATATGCAACTGTGCAAGTTTTGCATCGCAAAGGGTCCCCTCTACTCTGTTGTGAAAGCAAGCTTGAAATCGTAAATGTGTTGTAAGCTTTGAGCTATTTGCGTTGCTTCCATTTGAGGCCACCTTTATCTTCCTTCAGAATCACAGAATTGGAAGGGATTGGGCAAATCATCTAGTCCAACCCCCTGTGATGCAGGACCATTGCAGCTGCCCCATCCAGTGATACCGTGTCCAGTTCTGGGCACCACAATTTAAGAAGGATATTGACAAGCTGGAGCATGTGCAGAGGAGGGCAACCAAGATGATCGAAGGGTCTGGAAACTAAGCCTTATGAGGAGCACTTGAAGGAGCTGTGTATGTTTAGCCTAGAAAAAAGGAGATATGATAGCCATCTTCAAATATCTCAAGGGCTGTCGCATAGCAGAGGGAAGAAGCTTGTTTTCTCCTGCTCCGGAGGGTAGGACTCGAACCATTGGCTTCAAGTTGCAAGAAAGGAGATTTCAACTAAACACCAGGAAGAAGCAGGAGCTGTTCTACAGTGGAATGGTATCCTTTGGGAGGTTGTAGACTCTCCTTCTTTAGATGTTTTTAAAGTAGAGGCTGGATGGCCATCTGTCATGGATGCCTTAGCTGAAATTCATGCATTGTAGGGGCTGGACTAGATGATCCTTGGGGGTCCCTTCCAGCTCTATAATTCTATGATTCTCTGTGATTCTTAGCTCTGAGAAGTGGAAGAATCTATCTTGCCTGCAGGACGCAGTTCTTTTCAGCCCCAGCCTTGCTGTCAAGATGCATCAGGCCCTTGATATCTCGCACAAGTAGCTCTAGGAAGTCAAAGGCTTCTGGCAACCTGAAATATCCAAACAGCCTCGGTGAGGAGCATTGCTCTTTCATGGGCACATCACAGGGAATGAATACTAGTAAGATGATATGTATTTAAAAACAGGCTGCGTTCAATAATGAGGGAAATGAAGAGGACCACTTTACTAATTAATTTACACCTTGTCTTTCAGATCTGTTGGGGGGTAGGTCTGAAAAGGCAAGTGTGACTTGATAGTGTTACTTTCTGTTCTGCTTCTGAAAACCTGGGTGGGTGGATGATCAGATTTTATATTTAACAGATCAGTAGATCGCTGGGTATTTGACTGCTGAAGATCTGCTATGTACATTGTAAAAATAAACCTAAGGGTTGAAAACAGTGGGACGTGAGTGGCACTGTGGGTTAAACCACAGAGCCTAGAGCTTGCCGATCAGAAGGTCGGCAGTTCGAATCCCGGCGACGGGGTGAACTCCCATTGCTCGGTCCCTGCTCCTGCCAACCTAGCAGTTCGAAAGCATGTCAAAGTGCAAGTAGGTAAATAGGTACCGCTGCGGCGGGAAGGTAAACAGTGTTTCCGTGTGCTGCTCTGGTTTGCCAGAAGCAGCTTAGTCATGCTGGTCACATGACCCGGAAGCTGTATGCCTGCTCCCTCGGCCAATAAAGCAAGATGAGCGCCGCAACCCCAGAGTCGTCCGTGACTGGACCTAATGGTCAGGGGTCCCTTTACCTTTAAGGGTTGCAAAATATTTTGACATCAATGAAAAACAGGAATGGGGAATTTATTGGATAGCTCCAACCAGTAAATTCTTCCTGATGTTTAGTCAGAATCTCCTTTCTTGTAACGTGAATCCATTGGTTCGGGTCCTACCCTCCAGATTAGGAGAAAACAAGCTGGTGACAGCCCTTGAGATATTTGAAGACGGCTATCATATCTCCACTCAGTGTTCTCTTTTCCAGGCCAAACATACCCAGTTCCCTCAACTGTTCCTCATAAGGCTTGGTTTCCAGAACCCTTGGTCACATTCCCACAACTCTCAACATTCTCACTTCACCTAACTTCTCCAGAAAAGTAATGTATACAAGAATGCATGCACCGAGGTAATGTGCCCATAAAATTGCATGCATTAATGGGGGGGAAAAGATATATACAAAAATGAATTTTTCTAGGGAAATGTGTTTTGTATAAATAAGAATTGTTTAGAAAAATGTGTATCAGGGGTCAGAAAAACTTATTCAACAGGGGGCCGGTCCACTATCCCTCAGACCTTGCAGGGGGCCGGACTATATTTTGAAAAAATAATAATGAACGAATTCCTATGCCCCACAAATAACCCAGAGATGCATTTTAAATAAAAGCACACATTCTACTCATGTAAAAACACCAGGCAGGCCCCACAAATAACCCAGAGATGCATTTTAAATAAAAGGGCACATTCTACTCATGTAAAAACACGCTGATTCCCGGACCGTCTGCGGGCCACATTTAGATGGCGATTGGGCCGCATCTGGCCCCCGGGCCTTAGGTTGCCTACCCGTGGACTAAATGGTCCTTGTGGTCTTTTCCATCTCTACAATTCTGTGATTCTGTAACATACAACCAGCCATGTGTATCTTAAGCTAAAAGACAGACAATGATCTGGCATGACCAGTTACTCCCAGGATCTGATTATATCAGGGATGGTCAACTTACAAGAGACTGTGATCTATTCACAGAGTTAAAAACTGGCAGTGATCTACCCCCTTTTGGGAGGTTCAGGTCACAGCTGTTGAGCTTTTTTTTAACGGAATCCAAAGTTGTTGAGCTTCTTTGGGGGGGATCCAGTGATCTACCAGTGATCTGCAACAGATATCCAGTGATCTACCGGTAGATCACGATCTACTTGCTGGACATGCCTGAGGTATAGCAGAAGTTCACATTAAGATGCTGGGGAAAAACAGAAACCAACACTGACAGATTCACCCCTCTGTAACTGAACCCGTTCTCATTCTTCTATAGCTGTACCTCTACAAGTTTGCAAAGAGGATGGAGAAATACATCACTTTCTATCAAATCAGCACGATATAAAGGGCGCATTGCTCGCTAATCACAGTGGATACCTGTGAGTTAGATTTTGGCATTTCTCTGGTAAATGTGCTTCCCTGCCCAGCACCAATTGAAATTAGATCACAAAATCTGCCAGTTTCTGAACTAATATCTGCCAGTGCTGTGAAGAAACCAATATGTGTTTTCCTGGCTTCTGAAAGGTAGACCGATGTTTTGCTCCCAGCTAAGACTCCAAATGACTCAAGGCACTCATCATGCAACGAGTCAGAAATAATAACATTTGACTTTGCAGTGGCTCATCAAGAATAACAAAGCCCTGCATGTGCCTCCTCTAGGATGCAGTGTAAAAGGTAAAGGGACCCCGGACCATTAGGTCCAGTCGTGTCCGACTCTGGGGTTGCG
Source organism: Lacerta agilis (assembly GCF_009819535.1). Classification (NCBI taxonomy): domain Eukaryota; kingdom Metazoa; phylum Chordata; class Lepidosauria; order Squamata; family Lacertidae; genus Lacerta; species Lacerta agilis. Next base: position 8,751,997 of record NC_046322.1, on the reverse strand, counting down.
GCGCTCATCTCACGTTACTGGCCAAAGGAGCCGGCGTACAGCTTCTGGGTCATGTGGCCAGCATGACTAAGCCGCTTCTAGAGCAGCGCACGGAAACGCCGTTTACCTTCCCACCGGAGCGGTACCTATTTATCTACTTGCACTTTGGCGTGCTTTCGAACTGCTAGGTGGGCAGGAGCAGGGACTGAGGAACGGGAGCTCACTCCGTCGCGGGGATTCGAACCGCCGACCAGCAAGCCCTAGGCCCTGTGGTTTAACCCACAGTGCCACCCGCGTCCCTTGCAGTGCTTGGATTTGCAAAATAGAGGATAGAGCAACCTTTGCCAACCTGATGTCTTACCAAGGTTTTCAACTGCAATTCTCATCAGCCTCAGCTGGTATAGGTGTTTTGCTTGGGGCTGACGGGAGTTATAGTTTGGAATTTCTGGAGGGTGCCAGGATATGCTATATGAGGGTTGCCAGCCACTCATAATCTACATGGATTTGTCAGCTATTTCAGTCGCCCTGTCTAAAATAAGTAGAAAACTTACTCTTAGGGCTGCAGCATTTAATTTCTTTTTGAGTAAACTCCAGAGTTGACCCAATTAATTGGTAGCAGATAAAAATAAAAGGTATTATTTTTAACAACAACAACAACAACAACAACAACAAATAATAATAATAATAATAATAATAATAATAATAAATAATAATAATAATAATTATTTATTTATACCCCGTCCATCTGGCTGAGTTTCCTCAGTCCCTCTGGGCAGCTTCCAGCAAAAAATTAAAAACACAACAGGGCTGCCCTTCAGATGTCTTCTAAAAGTCAGATAGTTGTTTATTTCCTTGACATCTGATGGGAGGGCGTTCCACAGGGCGGGCGCCACCACCAAGAAGGCCTTCTGCTTGGTTCCCTGTAGCTTCACTTCTTGCAGGGAGGGAACCGCCAGAAGGCCCTCGGAGCTGGATCTCAGTGTCTGGGCTGAACGATGGGGGTGGAGATGCTCCTTCAGGTATAATGGGTTGAGGCCGTGTTACAGGTGTTACAAATATTGGCCAATGGAAAGATGGATCTCAGAAGAGGTGTTCCCCTTGACTCTCACCCAGAAGGTTATGGTTTGCACATCCACAAACGATTGGTTTACATTGGCTTCCAATCTTCCGGCCAACCCTGAAACATGGCTTGTCAATGCACACGTCACAACAAACCGGAATTAAGCTTCTTTAACCGTATCATGATGTAATGTTTGCAGCGAGCAAAAGGGTGTCACTTGTCAGAACTTAAGGCCATAGTAGGCCTTGATTTGGGGACTTTGAGGCTCTGACCCAAGGAATCAGACCACGCACTGCTCAAGAGTCAGGGCCAGCCAGAAAACACGAGCGAGAGAAATGGCTGCTTTGAGAGAATGATCTTTTTTTTAGGGATACCAATAAAGCTGTGCATGTTCAAATAGTTGCATCCCAGAATGCCTTGCAAGACTGCAGAGGATTCTGGGAAGCAGCACTTGGATTGCATTTGGCTCTTGGCTTCATTCTTATGGCAGGGGAGGGTTTTATAATAGGGAAAGGGTAGACACTGCATGGAAGGGGCAGGAATTGGATTCTGTTTTCAGTTTAGTGAAAAATTAGCCCATTAATACTCCTCAAACCGAAAGGTGAACCAAGCAAAAGTATCCTTTGAAAGTTGCACTTCTCTAAATTTTGTGGTGCAGTTCTCCAAGCAAATAATGTGTTCAAAAATGCATATATTGGGGGAATGTGTGCTTAAAAATTCATTGTGAGTGAAAATAACATACCAAAATTCATTTTGATTGCTTGCAGAAATGTGTATTTTAGTTAATACTGCTTGCAAAATGGTATATATTAGGAGAAACGTACACTAAAATGCTGATTATTATTATTATTATTATTATTATTATTATTATTATTATTATTATTTCTTAACTTTGCATACCACCCTTCACCTGAAGATCACAGGGTGGTTTGCTGTTTGAAACCACAAAAATACATACCATGATGAATTTTCACGATGACTTGTTTTTTAAAAACCGTAAGCTACTGCAGGAATATGGAGAATTGGAGGTTGGGAAAATGAGAAATTGAGGCACAATGAAATCTTCCTCTTTTTACATTTTCAAAAGTGAGGCATATTGACATGGAAAAGATCTTTGCTCTGGATCCTGCACTTACTCTAAAACGAAACTTGTTTCAAATCTCAACAGTGGGGTCCCTTTTGACCTGTTGCTCCGTTCCACCCCGGAGAGGAGGACACATTCTTCCTGCTGTTCTCATGTGTTTCCTCCCATTTGTCTCCACAGTCTACGAAGTTGTGACGGTGACAGGAGATGTCCGAGGAGCAGGGACCGATGCCAATGTCTTTGTTACTCTCTTTGGAGAATTTGGCATCACTCCAAAAGCCCACCTGACCAGCAAGTGAGTCTCGCTGAGTATCTGTGAGCTCAGCAGCTTTCTCTGCAGTAAGCTAATATGAGAGATTTCGGTTTGCAATGTATCTTGATTCACTGATGGATGCGGCACATTCTGAATGCATGCGAAGCCTGTGAGAAAATTCGACCCACACCTGCATGTATAACTCGAACACTCACAGACCCATACATGTGTCAATCCTTTTGTTACTGCTCTGTTTTGAAATGCCCATTCAGAAGCCTTTTTCACTTACCCCCTCATCCCAAAATGTAAAAGCTCACCTGACAATTCTGTAGCTTTGCAGAAAGTGTACTATAGTTAACTGAGCCACTTAAAAGCGCATTGAAGTGCAGCGGGTGGTTATTGCCAATAGGCGAGACTGTGGTTTTGCATAACTGTTTTGAGGCGGGGAAGATATTGGAATGGGAACAGATGGGCTCGGTGCAATGAGGCGAGTTTGACATGTGTGGACCTTGTTGCATAGTGGCAGGCGAGCTGTGTCAATGGTAAAATGCTTATATGTCCTGCTTGTCATGAAATTTAAGTACATATTCAATAGACCCACATCCAAGCAGGTTTAGGGGGCTGTATGAATCAAAAACTAGGGTGGCTGGGCCCCTATGGTTCTGAATCAGAAGATGTCCCGATCATAGCATTAATGAAAACGAGGGATGGGTAATTTATAGAATAATAGAATTGTAGAATTGTAGAATTGGAAGGGGTCCTTAGGGTCATCTAGTTCAACCCCCTGCAATGCAGGAACCTCAACTAAAGTATCCATGACAGATGGCCATCCAACCTCTGCTTATAACCCTCCAAGGAAGGAAGAGTCCACCACCTTCTGAGGGAGTCTGTCCCACTGTCGGAAAGCTCTTACCATCAGAAAGTTCTTCCTGATGTTGAGTCGGAATCTGCTTTCTGGTAGGGTTGCCGTATTCTGATAAGTAAAAACCAGGACACCCTGAACATTGTTAAGCTTTTAAGGAAACCCCAGAAATTGTCCAGGACAAAATGCTGCCTTCCAGAGATTCCCCCTGGACGTCACTTTGGTCTTTGAAATCCCTGTAATGTCCGGGAAATTTCAGACATATGGCAGCCCTATTTCTTGTAACTTGAATCCATTGGTTGGGAGAAGGAGAAACAAGCTTGCTCCATTTTCCCTGTGACAGCCCTTAGGATGTAGCCTGCAACAAGGAAGATGGCTGGTACAACGTTCAGATTTTCTACAAAATGGTTTGTTTTCTTTATGGTCCCACAGTCTTAATGGAGAACGGTCAACAGTGCAATCCTATTTGTGTGTACTCAGAAGGAAGACTTAGTCCCAAGTACCGTAAGTGGGCAAGGGATTGGCTTAAAGGACAATCCTAACCTCACTTACTCGGAGTAAACCCCCTTGAATCCACTAGGACTTACTTATGAGTAGCCATGGCAAGGATTGCACTGTTAGGCTCCCATACTTGTGTTGCACCAGGTTCTCTACAATGCTTGATTGCTCTCTTTTGGATGTCATTGTATCACCGAAAATGTTAATTTCATACCATAACGCCACATTTTCTCCATGTCTACAGCGCTGACAAGAGGTACCTGAAACTCTCTTAAGTTTCCCCCTCAAAAGATCTTCCTTCTCCAGTGAAGCAACTCAAACATGAGAACCTTATAAAGACAAATAATATGGGAATGGTAAAGGAAATGCATGAAATTTCAGGCCTCTTTGCCATATTTGAGAGAATTAACTTGGAGATGGTACACCAAGTAGACTGTAGATGTTTTAGACCGCCATTTCCATCAGCCCCAGCTGGTGGTGGGAGAGAAATTTAGTTTTGTGTGCATTTCAATGAGAAACCACCCAATTCACACTCTTCAAACGAATGTGTGAGGCGAAACACGGCTATCCTTAAATTTCGCATTTTTGTGAATGTTGCGTAACGGTTCTTCAACCAAACGCTGTGTACAAAAGTGCATATATTGGGGGAAACAACACACAGAATTAATTAATTCAGGGGGACTTGTCTGCAAAAATGTGTATATTATTCAAAACGGCATACAAGAATGGGTTTATTATGAGAAATTCGCTGATGAATTTTCATGAGGGGTTTTTTTCTTAAAAATAACAAATTGCTGCAGAGATGCGGAGAACTGAAGATGGGAAAAATGAGAAATTGAGACCATATTTGCACCAGACGTTTAAAGCAATATGTTAACATTTTAAACAATCATGGATTCCCACAGAGATTTGCAGTTTGTTAAGGGTGATGAGAATTGTTAGGAGACCCTTATTCCCCCCCCCCCACAGAGCTACAGTTCCCAGAGTTCTCTGGAAAGAGGGACTCACTGCTAAACTGCTCTGTAAACTATAACTCTGTGAGAGGAATAGGGGTCCCCTAAGAACTCTCATCAGACTTAACAAACTACAATTCCCATGATTCTTTGTGGGGGAGCCATGATTCTTAAAGTGGCATAATACTGCTTTAAATGAGATAAAATGACAGGTTCATCCACACACATTCCAGCTGCACAACAGCGGCCATAACAACATGCCTCTTATTTTCATTTATTTATTATGCATCATTTACATACTGCTTGATTGTAATAACTGTGTTTCACTGAAAATTCTAGTGTGTTTGTTTGTTTTTGTAAAACAAACAAACAAACAAACACACTAGAATTTTCAGTGAAAGACAGTTAAAAACATTCCAAAGATGATTAAAATAAACAGTAAGAGGAAAAAAAGAGATTAAACATATGCCAGCATTCTACATAGGCTTGTCAAAGCAGGAAAAAAAGAAAAAGGTTTTAAGCAATCACTGAAAATAGTTTTTGTTTTATTTTGCCATGTTGAAAAAGTACTTTCTCATACATCTCCCCAATCTCTTCCCAGTCAGTTTCATTGATGACCCCAGAATGAGCCGTTAAGCATTCATTGCTGGGAATCTTGTCCAGCATTTTAAATTAACTCTCTCCTGACTTAACCCTGCAACTGCACTCCACCTTACCTTGCCAAATGTCACAAAAATAGCTTGCAATTCTTTTGACCTTTTAAAATTCTTATTAAATGAACATCCTGCTTGATGTACAGTGGTACCTCTAGTTACGAACTTAGTTCGTTCCGGCGGTCCGTTCTTAACCTGAAACTGTTCTTAACTAGAGGCGTGCTTTCGCTAATGGGGCCTCTTGCTGCCGCTGCGCCGCCGTCACACGATTTCTGTTCTCATCCTGGGGCAAAGTTCTCAGCTTGAGGTAACTCTTCCAGATTAGCGGAGTTTGTAACCTGAAGCGTTTGTGACCTGAGACGTTTGTAACTCGAGGTACCACTCAGTGCTGTCAAGTATCCCGTTTTCCCAAGGATTCTCCCTTATTTCAAGCAGTTTCCCGCTGCTCTCCCTTATTTTTTATTTCCCTTAAATTTCCCGTTTTTAATGGAAGCAGCTCCTCCCCTGCTGGCCAGGGACTGGGTGGGAAGACCTCGCCTACTTGGAGAGAAAAGCCTCAGCCCTCAAAGCAAGTGGGAGCCGTTTCCCGTGCTTACAGGGGGGTGTATTCCTCCCCCTGCATCAGCCCCTATCCGTTGCCGCCGAGCCCCTCAGCCAGCCAATAGGGTTAGCTGGTGGGCGGAGCCTGGCTGCCTTTGAGCAGCTGCTGCTTCCTGTCCTGTTTTGATGGGATCAGACAAGAAGACGATGGGGCTCCATCGCGCGGAGCACATGGCTGCCCTCCTCTTTGTTGGCTGCCCTCCTATTTGCTCCGCTCCGAGCCCGAGCCCACTTGGAGTTTACATTGCTGCTCCGCCCACTTTTGCTTCTGGCTCCGCCCACCACTGACATGTGACTGTCCCCAGGATAGGTGAGACTGCTGATCCCTTATTTTCAAATCCGAAACTTGACAGCTATGGTACCACTGTATTTATGCACCGTTTGATTGTAAAAAAACACACACCCTCAAAGCAGTTTACGAAAAGATCAACCACAAAACCAGCAAACAATTACATTAAAGCATACAAGCAGTTAAAATACTAAAACAGTTTAAAATTCACACCAGCGTTTCTAAACACCAGGGGTAGGCTTGTCTAACCAAGAATGTTGTTAGCAGGCATTGAAAAGAGCAAGGTGCCTGCTTGGTGTCAATAGGCAGGGAGTTCCAAAGTGTAGTTGCCGTCACACGAAATGACCGAGTTCTTACAAACGTGTAAGGGGTGTTATGTCTCACCTGCAGCAGTGCCAATTCCACACTCGAGTAGGCAAATATGTGGCAAGGCGATGTCGTAGGCAAACTGGTCCCAAGTTATTCAGGGCTTTGTATACTAATAGCAACACCTTGAAATTAACCTGGGAGCAAATCAGCAACCGGTGTCGATCTCTGAGCACAGGTGTTATATGCTGACAAGGCGTCACCCCTGTCAGAAATCTTGCTGCGGCGTAATTGCTTTTCAGGGCTTCCCAATTCCCGTTCTTCTCTTCCCCATGGTCTCCTCAGAAACAAAACAGAACAGAACAAACTTAACAGGCAAAACCAGAAGGAATTTATATTCCTGCCTGTTAGCTCCAGCTAACACGGCAATAACTGATTCAACAGCAAGGGTGGCAAGAGAGCATGACGCCATCCCGGCTCCAAATTTTGTCACGCTTTTCACAGAATATGGCAAAAGGATGGAATCTCATGCATCTCCCCCGGCGGGCTGTTTTTCGGAGCGTTGACGGATGATACGCCTTGCAGAATGCATGACATTTTAGACCCCCTGTTTCGCTCCACGGCGCCGATTGCACAAAATGCCATGCATTTCCTCAAAGGTGGCACCTTTTTGGTCGCCACAAGGCTTTCTGCTTCTTTCCCTTTCACCGCTGCATACTGCCACACTGGTGCATGGCAATGTCACCTCTGCATTTCGGCGGCGCGCTTCAGAGAATGGTCACCACAAGGCATGCTGAAGTCACGTGAAACATCTTTGCCATAGGTTCCCCGTTCCCCACATTAAACATACAGGAATTTGCATGTCTCCATGTGTCATCAAGACAAGAAACGTCCATTCCAGAGGTCCCCCAAAGTAGATTACACTTCATGTTGCATCTATTTTGTTATAGGCTGGGGTGGGGGCAAGTCAATCTGAACAACATCTGTGGGACCTGTCCAGGCCTGCGATCCAGTGAGGCTTAGAATTTATTGATTGATTGCATTTATTCCCCCCTTCCTCCAAGGAGCCCACTGAGCCTCTTGGGCTTGCTGATCAGAAGGTCGGCGGTTCAAATCCCCGTGTCGCGGTGACCTCCCGTTGCTCTGTCCCAGCTCCTGTCAACCTAGCAATTTGAAAACATGCCAGAGCGAGTAGATAAATAGGTACCACTGTGGCGGGAAGGTAAACGGCACTCTGGTTTCCGTCACAGTGTTCTGTTGTGCCAGAAGCAGTTTAGTCATGCCAGCCACATGACCCAGAAAGCTGTCTGTGCACAAACGCCGGCTCCCTTGGCCTCAAAGCGAGATGAGCGCTGCAACCCCATAGTTGCCTTTGACTGGACTTAACTGTCCATGGGTCCTTTATCTTTACTTTGGACATAGTTCTCTTCCTCCTCTCCACTTTATCCTCACAACAGCCCTATAAGGTGGGTTTGGTGCGCTGGTGATCTCCACTAGGGTTGTGACAGGGCAAAGTGTGTTCACCCTGGCATGTCCTCCACTGGGAATGCAGCGGGGCAAAGCGTCTTCATAAAGGCTGGCGGTGGCTGGGGGATGGTGCGCCGAGTCAGCCTGGCTGGGTTGGGGGGGTGGTGGCAGCATGAGTGTGACATCACACATGTGCGACACCCCCCTTACATGTTGGGCACAACTCAGTGCCTCTGCCTAAGGCTGCATTCCTGTGTACAATTATCTGTGAGGAGAGCCAGTGTGGTGTAGTGGTTAAGAGTGGTAGACTCGTAATCTGGGGAACCGGGTTTGTGTCTCCGCTCCTCCACATGCAGCTGCTGGGTGACCTTGGGCTAGTCACACTTCTCTGAAGTCTCTCAGCCTCACTCACCTCGCAGAGTGTTTGTTGTGGGGGAGGAAGGGAAAAGAGAATGTTAGCCGCTTTGAGACTCCTTCGGGTAGTGAAAAGCGGGATATCAAATCCAAACTCTTCTTCTTCTTCAGTAGAACTTACTTCTGGGTAGACATGCATAGGGTTGCAATGGAAGAGACTGAGCAGATGTTCAGGATGTTCCCTGGTTCAAATCTCACCTGTGATATGAACTCTCCAAAGTAAGAGTTTGGTCCTACATCTTAGATTTCCACGCACACCATGGAAGCAAGCTGATCCTGGTTTCTGCATATCGTGGAACTTTTGAGAACACGGGATCAACGTCCCCCCCCCCCTAGTGCCAACTTTCCTTTGCTCTTCACTTTCTTAAATCCCCTGCCTTCACTGTTCTTTGCTTCCTGCTTTTCTCCCCAGTAAGACCAGCTACTCTGGCTTGTAGCCAGCCCTCTTCGGTTGTTAGCACTCCTCTTCTCTTGACTGCATCCTCCAGCGCTGTCTTTTCGGTTTAAGAAACCAAAACACTGGGAGAAGCATAAGACACGCGTAGCGTGACCCTCAGTCCGAGGTGTCTGTCCCAGCCAAAGTGACCCCTCACTTTCCTCAAGGGGGATGGACTGTGAGAATTCCGTGCTGCCTCTTTCATTCTCTCAGCCTTGGAATGTTAATGGACATTCTGGTGCCTCCCACCAACTCAGCCAATAGGAGCCAGAGGCTTCATGGCCACCGCTGTGCATTACAATAGGTAATGGGAGCTCCCCCCCCCCATCTTAGGTTCAAATTATCTGGTGATTAGTCAGCTGAGTGGTGCAAATGCATGTGCAGACCATCTGTAACTATCACTGTTAACCCCTTCTCTTCAATAATTGTTCTTTCTGGGGGCATGTGTATATTTCAGGAGCAGCTCTGCCTTTGAGAGAAGCAAAACAGATGTGTTTCGAGTGAGAACCAACAACGTTGGGACAATTAAGAAAATAAGGTATGGTAGCGGAACCTACCACAATACGGAAACACAGAATATTGGGTTCCCCTGATCTACATAGTCTTTTCCAGGGATCAGCAAACTTTTTCAGCAGAGGGCCAGTCCACTGTCCCTCAGACCTTGTTTGGGGGGGGGGTGAACTATATTTTGAAGGGGGGGGGAATGAACGAATTCCTATGCCCCACAAATAACCCAGAGATGCATTTTAAATAAAAGGACATTTCTACTCATGTAAAAACACGCTGATTCCCGGACTGTCTGCGGGTCAGATTTAGAAGGTGATTAGGCAGGATCCGGCCCCCAGGCCTTAGTTTGCCTACCCATGCTCTTATCAGATAAATTCATAGGCTTTTAGCAATAAGGTGCATATGAAGTGCCAGAATTATAGGCAGGCATGATGGCTTGCTAGCAGGGCTGGATTTAGGTTTGATGAGGCCCTAAGCTACTGAAGGTAATGGAGCCCTTTATATGTCTGGCTGTCCTTTGTCAACTGCTGAATATGCTACATGGTAATTTATGGACCTAATAGGTATCTAAAGCCATTTGCCACTGTTGTTGTATGTAGGTTTTAGTTCATTTTTTTATCTTAGATTTTGCAAATGTACATCCAGTACATTTTATCCAGATTTTGCAAATGTACATCCCTTTAATTTTTTTTTGGATGAAACCCTTTTAATAAGCTTAAAAGTTGTGTTTACATCAAAAGATTAAGAAACTAATTACAGTGGATGCTCGTGTTGCGAACATGAGCCATGCGGGAGGCGCATTTGCAACCCGCAGCGCCGTGTCTGCGCACACACGGGTTGTGAATCAGTGCTTCTGCTCATGTGCAAAGTGTGATTTAGTGCTTCTGCCCTTGTGTGAGTGCTGAAAGCTGGAAGTAACCCGTTCCGGTACTTCCGGGTTCGGTTCGGTGCGCAACCCAAAAATGCATAACCTGAAGCGTCTGCAACCCAAGGTATGACTGTAAATCAGGCCATTGTTATAAAGAAGAATCCCAGTTTGTCAATGGAGCTGAACTTGATTCATGTTACAACATATATATATATATATATATATATATGTGTGTGTGTGTGTGTGTGTGTGTGTGTGTATGTATAAAATGATAAAAATAATATTAATATATAATAAAACTGCAATACTTGGCAATAATTGTTAATGATTTTTATGCAATTTTACATAATTTTTTTCACAAAATCTTTTTGCTAAGACGAGTATAAAATTATTGGAATTACACAGAAACGTGAAAAAGTCAATTATTTTTAAATGTCATTATTTACCAAGCAAAACTAATTTATATCAATTTAACCAAAATATCTTTTGAATTCCCAAGTTACGTTACAGTTTTTTTAGCACCCCTCATTTTGAGAATCTGAAAGTTGAAAAATCCAGCACTCCCTGCTGTTACATTAAACGCGAAGGTGCGGCAAACCCCCCAAACCTGCGCCTTGTTCTGATTTATGCAACAGAATTGAGCACGACAACACAGGGATGAATGCCAGCTGGTTTCTGGACCGTGTGATAGTGACGGACATGAACAGGCCCCACCTCCGCTTCTACTTCCCGTGCAACAACTGGCTGAGCAAGGATGAGGGTGATGGACTCTATGTCAGAGATCTTATTGGCAGCCTTAACCCCATGGATGTTCCCAAAGGTATGTCAGTCCGCAACATGCTGAACTTACGACTGTGCAGAACAGCGACAATATTGGGCAGCTGCTGCTGCTGGTGCTTATAAAGTGAAAGAATATGGTAATGATTTAAGTCTTGGGGCAATAATGCCATCAAGAAATTTATAGAAGGCAAGGGAGAGCTGGTATGGTTGGGCTTCTGCCGTGGGGTCGCCCTCCTCCTCAAATTATTCCTCTGAAGGATCTCAGGGCAGCAAACGTGCCAATACTAAGGCCGCACAATTAAACAAGTTAAAAACAACTATCTAAAAACAGTTAAAAATTCCTAAAAGCAACCAAACTCAAACTAATAATTTCTGGGTTACCAGGGACAGGACCTTCAGCCTAGGTCAGCAGGACTGTTTTGCATTTTCTCCTAAATGTCAACAGTGAGGGAGACTGGTGCATCTCACTATGGAAGGCATTCCAAAAGCAGGGAGCCACCACCAAGAAGGCCCTGTCATGATTTACCGCCAACCAGGCATGCCCCCAGTGGCAGCACTATCACGGGGGGGGGGGCTCCCTTGCTGGTCATAGGTTCTGAGATGGTCGATACAGGGGAAGGCTCTCTGTTAGGAGCAAATGTGTGCCCAATCTGCCTTCTTCAGGAATTGTGTCCAGTTCTGGGCACCACAGTTCAAGAAGGATACTGACAAGCTGGAATGTGTCCAGAAGAGGGCAACCAAAATGGTCAAAGGCCTGGAAACGATGCCTTATGTGGAACGGCTTAGGGAGCTGAGTATGTTTAGCCTGGAGAAGAGAAGGTTAAGGGGTGATATGATAGCCATGTTCAAATATATAAAAGGGTGTCATATAGAGGAGGGAGAAAGGTTGTTTTCTGCTGCTCCAGAGAAGTGGACATGGGGCAATGGATTCAAACTACAAGAAAGAAGATTCCACCTAAACATTAGGAAGAACTTCCTGACAGTGAGAGCTGTTCGGCAGTGGAATTTGCTACCAAGAAGTGTGGTAGAGTCTCCTTCTTTGGAGGTCTTTAAGCGGAGGCTTGACAGCCATCTGTCAGGAATGCTTTGATGGTGTTTCCTGCTTGGCAGGGGGTTGGACTGGATGGCCCTTGTGGTCTCTTCCAACTCTAGGATTCTATGACTCTATGATTCTATGATTCTATGTTCTTTCCTGTGGTTTCCTCCAAGGATGTATGTATTACAAACACTTGCATCGCTTCCAAACCAGCGAAATGCTCCCAGCTCCCCCCAAAGAATCCTGGAAATTTTAGCTTCGCTGTGAAGGATGCCGCGGATATTGTTTTGGAAACGCACACCTGTCCTTTACAGAAGTGCAGCTCCTAGCAATTCCCAGGGAAAGGGAAATAACCCAGGGTGAAGTTTGCCGCAGTGTCGATCCATCATTTTACTTGCCGCAAACCAGGCAGGTGCCTCACAAGCAACACCAGCAACCTTACCATGTGGAGCATGTTACATAGGTATATGTAACATGAGCAGGGAGTCCACCTCCCTCTGGTGTCAAAGACTTGTGAAAATGGAGCCCGCAACACTCAGGTCAATCATAGTTCATCTCTGCTGGCTAAAAGGTCAGTTCAACGGAGATGAACTTGGAGTAGTTTTTCCCAGATCAGAAAGAGACCAGGCTTTTCCTGGAAAGGAACAAAACTCGGATGGGTGGGCAGCTGTTATATAGCAAGGGCTGATTGGGATGAAGAAACACCCTGACCAAACAAATAATAATAGATAATAATAAATTTTTATTTATATCGCCCTCCCCGGCCAGAACCGGGCTCAGGGAGGCTAACATCAAAATATATGATACATTAAAACATTACACTTACAGTTTTGGCAACTCAGTACACTCCAATGTACAGAGCCAGTGTGGTGTAGTGGTTAAGAGCAGTAGACTCATAATCTGGTGAACCGGGTTCGCACCTCCGCTCCTCCACATGCAGCTGCTGGGTGACCTTGGGCTAGTCACACTTCTCTGAAGTCTCTCAGCCTCACTCACCTCACAGAGTGTTTGCTGTGGGGGAGGAAGGGAAAGGAGAATGTTAGCTGCTTTGAGACTCCTTCGGGTAGTGATAAAGCAGGATATCAAATCCAAACTCCTCCTCCTCCTCCCCCTCTTCTTCTTCTTCTTCATCATCTTCTTCTAATTAAATAAAACCAAACAAATCTAGCCAAACATCAATTACCTATCTGACTAATTAACAATTATTGCATTGTTAATGGGAGGGTGGGTTGGGGTTTGTGGGGGGATTCTAGAATTCCTGTGCCCTCAGCTCAGAGCTCTGCTGCTTAAAGCTGCCTCTCACAGGTTAATCAACTCGACCTTCAGTTGATTAAATGGATTAAAGTCTGCCCCGCTATACCATGCACTTTCATAAACGCAGGCTTTCCGGCTTGGCGACTGCCAACTGGTCTGGTGGCAGCTGACTGCTTGGCCACTATGAACGTAAGAAGGTGATTAACGGTGGAGCACAACGGATGTGAAATGATTCGGGTAACAGGCCGTGTCGATCTGTAGGCAAGGCTGCTCACTCAAACCGGTTGTAGCCTGTGTATGACCTGGAGCAGCATTCTCTTTCCGCCATCCTAATTAGCACGATTAAAAAGCAGAGACATCACCTTGCCGACAAAGGTCCGTATAGTTAAAGCTATGGTTTTCCCAGTAGTGATGTATGGAAGTGAGAGCTGGATCCTAAAGAAGGCTGATCGCCGAAGAATTGATGCTTTTGAATTATGGTGCTGGAGGAGACTCTTGAGAGTCTCATGGACTGCAACAAGATCAAACCTATCCATTCCGAAGGAGATCAGCCCTGAGTGCTCACTGGAAGGACAGATCCTGAAGCTGAGGCTCCAATACTGGTAATTTATTTTGCCAATCTTCTTTATTTTCTTCTTCATCTTCTTTGGCTGAGGCTTCTTCCTCTTTCCATAGGAGTTGGCTGGTCTTGGCCTGGCACCCAGTCTCACATATCGGAACAGAATCTTTCATTCAAAAAATCCACCAAGTCCTGGACATCTCACTTCCGGCAGGCAGAGCGGGAGAATGGCTGACCGTAACATCTGTGCTATCCATCACGAGTTAATTTGGCGACTGCGATGGGAGTAAGCAGCCTCCCTTACCTCCCCGGGATGACGGGGAGGGCTGCCTTGCCCACGGATGCCCCTCAATCCACTTTGATCCTTCGGGGCCGAGTGGGGGGCCTGGGCGCATAGGGCTCGTGTGGATAGAGCTCCTGGAAGCCGGCCCCATTCATGCACGACCCCCAGAACTGGAAATATAAATTTGGCTAAAGGTTTTGGGCATGCCTCGGACAAAGGAGTGGGAAGAATGTTGCTAACAGCAGCCCTGAGCGGTTAAGAATGAAAGCTGGAAGAAGACGTGGACTTTACATTGGTATGTGAAAGAGGGAGAAGAAGGGGGAGGGAAGCTCTGGACCCTTCATTTGTTTTGCCTCAATATTTTACTTAACATGGGAGAAACCTCCCCCAGAAAATCCACTTTCACAGGGAAATAACAAGCAGACTTTAAAGACTGAGAGTGAATTAGCTAGAATTGGACGTTACATAAACAAACTGTATGGACTTGAAACAAGATTTGGAATGATTTAATAGCAACGGAGGACTTCCGGCTGGTAATGGCGCAGCAAAGATTGATTGTTGAGGAGAGTCCATGAAGCTGAGCACCACTTCAAAGGGAGAAGCCAGCCTTGATGGACGATTGATAGTGGAATTTATGGAGGTGTCTGGCTCTCCTGGAAAGGAGTGGTTGGAATGCGCGCGGGGGGAGAGTGCTGTGCGAAGAAGTTTGATTTGTTATAGAAGGAGGAGGAGAAGATGGCGCCGTCCAGAATGTGGCATTTGGAATGAGAATGGCTTTATCCATACAGAGACATTACTTATTATAATCGTGTCTGCTTGCTGGCATATATCAGAGGCTGTGAAAGTATTGGACTGTGAATGCAACTGAAAGAGATGTGAAAATCGCTCCGGAGTCCGAGACATGGGAAGTCTATAAATTACAAAAAAATTGGCATAATTGGAATTGTTTTAATTGGGAATTGTATAATTAATTTGGATTTTAATTTGATTGGTAATTGAAAATATATATTGGAAAATCAATAAATATGATTTAATAATAATAATAATAAATAAAGTCCTGGACATCTCAATACAGTGGACTCTCCCAGTTACATACCACTCTGGTTATGTAACTTTCAGGTTATGAACGCGGCAAACCCAGAAGTGTATATTTCTGGGTTTCACCCCATGCACATGCGCTGAAGTGCTCTACATGTTACTTTTCCCCCGGGGTGCGCACAGACCCCCAGAACGAATTAAATTCATATCCGGGGGGGGGTCCACTGTATCATAACTTCATTTTTTAAACTACAATCATTTCCCACATTTTCTTCAAATCTTTATATGTCTTTTCCTAGGCCCTTTTGACAATTTTACATCGCTGGTGGCTTGCCGGTCAGAAGGTCGGCGGTTCGAATCCCCGCGACGGGGCGAGCTCCCGTCGCTCAGTCCCTGCTCCTGCCAACCTAGCAGTTCGAAAGCACATCAAAGCGCAAGTAGATAAATAGGTACAGCTCCGGCGGGAAGGTAAACGGCATTTCCGTGCGCTGCTCTGGTTTGCCAGAAGCAGCTTAGTTATACTGGCCACATGTACACTGGCTCCCTCGGCCAGTAAAGCGAGATGAGCGCAGCAACCCCAGAGTTGTCCGCGACTGGACCTAAGGGCCAGGGGTCCCTTTACCTTTACCTTTTTACATCGTCACCACATAGGGTAGCGCCTTAAACCTTTTGCCCTCCATTCTCGTTTCTTCTCTAGCGCAGTCAAAGCCTCCCACCAACTTTACAATTCATATTCTATGCAGGGCACATCTCATTCCAGGCCTAATTCCACTCTGCCTCCTGGCATCTCATAAGCAACTATGCAGAGGGTTGCGCCGGAAAGCTGGTCAACAGTGCACAATTTATGATCCAGCATAAGCAAGGATTGTACAGTGGGTTGGCTGAAGTTTGCGAAGGATCTGTCTCTATGAGCTCTGGCTGTTTTTTGCTTGAGTTCACATTTGCTGATTCCATCATCTAATCCACGCAAGGCACCCAGCAGCTGGGCTGATTTGTAGCGAGCGGGTCTTGCCAAACCGACAAGCTGGAGTTGGAGAACTGCACGGCTTTGAACATGCCCAGTGGCACAGTTGGCGAGCCGCGGAGGCGGCAAACTGGATGCCTCGCCTGGTTTGAAGGCAAAAGGGCTTCCAATTTCTAAAGCCCTATTTTCAGAGAGCTGCATCTTTTGCAAATACCTTCAGCAAATGTGAGCTCAAATACGCAGAAAGGCTTTGGGGCTATGCGGAACGGCAGTGAGCGTGAAAAGCCAGGTCTCGTTGCTCATTACTTAAAGCTACCATCCTTATCAAAGTTTGTAAAACGATGTATGGGGAAAGTGGTGTCTTTAAACCGTGGAACTCACTGCCACATGTCGCAGTGATGGCCACCAAGTTGGACGACTTTGAAAGACGATAGGACCGGATAAATGTTGAAGATGTGGATTAAATAAGGCAGATCTCATACATATCTCTTGGAACTGTTCTCAAATAGAAATATTCTGGAAATTGGTTCAGGTTAATATCTCTGGCATGTTAGGATATCATATACCCTTGGAAACTAAAATATCTCTGCTTGGTTTTTTAGAATAGGTTGTTTCAGAAAATAATCGAGAAATCTATATGTGGGATAAGAAGCTACAGTTAGAACTGGATATGGAATAACTGATTGGTACAAAATTGGGAAAGGAGTACGACAAAGCTGTATATTGTCTCCCTGCTTATTTAAATTATATGCAGAATTTATCATGTGAAAGGCTGGACTGGATGAATCCCAAGCCGGAATTAAGATTGCCGGAAGACATATCAACAACCTCAGATATGCTGATGACACAACCTTGATGGCAGAAAGTGAGGAGGAATTAAAGAACCTTTTAATGAGGGTGAAAGGGGAGAGCGCAAAATATGGTCTGAAGCTCAACATCAAAAAAACTAAGATCATGGCCACTGGTCCCATCACCTCCTGGCAAATAGAAGGGGAAGAAATGGAGGCAGTGAGAGATTTCACTTTCTTGGGTTCCATGATCACTGCAGATGGTGACAGCAGTCACGAAATTAGAAGACGCCTGCTTCTTGGGAGGAAAGCAATGACAAACCTAGACAGCATCTTAAAAGGCAGAGACATCTCGTCGCCGACAAAGGTCCGTATAGTTAAAGCTATGGTTTTCCCAGTAGTAATGTACGGAAGTGAGAGCTGGACCATAAAGAAGGCTGATCGCCAAAGAATTGATGCTTTTGAATTATGGTGCTGGAGGAGACTCTTGAGAGTCCCATGGACTGCAAGAAGATCAAACCGATCCATTCTGAAGGAAATGAGCCCTGAGTTCTCACTGGAAGGACAGATCCTGAAGCTGAGGCTCCAAGACTTTGGCCACCTCATGAGAAGAGAAGACTCCCTGGAAAAGACCCTGATGTTGGAAAAGATGGAGGGCACAAGGAGAAGGGGATGACAGAGGACGAGATCTTTGGACAGTGTTCTCGAAGCCACCAACATGAGTCTGACCAAACTGCGGGAGGCAGTGGAAGACAGGAGTGCCTGGCGTGCTCTGGTCCATGAGGTCACAAAGAGTTGGACACGACTAAACAACAACAACAACAACAACAAGGATTAAGCTAACCTATTATAAAACAATACTTATAACCCAGCCTAACAGGTATATAGAAAAATTGGGCGTTTTTTCCAATGTTTTGAACAAGTTCAACAATAACATCCAACCTTACGCTGCTTTCAAGCTGCTGTAACAGTATCTCTTTATGCTCTTTGGTTTATTTATAAAATAAAATGTAAATATTAAAAAAAGAGGGTTGGATGAATTCACGGAGGATACGTTACAAGTAGGTAGCCGTGTTGGTCTGCCATAGTCAAAACAAAATAAAATAAAAAATTCCTTCCAGTAGCACCTTAGAGGCCAACTAAGTTTGTCCTTGGTATGAGCTTTCATGTGCATGTACACTGGAGGATAAGATTGTCAATGGCTACTAGCCACGATGGTTTTGCTCTGTCTCCACAGTCAGAGGTAGCAATGCTTCCTCTGGAAACGGCAGGAGGGGAGAGGGCCCTGGTGCTTGAATCCTGCATGCAGGTTTCCCACAAGCATCTGGTTGGCCACTGTGAGAACAGGATGCTGGACTAGATGGGCCACTGGCCTGATCCAGCAGGTTCTTCTTATCCCTATCCTTATGGGAACTGTCATTCAGCCTGTATCAACCAGGCCACAACGATGGCAACAGCTACCTTTGGAGGGTGACAGTAATTCAGCACTGGACTGTGGGCCTAAATTCAATCTACCAGGCCCCTTTATATGGCTTTTAGAGGCCATTTCTAGGAAACTCCACCCTCTCACCTATCACGTGACATAATTTGATGTCACCTATCAATCATTTTGATTGGCTTCCCACTTCCTGCACTATCCATGGCCCTCAGGTTGAGACTCCATTTTACATATTTTATGCAAATTTTACTTATTTTATTTGCAGTTGCCCCTACGGCTAAGGAGGAATTGAATGCAAACTACTTAAATTTACAGAAAATGAGTAAAAAATATATAATTTCTTGGTTGTGCTTAGATGAGGTTTTTTGTTTTTGTTTTTTTGCTTAGCTGCTTTACTTTCCCTTCAGTGGCCTTTAGCTCCACCCATTTTAGCTGTTGGCCCCGCCCATCACCAGAATGCGGCCCCTGGAAAGTTCTCCAGATTTGAATCTGGCCTTCGGGCTGAAAGTGGTTCCGCACACCTGCGGCAATTGCTCTCTCCCTTCCTTCCATTTCTGTTTGCAAGAATCCGAAAAAACAAATCTGCGGCATGCTGAAGGGAAAAAGATATTTTGCAGATCCCTAGACATGTATTTGGACGTGATTCCTGGCGAATCAGTCTTCTCCATCTGTTTGCATTTCGACTCTTTTCTGCTGCGGCTTCTTCTTCTCGCTTGTTGCCAAGATGTCGTGTGAAACTAGGAATCAGTCCAAGCTTAATTAGCCTCTCCTTCCTGCCAGATTTAGTCAATGATGCCGCTAAACAGGTCTTCCGAGGGAAGCAGAGAAACTCACACAGCCCTTCCAGGCACAGGAATTACTTGCCTCGCTCTTCCACTGTTCCTTCTTACAGACATGTAGTGTCGTTCCCTTCCAGCTGGCTTCATGCCTGGCGCTGCTGGAGAAATTTAAAGGGGTCCCTAGACTGGAAGCGTCCCTTCCAGGAACCCCATTGAGAAAGATGTAGGCTCCAGGTGAAATATTGAAATCCAAATAAACACAGGGGCAGCCTCAACAATAATGAGGAGGCTGTGAAGAACCACATCCGAACCACATTTCCAGATTAGATATGTGATTTCTATTCACCAATCGAGGGATTGCAGCAGTCTTAACATTTGCAAGCCAATAGCATCATCCTGAACCAATCAAATTCGTTTGACTCTTTAGACCAGTCCTCATCATCATGTGACTGCATATAATCATTCCTCAGTGACTTTCTTTATTAAGACTTTGATGAAATTTACCTGTTCATTTCCAAGCCAATGTGTTTCTAACCAGCAGAGGGAGCAGACACACTGTGTTATGGGAATTCTCCAAATGGGGTGGCTAGAACTAGTGCAATGCATCACTGAACTTCCAGAGTGCTTTCACCCATGGTCTCCTCTCCCAACTTGCTTGTAGCCATCTCATCAATTGCCAGAACACCTGAAGAGGAAGACCATTTTTTAGAGATGAAACTGAGCATCTGTCTCTCTCTCCCCCCCCCCCACTTCCTGTGCAGCCATTGCCATAGCTGTCAACTTTTGGATTTGAAAATAAGGGATCAGCAGCCTCACCTATGACAGTCACATGGCAGTGGTGGGCGGAGCCAGAAGCAAAAGTGGGCGGAGCAGCTGGAACGCGGCGTCCGTGCTATTCCCTAGATCAAACGGCACTTTCCGGGTCTTTCTTACTGATCGTTCTCCCCCTCCCCTCTAATAAGTTATGGAGAACAGGATGTCCTAAACGAGGTGGGGGATCCAAAGCGCACCTGAAACAGATCGACCCCCTTCCCTGCTGCAGTGGTAGGGACAGGAAGCGGTAGCCTCGGGCGGTGCTAACAAGCGGAACGGGCGGAGGCGTGTCCATTGGCAGCGATTTCATTAGCGGCGCTGCTGGGCTGCGCTGGACGGGGAGGGGCAGCGAGGAAGTGGGTCTGAGTTGAGGCTGATTCATTCACTTGTTGGGAGGGGAAGTGGGGCGGGGGGAGAAGCGAGGCCCAGAACTAGGGGCTCTCCTGGGAGCGGGGCGGGTGGAGTGTGAGCTGGAGGGGAGCATCCTCCCTGGCTACAAATCCTGGGAGGCGAAGCCAAACGGATCCAAGCCTTAGGACAGCGCTGCGAGCAGCCACCCAAGGGACTGAGGCTGCTGCTGCCACCGCCACCGCCTTCTCGCAGCAGCAATAGTAGCTGCAGCACACCCAGGAAGGTGGGGCGCACAGGAGACGGGGAAGGAAGGGAGACAGGGGCGTGCGGCCGGGTGGGAGCACGTGCGCGGGCGGCAGAGTGGGGGAGGGGAAGGAGAAGCTTCCTGACCAGGCCCATTTTTAAACGCGTTTCCCGCTGCGTCCCCCAGATGACTCAAAAACCCGTATATTGACAACCCGGGAATATACGGGTTTTTGAGTCATCCGGGGACGCAGCGGGAAACGCGTTTAAAAATGGGGGAATCCCGGCCAATACGGGATACTTGACACCACTGGCCATTGCTACTGGAAGATTAGAACCTTATAATGGATTCTAGAGATTCATGCAAAGTTGGGCTGTTCCAGCTCTGGATTGGAGTCTAGAGAATGCACAAATGATAACTATCTTTGCATCGAGTAATGGATCTATTGTTCACAAGTAAGCCACTAACATATGAATGAGTTTTTTGTGTTGCCTCAGGCTTCTTTAATCATTGTCATCATCTTTATTAATAGCCATCTCTCCAAAAAATTTTTAAAATATATATATTAAATTTCTGTTTTACATTTTGGAATATTCACTTAAACAACCTTAAAATATCAATGACTTCCCTTCCTCTCTTTCCATGGTTCATGGAACCGTTTGGCATTCCATTATTACATCCATCAAAACTTATTCACACTGTTGAATTTATCTTAATGCTGCCCACGTTTTCAAATAAACACATTTTCCCCTCCATATATTCAATAAACATTTTCCATTCTTCTTTAAACGTATGTTCTTCTCGTTCTCTTACTCTATATGTTAGTTCCACAAGCTGCTCAGATTCCATCAGTTTAAGTTGCCAAACTTCTTTAGCTGGGACTTTAGTCTCTCCTTTTCCATTTTTGGGCTACCAAAACACGAGCTGCGGTAGTAGCATACATAAATAACCTTTTCTGACACCTGGCCCATCTCTCCAAGTTCTGAAAGGCACATTATTGATGCACAAGATGGAGGGATCAGCTGAATTGAGGGAATCCTGAGGTTTACAAAACAACAAAGAAATGTTTTCTATTCTTTTTAATGCCAGTAAGGAACTTTAAAACACAACCAAATGAGGGCAGTGTGCCCGGGGAATGCTAACTTTTACTGTTGAAATATATATATATATATATATATATATATATATATATATATATACACACACACACACACACACACACACACACACACACATATATATAATCAGGGGTAGGGGAATGGAATGGAGGAGCTGCATTCCTGAAGATCATCATCCCATACTGCAACATTTTGTTGCAGCTCCAACTCATTATGCATCCAATAATCTTTATCCTTGTTAATGAGATTGTGTGCTTTTGCTCTCTCTCTTTGCAGTGAACAAATATGTGGTCAAAGTTTTTACAGGAGATCTAAGTGGCAGTGGAACAGACGCAGATGTTTTTATTAACCTTTTCGGCCAGAATGGAGACACAGGTAGTATATATTGCGAGGAGCTGTTTCCTTTGGCCTGCAGCAAACCAAACAGATGAACAATGAAATAATCCACCTCCCCCCCCCCCGAGATGTTATTCTGAGAAAGGGGTGTCGCTGTTGGGGATATTCCTGGGAGCTAGCGTAGTGGTTACACGCAGCTTTTCTCAAACTTGGGTCTCCAGCTGTTGTTGGACTACAACTCCCATCATCCCTAGCTAGCAGCCCAGTTGTCAGGGATGATGGGAGTTGTAGTCCCACAACAGCAGGCAACCCAAGTTTGAGAAACACTGGAACAGTGTTAGACTAGGAGCAGAGAGACTTGGGTTCAACTGTTAGCCTAGTATAACTTGCAGGGATGTTGTCTCGATATGTATTTTGTGTGTGTGTTTGTGTGTGAGAGTATGAGTGAGAGAGTGCACTTTGCATGCCACCCTACACTTCTTGGGCAGGGGAGGGGAACTTTAATCCTGTGGGCCAAATGCAGCCCTCCATACCTCTCTGTCCGACTCTCAGGATCCCTCAAATCACACCCCTCCCCGGCCACACACCCTCTCCCCAGGGGATGCCCTTCACCAGCTCCGCTCTGTCCTTCCCTCGAGTGTTTTTGCCTCGCTGGAATATGCCCTTGAACTCTGACCATGCCTCTAGGTTTCCTGTATAGAAAGGTGTGTGCTTGTGTGTGCCTAGGAGCCCGCCTGCTGCATAAAGGTAAATTTGCATCCATTGCTCCTCCCACTTTTGCCTCTGGCCCCGCCAACCACCGGCCTATGGCCCCAGCAAGGTTGCCCAGAAAGGAATGTGGCCCTCAGGTGGGAAGAAAAGTTTATCTACCCATCCTTGGAGGAAGGGTGGAATGAAAGGATAACAAACACAAAACTTTCCCGCCCACTCACTGTTTCTCAGTTCCTGCTCTTCCCAGTGCTGCAATGCCTGTGAGGTGCTCAGAGCTGATTGATGCAACCAGATTGGCATGCAAAGCAAGCGAGTTGAGCACACAGAGCCAAGTTTCACTCATCACGAGGAGTGCAGCTGTCCTCCTGGAATTTTTCAGAAATTGTGTCTCCCCCCCCCCCCAACAGCACGTTTCAGTCCTGTATTAAACAACTATCGAGGCAAATTACTTGGTCTCTCAACAGACTAAATAATTTTACTTGATTAAGCACGTACCTTTTAGCAGATTATTGATTGATGAATCTATCAATTAAATTTACATGCGTTTTGCATATTGGCGTACCTCAAGGCTGAAGAGACGCTGAAGAAAAGTTCCTCATCCGTTTGCCTTTTTCCTTCCTATGTCATTTGTTTCTCAGGAGAGCGGAGGCTGGACAACGACAAGGACAATTTTGAGAAAGGTGCAGAAGACAAGTTCACCCTCGATGCTCCCAACCTGGGAAAGTTGAGGAAGATCACCATAGGCCACAATAACAAGGGAGGCTCCGCTGGGTGGTTCTTGTCCAAGGTTTGTGCAGATGAGCTGATTTGTTGTCTAGGGACATAGGAAGCCTTATAGAAAGTCAGCTAGTAGGTCCGTCTAGCTCCTTACAGATTCACATGGACTAGCAACAGTTCTCTGGGATCTCAGAAACAGGTCTTTTCCAGAACTACCTGCAGATGCCAGGGTTTGAAGCCACCTTGACCAATAGCAGTGCTGCCACCCAATCCTCTGAGTCCCCCCCCCCCAGTAAATTAACACACTCTCTCTATTTTTGTAAGGAAGGTTGCAGTTCCCTCATTATTCTCAGGCAAAAGCATAGTGCTTTTGTTGACAGGGCCTTTTCAGTGGTGGTTCCCCACTTGTGGAATGCCCTCCCTAGCGAGGTGGCGCCTCTCTCCATCATGATCAACTTTCAGGGAGGGTCCGAAAACATTGCTGTTTACCCAGGCATTTGGTGGCTGAAGAATACTGGCAGTCCCATCACCTACCTCTAGATGTTATGAATTGGAATTGTCTTTAGAATGCTTTTGCTTTGCTATGGCTTTCCAGTTGGGAATCTGTTTGCCCCCCTCGGGGGTGGGGGCTCTTTGCAGAGAACGGGTGGGGTACAAACTCAAGAAACAATAAATAAAGGAAAAGTATGGGCCGTGTGTTTGTTCCCATGAATCCAGCTAAAAGTAGTTGGGCGTCCTTATTAAATGCCGTGTCTTTCTTGTACCTGTCTTCCTCTCCTTGTTCAAATGAGTCTCTGCTCCCGCCCTAGGTTATCATTGAGGACATAGGCAACAAATGCATTTACAACTTCCCATGTGGCCGGTGGTTTGCTCTGGATGAAGACGATGGCAAAATCCAGCGGGATATTCTAGTGGGAGGAACAGAGGCTACAGGTACTGTACTGCATTTTTCGCTCCAAAAGACGCTCCTGAACATAAGACACACCTAGTTTTTAGAGGAAGAAAGGGGGGAAGCCCTGGTTTTTTGAGGATCAGCTCAGATTTGTGCAGCTTTTTTTTGCGAAGGGGGAAAAGCAAAGCTTTTGCAAAGGGGGGAAAGCAAGAGGAAAATGGCAATTTTATGGGGTTCAACTCACATTTCTGCAGATTCTTAAGGAGCCCTTTCTACAGTTTGCAGAAAGATAATCTAATCAGCCAGTTACATGTGGCTGGGGAAACAAACAGCCTCCCTCTGCAGCACATTCAACAACAGAGGGAGCTGGGAGTCTTATCTCTCTCCCGATCTCTTGCTGATCAGCTGCTGAGCGGGGTCCTTTCAACACCCCCTTCTCTCTCTTTCTTTTAAAAAAAGCAGGATCTGCTTTTGGCCCCTGGGCAATTCGGCTCCAGGGACCACCATTCGCTCCATAAGACGCACAGACATTTCCCCTTACTTTTTGGGAGGAAAAAAGTGCGTCTTATGGAGCGAAAAATACAGTAAAGGCATTTGCAGGTAAAAATACTCATTTGGGCTTGGCCTAAATATTTATCATTCAGGAAAGGGGAACTAATGCAGTTTTTCTAAAAGGGAAGAAGCACAGGAGAAACGACACCTTCCTTCTGTATTCACAACTGGGCATCTTCCTTGAAATGAACATTTCAGCCTGTGCTCTCTGCATCTCCCGAATTTTTTAAAAAGTGGGGGATAACTTCCTGCCTACCCCTGAAACAAGGGCTTCTCCTCTACAACAAGGGAATATACCCGTCTGTTACGGGGGGGGGGGCAGCATAGAGGACTTCTGCCTTTAGGTGTGCAGTCCTTGACTACAGCTTTCTCACATTAGATCCACGCAGCATTGCGTACTGCATCTTTTAAACATGGGGCCCATTGGGCCTGGTGGAGTGGAAAACAGGGAGGCCAACAGTAGGTGGCGCTAGAGCTAAAGACAGGCGGAGCCAACTGATTTTAGTTCCCTCTCCATCCTCTTCCCTGTCGAGTTCTACAAGGGCAACACTAAGAAGGAATAATAATAATAATAATAATAATAATAATAATAATAATAATAATAATTTATTTGCACCCCACCCATCTGGTTGGGTGCCCCAGCCACTCTGGGCAGCTTCCAACAGAATATTAAAATGCAATAGTATATACAGGTGAAACTCGAAAAATTAGAATATCGTGGAAAAGTCCATTTATGTAAGCAATTGTTTTCATTAGCTTCTGGAGTTTAATATATGAGGTAGACTCATGACATGCAAAGCGAGATATGTCAAGCCTTTATTTGTTATAATTGTGATAATTATGGCGTACAGCTGATGAAAACCCCAAAGTTGAAATTGTTAATTTGGGGTTCTCATCAGCTGTACGCCATAATCATCACAATTATAACAAATAAAGGCTTGACATATCTCGCTTTGTATGTCACGAGTCTATCTCATATATTAGTTTCACCTTTTAAGTTGAATTACTGGAAGAAATGAACCTTTCCACGATATTCTAATTTTTCGAGTTTCACCTGTAAAACACTAAAAGCTTCCCTAAACAGGGCTGCCTTCAGATGTCTTCTAAAAGTCTGGTAGTTGTTTTTCTCTTTGACATCTGGTGGGAGGGCATTCCAAAGGGCGGGTGCCACTACCAAGAAGGCCCTCTGCCTGGTTCCCTGTAACTTGGCTTCTCGCAGCAAGGGAACCACCAGAAGGCCCTCGGCGCTGGACCTCAGTGTCCAGGCAGAATGATGGGGGGTGGAGACGCTCCTTCAGGTCAGGGTGCTAGTGAATGTAGCCATGCTGCTGACGGGTGTGGGAGCCAGGCCTGCGACCCCAGACACCCCTGCTGGCTGTTCCTGTTTTGAAAGTTACAGAACAGGCTTCTGAATTAGAAAACCCACAAGGGCACCAAGCGAATGCCCTGGTATTTGCTGTGGGAGATGCTGCTGCTGGCTTCCCAATTACTGGGAAGGAAAGTTTAAATTGCGTCCAAATCAAGGATCCTTTTGACGCTCATTTTGCAGCCGGTTTTAAGATTATGGAGGCACACGGCCTCTTCCTTAACCCTGCAGCCACTGCCAAAGATGCCTGGTGGCAGCCCTGTGTCAATTTCATAATGAAACTGGCAAAACGGAGGAATTCTAGCCCGTTCTCGAGGTGGCGGAGAGCAGGATTCCTCTTGCCAGATCAGAGCCTGATAGGATCCGTACTCAACGCCTTCTTCTCGACCTTTTGCCGTTTAAGCTGAGAAGGGAAAGTTTGCTCTTGCAAAGATGCCTCCAGGATATCCTTTCCCCAAAGGTTGCTGATGCTCTGAAGGCCGCCCAGGGTTTCCTGCCACCTGGGGAGAAGGACAGGGGGTGGGGTGGGGGGAACAGGTCATCAAACAATATTCCGGGCCTCAAGGCATCTGGGCAAGCAACGGGCATGCTGGGGGACGGGGGACGGGACTGCTTTATCCATGCTTCTTCTAGCGGCGTCACAGCCTGCAACGTGTGAGGCGCCCTTTTGGAATGGCTTAATTATTGATTTGAGCAGCGGGCGGAAAAGCTGTTGGTGGTGTGCTCCACACCCACCGGTTTAATGCTTTGGATTCTTGGCTGGGGGTGTGTGGAATGAGCAAGCCGTATCTTCCTTCTCCAACTCGTGGGTGCCAATCCCAACTCGGCACCCTGCTTTTGCCCACAATTGTCTGTCTTAATGAGAGCTCCAGCAAAGAAATGCCAGTTTGGTGTAGTGGTTAAGAGCGGCAGACTCGTAATCTGGGGAACCGGGTTCGTGTCTGCACTCCTCCACATGCAGCTGCTGGGTGACCTTGGGCTAGTCACACTTCTCTGAAGTCTCTCAGCCCCACTCACCTCACAGAGTGTTTGTTGTGGGGGAGGAAGGGAAAGGAGAATGTTAGCCGCTTTGAGACTCCTTCGGGTAGTAAAAAGCGGGATATCAAATCCAAACTCTTCTTCTACTCTTCTTCTTCTTCTCACCCTTTGAGAAAATAAGGTCTCAAGCACCTTAAAATGGATATTAGAACTTTCCCGCACGGCTTTATGTAGACTTGCTAGCATTGCTGTTCTAACCAAAAAATGTACTGCTAGAAGGCCAGGTGTCCCCCATCCTATATTTGTGCATCTGGTTCTTCCTGCCTAAGTGCAGAACCCTACATTTGTCCCTATTGAACTTCATTTTGTTAGCTTGTGCCCGGTTATCCAATATGTTAAGGCAGGGGTTGGCAACCTAAGGCCCATGGGCCACAAGCAGCCCATGGGGGTCATTTAACCTGCCCACGAGCCACCCCCAAACTGAGCTGCCCTCTCGGTGAGTCCCCGTGCGCTGTGCTAAACCGGCACAGCACGTCGTGGGGACTCACTTTCACGACACTGGAAATCACGTCTGCATATGTACAGACGCCGGAAATCACATCTGCGCAGGTGCCAGAAATCATGGGCGCGTGTGCGATCTGGTCCACAGAGGGATCTCCACTGGACTGAACCGGCCCTGTGTTAAGGTCATTTTGAATTCTGATTCTGTCTTCTGCAGCATTAGGTACCCCTCCCAGTATGGTGTCATCTGCAAATTTGATGAGCATCCCCTCAATTCCTTCATCCAATTTGTTTATAGAAACATTGAACAACAACGGGCCCAGGAGAGAACCCTGCGGCACCCCACTTGTCACTTTTTCCCAGGATGATGAGGAACAATTAATGAGTAATCTTTGGGTTTGGTCAGTCAACCAGCTACAGATCCACCTAACAGTTACCTCGTTCAACCCACATTTTACCAGCTTCCTCATGAGAATATCTTGGGGGACTTTGTTAAAAGCTTTACTGAAATCGAGATACACTATGTCCACAGCATTTCCCTGATCCACCAAGTTTGTAATTCCATCAAAATAAATAAATCAGATTGGTCTGGTGTGACTTAATTTTGAGAAACTCATGCTGGGTGTTAGTAATCACAGCATCCTTTTCTAAATGCTCACAGACCGACTGCTGAATTATCTGTTTTAGGACCTTCCCTGGTATTGATGCCATGCTCACCGGTCGGTAGTTACCTGGGTCTTCCTCCCCCCCCTTTGAAGATGGGAACAACATTTACCCACCTTCAGTCTGTAGGGACCTCACCTGTTCTCCAAGAAATCTCAAAGATAATAGACGAAGGCTCTGAAGTTAACACCTGCAAGCTCATTTACCTGTAGTACCCTTGGATGCAGCTCAAAAGTCCCTGGAAAACTGAATTCATTTAAAACAGCTAGGTGTTCCCTTACTACCTCTTTTCCTATCTTGGGCTGCAGCTCCTTCCTTACATCATTTATTCTGCTATCACCAGTTTAGGCAACGCTTTCCTTTTGGGTGAAGACAGAGGCAAAGGAGGTGTTGAGTAGTTCCACCCCCCCGCGATGCAGGAATATCCAGCTGTCTCACACAGGGATCAGACCTAAAACTTTGGCATTGTCAGCATCACGTACTGAGCTAGTAATTCTAGTTCCCCACAAGGATTGGCATGCACGCTTTTAACCCTTTGACCCACATCATCATTTCATAGAATCATAGAATTGCCGAGTTGGAAGGGATCGCACAGGTCATCGAGTCCGACCCTCCGCAATACAGGAATCCTTTTACCCAACGTGTTCCTTCCTCTTAGAAGAAATTCAAAATTCTGAGCAGGATGGAGGGATCTGGGATTTTTTAGTTAGGGGAGAATGTTGAGAGGTTATTTAATTTTGCACTTTTTTGTATAGCTCTACCAGAAGGATGCGGGTGGCGCTGTGGTCTAAACCACTGAGCCTTGGGCTTACCAATCAGAAGGTTGGCAGTTTGAATCCCCGTGACAGGGTGAGCTCCCATTGTTCTGTGCCAGCTCCTGCCAACCTAGCAGTTCGAAAGCACATCAAAGTGCAAGTAGATAAATAGGTACCACTCCAGCGGGAAGGTAAACGGCGTTTCCGTGCACTGCTCTGGTTCGCCAGAAGCGGCTTTGTCATGCTGGCCACATGACCTGGAAGCTGTCTGCGGACAAACACCAGCTCCCTCGGCCTATAGAGCAAGATGAGCGCCACAACCCCAGAGTCGTCTGTGACTGGACCAAACGGTCAGGGGCACCTTTACCTTTACCTTTACCAGAAGCCTTTTTTTTTCAGGCCAGCTAGCAGATCTGGAGTTGCATACAGGAACCTGTCCTGAATTTCACTGGGATTTCTACTGTACATTACTTTGTAGGTGGCTGCACCCCACTAATGGCACCCCAGCCCCTCATTTTCCCCAAAGGCAGCTCTTCTAAGCTTTCAGCTTCTGCTAGGCAGATATTTGAAAATGAGATCCTAGATGTTTAAATACAGATTTCCTCGCTCCTTTTAAACGCATGGCTTAGGAAACACTGGGCTGAGTGTGCTCCCTTCGGCTTCTCTCCCGGGATGGATGCATTTCCCTCCCTCCCGAAAGACGAGCATCAGGGTAGCTCTGCACCGAGCATTATTTATTCAACCTGCTTAGTGTCATCATGTGGCTTTCGGCATCGTTGAACTGCTGCTCAGCTCCCCCTCTTTTCCCCGCTAGTGTGCAATAGAGGCTATCAGTGTTAAGACCTCCTGCCGCGGGCCTTTCAAAGTTATATGCAATTTAACAAGGTGAAATCTTTGCGGAAGGAAAACTACCATATTTACAGTACGCCGCAGGCAGCCTTGAAACAACAGAAGCCCCCGCAAGGACAAGCCTGGTGCCTGCATTTTACTTAAACCCCAGTTTCGGCTGGTAGTCGCAACTGCTATTGTTAGCCCTAAAAATAATAGACCAGAGGCAATTGTATTTCATCCAGCAGAGCTTTACTCCTACTGAAGGCAAATGAGCATAATGGTCACAAATCCAATACATTCAGGATTGGCACTGTCCATAAGAAATCCAGTTGCAGCAAACTTAATTTAAACTTACAATAACTTACAGTATAATAAGTCTAAACCTTAACACTAAGTATGCTGTGTACATAACACCACACCAGAAGGAAAAGAGATAGAAAGAGAAGGTGAAGCCCAGGCTCCTTCTGGCCCTACTTTTATAGTCAGCATGACCCTGACAGAAGAGATAAGAGAACAAGTATAAACCAGCTGTGCTCAGCTTCTCTGAAGGAATAACCCAAACACCAGGAACCTTCTGCTCATTTCTTTCACACAGAGAAGCTCCCAGAAGCTTCCAGAACCCTCTTGAATTAATTAGAATAGGAAAGATCTCCACACATCAGATCAATACTTTTTGTACCAAAAAAAATGCAAACTGACAATGACCCCCCCCCAAAAGAAAAAGAATCAAGGGATTTGTAGTTTGTAAAAGGTGCTGGCTATTGTAGTTCTCTGAGGGGGAACTACAGTTCCCAGGATCCTTTGGGTGAACTTGCATGCATTCAGCCCAGACACTGAGATCCAGTGCCGAGGGCCTTCTGGCGGTTCCCTCACTGCAAGAAGCAAAGCTACAGGGAACCAGGCAGAGGGCCTTCTCGGTAGTGGCGCCCGCCCTGTGGAACGCCCTCCCATCACAGGTCAAGGAAATAAACAACTACCTGACATTCAGAAAATACCTGAAGGCAGCCCTTTTTAGGGAAGTTTTTAATGTGTGATATTTTTGTATTTGATTTCCGTTGAAATCCAGCCAGATGGGCGGGGTACAAATAATAAATATTATTAATATTAAAATTAAAATTATTATAATTATTATTCAACGTGTGTTGGCTATGCTTTAGATGTATGATGTTGGTGCGATCTATGCAACAGTTGGAAGGGTTGGGTGCTAGTTGAAGCCCAGTTATGTTTTTGAATAGGACTGGTCTCCCTGGCACCCCAGATGAACAGTTTCTTTGGTGACCCCTTTATCCACCCAATTATTTATTTGTTGTATCCCACCTTTTTCTCTCCATGGTGGCCTACATGGTTCTCTCCACTCCTCGTTTAATGCCCACAACGACCCTGTGGTGTAGGTTGGGCTGAAAGGCGAGATCCCCCATTGAGGTTCATGGCTGAGTCTCAAGGACTGGCTGGATGAGGAAGAGCGGTTGGAGCAACCTGCCCAAGAGCCCCCCAGGGAGGACACAGGAGAAGACTACTTAGATCCTGTATCCTGGTGGTGGGACACTGAGGAGCAGTCTGTGGAAGAAAAGAGCTGGGAGGTGATAGAAGCAGGGGTTGTTGAGCCATCAAGAGGGGTCAGGAGAAGGATTGCCCCTGCTACACAACAGCAGGGCAGTCCCAGTCCTGCTGTCTCTCCTCCCCCTCTGACTCCCTGCATGATGCTGAGCAAAGGGTCAGACAGGCCTAGAGAAGGAGCCCACCCTCTTGATGTAGGCTTCGTCTGCTTGGAAGGGATCCAGAGTGAGAAGCTAGAGGGGAAGGGTGCAGATACTGGTCAGTTTCAGCAGTATCTCAGCTGGATGAACCAGAGGACTCTGCTGTCTCGTTATTTTCTGTTAATGAAAAGTGAATTGCATTCTGTGCCTGCCATGTGTACTCTTCCCTGTGTTTGACCTGGCTCGCTTGACAGCTCCTTGTCACTGAGTAAGGATTGAACCCTGGCTGAGTGGAATGTGTTCTTGAACTCAGTGTGGTGTAGTGGTTAAGAGTGGTAGACTCGTAATCTGGTGAACCGGGTTGGCGTCTCCGCTCCTCCACATGAAGCTGCTGGGTGACCTTGGGCTAGTCACACTTCTCTGAAGTCTCTCAGCCCCACTCACCTCACAGAGGTGTTTGTTGTGGGGGAGGAAGGGAAAGGAGAATGTTAGCCGCTTTGAGACTCCTTTGGGTAGTGATAAAGCGGGATATCAAATCCAAACTCCTCCTCCTCCTCCTCCTCCTCCTCCTCCTCCTCCTCCTCCTCCTCTTCTTCTTCTTCTTCTTCTTCTTCTTCTTCTTCTTCTTCTTCTTCTTCTTCTTCTTCTTCTTCTTCTTCTTCTTCTTCTTCTTTTTCTTCTTCTCTTCCTTGCCTATATAGAGATGGGTGTGCAAATGTGGGTAGAAACCATCCTACTGCACAAAGGTAATGTTAGCAGGCATTGCTGTGCCCCTGACCCCACCCACCTTTGGCACGTGGCCTCCAGAAGTCCTCCCAGGAAGGAAAGTGGCCCTTGGGCTGGCAAGTTTCCCCACTTCCCCAGTAAAAAGTGTTGCTGAAAGAGCAGGCACCAAGACTTCCACTGTGGTGGTTCCTCATCTCCCTCCCTGCATCTCTCCCATCTTCCACCATCCAGGCATTGTCTACAACGTGGCTGTGGTGACGGGGGACATCAGAGGGGCTGGCACAAACTCCAAAATCCACATGGTCATGCATGGCTCCAAAGGGCTGAAGAACAGCGGGAAGATCTTCCTGGAAGGAGGCGAGTTCGAACGTGCCAGGACCGATCTTTTCAACGTGGAGATAGCCGCTCTCCTGAGTCCCTTGAGCCGTGTCTCAATTGGACACGACAACGCAGGTGTCGGCTGCGGCTGGTACTGCGAGAAGGTGAGGATGGGTCACTTAACATCTTTGGACAGCTGTCCAGTCACTTTCCCCCTATTTGTGGTCTGACCGGAGTGACCTGGAAGGCTTGAAGGATGTTGCTGCTGTTTCAGTGATGCAATAATCTGATTTCACCTAATATATGCCGTGCGGCACTGGAACTTATGCAGAAATCAATTGCATGCTCATTAGGCGTCAGGGCTGCCCTGCAGTTGCAAGATTGGGGGTGGCATTCCCTCTATGCCTCTTAAGTCACTCTTACAGTTGTGCAGAAGGGATGTGGAGGTCATTTGTGGCAGTTTTGCGTTAATTTCTAGGTAGAGGCAGCAGATTCCGGCTCAAACCCAAGAGCTGTGTCATCCTGCGAGTTGTGGGCATTGCGGTTTTGCAGTTCAGTTGAAGGGGTGGGAGGAACAGGAGAGGGATGGGTGGCTCATTTTAGGAAGGGGGTGATGTGATCGCCAGCTGCAAATATTTGAAGGGACAGGGACAGCGGATAAATTCAATTCAGTCCATATTTGTAGGCTAACCTAACTAATTAGCATTTCCTGAAATAATGTGGGAACCAAAACACAGCCATCCTTTGAAAATGTGCACCTCTCTGAATGTTGGAGTGCCGTTCTCCAGCCCAAGTAGCGTGTCCATAAAAAATGCATTGCATTGGGGGATATTTCATGGCAAAAATGTGTATGTTAGGCAAAACTGTATCAGGAGAAATTTGCACTAAAATGATGAAGGATTTTCATGAGGAATGCTTAAAAAAATACTGCAAAGGAACTCAGCTCAGCGGTGGAACATCTGCCTTGCCTACAATAGGTCTCGAGTTCAATTCCTGGTGTCTCCCAGTCATTCCTGAGTCAGTGTAGACAATTCTGAGATAGATGGAGCAGAGGTCTGACTCTGTATAAGGTAGCTCCCTATGTCCCTATGACATTTTGAAGAGTGTTATACAGTTGAGGATTGAAGTTCTCCAACAGCTCAGGAGGGACTAATGTAATAAAACAGCTAGCACATTTGCAAAGCTAAGTCAGCTCCAGTATGTTTTCAGATTGGATGGGAAACCATGTATTTATTGAGGTTCCTGCATTGCAGGGGATTGGACTAGTTGACTCTCGAGCTCTCCCTTCCAACTCTAGGAAAAAAAATCTAAAAAGTTGTCGGAAAATTATTTCCTGAGAATTTTTGAACCAGCCCTCCTTATGACCTCCTTGATATTGTCAGTTTGCATTTCTTAGTGCAGAAAGTATTGATCTGAGGTGTGGAGATCTTTCCTATTCTAATTAATTCACGAGGGTTCTGGAAGCTTCTCTTTGCGAAAGAAACAAGCAGAAGGTTCTTGATGTTTGGGTTATTCCTTCAGAGAAGCTGAGCACAGCTGGTTTAAACTGGTTCTCTTATCTCTTTCTGCCAAGGTCATGCTGACTATAAAAGCAGGGCCAGAAGAAGCCTGGGCTTCACCTTCTCTTTCCATCTCTTTTCCTTCTGGTGTGGTGTTCTGTACATAGTATGCTTAGTGTTAAGGTTTAGATTTATTATAAGTTACTGTGAGTTTAAGTCTGCTGCAGCTGGATTTCTTATGGAGATTGCCAATCCCGAATATATAAGATTTGTGACCATCACTGGCAGAGGAAGAGGAGTGCGGGGGGAGCACACCGCCCCCGGCAGCACGGTCCTGGTGGGGTGCCATCGCGGCTGCTCCCCCGCCCACGCTGGGCACCACGCCCCTGCAGACGGCATGCCCTGCCCCCAGTACACATGCCACACCCCTGCGGGCAGCGCATCATGCCCCCAGGGTGCATGCCACGCCTCTGCGGGTGGTGCACCCCGCCCCCAGGCTGCGCGCTAGTCCCGCCCCTGCCTGCTCTCCGCCCCCCAGTGCCGGAGCATGAAGCTCCACCACTGGTGACCATTATGCTTATTTGCCTTCAGTTGCAGTTAAGCTCTGCTGGATGAAATATACAGGTCTATTTTCTGGGAATCCTGCAATGTGTTAAAGTTTTTACTCTGCTAACTATACATTGGGATTCTACTCTGGATCAATATTGAGTAGAATTTCATGACAGACATAGCCTTGCATCTTTGTCTTAAGAGCATCAGAAGAGGCTGCAGGATCAGGATAATGGTCCATCGAGTCCAGCATCCTGCTCACTCAGTGGGCAACCAGATGCCTGCGGGGAAACCTGCAAGCTGGATTCGAGCACTTAATTTCGAAACCTTACTCATGTCTGTGCAGGAGTGCCAACTAGAATACAATATTCAGGGGGAGGGGAAGATAAGCCCTGGCACACGTAATCGATCACATGACATGGGACACACACCCCCATTTGAATGTCAATGCCCATCAACTTTGGGGGGCCCCTCAAATATTTTATTGGGGGCACTGAAGGGACCTTGGCTCCTGGGAGTTGACTCCTATGTGTTTGTGAATGCATTATGTCTCACTAGGAGGGTGTGGAAGGGACGCGGGTGGCGCTGTGGGTTAAACCGCAGAGCCTAGGGCTTGCTGATCAGAAGGTCGGTGGTTCGAATCCCCGCGACGGGGTGAGCTCTCGTTGCTCGGTCCCAGCTCCTGCCCACCTAGCAGTTCGAAAGCACATCAAATGCAAGTAGATAAATAGGTACTGTTCTGGTGGGAAGGTAAACGGCATTTGCGTGCGCTGCTCTGGCTCACCAAAAGCGGCTTTGTCATGTTGGCCACATGACCCGGAAGCTGTATGCTGGCTCCCTCGGCCAGTAACGCCAGATGAGCGCCGTAACCCCAGAGTCGGACACGACTGGACCTAATGGTCAGGGATCCCTTTACCTTTACCTTTACCTTTACCTAGGAGGGTGTGGGCAATGGAAAAATGAATGGTTTATTCCGGCTCTCCCTTTCCCCTTCCAGGTGGTGGTATATTGCCCATTTACTGGTATTGAACAGACGTTCCCGTGTGGGAAGTGGCTGGATGAGGATGACGGTGATGGACTGGTGGAACGGGAGCTCTACGAAATGGTCTCGCTGCGTAAGAAGAGACTGAAAAGTAAGTGCGAAAGAGCAAAGTCTGAAGGGCATCCGTCATTATTTGAAAATCCCCCTGCCCTTGGGAGCACTCAGGGTTTTTTTTATTTATTTCTGCTGACAGTTCTTTCTTGGTACAGAGAACCAAAAATCCGTCTTCTTCTTTTTGCTTCCTATGGCAGCTATTTTATATTGGCATTCACAGCACTTTTGTCAATATATGTGTGCTGCCACCTCCATTTTTTTACCTGAAAAGAAAAAAGAACCGAGCGCACTGCAAGCCACTGGTCTGAGTCCAAAAAGTTTGGGGCTTTTTAGTTTAGAGAAAATGCGAGTAAGAGTCGACAAGCTACAAATTTATAAAATCATGTGTGACATGGAGAAAGTGGAGAGAGAAGAGTTTTTCTTCCCCCTTCCACAACGCTAGAACACGTGGACACCTAGGGAAGATGAATGTTGCAAGATTCAGGACAGATAAAAGAAAATACTTCTTCACGCCTCACGTAGTTAAACTATGGAACTCTCTGCCACAGGAGGTAGTGATAGCCACCAGTGCTAGAGTGCCCAACCTGTTAAATAGAAGATTCCAGGTATGTTCTCAATCCCCGCTGGCTCCATTGTGTCTGCTGTCCTTCATGGTGACACAGATCCTTTGGGGACAAAGAGCTGCATAAGGTTCATAACTGGCGGGGAGAATTTACATTGTCCCTCCTCCCTCTGGTCACATCAGGGCAATGAATGCTTATAAAATTAGTTAAGGCGCTGCAGGATCAAGACGCCTCTGTGACGAACAGCTTCTCCCGTTTAAGGAGCGATTCCATTGAAGCCGCGCTCATTACAGTGAACATCACTTAATGTGACAGCCACTTTATCTCTGCAGCGCAGTCCATTCTGCGAAAGCATTTATGACCTTTAAACTGCCATATTATCGACCCTGACTGCTATTGACAGTGCAATCCCTTTGTGGATGTTGTATATTAAATGGGCAGGAAGCAGTGCCCTTGAGTAATTGGTGACCTTTCGCTGCCATACAATGGGATAAACTTGTATTGTCATCTCCCCCATCTGCTTGCCTGGGCAGCAGCTTTTCTTACCGTCCTTTTGCAAGACCTCTGTCTGAAATAATTTTGGGACATGCGTAGTCCACCCAAGATGGCGGGCGCGAGCGGCCGGCACCCCTTCCGACCGTGCAGCGGTGGCGGCGCGGCAAGTTTTAAGCCTTAAAACTTGCTGCGCCGCCTCCGCCACTGCACGGTCGGAAGGGGTGCTGGCCGCTCGCACCCGCCATCTTGGATGGACTGTGCATGTCCAACCAAGATGGCGGGCATGAGCGGACGGCACCCCTTCCGTGCGGTGGCACGGCAAATTTTAAGGCTACAGCGTGTGAACAGCAGCACCCGGGGTGGCCCGCCCCCCGCCCCCTTGGCCCACCCCTGACTTGTCCAAAGAGGAAGCTCAGGGACATGTGCATGGACTTATGTAGGTCCCTCAATCCATTTGGCTAGCACCCATTGGTCTGATTACACCCAGCATCGAGGGACCTACCAATAGGGTGTTGTGGCTGTCCAAATGCACCCACCCACAACACAGGGTTTGGTTGCCAGGTCGCACCGCAACACGTGCCTTTTTTTTAGGGAGGTCATGATTTGTCACCCGCTTTCACCATTCTAATTCAGTGATTCAGAACCTTTTGTTTTATAAGAAAATCCTTGGTCCCTGTGGATATGGACAAGTGACATTAAGGGCGCAGGGACAGACGCCCCCATCTTCCTCCAGGTTTATGGTGACAAAGGGAAGTCCGACGAAATGAAGCTGGACAATAACTCTGATAACTTTGAAGCTGGACAAACGGACAAATTCATGGTATGCCTTCCTGTCTGCCACGTGTGCTATGCTCCAAACACAGTCTTGTGTTTACTGCCGTGTTAACCTGGGAATCAGCCCAGGCGCTTCCTGTTTGCAGTTATTGCCGGTTAAATGGCACAGAAGAATAGCCAGTCAATTCCTCGTGGTTTATGTGAAAGGGTTTAATGGCCCTTATAAAAGGAAGGAAATAGCAAACTTATTGGAAATGTCAGCTATGTTGGCGCTTCATTGACTCAGAATGCTGAACGTGTGGCTAATTCTTGCCTTAAATACAAGGTGAACATTATAATGCCTGCGTTCTTCTCTGGTTCAGATTAAATCCTGCCCCTTCTGTCTTCCCTCCTGACCACCTGTCAGTCTCCAAATTCATACTGCCCAGTGACAGAACATTAACTGTACCAACGTCAGCATTGACTACATGTAACCCACGGCAAAATGTGAAGGGTTTACAAGATCTCCCCTCTCCCTGCCAGGCATACAAACGGTTCTGTTAATGCTTTCCTTATGTTATGTAGTGTGACCCATGATTTAACATTGACTATAGCTTGCAAAAGAGAACCTTATAATCAATTCACTACAGAGATGTATGCATTCTCCATTTTCCCCCCCTTCTTCCCAATTTTCACAATACCCTAAATTAACCTGACCAGGAGCTAGCCTTGCTCCTAGTACTTTGAAGCCTAGCGTTCAAATAACAAAGTGCTTCACTGCATGCAGTTTGATCCATCTATCTTCCTGAGTAGACTTTCCTGTGCCATACGCACTGATCCTAGCATTCCTCTAGCTTACTGTATGGCTAGGGATCAATGCACATCAGATCAGCACATCTCTGGGGAAAGCTCTGCTCAGATCACACACACACAGATGCAGCTACCAGGATTTGTTCAGCTTCTGACCTTCTTGGGGAAGCAAGATGTGTTTGGGGAGCAGAGTTTGTTTTCATGATGCAGACAGTGTGATCAACTGGAAAATTAGCATCACATAATTTTAAAGTGGGACATGGAAAGCTGCCTTATAATGAGCCAGACCTTTGGTCCATCTAGCTTAGTATTCTCTACTCTGATTGGCAGTGCCTCTCCAGGGTTTCAGGCAGGGGTTTCTCCTGTGTCTACCTGGAGATGCTGAGAATTGAACCTGAGACTTTCTGCATGCAAAGCAGATGCTGTACCGCTGAGCTTCATACCTTCCCAATCTAGGAAATGCCTTGCTGGATCAGGGAAAAGGCCCATCAAGTCCTTTTGGAAATCCACCCAAGTTGGTGGCCACGCAACTACATCTTGTACAAGCAAATCCCACAATTTACATGAGGGATAGCCAGGGAACATTGTGATGGGGGCCAAATGTGGCCCTCCATGCCTCTTCACCAGGCCCTCAGGACTGTTCCTAGACCAGACCCTCTCTCTTCACGCCACATCTCTCACTGCCCCAGATTTGCACTGTCCTTCAGCAATTTTGCCTGGCTCCACCCACTTTTGCCTTTTTGCTCCACCCACCTTTTGCATGTGGCCAAGGAAGGTTGCCTAGAAAGGCCCTCCACCCCAAACATGTTTTACAGGTGGATCATTTAATCCAACCTCCTGATCAATGCAAGAATCTTGCAGCTACAGCAAGCATATTTCTTTTTTGCAAGTGCCATTGATACGAAAAGAGCGCTGTTCTTGTGCAACATGATTTTGGCTCCACCAGAGCTTGCACAGGAAATGCCTCCAATGGATTTTGCTGCGCTTGTGCATCTCCAGTTTTATTTTCCCGGGGGCGTGATCTTCCCCCAGATTGTGCCTGTAGTAGAAAAAGGCCCCCCCCCTGATGTGTTTTACGCATGTTTCCTGCAGATTGAGCTCCCAGATCTGGGGAATTTGTACAAGATCCGGATATGGCACGAGAAGAGGAGCCCATTCGCTGGCTGGCATCTACATAAGGTAAAAAGCCAACGGGACAGATTGCACTATGGGGGCAAGATCAATTCCCTGTAATAAGCAAGAGCATATTGTTTCCATGAACTTGCATCCTTATCTAACACTTGAACACTGACATGTGGCCGGGGCAACCCAGCCAGATGGGCAGGATATAAATTATAACATCCTCCTCTTCCTCCTCCTCCTCATTATTATTTGCATGCTTGGTTTACAGTGAAACTAATGAATCTTAAGCTTCAGGGCCCCTAATCCTGGAGGGTCCCAGAAGTGACTTTAGTAAGGTAAAGGTAAAGGGACCCCTGACTATTAGGTCCAGTTGTGTCCGACTCTGTGGTTGCGGACCTCATCTCGCTTTATTGGCCGAGGGAGCCGGCATACAGCTTCCAGGTCATGTGGCCAGCATGACAAAGCCGCTTCTGGTGAACCAGAGCAGCACACGGAAACGCCATTTACCTTCCCACCAGAGCAGTACCTATTTATCTACTTGCACTTTTGACGTGCTTTCGAACTGCTAGGTGGGCAGGAACTGGGACTGAGCAACGGGAGCTCACCCTGTTGCGGGGATTTGAACCGCCGACCTTCTGATCAGCATGCCCTAGGCTCTGTGGTTTAACCCACAGTACCAACCGCCACCCGACTTTAGTACACACTGCTTAAAAATATTGGGTTTAGTCAGTGGTGTAGCGTGGGTTGCTGATGCCTGGTGTGGGAAAAGTGTTGCACCCCCCTGGTGGACTGGGCAAATGGGGTGGGGACACATGCAGACGATGAACAGAGCCTGCCTCCATCAGGCTCTCCCCCCCCCCCCCCGGCTTGCCTACTAGACCAACCCGCCTACTGCCGTGCCTCAGCTGCCAGGGCTCTGTGCCTGATTGTACCCCCTCAAAAATGTATGCCCGGGCCACGGCCCCCTGGCCTCCCCATGCTACGCCTCTGGGTCTAGTAGACCCAATTTGAGTCACAGCAACTTTTTGTTGTATATATTTCAACAGTCCCAAAGTCTGAGAGTCAGTAGTGTTGTGTATTAATTAAACGTTCTGTCAGCTGGGTGGAGTAATGTCATTTGTCAATTTAAGGGTACAAGTACAATCCACAGCCTGGTTGGGTCCTGCCAGAAAGTTAGAATATTATTGGTTCCCACTTAAATGTATCTATCCTCTCCGTACCATGGTGCCTTAAATAGAGCTTCTCCTGCCCCCGTTCCCCAGTCTTGTCGGTTACCTTACAATAAAAGAATTGTTCATGAAGACATGTCATTGGAATTATTGCT
This sequence comes from Lacerta agilis, assembly GCF_009819535.1. NCBI lineage: Eukaryota > Metazoa > Chordata > Lepidosauria > Squamata > Lacertidae > Lacerta > Lacerta agilis. The sequence continues at coordinate 8,711,069 of NC_046322.1, read as the reverse complement.
TCCACGTACCCACGGCACAACAAGTAGCACAGATGTTGTTAAGGTGTAGTGATCAGTCATGGAACAACCCCATTGAAGAAGACCCCATTGCTGGTTGTGGAGGGGCTCCCACGACAGTTCAAGCTTCAGGGCCCCCAAAATGCAGGTCTGCCACGGAACCATGTTGACTTACCGGCTGAGGAGACCCTGAGCAACTACCATGGAACTCCTCTGTGCTGCAAAATGTTATTCCTTAGGCTTATTATAGGGTGAACACTTGATTCAGACTGTCGGGCCCCCTTCCCTCTATTCTGATGGTGCTTTTTAAGGCACACCCAAGAGTTCTCTGCAGCTCTAAGTTGCAGGGGCAAGATTGGCAGCAGAAGGATCATGATGATCTTTTCATAGGGCAGAGGTGGCTAGCCTTTGGCAAATTGGCACCAGCCATTTGGTTTTCGCCTACTTCATCGCAGCTTTGTGAGGCATTGGGTAAAGCCTTGGTTTGGCTGGAGGAGAGGTTGTAGCCTTCGCCTGCCCATCCTCATTAAGGGTATTGAGGGGGAGTGGCTTCTCTCCGATGCCCCAACGGAGGCTAGGGCCATACCATTCCCCCAATGGGGAGCCCTCGGGGGTACCCCTATTTGATGTAGGCCTTAGGGCTCCTCCAAATGATGGATTGCCCTTAGATGCAACTCCCAGCAAATGGACTGGAGTGATATAATCTGGCTTCTCCCAATTCCTTTGCCAAACCACTCACATCTGTAACCAATGAAGTTGTGGCCTATTTGAATCCACAAACCAATGACCTTTCCCCGCATCAAACGGAGTGCACATTTTGCGTGGTCGCAAGTATCCTCCGGTGATCATGGTGCAGCTCCTGGCAGTTGGGTCTGGCAGCACCTTCCCAGGTTGGATACCTGTGATCTCCACCCACAAAAGCAGCCGCCCAATCCCGGCTGGGGAGGTGTTGCCGGGGGGGTGGGGATTGGCCAGGTAGAAGGAGGGATTAGTCAGTACACACAATAGGAGTTGAGTCGTACCTGGGAAGCGGCCATTGGATTCAGAGCTTCCCCACCCTCCACTCCCTCATTTAACATTTACTCTGCAGGTTAACCATTTTATTTCCACAGCCACACAGGCACGCAGGCACTGCTATGTCAGGGTTGCTGTTGAAGGGCCAGAAAGGACTTTCCCTGCATTGACAGGTTTTGCCTTTCCCGTAGCAATTCGTCACAACTTTGGCGATTGCAGGGCTTGGGCGGAATTCTTTAGTCATCTACAAAATGGGGGGGATGGCGTGGGGTGGTGACCCCCGCCCCCATTGCGGTGACAATAACAGGGTTCCCGTTAAAGGGGTCTCAGGGGGAGGCATTGACCATACGCCCAGAGGTCGTCACTGCCCCCCCCTCCAGCGGCGGCGAACGGGAGGGCGGGCTATCTGCTTGAAGATATGTTCTCCAGAGTTAGCCCTCTCCCCACTCATGCTGGATAACCCTGAAATTACCCAGAACTCCAGCTGTGGGGGGGGGGGGCTGGGAAGGATAAACGCCCAATGCCTGAGCCAAGGTCTCCCTACATCTGAATATTAATAAAGTTGTGGCCAATTTAATCCCATAGAACATTGTCACATGTCTTTATTTCCCTCAGGGGCTGCCCAGGGTTCAGGGGACTCTGCCTGGCCACGCAAATACTGTTGGTCTGTGTGTTTATTCATTCCCAGGGAGCTGCAGGTCACGGGGTCTTGGCACACTGTTTGCTTCTTTCAGTCAATCAGAGGGTGGGGCAAGATGCTTGTGTAGGACTCTGTTGTCCCACCACTGGACAGTTGGGTAGATATCCTACTTAGCTCATAGCCCAGCTTCTGAGATATCATTGCTCAACATCACCCAGCCACCTTAAGCATGCCTTCACAAGCATGGGAACTGGAAACTTTTTTTCTAAAAGCCAAAACTAAATTCTCAGATTTATTCATTATGCTCCCATTATCAAATGCTCTTGCTGCAGAGTGCAGTGTCTTCCTATATGGAACTCCTACTTTGGATAGCGGGACATGGGTGGCGCAGTGGTCTAAACCACTGAGCCTCTTGGGCTTGCTGATCAGAAGGTCGGCGGTTTGAATCCCCACGACGATGATGAGCTCCCTTTGCTCTGTCCCAGCTCCTGCCAACCTAGCAGTTTGAAAGCACACCAGTGCAAGTAGATAAATAGGTACCACTGTGGTGGGAAGGTAAACGGCGTTTCCGTGCGCTTTTGTTTCGGTTACGGTGTCCTGTTGAGCCAGAAATGGTTTAGTCCTGTTGGCCACATGACTCAGAAAGCTGTCTGCGGACAAACACCGGCTCCCTCGGCCTGAAAGCGAAATGAGTGCCACACCCCATAGTCGCCTTGGACTGGACTAAACCATCCAGGGGTCCTTTACCTTTTTGGATAGCACTGAACAAACTCTAGAAATGTGTTTCTTTTGCTATGCAGGCATGTGCAACAACAATAGCAAATCACCATTTACTTTTTTTATAGAAAAAAGAAAAGAAAATAAGGCCACATTGTTAACAGACCTTGACTTTTGAGTCTCTAATATGATTTGATAGGTTTCTGCCTTCTTTTGTGCTGAACAGATGTTTGGAGGATCTACCCTGTTTCTCCTAAAATAAGACATAGCCATAAAATAAGCCATAGCAGGATTTCTATGCATTTGCGAAATATAAGCCGTTCCCCAAAAATAAGCCATACCCCGAAAATAAGCCATAGTGACGTGGTACCTCCCATTAAAACAGCCTGGAGAGGCGTGGCTATGCAGCGTACCGATGCGACATCATTAAAATAAGACATCCCCTGAAAATAAGGCATACTGTGTTTTGTTGAGCGAAAAAAAATATAAGACGGTGTCTTATTTTAGGAGAAACACGGTAGCTGGGAGTTAGTAAACCATGAAGCATTGCGGATGCACCCTGGTTCCCAAGATTCATCCACACAGTCATTCTGGCCTCATTATTCTTGGTTTGCTGTCGCTTCCACTCCTGGGGGAAAGGTTGATGTCTAGCTGCAAAAGGGTCCCTTGTTCATTCTCTAGTGAGAGGATTGCTAATGAGGCTGCAATGTTTAGTTGATTAATCTCTCAGATTAATCAGTTTAAAAACCTTTTTGCAGCGCGGTCTCAAGCATGTCTTCTTGGAAAAGAAGTGACTGCTTCTGCATTCAGTGCTGTGTAATAAGTGCGGTCAGGATTACAACTTTCCCTCACAATTATATATGTGTCTATTGAGGTGTAAAGTCCCCAACTAGGACTGGGCAATATCTGGATGAGACAGTTTGGAGTAGAAAAGCAGCCAGGGGAAGGTGCTTAACCCCAACCCAGCATGCCATTTCCCACACCCCCTCCCCACAGCTGCTTCCTTAACCCCCTGTCCGAGTTTCCAAATGTGCCTGGTGAGTAGCTTGGCCCAGGTTTTTCACAGCATAAGCAAATCCAAAAAAATATGCTGTTATTGTTGTGATATTATAACATGCCGAGCTGCGAACGCTGCAGCATCAAGGTCACAAGACTTAAGGGTCATGTTTCATAACGAAGGGTCAGGCGCCCAAACGCTACTCCAAAGAGTTTGCAATCTCAGCTGTTGCAAATGTAGCTGTAGTTTGCACTCAAAGCAGAGACACTCAGGCTCACTTCACAGATGTGAAAAAGCCACTACAACAGGTTGCAAAGTTCAACACTGTTCCTGCCAACACACACAGAGCAAGCGCTCTGGTCCCCTGGAGAGTTGGATATCAAAGGCTCAAAGTGGTAGAACCAGTCTCAGAGAGTTCCAAGGATGGAACAAAGACAACAGATTCATACTGTGTATATGATAACTGTTTGTTTACTTCTCTTAATGATGCCTTAGCGTTTGCCGCTCTCACATTGTCTAATATCGGGGGAGGATGTTGTGATATTATAACATGCCGAGCTGCGAACGCTGCAGCAGCAAGGTCACAAGACTTAAGGGTCATGTTTCACACTGTGGGAAATCCACCAGTCATTCCACACATGTGATGTCATTGAAATGTACGGATGTACTCCTTACTTTTTGTTATGCATCGGAGATGCAGGACGCAATTACAGACAGCTCTGAATATCTGAGCTGGCTACGCAGATAAATTTCTGCACTTTATCTACAATAAAGTAGGTGTTAGCCTTCACTGGCTTGTGTGTGTTGTTTTCAAGCTGGGAACAACCGCATATTACAAACGTGCCCCTGGACTCCAGAAGCCAGAGGGCACGGAAGCTTCGTCCGCCTTGGGGGTCAGTCTCTCAACCTGCCCCTGCGGGAAGTTTTCTTTTTTTTTTAATAATAAATTTTTATTGTTTTCCAAAAAATAACAAATTACAACAAATAATCATATCTAATAAACAATGCAATACTATAGCTCCGCCGAGCTCTGACTCCCCTCCTCCACGTCAACAGGTTTTCTAGTCCAGTTTTGTCGCGCAGTTCATATTACAACCTTATTAGTCTTTGTCAAAGGTTTATTCCAGTCCTACAAGTGTTTTTAAACTTCCTCTGTTCAATCTTAGATACTCCACAAATTTACTCCAGTCTCTTTGAAACCTCGAGTCATCCTGGTTTCTGACCCTGCCGGTCAGTTTTGCCAATTCAGCATATTCCACCATCTTCGCCTGCCACTCATCAATTGTAGGCAACTCCTGTAATTTCCACTTTTGGGCTAATAGTATTCTTGCAGCAGTTGTCGCATACATGAACAGTCTTTTGTCCTTCTTAGCTATTTCATCTCCCATCAATCCCAACAGAAAGGCTTCAGGTTTTTTTGGGAAAGTATATTTAAACATCTTCTTAAGCTCATTATAGACTGCTTCCCAAAAACCTTTGACCTTATTGCAAGTCCACCACATGTGATAAAAACTACCTTCTTCTTGTCTACACTTCCAACATAACTTATCATGCATTCTATACATTTTTGACAATTTTACTGGAGTCAAATACCATCTATACATCATCTTATAAACATTCTCTTTCAATGTTTCACATGCAGTGAATTTCAAAGTCTCATTCCATAGTTTAGTCCATGCATCATAATCTATATTGTGCCCAAAGTCCATTGCCCATTTTATCATCACCTCTTTCGTCAAGTCATCTTTAGTATACCATTCCAACAACAAATCATACATTTTTGTTAAAAATTTACCTCTACCTTCTAATAGCTCAGTCTGAAATCTAGATTTTTTATCTTCAAAACCAATCTTTCTATCTTCTAAGAGCAAATTATGCACTTGGTGATATTGAATCCATCCTGTAAAGAGATCTTCCATCTGGTGGTATGGTTTTAACTTCCAACCTTTTTCTGTTCTCATAAGCAAATCCTCATATGTGGACCTTTTACCTTCCATGTTAACTTTTTTTAAGGTAAGAACTTCAATCGGTGAGATCCACCATGGGGTTTTGCTCTCTAAAAGTCTCTTGTTCCTTTCCCATACTTCGAAGATGGCCCTCCTTATCACATGATTTAAAAAACCTCTATGAGCCTTTATCTTATCATACCAAAGATAGGAGTGCCATCCGAATCTATTATCATATCCTTCTAGATCTAACAAATCAGTATTTTGCAATGTTATCCATTCTTTTAGCCAACACAAACAGGAAGCTTCATAATACAACTTCAAATCTGGTAGGGCGAAACCGCCCCTTTCCTTTTTGTCAATCAATAACTTCAATTTAATCCTTGGTTTCTGTCCCTGCCAGATGAATCTACTCAATGTTTTTTGCCATTCTTTAAACTGTCCTGTTCCCTTAATTATTGGTATTGTCTGAAATAGGAATAACATCCTCGGTAAAACATTCATCTTAATTGCTGCTATTCTTCCACTAAGGGAAAGCTTAAGTCTAGTCCATACTTCCAAATCTTTCTTAATCTCCTTCCAAACAGGTTGATAATTATCTTCAAAAAGATTGATATTTTTTGGAGTTAACCATATTCCCAGATACTTTATTTTCTTTGATACTGCTATACCCGTTTTTTGTTCTATCTCTGAAATTCGCTCTTTTTCCATATTCTTTACCATCATCTTTGTCTTGGTTTTATTCAGTTTAAATCCTGCTAATTGTCCAAAATTCTCCATCTCCTCTAATACTTTCGGGACGCTGTTCTGGGGTTCTTCTAACGTTACTACCAAATCGTCTGCAAAGGCCTTTAATTTAAATTCTTTTACACCAACTTTAATTCCTTTTATTTCCGGACTTTCTCTCAATTTCTTCGTTAAAACCTCCAGGACCGTTATGAACAATAGCGGTGATAGCGGGCAGCCTTGTCTAGTGCCTTTTGTTATTTCAAAACTTTCTGTTATTTCATTGTTCACTATTAATTTTGCTTTCTGATCCGAGTATATCGCATCAATTCCTTTCAGGAAAGATCCCTCTATTCCCATTCCTTCCAAACTCTTTTTCATAAAATGCCAAGAAATATTATCAAAAGCTTTTTCCGCATCCACAAATATTAATACAGCCGTTTTTTCATTCCTGGTTTCCAGATACTCTATCACATCAACAATATGTCTTACATTATCTTTTAACTGTCTACCAGGAAGAAATCCGGCTTGATCCTTATGTATTATTTCATTCAATATTCTCTTCAATCTTGTTGCTAAAATATCTGCAAAAAGCTTATAGTCATTATTCAATAAAGAAATTGGTCGATAATTCTTGACGTTTAAGCGATCTGTATCTTGTTTGTGAATTAAAGTTATATAGGCTTCTTTCCAAGTGCTTGGGATCTTGCCTCCTTCTAAAATATTATCCATTACTTCTTTCAAAACTGGAAACAGCTGTTCGCTGAGTATTTTGTAATATTTTGCCGAAAGTCCATCCGGTCCTGGAGATTTCCCCAATTTCATTCTTTTTATTGCTTCTTGTATTTCCAACGCCGTAATTTGAGTATTCAGGATATCGGATTTCTCTTTTGATATTTTCTCCAATTTATGTTCTTCCAAATACTTTTCTATTTTTTTCTTATTCTCCTTCTCCTGCTGGTACAAATCTTTATAGTATCTTTGGAAAGCTCTCTTTATTTCTTTTGGATCCTCTATTACACCGTCTCCAATTTCTAATTTATTAATTATATTTTGATTTTGTCTCTTTCTCAATTGCCAAGCTAGTAGCTTTCCTGTCTTGTTAGCTGATTCAAAACTCTTTTGTCTCATCTGTTTAATTTTCCATTCAATCTCTTGATTCACCAGCGTGGAGAACTGAGTTTGCAATATTTTTATATTCTGTTTCAATTGGATATCCATTGGTTTCAATATCAGTTTCTTTTCACATATCATCAATTGAGTTAAAATTTCTTCTTTCTTTTTTTCCTTGTTTTTTCTTTGATGACTATTCTTTTGTATCAAGAATCCTCGCATTACAGCTTTGCTTGCATCCCAAACCACATCCAGTCCGGTTCCCTTCTGTAAATTCAAATTGAAATACTCTGTTATTTCTTCTTTAGCTTTGGTTATCACTTCTGGATCATCAAATAGACTATCATTCATTCTCCATCTTGTGGGGGTTTTCTCTTTGTTCTTTAAATCCAAATCAATCGAATTGTGATCCGACAGCGTTCTCGGTGTTATTTCACATCTGGACACCCTCCCTATTAATTCTTTTGTAATCCATACATGATCAATTCTTCCAAAACTCTGATTCGGCTCTGAATAAAAAGTAAAGTCTTTTGTAGTAGGGTGTTTCAACCTCCAAATATCCACCAATCCTAAGTTTTCCGTCATATCAAAAAATGATTTTGGTAATTTACCTTCTCTTGCCGTCTTTCTTGTAAAAGATTTATCAAGTTCCGGCATCACTACACCGTTAAAGTCCCCCATCACTATCAATTTCTGATCCATAAATTCCATCAATTTATCTTCCAAATTCTTAAAAAATTCTGCTTTATTTTCATTTGGTGCATAAATTCCGATTACCAACAGCTTCTCGCCTTGCAGCGTGATTTGTACTATTAAAATTCTGCCTTCCTCATCTTTCGAGATCAGTTTTGGTTCAAATTTTTCCTTTATATATAGTGCAACTCCTCTCTTTTTCGAAGAATCCAAGGAAACAAATTCTCTTCCCAATTTTTTATTAATTAACACATGTCTATGTTTTTTTGCAATATGAGTCTCTTGAAGACAAATTATGTCCAAATTTTTCCTATACAACACGTGTCCTATCCTGTTCCTCTTGTTTTTATCGTTAAGACCGTTTACGTTCCACGAAGTAATTTTCAAAGCCATGTTTTCCTTTTCTCTTGTTTTTAAACCTTTTAGGGTTTATTATCCTTATTATCAATATCTTCCACTTCTTCTTCTTCTTCTTCTTCATCTTCCCCCTCCAATTCTTCTCCTTCTTCTTCTTCTTCTTCTTCTTGTCCTCCGTGTGCTCCTAACTTCTCCAAATTCTCTTCCTCCTCTTTCTTCTTGTCCTTTTTCTTCTTATCCTGTTCCCTCTTGCCCTCGTCCGGTGCTGGTCCTGGTGCTCCTATCTTCCCTAAATCATCTTCATATCTTCTTGTAAATTTCTTCACCTCCAGTGCGTCTGTCAGTTTAAATCTTTTATCTTTGTAGTAGAAGGAGATCCCCTCCGGATATTCCCATCTATGTTGAATCCCCTTTTTCCTAAGCGATGCCACCAATGGTTTGTACGGGTCTCTCTTTCGCAGGAATCTTGTCGGGATCTCCTTAAACACGATGATTTGCTTCCCATCGATTACCAACTTCTTTGTATAGCTCAATCTTAAAATAGCATTCCTCATATCCATCGAATTAAACATGACCAGACAATCACCTGGAAATTTCTTTGCCTTTGCTTTTGCCGATCTTACTTTAATTCTGAAAGCATTAGTGATTGAATAGGCCACTTCCTCTTCCTTCAAATCCATCCACTTAGCCAGTTCTTCAATTATTTTCTTCCTTATATCCTCATTTGCCTCTTCTTTCAATCCTCTGAATTTTAAATTCATCTGTTTCTGTCTCATCTCCGTTAGGGCCAAATTATCCCACATCTCTTCCTGTGCTTTATTTATTTGTGTCATCTCCTCTTTCACTTGTTCTGTTTCTTTTTTCGTCGCTCTCACCTCTTTTTGTGTCCTCTTCAATGCTTCTTCCATTGTTTTGGATTTTACTGACAACTCTTGAATTTCTGTTTTTAATTCTCCAACGGCTCCCTCTATTTTTTTATCCAATGTTTCTTGTACATCTTCTAATTTTTTCTCCATTCGCTGTTCATTTTGCCTAAATTCTTCCTTTATTTTTTGCCACAATACTTCTAAATCCTTTACTTCATCTTGTTTAGAGGGCCTTCTTTCTAACGGAGTCGCTGGGACTTTTTTTGATTCTCTTCCTGTCATTTTTCCAAAAAATTTAATACCTGTAATTACAGAGATTCACCACTAGGGGGAGCGCCTATTATTTGTTACTTTGGCCACTGGAGGGAGCTTCTATTTACTTTAAATCTTAACCAGTCTGCAATACCACCAGTTGCCACTAGATGTCCTCTATAACTCTAATCACTCTCCAAAAGCACAGGATAAAATGTAGCTATTGTTTTTCCCGCACACAGGCAAGGCAAGAGAAAAACAGGAAGAGAATGTATCACAGGGAACTATCACAAAAAAACATTGTCTCTTGCACACGAAGTTACAAAAAGTTACCAAAAGTCAAAAGTTGCACCACACACAAAGCAAAAAGTTCAGTTTCAATATTAAAACTAAGTTATATTCCCACCCCGATGGGTTTTGTAATCCTCGCCCCCCGACTGGAGGCAGCGAATTAAAGTCAATAATCCCGCCCCGATGGGCTTTGTAATCCACCCCCCCGATTGAGGGATCGTTATGTCTCTCTATCGCTACCAATAATCCGCCCCGATGGGCTTTATAATCCACCCCCCGACTGGGGAAAACGATCTCCCTTCCCCCCCGATTGGGGGATCTTTTCGCCACCGATCTCTGTCTGATGGGATAGCGCGCCTTCAGTGAACCCCCCCTCAGTCGTCCCTTTAAAGCAACACTCGAAACCAAGACTCCAAACCAGGACGGAGTTTAACTAGTCTTTCCGTGCCCACTGGATGGGTTTTACCCCCTCCACAGCACTATTGTCTCTGGCTATTGTCCGGTATGGTTTTAAGTTCTGGGCTGAGGTGCAGACGTATTTCACCCCCCAACCTCTCGGTAGGGACTTCACCAGGGGTTTCCCGAGGTCTCTCCACCACTATTAAGTTCAATGTAATTCCAGTTCAAAGTCTAAATGCCTTTCCCTTAATGGTAAAGGTCTTTACTTAGTACTCACTCAGTAGGTTTTTAATGCGAAGATCACTCCTGCGACTTTCTGTTCTGCGCCATTTTCCTCACCGCTGTCGGGCGGACTCCCTTGTTGCGCCCTTCAGCTATCCGAATTCTTTCCAACGTCCGAATTAAATCAATTTACAGGGATCCTTTCCCCTCTTTAAAAGCAGAATCCGATTGTAATTTTAGAGGAAATCCGACGCTTTCATCAGAAGCCAGAGGCTGCGCAGAGTCGGGATAGCGGTGTCTCCCCTTGCGCCAGCAGCTCGATCCCGTCTTGCGGATTTACTGCAAAATCCGCCGATCGGGAGAGCACGCTTGCAGCGCTGCTGGGTGCCACAGCCCACAAGGTACCCCCTCGTGGGTTTAGGGGTCGCAGAGCCTTTGCGAAACCCCTTAAAACTCCCGACTTTGCTCGGAATTCCCCGGAGGGCTATTCCGCGCTTCTTTCCGATGGCCGCGCCGAACCGGAAGTCCAAGTTTTCATAACAGTCATATGTCTGCACTTATGGGTACACCTCCTTTTGTATTCTGGGGGAAGAAAAAGAACAACCGGCTATTTAGCTAGCTGAATTTCAAGGTTAATAGAGGCCTCGTCTGGAGGAAATAAAATAACTGAACCATCTTATTAATCAACACTCATTTCCTCCACCTTACAAACTGACACGGCTCCAGCATGTTTGGTAAATTGCATTTTTTCCTTACTCCACTTTCAACCCTCCTTCCCCTCCTTCTTTCATTCACGTTGAACTTATTCAACATTCTGGTTCAATTTTGGTTCAATTAAAGGTAACCCTTTTGAAGACTCTGACGAAAGAGAAGTACACATTCAACTGTGACCGCTGGCTGGATAGCAATGAGGACGACAATGAGATTGTGCGGGAACTCACAGCCGAAGGCCCGCTGGTGACTGAAGTGAAGCCAGGTGAGAAGAAAGAGGACCTCCGTGGGGGGGGGGCAGGGACTTGGGTAGCAATTAATCTCCCCCTATCCCATACCCATTGGTACTGTATCTTCTGGAGACGCCATTAGCAGGCTGAATGACTGCAAATTTTCATTATGAAGTTGTTGGGTTTCAAAAAAATAAAAACCCAGCTCTTTCTGGAGACGTCCTTGTTACTTCTGCTGTGTCATGGGAAATGTTAGGGGCTTAGCAGTATAGTCGTCATTTGGGCCACACCTTCTTGGTGTCTTGGGTTCCTTTGGAGAAAGCTGTGAAAAAATGAGATAATTTGGGCACAGTCTAACCCCCTTATCCGACATCCTGAATGGGGGTTGGATGCACCCAGCCCAGAACTAGTGTCCCCCAGGGCAGAGCTCCCCATTCTGCCATCCAAAAGTGGAGTGGTACAATCGCGTCTTTGTTGTTGCTGTTTAGTCATTTAGTTGTGTCCGACTCTTCATGACCCCACAGACCAGAGCATGCCAGGCACTTCTGTCTTCCACTGCCTCCTGCAGTTTGGTCAGACTCATGTTAGTAGCTTCGAGAACACTGTCCAACCATCTCATCCTCTGTCGTCCCCTTCTCCTTGTGCCCTCCATCTTTCCCAACATCAGGGTCTTTTCCAGGGCTTGATCATCCAATAAGCTAGGCAGGGATCTGAAATCACCCTGGTCTAGTCCAACACACAACTCGCCATCACACCGTTGGTCTCACTTGGGCCATGAAACTTTGTTGTTGTTCAGTCGTTCAGTCGTGTCTGACTCTTCATGACCCCATGGACCAGAGCACGCCAGGCACGCCTATCCTTCACTGCCTCTCGCAGTTTGGCCAAACTCATGTTAGTAGCTTCGAGAACACTGTCCAACCATCTCATCCTCTGTCGTCCCCTTCTCCTTGTGCCCTCCATCTTTCCCAACATCAGGGTCTTTTCCAGGGGGTCTTCTCTTCTCACAAGGTGGCCAAAGTATTGGAGCCTCAGCTTCAGGATCTGTCCTTCCAGTAAGCACTCAGGGTTGATTTCATTCAGAATGGGTAGGTTTGTATGGGAATCCCTTGCAGACAACCACTGGCCTGGAGACAGGCAGTCAGGTCACATATCCTTAGCAGTGACCAGAGGAGAAAGGACCCCTGGGAGGAGTGCGGTGAGATATATAGTTGTCTATCTAGCACCATATTGCTTACACTGGGGTGTGTGGTGTGTTGGGGGGGGTAGTACCTCTGCTGGGAGGCACATTGTGCTCCTTCTGGATAGTTTGCCCACCTCTGGTCCCCACCTGTCAGGCTTCGGGGAATTCTATCCCTCCCTAGTGGCACAAGAAGCAGAGAAAAACAAAGAGGAGTTCTTACTAATGAGTTTATTCAATCATCACACAGAGAGGCAAAAAAATGCAGTCTGCCTCCCATTAATGGTGTTGCTCCAACTGATCTCCTCCCGCCTCTCTTGCACTCTCAATGAACGCTGAGTTCTGGGAGAAGTGGTGTCAGAAATACCCTCCAGTGATAACGTGTCAGCGGGCTGCTCTGTCTCTGTCTCCCCCTTTTCTTCTCCCAACACTTCCCAACACTTCTGTTCACCTGCCTCTGAGCTGTGACCTTCCTCAAACCACTGCTGTCATTAAATATTAAGAGCCAGTGTGGTGTAGTGGTTAAGAGTGGTAGACTCGTAATCTGGTGAACCGGGATCGCGTCTCTTCTCCTCCACATGCAGCTGCTGGTTGACCTTGGGCTAGTCACACTTCTCTGAAGTCTCTCAGCCCCACTCACCTCACAGAGTGTTTGTTGTGAGGGAGGAAGGGAAAGGAGAATGTTAGCTGCTTTGAGACTCCTTCGGGTAGTGATAAAGCGGGGTATCAAATCCAAACTACTCTTCTTCTTCTTCTTCTCCTCCTCCTGCTCCTCCTCTTATCTGGAAGCTTCAGGGGAAGGGGGGGGGAGATCTCCACCATTCCTCCTCAGTCTCGTCCCCTTCAGTCCAGCCCCTGACACCACCCTGCACTCAGCTCTCATCTGTGGCTCCTATAAGTTGCCGGTATCTGACAGTGACCACACCCTGGGAACGCCTTCAACTGGCCAGCTAAACAAGGTGAGGGAAGGTGATGGGTCCCAAATCCTCAGTGAGTTAGGGATTTCCCTTGTGTGCAAAGACAGGCTCTAGCGGATTAGCCAGATGAGGCCAATAATGGGTCCAATGGGCAAGAATGGCAGAGGGCCTTCTCGGTGGTGGTGCCTGTTATGTACTGAGTTGAATAGGATCCAAAATGCAGCTGTCTGGATTGCCTTCCCATCAGATGTCAAGGAGATAAACAACTACCAGACTTTTAGAAGACATCTGAAGGCAGCTCTTTTTAGGGAAGTTTTACATGTTTGAAGTTTTATTCTGTTTTTGGTGTTCTGTTGGGAGCCGCCCAGAGTGGCTGGGGAAACCCAGCCAGATAAGCGGGGTATAAATGAAATAATAATAATAATAATAATAATAATAATAATAATAATAATAATGCTGTAGAGCAGGCATAGGTAAACTCGGCCCTCCAGATGTTTTGGGGCTACAACTCCCATCATCCCAGTGGTCAGGGATGATGGGAATTGTAGTCCCAAAACATCTGGAGGGCCGAGTATGCCTATGCCTGCTGTAGAAGGAAGTGAGGGACAGGTGGGGCTTGTTAACCTGAGAAGGTAGCCCATCTAGGAGAAGGAAAACTGATTCTAGAGCCAGTGTGTTGTAGTTGTTAAGAGTGGTAGACTCATAATCTGGTGAACCGGGTTCGCGTCCCCGCTCCTCCACACGCAGCTGCTGGGTCACCTTGGGCTAGTCACACTTCTCTGAAGTCTCTCAGCCCCACTCACCTCACAGAGTGTTTGTTGTGGGGGAGGAAGGGAAAGGAGAATGTGAGCCGCTTTGAGACTCCTTCGGGTAGTGATAAAGCGGGATGTCAAATCCAAACTCCTCCTCCTCCTCCTCCTCCTCCTCCTCCTCCTCCTCCTCCTCCTTCTCTTCTAAACCTCTGCTGCCTTGCGGGATATCTTTGGGAGAAGAAAAGACTATGGAGTAAACCCTGCACAAATCTGGAGTGGAGTCCCTAAGATGGTTGGGTGGCCATTGTCTCTCGAGACAGACGAATGCAAACAGCAACCAAACAAATTGCCTATGGTGACCGGCCGTGGCTCTGCAGGGAATCTCCCCAGCCCTACCTAGAGATCCTGGGGATTGAACCAGCACTGCACCACCTAGCTGTGGTCTTTCCCTTAAACGCAGCTCTGCTGATCCATACTTGTATACAGATATACACCGTCATATGCATTCTATAACATTGCTGCATTGTCTTAGCCAAATGTAGCCTGGCATTACATGGAAAATAAAGCTGGCCTAGTTTAAACTGCTACCGTCACACCGGTGTGTATCACGGATATGGCACAACCCCCAATCAGCCTCAAGTGCTTAGGCCCTCAGTTGGATAAAAACAGAATTCGGGATTACAGTGGATCTGAGCCATCTCTGGCACTACCTTCCTGCTCATTGATCAGTATGCAGAGGAGAGCTGTTCCCGAGAAGTTGTGCAAATGATTATAATTGCAAATGCTATGATTAACATGTCAACAAACCTTTGATGAAGTTTATTTTTAATCTGCTGTGTGAAGTGGCTGCGAGGAACAGCGAATGTTCCCTGGTTGGTTGGGCTCTGCCGTTTGCCAACTGCATGGAGCAAAGGCCATGAGGAACAAAGTTTGACGATGCTATTGCTTCTTCATTTCAGGGGCTGGCCACTTTGGTCCAATGCAGATGTCGCAAACTGTGATTTGCTAATCGGGATCCAGCCCCAGGAGCACATGTTCACTTCCTCTATCCCTCTCTGGTCAAAATCCCTGCCCCAATATCTTATCACACTTAGCGAAGGATGGAAGGATCTGCCAATCTCTGTCTTAGCAGCCTTTTTCCTGGAAGTAGCGTAGCAGAGCTAAACAGGAAGCCCCAACTGATTTCCAAGGCAACAAGCATTCACTCTCTCTCCAACCCCCTCAAAAAAGTTTTCACACAACATAACCCTATATAAACTCACCAAGATATGTCCAACAACACAGGATAAATGTTGGAGATTTGGTAGTCATTATGCAGTTTGCTTACACATATACGGGACTTGCCCAGTGTTTTCAAATTTACTGGCATACTATCAAAAAGTTTATTTCAGATATGACTGTCTGTTGTTAAATGACCCCTTAATCCTTGAAGGGTACAGTCTTAGAGGATGATAAATTAGATAATCATCTAACTGTTGCTCATCATGGGTTGTATTTTTAAGTCTTCAAATAGATACAGAGTGAACGACCTTTTTATGGTTTTGTATGATTCCTTTTGGGACGCAGGTGGCACTGTGGTCTAAACCACAGAGCCTAGGGCTTGCCGATCAGAAGGTCAGTGGTTTGAATCCCTGCAACGAGGTGAGCTCCTGTTGCTCGGTCCCTGCTCCTGTCAACCTAGCAGTTCGAAAGCACGTCAAAGTGCAAGTAGATAAATAGGTACCGCTCTGGCAGGAAGGTAAACGGTGGTTCCATGTGCTGCTCTGGTTCACCAGAAGCGGCTTAGTCATGCTGGCCACATGACCTGGAAGCTGTACGCCAGCTCCCTCAGCCAGTAAAGCGAGATGAGCGCCGCAACCCCAGAGTCGGACATGACTGGACCTAACAGTCAGGGGTCCCTTTACCTTTATGATTCCTTTAGACTGGATTTTATTTTTAGTTGCACAAGTCATGCAAATGCCGGTAGTTATGTAATTTATCTAACTTATACAAAATAGCCGGCATCAAGATGAATAATGCATTATTTGGCAGAAACGAAACTGCAGCAGAAGGGAAACAGCGCCGATTGCGTTGAATACAAATCAGAATGGAAACCACTGCCACCTTGCATCCCTACCCAAAGGCCATCAAGGAATTTCGCACCCACCCGCTCAATACTTCTCACATTCTTCAGTCAATTATTGCACTGAATTATCGGGTTATCTAGCAACGTTTTGATAAAACAGGTGGTATAGCTTGTGGCCCCAACAGCAGCAAGCTTTTATAAGGCAGTCACAGCACTCAACAATGTGTGCCTTATCATTTGGAATCTTTGTTGGGTTTTCATATTTCTTGAAGTGGTGGTTGCATGAGAGACGATAATCTGGCAAAACATTGGCAGAATTGCCTGTGGGAACCACAGAACTGTGAAGCTTTGGAGTGACTGCTCTCAGCCGCAAGGAAAGAGCCGTAGAACCCCATTCCTGGACTTGTTTGTCTTTAATGGATTCCTTAACCTGTGCCTTTGCAGTGAAAAAGTACCGGGTCGTTGTGCACACCGGGATGGTGAGTGGAAGCGGGACAGATGCCAACGTCTTCACTTGCCTCACTGGGGATCAGGGAGACACCGGGGACCGTGTCCTGCAGAACAGCGTGAACTCGATCAATAAATTTGAGAAGGGCAATGTAAGTCTGTGCTCCTGTTCAGAAAGACACCATGATATACTAGCTGTGGGAAGAGGAAGACGGCCAGCCCAAATAATAGACATGGGGCAAGTTGTCCTGGGCAGATGCCATTTGCGGGAATGCTGAGCAGTCAGTTCACAGGTGCCAGTGCCATGGCCTTTTTAAAGGATCACAGGAGTAGTCTGGAAACTGGCTGCTCAGCTTTTTATCCCTTGTTCTAGCTGCCACTGCTGGTGTGCCATTTTGCTGCCACCGGATTTGGAGGGGGAGTGTTTGGTCATTGTCAAGTGACTGCAGGAAGTGCTGCCTAACCCATCTAGTGGAAGGGTAGGTTTGCCATTTTACATGTGGAACAGAGCGAGTGCATCGCTGATTGACGTAGGTGCCTTTTTTCAGCTGATAGGGCTACGTCTGCCAGGGTAATGCCTCAAACCACTGTGCGGTCCTGCCTCCTCTTTTAGAAGCGGCAGCCATTTTGTATTATGCCACACACACCACATGTCGGCCATTTTGTGGTTGGCGTGAACAGCACTTTCTCAATATTCCGAATGTGCCACTGGCTCAAAAAGGCTGGCAATCCCTGAGTTATTTGACATAGTTAGATTTTATTAGGAAGGGTGCATGTGTGTACCATTTTGACGTTCTGCCTCACATGCCAAAACTGTCCAGAGTCAGTTTCCTCCAAGCAGCTCGGACTGCACATCTTGTGGGGTGATTTAATTCAGCTTCTACACATTGGCGGTTCAGATATATAACGAAAGGGTTGCACTTTTATGCTACGAAACAAAACAAATCCGAAAGGGAACGTCCCAAGCTGCTTATAAATAACTTTAATCTAGTTTTTCTTTCGGGGAAGAGCATCCAGAAGGGCTGGAGGCAGAGAGCAATTCCCTGAAGAAGAATTCACCACAGCTCAAAACCTGCCGGACATTTTAAAAGAGACTATATTGAAGTTATTTATAAGTACCTTGAGATGTTCCCTTTTGTTTTCATGAGCTGTAAAACATGAGCCAGACCTGAAGTGCTCCCTCAGATCCCTTTTTCATGTCTGATGGGGGTTGTTGTCAGGAGATGTCTGAATCTTCTCTAAACAAGCCCTCGGTATGTACCTATTGCTGTTTCTCAAAGTTAACTATATCAATGTTAGCAGCTTAAAACAGCTTTAAGTAACACTGATTTGCATAACCATTTGTGTGTGTGTATAACCACTTTACATCTAAAGCACTCTTATACCACTGTAACAATCATGGCTTGCCCAAGGATAATGCTGAGAGCTGTAGTTTTAAAACTGTAGTTTGAGAGTCTTTAGGAGAACCCCCACAGAGCTAAAATTCCCAGCCCCCTTAAAAACTACAGCTCCCAATATTCTTTTTAGGAAAGTTGTTATTGTTAAAGTGTTATAAATCTTACAGAAATCATTTAGAAGGGTACCTGCACATTTTGTTTCGTAACTTTCTTCTTAGGAGGGCTAAAAAAAAAAAAAAAAGCTCAGAGTTTAGAGCCTGTGCTGGCTGTTTACCTGGTACGTCCACATACTCTACTCACCTCTTGACACCCCTCATCAGGGCGATCAATTTATATAGTGCTTTTATTGGGGGAGGCCCTCTTTAGATGGCACTCCAAAATGTGGCAAGCCAGCCTGTTGCATTTGGAAGCTTTCCGCCTCATTTTGCTCTGTCACATCCTGGGCTTCTGCCCAACAAGTCCCACAAGTGATGGCAGGCGTACATTAAGCCTTGCTGGGACAGAACTTGGGCACCAACTTGAACAAAATATTATGGGGGGCAGGTAAGCTCCACCCTGCATCATAAGATGTGGTGCCTGCTCACCATTTTGATGGCAATGCCCATCAACTTGGGGGTGGTGGTAGCCCCCTCAAATATTTTATTTGCGGACAAAGGGACCTTGGCCCCTAGGAGTTGGCTCCTAGAGGTGGAAGGCAGGAGGACCAGCAGCAGACAGAGCCAGAGCTGATGACAGGAAGCGCCAACACCCCCTGGCTCATGGTAAGTAAAATGGCAGGCTGTTAGGGGACTGGCTGTTGGGGCAGTTCCTCATGTGCCCTAATGAACCAGCCTCCCCTGGCTGAACCCATTTCTCTCAGATCTGAGCAAAATAATAATAATAATAATAAATCTTTCCAGTAGCACCTTAGAGACCAACTAAGTTTGTTCTTGGTATGAGCTTTCGTGTGCATACACACTTCTTCAGATTCACCGAAAGATGTAAAAAGAAACTTAGCTGAAAGATGTGGTGCCAACAGTGCCCTTCAGCTCTCTATATTGGACAAACAGGCCAAACCCTACGCCAAAGGATAAATGGACATAAATCTGATATCAGGAATCACAAGACAGAGAAACCAGTAGGAGAACACTTCAATCTCCCAGGACATTCTATAAAAGATCTCAAAGTAGCTGTCTTAATACAAAGAAATTTCAGAAATAGACTGGAAAGAGAAGTGGCTGAATTGCAACTAATCACCAAACTTAAAACCATGGAGAAACCTGGTTTGAACAAAGACATTGGATTCTTATCTCATTATACATAACAAAGCCATCTTTAGCCATCTCACCCCTTGCCTTTCCCTGCAAGACTAATTGCAGCCGTTTAGAGTCGTCAACAGGTTTTCCACACTTATCAGCCTATCACCCATTCCCACCACCCTTCTGAGTAATACCCCTCCCCACTCCCCCACTATATTTAATTAGCTGAAAGATGTAAGATACCAAGAACAAACTTAGTTGAAAGATGTAAGATACCAAGAACAAACTTAGTTGAAAGATGAAAGATACCAAGAACAAACTTATTTGGTCTCTAAGGTGGTACTGGAAGGATTTTGTAATTTTTTATCTTGTTTTGACTATGGCAGACCAACATGGCTACCTCTCAGATCTGACTCCACCATTCCAGGTGTAGAAAAGTGCATTTGTTTCTTGACGTTCTTTTTCTTCCATTTTGACCATTTTCTTTCTGCTTTCCCTTGTGCCAAAGGCCGATGAGTTCATCATTGAAGCGGTCGACCTGAAGCAGGTGAGGAGGGTGAGGATAGGGCATGACGGCAAAGGAGGAAGCAGCGGCTGGTACCTTGGCAAAGTGATAGTGAGGGAAGATGGACAGCCAGAGAGTGAGGATCAAGAATTCCCCTGCTACAGGTACTAGGGACAATGTCAGGCTCCGCCTGTGCTCTGTCAGCTGGCTGAGTGTTCAAGACAGCAGGTTACCCTTTTGCTTTAGCGCATGATGAGCACAATGTGGGCCTTGTACAAAACCTGTCGCCTCCATTCTCTCAAGTCATGCCTCAGAGAGAAAATTACAAACAGGGATAGAATAGGCACTAGCCACTCAACATTACCCCAGTGGCCTCGACCACTGAACCTCACCATAGACGCTCCTGACACAAGCATTCTGAGGCTATCTTAGCCTAGCACAGAGTGGTTGAAAATAGCATCAACAATAAACAACAATAATTTTAGGAAGTGCGCAAGCTACTAGGATACAGCATGCAAGTGGAACGTACAGCCCTTTCAAAACCAGGAATAGTTCACAGGGTGAAATGATTTAGAATTACCCCATTGACCAATTTTTTTGGTTTAAAACATGGTATTCTTTCCTTCCAATCCAGTGGCCTTGAAAAATAAAAAAAATGGGTACTGTATAAATAAAGCCGCAATTGGTTCTCCTTTCCATGTGATCTACCTGAGCATCAGGCAATCACTTCCCTCAGAATCATGGAGGCAGCAAATTCTAAACCCCAGAGAGACACCACACCAATCAGGAACATGAAGACCAAGGCCCAGATCTTACAATCTCATGTTCTGTAGGGTGGATTCCATCACACCCTCCAGTCACACAAACACATAGTCCCATGCCACAAAAAGGAGCACATGGTTCTTAGCATCTCCAGAACCCTCTTTTCCACTTAAGACAGTCGCTGTCCTTGCACCTCTATTATCTCTACCTTTCAAATAGAAAGAGGGTCACATGACAGCCTGCAGCAGAAGAACCCAGCTCAATGCTGGCACGTGAGTTCTTTGCCAACATGGCTGCCTTCTGCTTGGGCGGTTGTGTCATGGGCTCTTGAGAAATTTGAAGACAAAGGTGCTTGCCAACTGCATCCTCTTTTATGAAGGAAAGCAGATCTCTCCATGACCTGTAGATATTGGATGACAACCATTCCAGGCCTGCTGGTCAAGGAGCCTTCCGATTTCTTTGGGGTGTTTCTTTTCTTTTGAGAAGCATAAAATCCTGGTATGAAACGTCGATGGGCCTTGCTTATGGCTGATGTAGATGCTACACTCCTTACAAGGAGGCTGCTGGAAGCAGCTTTGCTGTGATGAGTGATCCTGGTTCTAAGACCAAAACAGGAAGTATCTCAGAAGAACTTCTCATGAAGGTGCCACTTAAACAGCAAGATGTCTTGACCATGGTGGTGGCTTAATCCCTAGTCACTGGAACAAGATCCTAGGATGGGAACAGCATCAAGAGCTGCTCGAGACACAGGTACTAAGTTGCAGCAAGGTAAAAACCAAAGACCAAAACCAACCCTACGAAGACTTCCTTCCTTTGGGAAGTTATCTTGGTTGCTTCTGCACCTGCTTTCCTTACATTCCTACTTCTCGATCTCTGCCGCAAGTCGCCACACCAGAGGATTACTGTTCCTAACTAATGCTGGGCCAAAACCATGGATGAGCACGTTGACGAACCTTTTACATCTCACACGAAACACACCCTCCCTTCTGAGCAAAATTGTTCGCTGGGGGTGGGTGTCAGTGGAAGATGAAATGTGTCCTCATTGCCAAGGCAACCAGACCGAAACAGCATTGCTCTGGTCTAATTGTTGCACATTTTTCCTAGCTGGTGCCGAATGCAGATGTCATCCATCAACACTTGCTTTCGGTGGGATATGCATTCAGATATATATCCTCATCCACATTTTTCTCCAGCCTAGTCATAAGCAACTGGAATTGGGAAAGTTTTGCCTAGTAATGAAAGTGGACAAAAGCACCAGTATGGTGTAGAAAAATAACAAGTGTCGACACAAACGCCTAGGTAGCAGAGATTCATTTCCTCCTTTTCAGAGAGAGGGCAGTAGGTAGGATTTGTTTTTTCTCAGTGCTGCTGTCACATGGTCCTGCCTGACCGGTTGCAGGGTGCTGCGGCATCATCGTGATCTTTGATTGGCTGGGATCAAGGTGTGATGTGGCCTTTCCAAGTAAAACAAAATGGCGCCCCAGCAGTAGCAGGCAGAGGGGGAAATGGCAGTAAACAAACACAACAAATTTTGCGAGGGAGTGGAAAGTGTTTTTTCCTCCACAATGAACATCCCTAAACAGCAGATTTTGCAGCAAAAATGAAAACTCAGGAAAATCTGGTGCAGTACTGCTAAACTGAGGCTTCTAAGGCTTTCCAAAGCGCTTACCTTTGGCCACATGGTTTTAGAGACTGAAAGGGAAGAATACTGGGTAGAGTACATACCCGACAATCATCAAACGTCCAGCGAGGGGAAATTGAGTTCCTTCGTTTTGCATGCTGCCCATTCTGCTGTGGTGCTTTGCCAGGGTCTCATAGCTACTTTGCATTTTTTTAATGGAATATACAATCACCAAATGCGTGCAATGCATCTGTTGCCAGGCTGCACCCGTTCAGTCTGCAAATTGTGTGTGTGTGTCAGAGAGAGAATGAGTGTGAGGGCTGGCCCTATGATGAGACCGAGTGAGGCAGCTGCCTTAGGCAGCAGATCCTAATGGGGGGGGGAATAGCCAGAGCTGTGAGTCCCACATGACCTGCCCTGTGCCCCTTACACTAGCCTGCTGCCCTCAGGTGCGGTGGAAGATGCTGCCCTTTAATGAAATCTTCAATTTAAAAAATGGAGAAGAATAGACAATGAGTAGCCCACTTTTTTGTAGATGAATACCTGGAATGTAACATAAAAAATTCCTTCTAGTAGCACCTTAGAGACCAACTAAGTTTGTTCTTGGTATGAGCTTTCGTGTGCATGCACACGAAAGCTCATACCAAGAACAAACTTAGTTGGTCTCTAAGGTGCTACTGGAAGGAATTTTTTTTATTTTATTTTGTTTTGACTATGGCAGACCAACACGGCTACCTACCTGTAACTGGAATGTAACATGTCGGAGGTTAGGGTAAAACAGAAATTGTACATATTCTGAGTATCCTTTGGGGTCATTTTTTTCAAACTCCCCAAACAAAGAAGGTTTCGATCTTGCTGATGATGTTTAAGGCATTAACTGCCAGAAATGAACACCTTTCTCAGCTCCCCCCTTAAGCATCTCAAATCCACAACTGAGAAAGGGAATAAAGATGACAAATATATACATTTACTTTGCAAGGTGATATGCTCTTCTTCATTAGAGGTCTTCAAACAGAAGCTGTGTGGCCACCTGCCAGGGACTCTTTGACCATTAGATGACCATTGGGGTTCCCTTCCAACCCTACCATTCTGTGAATTATTGGATATTGTTTCTTCTTTGCCAGGTGTCTTGTAATCTGTTTCTTTATTCCAGATTGCCATAAAAAGGTCTCTAGGCACACAGGTTTTTCCCCCAGTATACGCACTGTATCTTCCTGGATTTTAATAAACCTCCTGGTGCTTGGCTGGTAATAGCAGGTAACTTAACTTTTATTTGCTGACCAGATGGCTTGACAAGAATGAGGATGATGGCATGATTATTCGAGAGTTAGTTCCAGCTGGGAGATCATCTATTCTGGAAAGTGAGTTTGCAAATGGATTTCATGTCTGGCTGTTGGGTTTATACGTCATTGGGATGGGGGTAGATATAATAATAATAATAATAATAATAATAATAATAATAATAATAATAATAATAATAATTTATTTATTTATACCCTGCCCATCTGGCTGGGTTTCCCCAGCCACTCTGGGTGGCTTCCAACAGAATATTAAATGCAATAATATATTAAACATTAAAAGCTTCCCTAAACAGGGCTGCCTTTAGATGTCTTCTAAAAGTCTGGTAGTTGCATTCTTTTAACTCATTGTGCCTTCTCATTGTTTCTGGTCAAGTCCTTTGAATGTCTATTTATCTTTCCTCCGTCAAGTACGGGTGACGCTGTCCGTTTCAGTTGGTCCTGAAAGAGTCTGAAGTATCATACATGAATTCCTAGCTCCCGTTCTTTCCCTTCCTATTCTTTTTTGATCACCAGTGATGAGGGATGAGTCTTTGCCATATGTTGTCAGGTCTCATACCTAGCACATGCTACTATTTCTGTAGATATCGGTTACCACATCAGCATAAAAACAGGGGACGTCCCTGGAGCCAGCTCCGATTCAAAGGTCTTGATCAAGCTCTACGGTGAAAAAGCAGACACGAAAAAGGAGACACTTTTGGTGTCTGATAATGACTTAGAGGACTACTTTGAACGAGGGCGGATCGATATCTTCACTCTTGACACAATGGACATTGGGGAGGTAAGAACGAACTGCAAGCATGGCTTTGAGCCACGGAAAGGACTGGTTTAATTGTTAAGGCCACCATGGCTTTAAAAATGGAGTGTGGTTGCCTAGCAGTTTATCATCTTTTATGGTATCACATGCTTTCTAAATGAAACCCACAGTTGAGCAATAGCTTTTTTAGACTCAAAGAAAACATCAAAAATAGCAAGCAAGGACTCCAGAGCTCATTATCGGACTTCACGTTGAGGAAAACAGTGGGTCGAGGCAAGGGAAGAGGAAAAATTGGAGCATGGTGTTTTGAACCCACTTAGGGGGCGATCCTATGGAAAGATCCACTGGGATAAGCATCTTAGGATGCAGCAGATCACTGGCTTAGCCAGCTGATTCCTGTCTCAGCCAGGTTCGGCTGGCATTAAGTCTCCCATTCCAGCTTGGCCAAATATAGCTCCAGCTGATCTTGCTCAGCTCAGCTCAGCTCAGCCACAGCTGGCTGAGCCAAATCCAGTGTAAGTCCCCCTCAAAGGTCATGGGGCATGGGGGGCATGGCAGAAAGTGGACCAAAATGGGGGAACTTAGAGTGGACCCTAAGCCCATTCAGTTCTATGATGTGACCCAGCACCCCAGCATAAAATGCTTTTTTAGGAGGATATCTCAATCAGTAGAGCATGAGACTCTTAAACTTGGGGTCGTGGGTTCGAGCCCCACATGGAGCAAAAGATTCCTGCATTTGCAGGGGGTGGACTAGATGTCCCTTGTGGTCCCTTCCAACTCTACAATTCTACGATGCTATGGCTTGTTTTCTCTCTGCCAGGTGGAGCAGCAGCTGTGCAATTTTACAGTAGCTTAACTTACATTAGCTTGGTTTGCATCACTTTCTTGTGCATTGGATTCCTCCCTACATCTGTAGTCTTAATATGATGTGCTGTAGATGTTGTGCAGGCTCAGTTCATTTAACCTCTGTTCAACAGGCTTCAGTCATTTTGAGAGCTGCTGGGATAATAATAATAATAATAATAATAATAATAATAATAATAATGGATCTCCAGTTTTTGTGTGTGTGTCTAGTGTTAGTCCTACTCAGAGCAGAATCATTAAAATCAATGGGCATGCCTAACTTAGCTCCATTAACTGCAGTGAGTCTACTTTGTATGGAACTTAGTTGGGTGCAACTCATCAAATCTAGACGTCGTATCTGCCTGCCTGCTATAGCGCTGAGCAGAATCCAGAAGTCCCCTTTGAGACAGAGAGCAAAGACAACTGAGGTAGTTGAGAACTGAGCAAAGCTAGAGCAATAGGCATTTCCTTTTTTTTTTTTTAAAAAAGAGAATTTATTGGTATTTCCACATAAAAACAGCACATAAAAAAACATACATGGTACATATGAAAACACACTCAACACACAATACAAATAACAATCAAATAAAGACTAATACAAACCTCTGACACTACGAAACACAGGAACACACCAATCTATATATCATACTCTTATTTTGAATCTTATTTGGGGGACTTCCTCCGTTCTCTCTTCTGCGTTCAATTCTAATTTACTTTAGTAACTTTGTAACTAATTTAACAATCATTCACCATTATTCTTAATCTTCAAATAAAATATCAACCTATCTTATATCATGAAACTTATTATTATCCAATGAAACATCACATTCCAAATCTTAACTTCTTATATCCTTTCTTCTCTTAACTCAGTAAGGCTATTGTAGAGCAATAGGCATTTCCGTGACGCAGTACTCAAACTCTTTCCGTTCTGCCTCCCAAAGATCAAGCGGATTTCCATCGGGCATGACAATGTAGGACTCCGGGCTGGCTGGCACCTTGGCAGTGTTGAGATTTCAATTCCTGTCCACGGCAAGCAGTACAACTTCCCTTGCAACCGTTGGCTGGACAAAACCGAAGCCGATGGAAAAGTAGAGATTGAGGTCTACCCCAGTGAGATCGTCCCGATTGAGAAACGTAAGGACCGGTGACACCTTTCTAGTGATTATGATTGATAGCATTTTCTGGGAGTGAAAGAAAGGGAGGGTTGTCCTCTGCGATGTTGGAAGATTTAGGGCAGATACAAGAAAGTACTTCTTCACATAGTAAATCATTTCCCATCATTTCCCACCCCCCCATAAGAATATTTTACTCCTTTCCATATTGAAAGTTGCATTTGTTACTCAACAGTTATATTCAAATTTGTTGTGGTATTGGGTCATAAAAGCTTTGACCCAAGTGGTGCTGCTGACCGGCACTGCAATCAATCACCTTTACAATCTTCTCCGACATCAATGGCGCCCAGGCACACTTCTCGCTGCGCTCTGAGCGTCCTTCAGTAGCAGAGTAAAACGCAGCACAGAATGGCTTGTTGAGGTCTGCTCCTTCGTGGTGTCTTGAAACAACTTGACAGACACCAGTGCTACTAATCTAATGAAGCTTTATTTAGTAGCACACACACAAGTCCTACAGACTCGAGCTGCATGTTTGCAGCAAACAAAGAAATCACATTCAGCAGTAACACAAAGTACTTAGCACAGTAGGAAGAAGGGGAAAGTGAAACCAAAACTCCCCTTTTCTAGACGAAGGAAAAGTGCCCGTGTTACAGTGGGCAAGGCTCCCAGGATCAGAACGCCTCTTGCATCATTAACTCGAAGATGCCCAGAAAACCTGACAAAATTCAACAAAGCTAGTGACTTACAGATCACCCAATGTTTATAGAGTTGTACCTTGGAAGTCAAATGGAATCCGTTCTGGAAGTCTGTTTGACTTCCAAGATGTTTGAAAACCAAAGCACGGCTTCTGATTGGCTGCAGGATGGTCCTGCAGCCAATTGGAAGCTGTGGAAGCCCCGTCGGACATTCAGCTTCCAAAAATAGTTCGCAAACTGGAACACTCACTTCCGGGTGTGCTGCGTTCAGGAGCCAAAACATTCGAGAACTGAGCTGTTCGAAAACCAAGTTACGGCTGTATTCCAAATTACATACGATTGCGTTTTAAGGTTCCGTCTTATCTAATTTCATCCTCTAAAATCTATTGGGGGGGGGAGAGAGAGAACAACCTTAATTCCCACAATAACCTCTCCTCCCTGTCTGCTTCAAACATAGTGATAAATTATGAGGTGTGTGTAGTGACCGGCGACGTGAGGAACGCAGGTACCAATGCCAACGTCTTCATGCAGATTTATGGTGAGCTGGGCAAAACAGAGGTCCTGATTCTGAGAAACCGGTCAAACAACTATGAGAGAGGAGCGACAGAAACCTTCAAGGTAGGGCTGAGCTGCAGAAAGGGCTCTTACTAGATTTCCCCCGGGTGAGTGCTTTCCCTCTCCACCAGCAAAAGTGTGGCGGATCTAGATATTGCATCTATTTGCCAGGCTTGAAGTTAGACGAGCCTTCTTCAGTTTTAGCTTCTCCGAGGTCATGCCTGCACAATGTGTTATGAAGTTCAAAATGATAAAAATGATACCTTGATAAAAGTATTAAAAAATTGTTCTTTTGTCTTTTTCCTTCTTGCATAAAATGCAAAATCATTAAATGAAAGTTATTAAAATTGAAAGAAAAGAAAAGAAACCCCCTTCAGAAAACTGTCTTTGCAAGCACTGCCTATCATGTGTTTTATATTTTATTTATTCCTCCTGCGTGTTTGTTGTTTATGCTCAGTAGTCTTGTCTTTAACAAAATTAGTACAAATTAAAAAGCACCCTTCCGTCCATCAATCTGAAATATAGAGATCATAATTGTAAGTATGACAGAGAGCATGAACAAAATGCTTTCAGGACCTTAAAATGCTGTCGAAATGCTCAGAGTTTATTTTACTAACCATCTTAAAGGTAGAAGCTGCGGACGTTGGCAAGGTCTACAAGATCCGAATTGGCCATGACGGGAGTGGCATTGGGGATGGCTGGTTCTTGGAAACTGTCACGGTTAAGAAGATGCCGACAAGGGAGGAAAAGAAGAAAAAGAAGAAGAAGAAGAAGAAGTCCCCCGAAGAAGCGGAGGAAGAGGAGGAGCCTCAGGAGATAAATATTATGGAGGTTTATCAGTTTGAAGCCCACCGATGGCTTGCCAGGGATGAAGAGGACAAGGAGCTGGTGGTGGAACTGATACCAGAGGATGGAGAAGAAATTGAAGGTAAACTAGGGTCACTGGAAGGTAAACTGGGATCGAAGGGTCATAGCTCAGTTGCAGGGATGGAAAAGATCCCTAACTGAAAGATCCCGGAGAGCCGCTGTATGTCAGTACCAACAATTCTGAGCTAGATGCAGCATAAGGCAGTTTCCTTTGTTGGTGTGCATGATTCCTAGTGCATTTCCTTGTATCCAGCTTTAGCGGGTGTGGACCTTGTGCGAGCTGGGTAGTCAATAATTGCAGATCCATGCAGACACGAGTCCAGGGCTCTCCAACTTTCTGATAGTTTGAAGGGACTTTAGTCAGACCTCCTTCCAATTCAGGAAATAGCACTGCTGATTCCCCTTATCTTTTCCTCTGAAATGCATAAGCAGCCTGGGGAAGGAGATTGGGCAAGGTGATTGGGGAGGAGACTTGGACAAGGGCAACATGGTGTAGTGGTTAGGGTGTTGGACTAGGACCTGGGAGACCAAATTAGCACTGGGCACCAAAGCTCACTGGGTGACCTTGGGCCTGTCCCCACCTCTCAGTACTTCCAAGGGTTGTTGTGGGGATTAAAAGAGGAGGAGGAGGAGGAGGAGGAGGAGGAGGAGGAGGAGGAGGAGGAGGATATTGTGTGCTACCTTGATGTATATTTTGTTCTAGGAGTCTTATTTTGGTCAGATTCAAGTATACACACTTCCAGAGTTAACACTAAATACATTGTTGTTGTTCGTTGTTCAGTCGTGTCCTACTCTTCGTGACCCCATGGACCAGAACACTCCAGGCACACCTATCTTTCACTGCCTCCCGCAGTTTGGCCAAACTCATGCTAGTTGCTTCGAGAACGCTGTCCAACCATCTCATCCTTTGTCATCCCCTTCTCCTTGTACCCTCCATCTTTCCCAACATCAGGGTCTTTTCTAGGGAGTCTTCTCTTCTCATGAGGTGGCCAAAGTACTGGAGCCTCAACTTCAGGTTCTGTCCTTCCAGTGAGCACTCAGGGCTGATTTCTTTAAGGATGGATAAGTTTGATCTTCTTGCAGTCCATGGGACTCTCAAGAGTTTCCTCCAGCACCATAATTCAAAAGCATCAATTCTTCGGCGATCCGTCTTCTTTATGGTCCAGCTCTCACTTCCATACATTACTACTGGGAATACCATAGCTTTAACTATACGATAGCTTTAACTAAATACATTAGTTCTGGTAAATGAGTCTCCATAGTTTCTAGAGGGTCATGGAAATTTGTATCCTGGACATTTTAGACTTGTGCACCCCTGTACTATGTGGTGTAATGATCTCTGGAAGGCAAGCAAGCCCCGATAAGAAGCAATGACTCTCTGGCAGTTTTATGTACGTTTATTTACAAAAAGACACACCCAGAGCACTACTTCTCGCCTGCTCACATTGA
The DNA here is from genome assembly GCF_009819535.1 of Lacerta agilis. NCBI lineage: Eukaryota > Metazoa > Chordata > Lepidosauria > Squamata > Lacertidae > Lacerta > Lacerta agilis. The sequence continues at coordinate 8,681,441 of NC_046322.1, read as the reverse complement.
CGATAGTTGGTCAGTCTGAATTTTTGCCCCTCCCACAGCAGGAAGGATGCCAAACTCCCACCTTACCCCTCTTGCCCTTCCGTTGCCATCTGATCTTATCCAGTCTCCTAGAATGGGGACTGAGAGGCTGGCCTTCACCCTCCCCACTTTCACTCAACACAGTCTCGGACCTCTGCTTATCTGCTGATTGCCTAGCAGCACTCTGGCTGCCTTCCAACTCTTCCTCTTCTTGAGAACTAACAAAGTCTTCCCCAGGAAGGTGGGGGGGGTGTCGAACTGCCCTTTCTCGACTCTGTCAGCCAGCTCTCATCTTAAGAGTCGGTCCCTCGTTCACTTAGTTCGATATCTGAGTCTAACTCTTCCCCTGCGCTCTGGGGGGGCCACGTTCCTGCATCTGAGACCAAAGGGTTGTCAGATTGGTTGTCAGATGTGAATTTTTTTCCAGCTCTTCTACCCCACTAAAAAAACAACACAATACTTGGTAAGTGTGGGTACCCTATGATGAGAAGAGTCCTGAACACCCTCCTGGAGGAATTCAGGATTCACCAGAACCCTTCAGTGAATAACAGAGGCTAAGCCTAAGCAAAACATGTTTACAGAAGGGAAAACAACGAGTCCTCTCAGAATCTGAATACAGATTTATGGCTTCCTTCCACCCAGCAAACTTGTATGAAGTCAATGTCATCACTGGGGGCGTGTGGGGAGCCGGAACAGATGCTAATGTTTACCTGAGCATCTATGGTGAAAGAGGAGACACCGGAGAGAGGCACTTGAAGCGCTCAGATCACCTCAACAAGTTTGAGAAGAACCAGGTAAGAACCTGAGAACTCTGTGCCTAGATGCAAGCCATGCGCCCAGCACTCCGAAAAGAGCCGAGACAAACATGACATTCTGCTCTCCACCATCACAGCGCATCGCCAAACAACAGACCTGGAGTAATATTTCAGGTTTACAGCTTCTACACATTTGTTCCCAATGAGAACTTTCTTCCCCGTACAAATAGCAGCTTTCAGGGCGCAGTTTCCCTCCCTAAGGATCTCAGCAGGAAAGAAATGAGTTAAGCTCCCCCATCCCTTCCTCCTGCAACCCTGATAATTATCAGCTCCCTCCACCAGCTGCTATTTGTATTTTTTGAAAATCATGCATGATAAATGCACAGGGGTGGTGGTGGTGGTGCGGTGCATGTAACATTGCATCCAGTTTATCTGTTGGGCACTTGCATTAGGCCATTAAACAAACAGAGTTGGGGGCAACAGTTTGACTACAGAGTGAAGCTGCCTTAAACAGAGAGGGTTGTATTTTTTGTTTCGTTTTATAAGGCTGATTAATATTCTACAGCCTTTTAAATGTGTTTGTGTGTGGCGGGGTTATTATTTAGTTTTAACAATTTCTTTGGTTTCCCCCCTGGTATTTTTATCCTGTGTACTGCCCTGAAATCTTGTGATGAAGGGTGGTATCTAAATAATAATAATAATAATAATAATAATAATAATAATAATAATACATACATACATACATACATACATACATACTCACTCTGAATATATCAAATGAGACCAGTGGTCCATCTAGCTCAGTATTGTCTATACTGACTGGTAGCACCTCTTTGGAGTTTCAATCCTTTCTGGAGATGCTTGGACCTGGGACTTCCTGCATGCAAAGCAGAGGCTCTACACCTGAGCTCCTGTCTTTCCCATAAGACTATAGGATTGCTCTGCAAGGCTGAAGTCCTATACCCACATACCCGGGAGTAAGCCCCATTGATGCCAATGGAACTTACTTCTGGGTAGATACGCATAGGACTGTCCTGTGAAGAACATTTGAGATGGGAAAACGCCCAGCTCTCAAGGCACAAATCCCTTTGGGGGCATACAGAACCGCAGTGGGGGCTCTCTCTCTCTTGCTGCTTTGCAGGTGGACGTATTCACCGTTCCAGCCATTGATCTGGGAGAGCTCAAGAAGGTACGCATCCGCCACGATAACACCGGAAGCAATCCCGCTTGGTTCCTGGAGAGGATAGAGGTCATTGACACCAACGAGGACATCACGTGAGCAAATTGATGGCTATCCCTCAGCTAAGGCAACAATCTGGGTCCTGACCAGATAATTCACAGGCCAATTGAAAATTAATTTGCAATTCTGGTTGTATATATACCAGTAACTGGTTGTTATATATATATATATATATATATATATATATATATATATATATATATACACACACACACACACACACACACACACACACACACACACACACATATTGCTCAAGTGAAACAAGGCATGGAGTTGTTGTTAGGATAAACACTACACAGAACAACCTAAAGGGGAATTTCAACCATGAGGTCCTCCTTTGCTTGGGTAGTGTTACCCTTGGGTGTTCTACAGTGTAGCCCTAAACATTTATACCAAGCCTTGATGGATTCAATGGGAGTTACTACGGCGCTGTGGGTTAAACCACAGACCCTAGGGCTTGCTGATCAGAAGGTCGGCGGTTCGAATCCCACGACGGGGTGAGCTCCCGTTGCTCGGTCCCTGCTCCTGCCCACCTAGCAGTTCAAAAGCATGTCAAAGTACAAGTAGATAAATAGGTACCGCTCCGGTGGGAAGGTAAACGGCGTTTCCGTTCTCAAACTTAATCCCTTCTGGAAGTTCATTCCACTCCTGAAACCGTTTGAAAACCAAGGCGCAGCTTCCGATTAGCTGCACTCAAGCAGAAATCGTGTTGGACATTCGGCTTCCAAAAAATGTTCGAAAACAGGAACACTTACTTCCAGGTTCTTGGTGTTTGGGAGCTGATTTGTTCGGCAACTAGGCCATTCGAGAACCAAGATACCACTGTATATATTCTGAAATGGTTGTTAAGATTATCAACAACAACAAAAGCTGCGTAGCTAAGATTTCCTGGATACTTAAAGTAATACTGTTATAGGCAAAGATTGGAAGGAAAATGTTTGTTTGTTTTTATTTAGAATGTTACCAATTAAGAGATCAGAGACAGACATAAAGGGTTGGCAAAGTAAGTTTAATAAATTTTGTAATGGGGATAAGAAACATAGAATTAATAAAAGAAGATGGTATGAACCCCAGAAAACAGGTGGACAGTGTCTCCCCAACATAAAGTTATATTATATAGCAAATCAGTTACGATATATCATAGACTGGATAACAGAACAATGAGAGTTAGAATGGTTAGAGGAGTGGTACACAGGAAATGAGGGAGAAGTTAGTGGATTTTTTAAAATCAAACTAAATAGGCAACGGTGGCAGAATATTGAAAATCCCTTATTAAAAATCATCATTGAGATATGGGCAATATATAAAGGAAAATTGATACCAGTAAATTTCTCACTAACTCTGGTGGTGATGATAGAAGACTTCCCAGTAAAAAAATTTTAAAAAAGGAAATTAAAAAAAAAAGCGAAAGAGAAGAAAATGCTTAAAATAAAGGAATGGGCGGAGAAAATGAGGAGCAAAGAACAAATAAAAGAAGCTGTAACAGGAAGTAAAATAACTTGGTTTAACTGTATGCAATTGAATCCCTACGTTGGGCAAAAGATTCCTGCATTGCTGGGGGTTGGAGTCGATGATCCTTGGGGTCCCTTCCAGCTCTACCATTCTACAATTTCTTGGTCTAGTGTCCTACTGACCTGCCCCTTTAAGGTCAAGCTGGACAATACACAATTAGCTACGAATCTTTACTCTTAAGTGCAGATGGACAGGGTGGGTTGATCACAAATTGTCGGATCTGGATCCTAGCACGAAGGTGAATAAAGTGGCTTTAACCATTTGCCCCGCGATGGGTGCGAATCTGAATTCCTGCCTGCAATTTACTTAAGGGAAGGAAATAATTGAAGAGTATGAGAGGGTTCCCCCCCCCCCGGCAAATTGCAGGTGTAGGGTCCCAGTGTGAGAGCCAGTGTGGTGTAGTGGTTAAGAGCGGTAGACTCGTAATCTGGGGAACCGGGTTCGCGTCTCCACTCCTCCACATGCAGCTGCTGGGTGACCTTGGGCTAGTCACGAAGACTCTCAGCCTCACTCACCTCACAGTGTGTTTGTTGTGGGGGAGGAAGGGAAAGGAGAATGTTAGCCGCTTTGAGACTCCTTTGGGTAGTGATAAAGCGGGATATCAAATCCAAACTCCTCCTCCTCCTCCTCCTCCTCCTCCTCCTCCTCCTCCTCCTCCTCCTCTTCTTCTTCTTCTTGCCCCCAGATGTGGACTAGGAAAGCCCTCTCGCTGACCCCCTTGTTCTGGCAACGTGTTAAAATAGAAGGTTACGGGGAGCACCTCCCCTTAATGGCATTGGATATGGAGCCAGCATATTGCCTAGGCCTTTAGAGTTGGATCTCAGTCTGGAGGTGGCCAAGGGGAGGTTGCTAAACTGTGCTGTTCTTGCAGTTATTATTTCCCATGCCAGAGATGGCTGGCAGTGGAAGAAGACGATGGTCAGGTTGCCAGAGAGCTGGTCCCAGTGGACGAAGCCTTTGTGCTGAAGGATACCGACGATTCTGGGTCTCTTGCAACACTCGGCCTGGAACAGAAAGGTTTGCCACCAGCTCTTTACAATTGCTTCTACATCGCAAAGGCCGAGGATGAAAGCAAACACTTTTAATAACACCAGAAACGAGGAGAGGCATTTCATCCTCCTCAAGTGTTTTTGCTTGGCTGGAATGAGTCCTTGAACTCTTCTTGAACTCCTCTTCCTTCCTTGGATAGACGACAGAATTGTGTGTGCTTAAAAACCAGGTGACTGGACAAATGAAGACATCTGAAGGCAGCCCTGTTCAGGGAAATCCTTAATGGCTGATGTTTTCTTGTGTTTTTAATATTTTGTCGGAAGCCTCCCAGAGTAACTAAGGCAACCCAGTCAGATGGGCAACGTATGAACAATTTTTTTTAAAAAAATTACAAATGTAAACACGCATTGTTTAGCCCACTTTTGCCTCTTGCCCCGCCCACCATTGGCATGTGGCCCCCAGCAGGTTGTACAGAGGGGAATGTGGCCCTCGGAGTAAAAAAAGGTACCCCATCCCTGTCCTAGAAGTATGACTCTACTGTGGGTCTTGGATCACTTCTATTCAGTGGCTAACTCACTCCATACAAATAGCCCTGTGTGTGATGGGATGGATAAGAGAGGGAATGAAATTCCCCATAGCTCAGAAGTCATCCCTTCCCAATGGAGATTTTTCTTCTCAACAGCTCAATCCACTACATTTACTGTGACTGTGAAAACTGGGGACAAGAAACGTGGTGGGACGGACGCCAATGTCTTCATCGTCCTTTATGGCACCAAAGATGATACAGGTGGGAGCGAAAAGCCCAGCCCCAGGGGGAGATGGTGGGGTACTGGTTGCCACTCATATAATTGACTGCCAGGGCTCAGGAGAATTGTCATGGAAGGTTTAGCTACTCTTCCAGCAAATGCTTTTTCATTGTCTCATGGCAAAATTGTTTTCTCACTGGGGCAGCCAAATCAGATTTCAATTTCTTTTCTTGCCATGGATAGATGAACGGTAAACTTTTGAGCTGTTGTGTGTGTCCAGGACTTCTTTGGGTCTTCACCAGGAGCCTCTTGAGATTCCTTTTCTCAGTTCCATTACTCAGTATAAAGTGCAGTTCATGTTCTGAAATGCACCAGATTTGACTGAATTAGGGATGGACAGATCAGTCAAATTCCACTTTCACAGGTTTCATTTTAAAGCACGATTCTTCTCATCATTCCTGTGGGTGGTTGTTGTTGTTTTTAATCAACCTATGTGAAAATCTTTTAACCCCAGACAAAGGGAATGACCTACTGATTGCAGTGACTGCATTTGCTAGCAGTACAGTGGTACCTCGGGTTACAGACGCTTCAGGTTACAGACTCCGCTAACCCAGAAATAGTACCTCGGGTTAAGAACTTTGCTTCAGGGTGAGAACAGAAATTGTGCGGCGGCAGCGGGAGGCCCCATTAGCTAAAGTGGTACCTCAGGTTAAGAACAGTTTCAGGTTAAGAACGGACCTCTGGAACGAATTAAGTTCTTAACCCAAGGTACCACTGTAGTCAAGTATTTTAACAAGATCTCCAGCCCTACAATTGGTCGGAATAGGGAGCAGGTGAGATATCAGGTGCAGGTATTGACATCAGGCAGGTGTCTTCCCTGTACTCTTTTCGGCATCTCCTTAAAACATTTTTGTTTAGGCAAGTCTAGCCAGACATGTAGAACGTTGACACACCATTTATTTCCTTTTTAGCTACTGTCAATTATCTTTTGCATGTTTTAAAATACCTGTTTGTTTGTTTTTGCTGGCATCCATCTGTCTCGGCTGTTCTAACTGTTCTTTTAATCGATAATTTTAATGTTTGATTTTATATTTTTGTAAACCGCTTAGAGGTTTCCTTCAGATCAAGTGGTGCGTAAAATTTTGTCACATAAAAATAATGGGACGAGGAATGATTTTTACCTCCAAACCATTTATTCTTCCAAATTATATCCTGCCTTTCAGGATACAAATCCTTCCAAGAAAATTTACAAGTAACATCCAAATACATTTAAACACACACACAAACTATTATTATTATTATTATTATTATTATTATTATTATTATTATTATTATTAAAGTTTATATACCACCCATCATCTGAAGATCTCAGGGTGGTTCACAAGATAAAAATAAACAATAAATCATATAACAAGTTATCAGGATCTTTCCCAGATGGGAATGAAAATGGCAGATGGCCCTGAGGGAGAGAAGAAGGTTAATTTGAAACAGGGTGTCCCATTGTACTTTTCTTTCAAATCCCTAAGGACAAAGGGTTGTCACCAACTAAGTTATTATTATATTCAGCTATCCTATTTTAAGAGGCATCCCTGTTTAGGGACGTTTTAATTTAACATTTGTTTGGGAGCCACCCAGAGTGGCTGAGGAAGCCAGATGAGGGTGGGGTACAAATAAATTATTATTATTATTATTATTATTATTATTATTATTATTATTATTAAGTGTGACCATTATGCTCATTTGCCTTCAGTAGCAGTAAAGCTCTGCTGAATGAAAAACAATTGCCTCTGGTCTGTTTTTTTTTTGGGGGGGGGGGAAATCCTGCAACACGTTTTAAGTTTTTACTCTGCTAACTATACATTGCAACCTACTCTGGAATCAATATTGAGTAGAATTTCAATAATTCAATTGCCCCCCCCCCCCCGTGGCCAGTGCTTTGGCAGATGCCCAGATACATCAACCGCTGGTGCCCCCATCCGCTGCCCTTTTAAAATGTGGCTCTTTTGGGGGGGAGGGGTGTTATTTCATTGTTGTTTTTATTTTGATTATAACATATTGTGGTTTTTATGTTGATCTTTTCTGTGAACCGCCCCGAGACCTCCAGGTTTAGGGCAGTATCTAAATTCAATAAATCATCATCATCATCATCATCATCATCATCATCATCCTTTCCTTTCCACCTCCCTCTGTGAATTAAAACAAAACAGGGACGATTGGCCTGAAGGCTTCTAAGACGAACAAGAACAAATTCGAGCGAGGAAAGATCGATGTGTTCACGGTGGAATGTGTGGACCTTGGAGACCTAAAAAAAATTAAGATCGGCCACGATAACACAGGTATGTTGGCTCGAGTGTACAAAATTGCTCAAACAAGCTCTAGAGAATTATCACTCAATTAATTGGTGACACAGGTCAACTTGACCCTGAGACAACTTCTAGGATGGGCACTGGTCCCAAGCTTACATGATCATGGGGGCTTCCTCCAGCCATAAATATGATTGTGAATCACCTTTCCTAATTTGCATATTGTAGAGGTTACCACCCACACACTTCCGCTGCACTTTTCTGCTTGTGTGGTGGCACCTTGGTAAAACCACTTCTTACTGTTTACAGCAGAGTTTTCCCCAGAGGCAGAGGACAAGAACAGGAGTCATACTCAAATTCACAGTCAAGAGCTTCTTCATTGCTTGACTGGTTGCACAAGCATTTCTGTTACTGTTATACAGGTGAAACTCGAAAAATTAGAATATCGTGGAAAGGTTCATTTCTTTCAGTAATTCAACTTAAAAGGTGAAACTAATATATGAGATAGACTCATGACATGCAAAGAGAGATATGCCAAGCCTTTAGTTGTTATAATTGTGATGATTATGGCGTACAGCTGATGAGAACCCCAAATTAACAATCTTGGGGTTTTCATCATCACAATTATAACAAACAAAGACTTGACATATCTCACTTTGCATGTCATGAGCCTATCTCATATATTCAACTCCAGTAGCTAATGAAAACAATTGCTTACATAAATGGACTTTTCCACGATATTCTAATTTTTCGAGTTTCGCCTGTGTGCAAGCTATTTACATTCCTTCTCAATCTCTCCAGCACGGTATAATCTCAGTCCATTAATTAACAACCCTGACACAGCAAAACTCACAGTATCAGCAGCACACATTGTCTTACTCCCAACCTTGTTGTCAGCGTGCGTGCTGACAGCGTGTGCATGTGTGCTTTCCTTGTGCAGAAATTGCAGCCTGCAACTTCCTCCCTTTATTTGCAGCTCCGGCTGACACCATTTAAGCCTAGAGTGCCACTCCTACACACTAAAGAAAATTCTGGAACCCTCTTTAAAGCTTCCAGGAACTTTTATCTGTTTCTTAAAGAATGTTTTCCTAACAGCATAGAGCTCTTTAAACTTAGGAATAGTTCCCTAATTCCCAGGTTGCTCCACAGGCAGGTGAAGCAAGGGGGATACCTGTCTTGCCAGTCATACGTGTGGAAAGGATCTAGGGGCCATTGTAGACCACAAACTTAACACGAGTCAACAGTGTGATGCAACAGCAAAAAACAAAACAAAACAAAAAACTAATGCCGTTCAAGGCTGCATCAACAGAAGTATAGATCAAGGGATGTAGTGTTCATACCGGATAAATAAGGAATAAATAAATTGCCTAAGAACATTGTGAAAGTCGAGCGGGACATTCCGATACCAAAATACGGTTGTGTTGAGTGCAATGCTCCTTACTGGTTCGGCGGCAAAATATGATTTTCATATTTATCCTACATGACCTGAATCTGGCTGTATCAATTGGCTGTGTATTAAGCTTCCATCATTGGGAAGCACAGAGTCACGTCTCTTCTTCCAATTAAGTTGCTGGGTTAACTCACAACTACATGGCAATGAGTGTATCTTTGATAAACTCTGAGCATCTGTCCCTTTTGTCTCTTTGAAGTATATCTGCTAACATCCTGGAGGCCTGGGAAGTGTCAATATGGCCAGGATGCTTGTTTCTTCACTTCCTCCTATCAATCTTGTGTCTTTCTTCTACCTCATCTTGTTTACCTGATCTTTGGAATGCTAATTAGGATCTGTAGCCTAGGAAGTAGGGTTAGATCAAACCAGTTTTCTGCTAAGTTCAAAGATTCTTTGTTCTCTTCATGGCCACATGGCCTGTGGGGGGAGTTTGCTCTGGACACTGTGATTGGCTGATTTGAATCTTGGAAGGCGGGTTTTTGTGTTCAATAAAAGTACCTGTATGAGGGCTGGGGAGGAAGCTCTCGCTCTTTTCTTATCTACTCTCATACAGGTCGTTTGCTGGTTCAAACTTCCTTGTCTTTTCTCTATCCTTTAAAGTCACGTGCCGTGGTAATTCAACTGAAAACACCACAAAGGGTGGTAATAGTACCGTGTGATCAGACCACACCTGGAATACTGTCTCCTGTTTCTCTGCAGGTAAAGCTCAAGGTTGGTTCTTGGAATGGGTAGAAGTGGATGCCCCATGCCTGGGGCTGTGTCTTGTGTTCCCTTGTGGCCGTTGGCTCGATAAATCAGAAGACGATGGAGCCATTGAAAGAGTTCTCTTCCCTGCAACCCTACAGACCAGGACATATGTCCCATGTGAGTAGTGTTGTTTGTCAGAATATTTGGTGTGTTTTTAAATGAGTTTTTAAAAACAAATAAACATTGTGTGGAATCCCTTGGGTTGTGGAATTACGTCCGTACAGAGGTGTGTCTGGCTTCTTCACGATATACCTCTTCGCTCCAGCCTTTGAGGCACGAGAGGTGTGTTTTCAGGACTCACCCTATTATTGGGAATGTCATATATTTTAAGAGTTTCTAATTCTGCCCTACCAGGGAGGAATGGCAAGCTAAGCTGATGGGACTATGTAGAAATGGCAAAGCTGACTGGAAAGCTCACGAACCGAGAAGACAAAAACTTTAAAAAAAGAATGGGGAAAATTTATAATGTATTTAAGAGACCATTGCAAGTAGATGAAAACATTGGCAGGATTTTAATCTCACTTGTAATGTAACAAATATTATGGACAATATGGATTGATATGAAATACAGATTGTAGAATAGTATGCAGTTGTAAATGTTGACAATAGGACCCATGGAGGGGGTGGGGGGGAGTCTTGAGATTCAGAGTAATCTCTATATATGGATAAGCATTTGGATTGTTATAATTTTATATTTGTAAAATCAAATAAGAATGATTTCATTAAAAAGACATGCAGAAGACCACACTGGTAGAAGAGAGAGGTTTGAAAACGCACATCGGCAGAAAGATGAAGTACATTTTGATATGCAAAAATTCATTTATCTGAAAAAATTATATACCACAATAAAAAAGCTTTCCTAGCAGTTTACAAGTAAAATTATAGGTAAAACAATAAATTAAATATTACAATAAAATGCATTAAACATTAAAAAAAAGTTTTAAATTCTGGAAAATGCTGGTGAAGAGTGGGTCATACATTTAACAAGAACAACTCATTTTGCCTGCTGCTTATCTTCTTCCTTGCCTGGTGCAGTTGTTCCCTACGAGGTCACTGTTTACACAACTGATATTTTTGGAGCTGGAACTGATGCAGACGTCTTCATTGTCCTGTACGGAGCTGATGGGGTTTGCACTAGGCAGAAATCCTTGTGCCAAAACAAGAGGGAGCGAAGAATGTTCTTTGAGAGGAACTCCGTGAATCAGTTCATTGTTGAGGTAACCCAAGAGATGCCGTAGGCCTTCCTGCAGTGCAAATTTTAAGATCTGATGACTCATCCTTTGCTCTCAGAATTATCCTGTGTGGATTACATTTACATACATTTACTTAACAATTTACAGTATTCATGGGTTGTATCCAACAAAGTCATCACATTATCACAAGGACTCCCACCTGTGCAATTGAATATCCTCCCCACACTATCAAATCAGTTATGGGGTTTCCCCCCCACACACACACACAACCATCCGGTGATTTTGGGGCAGGGAGCAGGCAGGAGAGGGAGAGAAAGTCCCATTGCACAAGCAGACATCCTTGCACTAACAGGAGAGCCTCATTGGATAAAACCTCATTTTTTCCAGGTAATTTGTATTTTTTTTTTTTTTTTGGAGGGGAGGAGAGAAGCGTAATGGCTCTAGGTCAAATGCCCTACACTCTTTCCTTGGTAAAGAGACAAATTATCTATTCGCGAATGTGGAGGAGAAGGGTATAAACACAGAAAGGTATTGCGGGATTGACTTCAGTAAATTAATTTGCGAACAAAAGCACCACACCCCCTGAATTGCTTGCAGTCCATTCCACCTTCGTGGCATTCAAAAGCTAAAGATGAAATAAAATAGACATCTAGACCAACTGGTCTTTTATCCAGATTTATTTATTTTTTAATCTGAGGAATGAAATAGTTCTGCCGTTAATTATTTCATGTTTGATCCTCGCATGGCCTCGAGCACTTTAGAATTCCTTTGGATTAACGCAAAACTGTTCCTAAATCTTATTTTTCCATGTTTTGAGCTTGATGTTTTATACTGGCAGAAGACAGCTAGTGAGTGGGGAGAAGGGAATAGGAGCAAAATGTTGCATGCTGTCAACTACTTCTGAGAATCTGTAATAAGTTCAATAGACCTTGAAAACAATTCCGGGATTCCTGATCATCCTGGGCTTCGAAATGCCTTTTTTTTTAAAAAAAAAAAAGAAAGGGGAAAAAGTCGTAGCTTTACTGCTGAATCTGCTTTGTATTCTGCAGATAGCACCCTGAGAGCATTTAAGAAACTGTTATCAGCCATACTTTGAGGAGGTGATTTGATGGCAGTGTGGAAAGTGCTGCAATAAATATACCATTTTGTTGCTGTTGTCGTTTTTTCCGTTGGCTTACTCCATGCCTGTCTTTAAAAGCGCACGTGGCATTTCCTTACAAAGGAAGGCAATTTATTTGGCATGAGCAGAAGGGGAGGGGAAGAATAATTGCTCTCCTTCTAATGTTAAATGTTTTTCAGATAAATAGAGATTTTAATCATTTTTATTCGAAAGGAGAGATGTGATAGCACCATCTCAGTTGGTCTGAAGAATGTTGGTGTAAACCCTGTCACCTGAAATGGATACTTTTGCAAGCTGGTGGCTCTACCCCAGTTTCAAGCATTTGATATTGTTATTGTTGTTGTTACTATTGGTTTCTATTGAGTTATTGATGTGTTTGTTGCTCGTAAAGGATATTTTGGTTTTTTTAAATGTTTGATGCTTGGTTGTGTTTTTATATATGTTGAAACAAAATAGAAAATTCTTTCCAGTAGCACCTTAGAGACCAACTGAGTTTGTTCTTGGTGTGAGCTTTCGTGTGCATGCACACTTCTTCAGATATCTGAAGAAGTGTGCATGCACATGAAAGCTCACACCAAGAACAAACTCAGTTGGTCTCTAAGGTGCTACCGGAAAGAATTTTCTATTTTGTTTCGACTATGGCAGACCAACACGGCTACCCACCTGTAACTGATCCATTTATATATGTTGTAAGTCACCCAGAGTGGCTGGGGAAACCCAGCAAGATGGGCGGGATATAAATTTTAAAAAAATATTATTTCATTATTAGAAACCAGAAATAGGAAGCTCTAGTGCAGGCATCCCCCAACTTGGCCCTCCAGCTGTTTTGGGACTACAATTCCCATCATCCCTGACCACTGGGCCTGTTAGCTAGGGATGATGGGAATTGTAGTCCCAAAACAGCTGGAGGGCCGAGTTTGGGGTTGCCTGTTCTAGTGCAAAGCAGGGCACAAACACCTTAAACACCCCACCCTCAAAAAAAGGGCAAGAGCTGGAGAAGGAGAAGGTCTGCTCTGCTCAGTCTCCAGCAGGATTAGAGCTCAGTCCCCCTCACCCTTTCTCCGCTGTAGAAGGAGACGTGCTGCAAAGATGGGGTCAGATTTTAGCTTGGCATTTTGCCTGAGTTATTAGATATTAAATTCTACAGCAGGGATGAAGAGTCTGTAGCCCTTCAGATGTCTGACCCCAACTCCTATCAACCTCAGCCAGCATAGCCGATGGTTAAGAATGATGGGAGTTGTAGTCCAGCAACATACTCCCCACCCTAGCTGTAGTACGGCCTGGAAAGCACTGGGCAAAGTCTAAATTGGCCATTATTCTCCCCTGGATTTTTCAGCTCCAGCCATTGATATTACCCCCCCCCCTTTTGCCAACTTCATGAGCTTCAGTCTACAGACAATTCCTCTGCTAGCTGGAATGTGTTAGTATCTAGCACACCTTTCTGAGATGGTTGCAGTTCAAGATGCTGCCAGGATATTATATGTCATCTTCTTATCCCATTAAGAAAAAAAAGCAAGACACAAGCTAAAGTAACAAATAGGATTGGGTGTTAGAAAGTGAGGTTGCTAAACTTTGGTTGATCCTGAAGTGTCTTCCTTGATTTCTCCAGCTGGAGGACATTGGGGACATTCTTGAAAAGATCCGCATTGGGCATGACGGCACAGGGATTAATCCTGGTTGGCATCTCGATAAAGTGCAGATACGAAGGCTTTTACCCAACGGAAAGGTGAGCAGAAAGCTGAACGTTTTGCTGCATGCACCTATTAAACCAGAACTTTTCTGCTCCGTGCAGCAGAGGGCAGACCCCGAGACTGTTGCAAAACCCAGGCAGCAAATGCTTACCTCCTTCCAGCCAAGAAGGTGACAAAAATCCTAACTTCACGTTATAAACTAACGGGATCTGAACTGGTGTTACTGGGAACCACAGGTGGGAAGAGTTGCTTTTGTGCTTGAATCCTGCTCGCAGGCTTTTCACAGGCTCAGCCACTGTGAGAACAGGATGCAAGACTAGATGGGCCACTGGCCTAATCCTGCAGGCTCCTCTTATGTTTGTATGACTGACCAGGGAAAAGATCCTTGGTGGGCTCTGGTGAACCGCTCGATGAAGATATTGTCCCAGTGTGTTGCAAAAGTCGCTTTGCAAAAGGTTCCCTGGTAAAGCAGTGTGCACAAAAACGCATGGATATGTACATGAGAATGCACATATCAGTGGATTATATTAGGGGAAGTCGCTTTGCAAAAGAAGGGCATGCAAACATTCTCCTTTCCCTTCCTCCCCCACAACAAACACTCTGTGAGGTGAGTGGGGCTGAGAGACTTCAGAGAAGTGTTACTAGCCCAAGGTGACCCAGCAGCTGCATGTGGAGGAGCATGTGGAGGAGCGGAGATGCGAACCCGGTTCACCAGATTACGAGTCTACCGCTCTCAACCACTACACCACACTGGCTCTCTCTTTACAATCTTGAAACCTGACTGAACCCTTGCTGTGCAAGGAAATAGTTCATCACTCCCTGCCCCCTGCTGCCATTTCTTCCCAGCCAGCCCACTCCCCAAACGTCAGTGTTACAAACCAAGCACAGAACCCAGGATTTGCCTCCCAATGTCTTGATGCATCATTATATCACGAGACAACACCAAGCAGGGAAGCAGAGAGCTGCCTTGAGGATGGAAGAGAGCAGGCAGTATCCTCAAGGGACCATTAGATAACTGCAGCAGCTTCTCTGCTTTTCCCCCTCCCTGAAACTAATGAGCTCTCACTGGTGCACATTATGCGCCGTTAGCTTCTGATGCTCCTGTGCTAACGGTGGCGGCAGTGGCACACTCTTCAAAATCCAGCCACATCTACGAACAAAGAGCCTTCCTCTGCATGCTGGGGAGGAAGCAGGCAGACACTGGCAGCTGTCTCTTAAGTGGCTTTGGTCTCCCTTGCACCCGGCAGATTGGACCCCTGCCTCCCTCCCTCATGTGCCTCCTTCCTGGCTCCCTTTTTCCCTGCTGTAATGAGCCTGTGGGGTAGGACGCCTTGGTGGAAAGACCAAAGGAGAGGCAGGGGAGCTAAGAAACAGGCAAGGCAGTAGCTGGATGGAAATGGGCAGAACAGATTGTGGGTGGAGAAGCAGCGAGGAGCTAAAGGATGCTCTGGGAAGACGGCGAAGGGGATCGAAGAGGCAGGAGAAGTCAGATGCTGAGGACAGCAGCAGGAGGAGTGGCTGGGGTGGGGGGTGAGAATAGGGCCTAGAGACCAGAGGGGCTGTTTTCAGGCTAGAAAGCAGGGAATGCAGAGGAAAGGCTGGATCTTTCTGTTTTGATGTGAAATAGCCAGTCGAAATCCTTTGCGTGGCTTGCGTTGATAGGAATCAGCACTCTGGATAGCTCCTGTCCCTGCAGACTGTGCCTGTGCCCATTGCTTCCTCCCCTTCCTTCTTGGTTTTTTTTTTCTTTTTTGGTAGCCATAACCAGCCCTTGACGAAACCTTGTTAATGAGAATGCCTGGAGGGGCTATAGTAGCAGTGCATGGTGATACGTCTGAGCAGCCACACATATTCTTGCTGAGCTTTTAGATTTGGGCACGTGGAGAGAGGAAGGGGGAGAGGAGGAGGAGGAGGAGGAGGAGGCGAAGGAATAGGAGGACGGAAAGAGCCCGAGTGCTGCATGATCGTGCCATCATCCGCCGCAGGATATTACGGCCTGCCACAGGATAGCAATAGGCTGCCAAGCCGCTAAAAGCCCTGCTACCTGATTAGACTGCTAAGAAGCCTCTCCGCGTATCTGTGCGCTGCAAGAGGTGGGGGAAATGAGGTCAGATTAAATTGAAAGCATTTGGGCAGGACAAGCTGACTTCGCTGCAGAGGGCTAAAGCCACAGCAACATGTGCCAGTTAAATTTCACAATTATATCTCATCTGCTGTACTGAGTATTGGGGGAGGTGAGGGCAAGCAAATCGGGATCTCAGTTATCTGATTGTGCAGAGAAGGAGGGGAGGGAGAACCAACGGACAGCAACGAGGAGGTCCTGACAGCGCAGGGGGTGAGGATAGGCTCCTCCCTTCCAAAATGTGACTTTATATGCTACATTTTATTTATATATCGTGGCTGCTCTCCGTGAGCTCACAGGGCGCTGGAGAACTGACCAACAGCTGAGAGCAAAGAGCTTTTTCCGGAGAGGACCAACTAGGCATGACATTAATGTCAAAGCAGCTCTTCGTATTAAAAGGTGCAGGTTGTTTTGTAATGCAAACAGCATCGGCTGGAGGAGGGGATGGTATATTGATGATTATCCAGACCACTGCAAGTGGGGAGGGAAACTCTAACCATCTCCCCCCTTGCTGCAGTCACAGGGAAAATCCTTCCTCTGAAGCTGGCATTGCAATGTGGGATTCCCCCATGAATGGTGTTTACTTACACCTGCATTTTAAAAAAACAATACCCCCACCTTGCATTTCAAATGCAAATTCTTAATACCCTGGCCTTCAGATGTAACTCAGCGGTGGAGTTTGCATGCGGAAAGTTCATAGATTGGTCCCTGGCATCTACAGACCAAACAAGCTCAGAGAGCAAGGGTGTGATAATGTGCATTGGGTGCTGGTTGCAGGTCCCTTTTTGCAGTGCTGTTGATACAGTGCCATCCTCGTGCCTCTCTATTGGGTCTTGGGACTTTCTCTAGGCCACACCTCCTCTCTAGCCACACTCCTGATCCTCATGTGATGCTCCCCAAGTCATGTTCTTCACTAGGACTGCTTCACACCTTCCTTGAGTGTTTCCGCCTGCCTAGAATGTGTCCTTGAAAGCTGGCAGTGCCTCTTGCTTGCCTGGACAGAGATGTGAGAGCACAGAAACCAGGCTGCTTGCACAAAGGAAACATATACATTAGTTGCTCCACCCACTTTTTGCCTCTGACCCCACCCACCACTGGCAGGTGACCTCTGCAAAGTTGCCCAGAATGGAAAGCGGCCCTCAGTCTGAACAAAGTCTCTCTATCCCTGTTTTGATGAGTGGGTTCCCCTAGGTCAGGATGGGTAGAGCCTGCATGAGACCTGTTGCATCAGCAACCCAGCACATCAGCCTGGGAGGTGATATAGGAGCTGAAGGCTTCACCCCTTCCTGGCTCTTAGCCCAGTCCAGATGTCAACAAGTGCTCCTATGTGCTTCTCCATCCTCCCAAGTTCACAGCTAGTTGGTGGTTCTGAACTTCCTGGCTGCTTCCTGGTCTCCTCTGTTCCTGTGGTCCTGGCTGATATCAGGGGTGGTGGTCCGAGAGAGTTGGTGTGGGGACCTCCAATTCAAACCCGATGGCTGTTTGGGGTCATAGGAAGTGTGGGAAGGGTCCTGCTCTCCTTGTTCCTCATCTGAGGAGACTTCAGATTTGAGGCAGTAATGAATACCAGTTGCTGGCGACAACAGGAGGGGAGAGATGCTCTTGTGCTAGGTCCTGTTTGTGGGTTTCCCATGGGCATCTGGTTGACCACTGTGAGAACAGGAAGCTGGACTAGGTGGGCCACTTGCCTGATCCAGAAGGACTCCTTTTATGTCCTGAAACTGTCTGGGTAGGGGTGAACCCTGACATAAATTTATTTCTCATATATTTGGGTTGCTGACCTGGTATTTACATACGTTGTTCCACTGCTTACTTTTGTTGCACTTGCTATTCCCCACCCAACCCCTCAATTGCCACATTAGGGTTCTGAAAAAACAACGTTTCCTTGTGAGAAGTGGCTGGCCACCTCTGAAGATGATGGCGAGATTATGAGGGAGCTGGTTCCATCCAGAGTCTTTACTGAAAAACTGTTGAAAGATGGGACGCTCAAGCAGATCGATGAAGAAATTGACGATCCGCTGGAAAGTGAGTCAAATCCCACCAGACCAGAGTTTGGAAGCCCCTACTCTAGATCAACCCACTCCCCGCTGTGCTAATTTAGTATAATTTACCTGTGGTATGTATTTAGATGTGTAGTGAACATGGTATTTTGCAAAGAATAAGAGGGTGGGTCTTTGCCTCAAAGCACTTACAATCTAGAATGTGATGTTTCCCAAAGTGGGGGTGCCCTGGGGGGGGGGGGGTTTGCTGGAACGATTCAGGGGGTGGTGCCTTGGGTGCAAATGGGGCGCATTGAATAAAAATAAGCGGGCAGTGGAAGCATAAATAAAGAAGAGAAGGGAAGAAAAAAATGAAAAATAATTCGTTCTGTTGTGTAAGGACGCTTATCACCAGGTCAGGCGGTGTTGCAGGATAGCGACAGCACCTCCCCTAGATCTGGCAGTCATGCTGCAGATGAGGGGGTTTCCCAGGCTTGGGGGAGCCCTTTTCAGCATCACCCAGATCCAAGAAGTGGATCCCAGCTTGCCTGCCTATTTGGCCAACTCCAACACTTCGCTTAAAGAAGGTAGATTTCACGGGGGGGGGGGCTCTGAGTATTCCCCCCCCCCCGCCCTGAAAAGTGGGCAGTTGGCCAAATAAGTTTGGGAACCTCTGATCTACAAAATAGGTGTAAGGGGAGGGGAAGGGAGATGGAATTGGAGGTGGGGATAGACCAGAATAATATGTAATTATTGCAGCTACGTGTACTCTTTGCAGGATTTCCCCCCCCCCCCATGGAAGCACTCAAAAAATGCCATCCCCACACCAATCCATGTTGTCCAAAGTGGTATAATCCATGCTAGCTCAGGATTTTACCACCTCATTCCACTGTGCTGTATTTCTAGGGACAGGTCTGTGCTTTAAAGTGCCAAGTCCGAGCACTTTTTTCCCTTTGCCCTGGCACTTTCGCAGAGGAAACCTGCTCTTTACTGCTGAATCGGGGCAAAGAGCAATCTGCAGGAAACACGAACTGCCATTTGTTCTGATTCATCATTAAAGAACAGGTTTTCATAGGGAACGTGCCTGGGCAAAAAGGAGGGGGCACTTTAGAGTGCAGTCTGTTTCTAGAAAGCACAGGGCATAAGGCAAGTCTCATGGTAAGTCTGTGTTTGTTGCTGCTGCATTGTGTGTGCAGCAGCCCCATAGTCTTAGATTCAACCCATGATCTTGTAAATAAATAAAAGACTGTCTTAAGGGGAGTGGAGGGGAAAGTTTGCCATCTCAGCATGAACGACAGTGTAAACAAGTGCTTACAAGCTGTGTTAAAGCCAAATCAAATATTGAATAATGAGTGTTCATAATAGTATCCTCTTCATTGATGATTTTCCATTTTCTCTCAAGTGCCCCTTTTGGAGCAGTTAATTTTCCTTTATGCTTCATCTTGTTTCTTTCAAGCAAGCCCTTTTTTAAAAAAGAGAGAGGGAGGGAGGGAGGAAGGGAGTGCTAGACGAAATAAAATGCTTTCAAAATCCATTATGTCTTAGATTTCTTTCTAGCACTCTGCAGGAATGTTGCTGGAACTTGGAGAGCATTGAAAGAAGGCAGCTGACTTCTTTCTGCCTGAGCAAACCTTGCTTTTCCCAACAAAATCTCACCACACTCATGTCCATTCTTTCCAGAACACTTACAAAGAGCTTAAAACTGATTTGGAGAAATGGGTATTTTTCTTAGCCACCTTCTAACTCAGTGGTAGGTCACCTGGAATGTCCTGGGTTCAACCCTCAGCATCTACCGTAGAAAAGTGTCTGGTTGCGGAGTTGGAAAACAGCTTTGCTTGAGACCTTGCAGGGAATGGATGCCAGATTGCAGTGCGAGGTTAGACAGACCAAGAGCCTAACCTGCTACAAACTAGCTTCCTTTGCTCATTCATAAATGATTGCAAGCTAGGATCAGTTGAAGGTTGCTCATCTCGTCATTGGTGTCAGTGCTCTGAAAGCCTACATTAAAATGTGATCTTCTCCCTCCCACTCTGCCCAGTTCATACGTACAAGATTAGCGTTTTCACCGGCGATATTTTCGGTGCTGGGACGGATGCCAGCGTGTTCTTGACTATATATGGAGACCTCGGAGACACAGGGGAGAGACAACTCAGCAGCTCTGAAACGAACATGAACAAGTTCGAAAGAGGACAGGTACCGATAAAGCTGAGTATTCTTCATCAAACGTCTTGATAAGAGAGAAGTACAACTTTTGTGCTTCTCAAAAAATCAGGAAAAACCCTGTCCCTGCACACTGCCTTCCCACAAAAAAAAATCCACATGCACAAACCCTGATCTTCAATTAGTTAAGGAAACACAAGTTACATACCCTCATAAGGTAAAGGTAAAGGTACCCCTGACCATTAGGTCTAGTCGTGGACGACGCTGGGGTTGCGGCGCTCATCTTGCTCAGTAGGCCGAGGGAGCTGGCGTTTGTCCGCAGAAAACTTCCAGGTCATGTGGCCAGCATGACTAAACTGCTTCTGGCGAACCAGAGCAGAGCATGGAAATGCCGTTTACTTTCCCGCCGGAGCGGTACCTATTTATCTACTTGCACTTTGACGTGCTTTCGAACTGCTAGTTTGGCAGTAACTGGGACCGAACAACGGGAGCTCACCCTGTCGCAGGGATTTGAACCGCCGACCTTCTGATCGGCAAGCCCTAGGCTCTGTGGTTTAGACCACAGCACCACCTGCGTCATGGTACACGTTAAATGCGGGCCTCATGGAGTCACAGTGTGAGTGCAAAAAGGGCAGGGCTTAAGTCTCAGGCTCTTTGGATCTTAGCCACTGTGCACTTTTCTGCTTGCGTAACAAATAGAACCTTGAAGAATGGCTTCTGTTTCCGTTCCATTCTCCCCAGGAAGACATATTCTCAATCCAAGCCGTGGACCTCGGCGCTGTCTTTAAAATCAACATTCGGCATGACAACACGAATCCAAGGCCGGATTGGTACCTAGAGAAAGTAGAGATCCTGAATGACAACACAGAAGATTTGTTCCTGTTTCCGTGCGAACGCTGGCTCTCGAGGAAGAAGGAGGACCTGATGATAGAGCGGGTCCTTTTTGAAAAAGTAAATCGCAATATTTATTTAGGAGGCTGTAGGGCCCCAACGTCCTATAGGTTTGTAGGGCTGGGGTCTTTATTTTAAGGTTCAGATGTGGTACGAAAGAGAAATGGCTGTTTGTGATGTACAATCTTGCTTTTAGCTCAGTTGCCAAACCAGAGGCTGCCAAGGATGTAAGAAGGCAACAGTTTCCATTCCAACCATAACATTCCTTTCAATGGAATGGAAGCATCAAAACATTGTTTCAAAAAGTCATTAACTGTGTATTGTTTGTGGACAAGAGGGAGCATCCACACTTCTGATTGTCCCATGCCTAGAAAGGATGGCTCTGAGCAGTTTTATCCTTGCTCCTTTCCAAGGGAAAGCCTGCTCTTCAGTGCTAAATCAGAGGAAACGTCAACCCGAGAAAATGTCTGAATTGCTGTTTGCTCCAACTGAGGGATAAAGAGGGGTTTCCCCTGGGGAAAACAGCAGGAAAAGAGTTTTTAAAAGCAACAACTATGTGAAAGCAAGCCAGTAATATTTGCTTGACTGATTTCAGTTCCTGAACACACAAACTGCCCCAATTTCTTCTTACCTTTCTTTCCTTTTGTAAAAGTTCCTGCAAACAAAATATTTATTTTTAAAAAATTAACATCTACTGAGCGAGAGAAATCCAGAATTCAAGGGCTCAGAAAGCAGAGATTTGCAGAAAGAAAAGAAAGGGGAAAGTGGGGGGCCAGATAGACGGCAGGTAGAACTAGCAGATATAAAATATTTTTGTAAAAGTTGGAGGAACCTGCCAACTACAGAAAATAAGGAATTATCTCCTTTCCCATCCCTTCAAGGCACCATCATTTTCTCAATCTCATTTTGCCACTTCTCTTCTTGCTTTTAAAATTCTGTTGGAGTTCTACCGACAACCCCAGAGGTGACAGAGGGCAAAAGTAGACTTGTGTGTACCGTATTTTTCGCTCCATAAGACACACTTTTTTCCTCCTTAAAAGTAAGGGGGGATATCTGTGCGTCTTATGGAGCGAATGGTGGTCCCTGGAGCTGAATTGCCCAGGGGCAAAAAGAGGATCATGCTTTTTATTTTACAAAGAGAAAAGGGAGTGTTGAAAGGACCCCGCTCAGCAGCTGAGCAGCAAGAGATTGGGAGAGAGATAAGAGTTCCTGGCTCCCTTTCAGCCCCGCCTTCTTGCCCAGGCCTCCATTGTTGAATGTGCTGCAGAGGGAGATTGTTTGTTTCCCCAGCGACATGTGACTGGTTGATTAGATTATCTGTCTGGAAACTGTAGAAAAGGCTCCCTTTCCTTTAGAAGCTGCAGAAATGTGAGTTGAACCCCATAAAAATATTTTTTTTCTTGTTTCCTCCTCTAAAAACGAGGTGCGCCCTATGGTCTGGTGCACCCTATGGAGTGAAAAATGTGGTATATTATGTATTGCCAGTGTAATTTTAACAGTGACAGGCAGGGAACAGGCAACATTTTCCCCAGAATATCTAATTACCGGGCAGGGAAAAGATGGGACCAAAGTAGGCAGAGGGAAAGCCCAAAGCAAACTGGCAAAGGATGAAGGCGTCCCTTCTTTCCTGGCTAGGTCACTACCAAACAGGACACGTCGGGGAGGAAAGCATGTGCCTTAGGGAAAGTGCTTGTGGCAGGTTAAGAAGCCTGGTGGGCCAGATTAGGCTCATAGCTTTCCCCATACCCCGCGCTCACAGCTAGAGGAGGCAGGCAGGGGAGAGGACAGGAAGGAGGCAGGCGAGCAAAAACAGAGGGGGGCAGGAATGGGTCCCGCGCCCTCCCGTCCCGTCCCTCCCTATGGGCAATTCGCCCCTCCCCTATGGGCAGTTTGCGCCACCCCAGGTGCCAGAGAGAAATCTAATAAATAATAATTGAACCACGTGAACCCACTTTACCCTGCTATACCAGTTAAGCTAACTGAGAATTTAAAAATACACCATCGTGATCTTTTTAGCTATGATTCCTGCACGGCAGGCGGTCGGGCCCTTTGGGTCCTTTCCAACTCCACAGTTGCATAATTCTATGAATGCAGGTTGCGAATCTTCCAAAGATCTGTACTGGCTGGATAGCTCAGTTGGTTACAGCATGGTGCTCATAACGCCAAGGTTGCAGGTTCGATCCCCATATGGGACAGCTGCATATTCCTGCATTGCTGGGGATTGGACTAGATGATCCATAGAGACCAACTCTATGATTCTGCAATCTTCTTTGCTAGCTAGTTTTACAGATTGTCTGAAGCCATTTGCTAATTCTTGGGGTATCTTCAAAGAACTATGTGAATGCAAAATTCTCCCGCTTCAGCACCCTGTGTTTGTTCCTTTTTCAGCTACTGGTTAAACCCATTTCTCCACCCCAGCAACAGCAGCCAACCAATCATAATGGAAACAAAGGGTGTGTTAGTGTTTTGGGATAAATCTTCAAACAGGAAACTTCTGGAAATTCCCAGAAGTAGCTGGAACTAGTTTCTCTGTGTCACTGTGATCTTGGTGGTTATTAGTGTAGCTGCAGGCATTCTGTTATAATAACTTAATTTTCTCAGACAGTACTTCTTCTTAGTTTGGGTAATTAGCTGTGACACCTGGTAAAAGCCATCTTGAAAACAATCCTTGCTTTCTCCTCCTGGAACTGTCTGCAGCCAGAGTCCAGGCTTCTGCAAGCGAATTGATGGTGGAAACCCCATGGTTGACTCTCTGAAAAAAACCTATATTTTTAGCTCCAGTGCGTCAGTACTGCAGTGAGGTTCCCAGGGAAAATAGGACCTATTACCTGCTGGTTCCAGCAGAGCACCATTTCAGGTTTCTGTGATTGAAGGGGAAAGACTTCCGTTTCAGAGAGGCAAGATTCACAGCAAGGATCAAAGACCAGCTCTTGGTTATAATTCAAGACTGAATTGCAAACAAAGCCCAACTCGAAACAAAAACCCAGCGTGTCTTAAGAGCATTTGTTGTGATGCCTTTTCCCAATACCTCCAAATTACCCTGTCAGATTTTAGCAGGGCAGGTCAAATTCTGGGTAAAAATGCCGCCCCTTTCATAGCACCAGATGCAAGCTGCAAAAGGAGGCCATTTTGGGGCTGTTTTGGGGTGCATAGGGGGCTGGAATCAAAGAATTCGGTGCAAACCAAAAAGCCACTTCCTGAAGCTCCTCCCAGCTGGTGCTATTTGGCTGATAGCCAACATCTTCTTGTTCCCCCAAAGTCCCCAGGAGCAACACTGTGGCCCATTTCATGCACTGCAGCCAAGTATCGTTAATGGTTTTCCACAAACATCCCTATCTGGGGCTGTTCATTTTCTTCCCTCTGAGGTTTGGAGGAGACAAACCTTGATCCCTTGGATGTGACGGTCTGGCTTGTTTTGCTCCAACAGATTACCCAAAATGGAAGCTTGGCTAAAGATTGTGGATGCTCTGAAGAGAAACAAGGCATGACCGATTGTTTAAGAGTTAGGCCACACCAGGTTTCTGTGGTTTCTTTCTTTTCAGCGTGAGTGGGGAAGAGTAAAGCAGAAATATTTAGCTTGTTCACAGTAAGGCATATGGTTTTGTGGTTTTTATATCTTGATTTTATTCTGTGAACCGGGCAGTATATAAATTCAAATTCTAATATTATTAGAATTTGAATTTACATACTGCCCTATACGCAGGGGTCTCAGGGCGGTTCACAGAATAAAATCAAGGTATAAAACCACAAAATACATAATAAAAATTAAAACAAACACCCAATAGACCCCTCCCAAAAAACCCACATTTTGAAAGGGCATAGGATGTTAATCAGATCAACCAAAGGCCTGGCTAAAAAGGAACGTTTTTGCCTGGCGCCCAAAGGTGTATAATGAAGGCGCCAGGCGAACTTTCCTGGGGAGAGCATTTCACAGACAGGGAGCCACTGCAGAGAAGGCCCCGTTCTTGTGTTGCCACCGTCCGGAGCTCTCAAGGAGGAGGCACACGAAGAAGGGCCTCAGAAGATGATCTCAGGGTCCGGGTAGGTTCATATGGAAAGAGGCGGTCCTTGAGGTATTGCGGTCCAGAGCCATTTAAGGCTTTATAGGCAGTGCCGGAGGAAGGGGGTGCAGTGGGTGTGGGCCATCCCGGGTGTCATCACTGAGGAGGGTGACAAAAATATGAGGGGTTTTTTAAAAATTGGGCTCACGAAACTTTTTAGTTCTGTTAGGAAACCCCGACTTTCACACTCCCTTTCCTAAAGTTGGGGAAGGCGACTCTCGTTTTGCGTCCTCTTCCTCCGCCAAGATTTGAGCCAAAAGTTCTCTTCCTCAAAGACACAGCAGGCATAGCTGATTCAGAGAGCAACTCAAATGTCAAGTAGCATTTCCTTTCTGTGAACAGGAAGCCAGCCAAGCCAGCAGTTGTTCTGTTCCTGAAAGAAGAGCTGCGATCCTGTTCATGGCTCACTCTTCCATTGCTCATGCAAGCAGCCTGTTGGTGGGGTCAGGGCAGAGCTGGTCGGGGGCTGCTGGAACAGGTCTACCTGCACCTCAGCATTTAGGAAAAGCAAATTGGGCAGAAATAGAACATCTCCTGAAGAGCAGTGTGAAGTGTGCCCATCTCTAAATGATGCCCCTTGGGTATTAATTCCATAATAAAACATTAAAAATGCCATCCCTCTACAGGGGTGCCTTCAGATGTCTTCTAAAGGTTGCATAGCTACTTATCTCCTTGGCTTGGGGGTAGCATAACTCCATACCCTGCAACATTTCTCCGATGAAAATAGGGATGTCCTAATGGGACACGGGTGGCGCTGTGGGTTAAACCACAGAGCCTAGGGCTTGCCAATAAGAAGGTTGGCGGTTCGAATCCCCGCGACGGGGTGAGCTCCCGTTGTTCGGTCCCAGCTCCTGCTACCCTAGCAGTTAGAAAGCACGTCAAAGTGCAAGTAGATAAATAGGTACCACTCCGGCGGGAAGGTAAACGGTGTTTCCGTGCGCTGCTCTGGTTCGCCAGAAGTGGCTTAGTCATGCTGGCCACATGACCCGGAAGATGTACGCCGGCTCCCTTGGCCAGTAAAGCGAGATGAGCGCCGCAACCCCAGAGTCGTCCGCGACTGGACCTAACAGTCGGGGGTCCCTTTACCTTTAAGGGAAAGAGGGACATTCTGGGATCACACCAGGAACCTGATTTGAACCAGGTTTACAGCCTGAATCAAATCAGGTTTCTGTAAATCTGGGTCCGTCTGTGGAAAACAGGGACACTTGGAAGGCCTGGAACTAACTCCAAATGTTAGTACTGGGAAGGGAGGGGAGTAGTATCTGTCTGCTCATCAGCATAATCTCATATGGTCCAGAAATGTATGCAAAACCATGTCCTTAGCACTGACTTTTCATCCACTTGATGATGAGTCAAAAGTGGTGCTGTGCCACCATTAATCTCTCCTGGTGAAAAGTCTGTGGCTTCCATGTGTGAAAGAAAGTTTCTTTCTGACTGCCACAGACACTGAAAACCAGGAGCTAATTAGAATTCCAAGTATGTGGATTAATTAACGGGATCAAAATTAATAGGCAGCGCTCGCCCTTTTACTCAGAAAGGCCTTGTACCGCAGTTGAGTGGAGCTGGTTGACTTTGTAAGGGCTTGTTCTACAGGGCAGAACAATATTTTAATTGCATGTTATGACTGAAACGATTGCATAGTAACACCGGGGCAAATGAAGCCACCCCAGGGATGAGCTTCATGGGTTGCATCCAGTACATGTATCCTGCAAAGGGCCCGGTGGGACCAGGCTTACTTAACCGCTATTATTAATTCCTTTTAACTAGGCAAAACTAATTAGGTTTAATAAAAACAATTTCAACGAACATGCAGGGGGGGATTTTCTTTTATTTTTAAAAACATTTAGTCATGCTATTACACCAGCCCCCAAACCCCCAAGAATTTTTGCGGCTGTTTTTCATTCCGATCACAGTTTTCACTGCACAAATTGCTTTTGGAATACTTGGCTCATTTCTGCTTGCAAAGCGTTTTGGCGAGTCAAATCATACCCAGCGATTAGGGTGTCTGGAGCTGCTGGGCTCTGTGGACAGCTGCCTCATGTGGTGAGTCACTGAACTGCAGGTGGAACGTTCTCAGGACCTTCAAGACCTGGGTTGACTCCACTCACCTAGGCTGGCCATGGATTAGATCCTTCTGGGCAGAAAGGACAATAAAAAAGTGTTTGCTGTTCCAGCTGACATTTGGGTCCGTTGGCTAAGGGGCCATTGAAACATAGACATTGCGTTCCCACTGTTCCTTTGGGGAGATAAAAAGTTGGGTTAAGCCAGAATCGGTGGCTGAATAACAGAGACAGAGGAGCAGAGGTTTTATGGGCAGGAGGGCATTTTCCTTTTGCAGAGAGTCCCAGGGGCCAGATTGCGAGAGCTTTAGGCCCCTGGGCATAACGTTCCCCACCCCTTTCTAAGAGGATTTCTACTAGGACATATTCCTCTGAAAACAAGGAAGTCTTCTTGCTCAGAAGTATTGTTTCCTATCTGAATTTAATCAGCTGATACTCACAGACTTGATCAACTAAGATTTATTCTAACCAGGCGACAGCCTTGGTTAAAATCGAACTGGTTAGAGGACTTGCAGGCTTTGTCGGCAGCTTTCTTTATGACATTTGTGTCCCCCCCCCTTCAAAAAGCTCCAATTTTATCTACCTGACAGTCCTGAGAGGTAGGTTATGATGGGGGGTGGGGGTGGGGGGAGCAAGAGAGACTTGCCAAAGGGCACACAGTGAGCTCTATGAGTGAGTGAGGATTTGAACCCAGAGCTTGCTCCAAGTCCAAAATAAATCCTGCCTTTAATCATTTTGCCTGGGTGCATAGAAGCAGCATTGTAAAATGAGCCCCCCCCCCAAAAGTCATTTGTGTATATATTTATATCCCATGAATCACATTGCCCTTGGTAAACAGCTGACTTGGAATAACCCATACCAGGAATTGCGGTAATATTGTTTCTTGGGGTGTGGAGGAACTTCTTCCGACTTTGCTGGGAAGGCTGGGGCTGTTAAGTCCCCTGAGTGTATTTGCTCTCTCCCATTAGAACTACGATCCTGACCAAAAAAACGCCGGTGAATCATCCCTGAGCCGGGACAACAATGCCAACGTGAAGGATAAGAAAACAGATAGTTCGGGTGAATCTCCTCCGGAAGGGCCATGTAAGGATGTGCTGCACTGCAGTGGGGAGTGGGCAGGCAGAATACGACAATTTGGCACTTGAACACGTGACTTTGTAGGGTGGGAGAAGAGATTTCAGTCAGTTCACTGCAATTCCCCAAGTGCTTTGATCAGCCCCTCCTACCAGGGAACTCTGGGAACTGTTGCTCCATGAGAGGAATGTGGGTCTCCTAAAAACTCCCCCACAACTTCTCCCAAAGAATCCTGGGAGTTGTAGTTCATTAAGGGCTCTGAGGGTTGTCAAGTGACCCCCCCCTTATCTCTCCACAGAGCTGCAGTTCCCAGAGTGGTTTAAATGCCCATTTCTCTTCCCAGAGAACTTCGGGAATTGGAGCTCTGTGAGGGATTAGAGGTTTCCTAACAACCCCTAATAGGGACGCATTTGGCGCTGTGGTCTAAACCACTGAGCTAAGGCTTGCCGATCGGAAGGTCAGCAGTTCGAATCCCCATGACAGGGTGAGCTCCCATAGCTCGGACCCAGCTCCTGCCCACCTAGCAGTTTGAAAGCACATCAAAGTGCAAGTAGATAAATAGGTACCGCTCTGGCGGGAAGGTAAACGGTGTTTCCGTGTGCTGCTCTGGTTCACCAGAAGCGGCTTAGTCATGCTGGCCACACAACCCGGAAAAACTGTCTGCGGGCAAACGCCGGCTCCCTCGGCCTAGAGAGCGAGATGAGCGCTGCAACCCCAGAGTCGTCTGTGACTGGACCTAACGGTCAGGGGTCCCTTTACCTTTACCTTTAACAACCCCTTGCCCCTATCCTGGACTGCTTGGATTCAGAGAAATGGGGGGTACCAGCTAGGGAACCCCCAAGGGAAGAAGGCTCAGAGCCTGAGGTTTGGTGATGGGTTGATGACGAGTAGTCAGAGGGAGAAGACTGTGGGGAGGAGGTGTCAGAAGCTGAAGAGGCAACAGGGCTTAGTGAGCAGGGAGAGTCTGTGGCAGAGAGAAGTCCAGAATCAGAGGCAGAAGCCGAAGCAGGAGAGGAGGCAAGCCAAGATGTGTCAGGTTTGTGAAGAGTCATGGATGTCTCTCTCTCCTGCTGTGGCAAGCTCCCTCCTCTTAGTCTCCCAGAACCAGGAGAGGCATGAAGCAGGGGGCAGCGAAGACAAACATGAAGCTTGCTGGGGGGGGGGACCTGGAGAGGAGGAGACATAGACAGCTGTGTGCTTGAATCTTGGCAACTGCTTCATGGGAACAATACCTACCAGAGACAAGTTGCTGTTCCCATTAGGCCTGACACTGCTGTGTAGATCCTGTTTTGCTAATAAGACTTGACCACAAGTTGCTCAGTGTGATTTACTGCTGGCTCACGCCTGTCAGCACTCTTAACAAATTACAACTCCTTGGATTCTTTGGGGGGGGGGGAAGCATCGGGTGCTTAAAGTGGTATGATGATGCTTTAAGTGCATGGTGCAGACGGGGTCTCACTGTCCCTGGCAGTGGCTCTACAAAGTCTCGGTCAAAAGAACCCCTGAACAGACCTCATGTCTGAAATCCTTTACCTGCAACATGCCAAGGATTAAACATGGAACCTTCCCTACACAAAGCACACCCTCCGTCGCTCACTTGCCTTACTGCCTCTTCCTTTGTTTTCAGTGATTCCTTACCATATCATTGTCACCACGGGTGCCGAGCTGGGTTCAGACACTGACAGCCGAGTCTATATCATCATTTCGGGTCCCCGGAAGCTGCAGACGGGCCGGCTGTGGCTTGACCTCCCGGATGGACAGACTGAGTTTGCAGATGCCTCCGTGGAGAAATTCTCTGTCATGGGACTGGATGTTGAAGAAGTGAAAAGAATGGAGGTAAACCGTACAAGTGAGGTCTTGGGAGTGTTGGTGTTGTGGGCCTTCGACCCAAACTTCTCCCCAAAGAGGGCGGAGAAATTGGAGGCTGTACTGAAACGCAGCATCTCAAGTACATCTCTTAAGAGTTGGGGGAACTTTGGTCCCAGTTGTCACTGAACTGCAGCTCCCATTGGCTCCAGCGAACATTGCCAATGGCTATGGTTGATGGGAGTTGTAGTTCAGCATCATCTGGAGGGCCAAAGCTTCCTCCCAGCCTACATATATGAAGCTGCCACAAATTGTTTCAGATGATTGGTCCGTCAAGTCCAGTATTGCCCGCTTTGATTGGCTGTGGCTCTCTGCAGTCTCCAGCAGAGATACCAGAGGTTGAACTTGGTGCTTTTTCGTGGAGCTGCGGCTCTTCCCATTGGCAGTGTGTGTTTTGTGCTAAGAAGTGCTGCAATGGAGCGCATGCGCCGGTGCGCCACAAGATGGGGAGATGGTCCCTGTCTTAGATGGCTTTCAAAGCAGAGTGAGATAAACAAATGGAGGGGGGGGAGCCCATCGATGACTACAAGTCATTGTGTCCAATGGGAAACTTCTGACTTCCGGCTAGGCAACATGGCGGGCGCCACGGCAGCCAGCAGCTCCTGAAGCCAGCCAGAACCAACTGCACTACCAGGTTGGCTCCGGGCTGCTGAGACTGCCGCTGCCACTGCCACTACCGAAGGGGAACCGGGGACGCCTGCCGTGTCAACTGGGGGAGCTGCTGACCGTCCCCCCGTGACCCAAAATGAGCTGGGAGCGAGAGCACCTGGCCACCCGGCCGACTGCCCAGCGAAGCTCTGGGACCAGGAAAACCCCGGAGCCAACACAAAAGAAAGGGGAGAGGAGGAGGAGGAGAGAGAAAGAAGGAGAAAAAAGAAAGGAGTCCTACCACCGCCGCTGCTGAGGAGGAGAGGTAGGAGAGAACCGGGAAGGCAAGGACACATGGCTGAGCCCAGACCCGACCTGAGCCTACCACCCTGGCAGCTCGTGCTCCAAGAGCAGTCCGAGGACCAGAGGAAGGCTGCGCGACAGAGGAGACCACAGAAGAGAAGATATTAGATAGATGATAGATGATAGATAGATAGATAGATAGATAGATAGATAGATAGATAGATAGATAGATATTTAATAACTTTTTTCTCTTCAAAGAGAAACTTCCATTGTCAGATGCAGGATATCTCCCAGCACTACTATCTGGCAGCTGAAACTGTTTAGGAAGGGTGCTGTTTCCTTTGGTTGGTATTCAGCTAAGTTGGTATTCAGCAAACCCACGACTAAGCAGAATGTCCTGCTTTGGGTCCTCCCTAGGACAGCTGTTTAGTCACTGTGGAAAGCAAGGTGCTTGTTCTTTATGGAGCTTGTTCTGAGCTATGAAAACTCTTCTTACTGCATGTGTGAATGTGTGCCCATGTGTGTGCATAGGATTGGTTGGTGTTGCACAACAAATCTGCCCCTCCGAAAAGCCGAATTGTTTGCAATAAGGGAAGTGAACTGTAAAGCGTGCGATAACACTTGCCTTGATACAAAATCACCTAACCTCCCCACAAACAAATCAAAATGCATGGTCATTAAATAGCCAACAATATCATCCAATCTCCCTGCAAACAAATCCAGATGAATGCTAAATAAGCAGGTCACCTAGTAGTGTCCAAGGAGGTATAGCAACTTTTTTTTACAGGGGTGGTATCCAGCATTAGTAATACTCAAAAGTAGACCCATTGAAGTTAAGGAGCATGATTAAGGCAGCAATCCTAACCCTACTTACCTAGGAGTAAGGCTCCCTGAATTCAACAGGATTTACTTATGAGTAGACATGGTTTTTAAGACAGCACCTTAAAAAGCAGAGACATCACCTTGCCGACAAAGGTCCGTATAGTTAAAGCTATGGTTTTCCCAGTAGTAATGTATGGAAGTGAGAGCTGGACCATAAAGAAGGCTGATCGCCAAAGAATTGATGCTTTTGAATTATGGTGCTGGAGGAGACTCTTGAGAGTCCCATGGACTGCAAAAAGATCAAACATATCCATCCTTAAAGAAATCAGCCCTGAGTGCTCACTGGAAGGACAGATTCTGAAGTTGAGGCTCCAATACTTTGGCCACCTCATGAGAAGAGAAGACTCCCTGGAAAAGACCCTGATGTTGGGAAAGATGGAGGGCACAAGGAGAAGGGGACGACAGAGGATGAGATGGTTGGACAGTGTTCTCGAAGCGACTGGCATGAGTTTGGCCAAACTGCGGGAGGCAGTGGAGGATAGGCGTGCCTGGCGTGCTCTGGTCCATGGGGTCACGAAGAGTCGGACACGACTGAACGACTGAACAACAACAAGACATGGTTAGGACTGCATTGCAACTTTGGTCCATAATTTCAGTGGGCTTACTCTGAGTAAAACCTAGTTGGCATGACCCCCAAATTTGCATTGATACGTATGAATTTGCATATGCAAATTTCGTGCAGCTCTGGATCCAGTTTTGTCCTCCTTTTTGGTGATTCAATCCCTCTTTTTAGTGACACGTAAGTAACTCCCTTACCTGCACAGGTGGGAAAATGTCTTAGTTTGATGGTTTACAAATTGTGCATGCCTAACCAAATCCTATTCCTTTCCCTTCAGCACACATCATCTGAATAGGATTCCTGCAAAATATTCCAATGCAAAAATCTCTGACATTTGGTGTGCATCTGTTTGGGGCGGCTCTCAGCTATGTATGCCCCCCCCACCACCACCACTTTCAATCTATAAATGCTGTAAAAAAAAAAAAAAAGGAGAGAGACAATGATGACTTGACAAAGTGTTGCTCTCTATCAGAGATCGGATTCATAAATGGCCTGCAGCGAGGAGAACTTCTTGTATAATTTCCTAGCTCGACATGGAAATTGTTTTCACAGCTTGCCAGACCTTGGGAGACCTCTCATAGGAGAGCATTAATCATGGCTCATAAGCAATGTGCACCGATCAGAGATCCCAGCGCAGGAACCCTTATGCAACAAAGGGTTTGAGAGGCACAATTTACATAGACAATCACTCCACTCAGCTTTATACCCCCCCTTTGCTTTTTCCTGACCGCCATCTGTAGGCAGCGTTGTTGCTCTTGCATGCTATGCCTTCTTCCTCCTGCTCCCCCCAATTAAAATTATTGACTCTTTTAAAAAGCCAAAAGCAGGTATTTTAAAATATTCCAAATGATTAAAAGCGACAGTAGCTAAAAAGGAATAAAACACACAAACCTTCTGCAGATCTAGATAGACTTACCTGAGCAAAAATGTGTTAAGGACGTGCCAAAAACAGACAGTGAATGCGCTTGTCCAAAGTAAATAGGCAGGGAGTTCCAAAGTTTAGGTGCATCTGTAACAGTGCCAGTCCCACAGATCAAAGCACTCTAGTGGGCATGTATGGGGTAAGGCAATTCAGCAGGCAGTGGCATAGCATGGGGGGCACGGGATGGTTGCCCCGGCACAAAATTGTTAGGTGTGCAATATTTCAGCACCTGGTACTGCCACAATACAGCTTTATGCTTCCATCGTTGGGCCCCGTTAAAAATGGCTTCTCCATGTGAACTAGGAAGTGACCTCTCCAGACAACGGCATGACTCTTTTTGTATCTCTGTGCCTGCGATCCCTGGGTGACACAGACACTGTTAAGCAGTTGCGCCCGCCCTGTGGAACGCCCTCCCGTCAGAAGTCAAGGGAATAAACAACTACCTGACATTCAGGAAACACCTAAAGGCAGCCCTGTTTAGGGAAGTTTTTAATTTGTGACTCTGTATTGTATTTTGATATTTGTTGGAGGCCGCCCAGAGTGGCTGGGGAGACCCGGCCAGATGGGCGGGGTATAAATAATAAATTATTATTATTATTATTATTGCATGCATACTCTGTCTGTTTCCCTCCCTTCCCGGTGTGGCCCTGGGCCCTGGCAACCCATGCTACAGCACTGTCAGCAAGTAACCTCTTCTCACTGTTGCCAACCAGAGAAGCCTGCCAGCAGTGCTTGGGTGTGTAGCTACATTCTCCCCACTTGTGATTCCCAACCTCCATCAACAGTGCAGGTACAGAAGAGGCATTGTGAATAGTTGTCACCGTGTATTGCAACATGACCCTCCTGTCTCTTATGCTTTAAAGTATTGGGGCAATAGCTGCTGAAAAAGCTCTGCAAACAAAGAGTCAGCTGAACAAAGTGGCTGCCATTAGTGGCAAGAGGTTCCTTTATATTCTACGTTAGTTCCTTGCATGCCCATCAACTAGAATAAATTATACCTTCCCCCAGGACACGGGGGGGGGGGGTCTAAACCACTGAGCCTCTTGGGCTTGCTGATCAGAAGGTCAGCAGTTCAAATCTGCACAACAGGGTGAGCTCCCATTGCTCTGTCCCAGCTTCGGCCAACCTAGCAGTTTGAAAGCACACCAGTGCATGTAGATAAATAGGCACCACTGCGGCAGGAAGGTAAATGGCATTTCCGTGCGCTCTGGTTTCAATCACAGTGTTCCATTGCTCCAGAAGCGGTTTAGTCATGCCGGCCACATGACCCGGAAAGCTGTCTGTGGACAATCGCCGGCTCCCTCGGTCTGAAAGCGAGATGAGCGCCGCAACCCCATAGTCGCCTTTGACTGGACTTAACTGTCCAGGGGTCCACCTTCCCCCAGCTGCAACAAAACATGTCTCTCCCATGGCGCTGTGACTCTCCGATGGGTTGACTTCACCCCCAAAGGCATACTCCTCCCTTGTCTCCCAAGACAGACGGATGCCAACAGCAAATAGATATTGTGTGCAAATTTGTCTATTTGGATTGTGCTTCATTTTCATTTTCTTTGACATCATGTAGTGTCTTTACCAATAAGGACTTCGTTAGATTATCCTGACTCTTTGTTTTTTCTTGTTCTCCTCCTCCACCTCCACCTCCTTGAGACTTTGAGTCTTCTCTCATTTTGCTCCATCTGGCCAGAATGGTCTTTTGGCTAATCCAATCCCCTTTGACAAATCCATCATGTCTCATTATTGCAACCTTGCAGCGTCTATGCCAGCTGGGATTTGCCAGACCTCCCTGAATGCCCGGGGCAGAGAGGGGCAAGGAGCTAGACGGGGTCACTTGCTGCTTTCGAGAGCCTAGAAATGAGTTATGAAAGGTAGGCCAGAGTAAAAGAATGAAAAATGGACAGAAACTGCCCATTCATAAATCTGAGTAGGAAATGGAAGATTCTACCTGACCTGCAAGAGGAGCGGAATGTCCCTACATGGTGAGGGGAAGCTGGGGCCCTCTACTTGTTATAGGACTCTAACACCCATCAGCCCAAGCCAGCATGGTCAATGGACTCAGGGAGAATGGGAGTTGTAGTCCATAGAATCATAGAATTGTAGAGTTGGAAGGGACCCTGAGTGTCATCTAGTACAACCCTCTGCAATTCAGAAATCTCAACTAAAGCATCCATGACAGATGGCCATTTAACCTCTGCTTAACAACCTCCAGTGAAGAAGTATCCACAACCTCTCATGGGAGTCCATTCTACTGTCGAACAGTTCTTACTGCCATAAAGTTCTTCCTGATGTTAAGATGGGATCTCCTTTCTTGTAACTTGAAGCCAACAGGACTCAACATGGACACTGGTACCAGAGCCTGCAATAAACCCAGATGCCAACTTTGCTGCCACATAAACCCGGACATCAAACATACCATCTCAGGACTATTTAATTACTCATCTTCCAACATTGCGTATGCAATCAAATGCCAACAGTGCCCTTCAGCTCTCTATATTGGACAAACAGGCCAAACCCTACGCCAAAGGATAAATGGACATAAATCTGATATCAGGAATCACAAGACA
Organism: Lacerta agilis; assembly: GCF_009819535.1. Lineage (NCBI taxonomy): Eukaryota > Metazoa > Chordata > Lepidosauria > Squamata > Lacertidae > Lacerta > Lacerta agilis. The sequence goes on along the minus strand of NC_046322.1, from coordinate 8,645,645 downwards.
GAGAAACCAGTAGGAGAACACTTCAATCTTGCAGGACATTCTATACAGGATCTCAAAGTAGCTGTCTTAATACAAAGAAATTTCAGAAATAGACTGGAAAGAGAAGTGGCTGAATTGCAACTAATCACCAAACTTAAAACCATGGAGAAACCTGGTCTGAACAAAGACATTGGATTCTTATCTCATTATACATAACATAGCTATCGTTAGCCATCTCACCCCTTGCCTTTCCCTGCAAGACTAATTGCAGCCGTTAAGAGTCCTCAACAGGTTTTCCACACCTATCAGCTGATCACCCATTCCCACCACCCTTCTGAGTAATAACACTCCCTCACTATATTTAAGGATCTGGTGAGTTCTGTTTCAGTGTATCTGAAGAAGTGTGCATGCACACGAAAGCTCATACCAAGAACAAACTCAGTTGGTCTCTAAGGTGCTACTGCAAAGAATTTTCTATTTTGTTTGAAGCCATTGGTTCAAGTCCTACCCGCCGGAGCAGGAGAAAACAAGCTCACTCCATCTTCCATGTGACAGCCCTTGAGATATTGAAGGTGGCTATCATATCTGCGTCTTGAGACTCCTCTTTTCCAGGCTAAGCATGCTACCCAACTCCCTCAACTGCTCCTCATAATGCTTGGTTTCCAGACCCTTGATCATCTTGGTCATTTTTTGACAGTAGGAGCTGTTCAACAGTGGCTCCATTGTTGAACAGCTCCTACAGTCAGAAAGTCTCCCTTGGGAGGTTGTGGACTCTCCTTCCTTGGAGTTTTTAAAGCAGAGGTTGGATGGCCATCTGTCATGGATGCTTTAGCTGAGATTCCTGAATTGCAGAGGGTTGTACTAGATGATCTTTGGGCGTACCTAGCAACGCTATGATTCTAGGACTTTCAAAGCTAGCTGGGGAAGTAGCAACAACGGGTACCAAAGCCATTTTCATTATTCCTATCCCATGTCAGGAATCTGAGCATCTGCAATGGAAGGATAAAATCTGCCAGTTTTGATTTCTCATATTTCCAGTCCTTTCACATTTTTAAGTTGTCATGAGAATTCACCAGCATTTTAGTTCACCTTTTGCTTAATTAATAGGCTGTATTGCCTAATGTAAACTGTTTAACAAACAAGCACCCTTACAATGCATTTTTGTAGGGTATCCCCCCCACTAACCCACACATTTTATGCACCTCTTCCCCTAATATATGCATTTCTTTTGTACAAATTACTTGGTTTGAGAACTGCACTGTGAAATCTGGAGAAGTTCTTTCGAAGAACAGCCTCAGTTTGGGTTCGTGCATTATTTGGGAGCAGCAAATTAGGTACATTAGGAGAGCCAGTGTGGTGTAGTGGTTAAGAGCGGTAGTCTCGTAATCTGGGGAACCGGGTTCGTGTCTCCGCTCCTCCACATGCAGCTGCTGGGTGACCTTGGGCTAGTCACACTTCTCTGAAGTCTCTCAGCCCCACTCACCTCACTGGGTGTTTGTTGTGGGGGAGGAAGGGAAAGGAGAACGTTAGCCGCTTTGAGACTCCTTCGGGTAGTGAAAAGCGGGATATCAAATCCAAACTCTTCTTCTTCTTCTTCTTCTTCTTCTTCTTCTACATGCCTGTTAAGAAGGCAAACTGCATTCCTCCCCCGTTGCGAGCACCTGCCCATCTCCCTGTCAATCACTCAGTTTCCAAGGTGATTAGATGTAATTTTCTGCAGCTATGCAGCCTTTAGGGTAATGCCCCTAAATGAGAGGGATGGCTGAATTGGTTAGATAAAGTTATCAGTTGTTTCATGGAAATTTGTGTGTGTAGTGGGAGGAGATATACAAATGATCGGCTGTTTCAGATGGAATGACTTATCGTACGGAGGGTGGGGGGTGGGGGTGGGGGGGTGGGGGAGGTTATTAAGATATGGCGAGTGGACTGGGAACTAATTTCCCCGCTTGAAGCAGACAAGCCAAAAGGGTTTGGACGCCTCTGCTAATAATGAACAACTTTTGCTTTGAACATGACGAACTGTCAAGCTTTCCAGTGTTTTCATGAGCAGATTGTTCATTAGGGCTGATTGACTGGGAGAGGCTCCCTTGAAGTGATTGGGACACATAATTATGCTGATAAGAATGTGCCCGAGATTAATCTCTTAAGTAATTTAGCAGTGACATGCGGCGAGATTCTTGGAGAGAAGTCTAAACTGTTAGCAGTTTGTCAGACAGTTCAGACAGCGCCGGCTGAGAGGATTCGCATCTCTCGGAGCTAAGTCGGGTCGTGCGAGTTCAGGGAATGGTTGTGAAGCACCACTGAGCTATAGAAAGATGTTCTTCACTCTGTCACTCGTGAATCAAAGAGAAGAAGAAGAAGAGTTTGGATTTGATATCCCGCTTTATCACTACCCGAAGGAGTCTCAAAGCAGCTAACATTCTCCTTTCCCTTCCTCCCCCACAACAAACACTCTGTGAGGTGAGTGGGGCTGAGAGACTTCAGAGAAGTGTGACCAGCCCAAGGTCACCCAGCAGCTGCATGTGGAGGAGACGTGAACCCGGTTCCCCAGATTACGAGTCTACCACTCTTAACCACTACACCACACTGGCTCTGGTCAGTAGACCTAAACCAATGCTACCAATGTTTCCACAAACATTTTCAGCCACCTCCTTTTCATCCCAGATTCCCTTTTTCACACATTCCCCACTGCCCCCTTTTTGTGCTACTTGGTGAACACGGCCGTCTTTCCATTTCCATCGCCCTCCCTTTCACTTGTAGTGTCCACATTCACTGTTCTGTTTCCCCCCCCCCCCATTCCCTGTGGATTGTTTTTATATGCCCTGCTGAGAAATGCAAGTAATTAAGTGGCGTATAAATGTATTAAATAAATAAAAGTTTACAAAACAGCCAAATCCCAGTGGCTATGTGGCATTGTAGCATATACTGTACTTTACCGTGTATAAGATGAGGTTATTTTATTTAAAAATATGTTTAAAAATATGGGGTTGTCTTATGCACGGATAGTGTACGGTATTTTAACATTTTGTTGGAAGCCGCCCAGAGTGGCTGGGGAAACCCATCCAGATGGGTGGGGTATAAATAAATTATTATTATTAGTAGTAGTAGTAGTAGTAGTAGTATTACGCATTGGGGGGGGGAATACACATGTGATTGGCCACGAGCCTGAGATTGTCATAAGCTATTGAGCGTGTTATTGGTGGCTGCGGAAAGGGCTGGTGTTGATTGGCTGTTGCTCCATGAATTGGGCAGGCGATGGGTGGCATCTGCCAGCGAGGGGACAGACGATAAGCGGCTATTGCAACATGTGCGAGTTGGCAGAGCAGGTCATGCGGGTGAGCGGTTTTTGGCAACCCCCCCAAAAAAGCTCAACAACTCAGCCACCCCCCCCCCCAAAAAAAGCTCAACAACAACTCTGGGCAACCTCTCCCCATTTTCTTAATTTGGAGTCCCCCAAAATAGGGGGTGTCTTATAAATGGGGGCGTGTTATACACACAAAAATACGGTAAATTTTATAAAATAAATAAACGACAGTACAGCAGTGGTTCCTGAGGGTGGGGAAACTGAGGCACGCACAGGCAAAGCGCCATGGTTTGCATGTGTGGGTTGTGTTCCTCCGGTGTGTCTCCTTCAGCCCCTGCCCATCCCCCACCCAGGTGGCTAACACATGGTAGGGCTGTGGTTCTGAAACTTTTTTCTCTGGGTCACATTTCCAGAATAAAAAATTACTCGTGCCACACCCATTTTCAATTAATAAATTTGTTGTCGTTCAGTCGTGTCCGACTCTTTGTGACCCCATGGACCAGAGCACGCCAGGCATGCCTATCTTTCACTGCCTCCCACAGTTTGGCCAAACTCATGCTAGTCGCTTCGAGAACACTGCCCAACCATCTCATCCCCTGTCGTCCCCTTCTCCTTGTGCCCGCCATCTTTCCCAACAACAGGGTTTTTTCTAGGGAGTCTTCTCTTCTCATGAGGTGGCCAAAGTACTGGAGCCTCAACTTCAGGATCTGTCCTTCCAGTGAGCACTCGGGGCTGATTTCTTTAAGGATGGATAAGTCTGATCTTCTTGCAGTCCATGGTACTCTCAAGAGCACCATAATTCTCCAGCACCATAATTCAAAAGCATCCATTCTTTGGCGATCAGCCTTCTTTATGGTCCAGCTCTCACTTCCATACATTACTACTGGGAAAACCATAGCTTTAACTATACGGACCTTTGTCGGCAAGGTGACAAAGGAGTTAATTAATAAATAGGAGTATTTAAAAATTGTTTTATAAGTTGTGTGCCTTTTTTGTTATTTATTGCAATTTCTAAAAGTGAATTTCTCTTTAATTGTTATTTGCCGATGTTTTGAGAGTTAATTTCATTGTGTAAATCGCCTTTGAGTAGAAAGGTGGTATACAAATTAAAAGTGAAATGAAATGATTGGGGGGGGGGGGAAATTACCGGTACCACACAGCCAATTCAGACCAACTACATAGTGTTGTGGTGACATTCTCCCCATCATTGTGTGAGCGGCTTGCCCAAGCTTTCTTGTTGACCAAAGTGATTTCTTCCTTTCTGGATCTACTAGGTGGGTCATGATGGTGCCACACCAGAAAGCTCATGGCTCTTGGAAGAAATAACCATCATTGTGCCCACCAAAGGTGTCATGTATACCTTTGTCTGTAAGTGCTGGCTGGCCAGAGACATGGGAGATGGACTTACCTCACGGGTCTACAACATCCTGGATGCCGACTGTGTCAACGTTGGCCTGAAGGTCAGTCCTATCACCTTGCCTTATACCTCTCACCGGCCACTTCTGAAGCAAATATAACTTTGATTATTGTAACTCGCTCTACGCGGGGCTGCCCCTAAAGCTGCCCCAGAAACTCCATCGGGTGCAGAATGCCGCGCCGAGGCTCCTTACCGGGTCTTTGCCACGGGACCACATTCATCCAGTGCTTTACCAGCTGCACTGGCTCCCGGTGGAGTACAGGGTCAGGTTTAAGGTGCTGGTTTTGACCTTTAAAGCCCTATGCGGCTTAGGACCCTCGTACCTAAGGGACCGCCTCTCCTGGTATGTCCCATGTAGGACGGTTAAGGTCCTCAAATAATAATCTTTTGGAGGTCCCGAGCAACAAAGATGCTAGGTTGGCCTCAACTAGGGCCAGGGCCTTCTCAGTATTGGCCCCGACTTGGTGGAACAGTCTATCACAAGAGACCAGGGCCCTGCGGGATTTGGCATCTTTCCGCAGGGCCTGCAAGACGAAGCTGTTCCACCTGGCCTTTGGGTTGGTTTCTGTTTGATATTTATGCTTCATTCTTTTATTGGTGGGTTATTTGAAAATGAGACTGCAGTTTTAATACTGAATTTTTAAATTTGTATTTTAATCTGTATTTTAAATTGATTGTGTTTATGTTTTTGCTGTGATTTTAATTAGTGTTAGCCGCCCTGAGCCCGGTTTTTGGCTGGGAAGGGCGGGGTATAAATAAAAAATATTATTATTATTATTATTATTATTATTATTATTATTATTATTATTATTATTATTATTCTGGGAGGGAACCAGTGGTTCTCAAATTCTCCTGCCTTTGCCAGACCACTTGAAAATTATTGGGGGTCTTGGCAAACCACCAAAGGAACTCTTTTTGTTCTGCAGAAGTCTTATTATTATTATTATTATTATTATTATTATTATTATTATGAATTCATGATTATATTTGTACCCATGATGGTATCAGGGCAGCTATATATGATCTTGTTTTCAACACCGTTCGTGCCTGCAAAAGTTTCAGGGTGGGCATGCTGCTTCATTTACAATAGGTGCCTGTCCTGTAACTTCCCGATGCTGTAACTTTTCACACCGCAAATGTCCTGGGGTGTGTAAGTCTTGCTTTGGTTGCGCTATAGCACGGTAGTCCTCCTCCAGATTCCAATAATAAAGTAACATTAGGGAAATTTCGTAATCCTGTGCTGCCAGCTCAGTAGAGGGAGAAGCCAGCCAACCAGCCGAGTCTCAGGGGCAGGGGCGTCGCAAGGGGGGCGGGGGGCGGGCCACCCGTAGTTCCAGGGGAGGAGGTGTGACACTTTGGTTTGCCCCTCCCACCCCGCCCCAACGGGCGGACCCTAACGGGGGCATGTCGCCTTTTCCCCCTTCCAGCGGCTATTTTTCGGCGGGGGGGGCCAGCGAGGAGGGGGTGTCACGCTGGCATGACACCCCCTCCCCGCTGGCCACCACCACCCCCGCTGAAAAAAAAACACTGGGAGGGAGGGAAAGGAAGCAGAACAGGGCGCATTCAAGCCCTGCTCTGCTTGTTTTTCCCCTTTCCGCCGCTTTTTTTCGGCGGGGGGGTCGGACCCGCGAGGGGGGTGTCAAACTTGTCACCCCCTCCCCGCTGGCCACCACCCCCCGCTGAAAAAAAGCCTCGGAAAGGGGGAAATCCCCCCTTTCTGCATCCACGTGCGTCGTGACGTCATGATGACGTCACGACGCACTTGTGCCCCTCCCCCAGGGGGGTGCCTCTGCGCTGCCGCCGCCCCCAGCAGCGCAGAGGCTAGCTACGCCACTGCTCAGGGGGATTCTTGCTTGGAGGCAGAGTCCATATACAAGATTCAGTGCAGTCCTAAGGCCAGGAGGATCTCAGTTCACATAGTCAGATGATCTGAGAGTCAAGAAAGCCAAGGGTCCATGGTCGCGAGAAGCAGCAAGGTCTGGCCAGGAACGACAAATGTTGTTTCCAGCAACCGACTGAGGCTGGAAACCCTGCTCATCAGGAGCAAGAAGGCTGATCAGCAGCAAGTGGAGTCACTTTGCTGACTCCTGGTCCATAACAGGAAACACTGCAGAACAACTAATAAAACAGAATGATGTGTCCAGTATAAATACATCACTATTGTGTTATTATTGTGTCAATATGTTGGAAAATGCAGCGCAAAAAAACCCATCACACCTCTAGAGGTGCCCTAACTCATACAATGACTTGTCGTTTAATAACTGTAGCCTTCCCTTTCTAATGTGATGGATAGTGCTCTAAATTAAGACATTGTTGTGAAAACCAGGGTCATACTATTAAAAACATGGGACCTAGGTACGGGGGTGCTCAGAAGGGCCCCTTGAACCGGTCAATTTTTAGGGAAGAAGTTACCATGGCCAATGGCCATTGATGGACCTATCCCCCTAAATTGCTCAAGCTACAGACTATCTCCATATCACTCGTGGCAGGGAGCTCCACCAATTAATTGTTCATTTTCGGGGTGGGGAGTGCAATAGGATAACCAGTTCCAAGACACACACACACCTTTAATGTGGAATTAATTTCATTTATTACTGTAATCCCTTCATTTACCCTGAAGTTCCTTCGGCCCAGGGTTCCATAAAGCCAGTCTTGTTTCATACATAGCCTAAGGAGCCAATGACACAACCATGGCCTATTCTAATTTTTTTTTTACAATTGTGGCTTCATTTTTGGCGGGTTTTTTTTACAGTAAGTATTTTTTAAAAATAATAATAATAATAATAATAATAGTAATATTTTAATTCCAGAAATTAAAATCACAAGTCCTTCATCTCTTCCCAGATTCTCTATGAAGTGACCGTTGTGACTGGAGATGTCTCATACGCCGGTACGGATGCTGGTATTTTTATAGTGCTCTTTGGATCTAACGGGTGCTCTGAAGAGATGCAGCTGGAAAAAAATGGAGTCAGGTAAGCAGGACTTTGCCAAACTCCTTGTTCCAGAGCTCCCAATGGCAGAGTCCATTCTTGAGCCCCTGGAGGGCCATTTGGTCTTTGTGGGTTCGTAGTGTTGGACTTGGTTTGAGAAAATGCCTAGCTTATCTCTGGGCAAATCATGATCTCTCATACGGCTGCCAATGGGATTTCCTGGTCCTGGTACCTGTAGACTGAGGCCCCTGCCCTCTACTCCCTGCAATCTATTGCCAAGAACTGCTGCTCATATAGTACCACTGTATTCCGCTCTGGTCAGACCTTACCTGGAATACTGTGTCCAGTTCTGGGCACCACACTTCAAGAAGGATACTGACAAGCTGGAACGTGTCCAGAGGAGGGCAACCAAAATGGTCAAAGGCCTGGAAACGATGCCTTACGAGGAACGGCTTAGGGAGCTGGGTATGTTTAGCCTGGAGAAGAGAAGGTTAAGGGGTGATATGATAGCCATGTTCAAATATATAAAAGGATGTCATATAGAGGAGGGAGAAAGGTTGTTTTCTGCTGCTCCAGAGAAGCGGACATGGGGCAATGGATTGAAACTACAAGAAAGAAGATTCCACCTAAACATTAGGAAGAACTTCCTGACAGTAAGAGCTGTTCAACAGTGGAATTTGCTGCCAAGGAATGTGGTGGAGTCTCCTTCTTTGGAGGTCTTTAAGCGGAGGCTTGACAGCCATCTGTCAGGAATGCTTTGATGGTGTTTCCTGCTTGGCAGGGGGTTAGACTGGATGGCCCTTGTGGTCTCTTCCAACTCTAGGATTCTATGATATATTTGATGAGCATTTCCTAAGCATCATTAGCAACAACAATCTCTCTGTATCTGCCCAATTTGTCTTAGAAAGGTGCTTCCACATTTTGCTTTCAAACTTTCTTTACATGTCTAATTGACTTTTTTTTAAATGAAAATTAAAAGTCCAGGGTCCCTGCTTGCTCAGGGCCTGGTACATGTGTATCCTGCTGTTGGTGGAACTGATCTCTCAGCCCCAGTTCCCTATCAGAAAATCTAAACAATATAACAGGGACCACAGGAAATTCCAGCTGATGCTGTTTGCCCATTGAGCCGGTTGCTGTCTGCACTGGCTTGCAGTGGCTCTCCAAGGTCCCAGGCCTGCTTCCTAATGGAGATGGCAGTTTGCCAGGACCAGAAACTTGTTTTTCTCCTAACTGCTATTGCAAAATGCACATAGGCCTGGACAAAATCCCAGAAAATTGCCGTGTGAGGATAATTGGGACAGCAAATTGTAGTTACCCTCGGACTCGAAGCCTTTCTTCAAGTAATAATCCAAGGTGATTTATGCGACAGAAACAATTCAATACATAATAGAAATTTAATAAATAAATAAAAAACAAACACGTCTTTAAACTGTCCCAGATAATAAGGCAATTTAATTTACATTAGCCTTAAGCTGCAAAATTGCTCCTGGCCATGCAAAAAATTGATAAGTGGACGTGAGGGCAGGAACAGCCAATGAGTTCCTCCTGAGAGATGAGCCTATATCCAGAAGAGGGCACTGTGCCAGGCCATTTATCTGCTCTGTCTTCACCCCCTTTTTCCTCTTGTTAGTATTTGATTCAAATTTATGCCCCCATGTGCATATAAATTAAGTGTTCTCAAAGAGCTCTCTTGCCATCTTGTTCATCTCTCCAGGGCAATAGCCTCTGTGTAATTTAATCTGTCCTGTGGAGCAACAGGGAGGTTACGAATCCAACAAACGGTTATGAGCAGGGTCTTTAAATGTGTTGCTTGCAGGAGCAGCGCGATAGCAGAACTGCTCAGCCTCAATGGGAACCTGGATCAAGCCAGTGGCCCATCCAGCCCATTATTGTCTCCGCTGACTGGCAGTGGCTGTCCGATGTCTCACCCAGAAAGAGGTCCACCACCTTTTGCAAGATCCTTCTACCTGGAAATACCTGAGAGTTAGCTAGGGACCTTCAGCATGTGAAGCGTGTGTGCTCTCCTACTGACAGCGATGGCACATGCGGAGTCCAGATAAGGATGTGTGGCATGGGTTGGAATGGGGGGGGAGGTCCTCATCCCTTCAACCTTGGAATCCCAGGCAGCGGTGGAGCAAGCCAATCGGGCTCCTGGGGTGGCACATGTGCCCTGCGCCCAGGGATGTGCCCAGCTGCCCATGGGGGTGGGGACAGACACCCCGGGGCGGGGCAAGCTGGGGCAGGACGCTCCGTGGGACCTCCAAGGAGTCTGCCTGCCTCCTCCCACTCAGCCGCCCTACAGCCGGGGGGAGGCAGTGGGTGGATCGTTGGGGGGCAGCATGGAGCCTGCGGGCGCTCAAGCCACTGTGTCACTCCCAGGAGAGACGTGTGGCTCTGCAGGCCCTGCGGTGAGTGCCACCCACCATTTTGTAACCCCCCTCAGTGGTGACACCCGGGGCAAACCACCCCCACAGCACCCCCGTTCCTCTGCCCCTGACCCCAGGTTTCATTGGACTACAGTTCCCATCATCTCAGAACATTTGCTAAGCTGGCTAAGGATGATGGAAGTTGTAGCCCAGTAACATCTGGGGCCCTAAGGTTGTAGAACACTGCTGTAGTCACAACCCACTCTGTGAGTCCATACAACCCTTCCTCAAGCAATTCCCCAAGCCTTATCAAACACCAGCCATATTTACTCACTTTCTGGAGAAGGGACAGGCATACACGGCAGGGCTGTGTCCTACTTTATAAAGTACAGTCCTCTGTCTGAAGAGCTGTCCAGTCCAAGTTTGGTTCAAAGAACCACCGGAAGGGAAAGCAGGGGGACTTAAGGACATCGGAAGAGAGCTGCTGGATCAGGCCAGGTGTCTGTTGGAAGTCTGCAAGCAAGCCTTGAAGCTGCCAAGCAGACTGAACCCACAGGTGACGCAGACCGCCTGATCCCAACTATAGTGAGAGGTGGTTTTCATTTGAATTTTAGGAATTTTCATTCATTGGCATATGTGAATTTCATGGTAAGATAAGATAAGATAAGATTTCTTTATTGTCATTGTACAAGTACAACGTTGTACAAGTGCAACGAAATTGAATGCCATCCCATAAAAACAAGACAAAAAGCTAAAAACACATTGTCAGCCACACATGCACATATGTACACACCCATCACAACTCTCCAAGGTCCTATTATCTGGTTACAGCATTTAAGATGGTTATAGCTCTGGGGTAGAAACTATTCTTCAATCTATTTGTTCTTGCTTTAATTGTTCTATATCTCTTGCCCAAAGGCAGCGGTGCAAAAAGACTGTATCCCGGATGAGATGGATCCTGTAAAATATTGTTTACTTGTTTTAAGGCAGCGGGAACTGTATAGTTCTTCCAAAGATGGGAGAGGGTTACCAATAATCTTTGGGGCTGTGGTTATGACCTTCTGCAGCACCTTCCTCTCCATGGCTGTGCAACTGCAAAACCAAGCACAAATACAATATGTAAGAATGCTCTCTATGCAGCAAGGGGGCAGGGGGCAGGCTGCCCCGGGTACCACCCTGGGGGTGGGTGACACTCGGGGCGGTGCCCCGCCCCTGTGATCGGTGCCGCTGGCGCGTGTGGGGCGCGGCAACTTTTAAGGCTGCAGCGCATGAACAGCAGCACAGCGTCTGTGCTGCTGTTCGCACGCTGCAGCCTTAAAACTTGCTGTGCCGCCGCACGGTCAGGAGGGGTGCCAGCCGCTCGCGCCCGCCATCTTGGGTGGACTGCGCATGTCCGCACATGCGCAGTACATAGGGGATGCTGCGCGCGCGCCATGATGTCACGGCACACGCGTGCTAGGGAGTGACGCCCTGCCCCCAGGGGGGTGCCCCCGCATTTTTCGCCCCAGGTGGCAAAGTGGCTCCCTACGCCCCTGTCTCTACGGAGCCTCGGTAGAAGGACACCAGCAGTCTCTCACCTAGATTGTTCCTCTTTAAAAGTCTGAGGAAACAAATTGACTTGGGGGTTTGTGCGTTTATGCGATATGTAAGCAGCCACTCTTCTTTAGTGCCACCTGGCACTTTCCCTGACTAAATGGACAAAAAGGAACAACACCAGACTGAAAAGAAGACTTCCAAGTGGTACTTGGATTCATCCCCAAGTCCACCCTATGCCAAGATTCATTTGACCCTTGTGGAAAGAGACGTCTCCTGCTTGACAAAGTATGCTCTGGAATGGTGCCAGAATGGGCTACAGTGGAGTTGCGCCAGGATGCCATCTGGCCATGAATCTCACTCGTGACAAGCAGAGTCCGCAGAGCAGGCTCTTAAAGCAGCCATGGCCGCTTAACGGGGGGACGGGCCAAATCCATCCTCTGCCTCCCATCGGTCCCAAGGCCAATTCATGCAAGGCCCACTGGGTCAAAAGAAAAAGCATGAGACCAGCATTCTTTCCTTGCAGTGGCTAACCCGATGCCCCAGGGAAGCCCACAAGCAGGGTGTGAGTGCAACAGGACTCTCCCTGTAACCTGGGAGGTCCTACTCTTTCTTCCAACCTGCGGCCGGGGGCTCTTTCATGTATGAAGCTGACCTAAATCGGAGCCAATTTCTCATTCCTCCAGATTTGAGATCGGCCAAAAGGACACCTTCATCATGGAGATTCCCGACATTGCACCACTCAGGAAGATGAGGATACGGACGGATGGGGAAGGGTGTCGCCCAGATTGGTTTCTCGAACAGGTAGCAACAGAGTTCTTGAACTCCTCCGCTGCTTGTGGGGATGGCCTGGGTGCATTCTTTTCATGGAGTGACTCCATTTTGGAGATGGGACTTAAGTTTCTTTTCCAGATCTACCTGGAGTTACCTGTATACCTAAGGCGTGTGCTTTATGGCAAAGCTACAGTCTGTCCTCAAATACAGCTTCAAGCACCGTAAATGCTTCATTTCAAGTGTTTTGTTCCTTCTTTAGAGGGCTTCATTCTCTCATTATTCACATAGCAAGGTTTTCGAGGGATAGTTATAAGGAAAGTCTGCTTGGCAAGGTCACATTTTTTCATTAATGTTTCCTCCAGCCCTTCAACTTCTTATCTTGGTAGAAACAGAGACATGGGAGATCTGTAAGGAAAGTCAAGAGCAACCTATAATTTTACCCAAGCGGACTCTCTGCTGTTCGACTTTATTAGGAGAGCACATTGGCTTTGAGCCATTGCACCTGCAATACATTTCAAATCCTCTTTTGTGGTAGGAGGCCCCAAGGAAAAATTGTAGCTGCCATGGATGCTTTTGGAGAGAATGTTGCACATCCATGAGTGGTGGGTGGCTAAGCCTGGCTTGGATCCACGCGATTGTTGAAAGGACCATTTCAGATATTTATTTTGCCAAAGCATCTTTCTAAATAATAGTTACAAAATGTATTGCTCCCTCCCCCTTCTTTGATGTGCCAAATATTTAAAATTCCCTTTGCTTCCATCTCTGCTTCCCCCCCCCCCCAATATAATTGAGTCACACAGCTGTATGAAAAATTAAGATTTTTTTCAGGTGGGGTGTGTATGATATTTATTTGTCACTTTTGATATTTGTATGTCTTCGTTTTGTGTCTTATGCTCATTGCAGCTAGATGAGCATAAATTTGTTGTTGTTGTTCAGTCGTTCAGTCGTGTCCAACTCTTCGTGACCCCATGGACCAGAGCACGCCAGGCACGCCTATCCTTCACTGCCTCTCGCAGTTTGGCCAAACTCATGCCAGTCGCTTCGAGAACACTGTCCAACCATCTCATCCTCTGTCGTCCCCTTCTCCTTGTGCCCTCCATCTTTCCCAACATCAGGGTCTTTTCTAGGGAGTCTTCTCTTCTCATGAGGTGGCCAAAGTACTGGAGCCTCAACTTCAGGATCTGTCCTTCTAGTGAGCACTCAGGGCTGATTTCTTTAAGAATGGATAGGTTTGATCTTCTTGCAGTCCATGGGACTCTCAAGAGTCTGATCCATGAAGGCGTGAGCATAAATAGGGTTGCCATATTTCCAGAGGTAAAAATTCAGACAAAGAAAAGTTGTTGAGCATTTTGGGCGATTGCCCGCTCACCCAGCTACTACTGCCAAGCCCAATCCGTCCAACCCCACACCCAAATTTGCTTAAAATTGTAAAAATCCCCCTGGATGGGCACGTGGGCACCCCAAAAGAGGACATGTTCGGGATTTCTCAGACTTATGGCAACTCTAGCATAAGAGAGATATATAAGGGGAAAGAAAACACACGTTTCTAGAACCGCTGCAGAAACATCCTCCAATGATCACACTGTGCAGCATTTCATAGGAAACCATGCTGAAAGCAAAGGGAATGACTGGGAGGCAGCAAATGTTGTAACTGGACAAAGGTGTGAGAGATGTGGAAGGTGATGGGGAAACCACACAGGGTTGGGCAGAAGCAGCGATTTGACCAAAATTTGGCCAAATTGATTCAGTAAGTTGAGGAGAAATTGTTCCGTGAAATCACCCCGACCCGACTTTCTTCCTCCAAATCCTTTTGCTGCTGCTTCAGCATGTTTACATGGGAGTTGGTTCCATTGGACTCACGCGGCTTAACGTCCGATTAGACATGAATAGCATTGCACTGTTTATTTCTGATTTCCTCATCCCCTCCACCCACACAAATGGTCTGGGGTGCCTTTTAAACCTTTGAATAAAGCATCTTTGGGTTTGTTTGTTTTTTGCAAGGCAGTCTTACTGTTAGAAATAAATAAAGCTATTGAAATCTAGCTGTGATTCCTGCATTGCAAGAGTTGGGACTAGGTGACCCTTCCAACTTTACAGTTCTGTGATTCTATTAAACTTCCCCGTGGGATGATTAAAAATAGAGCTGCGTGGAATGGCGTGCGGTGACTTTATATTTTTAGTGAGTCTGCTCCAGTCAGTGCCTTTGCTTTGTGGGTGATATTTAGCACTGCACCTCTCGAATAAAAACAGCTGCTGAAGCAATGAGCCGCCCACTCTGTGTTACAAGTGCTTATCTGTAGATGCTCATGTGTACCAAAGGAGGCAGCCATTTTTATGATGGAAGCCATTTTCAAGTTCTCAAAAATCACTCCAGAACCAGCGAGGTCCCACTGAACTGCTGCAGAACTTGGCAGATGCCTAACTCCCGATGGGGGACTAGGAAGTAACTGCTGCCTGCAAACCTGTGCTCTCCAAGCTGGAGAGCTGGAGCTACATCCTTCATTTACCTTGGACTACTGCAATGCATTCTACGTGGGGCTACCTTTGAAGGTGACACAGAAACTGCAACTAATCCAGAATGCACCAGGCAGCTAGACTGGTGACTGGGAGTGGCCACAGAGACCATATTACACCGGTCCTTAAAGACCAACATTGGCTCCCAGTATGTTTCTGGGCATAATTCAAAGTGTTGGTGCTGACCCTTAAAGCCCTAAATGTTCTTGGCCCATTATATCTGAAGGAGTGTCTTCACCCCCATCGTTCAGCCCAGCTCCAAGGGTCTTCTGCTGGTTCCCTCCCTGTGAGAAGTGAGGTTACAGGGAACCAGGCAGAGGGCCTTCTCAGTAGTGGCACCCGCCCTGTGGAACGGCCTCCCATCAGATGTAAAGGAAATAAACAACTACCTGACTTTTAGAAGACATCTGAAGGCAGTCCAGTTTAGGGAAGTTTTTAATGTTTGACATTTTATTGTGCTTTTAATATTCTGTTGGGAGCCGCCCACAGTGTCTGGGAAAACCCAGCCAGATGGGCAGGGTATATTATTATTATTATTATTATTATTATTATTATTATTATTATTATTATTATTATATAACTTGTTGTCTTCCTCTAGTCCAACCCTCTTTGACCTGGTCTTCTGCAGATGTTACTGAACCTCAGCTTCCATCAGCTCCAGCCAGCATGCCAACTGATGGGAGTTGTAGCCCAACAACATTTTAGAGGGCAACAGGTTGGGGAAGGCTGTTTCTCGGTGGACTGGGATCAGAGGGAGAGGGCAAGTGAATGGGAAGGGCTAAGAGTGGTGAGGGAGGAGGGAAGCTACTCAGAAAGGATCCCCTTAAGGGCATCCTGCTCTAGTGCCTGCCCCACAACCTACAGTCAGAACCGCACCAACACAGGATTCATGGAAACACAGGAAGCTTCCTTATACCATTGGTCCATCTAGCTCAGCATTTTCAGTATCCAGTGATTTATGCAGGGAGTTTCTCCTAGCCTTACCTGGAGATGCTGGGGATTGAACCTGGGACCTGCTGTGTGCAAAACACATGCTCTCCAACAGAGCTATGGCCCTTCCCCAAATTCAGTTATGAGTTGAGCCACAGGGGTGGCTGATTAAGTCACCCAACAATTACAGGTCCACGTTGGAAGCAGAACAAGTTATCCGATATATTTATATGCATGTTCCAGAGCAAATTAAGCTGATCTGTGTACATCGCCGTGCTATGCAACATTTATAGAGGTTGCTGGAGAATTCCAGCCTTCGCACTGTGGAATTTAGTGCTGAATGTTGATTTCTTCCACTGCTTCTCTTCCAGCACATGCAGGGTACTCTCACCTCCCCCCCCCCCCAAAGCACTGATGAGTAACACACTCGCAAATGCATCTTTGTAGGTTTCAAATGGGGTGTCAGGCTGGTGTGAGGATGAATCTGAGCTCCCTTGAATTTCTGTCGGTGGCGTGTTTATAGGAGAGCGAGCAGACGGGGGGGACTTGTGGGGGTAGAGCTGGAATGTCAGACAGATGGTGCACTGTCAGTGCTAAGCAGACAAGATGAGAAGGCAAATGAAGCCATCAACCTTGTTAATTAACCATTTGTTGCTACATGAAAACTCAGGCACAATACTCTGAGTTTTCGTATCTCAAAAAAAACCCCCCGACAAAATCTCCACCCTCCCACCAATTGTAAACAGCAGATCAGAGATGCCAATTAAAAATGAATGGGTTGTTTCAATTAGGAGTCTGCCATTGGACAAGTATCACAGTTTGCAATAGGAAGAAATTGCAATGGTTCACAAGCCCACCTCCGTACTTATGTGTATGTTTATAGAATATATATACTTGCCAGCTGTGGAGCAAAAAGACTTCAGAACAGGGGCCTGGTGACCAGGCCCATATATATCCTGCATCTCCTGACTGAATCTTCTGTCCAGCACCCAAAGTTGGAAGCTTTGCTTGGCCTGACAGCTTCATTCATATCTTCCTATATACATAAAAATGCAAGTTGTCGTCACGCTCTGCAGTTATCGGTGACCACACCAGCTGCAGCATGAGGAACGGCTGGCATGCCCAGACAAGCTGATTAATAGAGGGGGTGGGATAAGTGATGGGGTGGATCAGGTAGAAAGGGAAAGGGGTTTGGTCAGGTATGGGGGAATGGCAAAGGGGGAGGTGGGGTTGGAGAGCAGAGCGAGCAGGGGTGGCAGCTATCTCTCTGTGTGCATGTCTATCCCTTATGCAGCCTAGCATCTCCCTACCACAGCTCGAAGCCTGTTGGCTATGTGCTTCCTCCATAGTTGGAGCAGCAATGCTTCTGAATACCAGTTGTTGGAAACCACAGGAGGGGAGAGCGTTCATACATCTGTTTGGCCCCTGTGAGAACAGGATGCTGGACTAGGTGGGCCATTGGTGGGATCCAGCAGCCTTATGTTATTATGTTCACATGCTTTTTTCCCTGGACCAACTGATCTAATGATTAGGTCATGTGAGACACCTATAGGTGAACTGCTCCTCTGGATGCAGCAGTGGTACTTGGGGAGGGGTGGAGCCCATCCTCCTTCCACCAGCATCACCACTGCTTACCTGAACAGGGCAGGGGTGGGGTGGAGTGGCGAGGTCAGGGCCATACACACTGAAATCACCAGGTGGTTGGCAAATAGTCCCACCATTGCGACTGTGTGCCCCTAACCCTACCACACCACTTGTACTGGTAAGCATCAGTGATGCTGGTGTCCACAGCTCTGCCCCGCCCCACACCCAAAGAGCAAAAATTCCCCAGTGGGTTTTGCTGAAGCTTTCATTTAGGGCTACCCAAAGGGTCCTAATTCAGACTGAACGCTTTCCTTTGGTTTGGTTTCCCCCTAGATCACCATGAAGAACCTGACCACTCAAGAGGTGACCGTGTTTGCATACAATGAATGGCTCTCCACGCAGTGGGGAGACAATCTCACCCTGGAGTGGGAGATTCCGGCGGTAATCGATGATGAGCAGATGATGGATTATACTGAATATACAATTCAGGTTAAAACCAGCGACGTTGTAGGTACGTTTAACATTTGTTGCATCCAGTTCTACAAGAAACCAATGAGTTTTCCCTGCTGGTGGACTAACCCACTGTCACTAACCCACTATGTCCGTCCAAGGAAATAATTTATTGCAATTCTGTTGACATCCTTAGATGTTCTTCCAGAGAAGAGGAACCTTCAAGTTTTGCTTAGCATTTTGCTTTGGGAAATATTTGGTATCAGTTGACAGATGCACAGATCTTTTTAGGAAATATTCCTACCCAGATTGATGCTCTTTTTGGCTACCCATGAAATCCCTCGGAAGTCTTGGAGAATGTGTAATGTGAGGAACTGATAGATATTTACTTATAAAAGAGGCAGGGGGTATTATCAAAGAACTTGTGGATTATTATTTGAACAAGCTGGACAACAAGCACACATGATCTCCTTGATTGCATTCTTTCGTACTTACGAAGGATGACACTGTGGTCTAAACCACTGAGCCTCTTGGACTTGCTGATCGGAAGGTCAGCGGTTCGAATCCACACGGTGGGGTGAGCTCTTGTTGCTTGGTTACAGCTTCTGCTAACCTAGCAGTTCAAAAGCAGTGCAAGTAGATAAATAGGTACCGTTGTGTCAGGGAGGTAAATGGCATTTCTGTGCACTCTGGCACTCGTCATGGTGTTCCGTTGCTCCAGAAGCAGTTTAGTCCTGCTGGGCACATGACACCTGGAAAGCTGTCTGTAGAGAAACACCAGCTCCCTCGGTCTGAAAAGCGAGATGAGCGCTGCACCCCATAGTCACCTTTGACTGGACTTAACCGTCCAGGGGTCCTTTGCCTTTACCTTACCATACCACTTTCGTACTCTGGCAAACCTTCGTGTGCGTGTGTGTCTGAGAGAGAGAGAGAGAGAGAGAGAGAGAGAGAGAGAGAGAGAGAGAGAGAGAAGAGAGAGAACACTCTGGCTCCCAAAGAAGAGAACTTCAGATGTCAACATGAGCACATCCATCTTCTCTTTTCCAGGAAATGAAGGGTGATGGTTTTGAACAACAGTGAGTTCTATTTTGTTATGAGCTGAGACAGCCAGTGGTGGTGGGGGGGGGACAAATTAGGGAATGAATGAGGTGAGCTTGTTTTTGATCAGATTATACTGCAGTCAGCATAATGGTACATCTGACTGAGGCACATGCATGTTTGGAACCAGCTCAACTGCGGCATCTCCCAGCACAGAGACAATAACCTGATTCGTATGTCATCATAGCACCACGAGATGAGCTGTCATATTCTGTGCAGGGTTTGGGGGGTCTTTTTGCAGGTGTACCCTAACCCAAAACAGTCCTTTCATTTGCCAGCCTCCAGGAGGATTCCACAGCAGCTCTTGGCTATGCTGTTTTATTCTATTTATCTCCTTGCACGAAGGTCTAAGGCGATGTACAGAATGCAATAAAAACTGCTAAAAACGCAGTTAAAAGCAACAGGGGAGAGAACAGCAAATAATAAGCAATGCCATGGCAGTGACCTATTTGGTCAGCTGGGAAAGCTTGTCAGAACAAACATGTCTTCAGTTGTTTCCGGAAGTGAAGATAGTGAGCACTTGTCGTAATCGTGGATCAGCAGTGATGCTGTTCTGCAGAACAGGGGCAGACAGCTAAAGGCCTTACTCCACTTTACTCCAGAATGGACTTCAGAGATCTTGATTTAGTATGATTTATAGATTTCATAAAATTTATATGCCACCTGATTGTATGGAACGTCAAACTGGTTTACAAAACATAAAACAGGAAATTCGGGGGGGGGGGGGTAATTCAACTGTCTAAACATCTGGGTAAAGGTAAAGGGACCCGTGACCATTAGGTCCAGTCACGGACAACTCTGGGGTTGCGGCGTTCATCTCGCTTTACTGGCTGGGGGAGCCAGCGTACATCTTCCGGGTCATGTGGCCAGCATGACTAAGCCGCTTCTGGCAAACCAGAGCAGTGTGGGAATGTTTTGGGATGCAGGAGAGGATATATTGTTTAAGATATCCTATTCCAATTTGTGTTTACAAGTCCCAGAAATTAGCAGAGTTCTCATTCCCCTTCTAAACACACACCCTTTCAAAATAAGACACTACACAGTCTTCTATAAAAGTATAAAAAGAGTTTACTCACAAGAAATCATCTGTTCACAATTGGATCCCAGACGGCAGACTTAAACTTAGTAAAAGTTACATTTACTCAAGAGACTGATCCATAAGGGAAAACAGTTGCTTTGTGGTCTCTTGGCTGGAAGCCAAGAGAGCATCTCAGTGGTGCTCCTTCCTTGAGAGCGTGGTCCAAAAGAGAAAGAGGGAGATGGAGTCTCGCCCCTGTGGTTTTGTGTTAACCTGCCCAGGTGAGACCACACCTATCTCCAGTTACACAGAGGAAGTCCATTCCAGCTCAGGGGAAACAGCGAGTTCCGACTGGCTGGCCTAGAGTTCCCTTTTTATGTCCACTCTAGCAATGTCGTGTTTGACTGCTCCTGCGTTTTACATCCCATAAGCAGCGCGCGGAAACTCCATTTACCTTCCCGCCAGAGCGGTACCTATCTTTCTACTTGCACTTTAATGTGCTTTCGAACTGCTAGGTGGGCAGGAGCTGGGGCCAAACAACGGGAGCTCACCCCGTCGCAGGGATTCGAACCGCCAACCTCTGATCGGCAAGCCCTAGCCTAGTCCCTGTGGTTTAACCCACAGCACCACCCGCGCTTGTTTAAAAGAAGACTTTTTCTAGCAGCCATCAAAAAGAGTATAGTGAAGGTGCCAGTTTGATCTCAACAGGCAGGGAGTTCCAAAGTGTAGATGCTGCCACACTAAATGACTGAATTCTTACAAATTTGGAATGGGTATTACGTAGCAAATATAGCAGTGCCAATTCCACCGATCAAAGTGGTCGAGTGGGCACATGTGAGGTAAGGCGATCTCATAGGTAAACTGGTCCCCAGTTTGTTAGAGGCTTTATTTTGTTTTTGTTTTATTAAAGATTTTCTTGGTTTACAAAGTGTGTGTAATGCCTCTCATATTTTTCCATAAAACATTTTTACAGATCAATTTTAGTTGTTGAGACATTAGGGAGAGAGGGGGGGAAGGAAGTGGGTGGGATGGGTGGGAGGGTGGGGTGGGGAGATGATGTTTCTATTTTCCTTAATATATGTAGGATTTGGTATCAGCGTCGCTTGTGTTGGTTCTCTGTTGTTTGCTTGTGTTTCTTTGGCAGTGATAGGTCGCGATCGGCGTAGGGTTTGATTGTTCATTTGTGGTTGGCTGTGGTGATCTTTGGTTTCCTGTGTGAGTTGGGTGGGTGGGTGTTTTGGATCAGGTTATAGCCATATTGATTTGTATGCTGTCGGTAGAGTTTTGTCATTGTCTTGTTGGGCTGCGTGTGCGATGAAGGGGGACCATACGGGAGTGAAGGTGTCTTCTTCTGTTTGTCCCCGTGCTAGTTTTAGGTTGCTGGTTAATTTTTCTAGTAGGGCTATTTCCCATACTACTTGGTACCATTGGTCCATGTTGACTCCTGACAGGTCTTTCCAGTGTCTGGTTATGATGTTTCTGGTTGCTGAGAGTAGATGGATTATGAGTTCCTTGTGTTGTAAGTGGGCATTATTGTCTTGGAAGATGTTTATTAGAGCCAGTTCTGGGGTGGGTTCTAGCACTTGTTTGGTTATTTTGCATATTTCTTGTATGGTTGTTGTCCAGAATGTTTGGATTTTGGGGCACTCCCACCACATATGGAAGTAGCTTTATATACAAATAGCAGCCCCTTGAATTTGGCCCCGTAGAAAACGGGCAACCAGTGTGCATCTCTGAGAATAGTGTTACATGCTGACAAGGCCTCACTCTTGTCGGCAATCGTGCTGCAGCATTCTGCACTAACCACAGCTTCCAGATCAAGCGCGAGATCTTTGGAACTTGAAGGAGAGACTCTCCTGTGAACCACAGTAACCTGTTGGGTATATAAAGGATTAGCAGGTCTCTCAAATAATCTGGCCATCACTTGGCCCAGCAGCAGATTGGCAGCCCATGCAAAACCCACAATCAAGGTGTTACATGCTGATGGTAGTTTGCCTCCACAAGTAACCTAGGCACTGTGTTCTGTACCAGCTGAAGCCTCCAGACCAGTCTGAATGCCAAAGGGGACGGCCTGGAATTCTGATGTGCCAAACATGGTGGGATTTTTCTATTGCCTTTAATATTTCCAAACCGTGCTACTCTGTGACCTTTGGGCCAATTGAAATATTTGGCTACTGTTGGCATACATTTGTCTCGGGAGACAATGGAAAAGTATGCCTTTGGGGGTGAAGTCAAACCACTGGAGAGTTATAGTGCCTGCTGTGGCTGTAGAGACCGATACAGGACAGACATGTTTTATTGCAGCTGGGGCAGATGAAGGCATATGCTTGTGTTGCTGCAGATTCACCATGGGGTTTCCTAAAGAGGAACATTTTTGCCTGGCACCTAAAGGTGTACAATGAAGGCCGCAGATGAACATTTCTGGGGAGAGCATTGCACCAATGGACCTCTTGTAGAAGATGATCGCAGGGTCTGGGTAGGTTCATATGGAGAGAGGCAGTCCTTGAGGTTTTGTAGTCCTGAGCCATTTCAGGCTTTATAAGTCAAAGCCAGCATTTACTTGAGTCTGGGGACTAATTGGTAGCCAGTGCAGTTGGACCAAGATCAGTTTAATATTCTCAAACTGCCTTGCCCCGGTGAGCAACCTGGCTGCTGAATTCTGCACCGGCTGAAATTTCCAAGCCGTCTTCAGAGGCAGCCCCACGTATAACATGCTGCAGTAATCTGTTCTCTCTCCGTCTCCCTGCAGCGGCGGGAACAGATGCCAATGTCTGGATGATCATCTTTGGGGAGAACGGGGACTCCGGGACTTTGGCTCTTAAAGAAGCAAACAAGTCCAACAAGTTTGAGAGGAACCAGCTGGATGTTTTCTATTTCTCCGATATACTCAGTCTTGGGGATCTCTGCAAGGTGCGGATCTGGCACGACAACAAAGGTAACAGGCTGTATTTCTTCATGGTGGCACATAGTAGGGGTTGTAGATCGCAGAGGGGAAACTGATTGGAACAATGCATGTGACTCTCACTTTTGTAAGGTAAACGACAAACCAGCTGCACAAAACTCAGAGGGTCACACACACACAAATATCTTTCCATTATCCATCAAAGCGAGCAGGAAGTATTATCAAAATCCCAGCAGGGCAAACGCTCAAGGATGGTGCTGGGAAGGGCTGGCAGTGGGTGAGACCCAGGGGTGTGGCCAGGGAAGATTCCCGAGGGCATCTAGAGAGGTCTGTCCCCTATAGAGTGCTTCCCCTATGAGCAAAGGTTGCAGCTATTGGGAACTTTTTCATTTGCAGAAAAAATGATCCGGAGACGACGTGATAGAAGTTTATAAAATTGTGCGTTGCATGGAGGAAGCGGGTGGAGAAAAGTTTTTCTCCCTCTTATAACACTGAATGTTGGGATGGTTCGAGATAGATAAAGTCATTGAGTTATTTCTGGGGGTACGGAGCATACCCCTAAACATTTTGTGAATCTCTGTACTTTTGTCCATTTACTGTATTTATTTTCCCTGATTTGAACTATAAAATGGTGATTTTCTTGAGTCAAAATGAGAGTACCCCTAAACTTTTTTTTTTTTTTTTGAAAAAAAGTACTGGATAAAGTCCTTAGTGGGGTAGGAGAACTGGGAGAAAAAATCGCATCTGGAAACCAATTCAACCCTTTGGTTTCAGATAGTACTTGTTGTTCAGTCATTCAGTCGTGTCCGACTCTTCGTGACCCCATAGACCAAAGCACGCCAGGCGCTCCTATCCTCCACTGCCTCCCACAGTTTGGCCAAACTCATGCTAGTGGCTTCGAGAACACTGTCCAACCATCTCATCCTCTGTCGTCCCCTTCTCCTTGTGCCCTTGTGTCTTTCCCAACATCAGGGTGTTTTCCAGGGAGTCTTCTCTTCTCATGAGGTGGCCAAAGTACTGGAGCCTCAACTTCAGGATCTGTCCTTCCAGTGAGCACTCAGGGCTGATTTCTTTAAGGATGGATAGTACATGGGTAGACAAGTACATGGGTGTACATAAATATTCATGGCCCTCTAGCAGCTATGGTGGCTCATTTACCAGCAGTTAACTCTGGAAGTGTCTACTTGATTGTATCTATGGAAGATGGAGTAAGCTTGCTTTCTCCTGCTCTGGAGGGTAGGACTCGAACCAATGGCTTCAAGTTACAAGAAAGGAGATTCCGACTCAACACCAGGAAGAACTTTCTGACAGTAACAGGTGTTTGGCAGAGGAACAGACTCCCTTGGGAGGTAGTGGACTCTCCTTCCTTGGAGGTCTTTAAGCAGAGGTTGGATGGATGGCTATCTGCCATGGATGCTTTAGTTGCGATTCCTGCTTGTGGGGGGGGGTTGAACTAGATGGCCCTTGGGGTCCCTTCCAACTCTACGATTCCATGAAAAGTAGAACAAGAATAAAATTAAGCTGGATCATTTGTGGTACAAAAAGTTCCAGGAAGTTAGCAGGAGGTTACCGGACACTCACTGATTGGGAATGAAGCACTGTGCCTACTCCTCAGTCCTGACCAGGGGCATAGCAAGGGGGGGCGGAGGGGACGGGGGGCCCCGGGCAGTGCCCCTGCTGAGGGTGACACTTCGGGCAGTGGCCCCGCCCCTAGACTTAAAAAAAAATTAAAGGCTATTTTCAGCACTGCCGGGATGGAGCCGCAGGGGCGGCCAGCCAGGAGGGGTGTCACGGCTCAGCCCCGGCAGCACTGAAAATAGTCCCCCCTTCCAGCGGCAGACCTCGGCATGGACCCCTCCCCGCTGGCCCGCCCCTTGCCTCTTTGCCGAGCTCCGCTGCTGGCTGGCTTGTGGAGCCAGGGCATGGAGAGGGGCGTGCCAGCGAGGAGGGACACCCCTCCTCGCTGGCCTGTCCCTCTCCCTGCCCCGACTTGCGCTCCGCCAAGGGAGCCCGGACGGCGGATTCGGGAGTCTTTGCAGCCCGCAGAGACTCCCAAATCCGCCGCCCGGCACCCCTTCATGCGGCGGCTGCTCGCGCAGGCACAAGCAGCCACGGCACGAAGGGGTGCCGCCGCCGGGTGGTGGCTTCGGGAATCTCCCAAAGCCGCCGCCCGGCACCCCTGGGGGTGGGGCGTTGTGTGCGCCATGATGTCATGACGCACACACACACCGTGATGCCCTGCTCCCAGGGGTGCCTCTTGGCTTCCCGCCCCGGGCAGCCAAGGGGCTAAGAACGCCCCTGGTCCTGACTCCTTGGAGAGCCCTTCAATAGAGGCAGGGGGTGCAAATCACAGATCTGTTGCAGCCTTCTAAAAACAGTAGAAAGGGGGCCATCGCCAAAGGGAGAGAGAACTGCCCCCATCCCCATGTAATTCAGACCTAGTGCAATCCAATGCACAGCTATTTGCCCAAGCAGCTGTTTTGCTTTCTTTCTGAGCAGCTCCCTTCTGGTTTGGCTCCTGCGCCAGCTGCCCTCCATCCAACAGCAGGTTCCAGGCTCTGAGAGCTGGCTCCCCTCCAGCCACCGGGCGATTGTCCGCCAACCCCCAATTCCCACCGCAGTGCCCAGCCGCTCCTCCTTGCACCGCAGGCGGACGTTGTGGTTCCTTTCCCTCCCCCTTTTGCCTTCCGTTGGCTGAAGACTCTCTTCCCAAACTGCTGGAGACAGGGCTTTGGGAGACAGAGCATTTATTTGTCAAGGGTTTGCTACTCCAGGGATGCCAAAGAAGAAAAACCCCGAGCCTGGTGTCTTCCAGCACACATGGCGGTCCTGGGTAATCCTCTAACAAAACACTGCCTTCTGGAGCTCAAGGCTTAATTAAGTGCTGGCAGGCAAGCAGGGACTGAGCTGGAATTTTCCCCTCCTCACTTTCCCCCTTCTTCTCGTTGTTGTTAAGTGATGAGAAATGGCAGGTATGTAATTGGAAGAGCAGGCCTGGATTTCCATGCAACAGGGGGCCATAAGAATAAGGAGACTCTGCCAACAGCAGCAGGCAGGGGGTGGCTCAGCACTGCTAATTTCCCCCAGGTAAATTAAATCCAGGGGAAAGGGGCTTTCAGCTAGGGACAGGGGTGTAGCTCAGTGGTAGAGCATCTGCTCTGCATGCAGAAGGCCCCAGGTTCAATCCTCAGCATCTCCAGGAATGTCTCCTGATTGAAACTCTGAAGAGTCATTGCATGCCAGTGTAGGCAGCTGATGGACCAAGGGGGTGGCTCAATGCAATGCTGCTTCCCTCCACAGTGGGGTTCCCAAATTCCCCCCACCTCCATGGACCACTTAAAAAAATGCGGAGGGCCTTGGCCAACCAGCTAATGATTTCCCCACCTATTGCAGCTGGTCTTATGCACTGTGCTAGATGCTGTATGGGATGTGGGTGGCGCTGTGGTCTAAACCACAGAGCCTAGGGCTTGCCGATCAGAAGGTCGGCGGTTTGAATCCCCGTGATGGGGTGAGCTCCCGTTGCTCAGTCCCTGCTCCTGCCCACCTAGCAGTTCGAAAGCACGTCAAAGTGCAAGTAGATAAATAGGTACCGCTCTGGCGGGAAGGTAAACGGCATTTCCGTGCGCTGCTCTGGTTTTGCCAGAAGCGGCTTAGTTAGTCATGACCCAGAAGCTGTCTGCGGATAAACGCCGGCTCCCTTGGCCAGTAAAGCAAGATGAGTGCCTCAACCCCAGAGTCGTCCGTGACTGGACCTAATGGTCAGGGGTCCCTTTACCCTTTACCTTAGATGCTGTATGGTTTTTAATTGAGTTTTTATTGCTTCTTTTGTTCTTGCAAATTGCGTTTTATGAACTTACAATCTGAATCCAACAGAATTAGGTGGAATTGAAATGTAATATGACGGCAGCAGCAGCAGCAGCAGCAACAACAACTTTATTTCTATGCCACCTTTCTGACTGGGTTACCCCGGCCTCTGTGGATTGCTCCCCAACCCCCCAAATATTATAAACACAATAAAACATTGCCCGTTAAGAAACCTTCCTGAACAGGGCTGCCTTCAGGTGTCTTCTAAAAGTCAAATAGTTGTTTATCTGTTTGACATCTGATGGGAGTATGTTCCACAAGGCTGGTGCCACCACCGAGAAGGCCCTCTGCCTGGTTCCGTGTAGTTTCATATCTCACAGGGAGGGAAGCTCCAGAAGGTCCTCAGAGCTGGACCTCAGTGTCCAGGCTGGATGATGCAATAAAAGAAGCGATTCAAATGTAGTTTAAAATAAAAATGAATATCTGATGCGATGGACGTGCTGTCTCACCTCTTCAACCACAAATTCAAAGATGTGCCATGGACCACCAGAACAAAGCTTGTGGACCATGCTTACGTAATTATGCAAATTATGTTTTTGTTATCTTATTCCACCCCATTTATTTCAGTAGAAAGGAGACACGGTATAAGTGGAAGGGAAGACACAATCTATCGCATACCATTTGTAGGCTGAAAATAACAACAGCGGCAAATACCGTCTGTATTCACTGGATCGGCTGCTGTTCCAGATGTTGGACAAAAAAGCGAACATCAGTGATTTCCATTCCTGTTTTTACAAAATCGAAAATTCTTTCCAGTAGCACCTTAGAGACCAACTGAGTTTGTTCCTGGTATGAGCTTTCGTGTCTCTAAGGTGCTACTGGAAGGAATCCCCATTTTGTTAACAATGCACAAAGTGTCCCATGAGGCTACAGCTCATACCAGGAACAAACTCAGTTGGTCTCTAAGGTGCTACTGGAAAGAATTTTCGATTTTGTTTTGACTATGGCAGACCAACACGGCTACCCACCTATTCCTGTTTTTGTTGGACTTCTCTGACATCCCTACCTGTAGGTGGCAGCAGCCTAACCCGCTTCATGTCTCCCAAGTAACGAGATGCTTCCTTTCCCACAGGGATAGCGCCCGGCTGGCACTTGGAGTACATCGATATAGAAGATTCCCTAATGGATAAGATGTTCCGCTTCCAGTGTGATCGCTGGCTGGCGAAGAGCGAAGATGACGGGCAGATCCTCCGAGAGCTGGCCTGTGCCAATAATGACATCCTGGAACTGAAGGAACGCACTTGTAGGTCTAACTGGCAGAGCCGGGCAGTGGAGGGGGAAACTCGTGGTAGCCATTTTATTTAAAACGGAAGTCGTGCTAGCCCTCCTCCAACATTTCCCACAGGTGGAAGCTACGTGTGGAGAAGGGAGTGGCAGGATTATGCCACTGGTCATAGAATCATAGAATCGTAGAGTTGGAAGGGACCGCAAGGGTCATCAACTCCCTGCAACGCAGGGATCTTTTTCCCAACATGGGGCTTGAACCCACAACCCTGAGATTAAGAATCCCGTGCTCTACTGACTGAGCTATTCTCCACTTGACATTGGGAACACCACAGGCACTGCCTGATGAGAGAAAGCTTGCACTTAAACAATTGCTCCTGGCAGTGGCCTTTGGGGTCTCAGATTTCACTAGCCCCCTGTGCAATACCAGAATTCATTGGCCCCCTGCCTCTCGCCTTCTGTTCTACATCATATTTGCAGCACCCCTGAGGCTCTGTACCCAGTGCAACTGGTTGCACTCCCCTAAATCTGCCTCTGCTTTTGCAGAGGGTTTCATGCAATCAGTGCCCCTGTGCAATGAGGTGTCCTGATTTTGTGAAGGTTTACAGAGAGCTCATACCTCAACTTCCGCATCCGGGCATGGAAACACCAAATGCGGGGACCGCTTTGGAGCTGTTGAAATCTGGGCCGGTGGCGTTGACGCCCCACTTTACCCCACTTGTCTGAATAAACAGTATCATGGGCTGTTCTAAAATGCCCCACAGGTACAATTCTATACCTTCCTGAGTTTAAATGCAACAAAAATGTTGTGAGGAGTAGAGCTAGGTTACTGTCCTCCACAGCTTTAACACCTGAAAAGAGTTACTATGCCGTGCTATGAAGAGAAGAATAGTTTGGACTTGATATCCCACCTTTCACTCCCCTTAAGGAGTCTCAAAGCGGCTAACAATCTCCTTTCCCTTCCTCCCCCTTAACAAACACTCTGTGAGGTGAGTGAGGCTGAGAGACTTCAGAGAAATGTGGCTAGCCCAAGGTCACCCAGCAGCTGCATGTGGAGGAGTGGGGAAGCGAACCCGGTTCACCAGATTATGAGTCCACCGCTCTTAACCACTACACCATGCTGGCCATTCATGAAGAAGCATCTTAAAGACTCTTCATTCAGCTTATTCTATGTTCATTGTGCACTAGGTGGAAGGTGGAAGGCTGGGGAGCCTGTGGCCATTCAAGTGTTGCTGAACTACAACTCCCATAATCTCTGACCATTGGCCATGCCCGGTGGGGGTGATGGGCGTTGTAGCCCTGCAACATCTGGAGAAGGTCACAAGCTCCCCATCCCTGCATTAAGCCAGAAGAAGAAGTCCAGATCTTTCCTCCTTTAGGACCTTTACATGTTGTCAGATATGATGCATGTGAAACAGACACTCTTAATAGCAAACAAAACCTGCAAGCTCAAATGGCAGCTAAGAACTAGGGAGGGCTGAGGGCCTGTGTCTTTCCCCCACTTCATCGTAAGCTCTTTTCTGACTTCCAAGCTTACAAGATCGAGACAGTCACGAGCGACCGAGATGACGCAGAGACAAAGGAGAACGTCTCTCTTATTTTTGAGGGGAAGAAGGGGCGGTCGAAAGAGTTCCTTCTGGAGAACTCACCCAAAAAAAGGAGATTTTTAAGGTATGTGGGTGGTCTTAATAATATATGGCGGCGATGGTTGCTGATGGCAATTTTGTTGCAGAAGAGGCATTCCTCTCTGCCTAACAGGAAATTCCTCTTCTAAGAAGTTGCCTTATACTGAATTAGACCAGTGGTCCATTAACCTTTGCATTCCCTAAAGCGAAAGGAGTCTCTTACCAGTTAGAAATTTTAATGATCACAGCAAGAGAACAAAGAATCCATTTCTAGGAATGAAGGTGCTCCCAGTTAAAGGTTCCACCCACTTCCCCCCCAGTCACCCACATTACTTCTGTGTCTTGCAACCTGATCTTGCAACCACTTTGCTTTCTGTGCTGCGTGCCACCTTATCTGTTCTCCTTGACCATGGGCTGAGCGGACGGACGCTTTCCAGCGAAAGTGAGTCTGTGAACTCACTCTCTCTCCCAGTTCTCCTTCTCCTAGCTGTTCACCACTCAGTTCTTCCCAACTTCTGTCTTCTGGACTATGTCCCTCTTCAAACCACTGTTTCAAATCTATACTACTTCCCTGCTCCTGGGAAGATTCAGGATCTGGATCTGGAGCAGGGGGAGGCTCCCACCATTCCTCCTCAGTGCAGCCCTCAGCATGGTCCCCGACACTTATACTCTACCACCAAGAGATGACCCTTCCACCAATATAATGCCATTGGAGGAAGACATAGGCTTTTGGTGAAGGATGAGGTACGGAGGGATGGATTTATATTGCTGCTGCTTCATTTGAATGAAAATTTACATTGGCCTGTTTTAATATTATTGTTTAACTTTGCTTTGGATTTTAAGTATATCCACCCAGGGAACTTCAGGTGAACAACAGACTATAAATAACAGAATCAGGATTCTAGAGTTGGAAGGGACCCTGAGGGTCATCTAGTCCAACCCCCTGCAATGCAGGAATCACAACTAAAGCATCGATGACCATCCAGCCTCTGCTTCAAAACCTTCAGTGAAGGAGAGTCCACAACCTTCCAACCTTGTATGAATTCTGTCCTCTCATCACAACTGTTTGTTGGACTTTCTGATATTAATCAACACTGGGTTTTTGTTTTGTTTTGTTGCTGGGCGGGGTGTTCTCCAGAGGAGCGACAGATGAATTTGAGTTCGCTTCCAAGAATGTCGGCGATATTGCGGCCATCTGTGTCAGTCACTGTCCAAAAGATGGAAAGAAATCAAGTGTGAAAACAGAAGTCTACTGGCATGTTGAGGAGATTATCGTCACGGAGTTGGAACTTTTCAACCAGTAAGTGGCTTGTAGGAAAGGGCTCCCTGGATCAGGCATAGGCAAACTCAGCCCTCCAGGTGTTTTGGGACTACAACTCCCATCATCCCTAGCTAACAGGACCAGTGGTCAGGGATGATGGGAGTTGTAGTCCCAAAACACCTGGAAGGCCGAGTTTGCCTATGCCTGTCCTAGATGGCCTGTCTCTGGCATTCACTGATTCCACAAGTGGCAGGGACAACTGGATCTGGTGGTATTTCCAGATAGTCGCAACAAGGTCCATGTCCTGACTATGGTGTCAGGTCAAGTCTACAGTCCCCCTTCGCCCTATAGGGCTGAATGACTGCTGGCTCCCTTGTTCAGGAGGTAAACCAGATGGAACCAGATGAATGTAGCTCACCAATAGGGTTGCTGGCTTTCCAGATTTGACTGGATGTTTCTTGGTTTTTACTACTCCGGCATTATACTCATGAGTAAGTAGAACTTGCAGGTGGATAGAGTAGGGATGATGACACTAGCCTCACCACTACTTGAGTTGGAGGACAGCCATCTGCAGTGGGATACATAAAAATGGGCAAATTTGGCAATTTTGCTTTCTCTGGATTTCTCATCCTCCCCCCAACCCCCCAACTGACTGGAGAAATGCATTGCAAAATTCGAAGGAATGCTAATTCCATATGACATCTGTGTTTCGGTTCACATGTTATTTTGGAAAATGCTTATTTGAAGGTTTGCCTCTAAACCTATCTTAAATCAAATTTCTTCCTCATCTGTAGTCCCTTCCGAATCTATGCATTCTTGTATGTCATTTGAATTTTTATGCACATTTTACCCCAGTAAATGCATATCTGGGCACGTTGCTTGTCTGGAGAACTGCATTGCAAAATTCAGAGAAATGTAAATTTTGTGCTGGGGTTGGCGAATTGTTTCAGGAAATGCACATTAACTAAGTTGGCCTTTAAATGGGAACTGAACTGAATTTATCCCTATTCCTAAGTACAGGCTTCCATTCTCTGCTACACAGACACAAAAGACCCTTGAGATATCATATCAAGGTATATCGTAATTCCAAAAAGGCCATGGGAGGCATGAAAATAGCAATTGCTGGGTCATCAATAGGACCTTTAAGGTTGTTTTGCATCAGTACCAAAATTGCATTCAAAAGAACAAAACACTGCCACCTCCAGCACTTTTTCTCGGGAGCCCCATTCCCGCAACATTACAAGATTTTCTCCCTCCCATCAAAATTCGCAAAAGGAGGTTTTCCCTTTTCACCCATCTTAGCCCCATATTTTCCATTTTTTGGCCCTGCGTTAGGCAGAACAATGAAAAACATGGAGGCAGACCAAACAGCCTTCTCTGTTAGGTGGGTCTTTGGGGCTCACAAGAGCTGTTCATTATTCAATTAGTTAATTTCCCATGAAACCAGTCACACTTCCCTTGTGGCACAACTAGTGTATGCCAACACACAGTTTGGGAATGACTGCATGGGCCCTGGAGCTGAAAGTAAACAAATCCCCATTTTCCCAGTTACAGGTAGGTAGCCGTGTTGGTCTGCCATAGTCAAAACAAAATTTAAAAAAAAAAATCCTTCCAGTAGCACCTTAGAGACCAACTAAGTTTGTTCTTAGTATGAGCTTTCGTGTCTCTAAGGTGCTACTGGAAGGAATCCCCATTTTGTTAACAACGCACAAAGTGTCCCATGAGTTTGGTCACATTTGCCCATTCCCATCTGATTCTACCTTACCCTGAACCTGTCAAAGAACCAACCTATCATGCAGCTCATCCTTTTAGAGGTTTGAGAGCAAGCGTGATTGTACACCATGCAGAACCAATGGGGCAATGTTTCACAGCTGTACCAAGGAAGCTTTTGGAGTTAAAGCACAAATCTTCATTGTAAGAAGCTCTGTTGTCAACACATAAAATACAATGCCTGCTTCCCATTGAGCATCTGGGGACGCTAGGCTTCTGAGGTAACCTCCAGGTTGGATTGCTGTGATGTGTTGTTTGTGGGGGCTGCCCTTGAGGCTCTCCCAGAATCTGCAGCTGGTGAAAAATGTGGCAGCTGGACCACTCACTAGAGCAGAATGTCGTCATCATACTTGGCCGCTGCTGAAAAATCGTACATGCTGCTAACTGGGAGCAGCATGCCTAAAAGATTGCCTCCTTCGCTACATATCCAGCCTATCACTGCTTTCGGCAAGAGACCGTAGCCTGCAGCTATCATCTTAGCAGGAAGCTTGCTCCCTTGCTGTTATTGGCATCCACCTGTCTCAGGAGACAATGGAGGAGTGTGCCTTTGGGTCAACCCCTCAGAGAGTCACAGTGCCTGGTGTGGCTGTAGAGACCCATATGGGAGAGACATGTTTTGTTGCAGCTGGGGCAGATGAAGGCATCCGGTTGTGCTGCTGCAGATACACCATGGCGTTTCTTCTCTCTGAGCTCCTCCCAGTGGTCATTCCTCCTCTGGTCCACTGCTATGGATGCATGACCTGTGTGTCTCCAGGTACAGTACTGCGGTCATCTGCAAGGAATTCACACACAGCGGGGTTGATGTTACCAGCCTTCAGGTCATCTTTGTAGCACAGAGTTGGTATGCCAGTTCTTTCCCTACAGCAGGGGGTCAGCAAACTTTTTCAGCAGTGGGGGCCCGGTCCACTATCCCTCAGACCTTGTGGGTGGCTGGACTATATTTTGAAAAAAATAATAATGAACGAATTCATTATGCCCCGCAGATAACCCAGAGAGGCATTTTAAATAAAAGCACACATTCTACTCATGTAAAAACACGCTGATTCCCGGACCGTCCGCAGGCCGGATTTAGAAGGCGATCCAGCCCCCGGGCCTTAGTTTGGGGATTCCTGCCCTACAGTGTCAGAACAGGGCATTTTGTGTGGTGGCACCACACCTTTGAAAGTGCCTCCCATTGCATATTGTACAGTTGCCTTCTCTGTTGCCTTTGTGGAACCTGCTAAAGATGTTCCTCTTTCAACAAGCTTTTGAAATAGAGATCTTTATCCCAGTTGGTATCTGTGCTGGATCTGGACTGATTTTTACACATGTGCTGTTGCTATTTATTCTTTATCTATCTAGCTACATGGGATTTTTTTTTAAAAAAAGTTTATTTTATACCTGCAATTGTTTTAACAGTTTTTATATACGTAACCTCTTTTGCATATGTTATTATACTGCAGATCGCTTTGTGACTCCTCATGGGAAGCTATTCATAAATGAAATAAATAATCGCCATCTGTGATTGGGGTAGGGGAAATGGATGGGGCAAAGATTGCAACTTTTCAGAAGCAGGGCTGAAGGGAATAGACTACACATCCAATTAAATGGATTTCTGTGCCTGGTATGCTTATGGAAGTTTGCCAGCCAAAGGAATTTAAACAAAAGAAGGATAACAAAACATTCAATCAAATGGGATTTAGCAAAGCCAACAAAATACTTGTTATGGAAAGTGTGCCTTCTCTCTCCCAAGGAAAATAAGCTCCCTACAGCGAAATATTTGGTCAGAAAGGTAACCCATTAATCCTCCCAGGTACAAAGCTCTGTTCTGTTCATTTGGCAGGTATTTCTTCAGGTGCAACGCGAAAATACCACTCTGCAGAAAAAGGGGCGACCAAAAGGTCTTTGAGTGTGCCAAGGTGATCGAGAGCTTTGCCAGCAAAGCTCGGAGTTTGGTGCCAGTCAAATATGAGGTCATTGTCGTGACAGGGTTTGAGAAGGGATCTGGCACGGACGCCAACGTCCTCATTACCATATTCGGAGTGAACGGGGACTCCGGCAAGCGGGCGCTCAAGCAGAAGTGCCGCAACCTCTTTGAGCGGGGCAACACCGACCGGTTCTACTTGGAGATCCTTGAGCTTGGGGAGTTGAAAAAAGTCCGCATTGAGCACGACAGCACTGGGATCTCGTGCGGATGGCTGGTGGAACGGGTGGAGATCACCAACTCCGCTACAGGCGTGACCACAAATTTCCCCTGCGGGAAGTGGCTGGATCAGAATCGAGGGGATGGGTTAACTTATAGAGAGCTGTTCCCAAGGAATTAATGGTGACGTTCAATGTACATTTTTTTCTTTACATCCTTAAACCTGGCTGGGCAATGGCGTTCCCCAGTCTGGATCCCTGTTCCCTTTCTTCTCCCATCTTCAACAGAATGTAAAAACAAACCCATTTTTGCTTCCCATGTAAATTTAAACCAACCAGTTTCCTTTCAATGGGCTTATGGGCTTCTGCTACAGAATATTGGCAGTTTACCCCTATTTTGTAAAAATATACACCTCTTCAGTAAAATTTTCATTGCACTTAAAACTTCTTTTCTCCTTGTTTAAATCATTTCGGAACAATCCACAAAAAACGTTAACACACAGTTCATTTGTCCTTATAGTGCCTGTTCACTGGAAAACCTTTACAAAGATTCATTTAAAATGCTGTGTTTTAACATATTTAATTATTGCTGTTATTTGATTTATCCATTTTTTTTAAAAAAAAAGAACAAAATACTTTAATGAAAAGCAACTTACATGGAAAAACAGAAGGCGCCTTTCTCTGATTAAAAACTTTTCCAGTGTGTGCGATGGAGCCATTTTAACTTTGCCAGATTATATGATGGTACTTAAGCATGAATAAAGTTGACTTTAAAAATATTGTTGGATTTTATTATAGGCATAAATAAATCCCGTATGATGAGCTGGTCACCCCCATCCAGAATTCTGAAAATTCCAACCTAGGATACGTTGTTGTTCAGTCGTTCAGTCGTGTCCGACTCTTCGTGACCCCATGGACCAGAGCACGCCAGGCACCCCTATCCTCCACTGCCTCCCGCAGTTTGGCCAAACTCATGTTAGTAGCTTCGAGAACACTGTCCAACCATCTCATCCTCTGTCGTCTCCTTCTCCTTGTGCCCTCCATCTTTCCCAACATCAGGGTCTTTTCCAGGGAGTCTTCTCTTCTCATGAGGTGGCCAAAGTACTGGAGCCTCAACTTCAGGATCTGCCCTTCCAGTGAGCACTCAGGGCTGATTTCTTTAAGGATGGATATGTTTGATCTTTAGTCCATGGGACTCTCAAGAGTCTCCTCCAGCACCATAATTCAAAAGCATCAATTCTTCGGCGATCAGCCTTCTTTATGGTCCAGCTCAGGGGCGTTCCTAGCCCCTTGGCTGCCCGGGGCGGGAAGCCAAGAGGCACCCCTGGGGGTGGGGCATCGCGGCGTGTGCGTCGTGACGCACGCACACACGGCGATGCCCCACCCCGGGGGGTGCCGGGCGCGGGCTTTTGGAGCCTTTTTGGGCTGCAAAGAGTCCTGAAGCCGCTGCTGTAGCACAAAGGGGGTGCTACAGCAGCGGCTTCGGGACTCTTTGCAGCCCAAAAAGGCTCCCAAGTTCCCGCCCGGCATCCCCGGGGGCGGGGCATCGTGGCGTGTGCGTCATGACGCACGCATACACGGCGACGCCCCGCCCCCGGGGGGGTGCCGGGCGCAGGCTTTTGGAGCCTCTGCAGCCCGCGAAACGCCGCTGGAGGGCGGGGGCTATTTTGGGTGCTGCCAAGGCAGAGCCGCCGGAGCGGCCAGGGAGGGGGGTGACACCCCGACTCGCTGGCGGCCCCTGCGGCTCCACCCCGGCAGTGCCGAAAATAGCCTAAAAAGAATTTTAAAAAAAAATGTAGAAAAAAAGTCCAGTGGGCGGGGCAGCCCCCCATGTGTCACCCCCAGCAGGGGCGCTGCCCGGGGGCCCCCGCCCCCTCCGCCCCCCCTGCGATGCCCCTGGTCCAGCTCTCACTTCCATACATTACTACTGGGAAAACCATAGCTTTAACTATACGGACCTTTGTTGGCAAGGTGATGTCCCTGCTTTTTAGTTGCCTCTAATTAGGTTAATAGGGATGTTCTTGCAGCTGGAATAACATTGGTCATCTCCTGCCCATCTAGGAGCTGAAACTTTGAATGATGGAGTGTGTGCTTTGGATATGAAAGATCCAAGGTCCAATTCCCAGGCTGTCTAGGTAAGTCAGAGATGGGGAACCTGTGTCCTTTCAAATGTTGTTGAGCTACAGCCCCTATCATCCCTGACAATGGTCCAGCTGATGGGAGTTGGAGTCCAACAATTTCTTGAAGGCCACAGGTTGCTCACAAGACGAATCATAGAACTATGTATGCAACTTTACATACAAACACCAGAGCATCATATATACTCTATGCATTTCCCATTAGGACAGGTAGGGCAGACGGAAGAGAGAGCAGCAGAAGGTGGAACAATGTTCTGTTTGCCCTAATTGAGCAGCATCCACTGCTTGTGGGTCTCAGCTGCATGAAGTGGGGGTACCCAAGGACACCCCACCCACACAAAATCCTCCCTGCAGAAGCAGAGTATCCCGATCAAGGGAAGTAATAGTACAGCTTCATTATGCTTTGGTCAGACCCCCACCTGGAGTACTATGTCCAGTTCTGTGTACCACAATTTAAGAAGGACATTGACAAGATGGAATGCATGCAATGGAGGGCAACCAAGACGATCAAGGTTCTGGAAACCAAGCCTTATGAAGAACAGTTGAAGGAGTTGGGTATATTTAGCCTGGAGAAGAGAAGGCTGAGAGGTGATATGGTAGCTGAAGGAGCAAGCTTGTT
Organism: Lacerta agilis; assembly: GCF_009819535.1. NCBI lineage: Eukaryota > Metazoa > Chordata > Lepidosauria > Squamata > Lacertidae > Lacerta > Lacerta agilis. Next base: position 8,608,224 of record NC_046322.1, on the reverse strand, counting down.
TTCTGCTGCTCCTATGGTTAGGACCTGAACCATTGGGCTCAAAGTACAGGAATGGAGATTCCAACTAAAGAGGGAGAACTTCCTGATGGTGAGAGATGTTCGACTGTGGAACGGACTCCAACTGAAGGTGGTGGACTCTGCTGGAGGTTTTTAAGCAGAGGTTGGACAGCCAATTCTCTGGGGTTCTTTAGCTGTGATTCCTGCATTGCAGGGGGGTTGGGCTAGATGGCCCTTTGGAGGTCAACTCTACAGTTCTTGGATTCCCTATTTCATGAGTCAATGCAGCGTGTGTTCAAACCAAAGCTGAGACTCCTTGCAGAGACCCAACAGGAGACCCTCACCAAAGCAACTCATACAAAAATGCCTCCATCCTCCTTTCCCTTTCTGCCGCGTTCAACTTTTGACACCCCACCCCCACCGGAGGCCCGTTCCCGTTGCTACAACAACTGGTGCTACAGGCGTAATAAGATTCCCGCTGAACTTTTCCAATGGGAGGATTTACATATATTTCTCTAAAATGAATGCATTCTTGGCAAAGGGAGCTGGGGAGCTGTCAGCTGGTCAGGCATGGAGAGCTTGTTTGCTGCAGTGACTTCCTCGTTTGCTAACGCGCTCGCTCCTCGGTCAATGCCATACTACAGAAACCCAAATAAAATTGGTGCGGCTGCAGGAACTGAGAATGGCAGGCGTGGTTCTGCCACCGTAACGCCGGTGATGTCTGCCAAACTTTAGATGCTCTCCTTCAAAGGTCTGCTGCTGTTTTCTTTCTTGCAACTGTCTCTTGCCTTCGCCTAATGGCAGCATTTTAGCCCCACAGACTACCTATAAGATCAGTTAGGAGACAGGCCAGTTACCCTGCAGATCTTCTCCCCCCCCCCCATCTTTTCCTTCCGGACTAATGCATCTCCTTGGAGATATCTGCAAGCAACAGGATTTAAAATGAGCTTAGCAGAGTAAAGCTTCACAAAGACCCCTGGAAACTCTACATTTTGTGCAGGGTAGTGTGAGCTGGACATTTGCAACAGGGATTTTGCAGCCCCTTACTGTGACCATAGAATTATAAGAGTTGGAAGGGACCTCGAGGGTCATTCGGTTTTCAGTTGAACCGCCTGCAATGCAGGAATCTCAAATGGCAGGTGGCCATCCAACCTCTGCTTAAAAAATCTCCAAGGAAGGAGAGTCCATCACCTTCGAAGGGAGACAAATATACTGAGGAGAGAGCTGTCGATGGCTACTAACCACGAGGGTTGTGCTTTACCTTCTCAGTTGGAAGCAGAAATGCTTCTGAATACCATTTCCTGGAAACAGCAGGAGGAGAGAGTTGCTCTTGTGCTCGTGTTCTGATCCTTGGTTTCCACAGGCATCTAGTTGGCCACTGTGAGAACAGGATGCTGGACAAGATGGACCACTGGCCTGATCCAGCAGGCTCTTCGTGTGTATACAGTACACACACACACAGGGCTACCACCCCTGTTCACTGCACCGGCACCTGCCCCGCCAACTCCTTCTCCCATACCTGGCCACCCCTCATCCCTTTACGCCTCACCCAGCCCCTCACACCTCTCCTCACAGCTCAACCCAAGCTCCTCTACCCACACAGCTTGTTCTCAAACCAGTCCCCCCCCCAAACAGTTCACCCCAACCCCTTCAGACAGCGGTTTGCCAAACCACTCCCCAATATATCCACAATGGACAGGAGACCATTGGCACTTCTGTCTCGGTTCCTTTCCCCACCTTTGGCCTCTCCAAATTTGCACAGCCACCCTTAAAACACGCTCACATTTCATTCGATGCCAGGATCGGACACTCACTTCCCATCCATTCTGAGGAGAGGAGATGTGCAAAGAGCTTCTATCTGTGATCCACTTTGGTGGTGGCTGAGGTAAATGTCTTTTTTTCATTGCTGTAAGCACCTCTTCTCCATTTCCCCTATTGGCTAATGATGGGGGCCAGTGCCAGATTTACATATAAGCCAAACAAGCTATAGCTTAGGACCTCACTCTCTTGGGGGACCCCAAAAAGATTTAAAGGGGGGGGGGAACTGGAGGTACATTTCCAAAATATACCGGTAAGATAAAAATAAAATAAAACCGACATACAGCAAGTGTTTTGTGTTGTGTAGGCTCCTATAATGTAAGTAATGGCCCCCGCCTGCTAGCCTGCTCCCTAAAACATCACTGGTTTGCTCATTTCTATATATAGGGTGCCTACATTCTGCATATTTTGTTATGCGCAAATGGCTTTAGATACCTATTAGGTCCATAAATTACCATATAGCATATATCTGTCAGGGTTGAGCCAGATGAGGAGGAGTGGTGGCAAGCCCCCCCTGGCGAGGCTGCACCCACGGAAGAACCTGGGGAAATGGAGGAGTTCGTACCTGGAGAAGACTGGTGGTGGCACTCCTTGGAAGAGGAAGAGTCAGATGGAGAGGGGGAAAGACCAGAACAGGAGGAGGAGGAAGTCGAGCCAGAATCAGGCCCTTGTGAGGAGAGAAACAGGCAGGGCCCTTCCCCTCCTCCTTTCTCAGCTGTAGAGCGTAGAGCTGAGAGACGCAGGGAACAATTAGAGGCAGCTGCAACTCGTAAGAGACATGGTTACAGGCCAGCTACTTAAGAAAGGCCGGCTGCTCCCTTCGCTAGCAGCTGCAACTGCTGTGCTGAGTGCATGGTTGCTCTTGCTTGTTCTGTTCCTGACTCCTGGCTTGTTCCTGACCGACTTGGCTGGTTCCTGACTTGGACTGTTCCTGACTTTGGCTTCTCCTGACCCTGTGCTGATACCTGACTTCAGCTGGCTTCTGACCCGGACTGTTCGACCTCGGCTTATCTCACTGACTGCTGCACTTCAGCACGCCAACTTGTTGGTGCCCTAACAATATCCAACACACAAAAACAGCGACAAATTGTTGCTGACAAAGGACAGCTGGACATATAAAGGGCCCCATTACCTTCAGTAGCTGAGGGCCTCATCAATCCTAAATCCGGCCCTGGTGGGGGCATACCAGCCTCATCTTGTGTTCCTGTCTCTTTTTCTGCCCTCTTGGATGTTGCAGTTATACCACAGCAGTCGTTCTGCATTACGCCACATCCCAATGGCACCCATTTTGTGATATGCCACAACCTCCCACAGCAGCCCTTTTGCAGTTGCCACCCCCACCCCCCAGCGCTTTCTCAAAACTCCACTGACCTGAAAAGGTCGTTTGGTCCCTTGTCCGTTTGTTCGTTTGCTAGAAACGCCGAGACCCAGTGCTTTAACAAACCCAGCTCCCGCAAACCATCCACTGCTGCCTTCCCACCCAATCACGATGCCATCGCATATTCCGGAGAAGTAGTCAGCAATGCAATTCATTTTATTAGTTATAAATAAAGTACAAAAAAATCCACCAAAAGTGAATCTAAGCATTTACACAATTTCTAATGTCTCTTGGATTTCCACCCCCCCCTTCCCAAAATGCACTATTGCTTTAATATTAATAATAAATATTTTTTTCTAGCTTTCTCCTATAAAATAGTCTATGTAGCAAAATGTTGCACAGCACAACAGAACAGCAGTAGGAGTAAAAAAAAAAAAAAGGTGGATGATCCATTCACTTTCTTCTGCCATTAAGGGGGAAAAAACTGTGTGATCGTGCTGCCCTGGTGGGTTTTTTTTTTTTTACAAAAACAAAGGTTCCCTTGTTGCCATAGCTGGTGCATGTTAGGAAAGCCCTGGAGAGGTCAGCCATCAATAATCACAGGCAATCATAATATTCCCTTATTAACGCCTGCCCTTACCGTTCTGCTCCAATAAGGTTGCACGCATGTTGCACGCATGTACAAGTCAGTGCAAGGACCTGGAAGAGGGAGTGGGAATCCCACTTAAGACGTGAAGCAAATGTTGCTTCCGTTCCATCCCATGACTGGGGATACCACTTTCAGCAGACAAGTTGCATATCCACCAACGGCCCCGGAAAACCAGGGAATTCCGTTTCCCCCCACGAGGGCACAGCAGCCATTGGGTCACCTTGCTCTCACGAGATTTGGGGCCAAGATCTCTCCCCCCCAAAAAAAACTGTTTTGTGGGTCTGTGATCTCACACGGCACCCCAAAATGTGCATTTTGGGGGGCACCGTGCCTGAAAAAAAGCACTTTTCCAGCTCCGCGATCTCGCATGGGTCCTGTCACATTGGAGCGTACGAGGTTGGAATACACAGGAAAAACTCTTGCTGGTTATCTCTGAACATGCGTGCAATGGCAATTGTGAAGAGAGCTTCTGGACTTACCATCAACACCCAGGGGGGGAATGCAGGTACTGTGTATTAAGCTGTCGCCGTTGCTCCAAGGAATTTGCCCGCTAAGATATCGGGGACTAGCACATCTACCCGGCTGGGATGAAACACCTCTCCAAATGATTCTTTCCTTAAGATGCACCAGCCTGGGGTTTGCTTGTATTATTTGGGAGATGTGAGACTGGTTCGCACACGACCTCGGTGGGTGAGACGGGGATGCAGGAGCTCAGACACACCCTTTGCAACCACATGGCGAAACCTTTAGTGGGCACCCTAAGATCTTATATGAGTAAGCCTTGCTTGTGTGATACCCACATAATATATAGCTGGTGGATCACACTGGCAAGGCCTAGTCAGGTAGCCAAAAATGCAAGACAAGCATAGTTTCCACAAAGGACTCTGCGCATGGTGAGGGCCGGGTGGTTGCAGAAGCTCAGGGCTTGCTCTCTCTAGTGCCACAGCTCCCCATGGCATAGCTGTCAAGTTTCGGTTTTGAAAATAAGGGATCAGCAGTCTCACCTATCCCGGGGACAGTCACATGTCAGTGGTGGGCGGAGCCAGAAGCAAAAGTGGGTGGAGCAGCAATGTAAACTCCAAGCGGGCTCGGGCTCAGAGCGGAGCAAAGAGGAGGGCAGCCATGTGCTCCGCGCGATGGAGCCCCATCGTCTTCTTGTCTGATCCCATCAAAACAGGACAGGAAGCAGCAGCTGCTCAAAGGCAGCCAGGCTCCGCCCCCCAGCTAACCCTATTGGCCGGCTGAGGGGCTCGGGGGCAACGGATAGGGGCTGATGCAGGGGGAGGAATACACCCCCCTGTAAGCACGGGAAACGGCTCCCACTTGCTTTGAGGGCTGAGGCTTTTCTCTCCAAGTAGGCGAGGTCTTCCCACCCAGTCCCTGGCCAGCAGGGGAGGAGCTGCTTCCATTAAAAACGGGAAATTTAAGGGAAATAAAAAATAAGGGAGAGCAGCGGGAAACTGCTTGAAATAAGGGAGAATCCCGGGGAAAACGGGATACTTGACAGCACTGCCCCATGGCCAGATGTACACTCAGCTGCCATCGTATGTGGATCAGCTCTCGTGGGAATGCTTTGTTTCTGCATAAATCCCCAAGGGAAGGAAGATCCCCTTTTTTTGGCATTTCACCCAAAGCTTTCAGAAAAGGGAGACATTCCTTCTGTTTGGTTTTTTTGAGGGTGGCAATTTCCCCTTAACACACACACACATACACAAAAAAGGCAGGAGCGAGTGGATCATCGCAGTTTGATCATGAGTGCAAATAATATTCATATATATCTATATATTTATATATCTATATATGTTTTAAATGTGTGTATGTGTGTTTGTGTGTGCTAAAACACGGCCACTATATTGCAGATTTTCCACTATGTCACAGCATACAGAATCAAAGTTTTGCATTTTTTTTTTGTATGGAATGTCTCCAAGGTAACAGCACCACAAGTAATACAGTTTGTCATCACACACCCTGAATAATTTTTTTTTGTTTTTGTTTTTGAAACGATAAATGTGCCCCGCCCATTTTATCATTTATTTATTTTTAAAATTATTATTCTTTGAAAGTACCGACGCATGCAAAGCATTCCATTCCCAGAAATTATGCCCAAAAAAAATATTATGAGGTAATAGAGGAGCAATTAAAAAAATTAGTATTCGTTTCTAAATAAATAAATTATAATTAAAAATGCAGAAGAACAAACAACCCAACTATAAAAATAATTAAATAAGAACCCACAATATCTACAAGTTAGTCATAAATTATGATTGTTAAATATAAGGCATTTAAACTCACAAAACCCTGTAAACTATCAATGTGTTTTTTTGTGTGTGTTTCTAGAGATTTCTTTTTGAAACATCATTCAATGTCCTCATTCACACAAGACGTTTAACTGCAAAGCCACTGAATTTCATCTAATGCAGTTCTGGCGGTTCACATGCATTCGCTTCTACAAGTTGCCGTCCCTCACCCATTCACTCCAAATAATAATAATAATAATAATATTTTTTTTAAAAAAAACAAACCAATGAGGGTTTGGTGCTTTGCTTCACCATTTTTTTAAAAACTGTGCTTATTATTCATTAGGCAAATAATATAATATATATATATATGTACGCATGTATGTATATATATTAATACTTTCGCATAGGCTTTTAAGCACTTGGATTGGAAGCTCTTGCTTCCTCCCACAAAGAATGGTTCCTTTTCAGACAGGGCTAAAAAGAGCCCCTATTTCCTCCCCATTAAAAATATTTCCCAAGTAAGAGTTTGGCTTTGTCAAGGTCTAAGCACTTTCTGCAAGACACAAAGGGTCAAACTAGGTGTGGCATCAAATGCATCCAATTGCAGGTTTTGAAGAATGCAAATAGCATCAGTTGGGGGGTGTTGCTGTTAATTACTGGGATTGCAGCTGGCAGAGGGCGTTTAACCCTTAGGGAAACCTGTCCTCTGAAGGTGGCATTTGCTTTGAGGGAGGGAATCTCCCCCTCTTCATTGGTACCAAATGCCCCACGAGTTTTGTAGGCCCCAGAATGAGATGGGCTAGCAGGTCTCCGTAGTTGTCCCATAAGAGGCGGAAGCAAGGGAGACCCCCCCCCCAACTTGGGTGGTGGGTGCCTTCTTCCTTAAAGGTAAAGGTAAAGGGACCCCTGTCCATTAGGTCCAGTCGCAGACGACTCTGGGGTTGCAGCGCTCATCTCGCTTTACTGGCCGAGGGAGCCGGCGTACATGTGGCCAGCATGACTAAGCCACTTCTGGCAAACCAGAGCAGTGCACGGAAACGCCGTTTACCTTCCCGCCAGAGTGGTACCTATTTATCTACTTGCACTTTGACGTGCTTTCGAACTGCTAGGTGGGCAGGAGCTGGGACCGAGCAACGGGAGCTCAACCCGTTGCAGGGATTCGAACTGCCGACCTTCTGATCGGCAAGCCCTAGGCTCTGTGGTTTAGACCACAGCGCCACCCGCGTCCCTAGTGCCTTCTTCCTTAGAAGCAGGAAATCCAAGGAGGACTCGGAATCAACACTCGCCACTTTCAAACCAATGGGTCCCATGAAGAAAACAGAACAAGAACAAAGACTCTCCTTCCTGGTAGACCTCTTAATAGACCTCTGTCCTGGGAGGCAGCAACCCAGCCAAATACTGACGCTGGAGCAGCTAAATTCTGGAACAAGCGTAACTAGGATCATTGCAGATAGCATAGCGCAAATGAAGAACTAGGGTGCCCTGAGGTCAATTCTTCTTCCTGTGCTTAGCAGTTTAAAGGGAGCAGTGGGTGCCATTTCTGAGTGGAAGCATCCTGTACATAAAAATATGCCGACTCTTTTGGAAAGAATCAGGATGAAAGTTTTCAGCTTGCAAATAGATTCTGAAGCTCCATCCCAGCATAGTCAGTCATGGAAACAGCTGTTGGTTGCCCATCTATGTAAGTCAAGAACCATCTCTGGAAGAAAACCATGTTGCAAACTGCCCCTTCCTTGAAGTTTGGCCAACTTTTCTCTGTACATTTGCTTAGAACTTGACACAACCAAAACCCCTGCCCCATTACCGATATCCCATATCACTCTTGTTTTTGCTTGCTATTATTAATTACTATGATTATTAAATGCTATTAACAGTATAATCTGCTGCTGCTGGAAGTAGGCCCAAGCCATATTGTTGGGCAATGTTTTCTATTTGTTTGTTTGTTTGTTTGTTTGTTTTTAGTCCCAAGGCACTCAACTCTTCTTGACTTTGGGCTTCAACCCTAGAGTTCAGCAAAGCAAATTGGAAGATGGCTACTGATTTCTAGAGCCATCTTCCGGCAAAAGTAAGCGACCCTTGGATATATTTTTTCCCCACGCAAAGAGGGTTTTTAATTGTTTTGAAAGAAAATGAATGGATGCCTGTTCTTCCCTCAGAAGACAAGAAAGATCGTGTGAAGTGAATGAATATTTCCAAACTTTGCCTCCTCTGGTCGCCTATGCGCTCTCTCTCATTTCCTCGTCTCCCTGTATGCCCCTGCAAATGCTTCGGAGGGTCCCCCAATCCTCCAGAGCTGTTTTTGAGGGCACAAAGGGAGAGGAAGCTTTGCTTTGTGTTCAGAAGTTCCTGGAACCGGCAGAGTTGCATCATTGAACACAGCCCATTCATTTAAGCAAGCATGTCTGGTTAAGAAAACCATTCATAGAATCATAGAAGGGACCCAAATGCTGATCTAGTTCGACCCCCTGCAATGCATTCTCACTCGCATCTTGGGATCAACTCTGTTTTCCAGAATGGACAATGCTGTTTTTGGTCAACGTTTGGTTGCACACTATGGGCTGCATGCAACTAAATCCTACTCAGAGAAGACCTGTTAGAATCACATAATTATAGAGTCATCTAGTTCAACCCCCTGAAATGCAGGAACCTTTTTTTGCCCCATGTGGGGCTTGAACCCACAGCCCTGAGATTAAGATTCTTATGCTCTACCAACCCAGCTATTTAGCTTCCTAAGTGAGTCATGCCGAGTAACATCAATGGGTCGACTCTGAGAAGGGCTAGCATTGGCTAAAACCCAATGCCAGTTCTATTCAAAACAGATCCATTTACATTAATGGACGTGGCTAACTCAGATCTACTCCTTTCAGCAGGAGTAGAACTAGGGGTGGATGCAGATGTCAATCACAGATTAGTAGAACCCAAATGAATGGGCTTTCTGGAACAGGGTCCAAGTCTGGATTGCTCTACTGGTTTTATGCCTCAGTTCCTTCCCCTCTGGGTTCTGTTGAGGGAGCACTTCCGGCTCTTGCTAGGCAACTGCGACGAGCTTCTTCTCTAAATAGCATGGCCAGACAGAAGTAGCAAAGAGGGTGAAACTCAGCAGTGGGCAGCCATGAGTTTGGGGACTCATGTCAGCCAATCACTGTCTCTGAATCCACTGCAAGAGCTTTCCTCGCGTGTTCCAATAGGGAAAGAAGCTAAGGTAGAGAGAAAGTGTGTGCAAATATTACATCTCACTGCCTCACCCTTTCCAAGGAAAGGAGGAAGAACCCATGATGGAGAAGAGTTTCCATGCCCACATTTATACTTTTCATTCATCCTTAGTCCCTGCTTGGCATTTTGGGCTGAGGGCGCTTACCATTGTTAGAGGAATGCTAATAAAACAATATTTTTTAAAAGAGAGAATCTGAAGTTTTGCTGGGAAATAGTAGTTCTACAAGACACCCCTTTTTAAAAAAAACAAAACAAAACAAAACCCTGTCAGGAACAAATACCAGCAATAAAACCTGAGGGATTAAACACAAGTTGGCAGTTACCTGCAAGCCATTCTTAGCCATTGGCTGAGCTGCTGTGAGGTCACAGAATAATACGTCTATTCTAACTGCTCAAAAAAAAGGCACCAGCACATAGGAGCTAAAGACAGAAGAGGCAATATGTGGTTGTTACAAAGGGATGGGGGCAAAAATGGCAAGAAGGTCTCAACTGAGAACAAATATTTCTGCAAACATTTGTGTGAAGTCCTTTTGGTAATAGAAAAATGTGCGGGGGGGGGAGCTTGTTATTTTTCCTTTGTTGCCTCAGAGTATTAAAAAATGTATAAAGGCAAGTGGGATCATGCTTGTTACTTTTGATCCTCCAGAGGACTGGCAGGCAAAAGAACGAGAGGGCGCGAGCCTTTGCTTAAATCACTGCCTCTTGTGACAAGGGGATTGAAATATCTATTATTGCAAAAATTGTACTCTTGAACCGAACTTTACATTTACAGGTGGGTAGCCGTGTTGGTCTGCCATAGTCGAAACAAAATAAAAAAATCTTTCCAGTAGCACCTTAGAGACCAACTGAGTTTGTTCTTGGTATGAGCTTTCGTATCTGAAGAAATGTGCATGCACACGAAAGCTCATACCAAGAACAAACTCAGTTGGTCTCTAAGGTGCTACTGGAAAGAATTTTCTATTTTGTTTGAACTTTACATTTTCAAGGGAGGGTGTAATTATCATTGTTGTTTTCAGGTTGTCACCCAATAAAAGCAAGATTGGTTTAATCGCCATGTGAGTTCTAGGCAACTTAATCAATTCGTTTATCATTGCAGTCTGCAAAAAAAAAAAAAAAATTGTCTGCGAATAAAACTATGCCGCTTTTATCAATAGTTTATGTTTTCCCCTCACTTGTCACAGTAGGCAGAGTAGAAGCAGCTTAGGAAAGGATATACCTAGTCTAAGGTGGTCCCTGCTACTCCCAATTTCTGTAGAAATAATTCAAATGGATAATTAAATAATTAAGTGGCAATCATCGTCATCGGGTGCTCCATGAAAGAAGCTGCAACTTTTAAACTGATCAAAAACTTTTGACTGATTATTCTGACTGATTAATCGATTAAATGTTGTTGCAGTCCAACCACCCTTTTCAGATTTAAAGGCTGCGTGGAAAATTGGCTCATTCGCAGCCAAGCTATTCCTGGGAACCAGTGTGGAGGGCAACTGCTCAGGATTCCAATCTCTCTGTTTCCACCCACTCACAGTTAGAAAGCATCCCAAGCTCGCTCTTTCTTTCTTTCTTTCTTTCTTTCTTTCTTTCTTTCTTTCAGAGGTGGGGTGTTTCGTGTGTGTGTGTGTGTGTGTGTGTGTGTATAAAGGTAAAGGTAAAGGGACCCCTGACCATTAGGTCCAGTTGTGTCCGACTCTGGGGTTGCGGCGCTCATCTCGCATTACTGACCGAGGGAGCTGGCGTACAGCTTCCAGGTCATGTGGCCAGCATGACTAAGCCGCTTCTGGCAAAACCAGAGCAGCGCACAGAAACGCCGTTTACCTTCCCGCCAGAGCAGTACCTATTTTTCTACTTGCACTTTGACGTGCTTTCGAACTGCTAGATTGGCAGGAGCTGGGACTGAACAACAGGAGCTCACCCAGTTGCGGGGATTCAAACCGCCGACCTTCTGATCGGCAAGCCCTAGGCTCAGTGGTTTAACCCACAGCGGCACCCGCATCCGTGTGTGTGTGTGTATTTCTACTTTTGCAAACCGGTCCAGGGGGCTGTTTTCATCCTGAATGGATTGCGCATCTAGCAAGCCTTTTAAAATACTGATGCTTCTGGCCAAGATCACTCTATAGCTAGCTTTATCTGTAAAGGTCAGCGGATGAGAAAAATGCAAAGTAGTAAAAATAGCAGACAAAAATGAGCTTATGAACCGGGCCATCAGCCTCTCTCACTTCTGAACCCTCAAGTAAGCTGACTGATTTAAAGGACCAGTTTTCACAATGTTGTTTTCGCTTTAAAATAAATAAATAAATCTATACTGAATTTTTTAAAAAATGATCTTCACTTGTTTTGTATGTTTTGTGCTATATAGCCCATACTGGGTTCAGGCCCAAAATGGAAGGGCATAAAATACCTATGATGGTCCCCGCTCAAGGAGCCCCCAGGAACTACTGTCATGAGTGTATGGGCCAAGGACTCTTTGACAAAGAATATTGAACAGGCATGCAAAAGTAATTTTACCAGGGGGGCATGGCCTTCTGTTTTAGAACAGTTTGAGACCTGTTTAAGTATACAGGTCGAAAACCAACCGAGTGCTTGCAGTATGTGGGGCTGTGGAGCAGGTGTGCCAACTTGAAAAAAATATTGTGGGGATCCAGGACAGCCCCATCCTGCATAATTGATCACATGAAACAGTGCGCACACACCATTTAAATGAGAATGCCCATTAACTTTGTGGGAGTCTAGCCCCCGCAAATGTTTTATTGTGGGGGCTGAAGCCCCCATGGCCCCTAAGTGTTGGCTCCTCTGCTGTGTGGTGTAAGTTTTGTGAAGAAGAAGAAGAAGAAGAAGAAGAAGAAGAAGAAGAAGAAGAAGAAGAAGAAGAAGAGGAGGAGGAGTTTGGATTTGATATCCCGCTTTATCACTACCCGAAGGAGTCTCAAAGTGGCTAACATTCTCCTTTCCCTTCCTCCCCCACAACAAACACTCTGTGGGGTGAGTGGGGCTGAGAGACTTCAAAGAAGTGTGTCTAGCCCAAGATCACCCAGCAGCTGCATGTGGAGGAGTGGAGACGCGAACCCGGTTCACCAGATTACGAGTCTACCACTCTTAACCACTACACCACCCTGGCTCTCAAGGAAACTGTCGTTCCACTGGTCAGCTGCTTGGTGAGGAAAAGATATAGGGAAAGGCTGAATCCGTCCTGACCCTCGTTCCTCTTCCTGAACAGCAGATTGCACACATCGTTCCCCGTTCTGCTAAGGATATGGAACACTCCTTCAGTGGCCTCCCAAGATCAGAGCATCATTCTAATGTTTTCCAGGAACCTGAAGTGTTGTTCGTGTTCAAAATATTCCATGTATCAAAAGACTTTCACCATGTAAATTTGGACTGAAGTTTCCCCCACTCCCCTTTACTTAATTTGCAGCTATAATGCTCTTTCGGAAGAACATAGCCAAGAGCCAGCCACTTGAAAAATAAGTATTGCAGGGTTTGTCTTGAGTGCTAAAACCTCTCTAAACACACACACACACACACACACACACACACGGTAGACAGCGGAACGATCTGGAAGAAAAGTGGAAGATTTTGCTCAGTCAGCCCCTGCTGTTCCTTCAGTCTCTGGGATCCTGAGAGAGCGAGGTGGGGGGAATATTTCTGGAAGAGTTCTATTGGATTTGATGAGAAACTTCCCATGTTGCTTTTGTGCAAGAATTTAAGGTAGAACAGGCAAGACGTGGTCTTTAGGCCCCGTTCTCCATGCTTTGGAGAGCAGGGCTTGTGCTTATTGTGTTGCCAAGAGATGGCAGAATCTATTTCCTGTGGCCTTTCAGACTCACCCCGACCAGTTACCAAAGACAGTGTATTCTCCTAGCAAAACTAGGAGCTTAACCATCTATCCAACTCATGCACAAGACCAGACGAAGATCGCTTCCTCCTCCCAGTCACAAGATATGGAGCCAAAGGAGCCCTCCAGGGTTAAAAGTCACCTGGCCACTGCCCCCCAAAAGCAAATTCAGGACCTCCCTCCCTACTGACAATCAAATGGCTGCCATGTTGTTTTTAAAAGAGGCAGAAAATGGTTCCATTGCTCCAAAAGGGAGAGTGTCAAATTAATAACATCTCATATGCCTTTTTTCTGAAGGAGAAGGAGGCTAAGCCTGTGGCTTGTGGAGAGATGCTCCAATCCTTAATTGGGAGACCCATCGTTCAGATCCAGGAGACGGAAGCAAAATTCACCCTGGGCTTGTGCCCTAAGTATCATGTCCAGCACCAGCAGATAAGCAGGAAGACAGTTTCCCGCTCTTTTCTCCAACCCACACCCCCAAATTTCCTTCCACTTCCCCTCATTTTCTTTAATTTCCTACCTCACCGCAAACTTTTCCCGAATCAAATGCTGCTAAGGGAAAAGAAATAGACTGTATATATATTTCTTTTGTCCCCCCCCCCACGTAAACAGGATTTCTTTTTCCTGTTTTCCCCCAAGCAAGAAAAGAACTTGTGTCTTTGTGTCGTCTTCCCCCCCACCTCCCCATTCCCTCCCCACCCCCAATAATGTTTCAGCCAGGCACCAAAGTAAGGAACCTTATAGAAAAACGAAACAAAAACATAAACCCCAATGCGATGTTTGGTGCAGATTAGGTTAATAGCAACATATCCACCACAAGATGACAGGGCATCAAAAGACGACATCTCTTTAAGCGCACATGCTCCGGAAGCCATCCATAGAAATAGCTAAAGAACCCCTAATGTGTTTCTACTTATTCAAGAGGTATATTATATACAATCCTTTTGAGAAGCAGGATTGAGAGGCCATAACAAGGAACATTATGTACCGTCGTTCCCACAACTAACTCTTCCCGCCGGCTTTCTAGCTGCGTATCCCATGCTTCGCAGTCAACAAGGTGGCATGGATCTCCTCCTACCTCTAGATATTATAAACCACCAACTCTTCTTCCTCCTCCTCCTCTTCTTCTTCTTCTTCATCATCATCTTTTCTGTCTTCCTCATTTTCATCTTCCTCTTCTTCTTTTTAAAAATTAATTTTAATTTTTTTTTAAATAATCTGCGAATGTGCTTGCAGGCTTTCTTCACACACACACACACAAAATCAAATGGCTCAGAAAGGCAAAACTTTTGCTGCAGAGGGGCTGCGACGCCCCAGGAAGGACCGAGAAAAGGAAAGGAAAAGAGGACACATCCCCAGAGCTGGCTCTCCTCTCTCAGCTGTCAGACCCGAGCTGTGTTTCAATGTCCACTCGGCAGATGGGGCATTTCTTGCTGGTCGCGAGCCACTGGTCCACACACACTTGGTGAAACAGATGCATACATGGTAAACGCCTGGAAGACAGAAGGTCAGGCATTTTGTTACCTGGGCAAGAGAATCATAGAATCATAGAGTTGGAAGAAACCACAAGGGCCATCCAGTCCAACCCCCTGCCAAGCAGGAAACACCATCAAAGCATTCCTGACAGATGACTGTCAAGCCTCTGCTTAAAGACCTCCAAAGAAGGAGACTCCACCACACTCCTTGGCAGCAAATTCCACTGCTGAACAGCTCTTACTGCCAGGAAGTTCTTCCTAATGTTTAGGTGGACACGTCGAGGTCGAGACTGAGCCTGGCACCCAGTGGCAGAGCTTCATTCTCTGGCACCGGGGGCGGGGAGCAGGCGGGGGCGGGGCTGGCATGCGTCCCAGGGGTGGGGCGTGTCACCCAAAGGGGCGTGGTGCACATTCTGGGGGCGGAGCACGCCTCCCACAGGGGCATGGTGCGCGGCCTGCTGGGGCGGGATGCCCAGCGCGGGCGGGGGGGCCAGCCACGATGGAACCCTACCGGGATCGCGCCAGTGGGGGCTGAGTGCATCCATCGCCCCCACCTTCCTCTGGCACAGCTGGCACCGTCATGCAGGACCTTTGTGCAACAGCTGGGGCCTCAGCAAAATGGCTTATGCCCACTGCTGGTGCCTGCCCTGAGCTCCTCCTTAAAGGTAAAGGACCCCTGGACGGTTAAGTCCAGTCAAAGGCAACTATGGGGTTGTGGCGCTCATCTCTCTTTCAGGCCACAGACAGTCGCCCACAGACAGCTTTCCGGGTCATGTGGCCAGCATGACTAAACCGCTTCTGGTGCAATGGAACACCGTGACGGAAACCAGAGCGCATGGAAACGCCGTATAGCTTCCTGACACAGCGGTACCCATTTATCTGCTTGCACTGGCGTGCTTTCGAACTACTAGGTGGGCAGGAGCTGGGACAGGGCAACAGGAGCTCACCCCCGGGTGATTCGAACCACCGACCTTCTGATCAGCAAGCCCAAGAGGCTCAGTGGTTTAGACCACAATGCCACCCGCGTCCCCCTCCTTAAAACTGGTGCTCTAGTCAAGGACTACCATCTGATTTCCCTACAATGCATAGGAGTGGCATTGTGTCCAGGGGAATTGTGGGAAATGAAAATGGCGGCTCTCCAGCACTTGTTCAGGCCTTCCTGTCACCTGTTAAGGTAGCCAAGTGCCCACTGATGCAAGACAAATCCCATTCCTTTAAACCTGGAACCAGCCCTGCTCAAAATGGATACAGAATTGGGACTTCCGGTGTGAGCACCATTCTGAGCAGTTGGGAACTGTCTCGGCTCCGAGACAGCTCCGGTTTCTTCGGGGGTAGGAGCGTCCGCAACCGCACTGCGGGCTCCGTTAAACCATGGGAAGAGCGTCCCGTGGTCTAGGGTTTCTAGCGGGCTCCAAGGTGCCGACCTACTCTCTGGCTTCCCTTGTAAAAGGGAGGCTTGAGCGAGTGGGCTCTGGCACAGGGCTGAAGAAGCCATCTCCAACCAAAGGAACGAAGCGGCGGCAACTGCCGGATTTTGAGCGCTCCGCTTTTCCTCAATTTGGACTTAAAAGAAGGACTCTGTAAGTACTGACCTTAATTTGGATCTAAAGTATTGAAATTTGGCTTACGGAGAGAGATTTAAAATGAGGAAGTCCGTCTCTCTCTGACAGCAGCAAGATCAAAGTAACGTCAAATTTGGTTGTAGCTACTTAAGACTGGTTTGAAAGTTCCACGCTGATTTTGGATACTTAAGAAACCCCTGTTTGGGGTAAGACTGAGAATCTTGATTTATTTCTTCCTACAGATTGTGAATTAAAGAGATAGAAAGTTAACCCTCTGACTAAGGGGGAAATGGCGGCTTGGATTTGGTTAGTGAAGATGGAAAAGTACTGAAACTTTATCACTTCCTGCCTACTCCTGCCTACTTAGTTCCCATGGTCTCTCCAGACTCAACAATGATTCCAGCACAGGAAAAAATATTGTTGCATTTACAACTTTTGCAACAGAATGTCATTGACAACTTTACTCAGATTTGAATTACTTGGAAGAACTGTTTTGATGATCTACTCAAAGAAATAGGTGGAGAGAGTTATATTCCAGAGATTTCATCTGATGAAGAAGAGGCACAAGTACAAGGAAAGGAAAGGTTTCCAGGACGTGAGAGGTCGGAAGCCGGTAACTGGGACAGTATAGAGGGTTTCTGGGGTGGCAGCTCAGAGACTTGGGAACAGCAATTCTGGGAAATGCAATTTGAACTGGAGAGTGGAGAAAAGATACTTTGTGACTATGTTTCTGTTATCATGTACCAAGGAAAATGTGACATTCTGGAGGAAGAAGGAAAATGTAACATTCTGGGAGAAGAAGAACCTGGACTGGGAAAATGTTGGGGGGGGGGAGCCTGGTGGGAGATGGGAATGGGAAGGGGGGAGGATGGTGAGGAGGGGGTGGGGTAATGGGATTCAAGAGATGTAATATGAATGCTGACCACGGTACTCCGACATCAGAGGGGGAAATGGATTTTGAGAATGGAAGAATTACCTAGGTTTTTGTTAAAATGTGTTGGTTTTTATATTTTCGAAGTTGGAATCAGAAGTAACAAGGGCAACAGCTTTACTAAGTTAAGTGAAGAAAGGATATAAGAAGTTAAGATTTGGAATTTGATACTTTATTTGATAAGAATAAACTGTATGATTTGAGATATGTTGATTAAAATTGCAAGATGAAGAATAGATGAAAGAAATAAGATTTTACAATGTTACAAAGTTACTAAAGAAGATTAGAAATGACCGCATAAGAGAGGTCGCGAGGAAGTCCTAAGTTTAGGATTTAAAGAAATGAAGGATTTTTAACTAATTGTGCTGTTTTGTGTGTATTGTGTGTATTGTGCTGTTTTGTGTGTATTGGGTGTATTTGTAATCTGTTTAATTTTGAAAATCCAATAAATTCCTATAAAAAACAAAAAAAATGGATACAGAATTGGAGGTGGGTGGTTCTTAGAGGTATGGATTCAGCCTCAGCACACTCACCTAGCTCTGGCTAACAGAGAAGAGTGCAGGATGACAAGCCAGACCAGCAAGGAAGCGACAAACAACAACGGGCCAGCGTGGGTCAGGTGATGGTACTTGAGGCAGGTAAAGTAGGAATGGGGAGCCTGTGACTCTCTCCAGATGTTGTTGGCTCCAACGCCTGTCAGTTCCCAGCCAGTGATCAGGGATGGTGGAAGTTGCAGTCCAGCAACCTCTGGAGGGCTACTGGATCCCCGTCCTCACTAAGGATGGGGATCCAGGAATCATAGAATTGTAGAGTTGGAAGGGACCCTGAGGATCATCTAGTCCTACCCACCTGCAATGCAGGAATATGCAACTGTCCCATACGGGGATCGAACCTGCAACCTTGGCGTTAAAAGCACCACACTCAAATCAACTGAACTACCCAGGTGTAGCAGCAACTTGAGGTGTCTTGCCATTTTGTTCTCCATTCCCCAGGTCTCACTTGATCTCTGCTTTGCCATTCCTCATTTTGAACATGATTGGTGTTCAACCTGACTGTAAGCAGGAGGAGACCGGGATAATAATTCTTTTAAAAAGAGGATGATTGTGGTTGTGTCAAAGAGTGCCTCAGGGCACACACAGGATTCTCTGTGGGGAAAAAAGTTTAGGCAGTTCTTTTTTTTTCCTGGGTGGATGCAGGGGTACGCATACCCCTAAACATTTTCTGAATCTAAGTTTGGCCTCATTGAGGGGCAGTATTTCAATATGAGTAGGAAAATGAAAGTACCCCTAAACATTTTTTAAGGAAAATAGCACTGAGTTTAGGAAAGGGATGTTGGTGATGCCCAGTTATCAGATAGCATGGTTGCCATTTTAGCTGCGTGCCACATGATCTGGCTGAGCATTTGCATTTTTGAAATGTTATGGTGCTAGTCCTCTTGGAGAAATACCAATTAAGAATCTTTTTTAAAAAAAAAAAAACAAAAAACCGGGATGTATCAGTGCAGCATCCTTTATGCTCAACAGCAATTAGTGGGTGGTTTAGGGGAGAGAGAAGCCCTGGTGTGCTGTAAGGCCTTAGACAACCCCATCAGCAGCCCTAGTTACAAACCTCTGGCTGTTTAGTTCATGAGGACTGGCGTCTTGACTTGCTCAGAGGCAATATATATCTGTGTGGTGGAGGGGGAGTTTGCGATAGAAACACAGACCAGCAAGCAAAGAATGAAAGTGTTGAAACTTTGAGGTGGGATGAGGTGGATGGAGAAGGAACATAAGAAAGATTTCACTCAGAATCCCTTTGGAGAATAGTTATACCTCACATCCTCTCCGTCTTCAAGCATCGAGAGACAGATTGTGCATTTCTCATCGGTGTCCGACTCCTCCCCATCTTCCTTTACTGCTTTGATTTCCTGCGGTCTCCTCTGTCAAGAAGTTCAACGAAAGATCACAGCATTACACAAGATGGCAGCCCAAAGGCCTTCAGGAGCGGGTGAAGATTTAGATGGCAAAGAGCTTAAGCCAGGCCTCCCCAACCTGCGGCCCTCCAGATGTTTTGGCCTGCAACTCCCATGATGCCTAGCTAACAGGGCCAGTGGCCATGGATGATGTGAATTGTAGTCCAAAACATCTGGAGGGCTGAAGGTTGGGGGTGCCTGGCTTAACCAATGCCCCCACTGGGCACATTCAGTTTAGGGAAACCTACCCTGTTGAAAACTCTACGGATGCCGAATCTAGTTAGCACTCCGCCTGTCTCCGTGGGAAAGAGAGGTTGACGGATGTGTGTGTCGCAACCTCTCACCTGGAGCGAAGAGTTTTAAAGTCACACACAGGTAACATGTCAAAGACATCACTGGTTCTCTTGGAATCTGAGGCCTCCATTAAGACCCATTGCTCATAAGAAAATACCAGTCAGTGCAGAGTTTATGTGAATACTTAAAATAAATTACTACTACTACTACTACTACTACTACCAGTACTACTACTACTATTACTATTCCTTTCCAAGCAGCCCAGATTTGTACATCTGAACCCGCAGAACAAATAGATGATGCAGATAAGTTAGGCAGATAAATACATTTTAGTCTCTTTCCTTCAGAATATGAGAATTCAGAGTCATCCAGCGTGAAACTGTTTGGCAGTACTTGTTTTTACACGCTTACAATGAATGTACGGAATTTATTACCACAAGATGTGGTAGCCGCTGATATTAGGCAAATTCATAGAGGGCAAAGTTTGTGTTGCATCCACGTGTGTTCTGTTCATTCATTCTTAAAAATGAAAAGTTAAAGACTTGTTGGTTGTCTTTTTTAAAAAAATCATTTTTTGAAGATGCCCCGTATTATGGGGGGGGGGGGAATCCTGGTTGTATCTGCCTACGATTTGTCAAGATTAATCCGGTGATGGTAAGGAGGCTGTTAAGCCTGCAAATTCCATCTACTTTTGCAATTAAAAAAGTTGTAGCCAGCATCAGCCTTGCCTCCAAGAATGGTCAGCCCCGAGTGTCTATTCTGGTAGGACGAGATGTTCTCCCAACTCTTACCTTCTTGTATTTGTGTGGGAAAGTGAACCGTTCAATGGTGTTCTGGACGGCCCCCCTGTTCACACTGCCCAGCCTGTCTTCCAGTTGCAAAAGCTCCTGAAAAGAGGGAGGAAAGAGCAAGGAATGAACAGGAGACCTCTCAAATAGCCACCTGAGATGGCAGACCAGGAGTCCTCATCTCTCCACCCTTTCCCCTGTCCCTTACTAGTCCAATGAAGATTTTCTTTTAATCAGGTTTATTTTTAAAGTCACAGGAAATAAAATGACTTTCCAAAGGGGAATATACAGGAATCTTGACTTATATGAAATCAAACAATTGGTCTTATCTCATTCAGTATTATTATTGTTGTTATTTGCATCACGGGTGTGTGTGTGTGTGTGTGTGTGTGTGTGTGTAATACTGACTGCTCTTCTAGATCCCTTGCTGTGATGCTGTAATGCCAAAAAAAGGTTTAATTGCCCCAAAGCCCCTCCAAATCTTTCTCTCTCCCATGTCCCTCCCTCTCTGTATATATTCTTGACTGACCCTGTGATACTGTGAAACTCCCCCTCAAATTGCCCATTTAATTTTTTAAAACTTTTCAAAAACCAAACTCAATGACAAATTACTAATACTTTTCAAAATAGTGTAGAATAGCTGGCTGCAAAGCCTTTGGGAAGGCGGCTGTTAAGAGTGGCAGTTCTCCCCATGCCCACTTTTATACTTGGATCATACCCACTTCGGCATTCGACCCCCCCCCCCCAAAAAAAAAACCAAACCAGGAGAGATCGGCCAAGAACAAACCTGAGCTTCTGCCTGTGGCTTGTTTTGAGAGAACAAATCACAAGTGCTGGTTTGTGCCTAACTCTGACTTGTGTCTTCCCAGCATGGCATAGGAAAGAAAGGGGTGGGTGTGATTCAGCAGCGCACATCAGCGCACGGCTCGTTTGCAATAAGCCGTCGTTTATTGGCAGGGCCTGCTCAAAACATTTTGCTGCCTGAGTCAAAGGACAAGATGGCGCCCAACCCCGAAAGCACATACAGAAACTAATTGGACTGGGAGTTGAATTTTACTCCAATACTGGTGAAAGGACACGTCTTCCGCTTTACTTGAGGGCATCGGGCTAATCTAGAGGGTACAGGGCAGCCATGGGGGACTCACAGCTCTGGCCATTCCCCACACCCCAGCATCTGTCACCTGAGGCAGCTACCTCACTCTGCTTCATCATTGGTCCGGCTCTGTTTACAGCCTACTGTTACATGAGAGTAAGGCCATAGTGGCTGAATGAATAAACGGATACGGAACCTGCAGGGGGAGAGGCCCAGAGGCTCATTCCAGCTGGGAGCACTTACTTCGTAACTTTCCCTCACAGCGGACGTGTGTCGGTTTGGATTCAGTCCCTGAAGAGCAAGTAGCTGAAGCTGAGGATATGGGTAGTTTCTAATTTCATGAACAACCTGTGATGCATTGTGGAAAGAAAGAAAGAAAGAAAGAAAGAAAGAAAGAAAGAAAGAAAGAAAGAAAGAAAGAAAGAAAGAAAGAAAGAAAGAGAGAGAGAATTTGCTAGTATTAGTAGTATTCAAAATAAGACTTAATGGCCTTTGAAAAGCGTTAATCGAAAGGAAAATTATCTGCTAGATTGGAGCACCCAACATTATTTCAGATTATTAGGGTGCAATTCTGCAGTCAGCGATGCAAGTTGTTCTTCAAGCACGTGTGTAAAAGGACCCAACCAGCTGTAGCAATCATTTCTGTTAAAGCTGTCAGATTATCCATTCAGAAAAAAAATTGCCTCCCACAGTGCCGGCTCCTAACTAGCAATCAGCTGACAGGAATGATAGACACCTGTATTTTGACTGCCTTCCCCCAGACAGTGACTCAGGCCCGGTCTACACAGACAGCAGATTGTGTCGTAAAGCTATCCCTGGACTGTACCACTCCAAATGGCAGATGGAGAAATCACATGATTAAATGTTCCCGTCACCTCCGCCTAGAAAACTAACATGTCAGGAAGAAGGGTTCTGGCATAGCCTTTTCCCCTGATATGCTAGTTTTTAAGGCACAGAGCATTTTCCTCACGGGAATGCGTCAGTAGCACTGGGGAAACTATGTTCCCCAACGCTACTGTTGCCTAGTTCCCAAGCATTGGTGCATGCCCAGTGCCAGAGATGGAAAGAGGGGACAGGGCACCCCCCACAAGGGAGGTGGGTAGGAAGGAAGGAGAGAGACGTTGACTACTACTCCAGCACAGATTAAAATCTGAGCCAGAGAAGAACTCGGAGGTGAGCATTGTGAGCAGCCCGATCTTGTATGCCAGGTGCCAGGGGGGGAGGGGGGAGATGGGGTGGTATCTCCTGCCATCCCAACACTCAGGGCCGTCTCGTCATAGGGGCTGGGTGGCGCGGTGCACCAGGGCGCCAGGCCCCCCAGGGGCGCCCCCGCAAGCCCACCGCCATACCAGGCGCCCCCTCCCCAACCCGCGCCCGCCCCCATGGGCGGGCGGGCGCTCATGTGCCGGCGGGCGAGTTGCAAGCCGGCCGCCCTCCAGAGCCCCAGCTGGAGTGCTGGGAAGGGCGCGCAAAGCCCCGCGCTACTGCAGCGCCACGCCCCTCATCCCCCACTCGCCCACCTCCCTCCCACGCTGGCCGCCCCTCGGGGGATGAGGGCCGTGGCGCTGGAGCGGCGCGGGGCTTTGCGCGCCCTTCCCAGCGCTCCAGCTGGGGCTCCGGAGGGTGGCCGGCTTGCAGCGCCACGCCCCTCATCCCCCAAGGGGCGGCCAGCGTGGGAGGGAGGTGGGCAGAGAGGCGGCCTACCGGGGGCGCCGAGGGATCGTCACACCAGGGCGGCCGATCCCTTTCAGACGGCCCTGCCAACACTATTACCAAAGCAGCAAAAAGAGAAGATTGGGTGAAAGGAAAGTGGGGATTTGGGCAGGAGAGAAGCAGAAATCTGAGCCGGGTGAGAACATTCAGATGCTAGCACTATGAGCTGCCAAGTTTTGTATTTCCAAGCTGGGACGCATCATTCATTCAAGCAGTCCAGGAACAGACGTGGACTCATTAAGCTCCCTTAAGCAGAGTCGGACCATTGGCCCTTATAGGCTGGTATCGCCTACTCTGACTGGCAATGGCTCTCAAGGATCAAATGAGCATTTGAGCTGGAAATGCTAGGGATAGAATTTGGAGCTTTCTGCACGCAGAGGATGTGCTTCCATCCTCAAGCTCTGGTTACCATGCTGTTAGTCTAAGCCAGGCTTCAAGCTGGCCCCCCACAACTCCCGCTTCGCTTACCATCTGCGTTGAGGACGTGTTCCGGGGGAAATGCTGCATTCGTTGTGTCGCTAAGTAATGCTGATAGTGCTGTGGGACTGGCCTGACCTGGAACTGGTTGTGAGTTAGGCCAGCATCGACGCTGAGATCCCTGGAAGTATGCAGAAATACGAATTGATTTCAAGCGTTGTGCAACGTTTTTATAAAAAGTGTCCCATTCCGCCACCCCCTTCCCAACACACATACACTTTTGAGTTCAACCCAATGGCTAACGCTGTTTTTATATCTTTCGCCGGATAGAAGGAACATGAGCCCGGAGGCATAGTGACTCATCCAAATAGTTCAGCGTTTGTTTGGTATGTACATTAACCCTGTGGAGTTTCGAAGCACCGGCGGTCAAGAGAAAGAGAAAACAGCACAGCCAATTAAATGTAAAAAGTAGGGTAAAGGTAAAGGTAAAGGGACCCCTGACCATTAGGTCCAGCCGTGTCCGACTCTGGGGTTGCGGTGCTCATCTCACTCTATAGGCCAAGGGAGCTGGCGTTTGTCCGCAGACAGCTTCCGGGTCATGTGGCCAGCATGACAAAGCCGCTTCTGGCGAACCAGAGCAGTGCACGGAAACGCCGTTTACCTTCCCGCTGGAGCGGTCCCTATTTATCTACTTGCACTTTGACGTGCTTTCGAACTGCTAGGTGGGCAGGAGCCGGGACCGAGCAAAGGGAGCTCACCCCATCTCAGGGATTCAAACCGCCGACCTTCTGATCGGCAAGCCCTAGACTCTGTGGTTTAACCCACAGCGCCACCTGGGTCCAACTGTAGGGTGCGACTGTTAAATTAAAACAGGATGTTGATATTCTGCACCGAACATCAAACCTCTCTGCTTGTTGGACTTTTCCACAAAATCCACTTTCCTTGTGTGGAAAGGACTCTGAGATCCTGTGCAAAACAAGCTCAAATTAGTGTAAAAGGTGTGCCAATACAATAGTCTTTTCCTCCTCAATCTCCTCTCCCTCCCAGTGGTGTCTGATGTCCATTGGGACCGGTAGGGCAGAAAAGAAAGAAACCAACCATAGGTGGAGCCAGCCAATTTTGTTTTTATCCCCATCTTCCTCTCTATGCACTTCTAGAAAGGCAACATGAAGGCCACATTCATACCATACATTTAAAGAACTATTATAACTCTTTAAAGAACCAAAGAATCCTGGGAGCTGTGGTTTGTTAATGGGTGCTGAGAGTTATTAGAACAGTGTTTTTCAACCACTGTTCCGCGGCACACTAGTGTGCCGCGAGATGTTGCCTGGTGTGCCGTGGGAAAAATTGAAAAATTACTTTATATATAGTCAATATAGGCACAGAGTTAAATTTTTTAACATTTTCTAATGGTGGTGTGCCTCGTGATTTTTTTCATGAAACAAGTGTGCCTTTGCCCAAAAAAGGTTGAAAAACACTGTATTAGAAGACTCAGATTCCCAGAGTTCCCTGGGAAGAGGGATGGATAGTTAAACCACTCTGCTATTTGAAACAACACACAACTTGTCGGCTCCATCTTCTGCAGGCAAAGGTGTGGTGGTTCAGGGTTGCGAGAGGTTGAAAGCCCATTACTTATTCTGCAGCAGGGTCCCTATCTCCATAGTCCTGCAGCTGCCCAATCAGCATGGAAGGGGAGCTTTTGAGTCACCGAGGCTTAAAAAATGACTTTGTATTTTTTTAAGACTAAAAGGAGGTGAATCGGCCAATGTGGATTGGCTCCTAGGGTAACTCAGAAGAAGGAACCACTGGAAGAATATTTAGGGAAAGCTCTGATGCTCCAAAACTAAGCATTATTGGGCACTGAGAACACAAGGCGCTTCCATTTCAAGACAATGGTGCGCAAGTTCTGTCATGTACAACGGAACTTCAAGAAAATGACAACTTAAGTCACTCTAAACGAAGATTCTCGAGCACTCCAAATAATTTGCCAATGTATGTGCAAATAAAAGATCCCGCTGAAAGGCAATACATGGTGCTTTGCACAGTTTATGGTAATGCATCTATTATTATTATTATTATTATTATTATTATTATTATTATTATTACACTGTATAATCTTAGAAAGTTGCATGATCTTAGAAGAAGGTGTGACTGTGAGGGCGTGTTGTGTGACTCTCATTAAGGGATCCTGCACTTCTGAATTTGCCACTAAACTACTGTCTGCATGACACCCTTCAGATATTTGAACATTGCCACCTTGTTTCCTGTTAGTCTTCCATTCTCCATGCTATACACATGCCCAGCTCTTTCAACCGTTCCTCATGGGAACTGGTAACACAAGACTTCTATTTCACCCCAGTTGTCACAGCAAGGAATGACTTACCAGTCTGTTCCTTCTGCTAAATATCTGGGCTGGGGGCCCATGGGTTGAGGAGTCTGCAGTTGATGGCCAAATTCGAAGCTTGGGTGTAACCGATGAGGTTGGACAGAGATACGCTCCTGAGTCCGCCTGCAGGGTTGAGAAAGAAAGGTGAGCAAAAGAGGTCCACCCCCACAGTTCTGAATCCAGCATCCAAAGCAACACTGATAACCCTGTTCAGACAACTGATTCAGGGTCCATGAATGCACGGGGTTGGGGTATCAGGATCATAGGAAGCAGCCAGCTCAAAACTATAGAATTTGCTCCTGTGGGAGGCAGTTATGGACATGACAAATCCATGGGAAAGGCTATTAGCGATGATGGCTATGCTCATCATCCAGACTGTGTGCTTCTGCATATCAGTTGCCAGAAACTGCAGGAGGGGAAATAGAATCCTAGAGCTGGAAGAGACCACAAGGGCCATCCAGTCCAACCCCCCTGCCAAGCAGGAAACACCATCAAAGCATTCCTGACAGATGGCTGTCAAGCCTCCGCTTAAAGACCTCCAAAGAAGGAGACTCCACCACACTCCTTGGCAGCAAATTCCACTGTCCAACAGCTCTTACTGTCAGGAAGTTCTTCCTAATGTTTAGGTGGAATCTTCTTTCTTGTAGTTTGAATCCATTGCCCCGTGTCCACTTCTCTGGAGCAGCAGAAAACAACCTTTCTCCCTCCTGTATATGACATCCTTTGATATATTTGAACATGGCTATCATATCACCCCTTAACCTTCTCTTCTCCAGGCTAAACATACCCAGCTCCCTAAGCCGTTCCTCCTAAGGCATTGTTTCCAGGCCTTTGACCATTTTGGTTGCCCTCCTCTGGACACGTTCCAGCTTGTCAGTATCCTTCTTGAACTGTTTGGGTCCTGCTTGCAGGCTTCCCCCAGCCATCTGATTGGCCACTGTGAGAACAAGATGCTGGACTAGTTGAGCCATTGGGCTGATCCAGCAGGCTAGTCTTATGTTCTTGCCTCCCTTGTCCAGCATTGTCTAGCCCTCTAGCCTTCCCCCAACTGGGTGCCCTTGGACTACAATTTGACCAGGCTGGTCAAATTGAACATCTCGTCTTCTGCATGATAAGCATGCGCTCTACTGTCGGGATATTGCCACTCCCCGTCATTCGTGAGCTACACACATTCAGCCTGTGAAAACAAACCCAATGGTGTGGACACTGGCTCTGATCATGCGCTCAGGAACCCTGCGAAACGGAGGGCTGTCAAGCATGCACAAGCCTATATTCAAAGCGCAGTGGGGTGCTGTGCCATTAACTCAGCTTGCAGTGAGTTTCTGCATAAACAGCAGAAGGCAAAATGCATGGCTGGTCCATGCACACAGGGTGTCTTCTGATGTTCTGAGTATACTGAATGCAAATAGGGCCGTGCCTGCAGATTTAGTCACACTTCCTCGCCCTCCTCGCCAGGACCGGTGCTAGGGCTTCTTGCGCCCTAGGCGAACCACCTTCTGGCGCCTCCGCCCGCCCCCCGCCAAAGCCTGCTTTAGCGGGAGGTGGGGGGCGGTAGAGAGGCAAGCAGCAGTTTCTCAGCTGTAGCGGAGAAGCTGCTGCTCACCCGTCCCGCCAACCGCCCCCCGCCAAAGCCTGCTTTAGCGGGAGCCGGGTGGTGGTGTAGGGGTCAAGCTACAGCGGAGAAGCTGCTGCTAGCCCATCCTGCCCCCCCCCCCGCCCAAGCCTGGCCAGCGCCCCCTCCATTTTGGCGCCCTAGGCAATTGCCTAGTTCGCCTAAATGGATGCGCCAGCCCTGCTCCTCGTCAATTCACGCATGCACGCGTGCATGCACACGCATGTTCACTCACCCTGGATCAGTTGCCTGCACAGAGCTTAATGGTGACCTGCAGACAAAGCATCCGAGTCAATAGAGTGTATTCACAGATTGGACAAAGTATTAACGGCAGCTTTCCTTAAGCTAGTGTCCTCCCAACGTTCTGGACTACAGCGTCCGGCAACCCTGATCATTGTGCCATGCTGGCTGGGGATGCTGGGAGTTGTAGTCTGACAACATTTGTAAGTTTGTGGGGGGGGCTGCAATACATATGAATTGCTTACACAGAAGGTCTCGAGCGAGACAGTGGTTTCAAGGTGGGCCAAGCAGATGCCTCCTCAAAGCTCACACAAGCAGGGGCACTCTAGAGCCGTGGTTCCCAATGTGGGCCACACGCCCCACAGGGGGGCAATTAGATTTTTAAGGGGGGCAATTTGGAAGCTTGTTAAAGACCAAGTTTTAAGCTTCCTCCACGTGAGTAGGAGTCCACTTTTTGAATAATAAGAATTATATGTCAAAATCAGGATTTTAGAGATGCTTAGGTAGGGCATGGCCAAAAAAAGGATTGGGAACCACTGCTCTAGAGACAGACACTCTGTGGTTTGAACCCATTTTATATATACTGTTGCTGTGCATAGAGGTTTGAGATTTTAGGCCAGGGATGAGGAACCTATGGCCCTCCAGATGTTGTTGGAGAACATCTCCCATCTTTCCTGACTCTCGTCCATACTGACTGTGGTTAATGAGAGTCCATCAGTATCTGGAGGGCAACAAGTTCCTCCCAGACCTGCTATATAGCAGAAATAAGTAGTAAAGCATTTTTTTTTTTCTAAACGGTACCACTTCAGCCCGCAGAAGCGGGGAAAGGGCAGGGTGTTGCATGCTTACGTTTATTTTATTTATTTATTCGTAGAAATATTTATATATCACTTTATTATAGAATAAAATTATTGCACGGATTTGCAACAACATAAAAAATATATAACCAAACAATTGAAATCATGAAATGTTAAATACAACTCAAAAACAAAAATAAATTAAAAACAAATATCGATTGACCATTTGGAGGATGCTGCCCCATGTGGGTGGGGAGTGGGAATGACACACAAATGGGGTGTCAGCCATATGCTTAGTTATTACGGTAGGCAGCCATTCACAGGGGCGTAGCGAGGGGGCGGGGGCCCCGGGCAGCGCCCCTGCTGGGGGTGACACTTTGGCGGCAGTCCCGCCCCCTGGGCTTTTTTTAAAAAAAAATTGGCTATTTTTGGCACTGCCAGGGTGGAGAGGGTGTCACCCCCCCCCCCGCTGGCTACCCCTGCGGCTCCGCCCCGGCAGCGCCGAAAATAGCCCCCCCTTCCAGCGACGGAACTCGGCATGGAGGCAAGGGGCGGGCCAGCGAGGTGGGGTGCCACCCCCTCTTCGCTGGCCCGCCCCTTGCCTCTATGCCGAGCTCCGCTGCTGGCTGGCTTGCGGAGCCGGGGCAAGGAGAGGGGCAGGCCAGCGAGGAGGGACACCCCTCCTCGCTGGCCCATCCCTCTCCCTGCCCCGACTTGCGCTCCGCCAAGGGATCCCGGGCGGCGGATTCAGGAGTCTTTGCAGCCCGCAGAGACTCCCGAATCCACCGCCCGACCCCCCTTCATGACGCACGCACACACCGCGATGCCCCGCCCCCAGGGGTGCCTCTTGGCTTCCCGCCCCGGGCAGCCAAGGGGCTAAGAACGCCCCTGGCCATTCATAAGCCCATCATCCACTGATTTAACTTATAGCCTTTGAAATCCACCCACCTTTGCTAAAGGTTTTTGAGTGGAAGTAAGGGTGCAACAGCTGTGCGTTTCCTTACTGGGCAAGGGATTGGACTAAAATAGTGTTCTTCAACCTTAGGTCCCCAGATTATGTGACACTACAACCCCAGCCAGCTTAGTTAATGGTTCAGATTGATAGGAGTTGTAGTCAGGGCCGGCCCACTCATGAAGCAAGGCGAGGCAACAGCCTCAGGCGACAGTATCCACCAGGGCAGGAGATCTCAATGTCTCTCTTTCTTTCCTGTAGATCTTTGCTCACTCATTTTTCCCTGGTGGGAAGGCAGGGTGCTATGGAAAGCTAAGGCACCAGGAAGAAGGCTACACTAGATATAATGTCCCTGATGTGCTAGCTTTCTGCATGCAGGGATATTTGTTTGTTTGTTTTTGCAAAAGCAGAACTGCAACTCGCACAATCCATTGGCCATGTTGGCTGGGGCTAATGAGCTCAGAAGATTCCAACAGCATGTGGAAGACATTGGCTGTTAGAATGTCCCAAACTGGTTGCATTCATTATCTTGGCTGATAGGTAGAGATGCTGCTCACCTGGGATGAGGCATGAGTCGGCGGTGCTGGGCCTCGAGGAGCTGCTGCTGGAGGAGGTATTGCTGGTGAAGGGCCTGAGGTAGGAAAGAGGGTCCCGTCACTTCCTGGAATGGCAGGGCAGGCAGAGGCGGTAGGGGCGGGTGCAGGGGGCCTCCGTGCTGGTGCGCGGTTGCCATGTGAGGCTGGACGGCGTGAGGCAGGGGGAAGTCTGTGGAAATCTGAGGCTGGGGACCCAGGTGGAAGTGCCGGCAGGAGGTAGCATGAGGATGCTGAGACCTTTGAAAAGGAGCGCCTGGAAGGGAAAAGGCGGGAGGATGGTCAGAGGCGATCTGCGCAACCCAAGGCTTGTTCACACATTGTGCTGGGCCCAGGTACAAGCTTTGCACAAGTGCTGGTGTGAAACAGGGTACAGGTGAAACTCGAAAAATTAGAATATCGTGGAAAGGTTCGTTTCTTTCAGTAATTCAACTTAAAAGGTGAAAATAATATATGAGATGGACTCATGACATGCAAAGCGAGATATGTCAAGCCTTTATTTATTATAAATGTGATGATTATGGCATACATTAACAATTTCAACTTTAGGGTTTTCATCGGCTGCACACCATAATCATCACAATTATAACAAGCAAAGGCTTGACACATCTCGCTTTGCATGTCATGAGTCTATCTCATATATTAAACTGCAGTAGCTAATGAAAACAATTGCTTACACAAATGGACTTTTCCACGATATTCTAATTTTTCGGGTTTCACCTGCACACTCGTAAAAGAGCAACTAACTCTGAACAGAAACGCAATACGTCTCACCAAAGGGGGGGGGAATTACTCAGTCTGCTGTATGTAGGGCCGTAGCATGGGGGCCGTAGCCCTGGGCGCATGATTTGGAGGGGGTGCGAGATAAATGTTGTCGCCCCCGGACCCCTACCCTGATTGCTATCAGAAGCCTCTGGGCCCTGGAGCCCAGCCTGGCCTTGCCACCGTGCCCCCTGCCCCCTCACCGAATGGTTACCAGTCAGTGTTGGGGAGTGTGCCCACCAGCAGCCGCATCAGACCAGGCTCCCCCCTGCATGGGCTGGCAGGCAGGTGGCACAGTGTGCCCTTGTGAAACCTCTGTGCCCCACACCCGCCCGGCAGTGGCGGTGACTACCCTGGGAGGTGGTGGGCTCTCCTTTTTCGGAGGTTTGGATGGCCATCTGCCAGGGATTCTTTCGCTGGGATTCCTGCATTGCAGAGGATCGTTCTAGGAGTCTAGTAAGCTTCGCTTTCAATCTGACTTTTTATTAAAGACAGTAAACAAATGGCCTCGCTAAAGCCCCTAAATTTATTGAGACAAAAAGATGCAGGTGTCCATAATCCCTGTTAGGCTCAGACATAAATCTCCAGCCCCCCATTTCCCTGGCTTAGTTTTAAGGAATCCTTACTCAGATAGTCTCAAAAGGCATGAAACCTCTTGGGTGGTCCTAATCTCATCCAGCCTTTGGGTAACCTTTGCATAACCTCCCATTAAGCCTAAATTAAACCAAACAGGACCAGCCTGTATCAGGAGAATATCTCCCTCCTCCTGGCCAGATAAGATATTGGGGAAATGAGTAAATTTGTCAATTTTTGTTTCTCTCTCTTTCTCTCCTCCACATTTCTACTTCAGTTTATGGATAAATATATATTTAATCCTCATGAAAAGTCATCTATGTTTTAGTGTGAATTTCTCCTGATACACACACTTTTGTACACGATTTTACCCAATATACACATTTTTTCCCCAATGCAATTTCTCGGAAAATAGTGTTTTTTTTCCAATGTTATTTTCACTAATATAGGCATTTTTGTACCCATTACTTCAGTAGAGAACTGTGTTGCAAAATTCAGAGTAGTGCAAATTCTGAAGGATGCCAGTGTTTCCAATCTCACATTGTTTCAGAAAATGTGGATCGATCGGGTAGGTTCAAACCTAGTCCAAACTTTGGAGAGTACATTGCTGTTTCCTCAAGTTCTGCCATTGCAATCAGTTGTGTTTCCAGGCAGTTTCACTAGCCAGTTGCTCATCTCTACACGATCCCAGGTTTCCAAAGTGTGGCATCCATCATTTGCCCCTTCCCCTAGCTAAACTGGCCCCCCGCAACTCCTGCTTCGCTTACCATCTGGACAGCATCTTAGAAAGCAGAGACATCACCTTGCCGACAAAGGTCCATATAGTTAAAGCTATGGTTTCCCCAGTAGTGATGTATGGAAGTGAGAGCTGGAGCATAAAGAAGACTGATCGCCGAAGAATTGATGCTTTTGAATTATGGTGCTGGAGGAGACTCTTGAGAGTCCCATGGACTGCCAAAAGATCAAACTTATCCATCCTTAAAGAAATCAGCCCCGAGTGCTCACTAGAAGGACAGATCCTGAAGTTGAGGCTCCAGTGTTCTCGAAGTGACTAGCATGAGTTTGGCCAAACTGCAGGAGACAGTGGAAGACAGGAGTGCCTGGCGTGCTCCGGTCCATTGGGTCATGAAGAGTCGGACACGACTAAATGACTAAACAACAACAGACAAACAAACAGGTCTGAGTGGAAGCTGGTGAGTGGCTGCAATAATGAGTGGCTGCTTGTCGCAAAGTTTCTGGTGTCTCCCTTAAGCAAGGAAGAAACAAGGCTGTGCCCCTGTGCATTTCCCAGGGCAAGAGGTGAAACTTTGCACATTTCCTCACATTATTACCTGCTCCCTTCCACTCAGCTTTCAGGTGGGTACCTCTCCTACCTGAAGATTAGGAGGAGATTGAGGTTAGAAAGATGGGGTACCTCTGAGCATGTGCAGTGCGCTACACTAGCCACCAAGTAGCATGGACACCCTCCAGACACCTGGAATCAGGGAATATAGCTTGAATCTTTATAGAAATTGAAATTATTAAGGAGCTACCAAGAAATGTTATATATTCTCTTCACTTCTCCATCCCCCTGCAGTAAATTGCTGGTGAAGCTAAGGCTTAGCTCTTACTTGGGTGATTAAAGTGTGTTTTGACTATACCACATCAAATTGCTGGGAGGGGTGGTAGTGGTGGTTCACCTCGCTGAATGCTCCTCCAGCCCAAAAAAATCCCTGCACCAAGAAATCTAGCCTGTCAATGAGAAAGCAAGGCTAGGGCTCCTCTTCCTTACACGCTAGTTTTGGGTGTTGTTTTAGTTTTACAGAACTGCATTAACTCGTGTGAGTCCTCGCCTCCACACTTAGCCCTGCGATGAGAACTGGACCATATTAAACCTAAGGTATTGCACAAAGCGAAGGGCTCTGTCTGTATCTTATTCATTCGGACCTGATGCAGGAGAAGCTCTAGCTAATGGCCACCTCATTCCATTTGGCTTCCCTCCTCCTGAGGGACAAGAACACGCAAAGTACAAGGCCAGGAGGGTGCTGATGATCCGGTCTCCCTTCCCGCTCTCCCTCCTGGTTTCGCACACTGAACGTTTTCCCTTGAAGCCACCTCTCTGAAGCTACCAGGCGAAGGGCAGCACTCAGGAATTGTTCAGCTGCATGCCAAAAAAAAAAAAGTGGAGAGAAGAGATCCCTAATTGGGGACTGAATATCAAATGTTCTCCCGCTGCTTGCCTCGTGATGCGGTTTCACGCCGGGGAGATGCTGCATTGCTGCGGCCTTGGAAGAAAACCTCTTTTTTCAGGCAAAGGAAAGTCTTAAAGGATGGGGATATAGGGAGCTGCCTTATGGCAAACCAGACCACTGGTCCATCTAGTTTACAACTGTCTGATGGATTGTGCAGGGTCTCAAGGAAAGAGTTCTTTTCCATCATCTGCTACCGAATATCAGTGTAGGAGAGGGAGCTTTTCACCTAACACTTTTGCCCCATTGCAACACAATCCACCATCCGGCGATGGCTGTGAATGGAATCGAAAGCCATTAGCCCATTCAGAGTGAGGGCCGGAAGCACGACCCTCGCTCTGAACTGGATTTGTGACTTTGTCATAAAAAGCCCCCTTTGGGCGCTCAGCCTTGACACGGTGAGGGCAAACATGTGTGGAGGGGTGGGAGTATGTATGTCAGCCACACATCCTTGGCTCATTTCCCTTTTGAACATGAGAAGGCTTGTAAGTGCATTCAAGGAAATGTCCTTGCAAACTCCGTTCAGACTTGCAACAAGCATCTCTCCCATTCAGTGATGACCCTTCCCCTTGCTGCTTTAGCCCCAACCTTCCAAAAGACTGTGCGCATGTGTTTCTGATTTCTATTATCCTCTACACAACCCTGAGGACTAGAAACTTACATTTTTCAGGAACAAACCCTATGACCTTCTATATACAGCACATTCCAACTTGAGATCCTTTAAACTGAGGGTGCACATCCCCTCATCCTTCCCAATCTGCTTCAGGGTGTTAAGGACAGATTTTTGGGGGGGCAGGGGTGGAGAGGGGAGCAGTTCCATCGCACAAACAACAATCCTAGTGCTGACAAAGCTAGTTAGTTGAATACTGGCCTGAAATTTTAAATTAAGGACTGAAAAGATCAATTATAGCAGTTGTGGTCATATGATTAATAACCTGGCTTAAAAATGAAGGCTGATTGCCAAAGAATTGATGCTTTTGAATTATGGTGCTGCAGGAGACTCTTGAGAGTCCCATGGACTGCAAGAAGATCAAACCTATCCATTCTCAAGGAAATCAGCCCTGGGTGCTCACTGGAAGGACAGATCCTGAAGCTGAGGCTCCAGTATTTTGGCCACCTCATGAGAAGAGAAGACTCCTTTGAAAAGACCCTGATGTTGGGAAAGATGGAGGGCACAAGGAGAAGGGGACGACAGAGGATGAGATGGTTGGACAGGGTTCTCGAAGCTACCAACATGAGTCTGACCAAACTGTGGGAGGCAGTGGAAAACGGGTGCCTGGCGTACTCTGGTCCATGGGGTCACGAAGAGTCGGACATGACTAAACGACTTATTACCAGGAGCAGCAACAAAAAGTTATCTGCCTTTAATGAAAAGAACCATGTTGAAGCCTAACAATCTCTTAAACCATAACCATGCACAGCACACTGAATCAAGGGCCACTTTTCTCTCTGTGGGGTTTCCTTAAAAAAAAGATCAGTGAGAAGAAAATATCCAACCGGCCAAACATTTGGGTGGATCACTCCAATGTTGTTTTGCTGCTTCAGACGTAATGACAGAGTATGATTTTATCAAATGGGGAGGCAATGCAATTCAGCTACATGCACAAGAGGGCAATTAGATTTTTTTCCCAAACTATGGTTCGGAATGTAAAGAAATAACCATGGTTTGGAAAACTGAAAATGTTACATATTATATTTGTGACACACCTTCCCTCCAGGGAGTTCAAACATTTTACATTGTTCCTTCCTCTTTCTGTTTCACCCTCACAACAACCCTGTAAGGTAGATTAGGCTGGAGGACTGTGGGTTATGTACAACTACATTCTATTCAGGGCCGATCCATTGAAATTAATAGGCCACAGTTTGCCAGGGCTGGGGATGAGCAAATTTACTGAATTTTTGTTTCTCCCAGTTTCTTATTTTTCCCAGTTTTAAGTTCACTTCTCCACATTTCCACATCATTTTGCTGTTGTTTCTTAAAGTCAGCATTAAATATTTGTCAGCATATTGGTTTGAATTTCTCTTAATCTACACATTTTGTATGCAATGTTGCCGCATACACACATTTATTTATTTATTGCAAAGCAATTTTCACTAACAGAATACATTTTAGCCCTATTTTCACCAATATTTGCAATTGCATGCCTACTCCCACCCCCCACCCCCCGCTCTATGCTTTTTGGCAGACATTGCTCAGCTGGCAAACTGCATTGCAATATTCAAAGAAGCGCGAATCTTCACAAATGGCTGCTGTTTCGGTTTGCATATTGTTTTTCGCAAGGCGTATATTAGGTAAGTTCACCTCTTTATGGGAACGGAACCGCATTTCTCCACATCCCTTGTCGTGACCCAAGTCCACCTGGTGAGCTTTGTGGCCAAGTGAGGATTTGAACCCTGGCCTCCCCAGACCTCGTGCCACACTCTGACCACTACACTACACTGCCAGGCAGGCAGGCACCAGTTCACCAGGCTCACCCACAGAACCCAGACGGCTGGTGCTGTTTTCTGCTCCTCTCATCCGACTCAGCTCTCTGAGCTCTGCAATACTTCCGCATTTCATATTCTGAATATTTATGGCCTCTGCTAACCAAACAGCAAAGACATTTACTTTGAATTTCATGAAGAAACACTATTATATCCAGTAGGAACCAGTCCTGGGTTATGAAATATGCTGAATACTAACAGGATCATCCATTGTGTGTTTACTCAGATGTAAGAACCCCTTTTTTTGCAAAGGAACTTACTTCTAACCATGTGTGCACAGGACAGCGGCCTTAGCTATCGAGTGACTGATCATGGAAGTGTACTGTTGGAATCATAGAATCATAGAGCTGGAAGAGACCACAAGGGCCATCCAGTCTAACCCCCTGCCAGGCAGGAAACGCCATCAAAGCATTCCTGACAGATGGCTGTCAAGCCTCTGCTTAAAGACCTCCAAAGAAGGAGACTCCACCACACTCCTTGGTAGCAAATTCCACTGTTGAACAGCTCTCACTGTCAGGAAGTTCTTCCTAATGTTTAGATGGAATCTTCTTTCTTGTAGTTTCAATCCATTGCCCCGTGTCCGCTTCTCTGGAGCAGCAGAAAACAACCTTTCACCCTCCTCTATATGACATCCTTTTATATATTTGAACATGGCTATCATATCACCCCTTAACCTTCTCTTCTCCAGGCTAAACATACCCAGCTCCCTAAGCCATTCCTCATAAGGCATTGTTTCCAGGCCTTTGACCATTTTGGTTGCTCTCTTCTGGACACCTTCCAGCTTGTCAGTATCCTTCTTGAACTGTGGTGCCCAGAACTGGACACAGTATTCCAGGTGAGGTCTGACCAGAGCAGAATATAGTGGTACTTCCCTTGATCTAGACGCTATACTCCTATTGATGCAGCCCAGAATTGCATTGGCTTTTTTAGCTGCTGCATCACACTGTTGACTCATGTCAAGTTTGTGGTCTACCAAGACTCCTAGATCCTTTTCATGAAGAAAAGGAGACTCCACCACACTCCTTGGCAGCAAATTCCTTGGGGAAGGGACCCCAAGAGCCATCTAGTCCAACCCCTTTGATGTTCCTTACTAGCTTCGCACATGCACAGAGAAACTGAAACCTGACTCATAGGCAGAGTTAAGCCTTTGGAATTCACTGCCACAAGATGTAATAATTTTGACAGCTTTAACAGAGAGAGCCAGTGTGGTTTGCAGGTTGGGCTAGGCCCCGGGAAACTAGGGTTCAGTTCCCCACTCAGTCATGAAGCTCACGTGGTGAGCTCGGTCTGCTCAAAGGCTTGCTTATCCAGTGTTACTGTCCTACTCATAGTAGACCTATTCAAGTGGCTGGGCACGGCTA
Source organism: Lacerta agilis (assembly GCF_009819535.1). Lineage (NCBI taxonomy): Eukaryota > Metazoa > Chordata > Lepidosauria > Squamata > Lacertidae > Lacerta > Lacerta agilis. Next base: position 8,570,948 of record NC_046322.1, on the reverse strand, counting down.
ACTCAAACCCGATCCTTTCCATGTGTCTGCTCTGAGTAGGACTTAGTGGGATACAATCAATGGTCCCTCAACCTCGCAGGGTGGTTGTCAGGCTGAAACAGAGAGCAGAGAACCACCTTTAGAGAAGATTGGAAAACATGTGTTTTATTGGAGAACGTGCATTGGGAAACGGTTATTGAATATAAGGGAAATAACTGTGTACAGCTGAAAACGCTGGCAGCGTTAAGACAAATTCAACAGTGTAAATAAGTTTTGATGGATACTCCAAATAATGGTAGTCCAAAAAATGGAGTACTGGATGGTATAGTTGTTGTTTTTTGTTTTTTGATTTATGATATGAACCAGGGAAAGAGAAGAAGGGAAGTCATTGATATCTTAAGGATGTAAAAATGAGTATTTTAAATTGTAGAACAGAGAATTTAATAAAAATTATATACCAAAGAAACACACATACCAAAAAACAACAACAAAGAACCACCTTCACCATCTTAAGCTCTTTGGAGGAAAAGTGAAATATATGTGAGTATGTATGTATGTATGTATAAATAAATAAATAAATAAATAAATAAATGGGAATTGGACGAATTAATGGAGGGCAAAACTATGATGCCTACACTATGATGCCCTCCATTAATTCATCCAATTCCTACTATTATTATTATTATTATTATTATTATTATTATTATTATTATTATTAGTGCTAGTGTTCTCCCTTCACTGTTCAAGGCACTAGCACTTCTAATAATAATAATAATAATAATAATAATAATAATTTATTTATACCCCGCCCTTACCAGTTTAAAAAACTGGGCTCAGGGTGGCTATCAGCAAATATAAAACATTGATTAAAATGCGACTTAAAAACAGCATAAAACAACATAAAATGCAGCATCAATATCAATAAAATTCAAAAATTCAGGGGTCATTTTTTTTGGGGGGGACCCCAGTCAGTAGACAGTTGGCCAGGGCTAACTGGCCAAGTTGGTCCTACTAGGGCCAGCAAGGAGACCAGGGAAAAATTTAAATGTGGGGTCCCAGAAAGGGTTTCTTCATAGAAGAGGAAAAGGAAAAGGATCAGGCTAATTCAAATTGAAGGCAGGTGGAATAGCTCTGTCTTACAGGCCCTGCGGAAGGAGATCGAGTCCTGCAGGGCCCTAGTCTCATGGGACAGAGCATTCCACCAGGTCGGAGCCATCACTGAAAAGGCCCTGGCCCTGGTGGAGGATAATCTGGCTTCTTTAAGGCCCAGGACCTTCAAGCTATTATTATTCATGGACCTTAGGGTCCTCTGCGGGACACACCAGGAGAGGTGGTCCCGTAGGTTCGAGGGTCCTAGGCTGCATAGGGCTTTAAAGGTCAAAACCACCGCCTATACTCCACTGGGAGCCAGTGCAGCTGGTAGAGCACTGGGTGAATATGCTCCCATGGCAAGGACCCCGTGAGGAGCCTCGCTGCAGCATTCTGCACCCGCTGGAGTTTCTGGGACAGTTTCAAGGGCAGCCCCGCGTAGAGCGAGTTGCAGTAGTAATACCAGTTGCTGGAAATGGCAGGAGAGGCGAGTGCTCTCATGTTCGGATCCTGCTTGTGGGTTGCCTCTGCGAGAATAAGATAGATCCCTGTCCTCTCAAGCAGGGCTCCTACGTTCTAGGAATGATGGGTGGTTTCGGATCGCTCTCCTGGGTAGCATGAAGGCCCTGTGCGTTTGCAAGCTGAAATTTTGAAACGGTCACCGCAACCGGGTCTGCACGCAAGCTGGAGATTTAATTACCTGGATTTAAACCCATCTACCCTGATTTAACCTGGCGCCATCTGCTTGCGCAGCGTGAGATCCTGCGCTGAGCTATGGATCCTCCCCCTTTTAAAAAGAAACATGCATAGACCTCTCACCGCCCCCCCTCCTCCCTGCTGTTCTATCAGCTTGTCGGGGATTTGAATCCAGAATCTCACCCAAAGCATGAATTACATTCCCTAGAACAGCAAGCCTCGTTTAGATTACAACCCCCCGATGTTGCTGTAGCAACGTGAAGAAAATTGCCACAACTCACCAGTGCATCACAGCAGCCCATCTTTGATACTAGCCAGCTAGAACACACACACACACACACACACACACACACACACACACACACAAAACTGCTAGAGTATTCAATAGTCAGAGTGGTTAAGTCTCTAATGCGTGGGCGTTCTGGAGCGGATTCACAGCCCTTCCATTCATTAACACCTGTCACCTCATACATTTGGCACTGTGCGCACTGAGTCTGGCTCGCCCGCGCCGCGGACTGCGAATGCATCCCAGTCCCCTTGATGCCTGGGAAACATTTAATATAGATTCATAAAGCCGTGTGTGTGTGTGTGTGTGTGTGCATTTATCAGGGTGCACCTGAGCATATGCAGAGTCTTCTTCGCAAGGGTGTGTGCAAACTACCTGAGAAATTGTCCTTGGTCTTGTTGAAATGGAAATGCTGGCAGCTTTGGCAGAAGCCACCAACGATGTGGCCTGTTTCATCGACATCACAACAATGTCACTTATCGCAATATCGCATTGCAGCGAACCTCCTCTTCACACTCTCCCCTTGTTACTAAGTGAATTTCTAATCAGGTGTTCTGGGTCAAATTTCAATCCACCCCACCTGTCCCTCTGAGGTCCGTCTGTTATTTCAATTCCCTTTTATTTATAATCTGGGGATCTCTTAGTAACGGGAGTTTTCCTGTCCAGCGGCCGTGGCCGGTTATATCCTCCGCTCTGGGCTTCAGGGGTTAAACTCTTCTTTGCCTACAGTTCGGGGTCTCTCTTTCATTAGATCCCTCACTATATCAGTTAGCTAAGCCGTCTTAGCAACTCTGTGGCAATACCAGGGTTTCCGCCCACTAGCCCCTCCTGAGGGAACTCCAAGACACAAACTATCACCCTGCAGGTCAGTTTTGTCCTTTCCCTGAGTTCACCACCTCATGAGCATACATAACTCGCTGGACCAAATGAACGACGATATTTTCTTAGCTCAAGAATAAGAAGTCTTTATTTCTTTCAGAACATAACAGTTTCAGTAATGGTCTATAAGTTTAGTTTCATAACAGTGCAAACTCTTTCATTCAGCATCATATACACATCTTCAACGATCCTAACCTATCCTAACCTACCCACCACTATCCTGGCCCCACGCCCTCCTTCTTCCAGTCACCACTCACTCCCTCTCTAATGGCTGCTCCCTCCTTTTAAAGAGCGGAATGTCCCGCCTCCCAAGGGATATCTATCTGCCACTCAAACTGGGGTGCCCATTAACTCATAAAACACCATGGGTTTCTGAAAATCCCTTAACTTAGATCCGATTCGTTACATTATGCAAGATCATTGATGTAAAGTTGTGCCATTTCATCACTGTTCACCTAAATGACCATTAGAGCTGTACACATCAAAGTGATCGAGTCTATGGACACTTCTAGCTTTATTAATGCCTTAAGACGTTTTATTGCTATCGGATGTGTTTTATAGGGCCTCTAATAGCAATAAAACTTCTTAAGGCATTAATAAAGCTAGAATTGTCCATGGACTGGATCAGCTCAATGTGAACAGCTCTAACGGTCATGGTGAACAGTGATGAAATGGCACAACTTACATCAATGATCTTGCATAATGATGCGATAAGTGACATTGTCGCGATGTCGTTCGTTTCAGTGCAAAGGGAAGATGGTGAGGGGAAACGTAAGCAACTGGATATCGTTTGCGGACTAAAAGTTATGGCGGTGGCATATTACAAATGGAGTCCTGCGTTGCGAGGGGTTGGGCTCGAGGACCCTCTGGGTCCCTTCCAAGTCTACAGTTCTATGATTCTAGGATTGCCTTGGGAGCCAAAATCAGGGTGTCCATTTGCGACTTGGAAGGCATTGAAAGAAGATTAGGCAAATTCACGGTTACAAGCCACAACGGCTTTGTTCTGCCTTCACTGTACCAGTTGCAGAGAATCAGAAGCGGTGAGTGTGCTGTTGTGTTCAGGTTCTGCTTGTGGGTTCCCCACAGGGATCTGGTTGGACCCAGGTGGGAACAGGATGCTGTCTAGATGGGCCTATTCCCTGATCCAGCAGCACTCTTCTTGTGTTATTTTCGCTTTTGCAAAATTGCACCAGCAAATTTTGTCGGCAATTAACCACGCTGCCTCCCTCCCTTCCTCCCTCCTTTGTTGTTACATCCTTGCTTCCGATTCTGAGCTCTCTGTGTGTCTGAGAACAGGCTGGTTCCATTTTTATGTCTCCCTTAGATCACGGAGTCACGCCAGCAACTTCTGGCTTGCAAGGAAGACTCTTGCTACAGATTGACTCAGTAAGTAACTGCAAGACAACTTCATTTGTCTTCCTCCTGCTATCTGCTCTGATGGGAGACAGAGACAGTCCACTGGGAACCGGCAGCCTCCGATCACTCCCGCGCTTATCGCAAAAGCTGACTGCGCACAATGGTTTTAGGCTCTAGTCCCAAGAGCTCTGCGCTTCCTCCCACGGCACCCCATTAAAAAGGGGCTCAGATAAAACTGGCATGTGCGTCGCGAGAGCCGGCCGGAGAACTTTTTCTTAAAGCAACCAATCTTGGGGAAGATAATAACCGATTGCAAGCCAGAGAAACACTACAGGGCCGGGAGGGAGGGAGGGAGGGAGGGAGGTGGCAATAAAGATCCCAGGTCTGTGTTGTTCCTTCTACAATCTCCAGAGCTGTTTCACAATCAGTCCCTCTCCCCAAGGAACTCTGTAGGTCTGGGAGGAAAATTAGGGTCTCCTACCGAGACTAGGGTCTCTCAGGGACACAGGTGGTGCTGTGGGTTAAACCACAGAGCCTAGGGCTTGCTGATCAGAAGGTTGGCGGTTCAAATCCCCGCGACGGGGTGAGCTCCCGTTGCTTGGTCCCAGCTCCTGCCAACCTAGCAGTTCGAAAGCATGTCAAAAGTACAAGTAGATAAATAGGTACCGCTCCAGCGGGAAGGTAAACATTGTTCCCGTGCGCTGCTCTGGTTCGCCACATGAACCTGAAGCTGTACGCCGGCTCCCTCGGCCATTAACACGAGATGAGTGCCGCAACCCCATGACCTAATGGTCAGGGGTCCCTTTACCTTTACCTTACCAATTCTCAGCACCTTTATTTATTAGTTAGCTAGCTGTTAAAATTTATACACTGCTTGGATGTAAAAAGAAAAAGCAAATCCTCAACATGTGTTACAAACATCATAAAAAGTATCAGTAGAAACCAGTTAAGAACTACTATTTAAAACATTCGAAACAAAATTAAAATAAATGCTACAGACCAGATTACAACACATGTCAGAGTTCTGCATGTCTAGACAGGTTTGCTGGAACAAATTTGTTTTCCGCTGGCACCAGAAAGCATACAGTGAAGGCGCCCGGCTGATGTCAATAGGAAGAGAGTTCCAAAATTTGGATGCTGACGCAGTAAATATCACCTTCTTACAAATGCAGAACAAGTATCATATGGCACTGGCAACAGTGACAGTACTGCCTTAACAAACTACAGTTCCCAGGATTTTTTGTGGCAAAGCCATGACCCTGATGTAAAGGTCATATAAGAAGCCGCATTACCCTGAGTCAGGCCACTGATCCATGAAGCCCAGCATTGTCTCCTTGTAGCTCTTCAAGGCCAAGATCCAACTCAATACATGCCTGCTCACCCAGGCCTGTGGATCATATTGATATTTTAGTTAGGTTATCTGCATATTTTTTTTGCAATTGTCTGTCTTGAAACCCTGGAGAACAACCACCAATCCTCCACAGTGCCCAAATCAAGGGAAGTCATAGCATCACTCTATTTTGCCTTGGCCAGACCACACCTGGAATACTGTGTCCATCTCTGGGCACCACAATTTAAGAAGGATATTGATATATTGATAAATGGGAATGTGTGCGGAGGAGGGCAGCCAAAATGACCAAGTTCAAGGGTCTGGAAACCAAGACTTATATGAGGAATGGTAGAGAGAGTTGGGTATATTTAGCCTGGATAAGAGGAGACTGAGAGGAGATGCCTTCAAATATCTAAAGGGCTTGTTTTCTCCTGCTCCAGAAGGCAGGACATGAAACAAAAGATTCAGATGACAAGAAAGGAGATCAACACCAGGAATAACTTTCTCATGTAAGAGCAATTCGACAGTTGAATGGTCTCCCTCAGGAGGTTGTGGGCTCTCCTTCCGTGGATGTTTCTAAGCAGAGGTTGAATGGTCATCTGCCATGGATGCTTTGGGTAAGTTTCTCACATTGCAGGGGCCTGGACTTGATGACCCTCAGGGTCCCTTCCAACTCTACAATTCTCTGATTCTGAGCAGCTTATGTTCCTATACATACTCACTTGATTTGCGGGGAAAGAAGATGCTGTTGATGCTGGGTACAGGCATTCCGGGGGGGGGGGGGGGCGTGTAGAAATGAGTGACAGTTCAGCATAGCAATCACAGCTATGTCAAAATGAAAGCATGGTGTCATGGTGTCATAGCTAACTTTTCCCCCTTCATTTTATTTATGCTTTTCAGGTTTATACATTACACTAATTTTAGAAGAAGAAGAAGAAGAAGAAGAAGAAGAAGAAGAGGAGGAGGAGGAGGAGGAGGAGGAGGAGGAGGAGTTTGGATTTGATATCCCGCTTTTCACTACCCGAAGGAGTCTCAAAGCGGCTAACATTCTCCTTTCCCTTCCTCCCCCAAAACAAACACTCTGTGAGGTGAGTGGGGCTGAGAGACTTCAGAGAAGTGTGACTAGCCCAAGGTCACCCAGCAGCTGCATGTGGAGGAGCGGAGACGCGAACCCGGTTCCCCAGATTACAAGTCTACCGCTCTTAACCATTACACCACACTGGCTCTCAGTGTCATAGCTCAGTGGCAGAGCACCTCATCTGCGCAGAGAAGGATCTGGGTTCAATCCATGGCATCTCCAGGTAGGGCTGGGAGACACTCCCTGCCTGGAACCCTGGAGAGCATCTACCGAACAGTGCAGGTGATTCTGAGCTCGATGGACCAGTGGCCTGACTTTGTATAAGTTTCCTATGTTCCAATAAATACCATTTTCTCACAGAATGTCTTGTTCTAAAAGGTATTCTGGGGTGGAGGAATGGCAGCCCAAACTCCCATTTTGTTTGTTTGTTTGTTTCTTGTGGTGGATGCCATTTACACACACATACACACACAAAAAATGCCACTCAGAAACTTGGCATTCTGAGGAAAAAGAAGATAGCAGCTGCCAGGCGATCGGAGCTGTGCTGGAATTTTGGAGTGGCATTCAATTAAGTTTCACTCAGAACAGACTGGCTGAAATTAATGAAAATGACTAAGCTAGGTCCCTTAATTTCAATGGGACTTCTTGCAATAATTTAGTTGACTACCACCCTTGGTGAATTGTCTCCCAAAAATCCCTCCCCCCCCCCAAAAAAAAGCAAATGAGAAGACATTGTTTTGCTTCCTCATTCAATCCTCCCTATTTAGCCCAAGCTTTCAACAATTTGGAAATTTATCCCAGTCTTTGTGAGGTCTCCCAAGATTGCTGCTTGAGATCCTTTGGCTGGGAGGGGGGGCAGGAATGTGGGGATGCTCTGAGTGCAAAATACCTGTCACAGGTAGGTAGCCGTGTTGGTCTGCCATAGTCAAAACAAAATAAAAAATAAAAAAATCCTTCCAGTAGCACCTTAGAGACCAACTAAGTTTGTTCTTGGTATGAGCTTTCATGTGCATGCAAGAAGTGTGCATGCACACAAAAGCTCATACCAAGAACAAATTTAGTTGGTCTCTAAGGTGCTACTGGAAGGATTTTTTTATTTTTTATTTTGTTTTGCAAAATACCCGCATAGCCTCTGAGCTACAGACCCATCATTACCCGCTGCTCAGCAAGGATGAGGAAGCGGACTAAATCACTCCAGCTCCAATTTGCAGCCAGAACTTCCTGTTAATAATTCTGCCGAAAAACGTAGAGTCCTTTAATTAATTTCCACTTACTGCTCGCATATTGCTGGGGGGGGGAATATGCTCGGCAGCCTCTTAGACATGGTTCGCTTTGAGTGTTTAGTTATCAAAATGTCATGTCTTCCCCACGGACCTGCCACTCCTTCTTAGTCACTTCAAACGCGGGGAACGGCAAACGGGATTTTTCTCATCCCAAAAGCTATGGATGGCTCCTCTCTGCAATCATCCGGCACTTTGGGGATCTTTAACAACTCCAGTCCTCCGCGTCAGAAGATGAGGTTGACAAATGACAGGGAGTTTTGCTGACAGGCCGGCCTTTGTAGGGAAATTTGGCTGTGTGTTACCTAATGTCAGCAAATCCCAGATTAGCCACTGCTCGTGGAACCTTGCAAAGGTTTGCAGGTGTGCGTATTTCCTCCTGTGTGCCTATTTCTGCTTCTACTTTCTACACTACCCTGTTCACATTAATAGATCATTAATAGCACATAGAATTTTAGAGTTGGAAGGGACCCTGAGGATCATCTAGTCCAACCCTCCACAATGCAGGAATATGCAGTTTTTCCATACGGAGATCGAACCTGCAACCTTGACATTATCATCACCATGCATTGTAGGGGGTTGGACTAGATGACCCTTGGGGTCCCTTAGGATTCTACAATTCTATGCTCTACCAACTGAGCTATCCAGGCTCTACACCCACAGCCACCCACACATACCACTTGGGGGTTGAAATAGGGATGGGCAGATCTGTCAATCTTGGTTCTCATTTTTCCAAACTCTTAAATTCGGTCCTCCACATTTTCACAGCAATTTGCAGCCCACCCACCCCCAAGAAAATAAAACATCCTCGTGGAAATTCCCCAGCTTTTTAGTGCAAATTCTTCCTACTAATCACATTTTTGTGTGCAGCGTTGACGAAATGTACACATTTATTTTCCCTAATGCAATGAATGAATTTATTTTCCCTAATGCAATGAATGTTTATATGCTGCCTTTGTTCATATGTGCTTTTTTATGGACACTTTCCCCTTTAAAAAAATGCACTTTTGTACACACTGGTGATTTTCAGAACTGCATTGCAAAATTCAGAAATGCATGGATTTCAAAGGCTGTTTTGGTTCGCGCATTGGTTCAAGAAGCGCAGCTGGCTTTCTCACTCAAATGCAAACAAATTCAAATTCTCTAAGTCCCAGCAGGGCAGGTGGTACCTTCAAGTCTAGAGAAGGCCAGGCCAGGCTCCAAGTTTCCCTGCATGTCCAAAGATCAGGGATGCTGGGAGGTGTTGGCTACCCCTGGCTTGTGCTGTGAATGTCTCAGCTGAAACTACTTGCAGTTTCCCCCAACAAACCAACAACCAGGAAGTACAAGCATTAGGAAGTAGAACCTGATCTATTGGGTTCCTAGCTTGACCCCCAAATCCATCTGCTCAAGTAATGGTGCCCAGACCCCTCTAACCCTCTGCCTTGCATGCAAAAAACTTCTTAAAACTCAGCAACATCTGAGTGAAAAAAACAAACAAGGAAGACTCAGGTGTTCTGGGAGAGTATTCACTCAGAACTGCAAAAAAATGCTAAAGATCTCCTTTAATTAAAAAACCAGAGGCCTATCTCCTGGGAATTACAGATTTGGATATTCCGCAAAAAAAAAATAAAAAAAAAAAATGAAGGGTATCTTTTTCTACACTACGGTGGCAGCAAGAGTTCTCGTCGCGGCAAAATGGAAGGGTACTGAAATTCCCTCTATACATGAATGGATCCAAAAGCTGACAGAATATGCCAAACTAGATGGTCTATCAGAAAAAATAAAGAATAAACCAAAACATGAATTCGTTTCAAAATGGGAGGTTTTCAAAGAATGTTTGTAATATAATTACAATAGTTTAAACTCTGTTGCAGCATTCGAGGAACTTGCAAGTTACTTGCAAGTTAGACGTAAGAGTTAAGATATGTTAAGAGAAAGTTAAATTATGATAAAAGTGTGTATTGGCAATAAGTAATATGAAATTGAAATAAGGAATAGACAAGATATTGGGTCTACAGTGTTAAAGACCAACTTATGTTTTATTGTTTGGTAAGAAAATTTTGTGTTTATTGTTATTCTTGTGTGTAATTCTGTATCTGTGTTTTCTTTTTGTTGTTGTATCAATAAAAATATTTTTAAAAAGGAAAAAGGAAGACTAATTTCAATTGCCTGAAGCCAGAGCTCTCTCTCAGCCTATAGAATTATAGTGGTTTCAGACACAGGATGCGGGTGGTGCTTGGGTTAAACCACAGAGCCTAGGGCTTGCTGATCAGAAGGTCGGCGGTTCAAATCCCCGCGACGGGGTGAGCTCCCGTTGCTCAGTCCCAGCTCCTGCCCACCTAACAGTTCGAAAGCATGCCAGTGCAAGTAGATAAATAGGTACCGCTCCGGCGGGAAGATAAATGGCATTTCTGTGCACTGCTCTGGTTCGCCAGAAGCGGCTTAGTCATGCTGGCCACATGACCCGGAAGCTGTACGCCAGCTCCCTCGGCCAGTAAAGCGAGATGAGCGCCACAACCCCAGAGTCGTCCATGACTGGACCTAATGGTCAGGGGTCCCTTTACCTTTCTTTCCTTCTAAACTTCCCAGAACTATCAGACCAGCCACTTTGATTTACCTGGTCCTTGGAACAGATCAAAATTCGGGGCACCAATTGTGGGTGTTGCAGTCTCTCTTTTTTCTGGCAAGAGCCGTGTTCCTCTTAGCTGCAACAGGCGAAAATTCAACAGGTGCAGCTCCCCCTCCCCGCTTTGCTGCCTCCAATTCCAGCTAAGCTCCCATATCCTCGGCGCAGCTTTTGCACTTCAAATGAGGGCCTTTCGATCTTTTGCAGGCATGGAATTTTTCCACACAGGTTTGCACAGCTGCTGGAGACCTCCCCAAATCCCGATGCGCAGCGCAAGGCATGCTAATTAGCTGCGGCACATCAGCTGGGCTTCCTCTGACAGCTACCAGGGCAGCTCATACTTAACTCATGATGGATGGCAGGAGCCTCGCCTTGGAAAAAGGTTTAGCTCTGCCAGTGACTCCTCCATCAGTGCACCGTCATGCATGAACAGGGCTTGGGCTGTGAGAAGAAGGAGGAGCAGGGAGGGTCAGGGAAGTAATATTCAACACATGTGGGGTGTGTGTGTGTGTGTAGGCAACAATAAACCAAGTGACTCATTTTGCAAGAGGACCGCTAGAGAATCAGCAGGCAAGTCAGCCCCAAAGCCCAAATATATATAGTTGTGATTTTATACAGGTCTATTGTGCATCACAGCCGACAGAAACCAAAAGGTCAAATCAACACGAAGAGGCAAATGCAAACCAAAGTAGGTTTTTTCTCTCTCTCACCCTTATATCTGCCAGAAAAAAAGCATCTCTGTGTTCTGTTGTTGTGTTTTCTCTCTTCCTCTCTTCCTCTCCCTCTCTCCCCCTTTACAGTTTTTAACCTACTGTATTTTGTATAATTGAGTTCCAAATTTCATTATACTTGTCCATGCAAAGTCTCCGTCTATAAGCAATCCGCTCATAACTGGCAAGTATTAATCTTCAAGCCAGTGAATAAATGGAGACATATATTTCTCTTTCCAATGCAGCAATATATGGGACTCCAAATAACGTCAAAGAACGGTGGGTGGGTTTAGGATTCATAATAACAGGTTATTCTTGATGGGTCTCAAACCCTCAGCAAGTTAGGGACTTGGGACTTTACCTTCATGCAAAGACAGGCTTGAGCGAATGAAACCAAGAGTGGGTCCAATGATCAATAAGGCAGTTTCTGTACATGCTGCAGAGACAAGTGAGGGGTAGATGGGGTTCATCAACCTTGGAGGGTAGCCCAGCTAGAAGGAAAACTCTGATCCTAAACCTACACTGCGTTGCGGGACATCTTCAGGAGAAGAAAAGAAGAAGAAGAAGGAGAAGAAGAAGAAGAAGAAGAAGAAGAAGAAGAGGAGGAGGAGGAGGAGGAGGAGGAGGAGGAGCTTGGTTTTGATATCCCGCTTTTCACTACTCGAAGGAGTCTCAAAGTGGCTAACAATCTCCTTTCCCTTCCTCCCCCACAACAAACACTCTGTGAGGTGAGTGGGGCTGAGAGACTTCAGAGAAGTGTGACTAGCCCAAGGTCACCCAGCAGCTGCATGTGGAGGAGCGGAGACGCGAACCCGGTTCACCAGATTAAGAGTCTACCACTCTTAACCACTACACCACACTGGCTCTAGTGTGTAGTAAACCCTACACAAATCTGGAGTGGAGTCCCTAAGATTGCACCTTGTACACCTCCTTCCAGCAATTCCTGCAGCCAAGCTGGTGTCAAACGTATTGCTCTGATTTCCTTTGGAGCACATCAGCGAGGCTGAGAGGGGGTCTTGTCATCTGGGCAGCCCAGGACCTCCAGACACACAGCTCAGACGTGCGCCCCAGTGAGTTCACTTCTGTCCTGCTAATGCAGCGGTTTGACCTCACCCCTGGCGGCTCATTCCATTGTCTCTTGAGACAGACAGATGCCAACCAACAAATCCTGGTGGTTTGTTTTAAATTTGGGTCTCTGTTTCCACTGCCAAAGAAGGTGGAAGAAACAATACTGGGGAGAGGACCTGAACTGACCCTGCTTTGTGATTCTGACCCTTTCTGACAGTGGTCAGACAGAAACAAGTTTTCTTTTATCCCACTGGAGGTTGTTTTGTTCCATCTATTTCAGAACGTTGCATTCTGCCATTTAACATACCCAGCAGGCAGGAAGAACAGGAAACTCATCTCGCCCATGGCTGGGCTGTATTTATCCTTCTGCCTGCAACCCCCTCCTGAGATCACTGCTAATGGCTACTGAATTACTCGGCTTCTTGCAGGGCAGCGGTCACCAACCTGGTGCCCTCTAGGTGCTGTTTGTTTGCTTGGAGGTTAGATACATTTCTGAGCACAATTCAAAGTGTTGGTGCTGACCTTTAAAGCCCTAAATGGCCTCAGCCCAGTATACCTGAAGGAGCATCTCCACCCCCATTGCTCTGCCTAGACACTGAGGTCCAGTGCTGAGGGCCTTTTGGCGGTTCCCTCATTGTGAGAAGTGAGGTTACACAGAACCAGGCAGAGGGCCTTCTCGGTAGTGGTGCCCTCCTTGTGGAAAGCCCTCCAGTCAGATGTCAAGGAAATAAACAATTATACAACTTTCTGTAGACACCTGACAGTAAGAGCAGTTCAACAGTGGAACAGTCTCCCTCAGGAGGTTGTGGACTCTCCTTCCCTGGAGATTTTTAAGCAGAGGTTGGATGGCCATCTCTCATGGATGCTTGAGATTGCAGGGGGTTGGACCAGATGACCCTTGGGGTCCCTTCCAACTCTATGATTCTATGACCTGATATAGGCATCTTACATCCTATGCTCGCATCTCCAGCGGATGATGTTCACAGGTGCATAGAGAAGCCCTGTAACATGAATGAACTAGGACAGGCAGGCAGGAGGAGCATCGGACATCTCTTCCTCCTGGAGGAAAGGTCTTGTTTTCTGCCCGGACACTGAGGTCCAGCTCCGAGGGCCTTCTGGCGGTTCCCTCCCTGCGAGATGTGAGGTTACAGGGAACCAAGCAGAGGGCCTTCTCAGTCATGGCGCCCACCCTGTGGAACGCCCTCCCATCAGATGTCAAGGAAATAAACAACTATCTGACTTTGAGAAGACCATCTGAAGGCAGCCCTGTATCGGGAAGTTTTTGATGTTTGATGTTTTATCATGCTTTTAATATTCTGTTTAGAGCCGCCCAGAGTGGCTGGGGAAACCCAGCCAGATGGGCAGGGTATAAGTAATAAGTTGTTGTTGTTGTTGTTGTTGTTGTTGTTGTTAGATGCCAATGTGTCAAGCAATTGTTTGCTCACATTTTCGAATGCATTTCTTCATCATTTTCCTTACAGCAAAAAGTCTGGATTTTGGGGGAATGGTTTTGCTGCTTAAGAGCTGCAAATCTTACCTGAATTTGCTGGTATGTGATCGGATCCTACACCAAAACCGCTTTTCACACTGGGTTTGAGTTTGTGTGTGTGTGTGTGTGTGTGTGTGTGTGTGTATCTCAGCCCCTGCTAACGGCTCACAGACCTAAGATCTGACACATCCCCTCCCAATTTACTCGTTCCCTGCCCTACTTAGAAGCCGAGAGCAAGACTGCAGGAATTCCAAATTCTGTGTCATTGTTGGTTTTTCCGTGGAGGAGGAAGAATCTTTGCTTGATATTTTGCAAGGGCTTAGAGCTGCCACATGTGACCTTTCTGTTGGCATTTAGGTACACTTTCAATATAGAGCAGTGGAGAAATCCTACACTCTGGTCTGAAACGTAGCAACGGTACTCAGCAGTTGTGGCTGAACAATTGCTACAGATTTCCTTTACCCTGAGAGCGTGGGAATGTTATTGACCCGTGGCTTTTGGACCTTAGGCCTCTGCCACAGGCCACCAGAAAACACCAGTTTTCACGTGCTAGAATGTAAGAATGTAATTGTATATTCAATATATAAAGGTATTTTAAATATATTAAGCAGTATAGAAATTAAATACTCAAAATAATCGATGGTTGTTCCATCTTGGGCCCAGGTCACATGTTGTAGAAGTTCTGAACACCATCTTCTGTGGCTATCCCCAGCGAACTTGCGCTCCCGTGCTCCACCGGCAACCGGAGTGTGTGGTGCGGCTGGCCAGCTCGCTGTCCCGTGCTCCACCGAGCAGCCAGAGGGTGTGGCGCGGCCGGCCAGCTCGCGCTCCGCCGGGCAGCCGGAGGGCACGGTGCGACCGGCCAACTCACACTCCTGCGCTCTGCCAGGCAGCTGGAGGGTGCTGCCGGAGTGCGCTGCTGGTGGGGCTGGAGGGCGGAGGTGCCCTCCAGGCCATTGTGCCCTGGCACATTGCGCCAGTAGGCTCAATGGTTAAGACGGCCCTGAGCCTTTCTGACATTTGATTTGCAAGTGTCAACGCAATCACTGGTGTAGGAAGGGCAGGCCGTAGGGGGCGGGGCACCCTGGGCAGCGGGATCCTGATAGGGTTCCATCTTGGCGTGCCACGCCCCCAGAACCCGCGCCACGCCCCCAGAACCCGCGTCATGCCCCTGCGGGCGGCGAGCCCCACCCCCAGAACGCGTACTAGCCCTGCCCCCGCCTGCTTCCCACCCCCAGTGCCGGAGCACGAAGCTCCACCACTGAACGCAATACCGTATTGCAATGTGCCAATAAAGCAATAAGTTACAAGAGGCATTCATCATGACATATAGTTGTTTGGGGTTCACTCAGGAAGCCAGCAACCCACACACCCAGGCTTCACGGCCCACTTGTGGGTTGTGACCCACAAATTGGAAAACTCTGGTCTACACTGACAGGCAGGTAGATGCCAGGGACTTTCTGCATGCTATATCACTGAGCTACGGCCCTCCCGCATTGCCACCAGGAGTCGAAAGCCAATTAAGGCACCTTTCAACTGCATTCTTCTTTTTCCTGCAAAGCCAAATGCAATTTTTGCTCTCCAAACCTTTGTTTGAACGCTTCCCCCCCCTCCCCCAAATTTCCCAACAGAACAGGCTTTGTCGTCTCCCTCCCTCCCAAAGTCCCCTCTCCATTCAGGGCACCCTTCTTCAATTACTCTCTCTTGGGGAAGGCCACACAGGCAGCGGTAACTTAAGGCTGGGAATTTTCAAAAGGGGCTTCATATTCGTGGCTCGATTTTGCTCCTGCCAAACAATCAGATGTTATCGGGGGGCTTCAAAGGGGAACTAAACCTAGACCAAGAGCGAGCAATCTGGTAAAACCGCACCCTCATATCTCAGGGCAATCAAGAAAAGAGCCAAGGAAAAGTTTCAACAACCACAAAGTCAGGTGTGGGTTTTAAAAACAGAGGGACGGAGTTTGCTGGTCAGTGCAAGACTCCTTAGACCAAGGATTGGGGAATCAAGAAGCAGAACTTGGAATCATAGAACTCTGGAGTTGGAAGGTACCACAAAAGTCATGTAATCTACCCCCCTGCAATGCCAGAAATCACAGCTAAAGAATCTCTGACAAATGGCCCCCCAAATCACAGAGCCTAGGGCTTGTCGATCAAAATGTCGGCGGTTCAAATCCCTGTGACGGGGTGAGCTCCCGTTGCTCGGTCCCTGCTCCTGCCAACCTAGCAGTTTGAAAGCATGTCAAAGTGCAAGTAGATAAATAGGTACCGCTCTGGAGGGAAGGTAAACGGCGTTTCCGTGCACTGCTCTGGTTCGCCAGAAGCGGCTTAGTCATGCTGGCCACATGACCCGGAAGCTGTACGCCGGCTCCCTCGGCCAATAAAGCGGGATGAGCGCCGCAACCCCAGAGTCGTCCGTGACTGGACCTAATGGTCAGGGGGTCCCTTTACCTTTAACCTCTGCTTAAAAACCT
This sequence comes from Lacerta agilis, assembly GCF_009819535.1. Lineage (NCBI taxonomy): Eukaryota > Metazoa > Chordata > Lepidosauria > Squamata > Lacertidae > Lacerta > Lacerta agilis. The sequence continues at coordinate 8,554,629 of NC_046322.1, read as the reverse complement.
CCAAGGCAGGAAAGTCCACCTCCTTCCAAGATAGTCCATTCCACTGTTCTTACTGTCAGAAAGCTTTTCCTAATGTTCATTCAGTATCTCCTTTCTTGTGATTTGAATCCATTGGTTCAGGTCCTGCCCTCTGCAGTAGGAGAAAACAAGTTTGCTCCATCCTCCATGTATCAGATATTTGAGGATGCCTCTCAGGCTTCTTGTTTTCCATCCTGTGCTGTTGAGCATATGATGCTGCCTTGCAGTGACTCAAATCATTGGTCTCCTTAGCCCAGAACTGTCTCTGCCAACACTTCTCCTTAGTCCTCAGGTGACACTCCCAGGCATTTTACCTGGGGATGGCAGGGATTCGAACCTGGGCCCTCCTCTATCTCCTGATCTCCTGTTACCTTGATACAAGATCCCCACCCTAGGTGAGCAAGCTCTACCTCATGGTTAGGCAAACTAAGGCCCGGGGACCGGATCCGGCCCAATCGCCTTCTCAATCCGGCCCACAGATGGTCCAGGAATCAGCGTATATTAACATGAGTAGAATGTGCCATTTTATTTAAAATGCATCTCTGGGTTATTTGTGGGGCCTGCCTGGTGTTTTTACATGAGTAGAATGTGTGCTTTTATTTAAAATGCATCTCTGGGTTATTTGTGGGGCCTGCCTGGTGTTTTTACATGAGTAGAATGTGCCCTTTTATTTAAAATGCATCTCTGGGTTATTTGTGGGGCATAGGGATTCGTTCATCCCCCCCAAAAAAAAAATATAGCCCAGCCCCCCACAAGGTCTGGTGGACAGTGGACCTCCCCCTTGCTGAAAAAGTTTGCTAACCCCTGCTCTACCTCCTTTCCCGGTTGTGCTGGACTTCGGTTTCCCTTTCGGCCAAATCAGTCACCACAAAAAAGACCCAATAGGATGTGTTCCCTACTGCCTCTGAGGACTCATTTGTGAAAAGTTTTGCAGCATGTAAACTAAGCCTCTGTGGTTAGAGCTGTAGCTTCCCGCTGGCAATTCCCACAAGCACAGAGACACATATTTTCCCGGGCACCGAAGTCCTGCGCATCATTATCAAGGAAACGGAGCTATATTGATGGAGAGCATTGTTTGCACACACTTATGGTCTTCGTGGGAATGTGTACCTGGGGATAGCCACAGAAGATGGTGTTCGGAACTTCTACAACATGTGACCTGGGCCCAAGATGGAACAACCATCGATTATTTTGAGCATTTAATTTCTATACTGCTTAATATATTTAAAATACCTTTATATATTGAATATACAATTAAAATTATTTCCTTGCATCTCTCTGGGTCCTTGGCATTGTTCTTTGAAGTAAAGAAGGGTCTCCCCTGACCTTCTGCTCCTCTCCACCAGCTCAGTCGCTCTGTTAATGCCTTCACAGATGGGAGAAACCTGGGAGAAACATTATAGCTGAATAACCTCCCCTCTTCCCCAGCTAGACGTGGATCTCTGAGGACTTTAAAGAACTCCTAATCAGGGATGCCTAATATGGTGTCTTCCAGATGTTGTTGGGCTACACCTCCCACCAGCACCAGCCAGAAAGGCCAATAGTCAGGCATGATGGGAGTTGTAGTCCAATGGCATCTGAAGGGCTACTCCTGGCCTATACAAATCTGCCAGAGTGCCAAGATCATCCTCAGCACTCAATTTGGGGTAGGGCCATTTTGGTGGTGGCACCCTCCCCTTGAAATGCTCTTCCCAGAAATACCAGGTTTGGTGTCTCTTTCAGCAGCTTTTTATTTGTCAACATTTTGTGTGTGGAGGCTGAAACCCTATACCCCAACCTTTGTCAACCTGTTGCCCTCCTGATGTTTTGGACAACAGTTCCCACCAACCACGGTGTCTATTACCCCCCCCCCCCGGTCGCAGCAAGCAGGCAGTGCTGACTGAGGCTACTGAGTGCTGAAGTCCAGAACATCTGGAGGACACCAGCTTGCAAAGGCTGCTCTACCAACTTACACAAGAGTAAGTCTTCTTTGAATGGGGACTAACTTCTTGGGCTCCGTGATGACTGCAGATTGTGACAGCAGTCACAAAATTAAAAGACGCTTGCTTCTTGGGAGAAAAGTGATGATAAACCTAGACATCATCTTAAAAAGCAGAGACACCACCTTGCCAAAAAAAGGTCAGTATAGTTAAAGCTATGGTTTTCCCAGTAGTGATGTATGGAAGTGAGAGCTGGACCATAAAGAAGGCTGATTGCCGAAGAATTGATGCTTTTGAATTCTGGTGCTGGAGGAGACTATTGAGAGTCCCATGGACTGCAAAATCAAACCTACCATTCTGAAGGAAATCAGCCCTGAGTGCCACTTGAAGGACAGATCCTGAAGCTGAGGCTCCAATATTTTGGCCACCTCACGAGAAGAGAAGACTCCCTGGAAAAGACCCAGATGTTGGGAAAGATGGAGGGCACAAGGAGAAGGGAACAACAGAGGACGAGATGGTTGGACAGTGTTCTTGAAGCTACCAACATGAGTCTGACCAAACTGCGGGAGGCAGTGGAAGGAAGATTTGCACTGTCAGTCTGTTTTGTTTATTCACCAAGGATTGTGTCTGCTCTGTGGGTTTAATCTGTTTTATTGTTTTATTGATGTAGCCTCTTTCGCTGTGATCTCTGGCTGTTGTGAGGCAATTTATGAGTCCCTGTGAGACTGAAGAGCAGGCTGTTAAATAACTATAATAAAGGGAGAGACAGCTAAAATATTTGATGATCATTGGATTGCTCATCTTAAAGGGGGATCTCGGGTGAGGAAGACATGTCTCATTGTCAGAGATGCCTTCTTGCACCCAAGATAGAGGGGGCCTCACGTGCAGTGTGCGTGCATGAAGCCATGCTCCCGATGCACATCACACATGTGTGACGTCATGCATGTGACGTGACATCATCTGGAGGAAACCAAGTGCAAACCCCAGTGCCGCATGGCTTCAATGGCCAGTGACTTCTCTCGCGTGCTCAGGAGGAGCCCGTGTCACAATTGGCTCTGCGGTTAGCCTCCTCTGCCCCCTTACCATTGAGGGGGCCAGGCCCCCTGCCAACAGATATTGAGGGGGGGGCCTTGTGCCCTGTAGAGTTTTCATGCCTGCTCCATGCCTCACAGAAGATGGAGGTCAGGAGGGAACTGGAGGGAGAAAACAGGAGATGGTTGTTGACTAAGAGGTAGCATTTGAGCACTGCAGTTAGTTAAGGCAAGGTAAAGGTAAAGGTGCGACCCAGGTGGCACTGTAGTCTAAACTAGGGTTACCAGACAACCCCGGTTACCAGGGACAGTCCCCGGATTTGCAAATCTGCACCCGGAGAAATTCCGTCCCCGGAATGTCCCCAGATTTGCCAATCTGTCCCCAGGAAACATGGCAGCAGCAGCCTCAGCAGCCCAGAGCCAGCCTGGTAGCACAGTTGGCTCTGGCTGGCTTCAGGAGATGTTCGCTGCGGTGGCGCCCGCCATGTTTCCTCTCCGGAAGTACCCATATGATGTGTATTGTGCTGCCACCGCCACTGCCAAAGGGAAACCGGGGACATCCGGCAGTACAGATCTCCTGCCCCCTTCTCTCTTCAGCCAGAGCTAACTGTGCTACCAGGCTGGCTCCGGGCTGCTGAGACTGTCGTTGCCGCTGCCACTGCCAAGGGGGAACCTGGGGTGCCTGGCGCGTCAACTGGGGGAACTACTGACCCCCCCCATGACCCAAATTGAGCCGGGAGCAAGAGTGACTAGCCACCCGGCCAACTGCCCAGCGGTGCTCCAGGACCAGGAAAACCCTGGAGCCGATGCAGGGGGAAGGAGGAGAAGAGAAGGAGAAGGAAGAGAGAGAAAGAGGAAGGAGAAAAAAGAGGGGATATGTAGAAGATCACTGGGAGGGCAAGGACATGTGGCCGAGGAAGGCTGCGCAACAGAGGAGACCACAGAAGAGAAGATATTACTTCTTATTTTTTTTAAAATAAATAAATAACCAAAACCTTTAAAAAAAAATAACTATCCCCCCTCCTCTCTTTTTAAGTGTCCCCGGATTCTTTGAAAAAAATCTGGTAACCTTAGTCTAGGGTTGGTGGTACTTGGAGACAAACAACTTCTGGAGAGCCTCACAGGTTGCCCATCCCTATGTCATGGACTGGTTGGACACAGAAGAATGGTGGGAGAAACCAGCTAAGGAATCTCTAAGGGAAGAAAGCTCAGAGCCAGGGGATTGGTTGTGGGATGACAGTGTGTAGTCAAATGGAGAAGAGAGAGAAGACTGGGAGGAGATGTCAGAAGCTGAAGAGGAAACAGGGCTTAGTAAGCGGGGGGTGGGGAGACTGTGGCAGAGAGAAGTCTAGAATCAGAGGCAGAAGCTGAAGGAGGACAGGAGGAATGCCCAAAGGCAGAGATGAGTCAGGCTGGCGAAAAATCATGGGTTTCTCCCCTCCTGCTGCAACAAGCTTCCATCCGCCTGGTCTCCCAGAACCAAGAGTGCCATGAAGAGGGCATAGGAGAAGTTAGCTTCACACAGGCACCGTCTCAGATTGCTTAGGGGAGGAAATCCTGGAGAGGAGGGGACTTGGGCAGTCGTGGGAAGGTGGGGACCTTCAGTCTCAGCAACTGTTTCATGGGGGCAAGACCTGCAGGAGATGAGATGCTGTGCTCATTAGGCCTGACACTCCTGTTCAGATCCTGCTTTTGCTAATAAATAGTTAACTTCAACTTACACAGTGTGATTTGCTGCTGGCTCTCTCCTGTAACCCTGTCTTATCTCCCTCTTCAAGGCAGCCGAGCATCCTTATATGGTTGTGTCTACGCCATGGAGGGGGAGCCAATTGACCTCTAGTTGTTGTTGGACTCCAGCTCCCATCAGGCCCAGCTCGCATGGAGAATGCTGAGGGAAGATGGGAGTTGTAGTCTAACAGCTTCTACAGGGCCACAGGTTCTCCCTTCCTAGTTTAAACAGTTGGCTTCCTCCTGCAAGTTAATTATCGCTCAAAACTCAACAATATGCCCCGGTGGTACTTTCCTTTCACAAAACTCAAGCAAGAATGCACTGCACTGAATCAAATGCTATGGTTTGCATATCAGGGACGACTCTGTCCAAGGTCAACCATTATTTCTGTTTGGGCTGTTCCAGTGGGCCATTTCCCTGCTTAGAGCTGCGCTTTAGAATTCCTCTTTACCTGAGGGCTGTGCTAAAATGCATTAATGGTTTCAGCCCCAATTTAGATTCACTACTAGGACATAGCTGGAGGGCAAAAACCTGCTCTCGATACTTTCTCAATAATAATAATAATAAAGTGAAAAGCTCTCTGGCAAATTCCTTGGAGTTGGACGAGCTTAAGAGCAGCAGCCAGAAAGAGGAGATACCCAGCTCCCAGACCACAGAGGCATTTATCCGATGGAGCTAATCCGATTTTTATATTTCTGCACCATTCGTCGAAACTCGGCATTCAGTTTCTGGAGCCCTCCTCCTGCAATGGCTGGCGCTTGGTGAAAAAAAGCGAGATGTGATGGATAGGATGTGTCACCTTAGCACCAGTGGAGATACTACTTGGCAAGCAGCCCAAACATTTGCCCCGATGTGACCCACTAGAATTCATAGATACGAGATGATGTGATGGTCATTCACCTAAAATGACTTTTGAAAAGGGTAAGCTATGGGGTGACCAGCCTCTTTGGGTCCTGAGGATACTTGGGCACCACCCTCACACACACACACACACACACACACACACACACTCAATATCCCAGATTTCTCCCCCTTTCCTCGAGCTACTAAATCTTTTATACTTTTCAAAGCTCAGATCTGCAGCTGGAGTGCCGATCTGAGCCTCAAAATGCACATAGAGATGAAAGAGGGAGTGGGAAAGAAGGGACTAAGGAAAAGTGGTACCTACAAGTGGTACCTACAAAGGATCTAGGAGTCCTGGTAGACCATAAACTTGACATGAGTCAACAATGTGATGCAGCAGCTAAAAAAGCCAATGCAATTCTGGGCTGCATCAATAGGAGTATAGCGTCTAGATCAAGGGAAGTAATAGTACCACTGTATTCCACTCTGGTCAGACCTCACCTGGAATACTGTGTCCAGTTCTGGGCACCACAGTTCAAGAAGGATACTGACAAGCTGGAACGTGTCCAGAGAAGGGCAACCAAAATGGTCAAAGGCCTGGAAACGATGCCTGATGAGGAACGGCTTAGGGAGCTGGGTATGTTTAGCCTGGAGAAGAGAAGGTTAAGGGGTGATATGATAGCCATGTTCAAATATATTAAAGGGTGTCATATAGAGGAGGGTGAAAGGTTGTTTTCTGCTGCTCCAGAGAAGCGGACACGGAGCAATGGATTCAAACTACAAGAAAGAAGATTCCACCTAAACATTAGGAAGAACTTCCTGACAGTAAGAGCTGTTCGACAGTGGAATTTGCTACCAAGGAGTGTGGTGGAGTCTCCTTCTTTGGAGGTCTTTAAGCAGAGGCTTGACAGCCATCTGTCAGGAATGCTTTGATGGTGTTTCCTGCTTGGCAGGGGGTTGGACTGGATGGCCCTTGTGGTCTCTTCCAACTCTATGATTCTATGATTATTGTGGGACATCTTTGGGAGAAGAAAGGGCAAAGGAGTAAACCCGACACAAATCCAGACTGCAGTGGTGCTCAGATGGCACCTTGTGGGCCTCCTCCTGGCAACTCCTGCAGCCACATTGGTGCCAAACCTCAGCTCTGCTTTCCTTTGGACCACATCAGCAACACCAACAGTGGGGTCTTGTTGTCCGGGCCGCCCAGGACCCCCCAGACACACTGCCCAGGGATTGCACCCCAGGGAGGTCCCTTGGGTGCTGCTAAGGCAGCAATTTGACTTCACCCCTCGAGGTGTACTCCATTCTCTCTCTCGAGACAGACAGATGCCAATGACAACCGTTATATGCTTAGGTACGGATTTAGAACTAATTGGTATAAGTTAAATAAAAGTACAGTGCATATCAGCATAGTGGGGGACAGGACTGAGGCCAGGTGTCCCCCCCCCCCGATCTCCCCTCTGGGGGTTCTTTATCTTTAAACTGGACTTGCTTTGAACGGAGCACTTCTAAGTAGCCCTCTGTTCAAAGCACGTCCAGTTTAAAGAAGCAAATCCAGTTTAAAGTCCACTGTCCAATACATAAGACACACCTAAAACAACAAAACACCTATTTAATTATCTTAATCTTATTTATAATCTTACTTGGGGGACTTCCTCACGTCCTCTCTTCTGCGTTCATTTCAAATATACTGTAGTAACTTTATAACTACTTTAACTCTACTTTTACAACTAATCTTAATCCTTATCTATCATCTTATATCTATCACCTTGTTCTTAACAGAAATACAAAAAATGAAAATAATCACAATTCTATCTTCTTATGTTCTATTTTAAACTAACATTTTAATGCTATCACCTATAATGTCCACTGATGTGTGTTGGAAATGTAAAGTTGCGAAAGGTACCTTTTTTCATATGTGGTGGTCGTGTTCAGGGGTAAATGCTTTCTGGGACAAGATTTATAATGAGCTTAAAAAGGTAATGAAAATTACCTTTGGTAAGAAACCAGAGGCATTTCTCTTGAGCATGACCAACGAAGAGATACCCAGTCAGGACAGAGTATTTTTTATGTATGCCACAACAGCGGCTAGAATTTTATTGGCAAGAACCTGGAAAGGTGAAGAGATTCCAACAGTGGAAGAATGGCAGATGAAGTTAATGGACTATATGGAACTCGCGGAACTGACCGCTAGAATCTGAGACCAGAGGGAGGAGAAGGTGTCGCAGGATTGGAAAAAATTTAAAGACTATTTAGTTAAATCTGTAAAATTGAATATTTGAGCAGAATCAAGCAGAAGATTGGCTTTAGCAGGGCTATGTTAGTTAAAATTGTTTAGAAGAAATTTTTTGTATGAATGATTTAAGTGTTAAAAAGTATCTTAAGATTTTCATGTTTAAGTTATGATTTATATTTGATTAAGTAAAGCTAAGTGCATCAAGAAATATGGTAAATGTTAATGGAATAAGATATAAAGCTACCTATAACATATATACGACTCTGAAGACAGTGGAGGGAACAGGGGAAGTCCCCTGAATAGAGAAGATTGCAACAAGAAAATTACAAAGATAAGTGTTGGTTAAGGTTAGTATATGTTTTTCTTTATGTCTGTTTATATTGTTATTGTTTTTATTGTGTTTTTGTATTGTGTTTTATGGTGTTTATGTTTATGTTTATGCTATGTTTCTCTTTGTTTTAATGGAAAACAATAAAATCTTTATAAAAAAATAATAATAATAATGTCCACTGATTTCAACTTCAGAGATCTAACTTTTCGCGTCGTTTCAAATATTCTTTAAATTTCTTCCAATCTTCTTGCACCTTCTCCTCCCTCTGGTCTCGGAGTTTCGCGGTCAGTTCTGCGAGTTCCATGTACTCAATTAACTTCACCTGCCAGTCTTCCACTGTTGGTAATTCTTCATTTTTCCAGTTTTTAGCAATTAAAATCCTAGCAGCTGTTGTGGCATACATAAAAAATATTCTATCTTTGTTGGGGATCTCATGATTGGTCATGCCCAGCAGAAAGGCCTCTGGTTTCTTAGTAAATGTGTTTTTCAACACTTTTTAAAGTTCATTTTAAGTTTTTTTGTTTTGTATTTTGTAGTCTGTATTGTCTATGTAGTTTTTTCCCCTTCTTTTTCTGTATCCTATTTAAATACCAATAAATTCCTTATAAAAAAAATAAAAATAAAGTCCACTGTCCTAAAGAGGACTGTTCCTCTGATAGCCATTCAAAGGGAGGACTGTGCTGCGTAAGGTAGGGACAGCCTACCGTCTCCTCATTGATCACCTGTACATGCATGTTCCAAGGATTTCGTATCTCAGCAACCATTGCAACAATAGCCAATACAGACCCTCCAAGTGTCCCTATTTTCTAGGGACAGTCCCGGATTTACAGAAGCCGTTCCAGTATCTAATTTGATCCCGGAATGTCCCACCTTTCCTAAGGACATCCCTATTTTTATGGGAGAAATGTTGGAGTGTATGAAGTTATGCTGCGACCCCAGGAGCCCAGAGGACAGAGTGAGATCATGATGTTTTGTTTTTTTCCCCTGGTATGAGCAGTGGGCACCATTAAAATGTGGCAAAGGGGGCACCGTTATCCTCCCCCCCCCCCCACCACCTAAAATGTTCTTCCTCATACCCTAAAGCTTTTTTTTCCACAATACAGTGAACACAGGTACAAGCTGTCTGTATATTTGTACAAGCGTTTGTGTTAAAGAGTGTGCCGCTGTTGATGTGTATAGTTCAACTTTTTGTATACACAGGTACACAGATTGTACGCTCCCTGAACACTAAGTCTTACCATCTCTGTAGTTGTTTTATTAGAGCTTTTGGGGGGCATTTGGGAACTCGAAGATGCTCCCTAACTGTACAGTTGAGTAATTTTAACACAGCCCTTGAGGGGCAAAGCAGTTGTTTTAGTTTCCTTCTTTCTTTTTGTTCTGTTTGTTAGTGGTTGCTAGTTATGCCCAGGCAGAAACCAAACCAGGCCTCATCTTGGGTGTAATTTTTCCAGAAAAAGAGGTGCCGCAACTCACCATGAATGCCTCCCTTGTTCTTTTATAATGGCAATGGTGCCCACCTGAGAGGAACCGGAACAGAGTTCTGATGAGTTCTGGCTGAAAAAAAGCCCTGGATATAATAACGTTCTCAACCCCTGGTCTACTGAGTGTAGGGACACGGGTGGCGCTGTGGTCTCAACCACTGAGCCTCTTGGGCTTGCTGATCAGAAGGCTGGCGGTTCGAATCCCCACAGCTGAGTGAGCTCCCATTGCTCTGTCCCAGCTCCTGCCAACCTGGCAGTTTGAAAGCACATCAAAGTGCAAGTAGATAAATAGATACCACTGCGGCGGGAAAGTAAATGGCGTTGCTATGTGCTCTGGTTTCCGTCACGGTGTTCCATTGCGCCAGAAGTGGTTTAGTCCTGCTGGCCACATGACCCGGAAAGCTGTCTGAGGACAAACGCCGGCTCCCTCGGCCTGAAAGCGAGATGAGCACCGCAACCCCATAGTCGCCTTCAACTGAACCTAACCTTCCCGGGGTCCTTTACCTTTTACCTTTTTTTACCTGCTGAGTGTTGGGTGCATTATTATTCCAGGGCATTCTTGGAAATTAAAAATGGCAGGCGGCAGGCGCACTGCTGAGTTTCACACACACACACACACACACACACACACACACACACTTGTTGTTGTTGTTGTTCAGTCGTTCAGTCGTGTCTGACTCTTCGTGACCCCATGGACCAGAGCACGCCAGGCACGCCTATCCTTCACTGCCTCTTGCAGTTTGGCCAAACTCATGTTAATAGCTTCGAGAACACTATCCAAACATCTCATCCTCTGTCGTCCCCTTCTCCTTGTGCCCTCCATCTTTCCCAACATCAGGGTCTTTTCTAGGGAGTCTTCTCTTCTCATGAGGTGGCCAAAGTACTGGAGCCTCAACTTACACACACACACACACACACACACCTGCCTTAAAAACTTACTTTGCCTCCTGAATAGGGTGATCATGTGCCCTACTTTACAAAGGACTGTCTTGTATTTGAAGGTGCCCTCTAAGAAGAAGAGTTTGGATTTGATATCCCGCTTTATCACTACCCAAAGGAGTCTCAAAGCGGCTAACATTCTCCTTTCCCTTCCTCCCCCACAACAAACACTCTGTGAGGTGAGTGGGGCTGAGAGACTTCAAAAAAGTGTGACTAGTCCAAGGTCACCCAGCAGCTGCATGTGGAGGAGCAGAGACGCGAACCCGGTTCACCAGATTACCAGTCTCACGCTCTTAACCACTACACCACACTGGCTCTCCATAAAAGAACCTGTGGGATCAGGCCAATGGCCCATTTAGCCCAGTATCATTTTCTCACAGTGGCCAAGCAGATGCCTTGTGGAAAACCCACAAGCAGAAATTGGCCACAAGAGCCCTCCACCCTCCTGGGGTTTCCAGCAACTGGTATTCAGAAGCATTGCTGCTTCCAACTGTGGAGTCAGAGCATAGCCATCATGGCTAGTGGCCGTCTGATAGCCCTCTCCTCCATGAATCTGTTGAATTTGCCTCTTCCATGGGCTCCCCTCTCCAAATCTGGTTTAAAGATCCCTAAGGTGGGACACGGGTGGTGCTGTGGGTTAAACCACAGAGCCTAGGGCTTGCTGATCAGAAGGTCGGTGGTTTGAATCCCTGCAACAGGGTGAGCTCTCGTTGCTCCATCCCAGCTCCTGCCCACCTAGCAGTTCAAAAGCACGTCAACGTGCAAGTAGATAAATAGGTACCACTCTGGCAGGAAGGTAAACAGCGTTTCCATGCACTGCTCTGGTTCACCAGAAGTGGCTTAGTCATGCTGGCCACATGACCCAGAAGCTGTACGCCGGCTCCCTTGACCAGTAACGCGAGATGAGCACCGCAACCCCAGAGCCGGACACGACTGGACCTAATGGTCGGGGTCCCTTTACCTTTACTAAGGTGGTAATGGAAGGTCCATGTTGCCCCTCTACAACTAGCAGTGGTCAGCAATGGCCACAGAGCATCCAGAAATCAAACTGTTGACTCCACTGACAGTTTGTTGCAAACTTAAGAGCTTATTCCAGACTTTGCAGGACATTTTTAAATGGTAGGAGTAGGAGAGAAGACGCAGATCTGGCCAAGATCCCGATAAGAGTTGACGGCAAGGGTGAATTAGAGTTCAGCTTCTCCAAAAAAAAGACAGTAAAGGGTAAGATAGATGATGGTCACATTGCACATTTATCGGCTCAGGTAAAGCAAACTGCACCTTATCTTTCATTTTCAAATAGTTCTCAAGGATGCCTCTGACCTTATGATGGGACTGAATGAGGTCACCATTCTTAAAAGGCTTGCAGATAAACACAAGAGTTTCCGGGGGGGCGGGGAGGAGAAGATCATGAAATGACAGATTATGAGGATGCGCTGCTTCTATGACAACGTTGGCAAGGAGCAACATGGTCTTGCTATTTTGGGAAACCTCTGTTGTGTTAAACTAGATTTGTACCCTAGACTTTTTTTGGGTGGGGGGGGGGCAACAACAAATACACAGTGGGTTGGTAGTGAGCATGAAACCCTGTTTCCAAAAGGTTCTCTCCCTGGTGCAACTGTATATCTGATACTAGGGGTTACTACAGCAGAGAGCTGTAGAAACCCCCTTTCATTGCAAATGGGACCTAGGGCTGAGAGATATGTGGTTTGCCTGAAGTTGTCAATTAAGTGGGTTCCCACAGCTCTCTGCTGTAGTAACCCCATTCTTTGGCAGCATCAGGCAAACCACTAATCTCCTGGCCTCAACCCCCAGCTGCAATATGGGGATACTCAGCTCCCTAGCAGGACTCTGGTGAACCTTACAGCCTAGCCCTAAGAGTGGTTAAAAATACGACGAGATGTCTATCCAAGTAAATATGCTTTGAATTGCAGCCTTACTGAGATAATGGAAGCTGAGTGATTTCGTGATTTGACCAGCATTAAACAAATGCTAAATATCATGATCATTGCTTGGTAGGTGGCCGTCTTCTCATTGCGCCCACAGAGACAGCAAGTGTGTTTTCCTAGGAAAAATGCACGCATTCTAGGAAGGCTGCTGCAAAACCTTGCATTGCAATAGTTCGTATTCATAAGGAGCTAGTACAGCAATGGTGGGAGACAGAGCTATCTTAACCTGGCTTTAAGCAATCCATTCTCATTTGAAATGTGAAAAGGATCTAGGAGTCTTGGTAGACCACAAAATTGACATGAGTCAACAGTGTGATGCAGCAGCTAAAAAAGCCAATGCAATTCTGGGCTGCATCAATAGGAGTATAGCGTCTAGATCAAGGGAAGTAATAGTACCACTGTATTCCGCTCTGGTCAGACCTCACCTGGAATACTGTGTCCAGTTCTGGGCACCACAGTTCAAGAAGTATACTGACAAGCTGGAACGTGTCCAGAAGAGGGCAATCAAAATGGTCAAAGGCCTGGAAACGATGCCTTATGAGGAACGGCTTAGGGAGCTGGGTATGTTAAGCCTGGAGAAGAGAAGGTTAAGGGGTGATATGATAGCCATGTTCAAATATATAAAAGGATGTCATATAGAGGAAGGAGAAAGGTTGTTTTCTGCTGCTCCAGAGAAGCGGACACGGAGCAATGGATTCAAACTACAAGAAAGAAGATTCCACCTAAACATTAGGAAGAACTTCCTGACAGTGAGAGCTGTTCGGCAGTGGAATTTGCTGCCAAGGAGTGTGGTGGAGTCTCCTTCTTTGGAGGTCTTTAAGCAGAGGCTTGACAGGCATCTGTCAGGAATGCTTTGATGGTGTTTCCTGCTTGGCAGGGGGTTGGACTGGATGGCTCTTGTGGTCTCTTCCAACTCTATGATTCTATGATGCCATTACGGTGTATTTATATTAATAAAACTGCCCCACCATTGTGCTGGAGAGGCTGCGATAGTATAGGTACAACATTTCACATGTGGTGGACATGTCGACATATGAAGCCCTTCTGGTAGAGGGTGTTACAGAAATAAGCTATATTATGGGTCAACGTGTGGAATGTACCCCAAGTTTTGGGATCGTTAACTATTTTTAAAGAAGGGCAATCTGACCTTTGTTACAAAGAACTAATTACTTTTCTGTTGGCAGCAGCACACCTACTGGGGATTGGCACAGAATTGGAAAGGGTTGGAACATCTGTGTATGTCTCATTGGAAACAGAATGTACGGTCTATTGCTGTATCAGAAAAATGAACAAAGTTACGTGCACTGAATAATACAAATGATTTTGTAGAAATATGGCATCCTTTCTTGCCTTGGAGGAGGATACAGAGCTCTGTGTGCAGAAACAACCAGGCAGAATTTGCATTCGTTGCTCCACCTAATTGCACCTCTGGCCCTACCCATCATTTGCATATGGCCCCCAGACAGTTTTCCAGAAGGGAATGTGGCCCTTGGGCTTCCACCCTTACTCAGCGTCTGCTAGGGCTCCATCTCCTAACTCCACCCAGCACCCAGAATTTTTATAATCAAAATGTTGGGAACCGTGCTTCTGAAATCCCGAGTCCAGGCCTACCCTGAGAGCTCTTGCTTTGCGTTTCCCCTCTCATCATTATATGTCATTATATGTCACATTTTCTCCGTATCGCTCCTCAGCAAAGAAACCCATTTCTTATCTCAGCCTCTCTGGAGATTTGTGGGATATTGCAGAGAACTGTTGTACAAGATAACAAAGCTGATTCCTTCGCCTCGTGTTGCTACGGGACTGACACTTTTATAGCATTTTGCTGCTCTGTATTAACTCTGCTGCCATCGCTGTGTCACTCACGGCCACGTCCGCGTGGACACTCTGAGCTTACCAATAAATAAGCAAATCAGAATTTTGCACCAAGATGTGGGACCCAAATTCAGCACCACGCAAAGCTAAATTCTATTTCCTGTACATATTATGCAAATGGAACATATATTAGCCCATTGCTTGAGCTCTTGAAACTGATTTGGTGTCTGGTCTGGGTTGACTAATAATTTCCTAACTCAGACTTTAGATGACTTTAGACACTGGCATTGTGCATAAATCGCTTTTTAACCCAGGTTGGTGGTGGTGGGGAGGGACTTTTCAGCCTGAGATCCACATTCCTTCATGGAGAACCTTCTGGGGGCCATGTTCCAGGGGTGGACAGAGGCAGAGGTCAGAGGAGCAGGAAATGAGACTCTTACCTTTGTACCTTTCTAAAAGCCGGAGGTTTCTGCACAGATACATTAAGGTTACCAGATTTTTTTCAATGAATCCGGGGGCACTTAGAGCCGCTCCACCACCATCATATGGGCACTTCCCAGCAGCTCCTAAAGCCAGCCAGAGCCAACTGCTCCGGGCTGCAGGGGCGGAGGGAGCCAATCTGCCGCTCAGTGCGGCAACCTTTAAGGCTGCAGCGCGTGAACAGCAGCACAGACGCGGGGGTGGGGCCTGCCCCCAGAGTGTCACCCTCCCCAGGGCGGTACCCGGGGCGGGCCGCCTCCCACCCCCTTGCTCCGCCCCTGCCAAGTTGCTGAGACTGCCGCTGCTGCGTTTCCTGGGGACATTAGATGAAATCTGGGGACATTCTGGGGATGGAATTTGTCTGGGGACTTATTTGCAAATCCGGGGGCTGTCCCCGGGAAACAGGGATGTCTGGTAACCCTATGATACATCCCTCCGTCCAGGCAAGCAAGCAGTAGTCTGACAGTCGTTGTCCCCTGTCCCAGTCCCGCCCCCCCACACACACACACACACCGGTGCACACACAGGCCCTGAATCTGCTCCAGAGATTTGGGGGAATCCTCAAAACAGATTTAGTGGCACACAGAGGGAGTCAATGCAGAAGTCCTGTTTGTGCAAGTGGGAATCCTTTCACTAGTGGGAAGTTTACTGGAGAAGAAATGCCATGGTTCACCCCAGCTGCAACAAACCATGTCTCTCCTGTATCTCTCCTACGGTTTGACTCCACCCCAAAATGTACACTCCTCCATTGTCTCCTGAGACAGACCAATGCCAACAATGTTGATTGAAACCCTATGTTGTGTTCTTTATGTTGTAACGCGCCCCCAGGACCATAGGGGGAAGAAGAAGAAGAAGAAGAAGAAGAAGAAGAAGAAGAAGAAGAAGAAGAAGAAGAAGAAGAAGAAGAAGAAGACACCCAAATAAATCAGGAGCACTCATATTTATGTAATCACATTTTTTTGTATAGAACAGAGGGCATGTGTGGGGATGAGGGGTTAATGTTAACATCACAAGCAGCATGTAGATGGGGGCCAGGTTATTCCATCCCCCCCCACCACCTTACCTCCCCACACTCTTACCCCCCATGACCCACATCTTCCAGTACATAGCAAGCAGATTAGCAGAGACTATGGGTAAGGCAGGGCTGAGGAGTCCATGGCCCTTTAGATGTTGCTTGCTTAGTATTCTCATCACTCCTGACCTTTGGTCATGCTAGTTGAGGCTGATGGAATTGGAGAGGCCCATAGCATCTGGAGAGTTCCCCTTTCTTGGAGTTCTGTGGGGAGGGGAGATGAAATCAGACCTCACCACTCTGCTTCACACGTGAACAGGGCAGATCCTTAACTCAGCAAAGATGGCGGCACCATCACTTCAAGCTTGCGCTGTAAACTACTCCGTGAGCCAAGTGAACCACAGATTTTACGCTGGGTTCCATTCTGGGTGGAATTTTGTGGTGACGCTAAAAAAATTACCAGAGGGACTTCAGGAAGTTAGCAAACGGCTGTAAATTTGCTGATTCCCAGAATAGACACACTGTGTGTGTGTGTGTGTGTGTGTGTGTGTGTGTGAGAGAGAGAGAGAGAGAGAGAGAGAGAGAGAGAGAGAGAGAGAGAGAACAAAATAAAAAATCCATCCAGTAGCACCTTAGAGACCAACTAAGTTTGTTCTTGGTATGAGCTTTCGTGTGCATGCACACTTCTTCAGATACCACATGTATCAGATACCAGGTGTGTGTGTGTGTGTGTGTGTTTTAATGTTTCTTGTGGGGGGAAACAATTAAAATCACCACTGTCTCTGGAGCTGTCGGAGAGCTATAAACGTCTCCCAAGGCAACCGTTCCTCCTCATGCTGAATAAAATTTTGCCCTGTTAAAGGCATTTATTGGGGCCTACTCATGCACTAAAGCAGTGTACTCGGGAACCGGGATTCAGTATTTACCAGCATTATAAAAGGAGAAGTGAATGGAGGGGCGGTTTAGCAAGGGAGCAAGGGCAGGGGCAGGTCGGAGCAGCTTCATTCAGCCATCAGTTTAGAAACGAGTGACTCACCATAGTGCAGACTTTGCAGAAAAAGATAACGGCCATTCATGATTAAGCACAGGTTTGGTTTTCCTGCTAAGTAGATGCGGCGATCATCATCGCACATTCCTCCACCAGATCTGGCAAGGCATCTTTTCACGAGAGCCAAATTTGTGAACCCCTCCGCCCAGCCAGCCAGCAGCCACAGCAAGCACAGCCTTGAAACCCATTCCGAAGCCAAAGAGGCACCATTGTCTTGCCAGGAATCCTTGGAAGGGGTGACTAAGGAAGGCTTATTAAAAAGGAATTAATGAACGGGTTTAAGGAGACGCTTATTAAAGGCTGAGGTTTAATGTGGATTTAACAAGAGGGGAAAGGGGTGGCAGTAAAGAAGTTGCAAGGCAAAGACTTTTTTAAAAGGTCTGAGTGCGGGTCACAACAGTTTAAAACCACAAGATTAAAATTGTAAGGACATAAGCAGAGCCTGCTGGATCAGGCCAGTGGGGCATCTAGTCCTGCCTCTGTTTCTCAGAATAGCCAGACAGACACCTGGAGGGAGGGAGCAAGAAGGGCCTGAGTGAAATAGCGCTCTCCCCAGAGGTATACTGCCTCCGACAGGGGAGGTACGGCATAGTCATCGGCATTAGTTTAAAATGGAATGCAATCAAGAGAAGGGACACAGGTGGCACTGTGGGTTAAACCTCAGAGCCTAGGGCTTGCTGATCAGAAGGTCGGCGGTTCAAATCCCCGCGACGGGGTGAGCTCCCGTCGTTCGGTCCCAGCTCCTGCCAACCTAGCAGTTCAAAAGCACGTCAAAGTGCAAGTAGATAAATAGGTACAGCTCCAGCGGGAAGGCAAATGGCATTTACGTGTGCTCCTCTGGTTCACCAGAAGCGGCTTAGTCATGCTGGCCACATGACCCGGAAGCTGTACGCCGGCCCCCTCGGCCAGTAAAGCAAGATGAGTGCCACAACCCCAGAGTCGTCCACAACTGGACCTAATGGTCAGGGATCCCTTTACCTTTACAATCAAGAGAATGAAGCAGGCATGTCCTTTGAAAAATGTATCTCATGCGACGAAGACCAAGACTGCATAAATGTTGAATCATAGAATTGTAGAGTTGGAAGGGTTCCCAAGTGTCATCTAGTCCAACCCCCCACCATGTAGGAATCTCACCTAAAGCATCAGTTCATGTATTGTTTTGGAAACTGCAGATTCAGTAAGTTTGCCTTTAAATGAGAACTGAATCTGATTTCTCCCTCCATCCCCGTCTCTGGGGGGGGTGCTAGCAGAACCAGAAGACAAAATAAAATCTTACATGCACTCACTCACACACCCCACCCCCACCCTGTGCATTCACGCAACAAATGCAGAGCTTGCTATAAAGCAGATCCACTGCTTGGTATGCAAAAGAAGGAGCAGGATTTAACCCCTCTCCCTTTCCCCCTCCCAGCTGGTCTCTTTGAAATCAAGTGACACAATATCTGCATAAATTTGAAACAGGGGGATTCCCCCCCCCAATTCTTGTGATTTGAAGGCACTCATGGCATGCAAATATAAATATCTATTATTATTATTATTATTATTATTATTATTATTATTATTATTATTATTATTGCAAAGGGTTGAAATCAGGTGACTAAACGTGTACCAGGCTCAGCAGGACGTGAGATGGTGGAACTTGCAAAACTAGGCGGAGAAGTAGCGACTTGGCCAGGGTCACTCAGGGCAGGAATTTGAACTCGGGACCTTGTTCAAACTCTCTAGCCGCCGCCACCAACCCAGCAGCTGCTGCCTCAGGTCTGGATGTAGCAAACACAGCCTGGTGCACAGAGTCACCCCGCATTTAGCCTGGAAAGTTTCAACCCAGGAAAGGAGAGAGGTTCTCTTTTCAAAAGCGCAGCACTGAGAGAATCCAGGGCGTTAGATCTTGCAGAAGAAAGCAGTTTGTCAAAATTTTATCCACCCCGAAACAGATGCCTGATGGCAGAGCTCATCAAACCAGCAGCACATATGAGTGACTCTACAAACAGCCTCTCCGCTGGCAGATCTAGTGAAGCCCATCCCCACAGAGCTGACAGATCTTATCGAAGAAGCTGCTCACTCACAGAGCCTCCTCCCACTCTCTCTTTCCTGAAAGCCTTTGCAAGAGCTCAGCTCCTTTGAGTCTCCCTGAGGGCATCTCCAGACTTCCTTTTCAATCATGCTTCCATCATGATTTGCTCTCATGATGCTATCGGGGCAGTTATACACCACAGCAATTTCAACACTCTCTGCGTGTGCTTGCAAACGTTCTGGGGTGACTGTACTGCTTTTGGCCGCGATCTGTGCATACCACGGGGTTTCCTGAAAAAATCCTGGAACTTTTCATGCCATAGGGTTTGTTTGTTTCCCCCCCGCGACAGGGTGAGCTCCCGTTGCTCGGTCCCTGCTCCTGCCAACCTAGCCGTTCGAAAGCACGTCAAAGTGCAAGTAGATAAATAGGTACCGCTCCGGCGGGAAGGTAAACGGCATTTCCGTGCGCTGCCCTGGCTCGCCAGAAGCTGTTATGGAAATTATGGGGGGGGGTCACCTAAGCAAAGTCTCCTCCTGAGTAAACTCATTTTGGGTATGGAGTGATGCCCTTAAGGGGACCCACCTCTCTGCCATGATCCAGTAGGCGAGAGACCACGTGCACAGGGAAATGCCTCAGCAGGTAATCTGTGGGTGCTTCAGGAAGCCACTGGGCTAATATTCCTCAACCAGAATCCCATTGTTCTCTCCCAGATAAGTGCTCAAGGTATCCTTGCCAATACTTAACACCAATTCACATTGGCCCAGGGCTATCTCCCTGGTATTGCTCTGTTTCCCCCATATGCTAATCTTGTCTTTCCTATATGTCAATCATGTATAACCCTTCCCTTTAGTGATGTAGTGATGATGTAGTAATGATGTTTCCAAACTGTATTCTGGGATATGATAGGAGTTTTAAAAAGTTCTTGTAACACTGTTCTGGGGGGGGGGGTGGGGCAGTTTTGACTGTAACCTATTGCGCAATAAACCCTGTCTTGTCCTTGCTCCAGTGGCTGGACTTCTTTTATTTAACTCCGCAGAAACCAGTGGGCTTATCCCTAAGGGCCAGGTGGCTGGGCAGTCCCACACCTGGGATTTTTCTTTTACAAAGCGGCTTAGTCATGCTGGCCACATGACCCGGAAGCTGTACGCCGGCTCCCTCGGCCAATAAAGCGAGATGAGCGCCGCAACCCCAGAGTCGTCTGCAACTGGACCTAACGGTCAAGGATCCCTTTACCTTTACCTATGCCTTCCAAGTGCCCCTATTTTCCAGTGACAGTCCTGGAATCACAAAAACCACCCCAGCTTCTTATTTGATCCCGGAATGTCCCTATTTCCACTACCAGCCCCGCTGCTGCCAAGCGTTGGTGGGGGGGGAGAGATGAGCTGGTGTTTGTACTGAGTAGTGGTGACTGGGGTCAGCTGTGAAGGAGGATCCTGTTGCTTCTCTGTGGCTACTGCTGCCAGCCTTCTTCCTTGGGCAGCTCATAGCGGCTGCTGGAGAATGGAAGAGGGGGAGAGGTTGCAGCTGGTGATGCCCAGCTCTGTGTGACGCAGCGGCTCTGAGGGGCAGGCAGAGGGCAGGGCTGCCCTAAACAGGAAGAAAGAGGGAGGCCAGAGCAGACTGGAGTGCAAGGAGCCTTGATTTCTTTTCTCTTCTTAAGTGTTTTGTGCATCCATGTCTAATCTTTCCCCTTTATTTATTGGTGCGTGCTTTTCTTTTCGTAAATCTACCCAAGAATAAAATAAAAGAAGAAGAAGAAGAAGAAGAAGAAGAAGAAGAAGAGGAGGAGGAGGAGGAGGAAGAGGAGGAGGAGGAGGAGTTTGGATTTGATATCCCGTTTTATCACTACCCGAAGGAGTCTCAAAGCGGCTAACATTCTCCTTTCCCTTCCCCCCACAACAAACACTCTGTGAGGTGAGTGGGGCTGAGAGACTTCAGAGAAGTGTGACTAGCCCAAGGTCACCCAGCAGCTGCATGTGGAGGAGCGGAGACACGAACCCAGTTCCCCAGATTACGAGTCTACTGCTCTTAACCACTACACCACACTGGGATTAAGGCATTTTCTCAGGACAGTGGAGAGTTGTGTAAGCGGAGACCCTACCTGCCCACCGACTGTCTCGCCAGAGTGGCGCATGCTCTAGTTATCTCCCGCTTGGACTACTGCAATGCGCTCTACGTGGGGCTACCTTTGAAGGTGACCAGGAAACTGCAACTAATCCAGAATGCGGCAGCTAGACTGGTGACTGGAAGCGGCTGCCAAGACCACGTAACACCAGTCCTGAAAGACTTACATTGGCTCCCAGTACGTTTCCAAGCACAATTCAAAGTGCTGGTGTTGACCCCTAAAGCCCTAAACGGCCTCAGTCCTGTATACCTGAAGGAGCGTCTCCACTCCCATCGTTCAGCCCGGACACAGATATCCAGCACCCAGAGCCTTCTGGCAGTTCCCTCCCTATGAGAAGTGAGGTTACAGGGAACAAGGCCTTCTCGATAGTGGCGCCCGCCCTGTGGAATACCCTCCTATCAGATGTCAAGGAAACGAACAACTATCTGACTTTTAGAAGACATCTGAAGCCAGACCTATTTAGGGAAGTTTTCAATGTTTGATGATTTATTGTATTTTTAAAAATATTTTGTTGGATGCTGCCCAGAGTGACTGGGGAAACCCAGCCAGATGGGCAGGGTATAAGTTGTTGTTGTTGTTGTTGTTGTTGTTGTTGTTGTTGTTGTTGTTGTTGTGTGATGTCCCATTGGTGCACTGGTAGTGGAAATGATCTGCTGGGTGGAGAGACAAAAATGGGGGGGGTCGAGGGGGGTCCGTGGCGGGGGAGTGAGAAATGTCCCTATTTTCAGCTGAGGAATGCGCACAACAGTGCCAAAACCCCTTGCGGAGGTGCCAAAATGTTTTCTTTGTTGTAGAGCCACTTCCACCAACTTCCTGTTGATGCTGGGTACAGGAATTCCTGTGGGGGGCATGTAGAAATGAGTGACAGTTCAGAATAGCAATCACAGCTATGTCAAAATGAAAGTGTGGGGTCATGGGGTCATAGTGCAGCTAACTTTTTTCCCTTCGTTTTATTTATGCTTTTCAGGTTTATACATTACACTAATTGAAGAAGAAGAAGAAGAAGAAGAAGAAGAAGAAGAAGAAGAAGAAGAAGAAGAGTTTGGATTTGATATCCCGCTTTTCACTACCCGAAGGAGTCTCAAAGCGGCTAACATTCTCCTTTCCCTTCTTCCCTCACAACAAACACTCTGTGAGGTGAGTAGGGCTGAGAGACTTCAGAGAAGTGTGACTGGCCCAAGCAGCTGCATGTGGAGGAGCGGAGACGCGAACCCGGTTCACCAGATTACAAGTCTACCATTCTTAACCACTACACCACACTGCTCTCTGGGCAGTAAGATAGGCTTACTGCCCAGTATAAATGCAGTATTAATGTGTTGGTGTCATGTTGCTGCATCCTTGCAGCAATAAAAGCGTAGCCTGGATGGACCCCTGGTCATTGTCTGCTTAGTAGAATGCACAGTGTGTTTTGCCAGTCAAAAACCACTTTCCACAAGAGGTCTCAGCAAGATGTCTCAGCCCCAGGTCCATCCTTCTCACACCCCACAGCAGAGAAAGATTAAAAGCCTTTACTCAGTGGCACCTGGTGTCCATTGCCTATGGTTGGGCAGGAGGCAAGGAGACCAACAGTTGCGCTGTAGCACAAGAGTGTCCCTCCAGATGGAATAATGCAATAACATTGAAGATGCATAGCAAAATAACAAATAAAGCAGGATTGCTTCAATGACATGTTGCTGAGCATATTCACAGGGAAGGGCACTATTCTGTGATGGTACGGATTGTATATACTTTGGGGATTGTACTAAATGACCCTTTGGGTCCCTTCCAACTCTACACTTCTATAATCTAGCCCGCCTTTGCATCCCTGCCACCCTGGGCTGTGGAAACGACCAGGGATTAAATTGCCCTGAAGAGCCAAGAGCTCAGTATCCAGCTCTCACCTGCCCCAGCCAGCATGACTAATGGTGGAAGATGGTTAATGCTCGGAGAAGGACCATTGCTCATTGGTACAGCATCTGCCTTGCTCCCAGTACGTTTCCGAGCACAATTCAAAGTGTTGGTGCTGACCTTGAAAGCCCTAAACGGCTTGAAGGAGAGTCTCCACCCCCATCGTTCAGGTCCAACTCTGAGGGCCTTCTGGCGGTTCCCTCACTGCAAGAAGTGAGGTTACAGGGAACCAGGCAGAGGGCCTTCTCAGTAGTGGCACCCGCCCTGTGGAACGCCCTCCCAACTATCTGACTTTTAGAAGACATCTGAAGGCAGCCCTGTTTAGGGAAGTTTTTGACGACATCAGTGTTTTTAATATTCTGTTGGGAGCCACCCAGAGTGGCTGGGGGAACCCAGCCAGATGGGCAGGGTATAAATAATATTATTATTATTATTATTATTATTATTATTATTATTATTATTATATCTCATAGGGCTGGGAGAGAATCTGTGTCTTAAACCCTGGAGAGATGCTGCTGCCAGCCAGTGTGGACAATATTGAGCCACATCGTGGAGCAGTGCTCCGATTCAGTGCAAGCTTCCTGCGTTCCCTGCGCACGAAGCATTTTGCCCTTCCGAAACGGTGCGCCGTCGTGCGGCTTTGCAGAGCCAACGCCCGCCCCCCACAAAAGAATTTAATGCTAGCCATTTGCCGTACTGTGGAAGGAGGCACGCAGGATGGTTCTAGGAAGATTCAGGTGGAGATCATGGCATGTTGCATGTGCCGGAACAAGAGCACCTGAAGGTGAGCCTTGCCGAACTCCCCGCGGTCCCTTTCCCATGAAATCCTTCTGCCCCACCGTCCCCCAAAAGTAATCTAAAACAGAAGACGTAAAGGGAGGAAAGGAGTTGGCGGCGATCGTAACAGGTTGGTTCTAAGCACATTTACTTACAAATAAGCCCCATTGGTTTTAATGGAATTTGTTAAACGCTATAAAAAGATATGGAGGGTTGCTGTCTCGAAGCCAACGCAGAGACGCAATTGGAATAATAAAGATGGCTTTTCTGGATGAGGCGGAGGTGCCGCTAGGCTAGCATGTTGTCTTGTTCCAACAGCAGCCGGCCAGATGGCTCCAGAAGCTCACAAGAAGGGCATTGCCGCATGGCGCCAGAGCTGTGCTTGTGTAGCCTGACTGCAGGGCAGTGGAGAGGGACAGAGGACATGGCTTTTGGGGTTTTGTTTCCAGAACGGAAGTGGTGGCCAGTGGTGGAGCAAGTCGATCGGGCGCCTGGGGCAGCGCGCGTGCCCTGTGCCCAGGGGCAGGGTGTTCCCAGGACCTCAAAGGAGTCTGCCTACCTCCTCCCACACAGCTGCCCTAAAGCTGAGGGGGAGGATGCGGGCAGACCGTTTGGGGCAGCATAGAGCCAGCGGGCACTCAGGCCACCGTGTCACTCCCAGGAGAGACCCGTGGCTCAGGAGCCCCCACCGCACCCCCCTTCCTCCACCCCGATGATGGCATCACTGCCAGAGCAGTATACATGGATGTGGGGAGCCCCACTTTATCCTAATAACAATTATTTATCGCATTTATAACTCACTTTTTTCCTCTTCCAAGGACACCCAAAAACTTTTTTTCTTTGGAAGATTAAAAATATCTGAAACAGTGGTGGCCAACTTCCAAGAGACTGCAATCTACTCACAGAGTTATAAACTGGCAATGATCTACCCCCTTTGGGGGGGTTCAGGTCAAAGTTGTTGAGGTTTTTTTTTTAGGAAGGGAAGCCCTGTTTTTTGGGGTTCGCATAAAAGTTGTTGAGCTTTTTTAGGGAAGATGGAAACGCCATTGAGCTTTCTTTTAGGAAGGAAAGCCCTGTTTTTGGTGGTTCGGGTCATTTTAGGGGTGCAGGGCAAAGATGTTGAGGTTTTTTTAGGAGAGCCAAAGTTTTGCAGCTTCTTTGGGGGGAGCCACTGATCTACCGGTGATCTACCACAGACGTCCAGTGATCTACCTGTTCGACATGCCTGATCTAAAAGAATCACAGGAATTTTCATGAAGTGTACCTTCTTTTCAGCCATCAAATGTCTAGATAAACAAGAATAGGAAGTGAGCAAGGAGACGGACTCATAGAGATGGTCCCTCTGGTGGCCCTTAATTGATTGATTGATTGATTGCATTTATATTACATCTTTTTCGACAAACAGCTCAAGGCGGCACATGTGGCTTTCCTGCTCCTCATTTAATTCCTGCAACAACCCTGCGAGGTAGTTCAGGGTCAGAGGCAGGGACTGGCCTAACGCCACCCAGTGAGCTTCATGGCTGGCCAGGAGTGTGAACCCAGGTCCTCCCAACCCCCAGCCAAAGTCCCTAACCAACTACACCAGGGCCACATTAGTTTCTGGACAACCTCACAAGGGCCACATGGAAGATGGAGCTCTCAATTGCTACTAGCCAGCGCTGCTGGAGGCAGACTTTTTTGAGCCCTAGAGGCCATGCTAACCATTTGCACGTCCCCTTAAGAAAAAAAGGCTAATTTCAATTTTCAATTACAAGTGGGGAGCTGTGTTGGTCTGCCATAGTCGAAACAAAATAGAAAATTCTTTCCAGTAGCACCTTAGAGACCAACTGAGTTTGTTCTTGGTATGAGCTTTCGTGTGCATGCACACGAAAGCTCATACCAAGAACAAACTCAGTTGGTCTCTAAGGTGCTAGTGGAAGGAATTTTCTATTTTGTTTCAATTTTCAAAAGCAGGTGTCTTTGTATGAATGATTTCAAGTGTGATGGAATTCTTCAAAGTCTAAAGTATTATCAGAAATTTATAAGATATAAGCAAAATTAATCTGTATCAAACTGTGCTCCTTTGAGGTCTGCGCCCGAGGCAGCTGCCTGCCTGGCCTAATATTAGCACTGGACCCATCCACAACGGGAGGCTAATGCTTCTGAAAACCAGTTGCCAGAAACCACAGGAGGGAAGAACGCTCTTCTGCTCAGGTCCTGCTTGCCAGTTTCCCACAGGAATCTCAGACCCTCCAAGTGCCCTTGTTTTCCCAGGGACAGTCCCGGATTCACAGAAGCCGTCTTGGTTCCCGATTTGATACCAGAATGTACCATTTTCCCTTAGGACATCCCTGTTTTCATGGGAGAAATGCTGGAGGTTATGGAGTTGTGCAGTGCTTTTCTTTCTATGGGGGACACAGGGGGACGCATGCCCCTAAACATTTTGTCAATCTTTGTACTTTTGTCCATTTACTGTGTCTATTGTCCCCGATTTGAACTAGAAAATGGGGGTTTTCTTGAGTCAAAATGAGAGTACTCCTAAACATATTTTTTTTAATGGAGTTATGTGACCAAGGAGATGCAACCTTTAGAAAACATCTGTAGGCAGCCTGATATAGGGAAGTTTTTTAATGTTTAATGTTTTATTATGTTTTTATGTATGTTGGAAGCTGCTGAGAGTGGATGGGGGTTACCGTATTTTTTCGCTCCATAAGACGCACTTTTTTCCTCCTGAAAAGTAAGTGGAAATATCTGTGCGTCTTATGGAGCGAATGGTGGTCCCTGGAGCTGAATTGCCCAGAAGCCAAAAGAGGATCATGCTTTTTATTTGACAAAGAGAAAAGGGAGTGTTGAAAGGACCCGCTCAGCAGCTGATCAGCAAGAGATCGGGAGAGAGATAAGAGTCCCTGGCTCCCTTTCAGCCCTGTCCTCTTGCCCCACCCTCCTTTGTTGAATGTGCTGCAGAGGGTGGTTGTTTGTTTCCCCAGTGACATGTGACTGGCTGATTAGATTATCTGTCTGGAAACTGTAGAAAAGGCTCCTTTTTCTTTAGAAGCTGCAGAAATGTGAGTTGAACCCCATAAAAAGGGGGCTTTTCCTCTTTGCTTTCCCCCCTTTGCAAAAGGAGCTTTGCTTTTCCCCCTTTGCAAAAAAAAGCTGCAAAACGTTTAGCTGATCCTCAAAAAAGGAGGGTTTTTCCCTTGCCAAAAAAAAAAAAAAAACCAACTGCTAAACTTTTAGCTGATCCTCAAAAAAACCAGGGCTTTTCCCTTTGCAAAAAAAGTTGCTAAACTTTTAGCTGATCCTCAAAAAAGCAGGGCTTTTAGAGGAGGAAAACCAGGGAAAACATTTTTTTTTCTTGTTTCCTCCTCTAAAAACAAGGTGCGCCCTATGGTCCGGTGCGCCCTATGGAGCAAAAAATGCGGCAGTTGGCGGAGTATTATTATTGTTATTATTATTATTAGTAGTAGTAGTATTGAATAGGGCATCCCTATTTTCATTGAAGAAATATTGGAGAGTATGCCAATGGCCCATCTACGCCAGCTTCCTGTTCTTACAGTGGCCAATCAGATGTCTGATTCAGTCTGTTATAGTGGTTAGAGCATGGGTAGGCAACCTAAGGCCCGTGGGCCAAATGTGGCCCAATCGTCTTCTCAATCCGGCCCACAGATGGTCTGGAAACCAGCTTGTTTTTACATGAGTAGAATGTGTGCTTTTATTTAAAATGCCTCTCTGGGTTATATGTGGGGCATAGGAATTCGTTAATCTTTCCCCCAAAAAATATAGTCCAGCCACACACACACCCCAAGGTCTGAGGGACAGTGGGCTGGCCCCCTGCTGAAAAAGTTTGCTTAGAGTGTCAGACTAGGACTTGGGAGGCCATAATTCAAAGCCCCGCTCCTTCACGAAACTCACTGGGTGACCTTGGGCTAGGGAAGCCTGCAACAGCACTCTCCCTACCTGGTGTTTCCAGAAACTGGCACTCAGAGGCATTCTGAAAGTTGGAGAAAGAATGCAGCCATCACCACTAGCAACCACTGATTCTTTAAACTTGCCTCCCACCTTACTTTGCAGGGAATCGGCACAGCTTGGCTACGATCCCAGTCACGTCCTCAGCCAAATCAACCAAGCCAAATCATAGAAGAGTATAGAATCATAGAAGAGTTGGAAGAGACCACAAGGGCCATCCAGTCCAACCCCCTGCCAAGCAGGAAACACCATGGAAGCATTCCTGACAGATGGCTGTCAAACCTCCGCTTAAAGACCTCCAAAGAAGGAGACTCCACCACACTCCTTGGTAGCAAATTCCACTGCTGAACAGCTCTTACTGTCAGGAAGTTCTTCCTAATGTTTAGGTGGAATCTTCTTTCTTGTAGTTTGAATCCATTGCCCCGTGTCCGCTTCTCTGGAGCAGCAAACAACCTTTCACCCTCCTCTATATGACATCCTTTTATATATTTGAACATGGCTATCATATCACCCCTTAACCTTCTCTTCTCCAGGCTAAACATACCCAGCTCCCTAAGCCGTTCCTCATAAGGCATCGTTTCCAGGCCTTTGACCATTTTGGTTGCCCTCCTCTGGACACGTTCCAGCTTGTCAGTATCCTTCTTGAACTGTGGTGCCCAGAACTGGACACATCTTCCCACGGCTTGCCCGGGACTCGCCAAGAGCTTCCCTCCCCAGGATTCTTCAAGCCTGCTGTCGCTCCCTACCTCCAATGGGACTCGAGGACTCCTTTGTTGTAGGACTCCAATTGCTCTTTCGGTCCTGGCTCCAGCCACACACCCTTCCCCACACCCCAATCACGTGGGCTCAGAAGAAGGGCACAGCTGTGACAGGATGCAGAAGGGGCCAGGTGCAATCCTGAACATCTCAAGGTTATTATTTTACTTAAGGTTCAGTTAGGAAGCAATGGAAAAGGCACCTCGCGGCCAGAGATCCATTGGGAGCAGGTGCCTCAAGCATCACTGTAAGGCAGTTTATAGCCCCAAACATCACATCAAGGACCAAACTAGCCATATTTGACCCCGTGTAGCAGGGAGTGTTGGGCAAAGGACCTGGCAAACCAAGGTTCGAATCCCAGCTTGGCCATGAAGTTCACTGGGTGACCTTGGGTCAGTCACTGGCTGACTGACCGAACCCAAAGGGTGCTCATCAATGGCTCCTCTTCATCCTGGAGAGATGTGACTAGTGGGGTGCCACAGGGTTCTGTCTTGGGCCCAGTCTTATTCAACATCTTCATCAATGACTTGGATGATGGGCTTGAGGGCATCCTGATCAAGTTTGCAGATGACACCAAATTAGGAGGGGTGGCTAATACCCCCAGAGGACAGGATCACACTTCAAAATGAACTTAACAGATTAGAGAACTGGGCCAGAGCAAACAAGATGAATTATGCAAAGTACTACACTTGGGCAAAAAAATGAAAGGCACAAATACAGGATGGGTGACACCTGGCTTGAGAGCAGTACATGTGAAAAGGATCTAGGAGTCTTGGTAGACCGTAAACTTGACATGAATCAACAGTGCGATGCAGCAGCTAAAAAGGCCAATGCAATTCTGGGATGCATCAATAGGAGTATAGCGTCTAGATCAAGGGAGGTAATAGTACCACTGTATTCCGCTCTGGTCAAACCTCACCTGGAATACTGTGTCCAGTTTTGGGCACCACAGTTCAAGAAGGATACTGACAAGCTGGAATGTGTCCAGAGGAGGGCAACCAAAATGGTCAAAGGCCTGGAAACAATGCCTTATGAGGAACGGCTTAGGGAGCTGGGTATGTTTAGCCTGGAGAAGAGAAGGTTAAGGGGTGATATGATAGCCATGTTCAAATATATAAAAGGATGTCATATAGAGGAGGGTGAAAGGTTGTTTTCTGCTGCTCCAGAGAAGCGGACACGGAGCAATGGATTCAAACTACAAGAAAGAAGATTCCACCTAAACAGTCTGTCAGTCTAACCTACCTGCTCAGTTGTTAAATGAGGGTCTGCACAGGTCTGTTGTGTGGATTAAATGAGGAGACGGGGGACATTGTACACCACCTTAAGACCCTTAGAGAAAAAGGTGGGATATAAATGTCATATTAATAGTTAATAATAAGAATGTGCTAATGCATCTCAGTCTCCTTTTTTTTTTTTTTTTTTTTGCAGATAACATCTATATGTCGGACTGAGGATGGGACCCACCCACCCTCCTAAAGCCCTAGCAGGAGAAAAACATGAGTGCCTGTTATCTTTTCTTCTTTTTTTTTTAATCAAAAGAATATTTATTTAAGACAGGGGTCAGCAACCTTTTTCAGCCATGGGCCGGTCCACTGTCCCTCAGACCGTGTGGTGGGCCGGACTATATTTTGGAAAAGGAAAAAAAAAATGAACGAATCCCTATGCCCCACAAATAAGCCAGAGTTGCATTTTAAATAAAAGCACACATTCTACTCATGTAAAAACACCAGGCAGGCCCCACAAATAACCCAGAGATGCATTTTAAATAATAAGACACATTCTACTCATGTAAAAACACGCTGATTAATGGACCGTCCACGGGCCGGATTGAGAAGGCGATTGGGCCGCATCCGGCCCCCGGGCCTTAGGTTGCCTACCCCTAATTTAAGAAATACAGCATATCAAGTGTCTGTTATCTTGTGTCCACTGGTCTCTAGTTGGCCTCTTGCTACTCTGGTCACTGCCGCTATTCCCAGAATGCATTGCTTTGGGACAGGGCTTTTTTCAGCTGGAACTCCCCAGAACTCAGTTCTGGCACCTCTCAGGACATTTTTCTGCCTGAGGCAGAGCAGGAAATGGTCCCTTCTCCACAGGCCAAACTATCCAAGGCCACCCAAGTTATTTGGGCACCTGAGGCAGGAAATCCCACAAGCACCCCTCCTGCTCCCTAGCAGTAAAATTACAATATCAAACCAAATTTGCTGCCATTTCATGACATCCAATATCTGCCGGCTCGAAGCAGCCGCCTCATTTTGGCTAATGGAAGTGCCGGCCCTGCCTTTCTCTGATTTGTCATACATAGCTGTCAACTTTCCCCTTTTTTAAGGGTAATTCCCTTATTCCGGATAGGATTCCTCGCAAGAAAGGAAAAAAGTTGGCAGCTATGTTGCCATAGCAGGTTGGACTGACACCACAGAAATAGCATCCACAAAGACCACAGTGAGATCACCCTACTGACACCAGGAGTCCTCGGTTCAGGGTGCAATGGAGCTCTGATTTGGTAGTCCTGGTTCTTGTTTGCAAGGACAGAGGTGAATGTGCATTGCAGGTGTGAACTTAACGCAAAGCAAGAAATAAAAACTACCACCACCCCAAACAGTGAGCAAACCTAATCTCTGCATCAAGGAAAGCTCCTGGCTTATATACAACCGGGCAGAATATTTGCATAATGGTTATTATTTTTTCTGGTGATCACTGAGAAGGACAAAGCAGGATATGTGCACTGCTGTGATGACAAACAAATGACCTCCTCTGCATTTTCACCAGAGATGGCCCAGATTCTTTCAAAACTTCCTTGGCCCTTTCAAGGGATAGAAACGATTGCTTAAAAGGAAAGAAAAGAAAGGAGTGGCTACACATTGTGGTGCCGCTTGCCGAACCCAATATAAAATCCCGCATTTGTGCTATGTGCTTGTTCCCTAGTGGAACCCTGCACACAGCGCTCAGCAGAATGAAAACCAGTGCCCCTATTTGGGATTGAAATGCTAAGAGAGAGAGAGAAAAAGAAGTCCCTTCGGCTACAATCCTATACACACTTACCTGGGAGAAAGCCCTACTGAACTCAGCGGGACTTACCTCTCAGTAGACATGGATCAGATTGCACTGTGAAGTCCCATTGAGCTCAGTAGGGCTTACTTCCGAGTAGGTGTTGCATGGGATTGCATCATCAAAGAGGGCTCCAGGTCTATTCCTCGGATGACCAAGCACGGGGAGTTCATCTCTGCTCAAGATCCACTTCTCAGGTCCTTGACCTGATCAAGAATATCCATTGAATATGGTTAGTCTCACATTTTAGAGAACACTCCAGCTCCTGGCATGTGACATAAGGCACACTACAGATCCCATATATTCCTTTATTATATTCCTTTATTCTATTTAGCAACAGACAGTTCTCTATTTGAAGGCCTGCCCAGTCCGAGTCTGGTTTCAAATCAAAGAACGGTACATGGGGATATCAAAGACCTTGAAGTGGCCACTCAACACAGAATTGTAGAATTGGAAGGGACCATCTAGTCCAAACCCCTGCAACAATGCAGGAATCCTTTTGCCCTGTGTGGGGCCCAAACCCACAACCTTGAGATTAAGAGTCTCGTGCTGTACCGACTGGCTAGCAGACTGAGCCAGGACATAGGTCACCGGGTCAATCAATGTCTTCTCCACCACGTCAACCTGTATTTATATCTACAGCGGAACCTTGGTTCTCGAACTTAATCGGTTCTGGAAGTCCGTTCGACCCCCCCAAACCGTTTGAAAACCAAGGCTTCCGATTGGCGGCAGGAGCTTCCTGTACTCAGGAGGTAAAGGTAAAGGGGCCCCTGACCATTAGGTCCAGTCATGTCCGACTCTGGGGTTGCGGCGCTCATCTCGCTCTATAAGCCAAGGGAGGCGGCGTTTGTCCGCAGACAGCTTCCAGGTCATATGGCCAGCATGACTAAGCCGCTTCTGGCGAACCAGAGCAGCGCACGGAAATGCCGTTTACCTTCCCGCCGGAGCGGTCCCTATTTATCTACTTGCACTTTGATGTACTTTCGAACTGCTAGGTGGGCAGAAGCAATGGGAGCTCACCCCGTCGCAGGGATTCGAACCGCTGACCTTCTGATCAGCAAGCCCTAGACTCTGTGGTTTAACCCACAGCGCCACCTGGGTCCTTCAGGAGGAAGCCGCGTCAAATGTTCAGCTTCCGAAAAATGTCCAAAAACCGGAATGCTTACTTCCAGGTTTTCGGTGTTCGGGAGCAGATTTGTTCATCAACTAAACTGTTCGAGAACCAAGGTATCACTGTACTTGAATTGCAGTAATCATTCCCAAAAGTGTGTATACACGCATAAATCTGACCTCTCTTTTGTCCTTTTTTTTCTGGTCATGCATACGTGGCCACTGTATGTTGACCTGGATTGAAGATGCCCGAGAATTCTGTTTGCAGAGGTCTGACTCATTTCGACAGTGTTCAAAAGGCTATGCTCCCTGCGCAATGTGCCCTATATCTGTCAGACTTAACCCAGCCTAGGGTAATGTGAGTGCTCAGACAACATGATTATTTATTTATTTATTTTAAAAAACGGAACAACAATCACATTGCATTAAAAAGGCAACACCTACAACCCATGTTCGGAAAACAACCGTGCCAGCTTGTTTTTATGTGGGCCTTGATTTGCTAACATCGCATTATTTGTTCTAAATGGAGGTTTTGGGGAGACTTTAAAATACTCCGGTGATAAGGAAGCAAAAAGCAAGGAATGCACATAGAATTGGGCTTCAATTGCCAGTAGGGACAAGGAATAGTCAAGAGATACGGATCCAGGGATCCTAGACACACTTACCTGCGTGTAAAGTCCATTGAGTGCAGTGGGACCAAGAGTGCAACCCTATCCATGTCTTCTCAGACATTTGTCCCATTCAGTTCCATGGGACTTCCTTCCAAGCAGGCAATAGGATTGCAGCCAGAGTAAACATGCATAGCATAATGTCGCTGTTAAGTTTCTGAACATCTGGCAGACCCGCACACATTTCCAACCTTCAACCACAAGGACTAGCATCATGTCTGCTTGTTCAAAATGAAATCTCAGGGTGCCAAGTTCTTCCACATTGAACTGAACACATGGACAAAGGAATACTCCCAGCTCTGCCTCCAGAATGAATTATCCCTCATCAACTTCACAGAGTGCATCCTGGGGACCCTTAGGTGTGTGGTGGGGGGGGGGGGACCTGGCTAGGCTAAGGTGTGATAGATAGATAGATAGATAGATAGATAGATAGATAGATAGATAGATAGATAGACAGACTCCAGAAAACCTAATATGGTGTGAGCATTCACGCCCACAGCAGGGGCAGAGATCTGTGCTTGTCAAGACATTTCACACCCAGTGTCAACGAAACAAAAGAGGGAAGGGAAACCAGAATATCCAAGACTTGTGGGAAGTCAGTTGCAGATGCATTCAATGAATGATGAACTATGGAGGCCTCGGGTTGTTTAATGGCGAGATGTGGCAGAGATACACCTGTGCTCTCATAAGAATGTGCTTCTGGCGAGATAGGTCAGCCGTGGTACTCAGATGACAAATGACTTAGCATGACTTCCTATTAACCGAGCAGCTTTTCCGGCCTTATTAAGAGCGCCGAAACTCTCTCCGAGCTGCAGCAAAGGAACGGTTTGGATCTGCGTGGGCATTAATCTCTAGGACCAGATCTGGCGGAGGGTTATCCGTTGATGCAGCGAAAACTGCTGCTATCTGAACAAAAGCCGGAATCGAGTGAGGTGGGGTGGGGTGGGGTGGGGAACGGCGTGAGGGGGGTGGCAACAGCTGTCGTAGTCTTATATATTCCCCTCTGGCCGGAGCCAGGAACCAGATACCTCTGGCGAGGTGGGTGGCTTGTGTTTATGGCTTCTCATTCCCCAAAGGAAAATCAAAATGGTTAGATTGTGGGAGGGTGGGTAGAAAGGCAGAAGGGGGAGAGCAAGGCAAGGAAGGGGGGGGTTAAAAAAACATCATTAAAGGATGGCCAGCCTCATCCTCCCTCTAGCACACACACACACATACACACACACAGAGAGATTTGCAAAAGGCATGCATCTAGAGATATTTATTTCTTTCATGCAAGCTAGCACAGCCTGGCCTCTGGTTTTGTTTTTATATATATTATATATAAAAAACGTGTGTGGTGATAATATGAATGTGTGTCACAGCAAACAGCTAAGCTGCCAGACCTGGCTTAGCACAGCGTCAAGAACAAAGGCCTAAAGAGCATACACTACATTCGGAAGGGGGGGACAGAGAGAGGAGAAGCAATATGTCTGATGTGTCTTTTGTATGGTCAAACAAGGAGGGAGGCAATGGCCAAACGATTGACTAAGGATATACATGGGGAAAGGTGCATGAAGCAGGAAGGATGGAGCCAGGAGGAAAGGGGCTTGGCCACCTGCACGCCCAAACTGGGATGCCTATTACAAAAATGCTCATTTTTCTCCACTTGGTTTTAAATCTTTCTTTCCCCCCTCCCTCTCCAAGACCATTGGCGTGGTCTCGAACATTTTAACACAAACTGGATTTATTCTTCGCCCCCCGCCTGAATGAAAGGCGACGGGAGAGGAATGAACCCACCCAATAACCTTTTGCCTTCCCTTCCCCGCCCCCCTCTTCCCTGGTTTTGTTTAGGGGAGACTGAGGTTAGGCTTTCTTTTGTCTAGCCCTTAATTCTCTCCCGGGCACATAGGCAGCGGAAGACGAGACCAATGGTGTTACTTAAGGGTGACCCCCTTCACCACGGCTGCCGGTTTGGGGGCATAATCCTCCAGGACTGCAATCCTGCACAGACTTACCTGAGAGTAAGCCCCACTGGAAACAGACGGGGTTTACTTCCAAGTAGGCATGAATCAGATTGCACTGCGAATAGGTTTTTTTTTGGGGGGGGGTGTTCCTTGGCACCTGCTTCCCACATGTATGTGTTGCATGGATGTAAACACGCACAGAAACACACACACACACACACACACACACACACACACAAAGACAGCTGTGTAAAGGCTGGTTCATCGATCAACAGAGGGAGAAAGAAGATGGAATGGGTATCTAGTTTGGTTCTATGTCATCCGGGCAAGATAACAGTCTAAAAGTCTATCTGGTGCTTATTCTTTCAGAGCCTTACAAGGACCTTTGGCTGTGAGTGGTGTATGGCAATGCCAGGGGGAGAATTTAACGTCTTAGGGGGGGGGTCCATTTGCAACCCACACCTGTCCACACCTCCACTTCCATTCCCACCCCTCCGTCTCTCCAAGGTCATCCTCAGCTACCAACAACTAAAGGTTTTTACCTACAGGACAGAGCACGCACCCTCAAACTCAAAAGGAAGGCTCGTGAAGAGGAGGGAGATACTTTTTTAAAAAAAATCAGTGGCTATTTGTCAAAATATATATCTTTTTTTCCCCTCTTTCCATCCAATTGGGTGTCATTGTTCACCCTCATTAGTGTGTGATGTTCAGCACATAACCTCTCCTTGGGATTTCCCAGTAGCTAGCAAGCTCCTCCTGCGTTTTAACAGTTTGGGACTTTTCGCCAGTGTGTCAATTTATATGCATACCTCTGTACATTTTGCCAGCCTTTTGCCAACCTGGCACCCTCCAGATGTTTGGGACACCTGACCGGGGGGAGGGGGGAAGCTTGGCAGAAGGCTGGCGCACCTCAATTTGAGAGTCATCTCCACCTCCACAGAAAAGATAATATAGGATGTGTATCTAAAGAAAAAGAGAGAGAGAAGAGAAGAGAGAGAGAGAAAGAGTTGGTATTCACAGGTTATAGAATGCTTGAAGGTAGATATGGGAGAAAGAACATTCATACGCCATACTCCGCCCCCTCCAACCCAATATTGGTGGCACTCCCCCCTCCCCGAGAAAAAGAAAGAAACATTCACTCAAATGGGGGAGGAGGTGGGGGTGGAGAAGCAGGGGGGGCGGGAGAGGGGGAAATAATCTAAAACAGCAGGAATACAACAATAAATGGGGTGGGGGACAGCAATAGAAAAAGCACACTAGGTTAATATAGGAAAACTAGTTTCTTTATTGAGAGATTGTATATTAGTATTAGTGGAACTGTGTTGTAACAATGTTGTCATGCACACAATACAAAAGGCAACAGGGGCCCACCATGCCGTGGAAGGGCAACAGAACGGAAGCGGCATACAATGAATAAGATGTTTCAGCTACTTGCACATTACATTTCAGCAGGGTATGTCTCTACGGAGAGAGATTTTACATCAGAAAAAACTAGGTAATGTAAAAAAATACAGACCATGCTTCAAGTTTTAGTACAAGAAAAAAGGTGGAAGAAATACACAACCAAAGGATATTTGAATACAGAAAAAAATTTACCCACAAAATAAGAACAGGAAGTAAAAAATTCAGCACAGCAGAGAGAAATGTTATCCCTGTTGAATGGAAAACCATTTTGCTAAGCAAGCATTCCACTTTCCTCTGTTTCCCCCCCCCCCTTTTCCTTTTTTCTCTTTCCTCCTTTTCGTTAGTTTGCATGTTTTGGTTCCACGCCCCCACTGGGCCCTTCCAAAAGAGAAGGATTGGGTCCAAATTGCCACCCAATAGGTGTGTGTGTGTGTGTTTAAATGGTGCATGTATGGGGGAATGTTTTGTGTTGCGTTAAAGGAAGTCATCGGACAGGTCAGTTTTTGCAAGGGAGTTTTGTGGGTGCTGAGTGGGGTTTAGCTTGCAAAGGGAACGGATGGAGTTCAACTGTTGGGAAGGGAGGAATTTGGGTGAGGAGAGAGAGAGAGGTGTGCGAGTCTGTGAGAGTGTATCTATGTGCAATGTACAATGTGCTCCCAAACGAAAGAAGGTGTTCATTCGCACAGCCTTTCCTCTCCCCCCCCCCCGATGATTGGGGAGGGGGGTTGTTTTGGTTTCTTTAATTTGCAAGGGTTTCCTTTTCTTTGGTAAGAAATTCAAAGCCAAAGTCAATTTGCCTGGGAAACCAAGATCAAATACAAGAACAGAGGTTTAGGGCGGAGATTTTGGGTGGCGAGGGGAGCAAAAACCCCAAGAAATTGTCCTTCACCCAACTGAAGCAAAATGAATCCACTTAACAGGAATTTACAGTGCAAATGTACTTAGCTAAACAGGATGAAGATACAAAAATGGCATTATAAAACTAGAGCTATATTGGAAAATGGCCTGCTCCCCCCCCATTCTAGACTACTACAATGACAGCTAAAGAGAAACAGGTTTGAGCATACAGTCTGTCTACCATATTCTTTCTTTCCTTTTTCTTTTTCACAGGAAGATTGGTGGTTTAAGACTTCAGCTTTAAGCCTCAGTATCCTCTTTCAGAAAGTCTCAGGTGGTTTTTTTTAGCAGGGGCAAATACCGCCTAACCCCAGAACCTTAGTTCCTCGGTGGGTGTGTTCGGAAGCCAATGAGACCCAAAGAGAGGTGGGATCTATTGTTCCTGGTGGCGCTTCTCCCCAGAGGAAAAGAACACAAGCAATTTCTCTCCCCCCCCCCTTTCTCCCAGATGACACCTGAATTTGAAATTACAGCCTGCTGGGGTTTTTTGGTTTTGTTTTTTTTTTTAAAGAAACCGTAATCGTTGATGAAGAAGCTCTTGGCTACATCAGTATCATATTTTGCAGAGAAGCATAATTTTTGGAAGTGATCAAACAGTGCCTTCTCTCTGTCTTTTCGCTTTTTAAAATAAATAAATAATCCTTTGCATTTTCCAAGTCATGCAAGGATAACTGAGCAGGCGAGGGAGGGAGACAACACCCCAGATTTAAAATACCATCAGCTCCTCCTCCCAGCCAACAACCCCCCCTCCCTGTTTTTTTGTTTTGTTTTGTTTTGTTTTGTTTTGCAGCAGCAGCAGCAGCAGCAACACCACCACCACCGGAAGAGGATACTTCAGCTTAAAAGGCCAGTGCAATTCTTCAGATGGATACAGGAAATGGTTAAAGAAGGGAGTGGGGGTGTCAACATTAGAGCTAAATGCAGAGGCAAGAGAACTACAAGGCAACAGAAGGGGCAGCAGGTTGACCATTCACTGATCTACACGATGAGGAAACAAAATAAATTTGGAAACAAACAAAGAAAGAAAAAAAATTGGATCAATGCAAAAAAAAAAAAATGTCGTCATCCCATCATCATCATCATCATCACCACCACCACCACCACCAAAACCACACCAGAAGAGGCTTCAATTAACAGAAATACAGAAATGCCACCATGTGCGGAAACTAAGCTGTTATGTACATACACATGTACAGGGGAGGGAGGGGAGGGAGGGGCAAAGGGGGGGAAGGCAAGAGCAGCAGAATGAGGGATGTGCGAGGCTGGGGGGGGGGCGGGATGCTGATGCCTGTTTCGACCCGGTGTCTCGGAAGCCCACTTTTTTTTTTTTTTAAACGCCCTCCATCTCCTCACCTGTGTTTCACGGAGATCAGGATTCGGCCCTAAGAATGATGCGGCCCAAAGAGATTTGGGTGGCGGGTGGGGTCACTACTGAAACCCACAGGTCTCAGGAGCACAATGGCAGGAGTCTCGCCTTAGGGTCTTAGACTCTTTCTCTTATGGTGTGTCTGTTGGGGGGGGGGGGGTCTATTAACTGGTCACACCTCACTGATGGATCGCATCTCAGCGGAGATGAGCATAACGCCTTGGCTTACCAGGGAAAACGGGCTATATTATTTAGCTGGTTTAATTAAACTGGGAGGTTTTGTCGCTGCTGTTCTATCCTAGGGGTTCGATCCGCCGTGAGCCACAGAAGGGGAGGAGGCAGGCATGGTGGGAATCGGAAAGGAGATTATGTAGTTAAGGCAAAAACGGTTCTTAAGAGAAAGGGGGTGCCGGGCGGGGTGCGGGGGAAGGAACCAGCCATGACATCTAAATGCATTCTCAATTTGATTGAAAGAAAACACATGGAATGAAGGAGGACAAATTGTTCCAAAAAAAAAAAAAAAGGAAGCAGAGGATCAAAACCGTTGTCCGTGAGGGCTATATAGGAATGGGAGGGAACAGCTTGGAGGAAATGTGCAATGGCCATATACACATCCCATATTAAATTAAAATCCAGAGGTGGAAAATAATTGCTGTTAATTTGGATTTCGGTCTAGGTGATTGGGGTGCATCTCAGATCGAAAGACACACTTCTGTGAATGGACAGGTCTGGATATTAGAAACTGCTCAAATGCGATAAGGAGAAAAGTGGGGTGTTGGTGGGGGGGAATGCACAGGCACTTATGTCAAACCTCACAAAAAAGAGAGGGGGAGGGCTGGGTTGGAGGATTCCCGAACCCCCTCAAAAAGGATTAAAATCCACTGGATAAGT
Source organism: Lacerta agilis (assembly GCF_009819535.1). Classification (NCBI taxonomy): domain Eukaryota; kingdom Metazoa; phylum Chordata; class Lepidosauria; order Squamata; family Lacertidae; genus Lacerta; species Lacerta agilis. Next base: position 8,514,973 of record NC_046322.1, on the reverse strand, counting down.
ATATTGGGGGGGGGGGAGAGGGGAGAGAAGACAAAAGAGGCTGAACAGAGTTCACCAGAAGGCAGAGCGAGGGATGAGACCAGCTGGCCTCATCATGAGCTCATAATTTGCTTTTCGTTTTATAGGGGTTTGGGATTACATATAAAACAATTATTTAAAAAATAAAATACGCACAAGCACACACACACACCAAAAAAGCCCCAAAAATCCTGGATCCTGGATTTATATCCTATGGGCACCAAGTAAAACCCTCCGATTTCCGACCACACCAACCACCACCACGCAAAGTTCCCTACAATCTGCATATATAGAAAGGGGCAGTTTAGTGCTCCTCGCAGGCATGGATCTATATTTGTCAGGTGGGAAGGGGAGGGAGGGGGAAAGGGGGAGGGGCTCGCCAGAATATATAAAATGGAGTTAACTGGACACTGGGTCTGTGTGTTGGGGGGGGGGATATACATTATTCTACATAAAAGGCGAGATCGCTCTGAAATACAATCCAAGATCTCTAAAGAATAACACAAGACTGTTTCTCAAAACGAAAACACCAGCCCACCGCTTCGATCCACTTAAGATTTCCCTTCCTGACATCTCCGATCCTGGTACATTTTCCTTCCTACTAATGGGGTATCTCCCCACCTGCGCTCTCTCTCCCTCTCTCTCTCTCGCACGCGCACAATCCCCTACGTCCCTTCCCACTTCGTGCCCTTTCTCTCTCTCCCCCCCCCCATTTCGCCTCTTCTTTCATTCCCTATTCCCCCCCCTCCGGCTCCTCTTTCTTCCCACCGCTTCCCCATCTCTTTCTCTCATCTCCCCCCCGCCTCGATTCCTTACAGATTTCTCCCTCTCCTTGCGCTTCTCGGGTCCCCCAACACCACTAGGAGATGCTGCCCTCTCCCTGCCCCTCATTCCCCTTTCTTAAATGCACTACACTTGCTCTGCTCTCCCCCCCTCTCTCTCTCTCACACACACACACATATACACCTCCCCCCCTCCCCTTCGCCTCTCTGCCAATTGTAGGTAAGAAGACAACACAACCAGTGGCTTCCATTAGACCCATCACCAAACCATCCAGGTCATTTTGGGGGAGGGGGAGGGGGGTTGCTCGCTCCTCATCCCTACAGCCGCCCCTCCACACACCCCCAACCCAACCCCACCAGAAAAGGCACAGATAAAGAGATACCTCTGTTTCGCACAGAGCCAAACACTGGAAGAACAAGATAGCCGACGTGTACCAAAACCATCCTGGCCAGCTGCTGTGGTCCCCTGGGGCTGGAACTATCCCTCGGTGATGGTGGTGATGGTGGCGGCAGCGGCGGCGGCGGTCCTCCTCCTTCTCCTCCTCGGTGGCGATGGTGATGGTTTTGGCAGTGCTGGCGTCTGCTGTTTCTGGAGAGGCTGCTGCTGCTGCTGCGGGCTAGAGTAAGACAGATGGCCCATGGAAATGGTCCCTTCCCAGTGCCCTGTATACATTCAAATGGAGAGCTGAGGCTCGCAGCTGCCTGGCGCACAAAGGGAATCGCAGCCAATGGGAGGGAGGCCTTGCGCTGGGCTCGGCTGGTGCCTTTTGCGCCTCTCTCCCCTCCTCCTCCTCCTCCCCGCGCGCGCGCTTTCCCCTCCCCTCTCCTCCCTTTATATGGTCTCCAGCCCTGGCAAGGAGGAGGCCCAATCAGGAGGGGGGTGGGGGTGGGCTGCAGCTTACCCTGGGGTCCCTCCCTCTCTCTCTCCTTCCCCCTCTCCCTCCCTCTCCCCTCCACCAAAGAAGGAGATCGCGCAGCAATTGGAGGCAGGGCTTGCAGGAAGGCTGGGTTTCAGCAGGCGCGCGCGCGCGCGCAACCGGAGGATGGAGAAACAGGAAGCCGAAAGAGGGGAGGCGAGGCCGTCGACACGCACGCGCGCCCGGGTGCGCACCGTCCAGGCACACAAAAGAGGCGAGCGAGCGTGGGAGCCCGGGAGAGGCGCAAAAGCAGAGGCTGGAGCTTGGGGAGAAGGCAGATGTGCAGGACGCACGGGGAGAATGTTAATAAAATAAAATAAAATAAAATAATTCCTTCCAGTAGCACCTTAGAGACCAACTAAGTTTGTTCTTGGTATGAGCTTTGGTGTGCTGTGCGCGCAGGTTACAGATGCACCTGACATTTTTATTCTTTTTACTTTTTTGGCGACGGAACAGCAGTTGTTTATTTCGCTACGACGCAACAGGCTTTGAAATCTAGGCAACTTTAAAAAAAAAGATCTTGGGGATTTTTCCCTCCGGGAAGATATTTTATCGAAATGTACCAAGCAGGATATATTCATTCAGGTATCTGAAGAAGTGTGCGTGCACAGGAAAGCTCATACCAAGAACAAACTCAGGTCTCTAAGGTGCTACTGGAAGGATTTTGTTTTGTTTTGTTTTTTCATTTCTTTGGTAATTGTTTTGCCACCTGGTGTTAGTCCCTCCTCCTCGACCCGATTTTCCTTTCTGTCGTCCTTCCCTATCCTCCAAAGGTGCTCAAGGTGGGGTGCCTAGTTCTCTTACTATTTTCTTCTTACAGGGACCCTGTGAGGTAGGTTAGGCTGAGAGGCCACCTAGTGGGCTTCATGGCTGAGGCGGGATTTGAACCCTGGTCTCCCAAGGTCCTAGTCTGACAACAGGGGTGCCAACCTGAATACAATTGGAGCAGGTAAGCCCCACCCTGCATAACGGATCACAAGACGTGGTGCATGTATAGCATTTGAATGGCAATGCCCATTGACATGGGGGGGGGCAGACCCCTCAAATATTTTAGGGGGGGGGCCAAGTATCTGAAAGGGCCATCTGGAAGTTTTCTTGAAACTGTGTGTTGTTCCTTTAAAGGGCAATGGTATGAGAGTGAGACAGGGAGAGGCCTAAGGGGATATCTTTTATGTAACTCCTACTGAGTATTATGAAAAGTGAAAGGCACTGGTGTGTTTTTTTTTTTTTGTTTTGTTTCACTTTGTGGTTTATAGAAAAGGAGTTTAGTTTGTATCATCTTGGCCGCCTTCCTCTGCACACATCCCAGCTTCTCAATATCCTCCTCAAGACTGGTTTCCTTTACAAATTGCTTGCTATGAAACATCTCGAAGCAATTTCACAATACAATAAAAGCATATATAAAACAATTGTGCGCGCACGCCCACACAAACAATTAAAACATTTGCAAATGTAAAAGCAGTTTCACATTTAAGGCAGATACCTAGTGGGATAAAAATATGCCCTTTGCCGGCGGCATTCCGCAAAAAGAGACCGTGCATTACCAAAAAGGGCACAGATATGCACAATATCTGGTGCCAATTTAGATAGACATAATTACTATAAGACAACATCTTAAAAAGCAAAGACATCACCTTGCCGACAAAGGTCCGTATAGTTAAAGCTATGGTTTTCCCAGTAGTAATGTATGGAAGTGAGAGCTGGACCATAAAGAAGGCTGATCGCCGAAGAATTGATGCTTTTGAATTATGGTGCTGGAGGAGACTCTTGAGAGTCCCATGGACTGCAAGAAGATCAAACCTATCAAACCTATCCATTCTCAAAGAAATCAGCCCTGAGTGCTCCCTAGAAGGACAGATCCTGAAGTTGAGGCTCCAGTACTTTGGCCACCTCATGAGAAGAGAAGACTCCCTAGAAAAGACCCTGATGTTGGGAAAGATGGAGGGCACAAGGAGAAGGGGACGACAGAGGATGAGATGGTTGGACAGTGTTCTCGAAGCTACTAACATGAGTTTGGCCAAACTGCGGGAGGCAGTGAAGGATAGGCGTGCCTGGCGTGCTCTGGTCCATGGGGTCACGAAGAGTCGGACACGACTGAACGACTGAACAACAACAACAATTACTATAACCCAGTACATCTGTATTGCCATGCAATCCATCTCACTGTAATGCGGAGAGCCAGTGTGGTGTAGTGTTTAAGAGCGGTAGACTCATAATCTGGTGAACCAGCTTCGCGTCTCCGTTCCTACACATGCAGTTGCTGGGTGACCTTGGGCTAGTCACACTTCTCTGAAGTCTCTCAGCCCCACTCACCTCACAGAGTGTTTGTTGTGGGGGAGGAAGGGAAAGGAGAATGCTAGCCGGGTAGTGATAAAGCGGGATATCAAATCTAAACTCCTCCTCTTCTTCTTCTTCTTCTTCTTCTCCCCCTCCTCCTCCTCCTCCTCCAGCAGCCCACTCACTTACCTGCCTGCACAGAATTCCTCTGGCTGCAACCCACATGTACAATGTCTACATTCCACTTTCACCCTTGGAGGCTGGATGGCCCTCACTACCAGATTCTGGTAATTTTTATTTGAGTAGAGTGTGTCCTTTTATTTAAAATGCATCTCTGGGTTATTTGTGGGGCCTGCCTGGTGTTTTTACATGAATAGAATGTGTCCTTTTATTTAAAATACATCTCTGGGTTATTTGTGGGGCCTGCCTGGTGTTTTTACACGAGTAGAATGTGTCCTTTTATTTAATATGCATCTCTGGGTTATTTGTGGGGCATAGGAATTTGTTCCAGTGTGGTGGAGTGGTTAAGAGTGGTATACTCGTAATCTGGGGAACCGGGTTCGTGTCTCCACTCCTCCACATGAAGCTGCTGGGTGACATTGGGCTAGTCACACTTCTCTGAAGTCTCTCAGCCTCACTCACCTCACAGAGTGTTTGTGGTGGGGGAGGAAGGGAAAGGAGAACGTTAGCCGCTTTGAGACTCCTTCGGGTAGTGATAAAGCAGGATATCAAATCCAAACTCTTCTTCTTCATCATCATTTCAAGTGCAGCTAACTGGATGGGCAATTTCAAGGTTCCCTTCTTCCTTGGGTTCTTTGTCTTTCAACTGGACTTGGTCAGTCCTTCAGTGAGAGGAAGCCTTCAAATAAAGGACTTCTCCATCAACAACCCTTCAAATAGAGAAACACAGTCAGAGCTGATGCGATGGGAAGTGTTTAAAGTATCCATGGCATGAAGAAAGTGGATATATAAATATATATTCCCTTCCTCTCTCATAACACTAAAACTCGTGGACATGCAGCGAAGCTGAATGTTGGAAAAATCAGGGCAGACAAAAGAAAATATTTTTTTCAAACAGTATAGTTAAACTATGGAACTCACACCCACAGGAGCCAGCGATAGCCAGAGCCAAGGCTGTATGTATCATGCAACAATGACAAATTCTGGCGCAGCATAAACCCACATCCTGAATTCTGCAACTTGCATAAATCGTGCCGATTAAGCACCTTTGCGCTGTTCCTTTTCTATTGCACAATTTATTCTAGTTTCGCTAACCGTAGTGAGGTTCCAGTAATCGTGGATCTAAATGAACGGTTCGTTTGTGATTACGAACAGAGGGTGCTTCCTGCCTTATACTGTACACATTCACAACTACGGTCATCAGTCTCAGTACTATTGAAATCAGATGGCCGCCACTCTGTAGGATTTCAGACAGGGAATTTCCCCAGTATCTCAGCCCCTTCTGGAGAAACTGGCATCTTCTGTGCTTCACCGCTAAACTAAAGGGGAGCAATCTTTCACATGGCTTGCTCTATTTCAACTGGCAGCAGTCCCCTGTTCCTGTTGGGTTTTCAACAGACCAGTTCAGAACTGGCTCTAATCCATGCTTAGTTTATCTGTAGAATACATCTGGACAGACAAATCTGAAAGATTTAAGCAGCATACCAGTCTCCTAAAACATGTGTCTTAATCTGGATTATAATCCTTTGCTCGCCACCCTCCTCGCCCTCCATGATCTTCATATTAAAAAGGGGCGGATTTGTAGAATCGTTCTGATTTTACTTTGTCGTGCAGCGCTCAACAGCCGAAATCACAAACTCTGCTTGAGAACTACTGGCATCTGGGCAAATATCGGGTTTTTGATGCAGAGGCAAAGAACTGGCTCTCGCGACACATAGCTGCGTAAGCAATCTAGCTTGGCAAAGGACCACCCATTTGTGGTTTGTTACCAGGAACGAAAACAAAAATGCAGTAAGAAGTAATGGAGGTGTTTGGGATGGCTGGCTCTTTGAGGAAGGGCTGCGCCATATATCTGGGGACATTTATACGAGGTTTTGTGCTCCGAACAACATTTTCTGGCTTCCCACACAACATACATTCTCAAAGCTATTTATGAGAATAAGGCTGTGTACACACCTTACATTTAAAACACTTTGGCCCTCAAAGAATCTTGGGAACTGTAGTTTGTTGTGGTTGCTGGGAAATGAGTGCTGTGAGGGTTCAACTACAGTTCCCAGGATTCTTTGCATGTTGGGGGAGTTAATGTGCTTTAAATGTATGGCGGGTATGCAGCCCAAAATCCAACAATACGGTAAAAAAAAATACATAAATATATCAAAAAAGAAGACTGATCGCCGAAGAATTGATGCTTTTGAATTATGGCGCTGGAGGAGACTCGAGAGTCCCATGGACTGCAAAAAGATCAAACTTATCCATCCTTAAAGAAATCAGCCCTGAGTGCTCACTGGAAGGGCAGATCCTGAAGTTGAGGCTCCAGTACTTTGGCCACCCCATGAGAAGAGAAGACTCCCTGGAAAAGACCCTGATGTTGGGAAAGATGGAGGGCACAAGGAGAAGGGGACAACAGAGGATGAGATGGTTGGACAGTGTTCTCGAAGCTACTAACATGAGTTTGGCCAAACTGCGGGAGGCAGTGGAGGATAGGGGTGCCTGGCATGCTCTGGTCCATGGGGTCACGAAGAGTCGGACACGACTGAACAACAACAACATATCAAAAACACAACATATCAAAAATCGAAGTAAAAACATCCAGTCATTGGCGAATTTTCTAAATATTCAGAAAAGCAGAAACCTATCTGCCTGGCACTGAATCGTTGACAAGGCAGATCTCCCCGAGGACTGCATTCCACGAACAGGAAGCTACTACAGAAAAGGCCTATTCTGTCATTGCTACACTTGGACTTCCCATAGAGGTGATGTGAAGACTATAATCTGAGGCCCTTGGAATCATAATTTCAAGGCCTGGCCAGGTTCATCTGGGGGGAAAGGTGGCTCTTTCAGTCAGATACGCAAAACAGCCAAGTTTTCTTCATTCATACCATGTGCTCCTCACAACTGCTTCCACCTACACAGCCGCCACCTATGGAGCTCTGAAATCCCTCCTTTAAGTCTCATGGCTGTGGGTTTGATCCCTATGTTGGGCAAAATTTTCCTGTACTGCAGGGGGTTGGACTAGATGCCCTTTGTGGCCCCTTCCAACTCTACAATTCTATGATGCTAACAATTGTTCTTAGATCTGGGGCAGAGGACAGTCTCACCGCCGTCCCACCATCAGGCAAGCACCACCTTACTGGCATTCTGGGACCAAGCTAAGAATCACGTGCTTAACTGGGTGTTTGTTGTTATTTTTATAATAAATTTTTATTAGATTTTACAATTTAATATTCAACACAATTGTCATAGAAAAAAGAAAGAAAATAAAACACAACTCCTCCCCCCACAGTATGGCTCCCCTCAACTTCCCCTTCTGGTTCTTTAACTATTTGCTACTTCTGCTTAATTTCTGTCTTATTTTCCATCTTTAAGCAAAATGCTCTTATATTATCATTATCATTTTTATACCAAATTTTCTTCAAATTACACCTTACATTTAATTAATCTCCATATTGTTATTTCTTAACCTTTACACTTGTTCCCTTAATTGTAAGTGTTTACTCAAACCCTGCTAGTGAGTCCAATTCTTCACAATATTTCTGTATATACAGCATGAACGATTCCCGTTCTTTTTAAAAGTCTCTGTTGTCTTTGCCTCTGAGTCTTCCCGTAAGTTTTGCACTTACCTGGGCATTCGTGAATGGTTACTTGCTGCTGCAATGAATAAGAAATGGCAGAGAATGCTGACTCTCCGTTCTTGCTTCGGAGAAGAAGAGTTTGGATTTGATATCCCGCTTTATCACTCCCCTTAAGGAGTCTCAAAGCAGCTAACATTCTCCTTTCCCTTCCTCCCCTACAACAAACACCCGGTGAGGTGAGTGGGGCTGAGAGACTTCAGAGAAGTGCAAGGTCACCCAGCAGCTGCATGTGGAGGAGCGGGGACGCGAACCCAGTTCACCAGATTACGAGTCTACTGCTCTTAACCACCACACCACACTGGCTCTCTATTAGCTCTGGATTGCTCGGTTAGCTTTATTAGAAGTTCATTTCTTTGGTTGTACTTGATGGTTGATGTTTTTAATATTGCTGTTACCTGCCCCTGGGATTTACATAGACGGCAGGATAGAAATTCCAGCAATGAAACAAATATATTCATTACAGGCTCTGCAGGAGCTTATATTAGCTCATCAGAACAATTTCCACTGGAGTTAAATGCCATGTGATCCATATTCCTCCTGGTATACAGATTTGCTTTTAGAGAACCTTTGAAATGCGCCCAAAGAGCTTCTCATCTTCTACACTGACTGGCAGGAGATCTCCAGGATTTCAGAGAGGGGTTCTTTCCCAGCCTTACCGGGAGATGATAGGGACCAAACCTGAGATCTCCTGCATGCAAATCAGATGCTCTGCCTGCTGCTCTATGCTTCCTACCTCTCTCCAGTATTCCTGAAGTCAGACTTCCCAGCTGATCCCAGGATGTGGGCCATCACCGCATTGCTGCCACACAACGCCTGCGCTCCAGACACGGTCACTGCACTTGCCTGCCCTGTCATTCTGCACAGCTGCCTTTGACACATTTGGACACTTGCTTCATCTTAGATGCCTGGTGACACATGCTGGCTCGATCAGAGTCTGGGTGCCCTTCCTCCTTCGCAGGCAACTGCTTTCCAAGCCACTTCAGATACCTGGCTTGCTGCAGTATCAGTTGTCTTGGGATTCTCATAGGACATCAGTTCTCAGACTTCCTCTTAGGGGTTCTTCTCCCCCCCCTCACCCACCCACCCACTCACCCACCCTTCCAGTTTTCATCTGTGCACAATCTCCGACCGCAATCCGATCCGTCAATGCAGCTTTAAATTTCATTCAGATGCCAAAGGCACAGATTTCAGTTAAAATTAGCCTCCCGGTCGTTCCTCCCACAGCCGCTGCCCAGTGTGCAAACTGAGTTGCGTCGAGGCCAGGGGGCACCATCAGAAGGTCGGCTAGAAAACCGGTCTCGTTCAGAAGCTATCGGGATTCAAGGAGAACAGGAACTAAGCCACAGACCTCTCTAATAACTGAAGGACACTCTTTTCAGAGGTCACTGATTATGGGGCATTGATCCTGATTTGTTTCCACAAACCCGACAGTGTGCTTGTGCATGGTGTTCTCAAACTTTTTTTTCCTATCTGGGCCATACCTTCAGAATAATAATAAAAAATCCTCAAACCAATTTTTTTATTGATAAGAAATACGTTGGAAAACAAAAGTAATCGCTTTTGCTGGGCTTGTTTTATAACACAGAACACAACTACTTTGGTTCTCGAATGGTTTTTCTCCCTGCTTGGCCAGGTCTCCCACCCTCCCTCCCTTAGGTTAGGCTCTTCATTTCCTGACCTTCCTATGGACCTTGGTTGGTCACCTTGGTTGTCCAAGGGGCCAGTAGGAATTTTTTTCCACTTGGCTAATTGGCACCGGCCATTTGGTTTTTCGCCTACCTCGTAGCAAATCGTCACAACTTTGTAAGGTTTGGCGGTTAGGCATTGGAGTATTCGGTTGAAGGTGAGGTGAGGTAGTGGCCATCACCTACCCCTCCTATTTCAAGGGTATTCCGTTAAAGGAATCCGAGGGGCGTGGTCTCTGTCTGAAGCCCCAGACAGGGGCTAGGGCCCTGGCACGACCCCTAGCGGTGACCCTGGGGGAGTTCCTAGTTGATGTGCATCAGCAGAGCTCCCCCTATTGGTGGTTAACCCTTCCAAGACTACTGCGGACGGGCAGGAGTCAGATATAGTCGTGTGGTTTCCAATGCCTAATTCAATACCACTCACATTCTGTAACCAATTAAGTTTTGGCCTTTTTGACCCATTAACCTAAAATACTGTTTCATGTGCCTTTATTCCACTTCCCGGGAGGGTTTGGGACCTTGCCACAAAAGTCCATTTCCAATTTGACATGCTGCTGTCTATCCTCCCCCTGGGTCTCCCTCTCCTTTCTTCTGAGACCTGCTTCTTCTCTCTTCTTCTTTCATCTTCTCTTCCGGCTATCCCTTCGGGTGGCGTTAGCAGTCACTACGGCCCACTGGCTGATCTTACTTTTGGCTTCTCTCTTTCCTGCGGGCGATTCCACCAAGAAGTTTAATGTGGATTCGCTGCTGTCTGCGCAGTCTAGTTTCGCCTGGCACCAATGCAATGGCTCTCTAAATCAGATCTTTCACAGAAATGGTAAATCTGGACTAACTGAGGGAAGATAGTATGTGGCAGCATTTAGATGGCTCCCCATCTCTGATCTGTAGCCTCACCTACAGCACCTTTGCTCAACTGATGATGCTAGACTACAACTCCCACCTTTCCTTGATCACCAGGGGCTGATGGGAGTTGGGAGCCCAGCAACATCTGGGTGTCTCCTCCTCTGCTTTTTGTGGATAGTTTTGGAAGGGTCAGGGAGTGCAAGTCAGCTTACACTGTAGACTGATGTATCTACATGAGAAAGGAGAGAGAGGACCTCCAAGCTTCCTTGAACGGCTTAGGGAGCTGGGTATGTTAAGCCTGGAGAAGAGAAGGTTAAGGGGTGATATGATAGCCATGTTCAAATATATCAAAGGATGTCATATAGAGGAGGGAGAAAGGTTGTTTTCTGCTGCTCCAGAGAAGCGGACACGGAGCAATGGATTCAAAGTACAAGAAAGAAGATTCCACCTAAACATTAGGAAGAACTTCCTGACAGTGAGAGCTGTTCAACAGTGGAATTTGCTACCAAGGAGTGTGGTGGAGTCTCCTTCTTTGGAGGTCTTTAAGTGGAGGCTTGACAGCCATCTGTCAGGAATGCTTTGATGGTGTTTCCTGCTTGGCAGGGGGTTGGACTGGATGGCCCTTGTGGTCTCTTCCAACTCTATGATTCCTAGATTGTCCTCCTTGTGTTGACCTGTGCTCATCTTCCTTCAGTGTTAGACTGATACGTTTAGGGTTGCTGACCAAAGAACATAAGAGGAGTATGCTGGATCAGGCCAATGGCCCATCTAGTCCAGCATCCTGTTCTCACTGTGGCCAACCAGATGCTCTGAGGTTAGCATTCAGCTGAAGCCCAAAGAAGAATGGCAACTGAAGTTGACAGAATATGCACAACTTGCAGACTCAACATCTAGAATTAGAGAACAAGAAGAACATAGGTTTAAAGAAGATTAGAAAACGTTTATTGAATATCGAGTTTCCCAGTGGCTTCTAGGGATGTTGGAAAGGTTTTCACTTCCTGGTGCGTAAAATGGGGGTTTGTGGAAGGGCGGGAGGGAACTCGAACCTGGGAGATTGGGGCTGGCCTGGCTCCATTTTCCTGGGGCCAAATTGGTGAGGCTTTCATCTGGAATCCGGCCACTCTGTTCATTCCTGGCCGGAGGGGGTGTGCCGCTGGAGCCAAAGGTGCACAGAGCAGGCTTCTTAACCCTTTCCTAATCATTGCTCAGTTAAGCAGAATGTTGCTGGGGTTGGGGAGCTTTGCTCAACTCTTGGAAGAAGTTGCATTTCGTTTTAGTCGACTCCAGGACTGGGAAACCAGGTTGGTGGATTTTCTAACCCCCCCCCCAAAAAAATTCACCACATATGTTCTAGCGCCCGTTATTTTAACGAGCTGAAACCACTAGTATGGGAAATAGTAGTGTACAGCTGAAAACGCTGGCAGCATTGAGATAAATTCAACAGTGTAAATCAGTTTTGATGGATGCACTAATGGAATACTGATTGATGTAGTTTCTGCAAAATATGCAGGGATTTATGATATGTAAAATGAACCATGGAAAGAGAAGAAGGGAAGTCATTGATATCTTAAGGATGTAAAACGAGTATTTTAAATTGTAAAACAAATTCAAGCCAGAACTTTTTCTCTTAGAGCTAATGAAGACACAATTAGAAAAAGACTATCAAATATCATTCCAATATATGATTACAGCTGCAAGACTGCTATATGCCCAAAGATGGAAATATACAGCCCTACCCACTATAGGAGAATGGCTGATAAAATTACTGGATCTGGCTGAGATGGCAAAGTTAACATGTTTAGTTAGAGAAAAATCATTACTGACATTTGTTAAGGATTGGAAATTTCTCGTGGACTTTTACAAGAGAACGAGCTTGTAATATCGGGATTTGAAGATTTTTAAAACCCTGTTTTATAGAAGATAGAATGGTTGGATTTTAAGGAATGGATATCGTATGTAGCTGCAGAACATAGAGCCAGAAGTTCTTTTATTCTTTTCCAACTTCTTTAGTTTTTCCTTTCTTTCTCACTTTCTCTTTCTTTACCTCTCTCCTCTAGTCTTTTCTTCTGACTTTGTTCTCTTCTAGACTAAGTAGCTGTTTTTACCTTACTATATTATTTTTTTTAAAAAAATACTTTGTTAATGGGTATGTGTTTTTTGTATACCTTTGAATAAGTATCATTAGATAAAGTAAAATAAAGTAAAAGAAGAAGTACTTTCTTTTATCTGTCCTGAATCTTCCAACATTTAGCTTCATTGGATGGTCCAATGTTACGAGAGAGGGAGAAGATTTTTCCTCCATCCACTTTTTCCATCATAACTTTCTCTAGAATAACTTTCTAAACTTCTCCAGCATAACTTTATAAACTTCAGTCATGTTGCCTCTTCCTTGCTTTTTCTCTAAACTAAAAAAAGTCCCAATGAATTATTATGTCTTTACATTCATAAAAATTTTTTTGCCATGTTTGCAATGCCTGAAATTGCCCAAAACTGATGGCTTTCCCCCTTCCCCACTCTCCTCCGCCGTTGAACTTCTTCTCGTCCCAAGTTCAGGCATCACCTGGATAGCAAATCAAAAACTTCACCTGTTCCTCTTGGGATGCTGTGCCCGGATGCTTAATGTTTATATTGACGATTAAAAATTCCACGTAGCTTTTCACAAGGTTAGAGGCATTTAAGTATGAATACCTGGATTGCTTCCAGTGATTGTAATTAAATTCTTGCCTCCTTGGAATCCCATAACAATTTTAATTAGAAATGGGTCTCTGCACCCTCCTTTACTTTCTCTCTCAGTTGCGTTTCAAATGCTTTCTTCGTTCCACTTCAAAAATCGCCGTGTACTAATAAGTGCTGAAAATTCCTTGTATAACTGCAGGGTTTGCGGAGTACAGAATCCCACCTTGCTCCGCTTCTGTTTTGAAGTCATATTGAACAAAGCCGAGACGAGCTGTTCGTTTGTTTTAATGCTTTGCCTAACCAGCAAATTGCACGGGACGCAAATAGGCAGTGTTCACTGTATTTCAACCACTAACACCTCCCCCTCCTGCAAGATAGCTGAGCTTCACTCAGACTTTGTTTTATTTGGCTATAGAATCGCAAATTTCAGGCTCAGAGAGCCGGTGATGGGTGATGGTTTGAGGGGGGGGTCAAACTCTATCTCTCTGTTCCACCTGACTTGGTGAGGAGGTTGAGTTGTTCAGCTTGGAGGCACCAACGGGCTGGCTGTGAATTTGTCAAATCCCTCTTTTAAAGCCATCTAAATTGGTGAGTTGGTTCCACAGGTTAACTATGCAGTGAGTTCAGAAGTACCGTATTTCTCTGTGTATAAAACTATATTTTTCCCTAAATTTTTGAAGCTTAAAATAAGGGCTCGTCTTATACACGGATAGTGCATAGTGCACTTTCTTAATGTTGCGTCCCAAAAAATAGGGGGCGTCTTATACACCGGGGGCGTCTTATGGATGGAAAAATACGGTATTTCATTTTGTCTGTCCTGAATTCTCCCCCATCATCCAGCTTTGTTGGATTACCTTTCTAGTGTTTTAAGAGAAGGAGACACGTTTCCCTCTGAGAATTTTCTTCTTCTTCTTCTTTTAATAACATTATTTTTTGATTTTCCAAAAATAACAAAACAGGGGGGGGGGACGACAGAGAAGAAAAAATCATAACCAAATTAAACCATAATTTTTGGTTGACTTCCCTCCACTCCCCCTCTTGGTTCCATTATAATATACTTGTTCATGCACGCCCATACAATCTTATATACTTAACAATCCAATTTTAAAAACTTCTTCATCTTATTGCAAGTGGCTTTTAAAAGTTATACTAATGTAAAAATCTATACACAAAGCTTAAAAAAATATGCATTAAACAGTTGCCCCTTTTTTATAATATTTTTTTCCTGCACAGTTCAGTAATTTATTTTGCCAACCTTCTTCTTTTTCTTCTTATCTTCTTCCTTCCGGGGCTTCTTCCTTCCATAGGGGCTAGTTGGAATTAGCCTGGCATCCAGTCTCGCATATCGGAACAAAGTCTTTTGCTCAAACAATCCACCAAGTCCTGTACATCTGAATATCATAACTTCAAATTTTTAACAATCATTTCCCACATTTTCTTCAAATCTTAATATGTCTTTTCCCAGATCTTTTTGATAAGTTTACATTGCCACCACATAAGGTAGCCTCCTAAACCCTTTGCCCCCTCTCTTGTTTCTTCTCTGAGAATTTTCTTCAGGCTGGCATGCCCTTCAGGGTTGTTGTAAAGATTCCTTGGAAAATATGTGCTATGTACAGGTGAAACTCGAAAAATTAGAATATCGTGGAAAAGTTCATTTATGTAAGCAATTGTTTTCATTAGCTACTGGAGTTTAATAGATGAGATGGACTCTTGACATGCAAAGCGAGATATGTCAAGCCTTTGTTTGTTATAATTGTGATGATTTGGGCATACAGCTGATGAAAACCCCAAAGTTGAGATTGTTAATTTGGGGCTCTCGTCAGCTGTACGCCATAATCATCACAATTATAACAAACAAAGGCTTGACATGTCATGAGTCTATCTCATATATTAGTTTCACCTTTTAAGTTGAATTACTGAAAGAAATGAACCTTTCCACGATATTCTAATTTTTCGAGTTTCACCTGTATGTTGAATAACCCAGAGCTCTAAATAAATGCTAATAGGCAGTAATATTCCTCCCCCCCCCAAAAAAAAACTGGGAGAAGTAATAATGGGGACTTAATTGCCTCTGAGCTTACACAAAGGGCCTAGCCCTCATTCCTGAAATAATAACTTCCAGATCTTACTATGTCTTAAAGAGCAGGCTGAACTGATATTTGGCATATATATAATATCATACTTTTTAAAGAAAGAAATTAATCAGCCTGGGAATGAATATTTGCACGTGTTAAGTTAGTGTAAACCACTTTTTTTTTAAACAGAACACTCTATTCGTTGTTTTTTGGTTTGCTTACAGAACTAATTGATCAAGAACTCAGCCAAACACACAGAAGAATGATTTCTTAGAAAAAGTGTCTTATTCATCAACTTTTGGAACACAAAATTTCAAGACACTGTTCGCCTCTAAGGGTTGCATGCAACTAAACTAACATTTACTCGGGGCAGACACATTGCAGTTAACGACCGACGACTTGGGTTTACTCAAAGAAACTTAAGGGTTTACTTTGAGTAAATGTCAGTTGAATGTGCCTTTTCCCCCTGCGTTATAGATCAAAAACAAGTCTGCGACCCCGTGACTCCAATTATGTACGTATTTTTTTCCATCATGTTAGTTGTGTGGTTTATTTGCTAAAACATCTCTGCAAACATAACGAGATACATGACTGCACAAAAGGTGGAAGTTTTAAAGCATGAAATAAATATGTAAATAAATTTAAAAATCAAAGAAAACACTTTGCTTCAGCCAGAAGGCAAAGCGCACAGGGAGAAAGGCAGCTGTTTGTGTGTGTGTGTGTGTGTGTGTGTGTGTGTGTGTGTGTGTGAGAGAGAGAGAGAGAGAGAGAGAGAGAGAGAGAAAGAGACTGAAAAGCTCTATGAACTGCAGCCTCTCCAAAGGAACACAAAAGGCAAATGCAAAATGTCCACAGAGGGGCCCTTTCTGCAGCTGAAAGTGGAGATGCTGTTGGAACAGATTTCCAATAGATTTCTCGCGACTCGGAATCAAATTTCTTTATGTTCCTTAGACCCTGGGGTATGTTCCTGAGCTTGCAGCTGTCTTCGGAGGGAGAACTATTCAGGCCAGGACAAATTGCTCCTAATAAATGACTGCTTTCTCAGACTCGCTCCCGGAAATTAAATCAACAAGACGGAACTTATACGAAAGCCCAGCGGAACGCAGAGCCCAGATTTTCGTAGCCAAAACGTTGAGTTTGTTGATATACCACATTGGGATTCGTCGCCAAAAAAAGAAATAAATGAAGAGAGGGAGTGGAATGGCTCTTTCTGAAAATTTGACTGGTCAAAAGTTCGACTTCTTAACACGACTGCCTCATAACGGAAGCCTATAAATGTTTTAAAATGCACGAAATAAATACAGTGACCTGTTCATCATTCATCTGTTTGCTTAAGAGTGGCGGGGAGCTAAATGGAGCATGATCCAGACAAGGATAAACCATTTTCATCACCATTGGTTTGAATAAAGAGCTTAAACACACCTGACCTAACTACCAAAGTAAGTTGGTGTGCAGGACCAGTTTAGAGTGTAGGAAAAGGGCCTGGGTTCAAATCGCCCCCCAAGCCATAAAGCTCACTGCACACACCACTTTGAGAACCTTGTAGAAAAAGTAGAATATAAATGCAATTTTATTTATTTCATATAATCTATCTATCTATCATCTATCTATCTATCCATCCATCCATCCCTGAAGTCTTAAATTATTGAAATCGGGGCAAAAAGGCTGAAATATGAATAAAGGTATTTGATAATAATTGAAAGACTTCCACACAATCTCAATGGGTGATTAGCTTAGATTTCTTCCCCTAAGAAACGCCATTCAGCATATAAGCATTTGCCATTTTTTAAAAGCCGCAATTTTTATCACCTGAGATTGAAACCGGGCTGCATGATCAAATTTGACTGGGATCTTCCCCTGCTTTCAGTACGATTGGAGAGCATGTTTGTTTATGGCGAATGGCGGTGGATGGAGTCTTCTGCAGAACTGACCATCGCTGAGCAGAAGATCTCAGCTTGGGTGATGGAAGCATTAAAAAGTCCTCGCTGTCGGCTGCCTGCCTGCCTGCCTCCTCCTCCTCCCTCTCCGCCCCCAAGCCTTCAAAAGGCTCCAGATCTAAAGCCGGCTTTCGGGCTGGAGATTCATTTTATGTTTCCTCTCATCCTTTTGTGACTGGACTTACAATTGTGTTGCCTGTTTTGATCCTAACAGGCTCCCTAGGATGAGATACAAAGGGCGGAGGCAGAACTGCAGACCGGCTACACTCACCATGAGGCCCATAAAAACCATTTTGCACACCCCAAACAGATGCCTGCCTGCTTAATGATATTCTGCTTCAGAAAGACAGCGTAGGACTGGTCTGGTAAAAGACGGTATGTCTGGGTCTTCCCCCATATAGGATTTGTTTCAGATAGGAAATGTCCTGACTCAGGGCTCATCTAGACTTGCCCTTGCTCTTCTTTCTTCTTTGGCGATCACTCGTAGCCAAGTAAGATTGTCTTCCATAAACACTGTTAAGTCGTGGGTGGAGTGTCTATATGATTTCAGCTCTTCGTGTAATCAGCTCTGGGTAGTGATTCAGCATGCTAGCAAGGATACACTAGGAGTCAAGTCTAACAAGAACAATCTCAGTTACAGGTAGGTAGCCGTGTTGGTCTGCCATAGTCAAAACAAAATAAAATAAAAAATTCCCAACAACATCAAACATACCATCTCAGAACTATTTAATTGCTCATCTTCCAACATTGTGTATGCAATCAAATGCCAACAGTGCCCTTCAGCTCTCTATGTTGGACAACAGGCCAAACCCTACGCCAAAGGATAAATGGACATAAATCTGATATCAGGAATCACAAGACAGAGAAACCAGTAGGAGAACACTTCAATCTCCCAGGACATTCTATAAAAGATCTCAAAGTAGCTGTCTTAATACAAAGGAATTTCGGAAATAGACCGGAAATAGAAGTGGCTGAATTGCAGCTAATTATAAAACCATGGAGAGACCTGGTCTGAACAAAGACATTGGATTCTAATCTCATTATACATGACAAAGCTATCTTTAGCCATCTCACCCCTTGCCTTTCCCTGTAAGACCAATTGCAGTCGTTAACAGTCGTCAACAGGTTTTCCACACCTATCAGCTGATCACCCATTCCCACCACCCTTCTGAGTAATACCCCTCCCCACTCCCTCACTATATTTAAGGATCTGGTGACTTTTGTTTCAGTGTATCTGAAGAAGTGTGCATGCACATGAAAGCTCATACCAAGAACAAACTCAGTTGGTCTCTAAGGTGCTACTGGAAAGAACAATCTCCTTTATTGCAGTAGGAACTTGACAGACTGGAGGGAAAGGGCAAGCTCCTTTTATACTCTCAGGAACAGGAGTTGGGGAAAGGATACATTTAGATTTTGGCGGGACCCCAGCAGAGTAAGGATCCAAATTGTGCCAACAAGTTAACCAATAGCAACTGTCACCGCACCTGTTTGAATCACCCTGGAGCGGGAAAGGTGAACTAGCAGTGAAACTCATGTATGCATATTAAACCAATACATAACAAACACTGTCTTAAAAGTGAGTCAATAAGTGACTGTGGAGGCTAATTCTGGATCCACACGCCCTTCCACAGTGGGGACATAGGTTTCCGGGCGGGAGTTGATCATGGTGAGGGTTTGCCAAGTGTGCCTTCCTCTTAGCGCATTTCTCCTTTTCCTCCTGAGTTCGAGCGTCTTCACAACCCATGACACCTTTGATAAAAGCTGTTCTCCAATTGGAGCACTCGCAGGCCAGTGTTTCCCAGTTGTCAGTGTTTATACTACATTTTTTTTTTAGATTTGCCTTGAGAGAGTCTTTGAACCTCTTTTGTTGACCACCAGCATTACGCTTTCCATTTTTAAGTTCGGAATAGAGTAGTTGCTTTGGAAGACGATCATCAGGCATCTGCACAACACGACAAGTCCAACAAAGTTCATGTTGAAGAATCATCGCATTGACACTCGTGATTTTTGCTTCTTCCAGTACACTGGCATTAGTTCACCTGTCTTCCCAAGTGATGCGTACAAATTTTCGGAGACACCCTTGATGGAATCTTTCGAGGCTCATCTAGACTTGCCTTTGTGCCGCTGCTTTGTGCCAGTGTGGTGTAGTGGTTAGGAGCGGTGGACTCGTAATCTGGTGAACCAGGTTTGATTCCCCGCTCCTCCACATGCAGCTGCTGGGTGACCTTGGGCTAGTCACACTTCTCTGAAGTCTCTCAGCCCCACTCACCTCACAGAGTGTTTGTTGTGGGGGAGGAAGGGAAAGGAGAATGTTAGCTGCTTTGCGACTCCTTCAGGTAGTGATGAAGCGGGATATCAAATCCAAACTCTTCTTCTTCTTCTTCTGCCCAGAAAAGCTGAATAAGAGTAGATGTCAATGGCACTTTCTGCGGATTGACATTTGCTCTGATTTATTGCTAAAGAACAGGGTTTCCTGTGGAAAGCGGAGGAACAAGGGCAAAATAATTTGGACCCATTATTTCTGGACACAGGGCAAGTCTCCGTGAGTCCTCAGTTCAGCCACCTGTTTCTCCCTGTTTGTCCCTGGGTCCAGCTAAGGATGCTGGATTAATTCATTTATGTTAGTATTTTAGGCTCAATACACACACCATGCCATTTAAAGCACATTCGCACTCTCCCAAGAATCCTGGGAACTACAGCTTATTCCTCACAGGGCAAGAATTCCCAGCACCCTTAACAAACTACAGTTCCCAAGACTCTTGGACCAGGGGGATTAAACATGTGGTGTGTGCAGACTTAATGAGAATCTGTTAAGTATAATGGAATATTCATACATACATACATACATACATACATACATACATACATACATACCCTGCCTATTTGGCTGGGTTTCCCCAGCCACTCTGGGGAATTGACAGTTTAATTGACACTGAAATGAGAATGCCTAAATGTGCATTGGTGATAGGAGTTGCCTTTGAGTTTTTGTCTCCCAAACTTCATTGAGGACGCAAATGAAGCTCTCTGGGAGGGATAGTAAACAACCTAAGGCCAATGGAGGCTGAAATACGGGCTATGCGGAGAGAGAGAGAGACCTTTGCTTAGAAGTCTGTTTGGATTACAGGTGAAACTCAAAAAATTAGAATATCGTGGAAAGGTTCATTTCTTTCAGTAATTCAACTTAAAAGATGAAACTAATATATGACTCATGACATGCAAAGCGAGATATGTCAAGCCTTAATTTGTTATAATTGTGATGATTATGGCGTACAGCTGATGAGAACCCCAAATTAACAATTTCAACTTTGGGGTTCTCATCAGCTGTATGCCACAATCATCACAATTATAACAAACAAAGGCTTGACATATCTCGCTTTGCATGTCATGAGTCTATCTCATATACAGTATTAAACTCCAGTAGCTAATGAAAACAATTGCTTACATAAATGGACTTTTCCACGACATTCTGATTTTTCAAGTTCCACCTGTATTTCATATTTTGTAAGATGCTGAGCCTGTGCTGGACAGCAGAAAGCATTGTATGGATATTTGATGCTTATGTTTTATCTTGAAGAGTTCTGCCGGTAAAAGTTTGAATAATATTTTTATAGGCCTGGGCGATGATTTCTTCCAAAAGGAATCGTTTCTTATGCTTCCAGTCACTTCAAACTGCACAGTATTAATATCTGCAACAGAAACTACCTAATCTGTGCTTCCTAAACCAATATGCAAATCGCAACGTGACTATTCTTCAGAATTGGGTCTCCTCTGAATTTTGCGGGGCATTTCTTCGACCAAATAATGTGGTGTGGTTTTTGTATGTGGTGTTTTTTTTTTTTTTAAGTTTATTAGGGGAGCAGGATGCTGAATTCAATGGGCAACAGCCTTTTCTTTTCTTCTCGTGTTCTTAGAGGTCACCAGATTTGGGTCACCTCTCATCTACCTGTCTTTTGCAGGAAAGATTTGAGCATGGACCAGAAATTGAGGTTTGCACAAATAATGTGAGTTAAAGACCTCGTGCAGCAGATCCACTTTAAAAAATAAATAAAACCACAGCTTTTTGTGTTTAGGAACGCGATAGGGAAATGAACTGAGAAGTGTGGCATGAATGAATGAACAGAAACGCGTGTATATGTGTGCAAGATGTAAAGGTAAAGGTAAAGGGACCCCTGACCATCAGGTCCAGTCGTGTCCGACTCTGGGGTTGCGGCACTCATCTCGCTCTATAGGCCAAGGGAGCCGGCGTTTGTCCGCAGACAGCTTCCGGGTCATGTGGCCAGCATGACAAAGCTGCTTCTGGCGAACCAGAGCAGCGCACGGAAACGCCGTTTACCTTCCCGCTGGAGCGGTCCCTATTTATCTACTTGCACTTTAATGTGCTTTCGAACTGCTAGGTGGGCAGGAGCTGGGACCGAGCAACAGGAGTTCACCCCGTGGCAGGGATTCGAACTGCTGACCTTCTGATCAGCAAGCCCTAGACTCTGTGGTTTAACCCACAGCGCCACCTGGGTCCCTCTGTGCGAGATGTAAATAAGCACAAATTCAGCATGAAAGCTCCTTGCTATTTAATCGCCCTGCAAAACAACTCAGAAGGTATGCTCAATAAAAACCAGACACAGTCAAACCTAAGCTTTGTGCAAGTAAATCAGGATGAAGGCCAGAGGCTGGGATAGTTCTTTCTGGCACCAGAGAGCTGGAGCTGCTCTGATACATGTGTGTGTTCTTATCGGTTTGTACTTTTTGCTTTTCTGTCCATACTCTCACTTTTGGTCAAACAGGCTCCTCAAAAACCTGCAGCACTTGTTTGAGCAGTGAGGACAGAAGCGCAGCCGAAACAACCCACCTTCTTAGAGAGCCACAGTGGTTTCCAAATCGCATTTTTTCCTGTGCCCGATTTTCCAGCTTGAGATGGCATTTCAAGTTTTGCAGCTAACATTGGCGCCACCTAGTGAAGTGAGTTTTACTTTCTTGGGCTCCATGATCACTGCAGATGGGGACAGCAGTCACGAAATTAGAAGACGCCTGCATCTTGGGAGAAAAGCAATGACAAACCTAGACAGCATCTTAAAAAGCAGAGACATCACCTTGCCGACAAAGGTCTGTATAGTTAAAGCTATGCTTTTCCCAGTAGTAATGTATGGAAGTGAGAGCTGGACCATAAAGAAGACTGATCGCCGAAGAATTGATGCTTTTGAATTATGGTGCTGGAGGAGACTCTTGAGAGTCCCATGGACTGCCAAAAGATCAAACTTATCCATCCTTAAATAAATCAGCCCTGAGTGCTCACTGGAAGGGCAGATCCTGAAGTTGAGGCTCCAGTACTTTGGCCACCTCATGAGAAGAGAAGACTCCCTGGAAAAGACCCTGATGTTGGGAAAGATGGAGGGCACAAGGAGAAGGGGACGACAGAGGATGAGATGGTTGGACAGTGACTGGCATGAGTTTGGCTAAACTGTGGGAGGCAGTGGAGGATGGGGTGCCTGGCGTGCTCTGGTCCATGGGGTCACGAAGTGACGGACACGACTGAATGACTGAACAACAACAAGTGAAGTTTAGATTTCGCAAGGAATGCCGTTGCCACTCTGCTGTAAATAGAAGACTTAGCAAGCGGAGGAATCCAAGACGCCAAACCCGCTGACCCCCTCGGGCCGGGAGGGAAGGCTGCCTCGAGGGCTGATGTTGTGGGCTTCTACCTGCCTCCCGAGCCAGCTGGCCATCTGCCTAGCAGCAACAGCCACCAGTTGCCTGGACGTGACGGCACATGGTTGGCTTCGTATGCCACAAAAGGCAAGCATCAACCAGGGTTTGCTCCTCCAGCTTGGTCTGTACCAGAATCCTGCCCAACACTGGGGAGCAGAGGGGAGAGAAGAAGTAGGAAGGAAAAGTTGCTCATCACCTACAAATATTTGCTGGGTAAGCTGCTCAGGGTTCGAAAAGCAGACTGTATACCTGAAGGAGCGCCTCCATCCGCAACGCTCAGGCCGGACACTGAGATCCTCCTCCAAGGGTCTCCTGCTGGTTCCCTCAGTGTGAGAAGCAAAGTTACAGGGGGGGAGGCAGAGGACCTTCTTGGTAGTGGTGCCCGCCCTGTGGAACGCCCTCCCTTCAGATGTCAAGGGGATAAAGAATTACACTAGTGGTACCTCAACTTATGAGCGACTCGACTTCCGTATTTTCCGACTTCTGAATGACCTCCGGAAGCGAAAAAATGGTCGCCGCTTCCGAAATTTTCGACTTCCGAAGGGAAAGCGGCGGCACGATACCTTGACTTACGAAAATTTGAATGCACTTCCGAATTTTCCCCCCATTCCGAGATGGCGCCTTCGACTTACGAAGATTTCGACTTACGAGCACACCTTCGGAACAGATTACTTTCGTAAGTCGAGGTACCACTGTACTTTTAGAAGACATCTGAAGGCAGCCCTGTATCAGGAGGTTTTTAACACTTGATGTTTATATTGCATTTTAAAAATGCTGTAAGCTGCCCAGAGTTACTGGGGAAACCCAGCCAGATGGGTGGGGTAACAACAACAACAACATCCGGTGATGGGTGTATCTGCCAATATTGGTTTCTCTCAGTTTCTCATTTTTGCGATCTTAAGATTCATTCTGCACATTTCTACACATTTGCAGGATTGTTGTTTTTTAACCATCACATTTTGCTGCAAATTTATTCTCTCTCTCTCTCTCACACACACACACACATTTTTTGCATGCAGTTTGGGCCAGCAGTTCTCAAAGAGTGCCGTGTGCCACACTGGTGGCAGGACAGGATAGCAAGTGTCGTGGGAAGATTCAAGGGCGCGCACACAACCAGAAGCAGTATCTACACTACTCTTCCAAGAACATTGGCTATTCTTCTACAGTTCCCCACAACTTAGTGGTCAGTGAAGGGAAATACTTTGGCACAGCCCTACAGCATCGTATCTTCAAGCAATCCATGGGTCGTCTGACTGTAAGGCAGAATCTGGTGATCAGACAGGAAGCTCACAGAATAGCAGCTGGAAAAGACCAGTTTCTGAGAACGTTGTCTTGCTTGATACAATCGTACCTCGGCTCCCGAATACCTTGGGAGTCGAACACTTCGGCTCCCGAACACCGCAAACCCGGAAGTGAGTGTTCCGGTTTTCGAACGTTCTTTTGGCAGCCGAACATCCGACTCAGCTTCCGGGGCTTCCAATTGGCTGCAGAAGCTTCCTGCAGTCAATCAGAAGCCACGCTTTGGAATTCTGAATGTTTCGGAAGTCGAATGGACCTCCGGATCGGATTGCGTTCGACTTCCGAGGTACAACTGCATTTGAAAAGCAAGTTTCTAGACCTCGCTGTGGCCTGAAAGTGTGTGAATCTCAGAGGGCAGAGGAGTTGCTGAATAAAATTTTCAATGAACAGAGAGCTAGGATATATCGGTGCCTTCCCAAGGTCTGCCAAACTAGAATGGGCAAAAGAAAAGGACCCATTCAAAGGTGCTCAATCTGCATAATCTATGCAGGTTGCAAAATTCAGGATGTGGCTTGAAACTGCCCCATAATTTGTCATTGTTGCACCTTAGTCTGGAGGTGTGTTCGCGGGGGGGGGGCAGTTTGTTGTTATGAGAGGAGAAAATGAGAGAGCCCCAGAATTGTATCCACTTCCAGAGACTCCCAATGACCTCTTAAATCCGATTTAGAGAGAGGGATAATCCCTTAAAAAGATGGTTCCCTCCTTCTGTCTGTCTGCGTCCACTTAAAGGGACAGACTTCAGATAACTAGACCCAGTGGCCTTGTGTCGCTTCAGGGGCAAATGCAGTAACCTTTAAAAAAGAAACACAAACCAAACAGGGCTTGGCACGAGGAAAACTCCCATTAGGTTACAGAAACAAAAGACCACTCTCTTCTTAAAACTCCACAACAAGATGTCTTAACAGCTGAGAGGCTGAGAGAGTCACCCGAGAAGCTGAGCCACTGGGAAGAGCATCGCACCTGTTGAGCTATTTGCAAGCAGGTTTTTGAAGAAATTAAAAGCAAGATAGCTCAGGTGACCTCCGGGAGTTGGGAAGGGCTGGCTAGTCTCAGGGCACCTGCTGGTACAACACAGCGAAAGCAAATGAATGGGCGATGCAAGTTTACCTGAACATTCCTATTTGGAGCATCATGTTGACATTGGTTAGCCTTGGATGTGTTGGAAAGGCACCAATTTTACTACAAAGGTGCAAAATGAGCTCAAGATTATTCGGGCCCAGCCCTCAGGCAGAGGGTGTTGTGATTCACAGGTGTGCATCCATGGCAGCCCATCTTCCATTCCTTTCTGTGGCAGGACAGAGTTGTGTGTAGTTCCTCCGCTGCACCTAGGTGTGGTGGCAGGTAGTTTGCCTGCAGAAGCTCCTAGATTCAATCCTCAGCATCCCCAGGTAGGTCTGGGGGAGAATTCCTGGACAAATCCACTGCCAGTCAGTGTAGCCATAGATAGCCTTAATGGCTCAGGACCGCAATACCTCAAGGACTGCCTCCCTCCAGGTGAACCTACCTGGTCCCTGCGATCATCATCTGAGAACCTTCTTCGTGTGCCTCCTCCATGAGAGGTCTGGAGGGTAGCGACACGAGCAACTTTCCCGTGGTGGCTCCCATTCATGGAAATCTTTCCCCAGGGAAGCTCGCCTGGCACCTTCATTATACACCTTTAGACGCCAAGCGAAAACGTTGCTAACTAGGCCAGTGGTGGCCAAACTTGGCCCTCCAGCTGTTTTGGGACTACAACTCCCATCATTCCCTAGCTAACAGGAACAGTGGTCAGGGATGATGGGAATTGTGGTCCCAAAACAGCTGGAGGGCCAAGTTTGGCCATCACTGAACTAGGCCTTTGGCTGATTAACATTAAACATCAGGAAGAACTTTCTAGAACCGTCTCCCTCAAGCGGTTGTGGGCTCTCCTCCCTTGGAGGTTTTTAAGCAGAGGCTGGATAGCCACTAGTCATGGATGCTTTAGCTGAGAGTCCTGCATTGCAGGGGGTTGGACTAGATGACCCTCGGGGTCCCTTCCAACTCAACAATTCTGATTCTATCTGATACTCTTTAAAATTTTTGGGATTCTTGGTTTGCTTTTGCTCTTACTTTTATTATGTATTTCGTGGTTTTTTATCTTCTGTTTTCCTGATCTGAACCGCCCTGAGATCTACAAATGATAGGAGGTAAATGCAGGTGGCGCTGTGGTCTAAACCACAGAGCCTAGGGCTTGCCGATCAGAAGGTCGGGGGTTCGAATCCCCGTGATGGAGTGAGCTCCCGTTGTTCGGTCCCAGCTCCTGCCCACCTAGCAGTTCGAAAGCACGTCAAGTGCAAATAGATAAATAGGTACCGCTCTGGCAGGAAGGTAAACGGCGTTTCCGTGCGCTGCTCTGGTTCACCACGTGACCCAGAAGCTGTACACCGGCTCCCTCGGCCAGTAAAGCGAGATGAGCACGCAACCCCAGAGTCGTCAGCAACTGGACCTGGTGGTCAGTGGAAGACAGGAGTGCCTGGCGTGCTCTGGTCCATGGGGCCACGAAGAGTCAGACACGACTAAACAACAACCTTTACCTTTAAACTAATAATAATAATAATAATAATAATAATAATAATAATAATAATAATAGGCAATGCTGAGCTAGATGGAGCACTGGCCTGACTCAATATAAGGCAGCATCTTACTTTCCCATCACCAGTACTTAAGTTGGTCAACTGGGGAGTTCAGCCGGCTTCCATTGCGTGGAACTGGGGAGGAGGGTGGGGAGCTTCTGGCTGCAAATGGCTCAGGTCAGCTCATGGACTGTAGTAATAAACATAAAGGTAAAGGGACCCCTGACCGTTAGGTCCAGTTGTGGACGACTCTGGGGTTGCAGTGCTCATCTCGCTTTACTGGCCGAGGGAGCCGGTGTACAGCTTCCTGGTCATGTGGCCAGCATGACTAAGCCGATTCTGGCGAATCCAGAGCAATGCACGGAAACGCCGTTTACCTTCCTGCCTATTTATCTACTTGCACTTTGACGTGCTTTCGAACTGCTAGGTGGGCAGGAGCAGGGAGTGAGCAACGGGAGCTCACCCCGTTGCAGGGATTCAAACCCCCGACCTTCTGATCAGCAAGCCCTAGGCTCTGTGGTTTAGACAACAGCGCCACCTTACTTACTTGCCTTTTTAAACCACACCCAGGCTCAAAACAAAATAAAAAATAAAAAAAATCCTTCCAGTAGCACCTCAGAGACCAACTAAGTTTGTTCTTGGTATGAGCTTTCGTGTGCATGCACACTTCTTCAGATACACTGAAACAGAAGCTGTTCCGTTTCCCCTTGAGGAAGGCGTTTATTCCCCTTGCAATAAGCAGCCAGCTTATCTGGAGGGGAAGCGACCTGCTGGCTCATATTGTTTTATTTACTTAAAAGCATTTCCAAACCACTTTATGTTGCGAAAGAGGTGTACGCCGCGCCCTACACAAAAACAATATCCGTTACAATAGAAATACAACCTAAAACCTACTTCAGAGAGCCGTTGTGGTGTAGTGGCTAGAGTGTGAGGACTAGGACATGGGAGACCAGGGAAGCTAGATGCGTTGATAATAAATTATCGTCGCCATCTTTATTTTTATTACTTGAAAGCAGAAAAGCAGTGGTAGGTGTGGTCCATGTACGCCAGCTCCCCAAATTCCGCACCCCTCCCCCAAAGCCCCACACACTACAAAGTAAGACATTGTTTAAATAATCCACTCTATTTTATTTTGTCTTAAAATAGTTTAAACTTTATGCTACAGACTTGTTTCCAAAAAAAACAGAAAGTCTCATCTTGCACCCAAAAATATATATATTTTATAACACTCTGCTTTATTATTATTATTATTTTTCTTCTCCAAAGACCATTAAATACTAGATGGAAACGAGAATGAGTGTTAAAAAGAACATTTTTGTCTGGGTTTTTTTGTCTTTTTTTTTTTTAAATTCAAGAGTTACACAACTGAAAACAATAAATTCTAAGCATTTTTTTTGTCTCCACTGGAAGATTCCAAGCTTGAGCTCCAGCAAGAAGAGCAGAGCTGCTAAAACCAGGCCTGTAAGGAAAACAAAGAGCCCAAGATGTAGGTCGTCACAGCCTGCCAGTTTCTTGGGTAGAATCTGTATTTTTGTGGCACAATCGCCACATTTTTTTAAATCAAAGATCCTGCTGGTTTGCCAGGCATACCTGGCAAGCCAGGATGGGTGCATGTTTCACAGGCCTGTGCAAAGACGATCAAGTGCATTGGTTCCTAGCCATACGATGGCTACAATTTCACTTATCCATTGAGAAAAGAGAAAATCAGTCCCAGCGACCTTTCGCTCTCTCAGACAAAGATGAGGAAGGAGAAAAGGGAAAGGGGGAAAAGGAAAAAGAAGAAGAAGAAGAAGAAGAAGAAGAAGAAGAAGAAGAAGAAGAAGAAGCATTGTATTAACTATCCAGTGATTGCGGTTTGAATTTTTAGTTTCTTTTCTCTTTCTCTTTTCCTTAAAAGAACATAGCTTTAAAAAAAATTATCCAAGTCAGCAAAAGAAACGTAGTGTTTTTTTGTTTTTTAAATTAAAAGAGAGAGACATGAACTGGTTATCAAGCTTGGAGTTCATGATTCCTTTATAAACGAACACAGTGCACAATTGGAGGAAGTTTGGTTAGTTATATTTTTTTTTATGTACATGGAAGTCACAGCATATACAAAGTTTTTTTTTTTTCTTCTGCTTCTTTCTTTCTTTCTTCCTTTCTTTTTTTTATTTTTTTAAAAAAGGAAGGACTCCTCGATGCTTCTGGTACTGGCCAGCATAAATGGGAGGAAACTGGGATTACCAGGTTAGTAGACCAGCACGGCTCACATATTTTCTAAAGAGAGCCAATTTTCATGTTTCAAAAGGCAACTTCATTAACGGTAGTAATGAAGCAGCCGCTCTCGGCCAGAGGCTGCCTGGTTAGCTTGCTCCGGTGCCCCTTCAAACGCACCTCCATCTGAGTTACTTCCCCGTGATGCAATCCATGCAGCTGTCACATGCATGCGTGAAAACTGGAAATGGACACGCAGGCCGACTGGTGTTTCTCACCTGATTGCCAACATGCCACAACCAACTGGGAAGAGCTAGGCGGCTGGCCAATGCCTCATGGCTGTGCCATACACACACACACACACACACACACACACACACACCAATCACATGGGACAGGGCCACGAGAAAGCAGTTCCCAAGCAGCTTTCTCGTGTGCAGGTGACTTTGAGCCTGGTGTTCATTTAGCAATGTAGTTCGAGAGCGATGGAATCAGCGAGTGAGGAGAAAAAGAAGGGATGGCCTTTGGGGCAAAAGATCTGCAGGCACAACTGAAAGCTTTAACAGCCTTGGGTGGTAGGTGAAGACATTGTTTAGGGCCAATGTGTCCTGTGCGCGGTAGTGGCTGGAGTGGCGTTGCCCGCCTGGCTATCCAACATGGGGGATTCTACCAATAGCCGAGAGGGAGAGGAGAGGAGGTTGGCGTGGACACAGTGTCAGATTGGCTCTGCTGCTCCTGCTCCTGCAGTGCACTGACCTCTCTCGCACCCTCCCCTCTTGGTTACCAGCAGCAACCTCCACGTTGAGATGGCAGGTGAGTAATGCCATGCCACCCTGCTGTTCTGGCAACCACTGCCTGGGTCTGCTGTACATCTTCAGTCCATGCTGCTTTGCCTGCCATAGCAAGCAGGACTCGGATTTCACAATCTGGCAATTTTAGCTCGGGGGAAGGAGACACTAACATTGCAGGCTGAAGGCGGAAGAAACTGCCCATGAAAATACTTTCCCCAAAAAAATAAAATTCTGAGCCCTGGGCAACTACTTCAGGGAGGGAGTTGCAGCCTGGACTTCTCTCACACATCCTTGTTTTCCACTTTGCGGGGATGTTGCTAAGATGGCAGAGCCCTGAAACATGCAATTCCTTCGCCTTCAGTCTGAAATAAGGCCTCACCACCTCGCAGATGTTGGAAGCAACAGGTGTAGTCTCCAGGTCAAAAGCTGGCAAGCCCAGTGGTGTCTATTGGAACTATGACGTAATCAATGGCCAGGACAACGAAGCATTATCTGTTCAACAAATCAAGTCCTGACTGCCTCCATCTAACAACAAAATCCGAGTCTCAGAGCCCAAGTCCACCTTGTGGTCATCGATAGAGTGGGTGAGGGCAGGAGATACAAACCATCCCCTCTACAGAAACCTGCTATCAAGTTGTTCTTTTAGGAGTGACCACATCCTTCCCACTTTATGACGTCAGCAAAACTGCTCATAGCTGGCATCAAGAGCAATCTTAAGCACCTGCCACTTCTGCAGAACTATCTAAGGCAACCCTCTCCCAAAAGTCTTGCCCACTGAACCAAGCTAAGAAGGGCAAACAAGCCCCATGCTGTCCTTCAAATGACAATCAGATGGGGACTTAGAAAGGTCTTCTTAGTACTGGCAGTGTGATCTAGTGAGCATAAAGAACTTTGTGGGAAGCATAAACGTTGTTCAATTCAACGTAACAACACAAGCAGGGATTGCACAACAAGGAGATTTTAATTGAAAGCTGGCTGTGTGTCATTAACCACTTAAAGGTAAAGGGACCCCCGACCATTAGGTCCAGTCGTGACCGACTCTGGGGTTGCGGCGCTCATCTCGCGTTACTGGCCGAGGGAGCCGGCGTACAGCTTCCGGGTCATGTGGCCAGCATGACAAAGCCGCTTCTGGCGAACCAGAGCAGCGCACGGAAATGCCGTTTACCTTCCCGCCGGAGCGGTACCTATTTATCTACTTGCACTTTTGACGTGCTTTCAAACTGCTAGGTGGGCAGGAGCAGGGACCGAGCAACGGGAGCTCACCCCGTCGCGGGGTTTCGAACCGCCGACCTTCTGATCGGCAAGCCCTAGGCTCTGTGGTTTAACCCACAGCGCCACCCGCGTCCCTCATTAACCACTTAACCAATGTCTATTCAACAGGCTGTATCTACTCCAGTGTAAATGATGACTGAACTGCCCCCAAAGTGCAGTCTCCTGGCTTGGCTTTCACCAAAACTCAGAGGGACCAGGGGCTTGATCTGCCCCCCCAACTTGGTGAATGCATGGGTTATATAGGGCTTTTATAGACAAGAAGCATGGCAATCCATCTTGTTTCCCCTCCAATACCACCCGCCTGAATGCAAGGACATTCCTCTTCCGTTCTTATAAGGCTCAGCATGAACTGAAGTTCCTTCTCAGCTTTGGCATGTCCTACCCTTCCAGAGAGAGAATATTCTTACTCCTTGATAACCCAAGTACAGAGTGGTAACCTTACCATATGCAAAGGTTCGGTCCACCAACAGCTACTGCCGTTGCATAGGGAAAGATCATTTTATAGCAACCAATAACAGAACTGAAACAACTGCATGAATGCCGTTTCGAACTGTCAAGGCATTCAAGGAGTCTTGAGGAATAAAGGGCATTGCCCACATATTATTCAGAAACTGCCCCAGATGCACTAATGATTGAAGCCAACACCGATCAGGAATCAAGCAAAACAACTTTGTCTGGGTGTGCAATGGACTCTACAGCTGAAAGTGACTGGACAAACATGAACGTCTAATGTGCCCAATGAGCCCAGCTGCCATTACGTTGCTGCCTAAGCCCCTACCATCCCTTGCAAGAGAACGGAAGGCATGTGGGGAAAGAGAAATCTCGGCTTGCGGCAAATGCCAGGACTTGCAGGAGGCATTTGCAGAATCTGGGCCAGGGAACCGTTCTAAGGTGAAGCCCAGCAGCACTCAGTCGAGTTTTTAAAAGAAGGTAAAATCAAGGGCCATTTCTCATGTTAGTATGAAAAGCAAAGGTACACCTACAGATTAACACCTCATCTCTGAAGATGCACACACACAAAGGGAAACCCCAATCCCACCCCCATTCTTTTTCTTTTCGTCTACATGAAGTGATCCATATATATGGCAAAGCTTCCCTCGCTGCTCCAGATTTTGCTGCTCTTTC
The DNA here is from genome assembly GCF_009819535.1 of Lacerta agilis. Classification (NCBI taxonomy): domain Eukaryota; kingdom Metazoa; phylum Chordata; class Lepidosauria; order Squamata; family Lacertidae; genus Lacerta; species Lacerta agilis. Next base: position 8,482,980 of record NC_046322.1, on the reverse strand, counting down.
TGCAGCAGCAATCAAATGAATGAAGGCAAAGCCGTGCTGGGTAATTCTCAGAGGGTGGAGTGGGAATGTAACAGGATATGTTCTACTTTTGATCATACATGCTTTGCATACAGAGCCTCATGTTTTCCTCTTTAGGGTGGTAATATTCAGAGAAGCAATGGGAGGCTTCCTCTCTGCGAGTTATTTCTTGCTCTGTTTTGAACAGAGTAGGTGCCAGTCACCCTGAGAAGAGATTGAACTGGGCCTACACTGTAAACATTCGCCCAGCTGAGAAAATGCTTCCCTTGGAAGGGGGAGTCCCTAGCGACCCTGCAGCCTCCTCTAATTCTTCTCTTGCTAAGAGGAGTACAGGAAGGATAGTGTGCTAAAGGTTTGTTAAAAACCAAAATTCCTTTGTACAAATGCAGCCCGGGGCAGAAGGATCCACTCTAGTGCTCATGTTCTGCTTTTACATACCTCCAAACACGTAGAGATACGGCTTAGGCTGCACCCAGACCTTTAAATCTTAACATGAAAACCACACCTGAGATCAGAAATTAGGTACTTTTGTGACGCTTCACTTCCTTGTGCTTTTGTTTGCTTCGGGTGAACGACGACAATAACAAAAAAAAGAAAAAGGCTGTAACAATCTGGGCCAAATGACCAGTAACAGTAAAGTAGTCTAGAGAGAAAAAAATAAAATGCACTCTTTTTAGGAGACTGCGCACTGAGCAGTGTGCAAGCTACAAATTATGCTGAGAACAATCTTTAGGGTTTTAAATAGAGATGCTCAGTGCATGCTATAGGCCTTTTGTGATCAAGTCCTGCTGGTTTTGCAACCAAATCGACTTGAATGCCCCCTTCTAACAGTTATACTACGATCAAGATGGGGGCATTCAGATCTATGAACAATTTGGGCCAGTGGTGTTATTTATTTATTTTTAAATAATAAAAAAATGCAAGGGGGGAAATAATAAGAAAGCCCCACATGTACCAGCGACGTCCGTTTTAGTGGTGAATTAAAAGCAACTGTACGGCTCTCTAAAGGGCGTGGGTTGGAAGGTGTCACTGCTGCTGTCAACGAACGCTCTAAATTAATCACACACAATGAAAAAAAAAAACCTGGAAGTTGTTATTGAAGTACAGTGCCACTAAGTTTTCCGTAACAGGGAAAGCTCCCTTTGACTACAGAGGGGTCAATATCTCAAGGAAAGTTCTTGATGATGCAATTTTAATTGGAGGGTGTCGGGGAGGGGGCGGGGAGGAGTTCAGAAGAGGAGGAAACCCTCCCGGAGGACTCTGAATTCCAGAATGCCAGGAGAGCGGAGGCTTTGAACACCGAGGCGATAACCAGAAACTTCTGTGCCACAAAAGGGAGGAAGGCGGCTAAGTGACTAGAAAACACAGTGAAGTAGCATTACAGTAGGTATTTGCGCCTGCTGTCCTCGTCCAGCGTGAGATCCACCACTTCGGGCGGCGAAGACCAATTCTGCGGGGGGGCCACACCTGTCCATGGCTCAGATTGCCGGGTGCACTGCAGGCCTGATCCGTGTTTCCGGGAAGACACACTCTGAATCACTCCTCCCCGAGGATGGACGCATCTGCGGAAAGCAAAGGGGAGACAAAGCACGTGGCCGTCAAGGCTCACCTATTGGAGCACAAGGAGTGGTTGACACCAGTGGTTGTCAACCTGGTCCCTACTGCCCACTAGTGGGCGTTTCAGGATTCTAGGTGGGCGGTAGGGGGTTCTACAGCACAAGCTGAATCCTCATTCCATTGAGCATTGATGGCGGTAAGGAAATTTTTGTTTGAGATTTCAAATTGCCTATGTGCAGAAATTCAGCTGTCTATTTTCAAGCAATTACCAGTTGGCAGAAAGCCCAGATCTGCTCTCTCTCTCTAGACCCTTAGCAACGACCTGTGATTGGTCAATGAGTTCCTAAAGAGTGAGCTCTGTGTGAGAGCTTGTGTGTTAGTGGTAGTGTTAGTGTTTGTGTTAGGTGTAAGTGGTCAGTGTAGAGAGAGAGACAGTGAGGAAAGATTTTATGTTTTGTTTCTTTTATTTGTATAGTCTGTAAATAGTAACTTATGGATACTAGTTGCTTCAATAAATGTTGTATATAGTTATCCAAGTTGAGTTGCTGAGTTCCTGCGTTGTGCTGTCCAGTTAATTACACAACAGCCAGAAGATTCCAGAAAAGTCTGCGGTTAACTCTGCTGTGTCCAGGAATACGTTATACTCCTGACACTAAATCTTAAGAATTTTACCATCAAGAAAGATGCATTAGTGGGAGGTAGGTATAAAAAGGTTGACTATCCCTGGTCTACACGGATGCAATAAGACCCTAATTTCTTTGGCAAAGGGCTCGCCAAAATGAATGCATCAAAGCAGGGAGAGGGAGACAGAAAAATTATGTCCAAGTATTGGCTAAAATGTGATAAGGGAGGTAGGTGTAAAAGGGCTCTTAAAATGTAGCATAGTTTGGAGGAATTAACTTCATGTGTGAAATGGGCACCAAAGGATAATCACTGAACCGTCCTTACAATTTTTAGAGCGCTTGAGGGCGTTTCAAAGCACTTTGCTTGTTATTATGGCTATCGTTATTATTTAAAAAATTAGAATGCTCGTGGCATGACACCATCAAAGCGGTGTAGAGGGCAGAAAACAGAGGAAAACACGGGAACACAAAAATACAATTAAACATAAAGCATTAAAAACTTCCCGATACAGAGCTGCCTTCAGAAATTCATGCAGATGTTTATCTCCTTGACATCTGATGGGAGGGCGTTCCACAGGATGGGCGCCACTGCCAAGAAGGCCCTCTGCCTAGTTCCCTGCAACCTTACTTTTCGCAGGGAGGGAACCACCAGAAGGCCCTCGGAGCTGGACCTCAGTGTCCAGGCTGGACAATGGGGGTAGAGATGCTCCTTTAGATATACAGGGCTGAGGCCGTTTAGGGCTTTCAAGGTCATTATTTAAGCAATCCATACAGTAGCCATGCCAAGGTCAGTATTATCACCCTGGCATTTACCAAGGTGGGAGGTTTAGGCGGAGAAAACAGTGGCTGGCCCAGAGCCTAGTCAGTCAAGAACAACATCTGGGGCATTTCTGAGATGCAAAGAATGTTACAAGGATTGGGCTGTTACAGGATATTTATGGGAGCTGTGGTCTTCTGTGCTGAACTAGTTGATGCAATGGGAGTAACAAGCTCATCAGTATCTCCAATTCGCCTACTCCTGAGCACGGGTAAGTTGAGTGACATGCCTTGGGGGGGGGGCCTGGATGAGGATATGGGAGGCACCCACATTTCCTGCAATGCCCCCCTAACCTGCATGTGTAGGGGGAGGGAGCATCAGGGGAAACGGCCTGCTGAGGCCCTTGGATTGCAACCACGCCTGACTAGATCAAAGCAACGAGAAATATCATCCTGTGCCACTTTTTTTTCCAATGACACGGGTTAAAAAGGCCACCTGCCTTTCGCATTCTATGTAATTTTGCAGAGATGTCAACGCACCTGAGAAAGCACCCCACTTCCAGATTTCCAATAGCTGTTTTAGCGTTCAAAAGGTGACTCTGGTATTTGAAAGGTGAACCTGCTTACAGCCTGTATACCCCCCCCCCCGCCAAGGATGGAGAAACCTGGGATTAGAGCTACACCACGTGCCAGTGGCCAGAAGGTTGTACAGAGACAGTGAAGGGCTAACTCTCGCCCAGTTGGATACCTGCTATTGGCCAGACACCAAGGCCACCTGCAGCTTCTCTCCCTAGAACGAGGAGCACGAAACCAGGACAACAGTGGCTGTCTGTGCCCAGATGCTGAGCAGGCTTCCTTGTGGTCCCTGGCAGCCAGTACCTGGGTAGAGTGGGAGGGGGGGGGATCTTATGCTGCAGACCTGCCTTCACACTGGAAACTGAGGGACACTTGGGATCTGCACCTTTGCTCAAACGGTTCTTCGCTCTCGCTTCTTGCCTTGCCTTTTGACACCTCATTGGCTTCCTCCTCTGCTGGCACATCACTTCCTCCTCTGCTTTCACTTCTCCCTATGTCTGGAATGCTTTTCTCCCCTGCCGCTTGAAACACTTCTTTCCTGTTTTAAAAAAACGACCTTCTTAAGACTCTGGTTCTCCCTTTGCTTTGCTCCCTTATGGTTTTGCTGCTTTAGTTTGTTTAAAAATAAGCTTGCAGCGGCTTGTGCACACTATGCTGAAGACACCCTTCTCTGTGCCCTGTGCCTCTGGGTTCGGCAGTTTCCGTAGCATCCAAATATCAATCATATATTTGACGCTAGGTCCATATTTAATGTGTATGCACTTCCGGGGTTAGACTGCGAAAAGGCAAGTCATCTTAACAGAGGGAGGGAGAAAACCTACCCACAAGCGGGGAAAAGTAACGTGACCAACTGATCTGCATTTTTTTTTCCTTTTCAAAAATTGATTCCAAGTATTTAGATGGACTCGGTGTTTAAAAGGGAAATCAGTACCTGGCGTGTTCCTGAACTCCCACGATCTCCACCTCGCTATCTGATGATGCTATATTGATTTCTTCATTGACCTGGGTGTTGCTGCTGGGGGCTTTGCCGCTTGCCAGGAATCCAGCATTCAAGTGATCTGTAGAAGACAAAGGAAAAGGACAATCTGACCCAAGATTCAGTAGCTTGATCACCCTTGCAGGAAATCCTTCGAAAGAAGCCGTTGCTCACCAACGCCAAGCAAAGACCCATTCATCAGACTGCCATGGATTGGGATTGGGGGGACGGGGAGAAGACTTTCCTTCCTGGCAGACCCTGCTTTTGTATAAAAACAGACCCTTCATATATTTTTTTATGATGGATTGCCACCAGGTTGAACCTGACACACAGTCTACTGTCCACCTGCTAGAAAAGCTTCGGAGTCCTCCCCCCCCCCCAATCAGCCTAGCTCTACAAAAAAATAAACTCGAAGAGCACTTTTGGATTTACAAAAGGACCCAGAGGTTAACAAAACTTTGTGAAATATCCTTGGGGAATATAAAAGTGTCCCTGAACAGTTGTGTGGTCTGGAAGATTTTTGTGAGAAATTCCAGAGAAATATCTTTCTAAATCATTGACACCAAACACCAGATCATTCAGAAAAGGTGGAGAAAAGGAAGGAAAATGAAAAGTGACACATCACACACACACAGACTTGCAAATAAAAATAAAAATGTCAGAGTAAGTTAGTTTTACCTGCATGAGTCAGGCTTCCGTTAAGGGGCCAACTTTTACTGGTCTCAGAATCCCATAAAAATGTTAGGCTTCACTCATGGTCTTTCATCCTTTGGAAGCACTTAATCAGAAGTTCAAAGGGACCCAGGTGGCGCTGTGGGTTAAACCACAGAGTCTAGGGCTTGCTGATCAGAAGGTCAGCAGTTTGAATCCCTGCCACAGGGTGAGCTCCCGTTGCTCGGTCCCAGCTCCTGCCCACCTAGCAGGTCGAAAGCCCGTCAAAGTGCAAGTAGATAAATAGGGACCGCTCCAGCGGGAAGGTAAACGGCATTTCCGTGCGCTGCTCTGGTTTGCCAGAAGCAGCTTTGTCATGCTGGCCACATGACCCGGAAGCTGTCTGTGGACAAACGCCGGCTCCCTCGGCCTATAGAGCAAGATGAGCGCCGCAACCCCAGAGTCGGACACGACTGGAACTGATGGTCAGGGGTCCCTTTACCTTTAATCAGAAGTTCAGATATTCTCTCTCTCATTCTTTCACAATCTTTTGCAAGGAACTGTGCACATGTTCTGAACCCTATTGGTTTGTATTACAAAAGGACTGGCTATTTTTGAGTAGCTGAGGCATTGGGAGAAAAGGGATTAAACTCAGGATATTTATTGAGGAATGAAAGGAAGCATATCTGTCTGTTTTGGACTTCCAGAGAAGTGGTCAGCCACAGCTGCTCTAGGGGGTAATGTCTGCCTGCTTGGAATACAGCTTGTCTCCATGCCAGTTCAGCCATATTTACAATGTGTACACTTAAGTTTTCTAAAAGCGAGCAGTGGAAAGAATGGGTTTGCATGCCTAGTTCCTGCAGGCCTGATGACCTCAGGCTACAGATGGAGAGTTGCGGTGGGGGGACAACAGCGTAGGCCAGGTAAAGGAGCTAGCGTAGGACTGGGACAATGTTCCCCATCTCACCTGTCTCAGCATTCAGCTCTTCTAGCAGCCCTCTCGTCCTCCAAGTAGGCCCAGTGTCCTGTTTAGCGACAGAACTGTTGTGCTCTTGGACTACCGCAGCTGCCAATAGATTGTCTACATTCACCACTTCCGGGTCGGAATTTGTGTCCGAGATATCATAGTGAGCCACAACCGGAGCTCCATCTGGGAAGGAAAGAAAACCCGCAGCTATTAAGACCGCAAGTGGCTTGGAGTGAAACACAAACTCTACTGCTGCTTTGCTGCCTATATACCGAGTGTCAGCGTTTGACTACTAAACAAATCAAAAGCAGTGACAAAACAGCCAACTTTCATTTGATATAGATCAGCCTTCTCGGATGGGGTGTCCGCCAGCTGCTTTGGACTACAGTGGTGCCTCGCAAGATGAAATTAATTCGTTCCGCGAGTGTTGTCATATAGCGGAAATTTCGTCTTGCGAAGCACGGTCGGAGGAAGCGCGGTCTTACAGGAAAAAATCGCAAAACGTTTTCGTTTTGCGAGTCACGGCCATAGGAAATTTCGTCTTGCGAGTCACCCTTCCATTAGCGAATGCCTTTTGTCTAGCGAGTTTTTCGTCTAGCGAGGCATTCGTCTTGCGAGGTACCACTGTACAACTCCCAGCTGATGGGAGTTGTAGTCCAAAATATCTGGGTGGCCCCAGGTTGCAGAAGGCTGATGCAGACCATAAACGTCATTTGTTGAAGTAATATGCAAGTAAAGGCTTTACATAACGGCAATATCATTTATCTAAAGTATTACTGGCAACGAAATATACTTCATATTTCCCACAAAAGAAAAATAGAATCATAGAGTTGGAAGGGACCCGAGGATCCTCTAGTTCAAACTCCTGCGATGCAGGAATACGCAGCTGTCCCATACGGGGATTGAACCTGCAACCCTGGTGTTATCGGCACCGTGCTCTAACCACCTGAGCAATCCAGTTAAAACTATCATTGGACGACTTTGTGCAGATCTGACAGATCTGCCCTATTTCTCCCCTTTAACTGAAATTCATATATATGTTACAGGTAGGTAGCCGTGTTGGTCTGCCAAAGTCAAAACAAAATAAAATAAAAAATTCCTTCCAGTAGCACCTTAGAGACCAACTAAGTTTGTTCTTGGTATGAGCTTTCGTGTGCATGCACACTTCTTCAGATACATACCATACATATTCTTCTTCAGCTCATACCAAGAACAAACTTAGTTGGTCTCTAAGGTGCTACTGGAAGGAATTTTTTATTTTATTTCATGTATCTGTGTGAGGCTTCCGGTGGTCTGGAAAGTGCAGTGCGTGTAGAATGCTGTAGTGCAGCTGCTAACAGGAGTGAGACCCTCCCAGCACACCACACCTTGGTCCAAAGGTTTGCAGTGCCTGCTGACTTGCTACTGGGCCATGTTTTCCTACTGGTATATACAGCTCTTAATACCTTGGGACCTGCTTACTTGAGGGACCTTCTCCACCTCTTTTACAGGGCTTGCACTCTTACAAGTGTCTTATAGTAATCATTCCACGTCTGTCCAACTTTCAGGGTGGCAACAACTATGCCACGGAACTCCCTGCATGTTAGCCCTCTTCAGGCACTCTTGCTATACTGCTTTTTTGACGCTTGCTAAGAAGACTTTGTCCAGACCTATCCAGATCTGCTTTTAAATTCTGCTGGTTTTATCTGCATCTCATTATAATAGCGGAATGCACACTGCTTAAGAGATTATTCTTTATTTTATCGAGTGGATTATACATACCGTATTTTTTGCTCCATAGGGCACACCGGACCATAGGGCGCACCTCGGTTTTAGAGGAGGAAACAAGGTAAAAAAAATATTTTTCTGGTTTTCCTCCTCTAAAAGCCCTGTCTTTTTGAGGATCAGCTAAACGTTTTGCAGCTTTTTTTGTCCTGTTTTTTTGAGGATCAGCTAAAAGTTTTGCAGCTTTTTTTTTTTGCAAAGGGAAAAGCCCTGGTTTTTTTTGAGGATCAGCTAAACGTTTTGCAGCTTTTTTTGCAAAAGGGAAAAAGCAAAGCTCCTTTTGCAAAGGGGGAAAAGCAAAGAGGAAAAGCCCTGTTTTTATGGGGTTCAACTCACATTTCTGCAGCTTCTAAAGGAAAGGGAGCCTTTTCTACAGTTTCCAGACAGATAATCTAATCAGCCAGTCACGTTTCACTGGGGAAACTAACAACCTCCCTCTGCAGCACATTCAACAATGGAGGCCTGGGCAAGAGGGAGCCAGGACTTTTATCTCTCTGCCGATCACTTGCTGATCAGCTGCTGAGCGGGGTCCTTTCAACATCCCCCTTTCTCTTTGTAAAATAAAAGGCATGATCCTCTTTTGGCCCCTGGGCAATTCAGCTCCAGGGACCACCATTCGCTCCATAAGATGCACAGATATTTCCCCTTACTTTTCAGGAGGAAAAAAGTGCATCTTGTGGAGCGAAAAATACGGTATTTTTTTCTAATTCAGTAAACATCGGCATTTCTGCGCTTTTGAAGATTTCGATAGCTGTAAGCACGGATGCAGGAAAGTGGTGCAGAAACATATTTGTGTGAACACATGAAGCTGCCTTATAATGAGTCTAATTATCATTGGTCCATGTGGCCTAGCAAGGTACACTCTGAATGACGGCAGCCCTCCAAGTTCTGGGGAAGATGCCCTGTTACCTGAGATGCTCTAACTGGAAATGCCAAGGGCTGCATGCAGACAATCTACTCTGCCAACGAGCTATGGAAAAGGTGTGTCACATTTCATCTGGCAACTTACAATTAAGGGGGGGGGGCAGATGAGGACAAACCCTCCTTTTCAATTCACTCATCTAACACACCGACAAAAGAATTCACATCAAATTCTTTCCAAAATTACAGCAGGGTATTTTTGTTGCTAAGTGAGAGGAGGGTGCCGGGGTAGGTGGGTGGGTGAAGAGCGCCAGATGGACTGCAAGCAAAGCACGGCATGCCTATTCTCAATATAGCTGCCTTAGAAACAACCATCTACTCCTATGAAAGTGAGAGAGAGGAAGGGAATGGAAAGAGCAGCAACTATGTAGACTGAAGAATCAACGGTTCAAGCTAGGCAATGAGGCAAACTCAAGATTTGGCTGTCGGAAACACGCAACTTGCTTGTGGTGTCCTCTCTTCTCCTGCTCCTCCACATCCTGGTTTCTTGGAACAATAAAGGTAAAGTGACCCCTGACCGTTAGGTCCAGTCACGGACGACTCTGGGGTTGCAGCGCTCATTTCGCTTTACTGGCCGAGGGAGCCGGCATACAGCTTCCGGGTCATGTGGCCAGCATGACTAAGCCGCTTCTGGCAAACCAGAGCAGCACACGGAAACGCCGTTTACCTTCCCGCCGGAGCGGTACCTATTTATCTACTTGCACTTTGATGTGCTTCCGAACTGCTAGGTTGGCAGGAGCAGGGTCCGAGCAACGGGAGTTCACCCCGTCGCGGGGATTCGAACCGCCAACCTTCTGATCGGCAAGCCCTAGGCTCTGTGGTTTAACCCACAGCGACACCCGCATCCCCTTCTAGGAATAATAGTTTGCCTCAATGTCTGAGTTAAGCAAATTATGGGTATTACTAATCGTAGTCTGTCTCCAAACTGAATGAGAAATCATGGTCTGAAGTGGGCTTTCAACTCTAGATTGGAGACAACCCGTGATCAGCAGTACTCATAGTTTCAGACATCACAACAACTTATATAATCATAGAATCATAGAATCATAGAGTTGGAAGAGACCACAAGGGCCATCCAGTCCAACCCCCTGCCAAGCAGGAAACACCATGTTTACCATAACCCAGGAAGCACAGAAGGTAACTGGCATGTGCAAGCACAGAGTGTGTTCCCAACGACCAAATTATGGTTTGTTTCATCTGCATTGAGCCAGGATCTCACTAGTCCATACAGTCATGCATTATCATGGCACAAATCTTTGTGACACAGAAAAACACAGAGGCAGTCCCTCCTTTAATTTATATGGTTCAGAGTCCTTTCTGAAGACTACACACCTGAAATGCTCAGTCTTAGAATAACCTGGCGGGGAATAATTTTGAAACGTTCTTGGGGTTTTCTGCTTTTTCAATGAGCGGCAGACCCCCTCCCACTCCCAATGTCACATCACAAACAGTTTTTGCTATTCTCCTCCATTTCAAATGTATTCTACTATGAAGCATTGTGCGTTTCAAGGGTTCATGTGTGTCAGCATCACTCTAAAGTTTGCTTAGGCATGCAAACAAGTTAAATGGATCTTTGGATTTTTAAAATGTGAGAGCAGCTTTCTGGTTCAGACCAAAGGTCAATCTAAGTGCAACATTCTGCTTCTTTCAGCAGCCAACCAAATATTTTTGGAGGCCACAAGCTGGACATAAAGTCAATAGCCTCCTCTGCCTTTGCTCCCCAGCACTTCATATTTTGATATACTGTATTTTCCGGTGTATAAGACGACTGGGCGTATAAGACGACCCCCCAACTTTTCCAGTTAAAATATAGATTTTGAGATATATTCGACCACAGATTCTCCACCCGGCGTATAAGACAACCCCCGACTTTTGAGAAGATTTTCCTGGATTAAAAGTAGTTTTATATGCCAGAATATACAGTACACTCCTATAAAAATGGAAGTTTCATAAAAGCCATCATGACTTATAGCTGTTTGTCCATGAATCTGACTTGTCCCCTTTAAAACCACCACGTGGAACTGGATTTTGTAAAGTCTGCAATACAACCCTTCTGGAGGTGGTATTATTATTATTATTATTATTATTATTATTATTATTATTATTACCCCACCCATCTGGCTGGGTTTTTCCAGCCACTCTGGGTGGCTCCCAACAGAATTAAAAGCAAACTAGAACATCAAACATTAAAAACTTCCCTAATCAGGGCTGCAATGCATATTCTGAAAGAAAAAGTCACCTTGCTGTCAAGAGATCTGACCCTCACAGAATATAAAAAAGAATCCTTCCAGTGGCTAATGGGGATGTACAAATGGGATACAGAGCCCAATGATTTGCCAGACATCCCCAGTGAAAGGTTCTGACGTCACAAAGCTGGGGAAGACTTTGAGATTCCCTACTGCCTGTTTGGACAGAGGATACTGGGCTAGATGGACCAATAAAAATGATTCAGTATAAAAGCAGTTATTCTCTTATATAAAATGGCTGTCAGCTACCATGCAGTATAAATCCCAGTGTAATCCGATAAAGTATAAGAATAATGTACCATATTGTGGGAAATGAAGCTAAAGTTTTAGGAATCTAAGGACCCAACTTTAGAGCAGACCCCAAGTTCATCCTGTTTCCTACAGTGACCAACCAAGTGCTCTGTGTCATAGGGATTTTGGTAAATTTTTAGATTTCATTTCTCAAATAACTAAATAAATCAGGTAATTTAGCAAGACGTTTCTTAATTCCATAAGGAACCAATTCCACTTAAAAGTATCCCAAAATCAGTTCTGTAAATTACGTTAAAGAAACGTACAGAAGATTCAGGATAAACCAGCATCAATAACAACCTGCTTCCTGGAACAATGTCAGAGTTGCAAAAATTAAGACAGATTCAACTTAAATAAAAGGTAAATGGAATGGTTAACTACTAGTATGTACAAAGGGGACAATGATCCAACACCAAACACTGATGATTGTAATGCGGGGAGGAATCATAGCCAGTTGCAGATTGACATTTGCTGTTGAAAATAGGGCTATAAACTTTATATGCAAGAGTGAGAATTTTTTAGGTGGGAAGTGAGGATGTGTGTTACAACACTAACTGGCGTGCAGAATTAAGCAAAGGCGTAATTTTCCTCCCCACAATATCATCAGAGTTCAGTGCAGTATATGGTATCAATTGACATTACATGGTCAATAAAAAATGTTTTGAGTGCAGAAGATACGAGGGTCAAGTACAATATTGACTGTTTCTTATCTAGCCAATTAAGGAGCTACTCATAATGAATTCCTTTTCATGTTTTGCAAATGCGTTTACTTTAATTGTCAGTAATATTGTCAAAAGTAGAATCAGACAGGTCTAAATGAGCCAAATTGTATTTAGACAATAACTGGAGTCAAGTCAAAATTGTACCACTCCTACATGTATAATCATGCAAAAATGTATAATAAATGTATATACATGCAGAGTGATATTCTTATCACCTACCCAGAGAATAACTTGGGTGAAAGTCTTCATCAGTAGGAAATACAAGCATAAACTTGCTATCTGTAGCTCCAACTCCTGTATCTTCCACACTTCCAAACAGCACACCTTATAACTTAGCTTAAATTTTTAGCATACATTGAACAAACAGTTTACATGCTGAACAATAATTAACATTTGTCAATTATGAAAATAAACATTTAAACTAGGTTTCTTTAAAAGAAAAACTGGCAAAAGTCAAATGCCCTAAAACTGTCAATGGAAGTGTTGTGTTATTTGATTACTCTGGACTCTCAAATGAGATTGGGAAAAGGGAAATTTCTATGCATGTTTGGATTAAGCTAAATCCAGAAGCAGCCCAGGCAAAAGGCAAACGAAACCGATCATGGGCAGGTGAGGGGAAAGACAGGAAGGTGAATAATCTCTTGCACAAGCCCTGCTGGACTTAAGGGGAGCCATACAAGGGCATTCAATGAGACCTGTACAGGGAGGAAACTGGCAGAATGAATCCCATTTTTACTGCTGGTGGGGCGGCTTATGAATTTTCTGACTCAGGCTGCAATACACTTGGGAACAAGTTCCATTTAACACACTGGGAATTGTTTCTGAGTAAATATGCAAAGCATTGGGTTACGTGGCACCAATAGGTTTTGTCTAGGCCCTGGCTAAAACTGCTGTCCTGTTAGGAAATTCACAACGTAACTTCCTGCAACTTTGCCATTTCTCTCTATCTGCAAAGCCGACTGTCCTCTGATATGTTGTTCACTTCTGTATCACACCTACAGAGAATGGCTATGGCGATGCGGGTTTACTAGTGGCAAGCGTTTGTTTCCATAGCAGAATGGAAGCTTACAATCAGAATAGGTAGAAATTCAGGAATGAGATCCCGGTGCCCAAGAAAATTGACACTTTCCCCATACTTGCATGGGATAGAATTGATGGGGGGAATCTTAAGTTAGTGTTTAGATGCTGCTCATGAGAAACGACAGGCTCTCCGGTAAGCTAAAACTATTTATTTTCATAATGTAGTTACAGAGTCTCTGAAATACGTCTGGTCAGTTATTTTCACTTTCTCGGAGTGGCGGGCTCTGTCTTGCCCGCCAACACAGCCAACGGCTGGGAACTTTGAAATGATGTCTGCATCGCCTCCCCCCCCCCCCATCGTCTCCTCCTCCTGTCTGAGACTGACTGCTCTTGGTCTTTGCCCTGCCCTCCTATAGCCTGGCACCTCTCCCTCTGCCGGTGACAATTCCTGACAGGGGCTTGAGCTGGGAGATGAATCAGTGGATATTATAGGTTGCGGCTCTCTGTAACCCAGCGACCCCCCTTCTCTGGCGGAAACACTATCTTGCTCCTCTCTCTCTCCCTGTTCCTCCCGAGTAGCCCCTCTTTCCCTGACAACGCCCCAAACTCCTGTGCAAAAGGGCTCCCCATTTACTTTGGCAGAGGCAGCAATATGGTACATGCAAGAGATTGATTACTGGGAGCTGCCACCTCCGCTGAAATGAATGGGGGAGGCAACACTATGCATCCGAACAAAATGGAAGGCAAGAGAAACAAAGCTTAGGGAAACAATTGCACTGAAGAAAGGGCAGGGGAGGAAATAAGCTCCATATTTGGGGATGAGAAACAAACGACGAGTGGATTATCAGATGCAAAGGTGGAAAATATCATAAAGAAGCAGGAGGCAGGCTAAATGCCCAGCTGGTCCAGAGTCCTCCTTCCCTCAATGACCAACCAGCCACCCTCCTACAAACACATGAGCAGTGCATGAAGGCAGCGGGTCTCCACTGGTGTTACTTCCAAACAAGAAATATTCAGTGGCTCACTTCTTCTGAGCCTGGAGCATTTAGCCTTCATGCTTAATTGGCAGGCCAATTCTTTTTGGATTTGTCTAATCTTTTAAACAAAACAAAACAAAACAGAACAAAAAAACAAGCATGAAGCTACAGGCCACCGCTTCATCTTGAAGCTGCAAATTCCCTGAATCACAAGTTCCCTATGAGGAGTACTTTTCTCTTGTCTGTCCTGAGCCTACTGCCAATCAATTGCACACAAATCACCCGGTTAACTGACGTTCGCATCCAAGCCGATGCAAATGTATGAGGCGTGGCAATGATGGCTCTGCAACACAATTTGCTGGCCAGCTCACGTTTGCTGGGTGAACAGCACAGAGAGACGTCTCCATTGGGAAACTGACATGGAAAAATAAAACCCAGTGTGGCGTTTTCACACCTGCAATTTCAGAATGCGCACTAAGGGGGCTGCCGGATCCCGCCAGGTTAAGAACTGCTTGGAATATCCAGCCCAGAGGCATTTTTTATCCAGCATCATGTTTCCAACGCATGAAGCTGCCTCATATGGAGACAGACCATTAGCCCATCAAGCCCAGCCCTGCCTGCACTGACTGTAAGGTGTCAGCTCTTGTACGGCAGGGGTGTCCAACCGTTCGACTGCGATCGACAGGTCCCTTGCTGCTAGCGGTGGATCGCGGGCTCTTTTTTTCTCCGTGGGGGAGAAAGAACATCCACCCCTGCCTCCTCGCTCCGTCCTTCAATCACGCATGAACGCAAAAACGGAAGACCGAGTTATCGCTGTACGGTTTCTTCTTGTTTGCTGAGCGATCGTTTGGTGTGTTACTTTTGCCACCCCCCTAAAAAAAGCTCAACAAATTTGACCTGCTCCCCTAAAAAAAAAAGCTAGGATTGAGCTTGGGATCTTGCGCATGATAGGCTTGTAGGATTGTATCTGTTTATCCTGGTGGTCAAGAGAAACATTGACTGTGAATACTGAGGACTCAATTCACGATCATAGCTGAAATAGGGCGACTGAGGGGAAAAAGAGGGAGTTGTTCGTATGCTCAGGAAAACTGCAAGGTTTGCAGAAGTATCAAAAAAACACCCTTTGAAATGGAGCAGCTCGCCATTCCCCCATAAAAACAATGGGACTGTGAATGTTCTGTGATTACCAAACACTACCAAGGGATGTTGGAAAAGAAAACCAGAAAACTAGTGGTGGGGCGAATTGGCTTGCTTAAGCTTATAAAATCCTAAAGGAAGGCATGGCTTGTTCCTTGGTATTATTGAGATATGCATTAATGGCAAAAGTGGTCACCCCAGATAACTATGGAGTGGAATGGAAAGAAGCTTTGCTTAAGAAATTCTGGCTCATGGTTTAAGCAGGCCTCCTTGTCTTTCTTACAGATGGAAATGACTCTGCCTAGACCAGTGTTTCCTAAACTTGGGTCTCCAGTTGTTTCTGGACTACAACTCCCATTATCCCTAGCTAGGAAGACCAGCGGTCAGGGATGCTGGGAACTGTAGTCCAAGAAATAGCTGGAGACCCAAGTTTGGGGAACAATGGCCTGGACTCTGGAATATGGGGAGCAAAAATGCTGCCAAGGCCTTAAAACAATACACCAGCTATGAAGAAGATAAAGGTTTGCTCTCCTGCATTTTAGCAGCTCCGAGTGACCTTCATGAATCTCCACGTCCCTTCATCAGGCATGAAAACATGCCAAGTATCTTAAAACAACTGGAAACTGTTTTCTGCTGGCGCCCAACACGTCATTCACCAATATAGAACTAAATTTTAGTGAGAAAAGGTGGAGTGAGAGAAATAAACAAATCAGAAGACAGGGGGGGAAATGGGGTGTCAAGATCCAAATGCAACTGTACCTCAGCGCTAGGACTCACATTTTCAAACTATTTTATTTTATTGTTCCTTTCACTAAAGAGTTTTTCTGAGGACAACTGGCGCTCAGCTTGCCTCAGCCTTCACTGTGGGAGCTTTGAACACCTTCTTCCTTTGGTTTTTTATAATACTGCTGGCCATTTTTTTCTGAGTCAGGCTTTTGGAGTTGGATATTTGGTTCCTGAACAGTTCTGAATAAATGCCTTTTCTTTAGTTTTTATTTCCCCCCAAAGGTTGTTTATCTTCCTGGGAGGCTCAGACTCCACTCTTCATATTGTAAACATTTTAAAATCTATTTTTATCTTAATTGGTTTCCTATTTGGAGCATTCAGGGTGTTAAATTCATTTACCTCTAGTTCCCTCTCACACCACCCCAAGAACCTGTTCCTTGGATCCCTCCTTACATAGGTATCTATAATCCGCTCCTTATTCTTTAGGTCACATTACTATACACTGGAGAATTTAGTAAGCTCTTAGCTAGTTTGGACTGGTGGAAGTTGAAGGAAAATTCTATTTAGGGCAACGTAATATGTATGCTTTAGTGGCAGCAGTTTTGTTAAATATTTTTATTTGCCCATTATTTTTTTCAGTTAATTGCTCATTATAAATTGTGTTTCCCTATTTTTTGCTCCATAAGATGCACTTTTTTAATCCTAAAAAGTAAGGGAAATATCTGTGCGTCTTATGGAGTGAATGCTGGTCCCTGGAGCTGAACTGCCCAGGGGCCAAAAGAGGATCATGCTTTTTATTTTACAAAGAGAAAAGGAGGTGTTGAAAGGACCCCACTCAGCAGCTGATCAGCAAGAGATCGGGAGAGAGATAAGAGTCCCCAGCTCCCTTTCAGCCCCGCCCTCCATTGTTGAATGTGCTGCAGAGGGAGGTTGTTTCCCCAGCGACATGTGACTGGCTGATTAGATTATCTGTCTGGAAACTGTAGAAAAGGCTCCCTTTCCTTTAGAAGCTGCAGAAATGTGAGTTGAACTCCATAAAAATGGGGCTTTTCCTCTTTGCTTTTCCCCCTTTGCAAAAAAAGCTGCAAAACTTTTAGCTGATCCTCAAAAAAAACAGGGCTTTTAGAGGAGGAAAACCAGGGGAAAAAAATCTTGTTTCCTCCTCTAAAAACGAGGTGTGCCCTATGGTCCGGTGCGCCCTATGGGGCTAAAAATACGGTATATCTCCATTGTGTCGCCTTATTCTTTAATTTTCTACTGTTTCTGTGTTTAATCTCATTTGCACCCCTCCTTCAGTTAATATGAATTTCATATTATTCCTTTCCACTTTTATACTACTCTTACATAAAAATCGATGTATTATTATTTTTTCTATCAATGCCAAGTTTGCATGTTTTCATCATATGTCTGCTTACATTTAAGTAAATCTTTCAGGCTTACTGCATTCTGCGTGTGATTTTGGCACCTTCCTGGTTAGCACTACTAGTTCAAGAGAGCGACACGTAAGAATCTATTTTAAGCTCTCTCCTTCCCAATTTTTGTTGTCGCTCCAGAGGACGAGGCTCAAACGAATGAGCTCAAATGGCAAGAAAATGGATCCTGGCTAAACATTAGGAAGAGTGATGGTAGAAGCTGTTTGTCCGTGGAATAATAGCCTTGGAAAAGCTCATTCAGAAAGCATCCATGTTGCATGCAGATGACACCAGGTTCAATTCCTGGGATCTCCAGGTAGGACTGTGAATGTCCCCTGCCTGAAACTCTGGAGAGCCACTGCAATTCAGTGCAGACAATACTGAGCTAGACAGACCGACAGCAGCTTCCTAACTTCTAGATCCCATTTTATGCAGAAGCTGGAAGAAGATCCTCTGGGGAATGGTGTAATAGGGAATTTCCTGCATTGGCAGCAGTTTGGAGTAGATGCCCCTGGTTATGGAACACTTTCGTTTTGGAACGGACTTCCGGAACGCATTGAGAACCAAGGTATTGTGATTGCAACCCTGAAACAGGAGCACAACTATCATGTGAACGAATGCATGCTGCAAAATTTTGCTTTGGGTGCCACTTGTCATCACCAAATCCAGCCTTACAACAGTGGCAAATGATGACACACGATCACAAAAACAAAACAAAGAGAGCCGCAAAATAAATAGCAAAAACAGACCTCAGCGTAACACTCAAAACAGAAGTGTGGCACTCAAATGGGACGCCTTGGTACTCAAACAACTTGGAACCCAAACACTGCAAACCCAGAAGTGAGTGTTCTGGTTTGCGAAGTTTCTTTGAAAGCCGAATGTGCTCCGTTTTGAGTGCCACGCTTTCTATTTCTGTGCCACACTTCCGTTTTGAGTGCTGTGCTGAGGTCTGTCTGTTTTTGCGGTTTTATCTTTGTGGCTCTTTTCATTTTGTTTTTGTGGTTGTGTGGAACCAAGTTCAGCTACTGACTGATTGATTGTGTGACTGAAGTACATTGTTTATTGCTTTCATTTTATGGATCAATGGTCTTGTTAGATACCGTAGTAAAATTCATGTTAAACTGCTTTTTTAGGGGTTGCTTTTAAAAGTCTGGAACGGATTAACCCTGAAACAGGAACACGTCTATCAGGTGAACGAATGCATGCTGCAAAATGTTGCTTGGGGGGCCAATTATCACCAAATCCAGCCTAACAACAGCGGCAAATGATGACAAAGTGATTTCTTTAGAAAATAAACAAACCTTCCAATCAGGAGTAAAACAAGTACAGCCAAGCAGCACATACGGAGCTGCAATTGTTGTTACTACTAGTGGAAGACCTCAGCACTGGCAGGTCTGTTTCTTTACCATTAGAAACCTTGGTGCACAAACATGCTGGTTCTTAGAAGAAGCCTCTGCCTCCCTAGATCTATGCCTTCTCTGCATTTGCTTCCTCAAGTGCTAACAACTCAAACTACTTGCTTTCTTTGGCAAACTATACTGGGCATTCAAAAAACAACAGTAACGGTTGGTTACATCAGAGGCTGTACAGACACCTTCACCAACTTGGTGCCCTCCAGATGTTGCTGGATGGCAAAAGGGCAACCAAAATTATCAAGGGGATGGAGTGACTTGCCTATGAGTAAAGGCAGCAGCGTTTGGGATTACTTATGTTTAGGGAAGAGGCGAGTAAGAGGCGAAGTTTATAAAGCTATTCGTGGCATGGGGAAAGTGGAGACAGAGATGTTTTTCTCACTCTTCCATAGCACTAAAACTTGGGGAAGCTGAGGATTGGAAGATTCAGGAGAGATAAATGAAAGTACTTCTTCACACAGCTAAAACATTGGAACTTGCTCCCACAGGAAGTAGTGATGGCCACCAACTTGGATGGTTTTAAAAAGGATTGGACGAATCCATGGGAAAAAGCTATCAATGGCTACAGAAGCCATGATGGCTATGCTCTGCTTCCACAGTCAAAGGCAGTAATGCTTTTGAATGCCAGCTTCTGGAAGCCATGTTGGTGGGGCGAGAGAGTGCTCTTGCACTTGGGATCTGCTTGTGGGCTTCCCAGAGGTATCTGGTTGGTCACTGTGGGAACAGGGTGCTGGAGGAGGGGGCCATTGGCCTGATCCAGCTTAGCTCTTCTTAACTGTCATCATAACCGACGATGACTGGCCATTATGGAAAGGGTTGATGGGGATAAAGTGCCACAATGTCTGGAGGGTACCAGATTGGAGAAAGCTAATGCCCAGTGAAGTTTACAAAATCGATAAATACGCTGCTCGAGAAGCAGGGATGTGGAGGGAACGGTGAGGTAAAACAACATGGGGCATTATAGCATCTATACAGGAGATGCAGAGATAAGTGGCTGCAGAAACCAGGTAGAAATGAAAAGCGAAAGATGCATGGAACTGAAAGGAGAGGGGAGACGTAAAAGTTTCCCAAGCAGCACCTGAGACAGTTTAGCTAGATTTTAAAATAAACCTCCCCCCAAAAAAGGGTTAGCTTTATATTTTACATTGTGATAAGAATTTTATTAATATCTATATTAATTCTAGGTTACAGTGGTTACATTTCTGAATTTATACAGTTTGGCAAGGAATACACATTTATAAATACAGTAAAAAGAATAGCATAACCATATTCTCTCCAAAATCATAAAGTGAAATGAATTTTAAGAGAAATTAACATTACTTCAACCTTCACTGCACAAAGCTGCTCCCATCCCGCCAAGATCTTTTCACTGGGGTGGGGTGGAGGAATTATGCATTTGATATAAGTTGCTTATACTTGATTTAAATATTAAAACCCAAACAAAATCATGAAGGTATATGCAATGGGTGATATCCAATATTAGTGATAAATCATGTAAGCCTTGTTATTTCTAACCTGAATATAACTCAGTTGGGTATTATCCATGAAGAACCAATTCAAGGTAATTATTCTTTTCTCCAAAAAAAAATAATAATTAAAAAAAAGTTTACCAAGTAATAATTTCATGCCATGCAGTAAAGTGGACAGAAAAAATAATTTTCTGTAAGCAGTCATGAATGGCATGACATGCCATAGCTATGGTGGCACATTGAATTGAAATGTCTAGGGTCGACGCAGGCACCTTGAGAAATTTATTACCTCCCCTCCTCTTGAACCCTAATCTATAAAATGGACATAACCACTTGCTACCATAGCAAAGGGAAAGACAATAAACATGTCATACAAAACAAGTGACTTCTGAGCACAGGCTGTGAAGGTACACTGTACAGCAGTGATGGCCAAACTCGGCCCTCCAGCTGTTTTTGGACTACAACTCCCATCATCCCTAGCTAACAGGACCATCAGGGATGATGGGAATTGTAGTCCCAAAACAGCTGGAGGGCCAAGTTTGGCCATCACTGCTGTACAGTATTTCATAATCTACTCAAATCAAAATTACATCAAGGTAATGACAACATGTGAGTGCGAGTGGTGGGGACTGAACATTCACAGTGTGACTTGCATGTCACTGGTCATTGGGCTGAAAGCAGATGTTTTTCCTAATGGAAGAGATGAGAGTACCTCTTCGAAATCTGTCTCTCAACTCTCTCTCCTTCTCCTTTCCCTTCCCCTCCCCCCCCCAGATATAACTGATGCTAAAGCCCAACTAGGTTTAAATACGATTTCACACCCGGCTTTTAATTATTGGTAAAAACCTAACTTCAAGTAGTATTAATCTTGGTTCATAGGTAGCAAACACTCTGCAAGTGGCAGCCAAAGTGGTATTTCCCAGATGTTGCTGGACTACAACTCCCATCATGCTGCACATTACATGCTGCCAAGGATGGATGAGAGTTGGACCCAAACAACATGGCTCTACTTGAGCTAAATCTGCACTAAACCATGATAAAAGTGGGGGAGAGGGGCAGGCAAACAGGAACATGTGTGCCCAAAGAACTTCCTGATAAATGAACAGTGGTTAAGAAACTGCAAAATGTAATATCCAGAGGGAGATTTTGATGTGTTTTTCTTTCTCCACTGTGAAGGGTTTCCATAAATAAATTGCTATCCTAAATTTGAATCTTTTACTTAAAAGACTAAGATAAAAATATAGAAATTCTAACATCATGAGTTAAGGAGGCAGGGGGAAACTGGTCTATTTAAATTACAAGACATATATTAAAATAATGTAAACCATATCAAAGATTAATTTGTCACTCAGAACAATCTATTCAGCCTGATAAACTGGTTTCAATCTCAAGTTGTTAAGAAATGCCTACAAGAGCCATGATGAGGGATAAGTGCAATGGCATGAATGCCATTCTTCTCTTTTTAATGAAGACAATGTTCAGCTATTCCACATCATCAGTATTCAAAATCAGAACATGGGACAGGCCACTCACCCTTGAATCTGTACCAATGATAGTACTGAAACAATACAACCAAAATTTATTGTGCAAGTTGAAAATTATAAGTGTTTTTTTTTTCTGGGGCTCTGAGGGCATGATCAGCAGGTGCAATCCATATAATTGCTGGACCCTGAACCACCATTTCCTCCTATGGAGAAAAGCTTTAAAGGGGTAGCAGGATCTGAGAATAGGACAACTACGTGTTCATCTAGAAATAAGGCTTCCAACAAATTATCTGGGGGTAAGGTTTGCAAGTTGCTCCTTTCGTTCTAATAACACCACCAGGACATATTCCATTTATTGGGCCACTAGTAATTATTTATTATTTTCCCCATACCTTACAGATTAAAAAAGATGAATGCACAGTTAAATAAATCAAACTGTCAAACCTATGGCAGCTTCATATTCTACTTTGCAGTTGGTGGTAAAGATACCCACTGGTCAGATTGCGGGTGGTTGGTGCATAAAGCTATTATGCATGCTTAAGGGATCCAGAGCCAGCTATGAATGTTTCTACGCCTTCCTTCCACCCCTTTCTTGAGAAGCAAATTCCCTCTTCTTGCCTCAATCATGGGCAAGGAAGGTGTCACCAGCCATACCAATGGTTAACACAAGCCAGGGTTCCTGTTGAACTGGGATCTGAAAGTCAACAAACTGTGGTTAAATTAACCATGCTTGTAATTAGTAGTAACATTTTCCTTAAGGCAGGCATCCCCAAACTCGGCCCTACAAATGTTTTGGGACTACAACTCCCATCATCCCTAGCTAACAGGACCAGTGGTCAGAGACAATGGGAGTTGTAGTCCCAAAACATCTGGAGGGCCGAGTTTGGGGGTGCCTGCCTTAAGGTGTCTGGGGGGAAGGGGATTTACTTCTGAGGAGGGAAGGCACAAACTCTTTCACAGCTGACTCCTGGTCTTTTAACCACAGCTAAGAGGAAGACAGCATTACATCTCCATTGTCTTTCAGTGGTCACCAAATTAAAGACAAACTGTCTATTGAATAACTCTGTACTAACAGAGTTATAATAAAAAGTACTGCTTTGACACCAAAGGTATGGTAGCAGTGTAGAGAAACCACAGGATTTTACCGAAAACAAAGGTGATTACGCTTTGCACTGGTAAAGAGTGAACAGAATGCTAAACATGATTATTCATAAACATCAAAAGACCTTTCAGGGTCTTCAAGTAAAACTCCCATCTATTTTCAATATTAATTTCTGCAAGGGGTGTCTAAGAACAAAATTGCAATAAAATTACGCTAACAAGATTTTAGCCAGTTACAACTAGTTTCGATCTCAAAACTATTATATTGTGAGATGCCTATAGCATAACCTGACTCAGCTGATCTAGATTCTAAAACGCCTGTATCATCCATTTAAAAAATATGCTTTACAGCATGCTTGAGGCAATGATGTCCTACAAAAAAAGCAACTCCTGCATGCTTGGGAAGACCTGTAAAGTTGACATGCAGTTCCGAATATATTTCTAAATGCTTAGATGCCTATCGGTACTAGAAAGGGGTACATACTAACTTCAACAAAATAATCACAATAATTTCTTAATTTTAAAAGTAGGTAAGGACAAATCCGTAACGTTTTATTCAAGGCAAAAAAGGAGACAGGGAAAAGAAAAGGTCATGTCAAGATTATAAAAAATTACTCTGCTGTTTGAAATCAATCAAGTTAATGTACACATGATTTCATATTAGTGAGATATCAAATTTACATCAAAACACTCATATCAAAATTATACAAGGAAAGATTTAACACCAAAATTGCTTTAGAAACCATTCATATTTTCTTTTACATAAAATTACATCCTGCATAGCCTTTCAACTGTTACCCTGAAAATACAGCTTTTTAAAAGCAACGTTTATTCTTAAAAGACATTGCGTAGAAGATAGGGCAGGGAACGCAGGTACATATTTTCAAGTTATTTTACTTTCATAAAATCAGTTATGACATTAGAAAAGGGGGAAGGCAGGCCAATGAGCAGGCACACAGCAATAAAAAGGCAGGGATCCAAAGAGTTATTCTACGAATGCCCCAAGGTCTGGGAAATGTCTGTTGTCATTTTTGAATGCTTGTCATTGAACAGCACGTCACATCACAGCCTGCTTTCAAAAGCCCCCTCAATTCCATGAGCACTTTGCCATGTGGTACAGGAAGGTGGTGTTAGAGAAACACAGTCCTTGGCCATGAAGAAGCAGCCACCCAGTTCTCTGGATGTCGGCCAATGTTTGCAACCTGTAATTTTAGGTCCTAAGCGATTCTAAGCACAATTACTTGAAAGCTCCATTGAACTTAAAAGGTAAGCATGTTTAGGCTCACACTGTAAACCTGAAATAGATGCTTCAAACTATAGGCAATGTCGTTTTGACCTTTTGTTTGCCTATAACACAACGGAAGGGATGATGCTGAGCTACTGTACATTGGTGCAAGCAACACATACAATTTGCATTTGAAAGCCTAACTGGAGAAGGATTTCTATTCTGAGAACAAAGTTTATCTAACCAGCAACTTTATAAGGTTCATTACTCTACACAAAGCTACTGCCCAGGTGTAGAGTTTACCCCCAACCTACAAATTACAGCAATTGAAATAATGCTTAGGCATTTTCAACCAGAGGTGTTAGGGATATAGTTCAATGATTCCTTCAAGGCTGGCTTAGAAAATGCTTGAACTGAAACATAGGTTAAAGCAATGACCACAATCCAGAAAGTCATACAATAAGCACCACATACTTAAATCTTCCACATGCTTGTGCATTCCTCGCACCATTAAATTTACACTTTTGGGAGCTGTAGTCTATGTCACCCAAGGGACGTGGGGCAAGTAAAATGTGAAAGTTCTACCACAGACCTGGTTCAAATAAGAATGTCTTACACTGCTTCTAGAAGACATATTAGCTTGGGTGAGTCACATGGGGAAGAAAATTTAGAAGCTGAGAGGCAGCCACCAAGAATGCCAATCAGTGCACCTTACAATTCTGATTGGATGCCAGAAAATTTCTAATCTCTTAAATGTAATGCTGATAAAAAGGGAAGAAAGTTGGCCCTTAAGTATACTAGACCAGTGGTGGCTGACATCAATTTGAACTGGCAGGGCCAAAGGCAAGGAGACCAGGGTGGATAAAAATCAATGGTTGTTTTTTTTAATTGATTTTTATTTTATTTAAATCAGATTTTTTTATTTAAATTGGATTTTCGAAATGAAATGCTCTTGGAGAAAAAAATATTTCTAAAGATAAGTTTTCTATACAAGTTACATTATAATCTGAAGGCTGTTTATCAGGAAATAAGGATCTGTTTTAAGTTTTCACGTGCGGTACAACAAAGTCTAAGGTTTTTTTGTTTTTGTTTTTTAAAATTGTTTAACCACATCAGTTAACAAACATGGATACATATGCTATACTGTTATTGTTTTCGTTAAATAAATTGTTTAAATTGTTATTAAGGAAATGATTGTTTTTCTCCTTCCAATAAAGTACAGTAGAAAAGTTGCCCAAATATGAACAGTTAACTTATTAAACTTCACAATAATTTCATAATTATCTGTCTACGTATTTCTACTAGTATAACCAAATCAGTAATTTTTCATATAACTGTAAAAAACACTCTGTAAAAATTTATTATTCCAAAAATGAAACCTTCGTCTGCTTGTAAATATTAAGATTATACCAGCAAGAGTATCTTTCTGTAAAAAAATTTTTTGATTTAAATCAGGGGTCCCCAAACTAAGGCCCGGGGGCCGAATGCGGCCCAATTGCCTTTGCGGCCCACGGACGGTCCGGGAATCAGCGTGTTTTTACATGAGTAGAATGTGTCCTTTTATTTAAAATGCATCTCTGGGTTATTTGTGGGGCCTGCCTGGTGTTTTTACATGAGTAGAATTTGTGGTTTTATTTAAAATGCACCTCTGGGTTATTTGTGGGGCATAGGAATTAGCTCATTTTTCCACCTTCAAAATATAGTCCGGCCCCCCACAAGGTCTGAAGGACAGTGGACCGGCCCCCTGCTGAAAAAGTTTGTTGACCCCTGGTTGACTTGTGATTTAAATTGTGACTTAAATCAATTTGATTTAAATGATTTCCTAGAGAAAGCTCAACAACTTGCCCATGAAGGAGACCATCAGTTGGTGGAGCCAGAGGCAATGACGGGCAGGAAAAAACAAATTTGTGTTGTCCCCATCCTCCTCTCTCTGCTAGTTCTACAATGGCAACACTAAGGCCAGGGAGGAGGAAAATGATGGACACAGCTACTCCCTGGGATTGGTTTTAATAAAGCAAGCAGGCAGTTGGGGATTGGCTAAGGTCAGACTTGAAGCTGGTGGAGCAATGCCCCATTTGCTGTAACAGACTGGCCTCCACTGTACAAGACCCTGATGGACATGTACAACAACCCTTTGCATGGGCTGCCTAAAGAGGCTCTCTGGATTGCAGCCAGTGTACTTTGTTCTTCCTCCATGGTAGGTCAGATTTTTTTTTTAAAAAAACCAACAACCCTTGACCTTTTTTTTTTTTAACTTCTGGAGTTTGTGGATAGGTGGCCTAAGTGTTTAAAGCAGCCATGCTGGCACGATAAAAAACTTATTCAACTTCTTTTATTAAAAACGTCAAATTTTCTAGAAGTTAGTGTAACCCAGGGTAGACAGGCTTATTGCTTCTATCTCTCAAATTCCTGTGGTCCTGGGGTAACGTGAGTTTTTACCAAAACTAAATGTCGCAAACACTTGTGAGAAAAATAAAAGCTAAAGAGGGACTATGAATACTGGTTTATCAAATCATCTCGTCCATAGACTGGCCAACTTCAATCCAACAGGATTGAAGGAGAAACCCAAAAAAATGACAAGCAATATATAATTCTGTTTATGATGCACAATCTAGATACTAGCATTTGTTTAAGAAAATATTCACAAGGTATACTGTCTGGGTACATAAGGCTGCTTTCAATTCCAAATTTGTATTCCCACATATAAACACTTTTGGCATGCAGGAGGAGCATACAAGTGAATACATTGATTGCTCCTACAGTAAGACACACACAAAAAGATCACTAAATTGTATCTTGCCAAGCTTTGGTGATGATAAGCTGGAGAGGAGAAGCATTTCAATGGTAACCTTAAGTACAAATCTGTTGTCTTAAAAAAAAAAAAATCCAACACTGGCAGTTAGAAAGCCTAAACAAGGAACCAAAAAACAAAAAACCATATAGAATACAGCTTTTGCAGTTCAATAAAGGTCAACAGGAAAGGTTTGGGAACCATGTTAAGTCTGTGATTGATTCAAGTTGGGTTCTGCGATATTCCCATTTTCAGGAAAGATAGCTGGGAAATTGTTATTTAAAGTTGCAGTATCAGCATTTTGACAGCTCACATAAGAATTAAAGGGCGGCTGTGGAAGCACTTGGCTATCAGGCACCTGCACAAATACCCCTGCCTGAGTAGCTGGGGAGATTCTTTGGCCAGCTAATGGTACTTTAGGTTCCCTGGGCTCCAGCTGCTGCTTGCTTTCTTCATCTGTGTCAAGGCGGGTTAGCTTTTCTATCCACATGCGAAACTTCTCCTCTGTCTGCCTCTGCATCTCGGCAAAGCAGTTCATGGCCTCTTCCAGGACACTGCCTATGCAGTTCCTATCCCATACGGTGCCCCTGTCAAGCAATCCTGGAATTTCCCTGGTCGCTCCTCCAGATCCCCCAGCACGACTGAAGCCAGCTTTAAAGACATTGAGGCCATTGCATAAGACATCATGAAGGAAAAGGTAATCACATCCATACATTAAGGCATGCGAGCACGGACAAGCTACATACTTGCTCTAACTGGTCAGGTAGATAGAATCTCTGAGAAGCACTGAGATTACTTGCCCAATTAAAAGTTCATAAGCAACCACCCCCAACATAATTATTTAAATATTTTGGCTTTCAAAACATTTTTTTTTCAGAAGGTGAAATCAACCCCATTTCTATAGATAAGTTTGGTGTCTTCCTCGCTGAACGAAAGCCAAAGCAGCGTAACTTCGTAAGAATCAAAATCTTGTTTTATGAGAATACAACCAACGCTCAAATCTAATTTTATGCACACTCCATCTAAGTAAAACGTAAGAATACAAGAGTTGCCGTGTGAGATTAGAGCATAGTCCATCTAGTCCAGCATTCCATTTCCCGATATCTGACCTCACAAGCAAGGTACAATGGTGGTGGCTATTCGTGGTGGTTTCTCCACGTCATCTGGTCATCAGATATATCTACTGCTTCTGGGGGTAAAGGTTCTGTTTCTCTCTCAAGGTTACTAGCTTCTGGGAGACCTCCATGGATTTGATTTTTATGGATTTGAATTATATTAAAATAATCTTATCTTCAACTACTGAGCGCAGAAGGGGAAACCCAGAGCAGATTACGCCAAAGAAAAGTGCAGGGCTGGATCCAGACCTGCCTGCTGCAGAACTCTTAGGTTCCCATGGGTAGAAGGGGATTTTCAGCAATTCCTCCCTTTTGCCGACAGCCCCCTATGTCCCCACAAAGCAGCTCTGGAGGGTTGAGGGATCCTCCAAAATTGTGTATGGGAGTCATATGGGGGGGGGGAGGAGAGGGGCTGCAACAGAGGGGAAGCACTGGTGAAAAATGCTTCCCTGTATCCCATTTGCAGGATTAGGTGTGTGGGAGTTCCTGATGGATCAGAGCCTCATTTGTGAATGGAAAGAGCCTTTCCATTCAGAGGGAGATGTCTGAATCCAACCCACAGTCTTTGTTTACTCTGCTTTAAGGAGAAAATCCCAAAACATAAAGACCTTGTGGGTGAAAATATTCCCACAGGGAAGTTGCTCTTGCGGATAGTCAGAGCCACAACTCAATGAGAGGATCCCAAACATGCACAAAGAAAAAAGCCTAACTTTGAACTCTGAGCAGCTCATCTAAGTTTGCAGAAACGTAATTTTCATTCTGTATTCTAATGGTAGTACTTAAGGTCTCCACAAATCTCAGATTTTTTTGTGAAGAATGAGGTGACACAGGTTATGGAAAGTGGATGTGGGTCTGAGAGATGAAACATGAAGCACAAGTGAAGCATGGATAACGGAAGGGAAATCTACAGATAATTTCTAGTAGTGAGTAGCAAGTGACCAGCTAAACACTACTGGTTTGGGACTTGCCTACGCGTTTTCAACTTATTCTCTGCAACTGTGATGTCCAAAAATTTTTTTAGAGGGAAATATATTACAAGTTTAGGAATTTAACTGGGCACCTGTTCTGAAATACTGGGGCATCTCACTCGATTCATTCTAGCTGAGTGTGCTAGAATACGAGGAGAGTCAAAAATACCATGAGGGAACCACTACTGATAAATTATAGTGTTTAGGTTAGTTTTTGCATTCTTTTTCAATGGCAAACAAGAGTATGACATTAGTCCAACAGATTGCTTTCTCAGGAGGCAGAGGTTAAAATTTTCAAAACCTGAGTATCAGTAGAACTATGCCTACTATCCTTATTGGAATGAAATATCTGGACTTTTATTATGAGATGCATTCTCCTTGAGTTGTTAGAAACAATATATCTTCACTTACAGTGAAGTCCTGCAATGACTCAAAAGATCAGAGGCAACTAGATAGGGAAAGGTCTGTCTTTTGAGCTCTTCTGATAAACCTGGCATTCTATAATAACAGCAGCTGCTTTTGAAGGGAAATTCAGATTTCTTCTCCAAGGCAATGTCTACCAGAAGGAAATTCTGTGCTATCTTCTATCCTCCTCTCTTCCAGGGTGACAAGAGGGGCAAAGGGGTGTTTCCTTCTGTTCGGAACACAGAAGAACTGCACTAATATGCCATGATTTACAAGATTACAATTCCACAGCCAGAGCTTTTGCTCTAGACTTGTACCCATTACAAATACAACTAACTGCAAACTGTATGCTTTTATCCATGTTTCTGGCTGGGTGGGGCAGGGCTCTTCCCTCCCCCTCTGTAGCACCAGCACTGGAACTACACCTTGGGTTTATCCTGCTTGCCACTGGCAAAAAGGACAAAAGGTAGTTGAACCCTACTAACATGGCTGAGGGTGAAATTTCAAAACAGTTTGCAGCAATGGTAGATTAAAGAAAGATATTAATTTCCAACTTACAAGAAGGACATATGGTATGGTAGCTCTAGAGGGGCAGGCAGAAAACCTTCGTGCATGGTTATGGTTTTCAGGCAATTGTCGCACCCATTCAATTTCCAGCTCTCTCAAATTTAAAATATAATTTTACTCAACACTTCACTGTAACAGGCCCCAATCAGATCTACCCTCTGTAGGCCCCCAAACTTAATTTTACTAAGAGATGGAAAACTATTCAATACAAACAACTTAATGCTTATGCAAACTGATACTGAAATAGATATTTTAATAGTGGCTAGGTCTTATCTTTACAAAGGTTGCCTTTTACAGGTGGGTAGCCGTGTTGATCTGCCATAGTCGAAACAAAATAGAAAATTCTTTCCAGTAGCACCTTAGAGACCAACTGAGTTTGTTCTTGGTATGAGCTTTCGTGTGCATGCACACGAAAGCTCATACCAAGAACAAACTCAGTTGGTCTCTAAGGTGCTACTGGAAAGGTTGCCTTGACATTTTTAAGGGATATAAAGGAATCCAAATGCACATAACTTAAAGAAGGCAAATACTTGGCCTCCACAACCCCACATGTCTGTTTTTTGCACTAATTTCTCCAAATAACGGGTTACTTTAGGATTATGGTACATTATTTACTCTCCTGTTTACTAGCAAAACTAAAATGTAAACAAGCAGGGACAGATTATGTACTTTTCACTTAGTTCTTCCAATTTCCCATTTTGGTGTTTCTTGCCTTCCTTAAAATTGAGAAACTCTCACCTAGGCTAAAAAGGGGGGGCTAATTATGTACAGTATTGCAAGTTCCTGAAACTATGTGTGTGCTCATGAGCACTCACCTGGAATTCCAGCCTTCAATCTTTGACTCAATTTCCTCCCTAAAACAGAAATGCAACAGAAACAAAATCCTGCCCCTACTTAAACTGACAATCACACTTTCAAAAGAACCACAATTATATAGGTTTTATATTTATATAATAAGCAAGGCAAAGGGACTGCATTTGGCAAAGGCACCAAGGGAGGAGTGATCCACACTTTTAAAGACTTAATTGCTTTGCTTCATACTATGCGCCAAACAACCAATATACCCACCGTGAAACAAGCCAGAGAAAAGCTTGTTAATGGAGGGCATACCACACTATTATTGTGTGGAGGCTGTGATGATGTAAAGCTTGCTACTCTTCCATATCCTTCAGCAGAGAGAAGCTAACTTAAGGGCTTGTCTATATACAAACATTTGAACAAGATGGCCCCTGCCATTGTTCGGTGTCCCATCAGAGAAGGTTTAGACAGAAGAGATGCTGCCTTACAGAAGTGACTGTACTAGAGATCCCCCTACTTGATAGGAAGCCCAGGCTACACCTCTATCTCCATTGTGTCTACAATGTCTGCCAGTAGTTTACACCTGGCCACATTTCTCACAGAACTGCACATGGGCATCAAATCAATGGAGTAAGATAGCCTGCCGTGCAGTCAGATTCTAGACTAACAAAGACCCACCAAGAAATATGTTGTGGGTGTAATAAAATATTCCCTGTTCAAAACTAGTGTGATGTGAAAAGGGGCTAGCCTAGATTTTTAGTATAAGGCAGCTTCCCATGTTTCCTGAGTCAGAAAACTGGCCCATCTAAGCTCAGTACTGTCAATACATACTGGTAATGGCTCTCTAGGTTTACAAACAGCAAGGCATTCCCTGGCAGATTGAATCTGGGACCTTCTACATGCAAAACCATGAGCTAGCATGCCAGGTTTTTTTATATGTAGCCAGCATTTTATGTGGAAAACTATGCCATGTCCATGGCATGAAATGGTACAGTCCAGCAACAGAGCCAGTCTGCTTGGGATTAGTCCCTTTCACCTTTTTTTTAACGCCATGTCAAGAGCAAAGCCTTAGTTTGTTCACTGATATGGCATCTCACTAGGCACTGCTGCAGTGCAACTTCCATTTATTTTAACAGGTTTGGGCAGAAAGCTCATGATATCCAAAGTGTCATGGAGGCTGGGCAACTAAAAGCCCTGGCAGACTATATCCATAAGCAACTATAAAACCCAAAGTGCTGTGCAAAGGCAGAATCCATCAAACTTTAAAAGGTTACCACTGGCAGACAGAAGCATTGTAGTTTTCCTTTTAAGTCTTCCCACATGGTATATAAATAGCTTTACTGAGGACACAGGTTTTAATTACAAAACTTATCTCTCTCATGCAAAGAAACAAATGTTATGTTCACCCATAAAAGATCGGCAAACCAAAAGCTTTTTAAATAGTATTTTATTTTAAGGTTGCTATAAAATGCAGTTATTTTGAGTACCATATGCCAAGTAGAAGATACATATTCCTCCTCATGCTATTTGGGATAAAGGAATAATGCAGGCCTTAACAAATGGAAAGCTGTCTGTCCAAAATGCACCTTCCGATATTTGATCATAAGAATGGCCAAGATATTTCACCTCTCAGTGACACAATATGGATGCAGCAAGAAAAATGATATTAGTAATTGTGCAATCCATGCAACAGAGGACATTGAAACCCTCTGGCTTCTGAAACTGAGGGGTAGTGTGGAGGCTATTAATTTGCAATCTATGTGCAAAATATTCCTCATATAGGTTCTGAAGTCACCAGCTCACCTAATTGTAACACACAACGAAGCTGAACCAGTTTATCATGCACTAAAATGAAGTTGGAAAGTGCACCATTAAATTAAGTATTGGAGAGAACGTGGCCTTCTCCAAGAGCAAAAAGATGCCCCATGGTGTTTCAGATGCAGATACAGGAACAGTTGCAGTATTTTAAAAGAATAATCCATTTGTAATAAAATAGCTTCAAACTAGGCTGTTTTAAATATGACTGTCTAAGCCACACTGATGTTAATTAGTGGGGGCAGAAAGCAGGGTCTGGAACTCCACTCACCATTACCAGTTTTTTAAAATTTTCAATTCTGCAAATAAGAACATTCAAAACCCTAGGACCCACCTTTAAAACATTTCACATACTGCAGCCCTCAAATTTACATAGAGTTGCAGTTCTCCTAGTTTATTATTTATATTTTCTCAAGTGTCTCTCCTCTAAATTTAGCAGGACAGCTGAGAAATGATGGTAGGAGCTTTACCAGTTCAGTTTAAAAAACATCCTCTACCTGGTATCTCTGCAGTGATTGTCTTGCTGCTCCCTGAAACTTCTTCATCATCATCTGATGAACTCGTGCTTGAGTCACAGGTCAGGTCACTATCACTGGTACTGCTGTCCTGCAGCAGGTTGTATTTCTTGCGGGCAGCCGCCTCCCGTTTCTGCCTCAATAACCGAATTCTCTCTTTGTGCTTTTGGCTCCGATGACCTTTGACCTTAGCGACACGACCATTCTGCTTATCACTAGACTGCCGGTTTTTCTTGGCAGCCATTGTTGAGGTTTCACTCTCCGACCTTGACCGCCTGGATTTCCTCCCAACAGTAGACCCTGATACTGCAGAAGCATCTCCTTCTATAGTTGCTTCAGCTTGGCTGGGCTCATTCTCTTCTGCAGAAGACAGAGTGTCTGAATCAGCCAAGTGCCCACTGGAAGAAGGGGACAGCATGCAATGGTTGGAAGAGTCACTCTCATAAACACGGCCAGCTGTTGGTTTGTCACTCTCTGTTGATGCTAGCTGAGATTCTGACGAGTCTCGTCTCAGTTCCATCAGCAAGCATGGCATCGAAGCAAGCACAGTTGAATCTTCCACAGCAGCTCCGCTCTCTTTCTGGGCATGCATTTCTAGTTCTACAGGTCCCTCTTCACACAGAGCTGCTTCTTGTTTTTCTGGGAGTTTTGATGGAACCTCTGGGTCAATGAGTTCTTCTACTTTGTCTGCTGCCTCCATCTTCATTTCAAATTTTTAAGTCTCTCCTGGTCTCAAAGCATGGATCACAGAGTCTAGCGGACAGCACAAATTAGCCAAGGGCTTCAGGAGGAAAGCAACCTGCAGGAGAACACACAGAACAAATGAACGGGTTTGGCAGCGAGACAGTAGCAAAATTACGGTACTTTATGGAGAATTTGAAACAACCATGGGAGAGTGCAAAGGATCTTGCTGGTTATAAAGAAGAAATCAATACGTTTACTGAAGCCCTTTATTTTACACTGGCAACTCGGTTGGGGCTTAACACTTTCCCAACAAATTTCAGCCCCCCCCCCCGGTAATATTTCCCAGAGAGAGTCAAGCTGTGCTGAAGAGTCAAGAAATTAGCTTCTTGGGGACTTCTGTTAAGACATGCTTTGCTTCAAACGTAAGGTCCAACTGAAGAGCACATCTGGGTACACTACAGAATTCCAGCCCAAGTTTTCTTGCTAGCAATTTAGGGATGTACCAGTGGTGTGAAGCAGCACTGGGCCCAGGAGGGAAAATTCCTCCCAATTATCAGGAATCAGAACGGTGGCAGAAATGAGCATTCACTCAAGTAGTTTGGACACACACACCTCCAACTGATATTGAAGTCTGGGAGCTGATCCAAATTCCTCTCCCGCAACAGCAGTAAGAAGCAAAGGCCTCCTTCTTGCAAGGCTTTCAGATCAGCGCACAATAGTAAGCAAATAGATCAGTTCCCCTTTCCTCAATAAAGTGAGACCACAAGCTTCCAGGTGCCATGAAGGTTGATCTCCCTCATTCCATCACTAACAAGCCAATTCTGGACTATAGCAGTACTAGGAAAAAGAACTGGAGCCTGACAGAAGACCAGACGCAGAACGACCTAGAACTGTACCCAATTGCTCAAACATATAACTCAGTATTTGGAATGTTATCTCGGCCTAAATTATTATTACTCAGGTTCAAAGGTTGATGCCAGTTGCTCACATTCACAATAAAAATGACGGTGGGAGGTCAGGTAGGACTTCAAAATGTGTATAAGCCAGACAAATTTAGACTACATCCTATTTAGACCATATCAGGACTTAATTTTCATATTCTATTAAATAGTTAACGTGGGTCTGCATCCCGACTCATGTCTTTCTGTGGCTGCATTAATATTTTTCCTTATCTATTTAGCTATTTCTTTAGCTAACCTTTTAGATATTTGGTTTCCATGGTCAGATTTCATAGGTTTTAATACCGTACAGTTTTACTATTAGTATCATTTCTGTCCAAAGAAATGTCCACTGGTTTGGGGACCACCTTCTGGATTTTGAGCCTTCTATGCCAGTATTGCCCACTTGATGTTTCTCCACAATGACTGTGCTCTTTAAAGTGGTCAAGTTGCTTCTTGCAGTTTAAATTCAGGTGCAGAAAAATGTAATGCTTACAAAGCAATACAGGTAGTTTTTTTCAGAGAGAAGTGGCACAATTTTAAATAATTCTGTCCACATGTCCCCCTGTCCTGTCCCCCAGTCTCAAACAAACACATTGTTCTTCCAACATTAGTGGCTCAGTGGACAAAGTCCTGGTTGTGGGACACTAAAGTTGAGATCACCTTCCCTGGCTGGGTGGGAGTTTAAAGTTCTGAGATGATAAACATAGAGGACAGGAATCACTCTGAACAATGAGAAGTGTTATAGAAACGATCACCTTAAGATACAGGGAAATTCCCCGGGAAAGGTATTTTAAAGTAGACAGCAGCCTACTTTAAAAACAAAACATGTGAAGCGCTTCTTAAGATTCTCCATGTCATGTGCGGCCAGAAGACTCTCCAGAT
Source organism: Lacerta agilis (assembly GCF_009819535.1). Classification (NCBI taxonomy): domain Eukaryota; kingdom Metazoa; phylum Chordata; class Lepidosauria; order Squamata; family Lacertidae; genus Lacerta; species Lacerta agilis. The sequence goes on along the minus strand of NC_046322.1, from coordinate 8,447,468 downwards.
GTGCTCATGCACAGCTATGCTGAATGAAAGTGCTTCAGTTATATTTATACTATATGTGCTTACTAGGGATAGCTATTTAAACCAGACTAGAGGTAATTCATAGGTGGAATATGGCAAATGTCACTATCTAGATGCTTAAACATTACATAGAAGCCCCTCTGGTTTTAGTGGAACATAAAAAAGTTTAAAGGTTGAGCTGGAAAGAGGGCCAAGGCTGCCTACCTCTTACACAAGTCTGAAACAACCTAGGAAAAGGCTTTATACCAAATCAGACCAATAGTTCATCTACCCCAGTATTGTCCACAATAACTGGCAGCAACTCTGCAATGTTTCAGACAGAAGCCTCACCCAGCTGTACCTGAAGATAGCGGGGATTGAAAGGGGGCCTTCGGCATGAAAATCAGCTGCTTTACTCTTAGCAACAGTATAAGAAAAATACACAGGAAAGCTACAAATTTACTTCAATGAGGATGCCAACTGTAAATTATTTTACAATTATTATTTTTATTTCTAAAAATAGCTATGTGGAAAGGATCACTTCATCACAGAGTGAAAGAGAAATATAGAGAGAATATGAAGCAATAATAACTTTCAGTGAATATCTCCATGACAGGAGTGGGTGTCTGCAATACAAATGCCTGCAATGAGTATTTACTTAGCCACTAACTATAAACAGTATTATGGGGCATGTTCTTCAGACTTCTCATTTATAACCAGAAGTATGCTGCTGGCTTACTATCCAAGAAGACAAGCTAAGTACTTGCTTAGAAGTAAACGTGCCTCTCAAGGTGCACTGATATCATTACTTCATGCAACATTCAGGTTCTTCTTTAAGGTCTCGTTTACAAGTACTGGCCTAGAATGACCCAGATAAACTTGTGAGATCTGACGGAGGAAACAGCATAAGAGGAGGCAACTGAATACGAGAAAACGTTTATTTTTATCCCTGAAAAAATTCAGCCATAATGTTATCTTTTTACTTCAAGCTCCAGTTAATAGAGAGTAGTATAATTAGGAATTCATTAGCCCAGCATCCACACACTTTATGAAAAGGAATCTTATGCTTCATGTTTATCTAAAATAGATTCGATGAAATAAATACATTTTATTAAATAAATAAATAAATAAATGCTTATCTAAGCATTTTTTTCTCTTCACTGAAACATTCTGACCTCTAGCTGTTTCCAGCTTATTTAGGAACACTGGAATGTGCCTTATATAGTCAGACCACTGATCTATCTAGGTCAGTATTGTCTGTACTGGTTGGAGAACCTCAGGCCTAGGGTTCAAATGAGGTACTCCAGGAATCTCTCAGGCCACACTCCTGACCACCCCTGTTCCACACCCTCCTCAAGTGTTTTTGCCTGAGTGGACGGTGTGCTTGAAATGTGACTACAGTGGTGCCCCGCTAGACGAATGCCTCGCAAGATGAAAAACTCACTAGACGAAGTCATTCGTCTAGCGGAAGGCTGCCCCGCAAGACGAAAATTTTTCATCTAGCGAAAGCGCGGCTGTCATTGCCGCTTCGCTAGACGAAAAACCCGCTAGACGATAATTTTCGCAGAACGAATTATTTTCGTCTAGCGGGGCACCACTGTATATATCTTGCCTGCCTAAGTGGAGGATACAGAGTTGCATGCAAGTGTAAAAACATTGACTTTTGCAAGGCTGGAATGCAAAAAGTACCAAGTTACAGCCACTACTCTACAGTACTGGTAACACTTGCCACTGCATGCAGCCTACAGAAGGTTCCTCACAAACTTCAGGCCGTTGGCCTGAGAAGGTTTTCTGACCCCTGGTCTGCCCTAACTGACGCTAGCTTTTTAACGCTTCAAAGAGACTTCCCCAGCTCTTGAACTCTGACCTGCTGCATGCAAAACACATGCTGTACCAATGAATTACAGCAGAACACATACACTGGACATACATAGCTAAAGCTAAGACAGTTTAAAAGATTCTATACAATATTTAGTCAAAGAACACAGAGAAGGATGAAGAGTTCAACTACGTGAGAGTGGGTAAGCTAACTTAGCAACTTCTGTTTCTAGTGGCTACCAAAGCATCACTTGTCTCAGGCTAAATTCACACACATGGAGTTGTAGTTAACAAAGTTCTACTCTGAGTAGAGCCATATGAATTAACATACCTAAGTTACTTATGTCCATTACTTTCAGTGGGTCTACTCTGAGTATGACTGTGAGTATGACTGTGGATACAGCCCATCCAATCTGACAGTTACTATAATATGCAGTAGGAGAGAAATTACCATTTACAAGCTCAGTTTTTTGCTGCGTAGTTATTTGCTGCGATAACTGCCTCTTATCTATGACAGTTAATAAAATTGATACATTATGGGTTATCTTGTTATTTCTCATGCTCAGATGATGAAAAGAGCTGTTGTACATGAAGAGTATAAGGTGAGGACTCACCCTTCAGCTACTGCTGTCACTGCTGTACCTGTTCTGCGGACAGAAGACTTGAGTGCCCAAAGTTGTCATTCTGGCTGTTTTTCACCACCAAACTCACTACAAAAGCAAACAAAAACTCACATGTAAAAAAAATATTTTCAAGAAAGGTGACACAGAATCAGTAGGTTCTTCTCATTATATGGAATTCCCTATCTGTATTTATATCTCCACAAGCATGGCCAATACTCCTAAAGATTATCTCCTTTGCATAGCCTGTATACTGCACAGGAACACAAATGCATTTTCCTTACTCATAAGCCGACAGTTAACCTTCTCTCTGGGTTATGAGTATGCTGCATTAGAATTAGAATTACAATTGCAATTACAACAACCATTTGTACATTTAAACATGAGGAAAAGCACTCCCTATTTTTTTTTTAAGTCTAGTCATTTTATTTAACAAGGGACAGCGATAAATGCCTGCCTGATAAATGCTCTTTGCTGATACATCAGTAACCAATCACAGACTGAAATTATGCAAGATTCACTACTTAACCCTGCACGTGTTTAATCAAAAGTCAGCCTTTTTCACATGTGTCCAGCCAAATTCTTGACTGCAGAAAAGACAAGTGCATGAACTTCAGACAATGGCATACCCACATATTTTTCTTACCCCAGTGGTCACTGAACTTTGTATTAAGACCTATCTTTTTTAATTGTCTTTCTAAATGTAACATGCAATATTGTAAATCACACCAATATGCCTCATGGGAAGCAATTCGTAAATAAAATAATCATCACCATCCAATTTTGAGAGGCTTCATTATTAATCTAAAACCAACATTCTCACTAGCCATATAAAGCCATTCACTCCTCATGAAGGGAAGAACAGGACAGTGCTTGCCTTCTCTCTCACACAAACCCCACTATGTACATGTTGGGCGGAGGAAGGTCCAAAGCAAGGAGCCTGCTCTATGATGGGGGAAGTCACCTCACGTGATGATAATCGCATGAGGAGTGAACGCCTGTGCAAGGCTACTATTAACTCCAAAAAAGACGTAAATATATTACAATGATGCACCAGGCCATGGTTAGCGAAGGCTTCATTTTTCTTTCAATGTATTTCTGCAGGTTTAAACTGGTAAAGAGGCTCATAGCGTTGTTTTTTAGGTCATAACTTCGAAGGAAACCAGATATTTCAGTTGAAGTCTAGCACTTACTAAATGTTTTGAGAGTTACAACGGGAGTGCTAATTTAAGTACTGGGGTGGAATTGGAATGCTCTAAGAAGAGTTTTCTTGTCAAGCTTCTCCAAGTAGGCCTCACTGAGTTTTGATGACAAGCCACATCTGGATTACTTGATGCTGAACAGCAAAAATGGTAAGGATGACTAGTTCAAGTAGGGTAGGTTATGTGGGGAGCGGGTTCCCCCCCCCCAATCCTGAGAAAATTAAAGAGTACCTTCCTGCAAAGAAATATTTCACCATACTGAACAGTTGTCCAGTGGTCCTTATGCTCATAATTTTGCTCATCCCCAACCACTTGCCGTGTTGGCTGAGAGTGATGGGAGGAACTGGAATCCAACAACATCTGGAAGGACATAGGCTCTACTATCCCTGCAATAGAGGGGTGCAATCCATGATTCTATACTTCCATCACATTTTCTTCCTCAATTTTCTTTACAGCCACAGCTGCAAAGCCAGGATTCTAGCAAAATCACCTAGGTATATACTTTCACTCATATCTAGTTAAAATTACTTGCAAGAAACCTAAAAGCTAGCCTCTTTTCTTCAAAAACTACGGTGCCCTGACTGACTCGAGTTTCAAAAGCTAAGGTTGCTGAACAGAGTATTATTGAGCTGCAGTATTGTTTAGGGCAGTGTTTTTCAACCTTTTTTGGGCAAAGGCACACTTGTTTCATGAAAAAAATCACGAGGCACACCACCATTAGAAAATGTTAAAAAAATTAACTCTGTGCCTATATTGACTATATATAAAGTAATTCTCTTGAATAGGAATCAAATAAACACAATTTTTCCCACTGCACACCAGGCAACATCTCGCGGCACACTAGTGTGCCGCGGAACAGTGGTTGAAAAACACTGGTTTAGGGGGGTGTTGCTGTTACTGGTATTATTATTATTTTGTATCTTTATTTTAGATCTTCTTATGATTTATGTGGAAATTGTTCAATTTGGCTGTGTACCTTTTGATGTTTTATTTATTGTTTATGAGTACTCATGTCTGCAATGTATTTTTTTGTATGCTGTAAGCTGTCTTGATTGATTGACTGTTCATTAACAAGCAATGAAGCCAACAAATGGACAGAAAACAGTCCCAGTCACAGGATTAATGATAGTATTAACAGAGCTTTTACTAATATTGTATATGCCTTATGCGGCATATGTCTTACAATTAGAATTCTCTAATGTTGTAGATTGAAGATGATTATAGAAGGCCCACGCATTTCACGCATTCAACAGCAAAAAAATATTTCACGAGTTTTTAGCTTAAGGAAAACTAAGTTTAGAAATCAAGTTTTTACGGAAGGAAATGTTTTGCCCCCATTCTACCAAAGGCTCTGGGAAATTACTTTGGCACTTCACCAGACAATTAATAAATTAGCCTGAGCAGCCACCCTAGACGCAGTGGGCTCTACTCTGTCCAACTAGATGATGAGTGAAACAAGAGATAAAAGGATGAAATTAGAGCACTGTTTCAGCTAGCTTTGCATAAACAAATGAGGGTTAAGAAAACAGACTGCTTCTATTTAGTGCTCAGCAGACAATATACCCAAGCCAGCACTAAGAGGAGGGGAAGTATCTTTATTACTGTCTGTAGAACATCCTGTGCATTTTGAAAGCTACAACATATTAAATAAAAGTTTAAGAAGATGGAAACATAAGGCAGTGATGTAAATGGGACACCACATTCGGATTAACAGATTTCCACTTGCTAAAACAGGACTTACTCCTCCTCTCCTTACCCTTGCAACCCCTCAGATCTGCGGGGGTGAGGGTTGGGGGATGCTCCCGAACATGGAGAGAACAGGAGAAAAGGAAGTTCCACCACATCCACTGGCAAGGCAATATCTAAAAGGTGTGTGCACAATATAAAAAGCTCAAAGCCCAAGCTACTGTGCCAAGCTAGTCAAAGACTCAATACAGGCTGAGAAAAAAGGTATGATGCAACTGCATTCGGAACACAGTGGGCAATTCTAGTTATTTCATCTCAAAAAAGAGATCGTACAACTGGAAAAGGTGAGGAAAGGGGGAATTAAAATACCGGTAATCAAGAGTCTGGAGAGTTTTCCCCATGTGGAAAGGCTTAACAATATTTCCTGGGAGTTTTTAAATCTAGAAAAACAACAGTATAGGGGGGCATTTGTTGGTTTTTTGTTTTTAAATGATAAACAATATGGAGAGAGTGGATGGGGGGGGACTCTTAAAAGAACTCAGGAGCCCCTTCACTTCTTGATGAATTTTCTAATCTGTAATGTGAAGCCATCTAAGCTTGTGGTCATTACCACATATCATGGCACTGAAACTGCAAGTATGAGTCTGTAGTGTGAAATAGCACTTCCTGTCCCCCCCCCATTCAACTGCTTAGCATCAAGGAGGAAAGAGTCTATCAACAGATATCAGCCATAACAGCTAAATGGGATGTCAGAGAGTGTATACCTCTGAGTAAGAGATGCTGGGATCAATACAGGAGGTGAGAGAGGGTCAACGCCTTCACATCTTGCCTGCACACTTCCCAGGGTGATGTTAGAAACAAAATGCTGGACTAGCTGAACCATCAGACTGATCCAACAGGGCTCACAACATGACAATCTACCTTGGGCTTAGGGGAGTACACAAATAAGGATGAAGGTAAGCAAGAAAGGAATCCTATTCTTGGAACTGCTCACACATCTGTGTTTGATAAATGTCATTTAGGGTGGAATTTAAGCCTTGAATCACCACATAGCACACAAGTGGCCATTGATAACTCCTTATTTTTTCTGTGTCAACTTGGGGTGTTCTGTGCCACACAAACATATCAAAATCAATCAAACATATCTCCCTGGCCCAAATTAAGTATTCTATGTAGTACAGGTGAAACTCGAAAAATTAGAATATCGTGGAAAGGTTAATTTCTTTCAGTAATTCAACTTAAAAGGTGAAACTAATATATGACATAGACTCATGACATGCAAAGCGAGATATGTCAAGCCTTTATTTGTTATAATTGTGATGATTATGGCATACAGCTGATGAGAACTCCAAATTACAATTTCAACTTTGGGGTTTTCATCAGCTGTACGCCATAATCATCACAATTATAACAAACAAAGGCTTGACATATCTCGCTTTGCATGTCATGAGTCTATCTCATATATTAAACTCCAGTAGCTAATGAAGACAATTGCTTACATAAATGGACTTTTCCACAATATTCTAATTTTTCGAGATTCACCTCACACCAATCCAACTGATCTACTGGTAGTTATAGGTAGGTAGCCGTGTTGGTCTGCTGTAAAGGTAAAGGGACCCCTGACCATTAGGTCCAGTCGTGTCCGACTCTGGGGTTGCGGTGCTCATCTCGCATTACTGGCCGAGGGAGCCGGCGTACAGCTTCCGGGTCATGTGGCCAGCATGACTAAGCCGCTTCTGGCGAACCAGAGCAACGCACAGAAACGCCGTTTACCTTCCTGCTGGAGCGGTACCTATTTATCTACTTGCACTTTGACGTGCTTTCGAACTGCTAGGTGGGCAGAAGCTGGGACCGAGCAACGGGAGCTCACCCCGTCGCGGGGATTTGAACCACCGACCTTCTGATCAGCAAACCCTAGGCTCAGTGGTTTAACCCACAGCACCACCCATGTCTTCTGTAGTTGAAACAAAATAAAAAAATTCCTTCCAGTAGCACCTTAGAGACCAACTAAGTTTGTTCTTGGTATGAGCTTTCGTGTGCATGCACACTTCTTCAGATACACAATTCAATTGAGACATTCCACTTTGTGGCTGGAAAAGCAGTGCAGCTTCAAGAAGGAAAATGCAGGGATAGGGAGGTGCATTTATTTGCCCTTTGTTACAGAAACTATGAAATGAAGCATTTCCTGTATTACAACTAACCAACTCATGAACAATTCTGAAATATTAACATTGCAACATAAGACATCTCCCTCCCAACTTCAGTGTCTAGACAATTAAACTATTAAGATCTCTGGGGTAAGAAACAGTTCTCTTTTAAGGACACCAAATATTGCTAAAATGGTATTTGAGCGTCTCTGTCTACATTCCTGGAGTCAATACCTCAAACAACATTTTAGAAATTCTGCTCAATATTTCCAACAAGTAGCATTTATAGATTCGGAGAGATCATTTGCAGGGTTACAGCTAGTAGATATCATATCCTACCAATATTGTATTGGACTTGTTAAGTTGAAGTGGCAGCAGGGTTGCATTGCATAAGCTTTCACCTCAGGGCAATACCTGATGATACTAATCCTTCTGCTGTAAACTATTAAGATTTTATCTGCATGCTGTTAAGTCTCAATGAATGGCAGTGGGCAATTATTTATCTTTGTGCTGGATTATTCTCATGAAATTCTGATAGCTGAAATGCTACTAACTGACAGGTAAACATTTATGTAAATATATGTAATATAAAATAAGTAGAAAGCTCATACCAAGAACAAACTCAGTTGGTCTCTAAGGTGCTACTGGAAAGAATTTTCTATTTTGTTTCGACTATGGCAGACCAACACGGCTACCCACCTGTAACATAAAATAAGTAAACATTTGCCTGTCAATATAAAGATACCACAAATAACTGCATGTGTCTTGGGGTTGTAGGTTGTCAGTACAGGGTCTTTGTGTGTGTTAAGAATAAACAGCTCCACAGTTTTTTCACATACACCGGTACATCCTTTAAGATAGTACAAGTTTTTCTTGATGATTCAGGAAAATAAACTGCTTTCGTAAACCAACTGTCAAACTGGTAGTCATTCAACTGGTGCATTTAATTGCATGTTACAAAATTACTGCACCTACTGATAACTGAATGGTAAATCAATGTGCTCATTCTGATTATATTCTAATCTTTAAGCCTTTGTTGAAGCAAAAAAAGGAGCTGTCATTTCTCTTTGGTTTCCAGTTATGATATTGATGGCTTCTAAATCCCCAGTGGAGAAGCTATACGGGCCAGGAAAGGAGAATCATTGGATCAGCAAACCACAGAAAGCAACCTAACAGAGGGCGGGATTCATCTAATGAGTCTCATGAGAAGGGCTTCGACTTACGCAATTGGGTCTTCCCTCCCCACCTCAAAGTTGGCTTTGGAAACCTCCTGGAACAGTGCATGGAGAGGAAGGGGGATTACTCAATCTGGTAAACTGGTATGCTTGCTCAGACAGAGCATTCAACATAGTGCATTGTTGAATTCCACCCAGAGCAATGGGATTACAGAATCAAGACAAATATAACCTAGGTCATGGATGCAGAACCTGTGGCTCTCCATTGTTGTTGGACTATGACTCCCATTAGTCCCAGATAGCATAGCCAATGATCAGGAATGCTGGGAGTTATCAGTGTAAGCCAGCAAAACCTAGAGGGCCACAGGCTCCCTCTGAAGGCTTATCTCTGGCTCCTGTTCTCGTGATCTTGTTAAAATCTATCCTTTCCTTTTTTAAAAAAAACTGAAATTTGAGAATACGATACAAGAAAAAAATCTGTCACGTAATTCCAAACACGCTCCCCATTAGGATAAGGGTTACAGTCAATGAGGTGAATGAAGTCGAAATTACACCTTCTAAGTCTATTTTTAAAAGTTCAGAGGGTTCAGCACTGTTTAGCCTTATCACTGAGCTGATGTAACAATTTCACTAACGGTGGTCTAGTACCTAGTTAAGGTTCATTTTCAAAACTGGAAACCCCTGAATTCAGAATTCTAAATCAAGTTTAATTTGTAGAGTGCTAAAAGATCAAACCAGTTGGCGCATTTTGTCCAAAGCACAATTGTACAAGCAATTCAACAGATGATGTATAATGTTTCTTCAGGCTACAATTTTTTTTAAAGGTGTCTTTAATCATACTGCACGGTGTTTCTACAATTTCTACTGGAGGCTTTTAAAGTTACAGCTTTTATCCTGTGGCGCAGCATTAAGCACTCATCAACTGCTATCAAAAGTGAGAGATGTCCTTCATGTTGACATCCTACAATGTAAACAGAAGATCTAGTTCAAGCTCATGGCCTTAAACATCCTCAAAGAACTGACATTTTGAATTTCAGCAGTTAATGGAGGTGACTGCATTGAGCTGACTTGCACTGAACTCTGTTCTCAAACAACACATGAAAAACCATACCCTTTCCCCATCCATCACAGTGGCTACATTAAAACAGAGGCTTTAATAATTCTTCCTATAGCACAGGCTCTGCTATTCCTGGGAACACATTATTGGAAAAAGCTAGGGAAAACTAGCAAAGAAAGGGGGTGGATTGAAAACTGGCAGATGATTTTAAAATCCTCATTGAAACTGAACTGTCAAGTCTTTGCTGAAGTCCTGCTAAATGTAAACAAGTATCATCACTGCATTCTATAATTCCATAGTCTCGTAAAACTAAAAGATGTTTGTAGAAGCAAGCACAGATTACTTAGCTGTTTGAGACAATGCAGTAGCATCTGTGAAGTAGGGACTGGAGTAGATTCAGCCAAAGTTCCTTGGTTCAGGTTTCAGGCCACTTACTATCCAAAACATGGATAATTCTGATCACTTTTGAACATTGAAATGGTCAACTTAGGCTCTTACCTGCAAAGTTGTCCTTCTGCAATTACTGCAAGTGCCACACTATATTGGGTACTTTTCCCTCTGACCAGTAGGAGGCAGAAAATACCAAATCATTTTCTCAGATGGACTCCTTAGGACCAGGCTCCAGGAGTTATTTCAGAGCTTCCTATAACACTAACTTTCACTATTTGAACTTGAACAATAACAGTATCTTAAAGCAACCCTTCAGTAACAACAATGATAGTCTCTCCACCCATAAAACATAGACTACACTGCCCATCCACCCCTTTCCCCCTGGACTGGCCAAACATTAATAAAATAAAATAAAACTCAATTACAAGCCCACAGTCAGTCATCTGGTAAAGCCATTACGTAAGTCCCAGATACAAAACAAGACAAAAGTCTTCCAAAACAAATACACTTATCTCTTCCCATCAGTAAAGTATAGAGAAATATGTGCTTTTTGTTCCAACGAAGGACGGCTGCACTAGCACCCAAGACAATGCCATTTCAAACTGGGTAGTATCAAAGCAGTACACAAACACAAAATTGGGAAGAATGCATTTGAAACACAGCCAAGTAAGAACAGACTGCTTGGTTGGAACAGACAAACAAAAATGCCAAAGGGGGCTAATACATTTTCTGCAAAGGGTGCCCTCATTACTTTGTAAGCCTCCATATTGCAAGCTTGTAAGCATTTAGAATCAGATGTCTCAGAGGCTCTTGCCTTGATTTTTCTTATCACAGTAAATAGAGTCAACTAAAATCTAAAAGATGCTGCTCTGGAAATAAAAATATATAAAAAACCTTCAGGGCCCTAACATCTGAGGAAAGACAAGCTTTCTATCGTTTGGGTAACTAAAATTTGGATTGAAAACAGGTGGGATTTATGCAAGCATCTTACATAAATTAGAATTAACCTCAGACCTGGATAGAGAACTCTGTAGGTAACATCACCTTAAAAAATCCCTGAGTTAGGAGTGTGTATGGCAACTAGCAATGAACCTTTAAGAAAGGGTAAGTCCTTGGATATAGACATTTAATTCAAGACAAAATAAAAAAACTAAAAAATAAAAAAAACCGTCCAGTAGCACCTTAGAGACCAACTAAGTTTGCTCATACCAAGAACAAACTTAGTTGGTCTCTAAGGTGCTACTGGACGGGTTTTTTTATTTTTTTATTTTGTTTTGACTATGGCAGACCAACATGGCTACCTACCTGTAATTTAATTCAACATGCAACTTAAATGGGGCCCAGTGTGTTGGGAGTTAGATCAGGAAGACCCATGTGCAAACTGAACCATGAAGTTCAGTGGGTGACTCTGGGCAAGGCACTAGCTTTCAGCCTAATTTACCGCTACAGGCTGAAATGACAAAATACCAATATGGACTGAGATGCTGTGATACGAGATTACCCTATGCATGTTGCCCTGAGCTCCTTGGAGGAAAGGTGGAACACAAATGCTATAAAATAAATTCACACATATTACTTCATTTCTGTATGCTTTGGGCAACAACTGTAATTGTGCAAGAACGAGCCCTACTGTAACATCTTGAATTAATAGGTTCCCTGAAGTTTAGATGTTTTGTAAAGAAATACCCAAATTGCACCACTTACAATTTCAGTATATATATTTTAATATTACAAAACAACATTTCTATGGAGATCATAGTTTGATTATTGTTGCTGAGCTAGTATAATAAAATCTTCCATTAGAATAATTGATAAGAGTGTCTTTGTCAGGTTATTCTGAGACAATCGAATTAAGAGAGCCTTAATGTATAATCATCCATCATGAAGAAGCACACAAGCTTTCCTGTGACACATAACTCTTAGACAGACCTTAAAGGCAGCTAACCTTTACATCAAGACAAAGCGGTCTGCAACATTTTTGCAATGTAAAAAATATATATATTTAGAAAATCTTTCCTATTTCAAACAATACATTGGACCAAGCCAAAGTCACAGTATCTACAAAGCAACAAATGCAAATGACAATGGACAGAAACACATGGGGATTCACCGTGCTTGACCACTTCCTCTCAAAAAGCAAAGCCATACAAATCTTAAGAAGGCATGCCTGAAAACATGTTACTGAATGCAACAGATTGTAGAAGTTTTTGATTATAAGGGTAGGCTGCAGTCTGTACCTGACGTAGGAAAATGTGTATTGTAAATAAATTCACAATCTAAACCTTAAAGCTAACATAGTGACTCTGTTTATGCTGGAACAGATATGAGAGGCATCATCTTATTTATTAATCCCAAGATAAATTGTATCTTGGGTTGCTTCTAAGACAGACAATGTTTACAGTGCTAGATATTTATTGCTATCACATTTGTAGCAGAAGCTCACCGTCACCACTGAGAATAGTTCCATTAAAAATAGGACTTATGTAGTGGAACTCTTTTTTAAAAAGCCATACTAATATAGATAATATAGATAAGCAGTGACATTAGCAATATTTTTATTACCTGGTTTCGTTAGTTCACTTTTGAAAGCACACTATAAATATACTTGTGGATGATATTTCATAGCAGTGATACCCACGGAGTCCAGCAACTCTAATTCTTGGTTTTATCTATGCCCTAAAGAGCAATACTAAAGCTCTATCTTAAATTGAAGTGGGCAGAGGGGTTGCTGAAGTGGAGTTGAAACTTTTTTAAAAAAAACAAAAACCTTCAACTATCTTTCCTTTCTAGGGTTGAACTCTTAAGCCAAATACAGTTACTCAAAGGGAAAGTCCCACTGAACTCTGTGACTTACCTCTTGCATAAGCATGCACAGGGTTGGGTTGCATGGGTGAAAAGGCATATTATTGATTAAGCTCTGTTAAACCAGAGGTCTGGTGATAACTACAGGATTCCCATTCCTGTGTTTGCTGCTGATGTGCAAAGTGGAGGAAGGCATTCACAGGGGAGCCGACTTAGGGGAAAAGGAAGGGGGTTGCTTAACTGTTCCTCTGCCAGCTTGTACCCCAGTTACCACCCTTGATTTAGAGATTTGAGGAAAGCACAGGAATCAGCACTGGTAAGAGTGAAAGCTGACAATTCAGAAATGCCGCTGTACTGTGAATTTGTCCATTTTTTACCCAGACATTTAATGCAGGTTTCCACTAATTCCTTCAGCTTTATAGTTTTGCACAATGACTTGTCACACTTGCTTTGTGGGTTGTTTTTTTTTTTTTTACTGTTTGCTATATTAAAAAAAAAAAGTTCATTTGCTCTTCCTACACCCAAATTTGTTACAAATCTATCCCACTTTTCTTTCAGCTCAAGGTGGCACAGCTAGAATTTTCATTGTCTTCACAGCCACTTGAGGTATGCTTGGCTATGAGGTAGCTAATGGCTCCAGTGAAATTAATGACATAGCAAACAACTGAAATTGGGTCTGGTATATCCAAATCAACCACTTTTGCCTATTCTCCTACACTGAACACTATCCAAAGATAAGAAGGGAATAAATCCTAAACACTGTCATTTATTTTTGCAATTATGCTTAAATAATTAGGAGCAGTAGTCAGCTAAGTTTTACTCAAAGTAGCCCATGATTAAACTAGGGCCATTAAATTCAACAGGTCTGTTCTGAGTAAAGCTTAGTTGGATACCTTCCTAAATGTGGACCCTTTAAACAGAAAATTGAGTGCTATATGCCTGTCTATGAAATTCAGGGATGTTTATAAATATAAAAAGTGGTTTTCACCCAGTGTGCCGTGGCACCCTGGGGTGCCTTGAATGATGGTCAGGGGTGTTGTGGGCAACACTGGCCTCTGTCCCTCTTTCCTTCCTTCCTCTGGTGCCCTCTCATGTTTCTGCCTCCGAAAGGCTTGCACAGCTGTTTGTTCCAGCAGCCCTGGCTACAAGCTCCCCAAACAAATGGCGACTCTGGGGCTAGCCAGGGGGTGCTTCCTAGGCCCCTGTGGGGCAGTGGGAGGAGGCACCTCTCTTTGGGGCAGGGGAGGCAGCTCAGAGACCAGGGGCAGCAGCAGTAGCTGCCCAAAGCACTCCCAAGGAGAGGAGAGGAGGGTGAAGGCACACTCCACAAGTGAAGGTGTTTGAAAAGGGGGGAGAGGCTGCCAGCTCTGCAGGCAAGGGGTGACATAACTGGGCTCCAGAGCCCCACAGGGGTGCCGCAAAAAGAATGTAGTTGGTCAAGAGAGCCGTGGACCCAAAAAGGCTGAAAACCTCTGATTTAAAGTAATAAAAACTACATTACAAGGGCAATTGGGGTCTTCTGAATAGCGTAACTAGGGGAATAGATAAGTATAGCCAATTATCCCACTTTTTCTTCTCCTCCATGTCCTTTTCATGGGACGCAGGTGGTGCTGTGGGTTAAACCACAGAGCCTAGGGCTTGCCAATCAGAAGATTGGCAGTTCGAATCCCCACGACGGGGTGAGCTCCCGTTGCTGGGTCCCAGCTCCTGCCAACCTAGCAGTTCGAAAGCACGTCAAAGTGCAAGTAGATAAATAGGTACCGCTCTGGCAGGAAGGTAAACGACGTTTCCGTGCGCTGCTCTGGTTCGGCAAAAGCAGCTTAGTCATGCTGGCCACATGACCTGGAAGCTGTACGACGGCTCCCTCGGCCAATAAAGCGAGATGAGCGCCGCAACCCAAGTCGTCCGCAACTGGACCTAATGGTCAGGGGTCTCTTTACCTTTATGTTTTCACACTTCATCCCATCCTCCAAAAAGCACATGCACACACACTACTAGGAAATTAGCACCATTAACAAGAGCTGATAAAATTACACTTGAAGTCGCCAAGTAATAAAAATCCACTCTGGATCAGTTTCTCTTTTCAGTACACAACTTCCTCATATCATTGACCACAGATAAACAACATATCACAAACAAGTCAGTTATACTGCTCAGAATAGCTAAGACCCGTTACCATATACTTGGTTTCTAGCAGCTCTGAGAAATAGCAACTAAGGAATACATTTGCAAAGAAAAAATGGGCATTTGGAAGGAAATTGCCTTTACATGTTTATTTGACCTCTTCTCTTAAAAAAAAAAAAGCAAAATGAAACACTACAATAGGAGGAAGGGATTGTGGTGTAATTGCATTTCCTCGGATGCCACTTTTAGCATTTCAGTTAACTACCTTCTCAGTGATGGTTAAAGGTACACCTATTCTGTTCCTCTCTCTTTTATTTCACTAGCCAGCGTGGGATGAGGCGTCCCATAATTAGAACCTGAAGAGACAGAGGTTTAAATAATTTAAAGACGAAAATTGTCAGGTTTCAAAACCATTTAAGAAGCACTATTTGCAGTGCTTACACTCTCTAAGACACCAAAAAGCTTCATCTTCTCTTTTCCTTTAATATATTTCCCCCTTTTATTGGCTAGAGTAAACATGTACTTTGAAACTTTTCCATAAGTCCTTCCAACACAGTAAAGGCACTTTGCAGATCATGTTATCCAACATCCCTCACCACCAATCTTGGTAAAATATTAAAACATAGTTATCATAATCAATGATGCAGATCTAATTTTGCAGCTATGTTTAACACATTGGAGCAGCCTTCTATATTTCAGTGTTAATTCTTTGATCCTTATACCTAGCCAAACACAGACACTAATTAACTCCTCTAGCTATGAAAGAACCATGAGAGTATTCCTCAAGTTTATTGCTCAGTCATTATTGAATACTGTGTATCAGTTGAGAGCTACCCTCTTGAAACAAAAAAATATTTCTGCTGCTTTTAGAGAAGACTACAGTACAGAGGAAAGAACCCCACAATTAGAAAAATATATATTTGTCCTTTATGCAACTTGTTTTATTCAGAGCTTGTTATCAATAGCAAATTAACTCTAAATGTTCTCACAAGCTGGATCCCCCAGAGTTGCAATACTTCCTTTCAATTTTTTAGAAGGCAGAAACAATAAAACCACAGATGAACAATAAATGCTACCCTTGTAGCAAGAAGCTAAGAAGGATCTACAGCAGGCATCCCCAAACTCGGTCCTCCAGATGTTTTGGGACTACAACTCCCATCATCCCTAGCTAACAGGACTAGTGGTCAGGGATAATGGGAATTGTAGTCCCAAAACATCTGGAGGGCTGAGTTCAGGGGTGCCTAATCTACAATCTGCTTGAGGGCTCCAATAAGTCAGTCACAGGACAAGCAGCCAAGTTTTTGAATGTGCCCATCCATATTAGACCACTTATGATGCCTATATACACACACACACAAACTGCTAACATTATAATTCTGTGTTTTTAGTTGCATTCATGTGCATCTTTGTTAATGTTATTAATTGTCAATTGTTAGTTGTTATAAAACATTTAAATGGTCAGATGGCAAATAAAGAGATGATATTGATGATGAGTTGTAGTTCAGCAACATCTGCAGGGCAGCAGGCTGCTACTACTACCCCTTCTCTACAGCATTTGCAAATTAACAACATTCACACCTACATATGTGTTTTTAAAAAAGCAACAGCAATACTTTTGAGAAAATGAACCAGTACCATTCAAGCATTGGGGGATAGTAGAAACAGCACTATCAGACAACATTTCATACTAGCTGTTGCTGTAGTCCTATCCACATAGGGGAAAGTGACAGCTTAGGGACTGTCAAGCCAACAGAAAGAGAAAATATTATGTATAAATGAAACATGAAGGCTCTTCATTTGCGTTTGGGATTCTGACCCACATTCTGTAGTCACAGATCAGAATATAAAGCACTGTACAAGGTGTCCCACTCATACAGAAGAGATAGTTTGGGCTTCTTTCCCACAACAGCTCCTCACATTATCCAAAGAATTGCTCCTGAAAGTCAAGCAAGGCTCTTGGTTTTGGAAAGAAGGCATGAGGACTCTGACATGGTCCTAGTGTGCTTCTGCCTCCTTCTCAAGGCCTGGTTAGCAATTTCTCAGCTTTGGGAAGGAGGTAGGAGGGCTGTAGGACACTGTCAGAGCCCTCACACCACCTCCCCAAAGGCCAACACCTCACTTAGCCAGCTTTTGGGAGGCAGCACAAGAATGGGGATTATCAAATTTTGGCCTCTCTCCTACCCCCACCCCCGCAACAGGGCAGTGTGTGGCCCACAAGTCCTGTATTGAAGTACTCTTGCGGTCCACTTGGTATGAAAAGTTGGACCGCCCTGCTCTAGACGCTTGATGCAAAAAATGGGGCTCTGGATGGAAAGGAAAATCAGTGTATATGTCCATGTTATTTTGAGAACCCATGCTGGAGAAACACCACAGAAACCTACCTACCCTTCCATTCAATCAACTGTAGCCAGAAACAAAAAGTAATTTTTTACCAGTAAGTAAACTAGGTTTCAATTGTAGCTACACACAATAGTCATTTAAACAATCATTTAACATGTGTTATTAACAAACTTTGTTAACAAACTTTTAACTAGGCTAAATGGGCTCACAGAAGAATACTGAGAAATGGCATATGGAGTCAACAGCTATTTAAAAAAAAGAAAAACTTACTAACCAAGTGAACAGATTGTTATACTCCTTAATTCAATTCCTTAAAGAAAATTGACATTGTTGAAGTATGCACATTCTGCCCCTTTAATATGGAATGTTACACTTTATGAATGAACAGTAGCAAATGTTACAATACTATCTAAATTCTGAACTAATTTAAAATGAACCAAGTATATAAAAATAATACTCAAACCAAGGTAACATTTGGGTTTCCATAATTATTGCAAGAAAAGCCCATCCACACTCTGTTCCTGCTGTCTTGATACATAAAAATTCTCACCAATGTTTAAAAAAACCCATCATGTCCATGGACATCTGGCTTGTTGTCTCACTTGCAAAATAGTAAATTCTTATTTGAATTTGTGTACATTCTACAAACAGAAGTATGCACTGGTCCTCTGGCTATTGCGGGAAGAACATTTGCTTTGAATGATTTGTTGATGCCGAATTATGGGCCCATCAATAACATCATACATTTTGCTCTAAGCATAAAAAATGATGTCCTCCAACATTATAAATTCTTCTGATTAAGTGACCTACAGCAGTCACTATTATTACTCAACAGCCCACAGGGCTTGTAAAGATGGTTGCTAAATCTACAAATTAAACTTCACTAGAGCAATGTGTCAGGTCACAGAAATTCAAAGCAGCTATATTTATCATTTACTGTCATTAACCCAGCTGAAAGGAATTCTTTACTTGAAGCCAGTCAGTTGTATTTCAGTTACACCTCTGGCTTGTTTCCACCTTTGCTAACAGTTGCAGATAAAATATTCAAAGGCATGGGGAGAGGGAGGGAGAGAAGAGGGCAAGGGGGAAAGGTTTAACAGCTAATATCTTTGCAGTCTTATAAAGGGATAGGAGGTCAATACACATCAGATCACCATGCCACAAAGGAAATAATAACTAACAACCAATCTGGAATAATTTTCAATTGAAAAAGGTGGATTAGGATGAATTAACAAGAATGCCCTGGACTGCATGGTTTACGGTGAACAAGCAGCAAGCTAATAATGCCTGCTGCTCCGAAGATCACACTTGACTCCTCCACAGCTCTTTCCTTCAGTGCACCAGGGAGGAGATAAAGCAGAAGCAGGCTTCACATCATGTGCGAGCCCATACTCATAGTTTGCTTTCTCCAAACCAACCACCATTTGTTTGCCTTGCCACTCACTGTTTGACTGGAGAACTTGTACCATGAAGCCAACCTGGCTCTGGACAGGCAGGACCGGGGAGGCACAAAGTGCCTGTAATTTGAACAGCAAACACCAGCAGGTTGGCCATTCACCTTATTCACAGTATAAATTAAACTATGGTTTACAGTGTCGTATGAACCTGGTCAATATATCTACATTTGAACTTGCCCTAAGAGTCTAAGCAAACTCTACCTCCCTTGCCACTTCATACACATATCACGGCAATCTTGTTTTGGGGGAAAGGGCACTCTAGTACATTAAGCTCTATTGGTGAATAGAAAAGGAGGCATCCCTGCTTCTTTCCAACATGAAAGAAAGATTACAAAGTTACCCACATAGAAGGAGGCTCATGGTTTTCATTTACCACAGGTGTGAGGGTTCTGTGGCCCTCCGGGGACTGTTCGACTGCAGCTCTTATCACCCTTGACCACTGGCCATACTAACTGGATCTGATGGGAGTTGAAGTCACAAAATTCAGAGGCCCAGGTTCCCCATCTATACTTCACCCCTCTGATCTCTCCCAGTTACTCTATTAGGCCCTCTCTTTCCACCAAGAAGAACTTCTTTATCAGACATGTTAAAATATATATACTAACAGATCCCATTGGAACCAAAGGAATAAACTTCTAAGATGATGTCCCTTAGGCGCAGACTTAAGTTGGGGAGGAAGAGAGAGGCAGCCAGTGTGTCCTTGGTGGTAAGCAAAAAAGAGCGGGTGGGTGGAATGTGCTACAGGTGAGAAAACCATCACCCCAAAAAAGCACTGACTCAAGGAAAAGCCACCCATCCCCTTCTTTCTTAAGTTTACACAAAAACACAAAAGAGGGGAGATGAGACTACTCCCTCGACATTTCACTATTTCAAGGTTAGCCATGGAGTGGATGAGAAGGAGCAGAGACATGGCTAGTTAATTCTACATCTGGTGCAGTCCTCCCCCCCCCCACTCAAAAACAAAAAAAACAAAAAACGGCCCTAACACTCCCCACCCCCGATCTCCTCATTTCTCAACCCTGTGCAGAATTACACGGCCATGCCAACCTGCTCCTCTTAAGGAAACCTAAGAGGGCAGGGCAGGACCTCCTCGGACCCTGCTCTGCCTCCTGACCCCCTTGGCCCACATCCACTCCCGCCCCCCAATTGAACAGTTACACGCCGGCGAGGAGAAGCGCTGGTCTCTTTTTGAGGAGGTATGGGGGGGAGGGGCAAAGGGACCGCCAAGGAACGAATCGTGGAGTGGGGGGGGGGGGTGTTTGAAAGAGAGCAGCCCTCCTCTCCACCTGCCCCCCCTCTTTAAACCTCAAGATTTGAGGCGGGGGTGGGGGTGGGTCGATGAGGCGTTGCCAGGCGACAAGACGAAAACGGAGGCCGACCAAGGTCGAGAGCCTCAAAACTTGCCGCCGTGCGCATTCTTGAACCCACCCCCCCAAGACCTTCCGATGGGTCGAGAGGGCGGCTAGCGGGGGTCCCCCGTCTGTGGGGCCTAAATTCTCAAAGGAGGGCCGGTTGGAAAAGGAAAAAGGGGTCACTTACTACTAGGGCCGCCGCCGCCGAGGCTCCTCCCGGCCCCAGGCCCCGCGGAAGGGAGCAGCTCGAGCATGAGGGGCCGGGTGTCCTCCTTCCGTCACCACCGGCTCGCCCTCGCCGTCTCCTCCTCCTCCTCCTCCTCGGCCCAGCAGGGAGGGAGCGGAAATGTCACCGCAGGGAGGGGAAGGAGAGAGGCCGCTGGGCTCGCCTCGGCTCCTGCTCCCTTCGGCGTCACTTCCGGCGGCGGCGTCGACGGAGGGGGAAAGGCGAAAAGGGAGGCGGCGGGGAAGAGCGGCTGACGCAAGGGAGCGCGCGCCGCGGCAGCGCCGCCTAGCGGCTCCCCGAGGGGCGCGCGCGTTGGGCGGGAAAGCGCAGCGCGGCGCTGGGGGTGGGAGGCGCCGGAGCCCCTCTGGCCTTCTCGCGCCTCCAACGGGTTTACCTCAGGGAGGGCGAAATTGGCGCGCTTTCCCCAACGGCCGCTGACAGGAGTTGAAAACGTTCAGGCTAATCGCAACAGAAATGAAATGAAATATAACACACGTCAAAAGTTACAAAAGCACACCGAACATTAATCACAAGGTTCCGCAAATGAAAATAAAAGGCGCATGTGTATATATATATATGCGATTACATTACGATTGGGTTATTTATTTATCCTGATGGCAAGCAAATAGTGCAATGAATTCGTATGTAATGTTATATAGGTTATTAAATTTAGCGAAGTGACCTGCAAACAAACAAAATGGGCAAACCAAACAAACCTCACAGGCATATATGAAGACCCAGAAATGTGTGCGCACATGTGTCTGCTGTATATATGTTTATATTCGTATACACATTATTCTTTTATTAGATTTATATGCTGCCCTTCCTCTGAAGGTCACGGGGTTGACAACATAAAAAAGGCCAAAATGAAAACACACACACAAAAATACATAAAGTAATTGTTGCTATTTAGAGCAGGCTTCCTCAACCTCGGCCCTCCAGATGTTTTTGGCCTACAAATCCCATGATCCGTAGCTAGCAGGACCAATGGTCAGGGATGATGGGAATTGTGGTCTCAAAACATCTGGGGGGCCAAGGTTGAGGAAGCCTGATTTAGAGCATCAGGTACCAGGAAGGCTCCTGGAGCATCTTACAATCAATTAACTTAAGATAGTACCTACACTCAGGCATACATGCACGTGTGTGTGTGTGTGTGTGTGTGTGTGTGTGTATCTATGGCTTTTTCAGCTTGAAAGTGCTTTTTTTGTTTACTTTGCTAAGCATTTTCGTGTTTTTATATCGCAAAACGTTGTGATCCTTGGATGAAAGGAGGTATAGAAATTTAATAAATAATACGAATAAAATTATGTATGTGTGCGAGTTGTGGGAGTGCCTCACTTTGGATCAGGCCAAAGGGCGCCCATGTAGCCCAGCCTCCCGTCCTCAGGATGGCCAACCAGATACCCCAGAAGGGAAAGATGCAAGCAGGATTCGAACACAAGAGTCGCTCTCCCCTCCTGCTTTTTCCAGAAACTGCTTCCTCCAACCATGAAGAGCACGGCCTCCTTGCCATCAGGAGCCTCACTCTCCTCCATAAATCCACTTTTAAAGCCATCCCAGTGCCCAATCGCTGCTCTCCTGTTCCATAATTCCTCTATGCGCGGCGTACATTTTGTCTGCCTCGAACTTTCACTAGGATGCCCACGAGTTCTAGTGTTATGGGACAGGGAGATGTAACTTCTCTCCATCCATGCCAGGCGGAGTTTTATAGACTTCTGTTGTGTCGCCTCTTACTCGCCTATTCTCTAAACTAAGAAAGTCCTAAACGCTGCGACCATTCCTCACAGGGGGAGTCGCTCCATCCAATTTCGGTTGGCCTGTTCTGAACCTTTCCCAACCCCAAAATATCCCTTCTGAGGGCAAGGCAACCAGAACTGCACGCAGCACCCCACCATAAATTCCGATTATGGTGGCATTATGACAGCTGCCAGTTTGGTTTTCAGTTCCTCTCCTGGCGATCCCTAGCATTGAATTTGAATTTCCCCACAGCAACTGCACACTAAAGGATACAGGAGCACCTCAGAAGATTGCTCAAGAAAGACTCAGCTGGAGAATGACGCCTTTTATACTCCCACCTGGCCAGAACAAGCCTATGGCCTGCCTGGGTGGGCCATCTCAGCCCAGGATTTGAAGGCGATTGGCTGAGGCTGCTACCTGCAGCCCCGCGGCTCACCACACGAGGGAGCTGTACACAAAACATGCAACTTCTGGCAGCCCATGTGCCAAAAATGAGGTGCTGTCATTTAAATTTCCCGCAATACTTTGGAGCAACTCAATTATCAGATACTCTGGGACATAATGGTAAATTTAAAGTAATGACTTGTAGCCCACCTGGCAAAGAAGACCCCAGGCAGACTTCAGCTCCGGTCAGCTTCCTAAAAATGGTGGGGGTGCTGATACTGGGCCCAACTAGCATTTACTGGAAGTAGCCAGGAGTGGGCAAGATAGAAATGGAACTGGTTGTTTCTAGGTGCCATTTTTAGTTAAAGTTCTATTTTTTTAATATAATATTTTATTAAGTTTCCATTTTATCATATAGATACATCCTCATTATTCACATTGCTTTTTGCTCATATGAGTTGATTGACTGCCCCCCCCCCCGATTCATGGTTACCTTAATTCTTTACTATTTCATCAGATTTGTACATTTTCCTAATTACTTTTCCCATTACCACTGCCATATCATTTAAATAAAATGCAAAAAGGTAGAATCGCCAACAAGTCTTCTTAAGTCAATCCTGCTAGTGTTGTTATGTGTTTACAATTGTCTTTCAAGTATTGTATAAATTTGCCCCAGTCTTTTTGGAAAGCTTGATCACACTGGTTTCGGATTTTCCCGGCCAGCTTCCTAAAGTTAATCAAACCTCAAATGGTTTCCGCTCCTGTATACAATAAGAGTGCCGCCTCGAAGGGCAGCAGTCAAATCAGATTGCTACACGTGCCGATTGCAAAGGATGGTTCAGAAACACTGTTTTATTGTTCATTCTCATGGGGGAAATAGAAATGTATGCAAAATACGAAGCTGTATGTTTTTTAAAATAAAAAAGGTGGAGAAAGGGAGGTGAAGGAGAGATGATAAAGGCCACATGAACATAAGAGAGATATGCCAAGAGCCACAGAATTTACAATATAGAACTGCCCTTTTGTTTCTGCACGTCATTAGGAAAAGTGACGTTTGGTAGATAAAGGGACCGAAAGTGCTGTCATATCCACCTTTGCTGAAACCTCGGCCTCAAGAGCTTCCTAGAAAAAGGAGACAAAAGTCATCACCGAATACACACACACACGGTATGGTATAGCAACATGCCATACAGGTGCTTCACACAAGCTGAATCCAACCAAAAAGGAAATTGGGATGACAGGTTATCATTAATCCAATAGATTTATATCCCCCTTTTTAAGAGCATGTTCTCACAAAGCAGCAAACACGATACACAAAGCAAATACCAACCAACAATGCAATTTAAAAATGCTCAGACGCTCAAAACCCTTAACAGAGACGGCACAGTCAAGCCAACATAGTGAGGAAACAGAATAGGTCAGAATGAAAAGATTTTTAGATGTTGTGGAACTATCGCCTCCACGCAGCATGGCCACTGGTCAGGGACGATCTAGTCCACAACACCTTATAGGGTTTCTGTACGCCACCTCGAGCTTCTTGGAGGAAAAGGTGGGTTGTAAATTTAACAAGTGATAAATAAATGTGAAAAGGAGGAATGGCTGACAGGCTTAGATTTGCACTTGAGCCTCTCTCTCCATGTGCAGAGATAAGCACAAAGCACTTTAGGGGAAGGCAGAGATGGACAATAAGCTTGAGCTTATGTAGGGATGTGGCAATTTCTTGTGCTGCCTTTAGGACAGAAGAGAGGTCTGGCCCCCATCCCGCCCAGTTTCTCCACCCCTCCAAAATATTCCCGAACAAGAAAAATGCACCAAAATAGCCCAGAAGAATGCATTAATACCAACAAAATCACCCACCAGCTCTCTCTTTGCTTCTTCGATCTTCACTCGTGCAAGAGAAGGACTCTGAAAAGAGCAGCAGAAACCATTTAGGCAGATGTAGGGGTTTTCCACGCTCCCGTCTGAATTTTTGAAACCAAGCAAAAGGTCTATGGAGTTATTGCTGCCTCCTCCCCCCTAAAAAAAAACTTTAAAAAGAGAGTGTTTTAAAAGTGCATTTGTTCAGCACACACTCCGGTGCCACCAGAAATCATTCCATGAAATGTAGATTGATAGGCAATGAAGAAGAGTGACCTTGGAAGAAAGACTCTTCGGTGTCCAGCAGCAACCTGAAGGTTTCTTGCCCCCTCAAGCAACCCTACCCCTCTTCCTTCTTCCCACTTATGTCTGCAGCTATTAACTGGAGCAACATTTGCGGACATTTATTTATTTAAAAACAAGCATAATAGCATAACAAAATAAAAAATAAAAAAATCCTTCCAGTAGCACCTTAGAGACCAACTAAGTTTGTTCTTGGTATGAGCTTTCGTGTGCATGCACACTTCTTCAGATGCATAATAGCATATACAGGTGAAACTCGAAAAATCAGAATATCGTGGAAAGGTTCATTTCTTTCAGTAATTCAACTTAAAAGGTGAAACTAATATATGAGATAGACTCATGACATGCAAAGCGAGATATGTCAAGCCTTTGTTATAATTGTGATGATTATGGCATACAGCTGATGAGAACCCCAAATTAACAATTTCAACTTAGGGGTTCTCATCAGCTGTACGCCACAATCATCACAATTATAACAAACAAAGACTTGACATATATCGCTTTGCATGTCATGAGTCTATCTCACATATTAAACTCCAGTAGCTAATGAAAACAACTGCTTACATAAATGGACTTTTCCACGATATTCTAATTTTTCGAGTTTCACCTGTATATGTGCAAGTGCTGTGGAAATAATAGCAATTCTACAGCTTCGGCAGCAAAGGAAGCTCCACAATCATGTTTTAAGCTCCTTTCACGTCAGCTAACCGCTAACCCTCATGTCAGGCCCAACTTCCAAAAACATACTGAGCCAAGTGATAGATGCCAGTATTTTAAACTAGCCCTTTGGCAATCTGGTGCTTTCCTGGAGTTTTGGGCCGGAGCTCCCAGCATCCTTGACAATTGGCACCATATTGGGAATGTCTGCTGTAAGTTGAGCTACAATTCTAGGATTCTACAGTTCTAAGAGAAGCCGGGTACAGGAGATTACAGGGGTCAGGTCCAGATACGACTCCAGTTTCTTCTTCAAAGGTACTGCCTGCTTCTTTAATTCCGCTAGTTTCTGTGGATGGAAACACAAAACAAACCATTCACACAGTGACGCTTTCTCCCACCATAAACAAACAAATAAATGCAAAGTTTGGGTGGGTGCTTTTTAGCCTCACGATCTGCAATAAACGACACTTCAAAGCTGTCTGCAAAATATGCATGCCTATCTATCTACACAAGGGACGAGGGTGGCGCTGTGGTCTAAACCACAGAGCCTAGGGCGTGCCGATCGGAAGGTCGGCGGTTCAAATCCCCGTGACGGGGTGAGCTCCCATTGCTCGGTCCCGGCTCCTGCCAACCTAGCAGTTTGAAAGCACGTCAAAGTGCAAGTAGATAAATAGGTACCGCTCTGGCGGGAAGTTAAGCGACGTTTCCGTGCGCTGCTCTGGTTTCGCCAGAAGCAGCTTAGTCATGCTGGCCACATGATCCGTAAAACTGTCTGCGGACAAATGCCGGCTCCCTTGGCCAGTAAAGCAAGACGAGCGCAGCAACCCCAGAGCCGTTCGCGGCTGGACTTAATTGTCAGGGGTCCTTTAAAAAGGTAAAGGTAAAGGGGCCCCTGACCATCAGGTCCAGTCGTGTCCGACTCTGGGGTTGCGGCGCTCATCTACACACTTAATTTCCATATTTTGGGAAGAATGGACTGGAGAGTTCAGTTCAGAGTTTCAGGGATGGTGGGAAATGTAGTCTAGCCACATCTAGGTGGCCAAAATCCCCCGTCTTAATCTGTACTGAAATTGCAGGAGGGGTGGAGGCCAGGCAGAAGAGAGGAAATTAGATGAAATGGGAAGCTTTATCCCCATAGCAAAAGGAGAGCTTGCCTGTTACGACAAGTATATATGCTCACTGTAGGTATAAAATGACCTGCAATGATACCAGGGGCCATTTATATTTTTAATGCAGACAAGAGAAGAGACTCATTTCCCCATAGCTTCATCCCACAAACCTGCTGTAATGCAACTGTGTGGGCAGGACCAAGTGAATGGTCCCGATCCAGCTGCAACTGTGTAAAGAAAAAACACCTACGCAGCGGATGCTTGCCCCCACAGCGCCTTTAAATATGCTGCTGCGACATCGTATGAGAGCCACTGCAGGCACAGCCAATTTGAACTGTGTCATTAGATTTAAAAAGTGACTACCAAAAGGAAACTCAGCTGGAGGCGTGCTTACCAGTTTGGAAGAAAAACAGGGCCAAAATTAAGGTAGCAGTTTGTACATATTTGGCGGACGTCCTAGCAATGCAGAAGCATGTTTGTCTATCAACAGGCTGGAATAAAACCTCCCAAAATAGCCTGACAGCTTGGGAGCGTCCAGGATGTTTGGAATGCTGAGGTATAAGGGATTTTATTCCCGGGGTGGGGGGGAAACAAAATTGTGAGACGGGGAATAGAAGAGAAGCTTAAGTGCTCAAACCCCTAACAACTTATAATAAAATATTCTTGAGCAGCATATTTTTTGGGGGGGGAGGTAGTTGGCAATCATCAGTATTACGCAAAATTGCTTACAAAAAGTGTGCAGAAATGGGGGGAACGAAACTAAGACTGGGAAAACAGGAAACAGAAATGAACTAACATCAATGTTTGTTGATCCTTTTTTCCATGTAGACGTGCACAGGATTGTACCCTTAGTTGAATTTGGGCGGGTTTTTTTCTCTCTGAAGCCATGTTTAGGGAGGTTTTTAATGTTTAGGGAAGTTCTTAATGTTTGATGTTTTATCGTGTTTTTAATATTCTGCTAGGAGATGCCTGGAGTGGCTGGGGAAACCCAGCCGGATGGGCGGGGAATGAATGAATAAATGAATGAATAAATGAATGAGTGAAGATGATGACGATTACAGTATTATTATTATTTACAATGACAGCCTATGGCTTCCCACCCCCAAAATACAAAACACCCTATTTTTGTTTGTATCTTTCATAGCTTGTGCGTTAAGAACCCAGATGGGTGGGGTACAAATAAATTATTATTATTATTATTATTGTTATTATTATTATTATTATTATTTCTCTCTTGCAGTATTTCAGTTAGCACGAGGGGCCCGCCCTTTGATGTACAATGCGAATCCCTTTGCATTCTCTGAAACACTCATCCCAGAGGCATTTGGAACTGATCTCACCATCTCAAGCAAGCTCACAGCCAACTGACATCTGGGTAAATGGTATTTCCTCCCTGTCATCCAGGTTTGAATGCCAACCAGCGTGTGTCATTTTCAAACACCGTCAACAGGCAAGGCGTAACACCCACCTCTGAGAGGTTCACCAGAGACTCGTGAGTCAGCGAAGCATCCATCCCACACATAGATAATTGTTCCTGCCGAGAGATACAAAGCAAGAAACCCAGGATAAGGGGGGCAAGCACTGACTTCTGCTCAGCGATGAAACAGACAGTACACATCGTAAGATTACCCTCAAGAAAAAGACAAGAGATGAAAAAGTCGTTTTGCTAGTTCCCATATAATTAAAAATAGCAAAAATGCCATTCTGCTTCATGAACATATGCTTTGCACTGAGTCAGACTGTTGGTCCTCCTAATTCAGTATAGTCTATACTGAAAGCAGACTTTCACAATCCTACTTGGACATGCCAGGGATTGAATTTGAGACCTTTCTCATGCAAGCCAGACGCTCCGCCACTGAGCTAAATTATCATCATCTTCTTACCGTATATCGCGGCGTATAAGGCGACTCGGCGTATAAGACGACCCCCCAACTTTTTATGTGAAAAAACAGAGTTTGGGGTATACTCACCCAGCCCGGGCTCCATGGTGGCTGAGGTGGTGGCGGCGGCTGGAGCGGCGGGGAGAGCGTCCCCCGCGCCGCACAGGAGATCTCCGCGCTTGCCGGCCAAGCACACAGCGGCCTCCATGGCAGCTGAGGCGGCGGCTGGAGCGGCTGAAGCAGCTGGGAGAGCCTCCCCCTCGCCGCAAAGGAGGCCTCTGCGCTTGCCACCCAAGCGTAGGACGTCCTCCATGGCTGTTGAGGCGGCGGCAGCGGCGGCTGAAGCAGCGGGGAGAGCCTCCCCCTCGCCGCACAGGAGCCCTCCGCGCTTGCCGCCCATGCCCAGCCTGGGCTCCATGATGGCTGAGGCAGCGGCTGCGGCTGGAGCGCCGGGGAGAGGCTCCATGGCGGCTGAGTCGGCGCGCGCACGCAGCCAGTGGCGGGGCGGAACTCCGGGTCACTTCGCATGATGTTGCCGGCGTACAAGACGACCCCCGACTTTAGAGAAGATTTTTCGGGCTTAAAAAGTCGTCTTATACGCCGCGATATACGGTATTTATTAAATTGATATACAGCGGTACCTCGGAAGTCGAACGGGATCCGTTCCGGAAGTCCGTTCGACTTCCAAAACGTTCGGAAACCAAGGCGCGGCTTCTGATTGGCCGCAGGAAGCTCCCGCAGCCAATCGGAAGCCACGGAAGCCCCGTCAGACATTTGGGTTCCAAAGAACGTTCGCAAACCGTAACACTTGCGGCGTTCGGGAGCCAAAACGTCAGAGTACCAAGACATTCGGGAGCCAAGGTACGATTGTACTGCTCTTCATCACAAAATCTCAGGGCGGTTCGCAAGATAAAAATACAAGGTTAAAGCACGAATAAATAAGTTAAAATGAAAACAACCAAACAACAACCCCCTCGCCAACACATTTAAAAGGCAGTAGAATTTTAATCAGCCCTTCGAGGCCTGGTTCAAGAGTAATGTTTTTGCCTGGCAGCTAAAGGTGCATAAGGAAGGCACCAGACAAATCTCCCTGGGAAGGGAGCCACTAACAGGGAGTCCCTGCAGGAAAGGCCTGTTTTTGTGCTACCACCCTCTGGACATGCAGGAGGCACACACAGAAAGGGCTCAGAGGAGTATCTCAGGGTTTATATGGGGAGAAGCGTTCTTTGAGGTCAAAAACATCATTTTGAATGGGGCCAGGAAGCTAATTGGCAGCCGCTGCAGTCAGGCCAGGATTGGTGTTATATGCTCAAACCGTCTTGCTAAACCCGGTGAGCTGAACAGCCACCAAATTCTGCACCAGGTAGAGCTTCTGAACCGTCTTCAGAGGCAGCCATTCCTCCTTGGTTACCCACGCCTCTCCGTCTGCCTCCCCCTCTGTCAAATTCAGATTGCAAGCTCCTTGGGGCAGGGGCTTATCTTTCATTACGCCACTCTGCAAAGCTGCAGGTACAAAGATGGCACTAGAGAAAGCGTTAGTAAAAACAAGCTTCCTGTTTCAGTGAGGGCCCCCCCCCGGCAGCAACACCAATAAAGGGTTCTTTGTCTTAACCTCTGCTGCCTTGATTCTGAATTTGAAATCTTCCACTTTGTCCTTCAGGAACTTCATGTTCTGGGTCCGGTTATCAGCTTTCGCTTTTTCCACTACCAGTAGTTCTTCGGTTTTCTTAAGGTCACTACAACAACGAAAAGAGCAAAGACTTCTTTTCAGTGGCAGAAATCCTTTGCTAAATGCCTACATCAACTCCAAGGAGGCCGGAAACCAAACTGCTTGTCTGCTCCCAGAACAGCTCAAGAAACTTCATGTACAACTTCCATTGAACAGGGCTAGTAGGATCTGGAATCTACAACCCTGGGGTGAAACCTACCCAACCCCCAAATGCCCCACAGTATTCAGATTGTTGTTAGCCGAGTCATCAGGATCACAAAGCACATGCAAATATGTTTATGTATCACTACGTAAAGATTTCATATATGTATTGCAACATTAATAATAAATTTAAATAAAATAAAATAAAATAAATAAAACAATGGTCTGTGCACCTAACAGCCCCAGCTACATTTGAACTTTTTTCATATAGGCATCAATTTTGTGTGGACATCTGGAGGGCTTCTATTAAGTTGTATGTTTAATAAGTTGTATGTTTCAGGCCCTTTACCTTTTTTAACCTTTACCTATGTTTAAGTCTAAGATGCATGCAATGAGGGTGACTGTTGTTTGTGGCTCTGTTGTCATTGGAAATCAGGCCTGAATCACAATGGCCCACAATGCACTTTGCATGCTGTTTTGTGGTTATTATCTGTACGCTTTTAATAGAATATATCAATCTACATCTATCTATCTATCTATCATTATAGTTTTAATTCTATTAATCTACATCTATCTATCTATCATTATAGTTTTAATTCTATTAATCTGCATCTATCTATCTATATCTATCATTATAGTTTTAATTCTATTAATGGCAAATGTGTCTTCTTTTTTCTGTAAGCCACCTTCAGGGTGGGAAGGTGGGATATAAATAAATATAGAGGAAGGAGGAGGAGGAGGAGAAGAGGCCGTGGGATCAAAAGGCACATAATGCAATTCAACTGCTAACAGTTAAAAAACAACAACACCCTATTAACTGGCTGGCTGCCAGTGTGTCTGCAACCCTACTGAAGCTGCTGAGCTCACTGGAGGAAATTAAAGCATTAAAAAACTTCCGTCCAGCTCTTACTCTTGAAGCCGTTTTTCCAGCACCAGCGCCGAGGTGAGCTTCTTCCTCAAAGTGCTCAGTTCCAGCTCCATCTCTTTGTTTTTGGAATCTGCGGCGTCCAGCTCTGAAGTCAAATCATTGATGGCAGGAATGAAGCTAGAAATAATTGGTAATGACAATTGTTTTTTAAAACATGAACAACAACAAGAACAACCAAACAACAACCACAACAACCAAACAAACAGTATCCGGATTCCCAGGGCTGCAAGGAGAGGCTCAGCTACCAGCCACCTACGTGCGCCAAGGAAGGACTTGGGAAACCGCGATTGGACCCATCTAGCTCAGTGTTGTCTACACCAACAGGCAACAGCTCTGCACGAGTCCCGGCTGCGTACATTCCCAGCCGTGCCTGGAAGTGGTGAGGATTGAACTTGGGAACGTATGCATGCAAAGGAGATGCTCTCCCACAAAGCTGTGGCCCTCTCCCCACTTATCTTTTTGGCTCATTCACACAAACTGCTAGTAAGACCCTAGAGTATGGCAACACAGAACTCAGGGGCCACACAATAAATGAAGTTTTCGTATCGGAAATTAATATTCAATATTATTTAATATACACAACATATTTCATTAAATATAGCCAATTAAAAACACAATAGATTTCATTTATTAAACAAATTCAGTATGCAAACAGGTGAATGAGCTTTCATTAACAACACATGACAAACAGAAAATATTTTTTTAAGGATTTAAGATTTTTTTTGGGCCATCCATTCAAGAAAGCACACTGTCTGTGAAAAGTTCGTTCACAGGAAGGTTGAGTGAGGCTTACACTCTAGTGAGTATATTTATAATTGCAGTCTTGAACTACTTGTATAAACAACCCATTCCAGAGTAGTAGAACATTTATTTGTTCTGTTTATTTTTAGGATTTCTTATCCGCCCTTCACCGTAAGCTGCCAGGTTGCGGATTGTAACTACATAATATAAACGAGGTTAAAACAATTCCGAATGTAAAAACAGATAAACCATTCTAACAAAAACAGGACATGATTCTCTCTTTAAAACCCTCTCTCATATCCCTCTCTCAGTAAGACTGAGGTGCAAAAGGTATCGGGATAACCAGCTTCTGGGATAACCAGTAATCCTGGAGAGCCTGCTCCCACTGGTTATGATGGGTCCGCTGGTTATGAGGTTATCCTGAAGGTCATGAGAAGTTTTCTGGTGTTGCAAAGGTTCTGAAGAAATATAGCAGAAGGTGCGGGCGAAGGCAGGAAAGAGGCCAAATAAAAAATAAGAAATAAGAAATAAGACTGCAGTCGGTTGTTGGGGTGCACTCTCCCAACTACTCTCTGTGCGCGTTCTTTGTCTTTCGTTTCTCCGCGTTTCTACACGTGTTCTCTCTGTGCTTGTCTCGCGTTTCTGAACACCACTAACAGAGAGCAGAGGCCATTTATTAACAAACTGAACAGCGTCATCATGCAAGCATAAACCAATCAGAGCATTACGATAGTCAGTGTTTCCGGGCGGGAAACAAGCTTTCGACAAGAGTGGCTGGGGAAATCCAGCCAGATGGGCGGGGTACAAATAATAAATATTATTATTATTATTATTTCGACCGTTACCGGGAGGCTTCCTGGCGCGCCTTCTAGCAGGCGCGGAGGGATCCAGGCAGCAATCACCAGCCGGATCTCTGTTCTTCCGTGCAGCAGCACGGAAGGTTTTGCGAAGCGGCAAAACGCAGGAAATCCCAAAAATGTATTCCCACAAAAAGGCACTAAAAGTTCATGAAACTGCAGCGCTTCTTCATGCAAACCGAGCATGAGACTGAACACCCAAAAGAAGCTTATCCGATAACAGAGAAAACCAAAGACACACACTACCTTGCAAGGGAAGTGTCCTTTGTTTCAAGGGCTAAAGCTGTGTCTACCAATGTGTTCAGATAGCTGGCGCTGCCCTTAGACATGTTGCTGAAAGAAAGATTCAGACTCTCGGTCAGAAGATCCTGTAGGTAGGTGCCTGGGGGGGGGGAAATATATATATTTAAAAAACGCATTTCTATGAAGCAGGCCACAGAAGAGAGGAACTCTGAGTAGTTCAAAAATTGGTGTCTTGACTGGAGCAGAAACTACACCTAACACAGCTGTTGTGTGCAACAGGAATAGCCAATAAAGTGCCCTGCAGATGTTGTTGCGACTCCAAACTCCTATAGTCCCCAATCTTTGGGACATGCTGGCTGGGACTGAGGAGAGTTGGCCATCCCCGACGTACAGTTTTAAAGAACTATAATAAGGAGGAAATACTAAAGCATGGGTAGGCAGACTAAGGTCCGCAGGCTGGATCAGGCCCAACTGCCTTCTAGAACTGGCCCACGGATGGTCCAGAAATCGCTGCGTGGATCGCCAGTGTGAGCGTTCTTTCCCTCTCCTTCCCACGGCGGCAGTACCTCCTCCCTCCCTCCACCTGGCTTCTGCCCGCCCTGCCTAGAGGAGGAAGGGGGCTGGGCTTTGTTGGTGGCAGCAGCAGCAGCAGCGCTAGAGTGGCCGCCATTTTAAGCAGCCCCTCTCTGGAGCCCTTTCACGCACCTCTCATCGTCCCTCCGCCGCCGCTAGCCCCTGCTGCTCACAAGACACAGGTAAGCAGCCACCGGGGCTCGTGGTGCTCTTGCGTCATTTTTTTTAATTAAAAAAAATATAGTCAGGCTCAGGCCCCCCACAAGGTCGTGCACCGGCCCCCTGCTGAAAAAGTTTGCCGACCCCTGTACCAAAGTGTGTGTTTTAACAGACACCTACCCGCCGCAACTTCGAATTTAAGCTTTCAGTCTCACCGTCAGATTCATACTCTACCGCCTTCTGCTTCATGTCCTCGATTAACAGGCGGACGTCCCCATCCCTGGACTCATTGCACTCTGCCAGCTCGTACAAAATATCCACCGTCCGCGCATCAGCTTCGTACGGAGGGATGGGCTGATCCCCAAAGGTCTTCTTCAGCCACGAAGCAACCTAACGGAAAAAGCGGAAGGAAACCAAGTACAAATGACTTACTTGTATTACTATTGTTGTTGTTGTTATTTACCGCCTTTCACCATTATAAAAGATGCTGCAGTTACTTAAATATTATAATATAATACTGTAAGGATAAGCATGGGACGCAGGTGGCGCTGTGGTCTAAACCACAGAGCCTAGGGCTTGCCGATCGGAAGGTCGGCGGTTCGAATCCCCGTGACGGGGTGAGCTCCCATTGCTCGGTCCCTGCTCCTGCCAACCTAGCAGTTCGAAAGCACGTCAAAGTGCAAGTAGATAAATAGGTACCACTCCAGCGAGAAGGTCAACGGCATTTCCGCGTGCTGCTCTGGTTTTGCCAGAAGCGGCTTAGTCATGCTGGCCACGTGACCCGGGAAAACTGTCTGCGGACAAACATCGGCTCCCTCAGCCAGTAAAGCGAGATGAGCGCCGCAAACCCAGAGTCGTTCGCGACTGGACTGAACTGCCAGGAGTCCTTTACCTTTACCTAAGGATAGACATTGCTGGTGGCTGGGATGTTAAACGACCACCTTCCTTTTACTGGCATGTAGATCATCAAGTTCCACAGAGGAGGCCTTGCTGATAAAGACAAGACCTTCTGAGTGTCATCTGGCAGCAGGGCCTTCTCTGGGGTGGCCCCTACTTTCTGAAATGCCCTCCCACCATGCAGGGCTCAATTTAGGTTTGATGAGGCCCTAGGCTACTGAAGGTAATGGGACCCTTTATATGTCCAGCTGTCCTTTGTCAACCACAAAATTGTTGCTTTTTTGTGTTGAATATATGTTACATAGTAATTTATGAACCTAACAGGTATCTAAAGCCATTTGCACATAACAAAATATGTATTTTATCAAAGCAATTGCTGAATTCAAATGCAATTAAAAAGTATATTAATAGTGAAATAATTATTAAGCTCTAACTTAAAACGATTTTTTATTCATAACAAACTTAATAATGCAAACACATTGGCATTTGGCAATAACAAAAGCTCCTTTAGAAACACACTTTACAAAAACTCATAATCTAGTCTCTAGAAACTTGCTATAACATGAAATAATAATAGGTGCAAATATATGATGCAAACTACTAATAATTATAAATAGCAGGATGTAGGCACCCTATATATAGAAATGAGCAAACCAGTGATATTTTAGGGAGCAGGCGGGGCCCATTACTTACATCATAGGAGCCTACGCAACACAAAACATTGTTGCTGTATGTAGGTTTTATTTTATTTGCTTTTCATTTTATATTTTGGAAATGTACATCCAGGTTTTTTTTCCTTTAATTTTTTTGCCCCCCCCAAGAGAGTGGGGGGTCCTAAGCTATAGCTTGTTTAGTTTATATGTAAATCCGGCACTACCCCTTCGTGTTATTCAGACGGACGCTTCTACTGCTTAGTAAAAATTTACTCTTTTGCTTAGCTTTTCCCTGACCACTCGCCCTTCAGTATTGCCTTCTCGGTTTTAAAATTCGCCCTTCCCATCTGCAAAGCGCTTTCTTCTCCGGAAAGATCCCAGGGGGAGAGAGAGAGAGAGAGAGAGAGAGAGAGAGGGATCCCTTCCACGCCCGCTCACCTTCTCCAGCTTCCCCTCCATCTCTGCCAACTCCTCTTGCATTGCAAACCTCCCGCTTTGCTCTTCCTCGGCCCTCCCCCGTCGCGGAACGATGGCGTCACCAGGCGAAGTGCCTCTTGGGAGTTGTAGTTCGGAGGAGCCTAGCCAATGAATCAAAGCCCAGCCCAGGCGGCGGGGCGCTGTAACTCCCTGGCCGCCTCCGCCCGGCTGCAGAGGTCAAGGGCGCGCAAGCGGGGGGGGGGGGAGCAAGCTGCTTCGGGAAGGACAAGCGACCTTGGTTCACCCGGGAAGGGACCGGAGAAAGCCGCGGGGGGAGCCGGGGGGGGGGCGGAAGAGCAAAGGCAGCCGCGATGCTCGTCAATGGGAAAATGCACACGCGTGCATAGATAGACAAACGCTGCTATCGAACTGGTGCATCAAGGATTTCATGGCCCACAATGGAACAAATATATTGTAGCGCTATTGCACCGGTGCATCGTGGTAATAATAATAATAATAATAATAATAATAATAATAATAATAATAATTTATTTATACCCCGCCCATCTGGCTGGGGTTACCCAGCCACTCTGGGCGGCTTTTCAACCGCATATTAAAAACAATACAGCATCAAACATAAAAAACTTCCCTAAACAGGGGCCGCCTTCAGCTGTCTTTTAAAAGTAAAATATTGCTTATTTCCTTGACATCTGCTGGGAGGGCATTCCACAGGGCAGGCGCCACTACCGAGAAGGCCCTCTGCCTGGTTCCCTGTACTCTGTTATCGCACACTCAACAGAACGTCATGTACATTGGGCACCTCCTGGACTCGCACCTGAAACTTTGGAACAATGTTTTCCCCATAGGAACCTGTGCTTAGAGGGTGGGGGGTGAGGAGGGGGCCTTGTCGGATGGGTGTTCCCCAACTTTACATTTCTTTTGAAAAACAAGTAAGAAAGGTGCGTGCTGTATAGTGCTTCCATCATATTTGTTGGAGATGTCTATCTTTTCAATATTATTGTTATTACACATTATTATTATTATTATTATTATTATTATCCATCCCAGGGTGGTTTACGGAATAAAGACACAAAAATACATACCATAGTACTAACAATATTATGAAGAGAATATATTTTCGTCGCATTTGAGGTGTGCCTACTTTATGTGTTTTCCCAGATAGTGTATTATTATAAACAGAAGACGTACCCGTCCTCTCCCACTCCCTAAGAAAGAGGTAACTAACTGGCAATGAGGGCCGCCTTTACTCAGGAGTAACACCCAATGACTTGAAATGGGGTTATTCTCAGTCATTTGGGATTTTAGTAGCGCAGCGATTTTAAGAGTCGGGAGCGATAAGCACTCTGCACGTGCTCAGAGGAGCTTCGCTCACTAGGGAAAAGCCCTGATCATGGAAAGCAGAGGGCAACCAGGGTTATTAAGCAGAGGCTCAAATCACAAACAAGCTACTACTGCTCGGCTGTAGCTGACAACGCAGCACCGAGCAGCGAGCCACGTGGACCTGGTAGGGGCGTGGTCAGGGCGTTGGACACGCCCCCTCGCCGGCAGTTTACACCTAAGGGGTGGGGTTAGTCCCTTGGGACCACGCCTCCCTCTTGGACGACCTTCGCGTCTCGGTGAGCGTGGCCTGCCCTCGCGAGGGGGACCGTCGGGATGCCAGGCGACCCCATTGGACTCCAACTCCCAGCATGCCTAATAACCGGCCGTGTCGGATGGGGACTTCTGGGAGTTGGAGTCCAACAACGCTCTCTGTCCCCCCCCCAAAAAAAAACACACACACGAAGAAAAATTGCAACCGCAGATAAAGAAACCGGAAATAATAATAATAATAATAATAATAATAATACTGAGGTAAAAGGCAACAGCAGAAGCGCTTCCGGGTCGTGACTTTCTCCCCCTCCGCTAGGCTTGAAGGAAAAGGGGCGTGGCCTCTTCCGGCAAAAAAGGGGGCGGCGCTGCGCGGCGGCCATTTTGTCCGCGGGTCCCTGGCGTGAGGCTTCTGCGGCGGCTGCAGGAGAAGCAAGAAGAAGCGGCAGCGGCAGCAGC
Organism: Lacerta agilis; assembly: GCF_009819535.1. Classification (NCBI taxonomy): domain Eukaryota; kingdom Metazoa; phylum Chordata; class Lepidosauria; order Squamata; family Lacertidae; genus Lacerta; species Lacerta agilis. The sequence goes on along the minus strand of NC_046322.1, from coordinate 8,409,743 downwards.
AGCAGCGGCGTCTCATTCTCTCCCTTGGTTGTCCGCCTCCCTCTCCCGCCGCGATGCTGTCCGTGCGCGTAGCCGCCGCCCTCGCCCGCGCCCTGCCCCGGCAGGCTGGCCTGGTGAGAGACGCGAGAGGGGAGGGAATGAAGGAGGTCCGTGTGAGGCGGCCGTCGGCGCCGCCATCTTGGGGCCCTGCGGTTGACATTGAGGAGCGGGGGGGAGGCTCCGTGCTCTTGCGGGCCTCGCTCCCCTGCGAGGCTGCCTCGCCCTCCTCTCTTGTCCCTGGGCTCCACGGCGGGATGGGGAGCGGGGTTGTGGGAGCTCCCCGTCCTCTCGATTCCCTTCGCCCCTGGAGGCCTGGCAAGGTCACTGCGAAGGGAAACGGGTCCCCTTAAGCCGCTGCACGTTTGGGAGGGGGGGGGAGGAAAGTGAAGGCTCTGTGCCCGGTGTTTCTTCTTTTTAAATAAAGCCTTGTGATTTATTCTGACTTTGAAATGCGCAGCTGTGCTAGGCATTGGAAAGCATGGGTGGTTGGTTGTCAGCGTTAATAAATAAATAGCAATAGTAGTGGTTGTTCTTCCAAGATTTCGCCGTTTATTTTTTTTTTTTAAAGTTCGCAGGAGAGGCACTTTACACCTCTGCCTTGCTTCTCACTGAGCTGCGAACATCTTGGGCAGAAACGCAGTTGGGGTCCCTTTCCCTTTGAGGGTGCAACTGCTGCTGCACCTGCATTTCTGGCTGTCCCGGAACACGTTATCCAGTCCCCGTCCCCCGCAGTGCCTCCGCTCGATTTCTTCTTAAGTTTATATTTTCAAAGCAATTCCGTTTCTGCATCCACAGTCACCACGGAATGGTAGAGTTGGAGAAGACCCTGAGAGTCATCTAGTCCAGCCCCCTGCAATGCAGGAATCTCAACTGGATCATGCACGACAGATTAGTGTTAGAATATTGAGAAGCTTAAATGTCTTTAAAATGGAATTGAAAGCCTGTAAAAACAGAACGACCTGCAGCTGCTGATTTTGCAGCGACGGGAACCCAGATGAGGACAGAGTGGGAAAGAGAGAGGGGAAGGCCCTCCGCACAAGAGGAAATCCTTGTGGATACATGGAGCATGCATGGGCTCCTGGGTAGGGGAGAAGTAGCTGCTGTTGCAAGCATACTTGCCTCGCCTTGCAGCATGACAGCGCTTGTGGTGGTGTCAGCACAGCACCGTCTTTTGGTATTTGTGACCTTGGTGGCATCTAATAAGAGAATCCTTTGGCATTGCCTTTTTATGAGCTGCAGTTGCTCACCTTTTGCTTTTAATCGGGGATTGAGAAAACTTCCTTCCAGACAAGTTTGGGAACTTTGTTTCCCCCCTTAAAAAGACAAGTTCAGGGGTTGCAGTTGTAACCACTCATTTGGGGTCTCCCCTGTAGTTCTACATGTCTTGAAAGCCTGTCAGTGGTGGAAAGTCCTAGAGTTCCTCCTCTGTTTTGTAAGATAGGTTTATATCTTATTTATTTCTACTACTTATAGTTATTATTTATTAAAAATTTATGTTGCCCTTCCTCAGCGGATCATAGGGCAGTTTACAGTAGAAAACACTAATACAGCATTCTTTCTTGACAAATATTTCATTGTAAATCTTCATTCATTCTTTCCACAATATACTTTGGTGGTGCAGCCCTAGGTTTCACAGCTGTGACTGCTTCTACATATTTGACGGTTCCATCAGCTCTTCACAGTCCTGTCTTCACATTTGCCATTACATTACAGAGTTGATATATTTGTCCTTGTTATTCTTTTGGACCAATTAATGTTGAGAGAGTCCATGTGCAGTATTGCTAGTAGATTGTACTGAGGGTCATTCTTTAGAAAAGGCACCTTAAATGAAATTATTTCAGAATTCCCACATAGTACATGAAAAGAGCAACAAATGCTTGCATCCAATTTCACATGCAAGGCCTTACATGGGAGAGAGCTTTTTTAATAAAAAAATAAAAAACAAACCTGGACATCTCTATCCAAGAAGGTGTCTGTGATTTCCCCATATTTTCCCAATTTTCAGTACAGTGACTATATAGGCATTTCTTTTGTCTTGTGAATAGGTCTGTGCAAGAGTGATGCTATGAAAGAAACCTTTCAGATGGCAGGGAGCTAAGCCCATTCCTTCTTCCAGGATTCTACAGAAGGGGAATGGAGGATGCCACTAAAATCAATATATTTGGGTTGATTATTTCTCTTGCAATACCTTCCAGCCGCTAATACTGAGTAGTCTGTACAAATCATTAAGATTTTGTATCTTCTTTCTCTGTGTTAATGGTGCCAAAACCTTACTTGTTAAAGTCACTTGCAGCAGTATTGAATCTAAAGCTACAATCTTGTGCATTTCTACCCCATTTGCTACAGTGGGTATATAACCCCAAGTAAACCTGCATACTAGAAATTGACTGTACCGTATGTTCCAGATACTGCGGTGATGGATAACCTTTCAGAAACTGAGTGCCCAAACTGCAACCCAAAACCCACTTATTTATTGCAAAGTGCCAACATGGCAATTTAACCTGAATACTGAGGTTTGAGTTTAGAAAAAAAACACCAACTCATACATTTTTGGAGTGTGAGGAGCAGCCTGCGTGATGCGCACAGTTGGCTCTGCCTGACTCAGTCGAGGGGCACAGAATGGAGTAGGAGCAACTGGGCTGGGCAGAGGTGCGGGTGATGTGAGAAATGTCCTCAGGTGCACATGGAGAATGGGAGGGGAACAGCCCAGCCCCACCTCCCTCTGGTTTTCTAGTAACAAACTCTGGCGAACTCTGTGCTGGGGTGCTGGCACACGTGCCCACAGAGAGGGCTCTGAGTGCACCCTCTGGCACACGTGCCATAGGTTCACCACCACTGAGATACTGTATACCAGTAATATACCTTTATGGTTGAAATAATCAATAGCTGATATATAAGAGCTAATAACTGGGATTAAGTAAACCCTGCAGGGAGATGGAGTGAGGAGTAGCAAAAACAGGAGTGTGATTTCATAAATGTCAAGAAAGTGATAAGTTGAACGTAAATGTCAAAAGATTTTTCTTTATGCTAGGTTTCTCGGAATGCTTTGGTTGCATCATTTGTTGCAACAAGGAACCTCCATGCCTCCAAAACAAGTCAACAGAAAACAGGTGAGTAAAAATAAATATTTGGAAACTCAACTTTGGTAATAAATTACGGTAGTGATCACTGTTAATTGCAGTTACAGGTAGGTAGCCGTGTTGGTCTGCCGTAGTCGGGGGGGGGGATTCCTTCCAGTAGCACCTTAGAGACCAACTAAGTTTGTTCTTGGTATGAGCTTTTGTGTGGTTGCACACTTCTTCAGATACCTGTTAATTGCAACTAAGCATTGATTTGCTGAAACATTTGGACCCAAAAGAAATACCGTATTTTTCGCTCCACAAGATGCACCTGAACATAAGACGCACCTAGTTTTTAGAGGAGGAAAGGGAAAGTCCGGGTTTTTTTATTATCAGCTCCAAGTTGTGCAGCTTCTTTTGCAAAGGGGGAAAGCCTCATTTGGGTGGGGGGTCAGCTCACAGTTTGCAGCTTTTGCAAAGGGGAAAGCCTTGTGGGGGGAGGGTTCAACTCACAGTTCTGCAGCTTCTTTAGGAAAGACAGATAATCCAATCAGCCAGTCATATGCCGCTAGGGAAACAAACAGCCTCCGTCTGCAGATCATTCAACAATGAAGGCCTGGGCAAGGGGGCGGGGCAGAAAGGGAGCCTCATCTCTCTCCCAATTGTTTGCTGATCAGCTGTTCAGTGGCTTCCTTTCAACAGCCCCTTCCCTCTTTGTAAAAAGAAAAAAGAAAAGCACAATCTGCTTTTGGCCCCATGGCAGTTCGGCTCCAGGGACCACCATTCACTCCATAAGACGCACAGACATTTCCTCTTACTTTTTAGGAGGGAAAAGTATGTCTTATGGAGCGAAAAATACGGTACATCGTTTTATGTAGTACTGTATAGCAATTACCTAACTGGTTACACTTCTAAATGTTTTGGATTAGGCATATTAACTAAAGTTTTAATTGTCTGTTGGAGTTTTAAGAAATAGCAACAGTTGGGCAAATAGAAGAGCACTTTGATTACCATTTAGCTTAATCATATTCATGCGTGTACAGAATCAAGAAATGAAACTGTTAAACATTCCATCCAGCTTGCCTAACTCATGCAAGCTTCATTGAGTAATTTGTAGAAAAGTGAGTCAAATGTTCAAATACACCTTGAAAATCTTGTTTGAAGGGTATAACAAGTCCACCCCAAAAAGATAAAACAATAAATTGTTTTTTTCAGATTTTACAATTGTAGATCTGTTCTCTCTATATATGGTGTCTTGCATGCCATTGGCTAGATTAGAGATGGACACCTAAGCTTTCATAGACTAGATAGAGTCTTGTCACCACACCACACAGAAGGATGTGTTATAAGCAAGATTCAGACCTAACCTATCTTGTTTAATCCAGACTACCAGAAATTTCACTTTTGATGTAAAGCGAGCCAAGATTCTAATGAGTCTCCCGGTGGCACAGGAAATTTCATTGTCATGACTTAAATTCTGCCAGGCACTGCTGAAGTATCCTCAATTCTTGAAGAGCGCATTCTGGGCGCTGACACCTCTGCTGAACTTCAAGAAACTGGCCGTGTGCTTTCCATTGGTGATGGTATTGCCCGTGTGTATGGCCTCAGGAATGTTCAAGCAGAAGAAATGGTTGAGTTCTCTTCTGGGCTTAAGGTAGGTTTCGTTTTCATTGCATCTGTATTTTTATTAAGTGCCTGTGTAAAACTTGTGATTCTTGGTTTGAAGGTCTCTTCATACCCTTTGGTTACATTGTGAAAGATACCTGATTATGAGTAATGTTGGGACTGGAAATTTGGTTTAAAATCAACTTGTTACAAAGAGGCTTTGCTCATTGAAGATACGACACCTGCTACTGTGATTATAGCTCAAACCTAATGTGCTCAGCCATCGCATATCTTATATGGAACTGTCATCACTGTCTGATACTGTTTTCAAACCTTATAGCAGGGGTCCCCAAACTAAGGCCTGGGGGGCCAGATTTGGCCCAATCACCTTCTAAATGCGGCCCGCAGACGGTCCAGGAATCAGCGTGTTTTTACATGAGTAGAATGTGTCCTTTTATTTAAAGTGCATCTTTGGGTTATTTGTGGGGCCTGCCTGGTCTTTTTACATGAGTAGAATGCGTGCTTTTATTTAAAATGCATCTCTGGGTTATTTGTAGGGCATAGGAATTAGTTCATATTCTTTTTTCAAAATATATTCGGGCCCCCCCACAAGATCTGAGGGACAGTGGACCGGCCCCCTGTTGAAAAAGTTTCCTGACCCCTGCCGTATAGCTTGGTAGACTTCTGTTGGTTGTGGGAATCTGCCCTGCCAACACTTGACTGGAGCGTCTCATGAATGCATCTTTTCAATTCCTTCTTAAATTAACTTTCTTTCTAGGGTATGTCCCTGAACTTGGAGCCTGACAACGTTGGTGTCGTCGTATTTGGTAATGACAGGTTGATTAAGGAAGGGGATGTTGTGAAGAGAACAGGAGCCATTGTAGATGTCCCAGTTGGTGAAGAGTTGCTGGGGCGTGTTGTAGACGCACTGGGAAATGCCATCGATGGAAAGGTTGGTGTGGCAACGATATTTACTGCTTTTGCGTGTCGGTTATCAGTAGTGAGCAAATTTGGGAAAATGACAGTGTTGTCTTCCTTTTAAAGGGTGCCATCGCTTCCAAGATTCGCAGGAGGGTTGGTCTGAAGGCACCTGGGATCATTCCTAGAATCTCTGTGCGAGAGCCCATGCAAACTGGCATCAAGGCCGTAGACAGCTTGGTACCAATTGGTCGTGGTCAGCGTGAACTGATTATTGGAGACAGGCAGACAGGGTAAGGAGCTAGTGTCTTGCGTAACTCAAACTGCTTTGTCCTAACTGCTGTTAAGTTTTCTGTAATAACAAAACTGCCCTGGGAATTCAGAAAAGTGTCTTATTCTCAAAGCTCCCATTTTTCAGAGATCCCTTCCACACGTTGATTTGTTGGCCAAGGACCCCAATCCCCCTGTCTCAAATCTCCTGGGCTTCGTAGAAGGCTCTGGGGCATGTTTTTAAGGTGTATCCAGTTCGGGCAGTGCACTGCCTCTACAACAATCTGCCAATGAATTCCTGATTATATTCAGCTCATTGTAAAATAATATTCATATAGGCAGAGAAGCTTGTCCGTGATTATTAAGCTTGCACACAATTATGTTGTAAACTGCCCTGTGATCTTCAGATGAATGGTGGTATATAAATTTAATAAATAATAGTTATAATCATTTCCTCATTGAGGAAACCCGGGGTTCCCCAAAATATAGCTTGAAATCCTTTGTAAAAGCTTTGGACAGGCTTTAGAAAACGATGTTAACTGACCTATTCTCCTTGCAGGAAAACTTCAATTGCTATTGATACCATCATCAACCAAAAACGATTTAATGATGGGACTGATGAAAAGAAGAAACTGTACTGTATTTATGTTGCAATTGGCCAGAAAAGATCCACTGTTGCTCAACTGGTGAAGAGGCTCACTGATGCAGGTATTTTGCACAAACTTCCTAGATGGAAGTGAAGTCTGTGGAAATTGATAGCATAAATGTTTTTCAAACTGTTTTTATCTGTGTATGATTGATCTATAACTGTTTTATGTACACAGCTTAGATGTTCTTGACGGCAGAATTTTTGTCAAGTTCCATGTCCCCGTTACCTTAGTACTAAGCTCTGTTAGTTAAAGAGCTGCTTTACTTTCCTGAAACAGCAGCTTAATTTTAAATGCTAAATTTGCACAACTTACAGTGTGCCAGGGTAAGGACAAATAGGAGAAAACATTCCCCCCTAGTTCCTGCAGATACAAAGAGAAATGACACGCTTTTGTAAACTCTGCCATATACTGTGGTATAGCCTCCCACTTTAAAATACTGTGAGAAAATGGTATGGTGTGATGGGAGAAAATCTAGTAACTGAATGGCTGTTAGCCAATCTGTTTCCACTTCCATTTAATTAGAAACTGACACTGGCAAAATGTTTTAAACCATTTTTTCCAGATGCCATGAAGTACACTATCGTGGTCTCTGCTACAGCCTCAGATGCTGCCCCCCTTCAGTATTTGGCTCCTTATTCTGGCTGCTCCATGGGCGAATTCTTCAGAGACAATGGCAAACATGCTTTGATCATCTATGACGACTTATCCAAACAGGTTTGAATGTGCTATTGGCTTCTGAATTTGGGGGGGGGGGGGGTGGGTGCAAACTTGGACCTTAAGATTATTCTTGGAGCAGGTGAAACAGATGTAACGTCTGTCTTGCATAGAGATGTGAAGGCCCGGGGGAAAAAAACCAGAACATTTTGAGGGGGAAAACTGGGTTTTTTTCTGCTTATTTCCTGAAGCCTTTTTTGTTTTTTCCCGAAAAATTGGAAAAAATAAAAAATAGATTATGGAATGTTTTATTTTAACATGATGAATAAAATATTTTAAGATAAGGGGTTCAAATATTTTATAAATCATTTCTAAAAAATATATATGGTATCAGATTATTCTAATTTCTGTGAGGACTAGCAAGTCCTAGTTACAAACTGAACTCTCCAATGCAAGAACAAGATACATTTCTTCCTTTAGGAGGTGCTGTTGTCACCAGAAAAGAAAAAGGTTTTAGTTTTGTTTTTGCATGTGTGTGGTATGCATTGGTTCTGTTCCTCTTCACTAGGCCTCAAAGCACTGGAAGAAAATATAGAGCAACAAAAAGGGCCTGAAAGTATATACTTAATTACAGCTCAGAAAATGATTCTGATTAAATTTCATGCTCATTCATTGAAACTTAGTCCCACTTCCTTCTTCAGTTCTTTTTATTAGAATTTTTTATAAAAAAAAATACTGTGGAGAGGATTGTTACTTCTGGATTTTAAAAAATTGTTTTGTGGAGTTTTTTTTTGTTCCACATAAACTAGTAAACAGTTCAGGAGATTGTTGCTCCATGTGTTACAAATACAAATAAATATTATTTTAAAAGTAAATTCTGTTTGTAATAATTGTTTGGATACACTATATTTTTAATATGCTAGTTGTGATAATTTTATGCCCATTAAAATTGTCCATAGTTATATTTTATGTTTCTAAAGTAACAGAATGACTTTCAAACTGGAAAAGAAAAAAGAAGTGCTAACGTAGCAAAAAAAAAAAATTCAATTTTTTTGAAAATTTCTGTTTCCCCCCCGAAAAAACGAGTTTTTTTCCGATCTTCAAAATTGCCAGAAATTTTACATCTCTAGTTTTGTATCAACAGGCTGTTGCCTACCGCCAGATGTCTCTGTTGCTGCGTCGTCCACCTGGCCGAGAGGCCTACCCCGGTGATGTATTCTACCTGCACTCCCGACTTTTGGAAAGAGCAGCCAAAATGAACGATTCCTTTGGAGGTGGCTCTCTGACTGCCCTTCCTGTCATCGAGACTCAAGCTGGTGATGTGTCAGCCTACATTCCAACCAATGTAATCTCTATCACCGATGGTCAGGTAGGATCCCAAAGCACTTAATTGAGAAACCACATACAAAATGTTTTGGGATGACCTCAAGTCCATATTGGGCCCAATTGCACTTCTTTAGTCACATTAGTGTCCGGTAAAATATTATATTGGTTTTTCCCACAGATCTTCTTGGAAACTGAGCTGTTCTACAAAGGTATCCGCCCAGCCATCAATGTTGGTCTGTCAGTGTCTCGTGTTGGTTCTGCTGCTCAGACGAGGGCTATGAAGCAGGTAAGTGTAAAATCTTAGTTATATTGACACTGGTTTAGCTAAGCATTCAGTTTCTTGCGTTTGGGATGCAGGATCACAGCAGCAGTATTGTTCTGTTCTAGCATTTCATTATCTCAATTAGAACTGTTGAATAAAAGAGACTCACGTGGCAAGCTAGTGAGTATTCTCTGGTTAACATACAGAATTGCATATTCCATGCTGCTGTCTTTGCAGGAATGGGTTTAGTAAAAGTTTAAGTGGAGGCTAGTTTAGCAAAACCAAGGTTGGAAATTTCTTGAGCAATAGCATGATATGCCGGACCTTTTCTATATCGATTCTGCTTAGGCCATTTTTGTCAAATTGTTGTACCTCCTGGTCCTGGCTCCTCTGACTTTAAGCAACAATTTCTGTAGGACAAGAGAGTACTCGTGAGTCACTTGCAAAATATTGGCAATGATATCTGACTGATATCATTAATCTGACTGATTAACAATGACAATAACAAAAAGGCACTAAATTTAGCTGCTGCGGATGACAACTGCTGAAACGAATTACAACTTCTGTATGAAAACATTGTGAGCTTTGTTCTGGTACTGAGAAATGTTTGGCGGCAGCTTGTTCCTTAATTCTAAGCCTGTGTTGGGCCGCTGAACTTCCATTTTGTACCTAGCACCAATTGGTGGACCTTGGCATCCTAGTAAAAACACAGTTGTTTGCCCAGGCCTGAAGCCTGCCCATCCCTGACAATGCCATATTTACTCTAGATAGTTAGCTGTGACCACTCCTATATTGTGATAGCAGTTCTGATGGTCCAGGAGGCAGCTGAAGACAGACTGGCAAGTGGAAAGTGTTCAGAATGATTTGCCTAGAAGAGGCAATAAGCCTGCCCACTCTTTTCTCTAGGTGGCCGGAACCATGAAACTGGAACTGGCTCAGTACCGTGAAGTAGCTGCTTTTGCCCAGTTTGGATCAGATCTGGATGCTGCTACTCAGCAGCTGCTCAGTCGTGGTGTACGACTGACTGAGCTGCTTAAACAAGGACAATATGGTAAGAATTCTGCATGACTCCTAGTTCTACCACACCCTCCCCATGTCACACAGGGGTGAGGAATATTTTTCAGCCCAAGGTCTGCTTTATTCCCTCTGGACAATCTCTTGGGGGGGGGCCCAGTGGGCCAGAGGCAAAATTGTGTAGTTTTCCTTTGTATTTTCTACACACTCACCTCTCTGTTGTCCAGCCAGGCAAGCAAGAGGCATTATCAGAGTTCAAGGGCACATTGCAGCCAGGCAGAAAAATTCAAGGATTGTGTAAAGCAGGGCCTCTGGAGTGTAGCCTGGGGAGGAGGTCCTGAGGGCCAGAGAGAGATGCTTGGAGGGCTGCGTTTGGCCTCTGGACCTGAGGTGCCCTTTGCCTGATGTAATAGGTGAAGGTTTGCTGAATGACTCCTCAGTTTAGTTGAAATCTTGCTGAGCACAATAAGTGTAGAAATGAAGCAGGTGCCTGCTCACGTTCCAGTGTTTAGAATGAGGTAGTCAGAAACCTTTCCTGACTTTGCAGAACCTTGGGTCCCCTCGGGGAGGATATAACTTCTTCCTTCCTCTTTTTCTGAGCTGTTAGGCCTAATGTTGTAGCATTGCCTAAATCCATCACTATCACTTCGGGTGGTGCTGAACAGAGCTTATGTCTGGGCAAAATAGAATAATTAATACAAAAAACCTTTCTCTTTTCCTGAATCAGTTTTTTTTGATCAAGGGAAAATGCTTATTTGCGGAAGATGAAAGAGAAGTTCATTGTGCATATGCATGTGTGGGGAGGGGGAAAGAGAAATGTGATTTTCCTGTGTCTGGTTAGGAATCTTGGCAGTGTTAAGAGGTTTTCCTGGAGGTCTCTGAGCAGAGAAGTATCTGCCTTGAGCAGCAGCTTGATCCTTTCTATTAAGGGGAGTGTGAAGTGTTCTTAACTTTCTGTACCAAATCCTGTTGCCCCCACTTAACTACAGTTAGCATAGGCACAGGTTTGCTGTGTCTTGTGGCTTGCTAATGACCAAGTGGTCTAACCCAAGTTTGCACATTTCTCTCTCTAGTTCCCATGGCTATTGAGGAACAAGTTGCGGTTATCTATGCTGGGGTCAGAGGCCACCTGGACAAGCTGGAGCCCAGCAAGATCACCAAATTCGAGAGTGCTTTCCTTGCTCATGTTCTGAGCCAGCACCAGGCCCTCCTCTCCACAATCAGGTAAAATAGGCTAGAAGATTTCAGTACAAACTCCTACTTGCTTGTGAGGCAGTCATATATTTCTATGGAACAACTGGAAGTTCTTACAATTCTGTGCATTATTGTTAAAGAGCAGCAATGACTTTATAAAAAAAAACAGTCCTAAGTTACACTTGGAAGAGCTGCTTCAAGAGGCTGCCTTTGGATGGCACACAGCACTGCATTTAATATTTAGGTTAATTTTATAATATTGTTAAATATGGTGATTTATGAATGATGGTGGGGGTGGGGGGAAGAGAAAGCTGGTGGCAGTAGAAGTCGCTGCAAAAGGGTTGAAGTGAAGGAGTAGTTGCTACACAGTCTGCTGTGGATGAGAGTTGAAATTTGTTTGGTTTTGCCTTGACAGGACTGAGGGGAAGATCTCTGAACAAACTGACGCCAAGCTGAAGGAAGTAGTCACAAATTTCCTGTCAACATTTGAAGCATAAACTCTTTAACAGTTCTCTATACAAGGCATATTTTGTCACTGAACGCTGGTAGCACTCTGGTTCCATTTTTTACCAGAGGCTTAATAAAAGGTATGTGTGAGTTGAATGTACAGATCTCATTGAGAATTAAAAGTTCCATGTAAAGAAGTCTCGTGGCCATAGTGCTCACTGCGATAGTGACCTGCTGGCAACCAACATAGGTGTGAACATGGCAAATAAAATCTTGCAAACCATACTGATTTTTCGTTAGGGTAATACTTTTAAAACTCGGTGCAAACATTGCACATTGTCAATTAAAGAACAAAAGCGTTCTTCTAAAGGCCATTTACCGTTGATAATGTGGTTTGCTACACATGTAAAATTAGGTGATAAAGGTCTAAGGGGGTTAGGCGGTTGGAATAGTAGGATTGGAGGGCGGGTATGGGTGGCTGCAAAATGGGCATCCCTGGTTTTAATCCAATGTACAAGCTGCTTGTACAGGCCAAGCTGTAGCCCTGCACCATTCTAAAAGGGGTTTACTCAGGTGGCCAAAACCACAAGTTTCGAACAGCCTCTTTTTTTCCTTTCATTGTCCACACCACCAATCAGAGACAGTCCACTCATGAGGCAACCACCTTAGGTGGCACATCAGCCTCCAAGAAGCACATCGCCTGCCGACACATTGCCAGAAAACTAGTCTCACCCCTATTAGAAATGTTTTGGCCTTGTAGAGAGAGAGAGAAAAAAGTATTGGAAAGAACCACACACAGGCCACTTCTCTAAAACACATATTGGAAAGGTAGGTGCACAAATGTCTCAACACAGCTATATTTTTCCCTATGTGTGTATTCAGGCCTATGTGCAAAAAGGTTGGGGGCATCTACTGCACCTTGAAACTTTGCTTCTGCCTTCATCCCTCAATGAGACATCACATCCAACTCAAGTCTTTCTGGCATGTTTTCAAGCACCTAAAACTGCCCTTAGCTGGAGGGTGGGGAAGAGAAGTGGTTCTCCAGTTTGCACATTTAGGATTACATGGCTTGTTTGACTGGGAGGTGCTTTTCCTTTGACTCTAGAACAGAATTTCTCTGGTTTTGGACTACAATTGCCATCACCCCTAGCCGGCAGAACCAGTACATTAAATGTATGGACCAGTAGAGGGCAGCACATGTACAGAAAATAAACCCTAGGGCACGGTGCAATAAAATACATGAAAGCATTGTGTTACGTGAACATGCCTGCTGCTTTGGCTTTGTTCATTTGACTTCTTGAAACCAATTGCCCAGCTTCCCAAGCTACTGTTCTTCTCCACTGCCTTGTAGTTAATAGCACCCAGCCCTTTCCTAGAACTTAGATAATATACTCCCTCAAAACCTGTTTCCTCATTCACCACCTCCTCTTTCCAGCCTTCACCATTCCTTAACACCCTGCAATTCAACCTGTTTCCTATTTTGACTTTACCCAACCACATACATTCCAGGTATTTTGGGCTAAGACTCCCATCAGTCCTAGGTACCGTAGCCAATGGTGGGAATTAAAAAGTCCAAAACTGGAGAGCACTAGGCAGGAGAAGGCCATGACTCTGGACCTGTGAGTTTCCTGACCATAAATGATTGTCATGCTCACTCTAGATCTTGCTTAGCCTCCTTTCCTTTTCATTTCAGGGAATGTGCTGCTATGGCAGGCATAGGCAAACTCTGGCCCTCCAGATGTTTGGGACTACAATTCCCATCATCCCTAGCTAACAGTACCAGTGGTCAGGGATGATGGGAATTGTAGTCCCAAACAACTGGAGGGCCAGAGTTTGCCTATGCCTGTGCTATGGGAACTAATAAGGCAGCAATGGGCGACCTGTTGTCATCCTGGTGCTGCTGGATGCCCAGCTCCCATCAACCCCAGCCAGCATGGGATGATGGGAATTGCAGTTCACCCATGTATCCAGGGCCACAGGTTCCCCACACTTGTTCTAAGGCAGCAGTCTCCCCTACTCCCCAGCAACATGACCAGAGGAGTTTGGAATCTCCCACGCAACAGCCCTTTGCCAGTAATGTGCAAGTGAGGCCTTGGAGCAATGGTGACCAGACACTTTCTCCCCACCCCATCCCATGGACCACATGAAAATTGCTGAGGATCTTTGTGGACCACCTAGTGATTTTTCCGTCCTAGTCATTGCTGGACGGTTTGTAATTGTATTTTATTGTGTTACAATTCCATAGCATTCAATATGAAATGCAATATAAGAAATAAAAGAAGCAATACAATTTAGGAATATTTAAGGTGATGGATATTCCTTCTCAAGCCACAAATCCAATGACACACTACAGACCAGGTGAATGAAGCTCGTGAGCCATGTTTTGGGAACCCCTGCCTAGAGATTAAATCCACACCTCTCAGCATGTGTGCATGGTGTGTGAGAGAGCAACTTTGGAGATGATAAAGAGGCACAAGATTAGAGAAGTCACACATGGAAAAGCCCCAGCAAAGAAACCTGACACGTACATTCCATTTCCCAGCAGTCAAAAAGTTTCCTTCCTAGCCCATGGCTTTTTCCTCTTCCATCAGAAGTCACGTATGTGACGGATGGCCAGTGCTCCATCTTGTTCACCTGTGCTGTGGCTTGCACAACCAGAGCACACATTTCCAGATCCCTTTTCGAAACCCCTGACTTAATACATTGTAATATATTTTAAGCCAATGCTGAGGGTTGAGATCGCAGCACTGGACTCTGGGGAAAGATACATGATTGATCCAAAGGGTCACCCACTAACCCTTGGATCTTGTTGGAAGAGGGGGGGTAGGTATCCCTCATAATAAACACACAGGGCCAAATAAAACATTCCATTGTACTGTGGAGCTGTTCCTGGTGTTAAGAGAAAAATAACTGCTTTAACATGCTGTGGGGTGTTAGGGGAGGGGGAGTAACTGGTGGGGGAGACGTCGTTTTCCTTCTGGGGTGGTTTGTCCACCTTTGTTCCCCACCCTGCACTCAGCTCTCACCGGTGGCTCCTAGAAGCTGTCGGTATGCAACAGCAGCCACACCCCGGGAACGGCTTCTACTAGTTGGCTAAACCAGGCATAGGCAAACTCAGCCCGCCAGATGTTTTGAGACTACAATTCCCATCATCCCTGGTCACTGGTCCTGCAAGCTAGGGATGATGGGAGTTGTAGTCCCAAAACATCTGGAGGGCCTAATTTGCCTATGCCTGGGCTAAACCAAGTGAGGGTAGCTGATGGGTCTCAAACCCTCGGTGAGTTAGGGAATTCACCTGCATGTGAAGACAGGCTCTGGTGGATTGAGCGGACGAGACCAATAGTGGGTCCAACAGTCAAGAAGGCGGTTTCTGCATGTTCTGTAGAGGGAAGTGGGAGGAACACGGGACTCATCAACCTGGGAAGGAAAATTCTGATCCTAAACCAGGGGGACTGACTATATATATATATATGTATCCCCCCCCCCGACAGAGCCTCCACAGGGGTACCATTAAGGCTCCCAGCCTGTGTGTGCATGTAAGCAAATGAGCACGTGTGTGTGTGTGTGTGTGCCAAACTGGGTCTTTTTTTTTTTTTAATAAGAAATTATTAAATTTTAACAGTAAAAAACACACAAAATACAACAAACATTACAAAAAAAGACTACAAAAAATACAAAAAACTTACAAACAAACACTTATTTAACTATCCTTATCCTATTTATAAACATTATTTTGGGACCTCCTCACAACCTCTTTTCTGCGTTCATTTCTAATCTTCTTTAGTAACTTTATAACATTGTAAAATCTTCCTTCTCACCTAATCTTAAACATAAACATTGATCAACATTTAACTCTATTTTTAATCTTAGTAAAAATCAACATAACATAATTCTAACTACTTCTTATATCCTATCTTAAGCTAACTTCTGGCATTACTGTAGCCTTAAATGTCCTCTGATTTCAATTTCAAATGTCTATCTTTTCGCGTTGTTTCAAATAGTCTTTAAATTTCTTCCAATCTTCCTGCACCGTTTCTTCCCTCTGGTCTCGGAGTTTCGCGGTCAGTTCTGCGAGTTCCATGTATTCAATCAACTTCATCTGCTGGGTCTTTGACCCGGGTGAAGGAAAGCCTAGTTTCGCCCCTGCTAAACCTCCGCTGCCTTGTGGGATATCTTTGGAAGAAGAAAAGACTAAGGCAGGAGTAGGCAACCTAAAGCCCGGGGGCCGGATGTGGCCCAATTGCCTTCTAAATCCGGCCCGTGGACAGTCCGGGAATCAGCGTGTTTTTACATGAGTAGAATGTGTCCTTTTATATAAAACGCATCTCTGGGTTATTTGTGGGGCATAGGAATTCGTGCATTATTATTTTTTTCAAAATACAGTCTGGCCCACCACACTGTCTTGAGGGACAGTGGACCGGCCCATGGCTGGAAAAGCTTGCTGACCCCTGGGCTAAGGAGTAAACCCTACACGAATCTGGAGTGGAGTCTTGTTCTCTTCCTCCTGGCAACTCCTGCGGCCAAGCTGGTGCCAAAAGTATTGTTCTGCTTTCCTTTGGACCACATCAGCGTAGCCAAGAGGGGGTTCTTCTCATCTGGGTAACCCAGAAACCTCCATAGCCACTGCCCAGGCTTGTGTCCCAGGGACGTGAGTGGTCTAAACAGGTCTAATATCGGCCTTGGAGCGAGATTAACGCCACACCCCATAGTCCTTTAACTGGACTAAACCGTCCAGGGGTCCTTTACATTTATTTATTTTTTTAACCCAGGGAGGTCACTTTGCTGCTGTTAACAAAATGGTTTGTCTTCACCCCTGGGGGCACACTCCATTGTCTGTCCAGGCAGAGGGATAACAACCACCACCATGGTATCATTTTGTGTGTTCATCCCCACGTTCCACCTAGATTAAGGGATGTCACTTATCCAATAATTGTGCAGCTTCCTGGGTTTCTGGAGACACTTTCCAGGAAAGTACACCTCCCTGCTAGTGTTTTCCCCACCTCCATACTCTTGCTCCATAGACTTCCTTGCTGTAATATGACCCTTGCGGGTTAATCCTCCCAGGACACCCAGTTTCATTCAGGTCTGTTCCGTAACACTCAGTCGCACATTACATCAAGGCAGCCTTCTTGGGTGCAGGAGAGACAGGAAGGAAAAGAGGACAGGAAGGTTCATGGATTTAATATGGAACACTTTTTCTACGGTGGAAAGAACGCTCTTCAAAGAAACATCTCTGCCAAAGGAGGTAAGAAAGCGATGGTTGGAGAAGGAAAGGAAGCACAGGTGATTTGGGAAGAAGTATTAAATCTTTGTTGTGAGTTCTGGCTAGAGGTCCTTTGGGGTTTACATGGGTCATCTTGGAGTCCCATAGCTAGCTGACAATCCTCCCTGCTGTTTCCTAGTGCTATAATAAGGAAATTTCCCGCAAAAAAAGGGAAAAGGTTGACAGCTATGTCTTGGACATATTCCAGGGACTGGGCAAAGGCATTTCAATCTAGTGACAAGCACATCCTTTGCAGGCAGACAACCGCCCAGATTTAATCCCTGGCTCAGGCAACTGAAAAGATCAGGCTAGCAGGTAGAGAACGTAGCTTCAGGCTGGATCTAACATGCAGCAGAATGAGGTACCGTAGTAGACTCCCGATGCAGGGTAGAATGCAGTTGCGGATCAAATTTACGAATGCTATAAAAGATAAAATAGAGTAGAGACAGCAAGGGAGAGCAAATAGTTTCTCCCAAATGGCTAGTTTTCTGCTTCTAGTTGTTCTTACTCAAGGGACCATTAAAAATAGTCTCTTCCCTTGCAGTTTGATTTGTACGGTCCATTCTGCCATCTCATATTGTTAAATATCCAACCTGGGCTGCTGTGAGATGCTGCCGGTCAGAGCAATCCAGCAGTCTGTCTCTTCATAAGGCAGCTTCATGTTAGCCTGTTGCGATTGTCTAGGGGTGCTTTCAAGACTGCCGCTGGTTTAGGGTAGGATCGGGTCTTTTGCAATAAAGAACGTCCTGACTCATAGTTCAGTCTCTTAGACGCTGTGGTACGCAAGCCGCTTTCAGACCTTTATTTCCCCCCTGTTCACACATACAAACACACACACACACACACTAGTAGTAGTAGTAAAACACAGCTTGCAGGCTGTTCGCCCACCAAACCCATTATTTGCTTACAGCCATGTGAAATCTGCCTCCCCCTCCCCCTTAGCTAGCAAAATCTTAGCGACCTGATCAGGAACAAGATTACCTGGGGGGTAGCTGTGTGGTGGGTCACGGGAAATTGCCTTAACACCCTTGTACTTCAGCTGTCTGCAGACAACTTCTGATGCAAAAGGACGGCACTTAGTCCAGAGCCCTCTTTGGTTTCTGGGCTGGCAATGTGGGGAGGCCGGTGCCCATCCCTCGAGGGAGGACGGATTAGTCTCGAGGGCTTCTAGTTGCTGACCCCTCTTTGGAAGCATTCCTCCTGAGGTTGAGTTACGATCAACAACAGAAAGAGCGTGTTTCTGTGTGCGCTTGGGACTTCCTCTTGTATGTATTCTTAACTGTCATAACCTGGAAACAAACCAGGAGATTGTCCTGTCCGACCTTCCTCATTGTTCAGCTGTATTTTTAGTAACTCTTGTCAGGCCGGGCAAACCGGGAGAACAAGTGGAATCTCCATTCTGTGCCAACGCATCTGACACATTGTGGATTGCAGTGCCTCTCGTTGCAAACTTTGCATGAGAAATGCTCCTGTAATTTCCATGTCCCAGTGGTGGGTGGTTTACTTGCAAATACAGCCGTAATCATTTTATCAGCTGTCAGCTTGTGGTGCTTTGAAAAAGTTGTTTTATCCTATGTTTTAAAATAAAATAAAATATTGTTTTGTGTTTTTATGTCTCGTGAGCTGCTTTGTGAGGGTTTTATGCCATGAAAGGCAACCTTAAAAATACTTTTATCTGTTCATGAGCCCGATCACTACCTTTTCTCTGGAGTTAATTGGTGCCTGCAAATGTTCCCTGGTCTCGCCAACACTCCAGCTGATCCTCTCAACGCACCTCTGCTCCAAAATGAAGCTCCTGTTGTTAAGCACAGGGTTGCCAACTTTTTTGTCCGACAGGGCTCCTCTATCTGTGCAGCACACGAAAATTCAACCGATGCAGCCTTTTCCTGGGCAACAGTCAGTAAGCGAGAGCTCCACCTGTTGAATGTTTGCCACTTATCAATCAGAACTACACCAGAAAGACCACAATCTTAACAGTCCCACCCTAACCATGTTGACTCTAAACAACCCCCCTGCTGGATTGCAGTGGAATTTGCATTCAAGGAAGTAGTGCCTTTAGCTGCTGCAGCAAACAATGCTTATTTGGAAGTAAATCAGTGTGGCTTAGTCGCAAGTAAGTGTGTGCAGGAGTGCTGCCTTGCCATTAGTCCAAATGAATTACCATTTCCAATGGGAGTTACTGCCAAGACAGTGTGCCTAAGGATTGCAACTGTGTGGCAATTGTAGTTTGTTAAAGTCGCTGGGAACTTTCTCTCTCTTTGGGGTAAACTACAGTTCTAACTACAATCCTAAATCTATACAATCCAAACCTGCTTTCTTGGAAGTAAAGCCCACTGAAATCAATGGGGGTTAACATCTGAGTAAACATGGTACAGATTTCCCAGAGGGAAAGCCTGCTAGTCTGTTGCAGCAAAACAAACTTCTGCAATACGTTAAAAGACAAACGAATTATGCTATAAACCTGTACGGACTATAGTCCACGCCATCAGACTTATAAAGTGTTGCTCTGAGTTATAAGTCTGCATAATATATATTTATTGGGACCTGTTGCTGCAAATTTGTTAAAGTTACCAGGAAGTATAGTTCTGTGAGGAGTGAACTACAATTCCCAAGGTTCTTGGGGCAGGCGTTTTAAATATCTAGTGAGTATGAAGCTTTAATTTTGGATCTCTCTAACCTGACTTTTGAAACTTGTGATCATGTACACGATTGTTGGGACTCAGCCTCCTCCTCCCCCCATTAAAATATCGTGTTTTAATTGTAACCTGCCCTGGGACCTTCAGGTGAAGGCTGGGCAAAATAAAATAATAATATAATTATTATTAACACCCCGTTAAACTCAGTCACTTTTGAGTAGCCACATATAAAAGGATGACGCTGTCCGTGCTCTGGAGTAGTCCTCAGATTGCCCCTCCTCCAAGTCAAGGGAAAGCCTCAAACTCCATTCCCCCCCCCCACCTCAATGTGTGCAAAAAAGAGGAAATTTGAGCATGCATTTCTTAGCCCTTTATGAGAAGCTACACACACAGAGAGAGAGAGAGAGAGAGAGAGAGAGAAATCCTTCTACACATTTTTTTTTATATTTTATTTTCATTTTTCAACATTGTTATTTGCATTTAAAACATTTCCAACTTTTTACACATCTGGGATTAATTGAATCCCCGGCCTTCCCCCCCCCCACCCCGGTTTCCAGTATCTCTGTTCTTTCTACTGCATCTAATTACATTTTCCAAATTCATTTTATCACATCCACTTTTAACATTAACCTTATTACATTACAAGTAATCCTGCTGACGTCTTTAAATCTCCGCAATGATCTTTAAGGTGCTCTGTGAATTTTTCCCACCTTCTACACAACTTTTAAAGACGTTTTGCTAGCGGGCACCAACTGCATCTCAGGGGCCTAACCCTCCCCCCCCCCCCCACACACAACCTTCCCCTTTTGTCCAATTCAGAGGGAAAGAACGGGTTCCCTTTTTTCGGGCTTTAAGACCCAGCAGAAAAGGGAAGCAGGGAAGGCACGGAAAATTGAGGAACTTGCGTGGAGCAGCTCGGCCGGGCAGCAGAAGCGGCAGCGGCAGCGGCAGCAGCCTGGGCACTTTTTGCGCACCTGGCAGAAGGTGGGGATCTAACCTGTTGCAGCCGCTCCGCAGCCACCATGCGGGAGACTCTTTTCAAGGACAACTTCTGGGTGAGAGGGGAGAAAGCGTGGGAGCGTGTCCGGTGTCTTGGAAGGAAAAGTTAGGACCCCCCCCATTAAGGCTTAGTTATAAGGGGGTTGGGGAGAGGGGGGCGTTTGGATACCTGCAGCAAAGCTGCACAGATGCAGCAGCGCAGACCCTGCGCCTCTAAGGGCGAATCCCTCCAGGTGCGCGCGTCCTCCCGGCGATGCAGCTGTTTTGTGTGTGTGTGCGCGGTGGTGGAGGGGAAGCACAGCTGGCGCAATTGCTCCCCATGGGCAGCTCTTAGAGTCACAAGGGCTGTTTGGGGGACTCAAAAGGGGAGGCGAGGCCCTAGAGGCTGGTTTGAGCCCTGTGTGGCGCCTCGAGCGAAGAGTCTTGCCCCAGCTGGAAGGTTGAAAGTAAGCAATTTATTTTGGCATAAAAGTTTTTTTTGTGCAGGTGAGAGCTGAGGAAATGGACCTTGGTCCCAGAAATGCGTGCCGCAGCGAATTTGTGCTGAGCTTTAAGGTGTTGCATAGATACGTAGAGTCACAGAATTGGAAGGGATCCTGAGGGTCGTCTAGTCCAGCCCCCTGCAATGCGTGAATTTGCCCCCTGCAAGGATCGAACCTGTAACCTTGGCATTATTGGCACCAGGGTCTAACCCATGGGTTGGTTGTGTGTTTGGGCTGTATGGGGATCTGGATTGAGCAGCGGCTGTTTCTGGCTGCTGCTGGTCCCACGCTGTCCTTAGGTCTTCTGCTGTCCTTCTCAGTCTCTTCCTTTTCCTGCCTGCCTCTTCCTGCTCATTCTCCAGGCTCTCAACAGAGAGGTGTGCCGCTCGAGTCCAGCATCCTGTTCTCACAGTGGCCAGCCAGATTCCTGTGGGAAGCCTGCATGGTGGACCTCAGTGCAACAGCATTCACGATTCCAGCCAGAAACAGTGTGGCGTAGTGGTTAAGAGCGGTGGACTTGTAATCTGGTGAATCGGGTTCGCGTCCCCGCTCCTCCACATGCAGCTGCTGGGTGACCTTGGGCTAGTCACACTTCTCTGAAGTCTCTCAGCCTCACTCACCTCACAGAGTGTGTGTTACGGGGGAGGAAGGGAAAGGAGAATGTTAGCCGCTTTGAGACTCCTTCAGGTAGTGATAAAGCGGGATATCAAATCCAAACTCTTCTCTTCTTCTTTGTCAATTGATATTGAGAGGCATAATGCCTTCGGAGCAAGATGCGGAACTTAGCCATTTTTAGCCTTCTCCTCCATGAATTTGCCTAACCTTTTAAAGCCATCCACTGTTGGTGGCCATTGTTGCCTTCTGAGGGATTGAATTCCATGGTTTATTAAACTCTGTGCTGGGTGAAAAACTTCGTCTGATCTGCCCTTGATCAACTTCTTTGGATGTCTGAGTTCCAGTGTTATGCGAGAGGGAGGAGGAAAGCTTTTCTCCAGCCACTTTCTCCATTCTGTTGCATGGGACCGTTCCCAAGTTCTAAAATTAGAGAGAGTGAGAAAAACCGTATCTGCTTTCTTCACACCATTCATAATTTTATAGACGCCTCTCGTGTCTCCCCTCCTTTTGCTCAGCTTTTTAAAAACTGCCAAGTCCCAGATGTTGTAATCCTTCCTCAGGCGAGTTGCTCCAGTTCCTTCTTGATCATTTTGGTTGCTGATTTTGGAATCTTTTTAAGCTCTACAATATCCATTTCGAGGCACAGTGACCAGAACTGTGGTTATATCATAGATTTGTCTTTTATTTTCCTGCCCATTCCTTATTATTCATAAAAAAGAGTTTTCTTATCCACAGCTGCTGCACACTGGATTGGCATTTTATTTAAAGTGCCTGCCATGACCCTAAGGTCTCCTTTCTGGTCAGTCACCGCTATTTCACAGCTTGCTAGCATATATATTCACTTAGAGGTTTTTTTTTGTTTTTGCCCTAATGTGCATCAGTTTACAGTTGTTTCCGCTGAATTTCATTTGCTATTTCAGAGCCCGTTCAACCAGTTTTGAGCGATTCTTTGTGGAGCTCTTCACAATCCCTTTGTTCAGAATGCCAGGATTTGGCCTTGGCTCATCAGTTGTTGTAATGGTCATGAGCATGTGCAGAGTGCTTCCCTTGCACTGTTGAGTTGTCTAGAGATAGGCCAAAAGATTCTATGATTAGTAATGGAGAGCCTCTCAGCTGGAATAGCGGTACCGTATTTTTCGCTCCATAGGGCACACTGGACCATAGGGCACACCTCCTTTTTAGAGGAGGAAACAAAAAATATTTTTCTGGTTTTCCTCTTCTAAAAGCCCTGTTTTTTTGAGGATCATCTAAACGTTTTGCAGCTTTTTTGCAAAGGGGGAGAAGCAAAGAGGAAAAGCCCCATTTTTATGGGGTTCAACTCACATTTCTGCAGCTTCTAAAGGAAAGGGAGCCTTTTCTACAGTTTCCATACAGATAATCTAATCAGCCAGTCACATGTTGCTGTGGAAACAAACAACCTCCCTCTGCAGCACATTCAACAATGGAGGGTGGGGCTGAAAGGGAGCCAGGACTCTTATCTCTCTCCCAATCTCTTGCTGATCAGCTGCTGAGTGGGGTTCTTTCAACACTCCCTTTTCTCTTTGTAAAATAAAAAAGCATGATCCTCTTTTGGCCCCTGGGCAATTCAGCTCCAGGGACCACCATTCGCTCCATAAGATGCACAGATATTTCCCCTTACTTCTTATGGAGCGAAAAATACGGTATATATCTTTTTTCTAAATTAGCCATTGCCAGCCTCCTCCTCTGACTTGCAGCTATTTTCTTATTTGGTAAATGCATTTATGGAATGCACTAAATTTATGCAGTGAATACTGGCATTTTCCTTCTAGCTATCCTAATAGGAACGATTCTGTTCCAGTTCTGTTCCATCTGCTTTAGAATCTTATTTCTCTCCCACTCTCTAAACTGGTGTACCATAGTGGCAAACAGTCCAATCCCAGATACAGTACGGCCTTTTGGTTGATCCTAAGTTATTGTCAGGGATGCTGGTGGCGCTGTGGGTTAAACCACAGAGCCTAGGGCTTGCTGATCAGAAGGTCGGTGGTTCGAATCCCCGCGGTGGGGTGAGCTCCCGTTGCTCGGTCCCTGCTCCTGCCCACCTAGCAGTTCGAAAGCACGTCAAAGTGCAAGTAGATAAATAGGTACCACTCTGGCGGGAAGGTAAACGGAGTTTCCGTGTGCTGCTCTGGTTTGCCAGAAGCAGCTTTGTCATGCTGGCCACATGACCCGGAAACTGTACGCCGGCTCCCTTGGCCATTAACACGAGATGAGCGCCACAACCCCAGAGTCGGACACGACTGGACCTAATGGTCAGGGGTCTCTTTACCTTTACCTTTAAGTTATTGTCTAACTGTGGATTTTGGAGGGGGTTTTTTTCTCTCTCTCTTATGAACTGATCGACCACTTTGAGAATCATAGCTCTGTGAGGGGAACGGGGTGGTCTCCTAACAACTCTCAGCAGCCCAAACGAAACACAGTTTCCAGGATTTTTTTTTTTTGGGGGGGGAGTCATGACCATTTAAAGTGGGATGATACTGCTATAAATGTACAGTGCAAGTGGCATCTCAGTGGATTTACAAAGCCAGGAATGCCGAAAAGGATACAGACCAGAGGAACAGCGAAAGGTGAAGGACGCAGCGATTGGGCATACAAAAAATCACTTGTACCATTTCAATTCCTGCATATTTACATAGTAACAAAGACACACAACGGACCTTGTCTCCCAGGGTTTAGGATCACACAGCAGGAGAGAATCTCTTGAAGGCCAACCATCTGAACTCTCTGCTTAAACCAATCCCTCTTCCCAGGGAACTCTGCGAATTATGCCTCTGGGAGGGGAACAGAGGTGTCTCCTTTCAACTCGCAGCACCCTTTACAAACTACAGTTCCCAGGATTCTCTGGAAGAAGCAGTAACTGGTAAAACTGGCCAGAAATGTCAGGGGGCAGCTGCCAAGTGTGGTTCCTTGGGGGTACACGCTCTGCATATCCTCAAGTGTTTTGAGGGGGCTTGCTTTTCACTTTCTACTGTTGCGACCTTCATTGTCCTGCCCTCAGCATCTTGGCCTGCCACATCAAGTGTGAAGCAATTCTCAGAAAAGGACCAACTGGAGAGATGGTTGGCTGGAGGCTGCCCTACCTGGCGATCACTCTGCCCCCCAGCCGGCAGCCGGTTGGGTAGCCGGGGAGGGGGAGGGGCGACGGTCAGCAAGCAAAGGGGGTGTCACCCAGGCACAGGTCACAAACCCCACCCTCTGCTTCGATGAGTGAACTGTCATTCTCCCAGCCCTACCTGAAGATGCCTGATATTGAACCAGGGGTCTTCTGCATGCAAAACAGATGCTCTACCACTGAGCTACAGCCTTAACTAACATTTTTTATCTGCAAGGAGTACTCAAGAAGCTTCTCTTAATCTCCTAGTCCAGCCTTTGTTAACATGGCACCCTCCAGAAGTGTTTGACTACAACTCCCAGCAGCCCATGTCACACCCTCTAAATTCTAAATATGCCCAATGGACCCCAAAAGTTTGGGGACACCCCCTCCCCGCTCTATTGCATACCTCCCTTCTTGCTTCTCCTGCTCCTTAGAGCTCCCCTTCTCCAATGTCTGCCTTCTCTCTCCTTGCAATCACCTCAGTCGGTAGAGCACGAGACTCTTCATCTCGGGGTCACGAGTTCAAGTCCCACATTGGGCGAAAGATTCCTGCATTGCCGGGTTTTGGACTAGATGACCCTCAGGGTCCCTTCCCACTTTACGATTTTATGATTTCAACACCACACAAAGAGGGTGCCTCTCTTCGCAACCGCTCCCATCTTTGCCTCATTTTCACCTCTTTCCATTTCCTCCCACCGCCTTGTCTTTTCAGGCTGAAAACCCGTGGGAAGGATTTGTTCCTTTCGCATGCACTTAACCGTACAGCACCTACTGACTGAGGCGGGTTAAAAATAACAAACGCTGTGGCACTCATGCTAATAGCAGATGCAGGTGGCGACAGCTGACAGAAATGGAAACAAGAGGCAGATATTGACATACTTGGCGTGTGTGTGTGTGTGTGTGTGTGTGAGAGAGAGAGAGAGAGAGAGAGAGAGAGAGAGAGAGAGAGAGAAAGAAAGAAAGAAAGGAGGAAACCTCGGTTTGCAAAAATATGAAGGAAATATTTAGGAAGGAGAAAGAAACCCCACGTTTCAGACTGAGGAGAGGGGCAGTGCCCTTCCTGTCAGGGGAGGCACCATTATATTAGGAAGTGCCTTGTGAGGTTTTTTTTTGGGGGGGGGGAACCCAAGTGTGGTGTAGTGGTTAAGAGTGGTAGACTTGTAATCCGGTGAATCAGGTTTGCGTCCCCGCTCCTCCACATGCAGCTGCTGGGAGACCTTAGGCTAATTCTGGGTTAATTCTGTGTCCAGGGCAGCTGTCTACCAGCTCCATCTGGAGCCAGTGTGGTATAGTGGTTAAGAGCGGCAGACTGGTAATCCCCACTGACCTCACAGAGTGTTTGTTGTGGGAGAGGAAGGGAAATGAGAATGTTAGCCGCTTTGAGACTCCTTAAGGGGAGTGAAAGGCGGGATATCAAGTCCAAACTATTCTTCTCTTCTTCTCATTGCTTGAAGATGGAACTAGAGGACACCTCAGCAAATGCATAATCGCAACCACGCATCTGTTGAGAGCAAGGCTGGTCCAGGACCTTTTGCCGCTTGTGGCAAACCAGAAAACGGCGCCCGCAACTCCCCCCATATGCCGCAACTGTCCCGTTTTAAGCGAGACACCCCCAATTGGCAGAAGCCACCCCAGCCTGTTTGGTTTTTATTTATTTGTGCTTCTGATACAATTCCTCATCAAAGAGAGAAACAGAAATGAGGCAAGAAGCAAAAGAAACAACAACTCTGAAATAGAAAAAAATAACAATGTTAGGATATCCAAAAAATAAACACAAAACCAGAAAGCGTTCCTCAGCTGACTTCACCATCCTCGCCTTGCATGGTTCCTTTCGTCTCCTCTTTTTCTCGCGTTTTCTTGGTTTGCCCCGTCTGTTGCAGCTGCTTATATAAACTTTAGTTAATTCCTACTCTGCTGAAGAAGCCACTGGAGGTGACCTGGGGAAATGGCACACAAAGATTGCCCTGTCTTTCTGGATCTGTCGCCCCTCTGGGCTGTCCCCATTAGCCTGCCGCCTGAGGTGGCTGCCTCAGCCAGGCTAATGGGTGGACCGGCTCTGGTTGAGAGAGGAGGTGTGTTTGAGGAGGTGCCTGTAGGGCAGAATCCATGGGTTTCATTGATAGATTGGTGACTACCTGTTGAGCAACCGTTTCCTGCACTGCAGACGTTTATTATCTCTGCGTTGGCAAGTTTACGGCTTGATTGCCCATCATTGCTGCCTGCAAAGGGTCACTGTGCTTCTGTGAATTCCAGCTGAATTGTCACGGCCTGCCCTTTTACAACTGTTCATCCCTCTGAGCTTGTGGCTCACCATCCGCCCACCTGCCTGCCCGGTTTGTAAACGGTGTTCCTGCAGCTGAGGACTGTACCTCATACCTGTGATGGAGGGGTCAGCAGCCCACGAAGTCTTATGCCGTGATAAATGAGTTTAGTTTTAAATGCATGCCATGGATGGGGGTGTAGGGGGCCAGCAGCTGGCAACTGCATTGCTGCCTGCTTTCGCTTTCCTCCCTTCGCCCTTTTGAAACAGCACCTGCCACTTCCTTCTTCCTCGCCAACTTCTCCCTGTCCCTCTTTAACCTCGCAAAACGGTGCCTGTGAAAGGGCAACCGGAGGTTTGCTCTCTGGAAGGCTGGACGTGTCGAGACGGTGGGCGAGCAGTTGCTCTTATTTATTATTATTGCATCTGATTTATTAATTGGCTTTTGAACCACTGTCTTGAGGCGATTTGCACATAAAACAATTTGAAATGCCAAAACAACAGGTTAACACACCGGTTATCTGTTACATCGACAGTCACTTCTCAGGTACAGAAGCAAGGGGGCTTGTCGGACTACGACTCCCAACATCCCTGACCAACTGGTCCTGCTAACTAGGGATCATAGAATCATAGAGTTGGAAGAGACCCCAAGGGCCATCCAGTCCAACCCCCTGCCAAGCAGGAAACACCATCAAAGCATTCCTGACAGATGGCTGTCAAGCCTCCGCTTAAAGACCTCCAAAGAAGGAGACTCCACCACACTCCTTGGCAGCAAATTCCACTGTCGGACAGCTCTTACTGTCAGGAAGTTCTTCCTAATGTTTAGGTGGAATCTTCTTTCTTGTAGTTTGAATCCATTGCCCCATGTCCGCTTCTCTGGAGCAGCAGAAAACAACCTTTCACCTTCCTCTATATGACATCCTTTGATATATTTGAACATGGCTATCATATCACCCCTTAACCTTCTCTTCTCCAGGCTAAACATACCCAGCTCCCTAAGCTGTTCCTCATAAGGCATTGTTTCCAGGCCTTTGACCATTTTGGTTGCCCTCTTCTGGACACGTTCCAGCTTGTCAGTATCCTTCTTGAACTGTGATGCTCAGAACTGGACACAGTATTCCAGGTGAGGTCTGATGGGTGATGATGGGTGTTGTAGTCTCACAACAGCTGCAGACCCAAAGTTGAGAAAGGCTGCCTTAGGAACATAGAAAGATACCTTGTCCTGAGTCAGACCATTGGTCCATCTCAGCCTACCTGGAGACGGGGTGTGTCTTCTGTATGCAAATCAAGATGCTCAGGATTGCCTCTCTCCCTATGAACCAACCTAGACCGTGGCATCATCTTCTGAAGCCCTTCTTCGCGTGCCTCCTCTGAGAGGTCTGGAGGGTGGCAACACAAAAACAGACCTTTTCTGCAGTGGCTCCCCATTTGTGGAATGCTCTCCCTAGGGAGGTTCAGCTGCCACCCCCATTATACACCTTTAGGCGCCAGGCAAAAACATTCCTCTTTAGCCAGGCCTTTGGCTGATTCACATCCAATGCCCTTTTAAAATGTGTTGGGGGGGGCGGATTACTGAGTTGCTCTTGTTTTTGTTCGTATTATGTATTTTGTGTTATATACTGTATATTCTGGCGTATAAGACTACTTTTTAATCCAGGGAAATCTTCTCAAAAGTCGAGGGTCGTCTTATACGCTGGGTGGAGAATCTGTGGTCGAGTATATCTCAAACTTTATATTTTAACTGGAAAAGTTGGTATTGTGGTTTTATGTTGTGAACTGGGACCTGTGGGTATAGGACAGTATACAAATTTTTAATCATCATCATCAACATCATCATCATCAATAATATTATTTGAGTTACAGCCCTCAAAGAGGACAGCTTTTGAATTGAGTCCACTTCTCAATGAAATGATTAGAGGACAAACAGGGTGCCTGGTCTGTATTAACAGAAGCTAGAGAATGGAGTTAAGCAGGACTGTGATTGGAAAGAAAAATGAAAGTAAGAAAACAGGATATGGGGTCAAGTCTGGATTGCTTAATGTGCTAATGTGAAGCTGCTCCGTGCGCGAGAAGTCAGGAAGAGAAGCGGGAATGGTGGCCAACACTTTTATTATGTGTAGAGCAGTGAAAACAAATCCCTGGCCCCGTCAGAGGATTCTGTGCTGCGATTTCTGTTGCGGAATGGCAGAGTTCAATGCAGCCGGGCAGTTTCTGCTGCAATCCTTCCTTGCCCACCCCACATATTTTAAAACTGCATTTTAATAACAGCAAAGAAATGTAAGAAAAGTTAGTTTGAGAGAAAGGGCAAGTTGTCACAGTTGCCAGCCAGGGGCGGAGCAAGGGGGTGTGTTGGGGGCGTTACGCCCCGTGTTCCACCCTGGGGGGGGGGTGGCACTCGGCGCGCCTCCCATGACTCCCAAGCCTACAGTGAGCAACGGCCATGACGGCCTATGCGGGCTGCCGGCAAAGTGGCAAAGCTCTCCCCCTTTCCCCAGGCTCGTTGTAGGCTTAGGAGGTGGGGGGCGCCGTTGCCACACTGCCCGGTAAAAAGCCTCACTCCGCGGCTTGCCGGTGGCAGTGTTCCAGTGCCATATGGACAGTGCCGGGGTCCTCTGCTCGCGGCTGCAGCCACATGCAGAGAAACCTCTGTTCGTGGCTGCGGCGCTGGAGCAGCACCGCCGGCAACCCGCAACGTAGCGCGCATGCACAGTGTCGCTACGTAGTGACGCATACGTTGTACGCATTGATGCTGTGTATGCGCGCTACGTAGCGACGCCCCGCCCCCGGGTGCACGTCAGGTTTGCCGCTCCGGGTGCCCGAGCAGCTACCTATGCCACTGTTGCCATTAAAGATGTATAGGATACATCAATACGATTTACTGAGATGATAACAAAATGGACCAAAAGGAAGTGAGGTCCGTAATTCCAAAGCAGCTTTTCTTAAACTTGGATCTCCAGCTGTTGTTGGATCACAGCTCCCATCATCCATAGCTACCAGGACCAGTGGTCAGGGATGATGGGAGATGTAGTCCAACAGCAGCTGAGGACTCAAGTTTGGGAAACACTGTTCCAAATGGTTCCATGGTTTGAATTGAAACAATTGAAATTTTTTACTCCAAAGGAGAGGGTAAGGAATAACTCTGAATTGTACTAAATCCCGACGCTCGCATAGAGCTGTGGTACCTGATGCTTCCGAGTCACCGTTTAGAATAAAATTAGGTAAAATGGCAAAGAAGCAATTTCGAGCACTTTGGTTCCCGGACACTTTTAGCGAGGTTCCTCCCCTCCAAGAACAGTGATTTGTTAAGTCTTGGAATGCCAATTGCAGAATCCTAGGCCCACTTCCTTGGGAAGGAGCCCCTCTGAATTCAGCAGGGCTTACCCCTGAACAGGCATGGAGATGGGTTGGAGCTCAGTGGCAGAGCATTTGTCTTGTGTGCAGAAGGTCCCAAGTTCAATCCCTGGCATCTCTAGGCGGGGCCGGGAGAGACCCCTGCCTGAAATCTTGGAGAGCTGTTGCCAGTCAGTGTAAAAAGAAAAGAAAAGAGAGAGATAAAGGTAAAGGACCCCTGGACGGTTTAGTCCAGTCAAAGGTGACTATGGGTTTGTGGTTCTCATCTCGCTTTCAGGTTGAGGGAGCTGGCGTTTGTCCACAGACATCTTTCCGGGCCAGGTGGCCAGCATGACTAAAGCACTTCTGGGACACTGATGGAAACCAGAGTGCATGGAAATGCCACTTACCTTCCCGCCACAGTGGTACCTATTTATCTACTTGCACTGATAAGCTTTCGAACTGCTAAGTTGTCAGAAGCTGGGACAGAGCAATGGGAACACACCCCGTCATGGGGATTCGAACCGCCGACCTTCTGATCGGCAAGTCCAAGAGCAGGGGTCGGCAACCTAAGACCCATAGGCTGGTAGCGGCCTGCGAGGCTTGTCTAACCACCCCATGGTGACCCCTGCTGCCCCCCGCCGCCCGCTCTTACTGGCGTGGCCCAGCATGGATGTGTGGCAGAAATAGCATGTGCGCACACGTGAGGGACAGAGAAGCGCCGTGCGCACAGGCTATTTCTGGTGCACATCCGGGTCGGAGGAGCGGCAGAGATAGCGTGTGCGCACGGGCGCTCCTCCGACCTGGAAGAGCACATGTGTACTGTGCGCACATGCTCCGGCCCATCCTCCAGACGGAGCGTGGACCGGCCCATCGGCGGGTAAGCTTGCCGACCCCTGTCCAAGAGGCTCAGTGGTTTAGACCACAGCGCCACCCACATCCCAGTCAGTGTAGACAATACTGAGCTAAATGGACCTTTGGTCTCATTCAGTAGAAGGCAGTTTCACAAGTTGCATTGTAAGTCTCAGCAGAGGTGCCAGCTTGCACTGAATATTGGGAGGTCAATGACGTGTGCATGCTGCCAGGAGCCGGGGGGGGGGGGAGCTGAGCATGGTGGCAGTGCCGACTCAATGGCAGGTGGCTCCTCCTCTCTTGTGCTCGGCCTCCTCCTGCCTCTTAACTGTCCTCGGCTCTGCACTTGGCCTACTCCATCCCCTGTTTGTTCAGAACATTGGGGGCCCCAGCTCCTTCCTTCCCAAAAATATTGGGAACCAGGGGACCCCAGAAGAGATGGGCCCCCAGGAGTCGGCACCCCTGAGTCTCGGTCAGTTCAGTGGGACTGTAGGCATGAGCAGAGTTGTGCTGTATCTGGAATTTGGTTTCCATCTGCCTCCGGTCACTCTTTCTGTTGCTCCAAGGACTCATCAGCGGCTGACTTGTCACCTTGAAACAGCCTGCCTACAGTTTCCACCGATATTCCTTCAAACACCTCCTCTGGGGTTATTTCTGTTTATAGCTGTGCCACAGATGGTGACCTAGTTATGTTCCCAGCCGAAACATTTGCACTGGCTTCTCTGCCTCCGGCACTGGTGAGGAGACATTGCAACCCTGATGCTGGGCTTTGTGGCACTTGGCTGCTCCAGCCGCATCTCGGTGGAGGACTTTGAGCTTTTAAAATTTCAGAGGCGCCTGTGTGATGCCAACATTCGGCAACCCCCCTGTCCCTTGCTTTCTGTTGTTGGTCATGGTTGCAGTTTCCCCTAAATCCACCTCTGCCCACCTGAAGCTCTCTGGTTATTCCAGGAGTGTTTAGGCTGGACCTAGCAAGGAGCAAATATGATCCTGCTGTTGCCAGTTTTTTAAAAACAAAAAACCAGAAAGGTGTGTGTTTCAGTCTCGTGACCGATTTACACCATCAAGTTCTCCTGTTGAACAGGTGCACAAATGTTTGCTGTGCCGTCAAACAGCCCGGCGCAGTTCTCCTAACCAGTGGCGAATCGGCTGTGTGGATTTGGGAGAACGCCAGGAGAGTTGTGCCGGATCAGGTCAAAGGCCCATCTAAGTTCAGCATCCTCTTCTTGCAGGTGACAAAGAGGTGACGTGGTTTGAGTTTCAAAAATGGCATTGAGAAAGAGGATGAAGAAAAACGCTTATAGTTTAATGGTGAATTTTGGATATACAGTGGTACCTTGAATTACGAATAGGTCGAAAAATTCGTAAGTCGAAAAAAGCGATTTCCCCATAGGAATTCATTGGAAACGAAAAATTCGGAAAAATTCATAAGTCAAGTAAACCGCATCTAAAATTCGTAAGTCCAGTAAACCCCATCTAAAAACGCCAACGGATGTCCTTCGGATGTCGGAAAATTCGTAAGCGTGCGGGCACATTTTTCATTCGTAAGTCGAAAAATTCGTATGTCGAGTAATTCGTAAGTCAAAGTACCACTGTAATGGAGATGTAAAAGATTTGGATTATTATAAAAGATGCAGGAGGAAATGATTGATATAGGATACACAAATGGGAGGAGGGAAATCCAGGAGATTCTATGGAATCTTGTCTTTATGTTGTGTGTTGGATATGTGATTGCAAAACTGTAATTTGAAAAACCAAATAAATATTTATTTATTTTTTAAGAGAGAGAGAGGGGATGAAGAAAACATTTTCTCCCTCTCTCTTAACTCTGGGAATTGTGGCCGCCCAATTAAGCTGAATGTTGGAAGATTCATTAAAGATAAAAGAAAGTCCTTCTTCACACAGCATCTAGTTAAATGGTTTAACTTGCTCCCACACGGCTTAAAAACTGAATGAGGCAAATTCGTGGAGGAGAAAACCATTGATGGCTACCAGCAGGGGATCCAGCTCCTAGGGGCCGAGTTCTTTTGAGCCCCTCTATATTTTTGGACTCCTTCATGGATCACTGCCTTGTTGTGGCGAAGGGCCTTGAATAACTCAGAGAAGCTATGAGCTGTGCCGTGCAGCGCCACCCAAGATGGACAGGTCATAGTGGAGAGCTTAGACTAAACGTGATCCACCTGGAGCAGGAAACTGGCAAGCCGCTCCAGTATCCCTGCCAAGAAAACTCCATGGACAAAGACAACAGGCATATAAAAGTTATGACGCTGGAAGATGAGCCCCTCAGGTTGGAAGGCGTCCAACATGCTACTGAGGAAGAGCGGAGGACAAGTACAAGTAGATTCAGAGCTGATGAAGCGGCCGGACCAAAGCCGGAAGGTCGCTCAGTTGCGGATATGCCTGGAAGCGAAAGGAAAGTCCAATGCTGTAAAGAAAAATATTGCATAGGAACCATGGTCCATGGGGTCACGAAGAGTTGGACACGACTAAATGACTAAACAACTAAACAACAACAACATATTGTTGGGGCCGGACCTCCTCCTTCTCGGCCTCCATACCCAAGAGATTATCTCATGCCCCAATAGCGTGGAGCCGAAAAGCGGAGCGCAGTGTGACTCCAATGGCCGGCTTCTCCTCCTCCTCTTCCTCTTGCCGTGGTGGGTTAAGGAGGGTCGATGCAACCTCCTGCCACTGGTGGTGCCAAGAGGAGGTGGACGGGGAGGCACTGGCCATTGAACTGTGCAGCCGCTGCATTCTTCTCCACCCCTGGCTTCTACTCTGACAACATGCGCATGATGTTGCCCCCCCCCAAATTGCCTTTGCAAGCTGGCACCTCTGGCAACTAAGAATGATAGAGGCTAAGCTCTGCCTCCACAGCTGGAATACCAGTTGCTGGAAGCCAAGGGAGGGGAGAGAGCTTTTGGGCTCAAGTCCTGCTTTCCTGTTTCTCTTGCTGGCTGCTGTGAGAACAGGATGCTGGACTAGATGGGCCCCTGGCCTGATCCAGCAGGCTCCTTCTTATGTACTTACGCTGGTGCTGAGCAAGGACTTGAGTCTTGCTCTCTCCAGTCAAAATTTCTCCGCCTAGGGCTTCTAGCACGCCTTATGAACCTGACTTACACTGAGTCAGAGCATCTGTCCTATGTAGGCCACTACTGACTCATCCGACTCACAGCAGCTCTCTTGAGATCTCAGGACAGAAGCCTTGTGGCTGCGAAGGATTTGCTCTGTTTCTTCAAAGAAGCTGTTTTGGCACATCACCCAGTTAGCCTCAAATGTGTCAACCCGGGAACAAAAGATTACCTTGTAGTCGAAGAAATAAATTTGGGGAAGGGCTTTTCTCAGAACCCTGAATTCCGGTTTCCTCGAGTTCTTTGCAACACTGAGGCAATGTGATTAATGCTGGAAAGGGGATCTCTGGTTCTCCCACACTGGCGTGACAATGCTGCAGATCGTGGTTTTGACGCTCAGCGGAGAAAGCTGCAACTGCACCTTTGCACAAACTTTCGTGGAAATTAGACAGTGTTTGTGGGAACCTCTCGGAGGGATTTGCCTGTGTGGTGCCAAACTTTGGACAGGTCAGGCTGCAATAAATATTGTTTCAAATGATTTCAGAGGGTTCCAGGCATTCACGCACGGTCTGTGGTCCTTTGGAAAACAGAGACATGGTGGAGACTCTTATAGCTTTAAGAAATGTGGTTTATTTGCTTATTTACACCTTCTGTCTGCATGGGAGGAGTCCAGATCTTACAGCATGGCTCTTTCAAGAGCCTTGTACCCCACACCAGTGCGTCTCTCCCAGCCAGCCTTCAGCCAGCCTGCCCAAGATGGATCCCAGTCTTTCTTCTTCTTCCTTGTCCTTCCCATAACATCCTGTCATTTCACACCCAGTTACTGTGGCAACCTTCCAAATCCCCAATCACACAGTGAGGAGGACAGTTCTCTTGCATTGTCAAGGGCTCTCAATGGCCCTGCATTGTTTCTTAATGGCCCTAGCTTGGCCAGGTCGTTTTGCATAAGCTAGCTCAGGATTTCCTCTGCAGCTTGTATTTCTCCCTTCACACCCCAAAGCATCAAAATCCTACCATTTATTAACTTTGAGGGTTTAGGGGTCCCCACCCACAAATCTCTTAACACTGTTGTAGTAACGTGGGGATCGTGATTCAGCAAGTGATTTCAGCTCTGACAGCATCTTCATGTAACACTCTTTATTCAGACAAACAAGTCTGGGGAACTGAGGAGAGGGATGCTACATTTATAGGGATAGAAAGACTGGCTAGAAAGGATACATTTTGGAGGGAACAATCTCAAGCAACCGCAAAGCTGCCTTTTGGTGGGAACCAATAAGACTGAGGATCCAAATGCAGCAACTTGAATGAACCAATAGTAGCTGTTCCTTCTGGAACAGGAATGCAGTTACTTTCCCCTAATGTGAATACAGGCAATAGTAATACAGATTTTATAACCCTTGTATCAATACACAACAACTGTGTTAGCTTTTTAAGAGGCACTTTGCCAAATCAGTGCCCTCCAGCTACCCCAACCAGTATGGCCAGGATAAAGCTGCTGCCAGTCAGTGGGGTGGACCGACGAGCAGATTCTTATTGTGCTAATCTGAGGGTCTGCTTGTGCATGGTAGCTGTGAAGAAGAAATTTTCCTGACTTCCTCTGTCGGAGGCAGGAATGCCTCACAGATGAGGAGAGCTCTGTTGCGCTCAGTTCCTGCTTACAGACGTCCCAAACGGCATAAAAATGAGCCGCTGATCAGATCTGGCAGGGCTCATTCATTTGTTCTTCTGTCACCCAGCCATTATGGTCCATGTTGCTCTGTGTTGTTGTGGGGTGTGTGTGTGTGTGTGTGTGTGTGTGTGTGTGTGTGTGTGAGAGAGAGAGAGAGAGAGAGACCCTTGCGCCTGACCATTGCAAATGCTCCACTGTGTTTTAGACAGAATCTCTGGAGTCCCCTTATTTCTCAGCCACCTCTGAGTTTCAGTTCCTCCACCAGATTGGAATCATAGAACCGTAAAGGTGGAAGGGACCCCGAGGATCATCTAGTCCAACCCCTTGCAATGCAGGAATCTCAAATAAATAGAACCATAGAATAATTTCCTGCCCTGGTCTGTGATGATCCTCTGTGTTGGCCTTTCAGCCTATCCCTACTAGGCAGCAGAGCTCACTGATGGCCTATATACGGTGGGGCTGAACAGCTGGAATTTGCTCAACCCACGATGGATGCAAGTTTTGTTTTTGGGCAGAGTCAACTTCCTAATCATCACATATGTTTTTATGATCCACTCAGAGCTTTTTTCCTCAGATGAAGAGTCCCATACAGTTTGTAATGCACTGGACTTTTTGCCATCAATCTGGTCTTGTAGTATATTTCAGCTTCATAGTCACACTGTAATAAAAGGGTGGCCATGAGACTCTTATTCTTAGGGTCATTGGTTCGAGACCCACGTTGGGCGAAAGATTCCTGCATTTCAGGGGATTGGACTATATGACCCTCGTGGTCCCTTCCAACTCTATGATTCTACGCGGGACTACAACTCACATCATCCCTAACCACTGGCCTTGCTTGCTGGGGCTCCTGGGAGTTTTGGTCCAGAGACATTTAGAGGGCCACAGGGTCTCTACCACAGCTGTTGAACTTTGATGTGCAGAGTGGGGCATGTGAATTTGGCTGGAGATCTCGTTCTACCCATTGCAATCACACCACGATAGATAGAGGTAAAAAGGTAACGGTAAAGGGACCCCTGACAGTTAAGTCCAGTCGCGAATGACTCTGGGGTTGCGTGTTCATCTCACTCTATAGTCTGAGGGAGCTGACGTTTGTCCGCAGACAGTTTTTCCAGGCCATGTGGCCAGCATGACTAAGCCGCTTCTGGCGAAACCAGAGCAGCACACGGAAACGCCACTTACCTTCCCACCACAGTGGTACCTATTTATCTACTTGCACTGGCGTGCTTTCAAACTGCTAGGATGGCAGGAGCTGGGAGTGAGCAACGGTAGCTCACTCCGTCGCGGGGATTCAAACCGGCAACCTTCCGCAAGCCCTAGGCTCAATGGTTTAGACCACAGCGCCACCCGCGTCCCATTCAATACAGCGGTAGAGAAAAGTAATTAAAGCTGTTTATTATAGGATAGGACTGTTTCTAGTTCTAAGCTAAATAACTGGTCTGGAGAAAGTAAAATCAGCCGTGCTTGCTCATTTGTTCTCAGACCACGGGGACCTCTCATCCCTAGGCATGAGAGAAGAGAGGGAAAAGGAAGTTGTAAACAGGATGAAACCTAAGATGTATCAGTTTAAACTTCAAAGGATAGAATCACAGAATCATGAAATTGTAGAGGGGACCCCCGAGGTTCCAACCCACTACAATGTGGGAATCTCAACTGTATCATAAATGACAGATGGCCACCCAACCTCTGCTTAAACATGAAGGAGAGTCCACAACCTCCTGAGGGAGTCTGTTCCTTTGTCGAACAGCTCTTACTGTCAGAAAGTTCTTTCTGATATTTAGTTGGAATCTCCATTCTTGTAACTTGAAGCCATTGGTTCGAGTCCTACTCTCCGGAGCAGGAGAAAACAAGCTTGCTCCCTCTTCCACGGGACAGCCCTTAAGATATTTGGAGATGTCTGTTGTACCTCGTCTCAGTCTCCTCTTTTCCAGGCTTTTGTTGTTTAGTCGTTTAGTTGTTTCCAACTCCTCATGACCCCATGGACCAGAGCGCGCCAGGCACTCCTGTCTTCCACTGCCTCTTGCACTTTGGTCAGACTCATGTTGGTAGCTTCGAGAACACTGTCCAACCATCTCCTCCTATGTCACCCCCTTCTCCTTGTGCCCTCCATCTTTCCCAACACCAGCGTCTTTCCCAGGGAGTCTTCTCTTTGGCCAAAGTATTGGAGCCTCAGCTTCAGGATCTGTCCTTCCAGTGAGCACTCAGGGTTGATTTCTTTGAGAATGGATAGGTTTGATCTTTTTGCAGTCCATGGGACTCTCAAGAGTCTCCTCCAGCACCATAATTCAAAAGCATCAATTCTTCAGCGACATACCCAACTCCCTCAACCGTTCTTCATAAGGCTTGGTTTCCAAACCCTTGATCATCTTGGCTTCCCTCCCTTTATTTTAACCCGATACAAACCCCTGTCTGCTAGCTGAGTTGTGCCCAAGCTTCCAACCGCTGCTCCAACACAAAAACCACGGGTAAAGTCAATGCATGGAGATTTGATAACCAAAGGAGGCCAATGGCAGCAGAAAGGATGGTGTAGTGGCTGGGTCTATTTGAACTGGTGGGACAGAAGGCAAGGGAGCCCAACAGAAGTAGTAGCCACAGCCAATCACTGGCCGAGCCCAATAATTTCTTGTCTCCATCCTCTTCCCTGCTGAATTGTTACAAGGTCAACATTGAGATTAAGGACTGGGAGGAAGGTGAGAGACAGGGCCACCCCCAAGTAAGAAGGCAGGCAGGTGGGGGAAACTGACCTTGGTGGGGCACTGCTTGCCCTAAAATGTGGGGATAACCAGTAATTCCCGGGGTGCCTGCTCCCACTGGTTATGATTGGGTCCGCTGGTTATGAAGCTGAAGGTTGTGAGAAGTTGTTTGGAGTTCGTTACGAAGGTTTCTGAAGGTTTCCGAAGGTTCCAGAGAGGAAAGGATAGGCAGAGCAAAAAGGTGTGGCCAAAAGTAAGCGGCCAAAATAAAATAAAGAATAAAAGACTAAGAGACTACAGTCAATGGTGGAGTTGCGCTCTCCCAACTACTACTCTGTGCAGCTTGGTTTCTCTTTCGCTTTCTCTCTTGCTTGTCTCGCACGGTTGTTCTCTCTTGGCTTGTCTCGCACACTCTACAGAGAGCAGGGGCCATTTATTGATAAACTGAACAACGTCATAACATTAACATACACCAATCACAGCATTGCATTTGGCTGAGTTTCCGGGCAGGAAACCGCTCTCCGACCGTTACTAGAGGCTTTTCTGGCGCACTTTGTTGCAAGCGCGGAGGGATCCAGATAGCAAACCTTGGCCGGATCTCTTTACCTTCCGTGCATTGCGCGGAAGGTTTTTGTGCTGCGGCAAAGTGCAGGAAGCACCACAAACGTATTCCCACACTAAAACTTCAGCATCCACCAGTGGGAAGGTAACAATGGACCAGAGCCATTGTTTCCAGTGGCGTAGTGGGGGGGGGCGAAGGGGGTGGGGAGCCCTGGGTACCACCCTGGAGAGGGTGACACTCTGGACGCCCCTCCTTGGCTCACCTCTGCCCACAGGCAGTGCGCCGCTACAGAGCGCTGTGCGCCACCAGCGAACCCCAAGCAAGCCTGGCGTGCAGGCGCAGCGTGCGGACGACGCATGTGTCGTACGCTGTGCCTGCGCACTGGGAGCGGCACACTGCCGGCGGGCCAGCCTAGGACAGGCTTGCTCGGGGCTCTCCTGCCAGCAGCGCACCGCTATGGAGCATTGCACGCCGCCGGCAGGCCCCGAGCAAGCCCGTCTAGGGCTCGGCCGCCGGCAGTGCGCCGCTCCCAGCACGCATGCATCGGACGCACACTGCGCATGCGTGCTGGGGGCAAAACCACGCCCCCGGGTGCTTCCGGGTTTGCCGCCCCAAGTAGCTGGCCGGCTTCCTCCGCGCCTGATTGTTTCTCAAGGTCTCCAGCAGGTTTGGAACTACAACTCCCATCATCCCTAGCTAGCAGGACACGTGGTCAGGGATGATGGGAGTGGTAGTCCAACAACAACCGGGGACCCAAGTTTGAGAAATGCTGGATTTGAAGCACGGCCTAGTGTTCAGGAGTTACAATAAGATGTCCTATTGTAGAGCGCTCTTGTTGCAGGTTTCCAGCCTCTCTTT
Source organism: Lacerta agilis (assembly GCF_009819535.1). NCBI lineage: Eukaryota > Metazoa > Chordata > Lepidosauria > Squamata > Lacertidae > Lacerta > Lacerta agilis. Next base: position 8,369,906 of record NC_046322.1, on the reverse strand, counting down.
CCCATCCCCTCTCCTGTTCCTCCTTGCCCGACAGTGAGTCATCATTCTGTACCTCCTGAGCTTCTAGATCAGGGGTCCTCAAACTTTTTAAACAGGGGGCCAGTTCACTGTCCCTCAGACACTGTTGGGGGCCGGACTAAAGAGGTGCCAGAAACATGCTCTTTTTCATGTATTTTTTTAAATAAAAAAAAAAAAACCTTGTTTCAAAATAATTGCCAGAACAGACACACAACAGGCGCTATCAGTAATAATATAAGTTACCTATACCTCACCTTTATACTTCATTTCTTCTGGGTTATTTTTGATGTTGTTGTTCCTCATGCATATGACTTTCTCTGCGTCAGGGTTCAGTCTGATTCCTCTCTTTCTGTATAAGAACAAGCATTAAGGAGGCCTCCTAGCCCGCTCACAGCTCCTTTATAACAGGCATCCCCAACCTGCAGAAGAAGAAGAAGAGTTTGGATTTGATATCCCGCTTTTCACTACCCGAAGGAGTCTCAAAGCGGCTAACAATCTCCTTTCCCTTCCTCCCCAACCAACAAACACTCTGTGAGGTGAGTGGGGCTGAGAGACTTCAGAGAAGTGTGACTAGCCCAAAGTCACCCAGCAGCTGCATGTGGAGGAGCGGGGACGCAAACCCGGTTCCCCAGATTACAAGTCCACCGCTCTTAACCACTACACCACACTGCAGCCCTCCAGATGTTTTGGGACTACAATTCCCATGACACCTAGCTAACAGGAGCAGTGGTCAGGGATGATGGGAATTGTAGTCCAAAATATCTGGAGGGCTGAAGGTTGGGGATGCCTGTTTTATAAGACCAGTGGTAACATTTGGCCCTGGAAAATATTAACCACTCTCAATTTTACCCCTGGACTGCCACCTGTCCAGATTTTAATTTGCTCTGAATTAATTTTAAGATGTATTTTAATTAATTGACTGCCTGTTCTTATGTTCTTTGTGTACTGTGTTAGTTTTATGATTCAGTTGCAGGTAGGCAGCCGTGTTGGTCTGCCATAGTCAAAACAAAATAAAAAATAAAAAAAATCCTTCCAGTAGCACCTTAGAGACCAACTAAGTTTGTTCTTGGTATGAGCTTTCGTGTGCATGAGCTTTCATATCTGAAGAAGTGTGCATGCACACGAAAGCTCATACCAAGAACAAACTTAGTTGGTCTCCAAGGTGCTACTGGAAGGAACTTTTAAAATTTTAAATTTTGTTTTTAGTTTTATGATGTTAGCCTCCCTGAGCCTGGCTCCCTCCGGGTAGGGCAGGGTAGAAATAAATTATTATTATTATATTATATTATTATTATTTTCAAATTTGGGGAAGTTTGGGTGGAGAGCTTTATTTTAAAGATTAACCCGCCACTATTTACATGGAGATTCCCTTGCACAATCAGCCGTTGTGATTCAGACTCCTCTTCTTGCTGGTTCTATTTGCATATGTTGCCTGTGTTTCTGGTGCTTCCCTAACTTTTAAGGTTGCCAAGGCTGCCACATGGGACCCGTGCGCACGTTTAGGAGGCAACCGGCTGGCGAGGCGCTGCTCTGGCGGGCATGGAGCTGGCCTGAGCGGAAGGGAGTAGGTTAGGGGCTGGCATGGAAGGGGTTCCTTCGGTGCCGTCCCACCCTCTGGCGGCTTAAAGGGGCAGCATGCCGTTATCAAGCAGCCAGCGCCTGCGGGATCGACCGCATTACCAGGGCTTTGTTACACGCACACATTTCTACCTTAAGTCTCTTCCTGCCCGGCCACTTCCAAGCCTTGGGCCTTGCGGGTGGTCCAGGTTCAGGACCCTGGCAGGCCGGATTTGGCCCGCGGGCCGTAGTTTGAGGACCCCTGTTCTAGATCCTTGCTGGGCTGTTTTTTTTTTTAAATAAAAAAGTTATATTTCTTCTAAATATCTTTTTCAATACCCTTTGCTCAGACTACAGATTTAATCAGCACAGCTGGTTACGATGGCATCATTCAGCACCTCAACGACGGCAGGAAGAACTGCAAGGAGTTTGAAGACTTTTTGAAGGAAAGGTATGTGCTGAAGACTTGTTGGACTTGCCATATCTATATCTATATACAGTGGTGCCTCGCAAGACGAAATTAATTCGTTGCGCAAGACTTTTCGTCTTGCGGAAATTTCGTCTTGCGAGGCACCGTTTCCCATAGGAACGCATTAAAATTTAATTAATGCGTTCCTATGGGGGGGAAAGTCCGGGGGGCCCTCCCGACCGGCACCGGAGCCACGCGGCGCCGCGTTTTAAGGCTGCAGGGAGCGAACAGCAGCGCTGCTGTTTGCTCCCTGCAGCCTTAAAACGCGGCGCCGGCTTACATTGTTACCTCGCCAGTTGAATTCGTCTTGCGAAAGACAGCCATAGACGAATTCATCTCGCGAGTCAACTAAAAACTTGCAAAACCCTTTCGTTTTGCGAGTTTTTTGTTGTGCGAGTCATTCGTCTTGTGGGGTACCACTGTATCTATATTAATATATTTATTAGTGTGTGTGTGTATATGGGTGTGTATGTGTGTATATGTGTGTGTGTGTGTATATGTGTGTGTGTGTGTGTGTGTGTGTGTATACCGTATAATGTATTATTGGTTTTTCATAAATTTATACACAATAATTTTAACCATTCCAGAACATAAAAAGAAAAAAAAGGTTCTTTCGAACCTTTGGATCTCCTCCCCTCCCTCCGTGGGTTCCATTTCCAAAAACATTCACCTTCCCCCCCCCCCCCGCATCCTTTACCATTATCCATCAAGTATATAATCATGGTTACCAAAGTTCATTTCGCATCACAAGTGTCATTGTATCCCTGCCAACGATTTTAACTGTCTACAGTGATCTTTTAAGTGTATTAAGAAGTTCTTAGAATATTTGGTCTTCCTGGTTTCTGATCTTCCCCATCAGTCTCGCCATTTCTTCATATTCCAATAACTTGGTCTGCCATTCCTCTCTAGTCGGTAATTCTTCTTCCTTCCATCTCTGGGCTAAAAGCGTTCTCGCTGCCGAAAAAGTCATTTATCTTCTTTTTGGTAGTTCCTCACCTATTACACCTAGCAAAAAAGCCTTTGGTTTTTTTGACAAAAGTTTTCTTAAACATTTTCTTTAACCCATTATATATCATTTCCCGTAACATTTACTAGTTTGTTGCATCTCTATCCCACCTTACCTCTGAGGAGCTTAAGGGGGTGTACTTAACCCCCCCTCCCTGTTTTATCCTCTCAAGAACCCTGTGAGGTAGGATAAGTGTCTTACAGGGAAAGGCAAGGGGTGAGATGGCTAAAGATAGCCTTGTCATGTATAACGAGATAAGAATCCAATGTCTTTGTTCAGACCAGGTCTCTCCATGGTTTTAAGTTTGGTGATTAGTTGCAATTCAGCCACTTCTCTTTCCAGTCTATTTCTGAAATTCCTTTGTAACAAGACAGCTACTTTGAGATCTTTTATAGAATGTCCTGGGAGATTGAAGTGTCCTCCTACTGGTTTCTCTGTCTTGTGATTCCTGATATCAGATTTATGTCCATTTATCCTTTGGCAGAGGGTTTGGCCTGTTTGTCCAATATAGAGAGCTGAAGGGCACTGTTGGCATTTGATGGCATACACAATGTTGGAAGATGAGCAATTAAATAGTCCTGAGATGGTATGTTTGATGTTGTTTGGGCCAGTAATGGTGTTGTCCGGGTTTATGTGGCAGCAAAGTTGGCATCTGGGTTTATTGCAGGCTCTGGTACCAGTGTCCATGTTGAGACCTGTTGTTATATTATTGTGGGTGAGGAGTTGTTTTAGATTGGGTGAGGTAGGGTTAGGCTGAGAGTGAGTGACTGGCCCAAGATCGCCCTGGGAACTTCATGGCTGAGTGGGAAGTTCGAATCCTGGTCTCCCAGGTCCTAGTCTAGCACTGTAACCACTATGCCACACTGTCATTCTACAATGACCCTCTCTGATGGAAGAGGAGCCTCTGTGACACTCTCACTCCCCGTTTCAGACTGGTTTGCATTTTTAACAATATAGCTAGAAGCGTGCAAGGGAATATTGAAAGATGGTTTCAGCCCAGCCCCTTTTGATTCCTGGTTCGGCTTTCATTTCCGGCAATTCGTGATCCAGATACTTTCCTTGAACTCTAAGTGACAGTTAATTGGAGTTAGCTTGTTTCACAGAGGTTGAAGATACAGTGAGATCCTTGTCTCACTTTTTGGAGGGCTTCACTTTTAAAGGGAGGACCTTGGAGCCTAGGGATGTTTAGCCTCTCATACAGTTGTGACTTCCTTAAGCTTTGCCATTCATTGCAGGGGCGCCGGAGAAATTTTGGGTTGCCTTGCACAGTGTGCATAGCTCTCCTTCGAAATTTGCACTTCTCTGAATTTCGCAGAGCGGTTTTCCAACCGTAGAAAATGTGCACGTTAGCGGAAAGTGTGCATAGATGAATGACAATAACATTTCAAGTTCTCCAGGACTCTTAATTGGGCGGCAAACAAAACAAGGGAGGAGTGATGGGGAAGGAAAAGGCTGGCTGAACAAACTCAGCCGCTTCAACAGCTCTGCCAGCTACTGGTCTGTTTCGAGGCATAATTCAAAGGGCTGGTTTTGACCTATAAAGCCTGATATGTCTTTGGCCCAGGCTATCTGAAGGACTGTATTCTCCCATACGAACCTGCCTGGTCTCTTGAGATCTTCAGGGAAGGCCCTTGTCTGGATCCTGCCACCCTCACAGGTCGGAATGCAAGAGAGGGCCTTCTCGGTGGTGGCTTTTCCCAGGCTCTGAAACTCCCTCCTTGGAGAAGCTAGGCAGGCTCTCTCCTTGTTGTTCTTCAGCTGGCAGGTGTTTTATTCCAATAGGCCTTTTTTTGTTTTTTTTAAGGGAAGGGGTTTAATTACGCTGTTTCTCATCATCTGTGCTTGGGTAATTTTTTTAAATAAAAAAAATATTGTTTCAATTCTGTTGAAACTAACGCCTCTCCTTCATGGAGGTTTCTAAGCACAGGTTGGATGGCTATCTGTCATAGTTGCTTACCTGAGATTCCTGCATTGCAGGGGGTTGGACTAGATGACCCCCGGGGGACCCTTCCAACTCTGCGGTTCTATGATTCTATTATTGTGCGAATCACTTTGTACTTGTTAATCTTCTACTGTATATGTTTTAGGCTTTCCCGTATTTTATATGTATTGCTTTGATTTCTGTATGCCAACCTGGAGTCCCTAGCTGGGGGGTGGGGGGTGGGGAGGCAGGATATGAACAAACAACCAAAAGCTTTCTCTTTTCCCACGCAACAGGGCATCTATAGAAGAAAGATACGGCAAGGACCTGATTAATTTATCGCGGAAGAAACCCTGCGGGCAGACAGAGCTGAAGTGAGTGGCTGCGGTCCCTAAGACTGTGTTGTTGTTTGAAAAAAAATAAAGGGGGGGACCCCATTTTTGGCTCAATCTCTGGACTTCCTTTGAATGAAACTCGGGGCAGATTCCAGCAACGTAGTTCCATCAACACAAGACGTTCCAGCTGTGTGATGGAAGGCGCTCGGGGAAGGGCCCCAGGTTCAAATCCTGGCATGTCCAGGTAAGGCTGGAAGGAGCTCCTGCCTCAGAAGCACTGGACAGCTGGCCGCCAGCCAGTGTGGGCGATTCTGGCCTGTGGAGTTCTGCCTTGGAATAAGGCAGCTCCTTTTGCCCTTACGAAGGCCCCCTCCACGCTTCCTGCACATTCCTGAAAATCTCTTCTGCCCTTTGGAGCAGATTTGTGGGTGTGAGTGGGGTACACATGGGGAGAGGAGGAGGAGAGGGAATTCCAATGTGCCCTCCGAAAATCACTTTGCTAAAAGGGAACTGCTTTGCAGAGAGCAGGTCTGTTTTTGGTCCAGAATTCGGACAGCCGCTTGCCCCTGGTCTAAAAAGTCCCTGAGTCTATTGTGAAAGCGAGGAGGGTTTTTGCTGGAAAAACACTTGCTGGTCTAAAAAATGTGTGTGACGTAACCCCAGTTCCCTTCATTTCTGCCCAAGTAGGCTCTTCCAGTAACTATCATTGCCCGTGCTCAGAATTCAGTTCCTGCTTTAGTGGAAACGAGAAAAGCATGTGGTTTCAGGGAAGCTCCACTGTTTTAAATTGCCCATGGTGCCTGGTTTTGCCGTACGGCGAAGCAGCCCTTTTGGGGAGCTGTAGGTAAAAGGGGGTGGGAAGGAATCCTTCGGCTTTTGTGGGTTCAGATGTGCTCGTAACCAGTGCTGGATTTACGTATAAGTTAAACAAGAGGCACGCGGGTGGCGCTCTGGTCTAAACCACTGAGCCTCTTGTGCTTGACGATCACAAGGTCGGCGGTTCGAATCCCCATGACGGGGTGAGCTCCTGTTGCTCTGTCCCAGCTCCTGCCAACCTAGCAGTTCGAAAGCACGCCAAAAAGTGCAAGTAGGTAAATAAGGAAGGTAGACGGCATTTCCGTGCGCTGCTCTGGTTTCAGTGTTCCTTTGCGCCAGGAGCGGCTTAGTCATGCTGGGCACATGACCCATGAAAACTGTCTGCGGATAAACGCCGGCCCCCTCGTCCTGTAAAGCGAGATGAGCGCCACAACCCCAGAGTCATCCGTGACTGGACTTAACTGTCAGGGGTCCTTTACCTTTACCTTTTTAAACAAGCTATAGCTTAGGGCCCCACTCTCTTGGGGGGCCCCCAAAAAATTAAAGAAAAGAAAATTGGATGTACATTTCCAAAATATAAGATAAAAAACAAATAAAATAAAACCTACATACAGCAACAGTGTTTTGTGTTGTGTAGGCTCCTATGATGTACTGTAAGTAATGGGCCCCGCCTGCTAGCCTGCTCCTTAAAATATCACTGGTTTGCTCATTTCTATATATAGGGTGCCTACATTCTGCATGGACTGGTTGCATGGCAACAGGTGCAAATGGCTTTAGATACCTCTTAGGTCCATAAATTACCATATAGCATATATTCAGAAAAAAACCAGCGACAATTTGTTGTTGACAATGGACAGCTGGACACATAAAGGGCCCCATTACCTTCAGTAGCTTAGGGCCTCATCAAACCTAAATACAGCCCTCCTCGTAACCCTTCTCTTGTTACCCCTGAGTTGTGTCTTGTATTTTTAAACTCCAGTTGTGTGACCATTAGGGCACGTGCTGGGAGCCATGGGAAAAGCTCTTAGGAGGCGTTTCCCTGTGATCCACTGACACGGGTAGGATTTGTAACTGGGCACACTGTTACACATTCAAGCTCCCCCTTTTTCGGTAGCCACAATGCACAAATAGCCCCTTTAAGGGGACTGGGGTCTCCGAAACGGAATGTGCAAGCCATGCTGAGTTGGGAGCCAAAGGAAACATTGGGAAATCCAAAGTGACTGGGTGCTGGTGTAGTGGTTAAGAGCGGTAGACTCGTAATCTGGGGAACCGGGTTCGCGTCTCCGCTCCTCCACATGCAGCTGCTGGGTGACCTTGGGCTAGTCACGCTTCTCTGAAGTCTCTCAGCCCCACTCACCTCACAGAGTGTTTGTTGTGGGGGAGGAAGGGAAAGGAGAATGTTAGCCGCTTTGAGACTCCTTCGGGTAGTGATAAAGCGGGATATCAAATCCAAACTCTTCTTCTTCTCCTTCGGGGCACAGGAAGCTCTCAGATACATTGGTTGCCACAATCCTTTTGTAGCGAGCAAAGGGTAGCCTTACAATTGATGTATTCTTATTTCATTTAGAAATACTGATACATCGCTTCATCAGAAATCAAAGATGTTTACGCCCGCTAGTATAAAATAATTACTTCAAAAAAACAGTGACAGAAACCACACATTAAAAACAGTCAGCGTAATAAAAAATATGGAAAAAATCAGCAAGTATTTATCCCTTATTTCTTTTTAGCTGCAGTTTATTTTAATCATCTTTTGAATATTTTAAAATAACCAATAATTTTAACATTTTGTTTATTTATTTTTAAAAAAAACAACCAGAAGTTTTTTTTTGGGGGGGGGGGTTCCCCCCTCATGGGAAACCACTTTGATTAAATTGTAGAAGTTTGGAAATAATTGGAATTATTTTGATATTAATTGGAATAACTGTGTAATTGGCAAAACTGTGGTAACATTGGGTAAATATTGGGAAATCAATAAAAAATAATAACCAAGTTATTTATTTATTTTGCAAATCAAGTGATATATAAATTTAGTTAAATCAATTAAAGCAACAAAAAAAGTAACAAAATTATGTACTAGGCCTGCCTAAAACAAAAGGGTTTTGATATCCCCTCTTCCTAGGTATATAACAGAGCAGCATTGCATGTATTTTTTACAAGTGTTACAGTGGAGAATGGGTGGATCTCTGCGGGGTACAGCCTGCTTATGGGGCAGTGTCCACTGGGAAGGTCTCTTGCACAACCCCCATGCAGCCAAGAGGAGCTGTGCAGGAGACCTTCCCCATGTTAAATCATCTGTGTGTTTGAGGGGGGGGTGTTGTTTGGATTTTGAGCCTCGGTCCCAGCCCCTCTTGAGAAATCTTGGCATATCTACGCGGCCGCCAAGTGCTTTTGAGGAGGTCCCTGGCAGTGGAAGAAAGAGACCTCACGCCTAGCCGTAAAATTTGTCCTCTGAATTTCAAAGGTTGCGTCACCCAGTGTTGAAACAAGGCCGGTTTATGCAAGTTCACAAGGAAGTCCTCTGTTCTTCGCCTCCTCCCGTGGCGTGCGGCGTAAAAACAGATTTCATGACTTCTTGCTCTCTCCAGGGTTTCCCAGATTCTAACTGTGTGCTTCTTTCTCTCCCCCCCACCCTCACTCTTTCTGCATTTCCTCCAGCACCCTGAGAAGAGCTCTTGAGGTTTTTAAGCAACGTAAGTAGCTTTTAAAGGTCTCTCGAACGTGCAAAACGGTGTCTAGGGTTGTGCGTGAAGCTAATGTGAAGAGATGGACAAACACATACACAACAGAGTGAAATCACTGGCTCGAAATACTTTGATATTTGCAGGTTACCTGCGGGGAGGGGGGGAGGAAGCAATGTATTTTTAGACAATTTTCTCTCCTCTCTCCCCCGCCCCCTGAATTTAATGGAACTCTCTGGCATTTTCATTTCCTTTACCCCATTTCCTCCCTAGAAGACTTACAGCAGATTGCAAAGTCTTATTTACTCTAAGAATGCAGGCAGTGGAGCTGCGTTCCCATTTCACGGCTGGAAACTGCCAAAGCCTTCAGAAAGCAGTGCTTATTGGGGAGGGGCACCCAGTACCTTTCCTTTTCTTTACCTCCTTATTCCATTTATCTTCCACCTTTCCTCCGAGGCGCTCAGTGCGGCACGCACAGTTCTCCCCCCTGCCCATTTTATCCTCACAACAACAGCCCTGTGAGGTAGGTCGGGCCGAGAATGAGTGACTGGCGTAAGGTCGCCCAGCGAGCTTGGTGGCTGAGCAGGGATTTGAACCCAGGTCTCTCAGGTCCTAGTGCAACACCCTAAACCACTATACCAGGGGTCAGCAAACCTTTTCAGCAGGGGCCTGGTCCACTGTCCCTCAGACCTTGTGGGGGGAGGGCGGACTATATTTTGGAGGGAAAAAATGAACGAATTCCTATGCCCCACAAATAACCCAGAGATGCTTTTTAAATAAAAGGACACATTCTACTCATGTAAAAACACACTGATTCCTGCAGCCCCGTCTTATCCATAGGGGCTGCTGGCGCCGGCCCCTCCAGGGGCGCCCCCACGAGCCCGTCGGAATACCGTCCGCCCCCTCCCCAACCCGCCCCCGCCCCCAAGGGCGGGCGGATGGGCTCTTGTGTGCCGCCAACGCAGCCCATGCTGCTCCCGGGCGGGCTGCGAGCTGGCTGCCCTCGCCTCCCATCTTGCGCGGGGAGCCCCAGCTGGAGCGCTGGAAGGGCACACAGAGCATCCCCCCACTCGTCCACCCCCCCTCCCGAGGGACGGCTAGCGCGGGAGGGAGGTGGCCCCAGAAGCGGAGAGGCGGCACATCGGGGGTGCCGGAGGGATCGCTGTGCCGCGGCGGCCGATCTGCCTAAGACGGCCCTGGATTCCTGGACCGTCTGCGGGCCGCATTTAGAAGGCGATTGGGCCAGATCCGGCCCCCGGGCCTTAGTTTGCCTACCCATGCACTCTACACCATGCTGGCTGTCCTTGCAGCCCTCTCATATTGCAGCCCTCTTAGCAGGCTAGGAAGGGAACAGTTGGGTAATAATAATTGGCGTAGTGGTTAAGAGTGGTAGACTTGTAATCTGGGGAACCGGGTTCGCGTCTCCCCTCCTCCACACGCAGCTGCTGGGTGACCTTGGGCTAGTCACACTTCTCTGAAGTCTCTCAGCCCCACTCACCTCACAGAGTGTTTGTTGTGGGGGAGGAAGGGAAGGGAGAATGTTAGCCGCTCTGAGACTCCTTCGGGTAGTGATAAAGCGGGATATCAAATCCAAACTCTTCTTCTAATATTAATACCCTGCCCATCTGACTGGGTTGTCCCAAAATTGAGGAGCAGGTCAGGATGCATGTTCAGAGCTTGTGAATGTCACGAAGGACCTCCCAAACTAGGCCGGGACAATTTTGAACATAGTTGCTAAACAGGAGATGTTAATTGCACCGCATGTGACTCTCTGGAGTTTAATAGTTCATGGTGTCCGATAGGGGACTAGAGATATCAGCAGCGGAGCTGAATGGGCGAAGTTGTCCACCCAAAGGATGTGCTCTGTGCTTCCCTGAGATCCTCTGACTCATTATAAGCTAGCATCATTTGTTTGCTTTCTTTCCTTTAAGAGAGGCTAAGGCACCTCATAGCAGGATCTGCCCAGCCTCCGATTCTGCCACAATCTCCTTGTCTTGATTTGCTTGATGGCTCTCTCAGCTACCTTGGTTTGCTTGATGGCTCTCTCAGAGCTCCTGTCTTTCCACCCTGGGTACATGGAACAGAAATAAACACTCGCACCGGCGACGAGAGTCATGGGCACAGAAAAACTGGCACGTGTTAAGGATCCTTGGGCGGAAACAGAGAGCAGTGCAACGCCAGGAATGCCTGCGTTTCAAAATGCATTTGTGGCACCTGGGCAGCGGTTCTGCAAAAGTCCACGGGGTTTCTAGGAACCCTGCTTGCCTGCAACGTGAAACGCGGGTTGGTGTTTTTTCCCTGGAAATTCTCAGCCTCGGAAGGCCACCAGCTTGATAGACAACCTCAAGGCAGGGGAGTTTCCCACGCTGCCAGTTTAGCGGCATTTTTTTGGTGTTGGCTGGACTGACCCTGGAATTCCCAAAGTCTGCTTTGTTCCTCACAGGGAGGAGCTGGCGAACAATGGTGAAAACGCGACTGGGGAAGCGTGAGAAAGGTCTCGTGGGAATCAAGGGCTCCTTCACCCTCGTTTCAGGCGTCTGAAGGGATTAGAACAGAATTCTATCAAACCCCTTTCGGCAGTTCACCATAGCCTTTTTTAAAAAAAGCATCAGTGAAGACTGTACAATAGGATAGAAAAGGCGAGCGGCTAAGGAATTGTTTATTTATCCATTCGAAATTCTTCCCTTTTCATGCCGTTGCTCAGCGATTCTCAAACTTTTTTTGGGTGCTTCCTGCCTCCCTTCGTTCCATAAACTCGTCCCTAGTGCCCCCTAAAAATCATTATTCAGAATAGCAATCCGAACAGTAGCCATTAATTGCACCTTCATTCCAAATTCCAATTCGAAACATTAAGTTTAATTCAGCAAAATTTGTGAACTTGAACCCATGGTACCAGTTTTGTAAAGTTTGATAGTCATTTACACCCAGGGGCGTAGCAAGGTAAATTGGTACCCGGGGGCAAAAAAAAATTGTCAACCCCCCCCCCAGGCATGGGATGGTCAGGTGGTACCCGGTGCAGAAAATTTCTTGTCAACACCCCCATTGACACCCCCCCCCCCCGCAAAAATGGTTTTATGTTATTTCATATTTTCTTACAAAGGAATAATAACAAATAATAAAAAAACTTTTTATTTATATCCCACCCTCCCCAGCCGAAGTCGGGCTCAGGGTGGCTAACATCAGATACATAACACTGGTATAAAATCAAACAATAATTAAATTACCTCCTAAAAACATCTCAAAATCAAATTAATTAGATGGCTTTCCACAGGGTTAGGGTTGGGAACAGTAAGTGCTCCACTGAACTGAAATTTCAGCCTTCATGACATAGGAAAACGGCCAAGTGAACAGCTATTTTGGTGGAGGAGGGTCAAGATATTAACCGATATGCATGAAATTTCATATATAGCTATATAACCCCTAGTATAGTAAGATAAGACCTTCGGAGCAGGCATTAAAAAAAAATTGTTTCAAAAAAAATTTTTTTTAAAAAAATTGTTCCTTGATAATTTGTCACCCCCTCCATTATGGGTTCCATGATCACTGCAGATGGTGACAGCAGTCACGAAATTAGAAGACGCCTGCTTCTTGGGAGAAAAGCAATGACAAACCTAGACAGCATCTTAAAAAGCAAAGACATCACCTTGCCAACAAAGGTCCGTATTGTTAAAGCTATGGTTTTCCCAGTAGTAATGTACGGAAGTGAGAGCTGGACCATCAAGAAGGCTGATCGCCGAAGAATTGATGCTTTTGAATTATGGTGCTGGAGGAGACTCTTGAGAGTCCCATGGACTTCGAGAAGATCAAACCTATCCATTCTCAAAGAAATCAGCTCTGAGTGCTCACTAGAAGGAAAGATCCTGAAGTTGAGGCTCCAGTACTTTGGCCACCTCATGAGAAGAGAAGACTCCCTAGAAAAGACCCTGATGTTGGGAAAGATGGATGGCACAAGGAGAAGGGGACGACAGAGGATGAGATGGTTGGACAGTGTTCTCGAAGCTACTAACATGAGTTTGGCCAAACTGCGAGAGGCAGTGAAGGATAGGCGTGCCTGGCGTGCTCTGGTCCATGGAGTCACGAAGAGTCGGACACGACTGAACAACAACCATTATGGAACCCGGGGTGGCCCGCCCCCTCGCCCCCCCTTGCTACGCCCCTGTTTACACCTCCAGTGCCCCACTCCTTGCTGCCCCTCTTGCCTCTTAGCACTGCCCTCCTTGGTAATCCTACTGCCTCCCTAGGGCACCTGTTCAGCCCCATATTAATTTGGTGGGGAGCACCTTAGCTGGACGGGAGCATCTCTACTAAATGCTGCTAAGCCCTGTCCCTGCAGACTGGTGTTTCCTTAGGGGCTGTATTCTGCAACATGTGACTGACGGAACAATTGTGCCTTAGTGGTGGATTTATACTGGAGCGTTCACATGGCATCCTGTTTTGCTAGTTGTTCTGCGACGGTGTTGTAAAAATTCTGTAACTGGGTCTGTCTCCAGAAGGGAGTCCGTAACCCCGGGAAGAGCGCTATAATTTAAGAGCCCCTTCCCGACAACGCAGCACAAAGACGAAGACAATACCGAGTCTCCCAAAGCAAGGCAGATGCCCCTGGTTTATTAGGAACTGTTGCAACAGGGTGTCTTGCAAGCAAAAGACCTAGAACAGTGGTGGCGAACCTTTTAGAGACCGAGTGCCCAAACTGTAAACCAAACCCCACTTATTTATCACAAAGTGCCTAAACTTGTTGAGCTTTTCTGGGGGGATCGCACAAAAGTTGCTTTGCTTTTGGGGGGCGCCCCAAAGCTGCTGAGCTTTTTTTGGGGGGGGGGAGAACAGAAATAAATGACAAATAATACCTTTGCTGGAATTAACACGCAGCGCCGACATCATCGTCTGCCAAAGCGCCAAAAAAACCCCACACACACAGCACAATAAGGGTTAAAAAAACGAACGCTGTTATGCCCAATCAGAAACAACTACTGACGCAGCAAATTGAAAAGCAGAGCAATCGCCGAACACAATCTCCAGCGACTAGCAAAAAAAAAAAAAAAAAGTTCAAGGTTTCAACAGCGGACGCAAGCCTGGGGAAAAAACAACAACAACAGCACGGATGGGCCACTGGTGCGCGTGCCAGCAGTGAGGGCTCTGCGTGCCAAATCTGGCACGCGTGCCATAGGTTCGCCACCACTGACCTAGAACAATGGAGCACAAGCTCCTATATAGACTTTTGAAATTGCCCCGCTCCAGCTCAAGACCACCCCCCCATACATCATACATACATCAGAATTACCGGTACATCACAAATTGGGATGGTCAGAGGAGGTAACCTGAGAATTCTCACACCTGTGCCATCCCTCCTTGACCCCTCCCAGACACACATTTCTGCAAAACAAAGGTTTCCTGCCCTGGCTGGTAAGGCTAATGGCTGTTCCTTTGTGAGGGAAATGGCCCATCTTCAGGCAGAGACTTCTCACCTCCTCCCTGCAGATGAAAATACTTGGCCAGCTAGGAGTCAAAATGGAGTGAGGCTTGTCTTTCTGTGCTGTTTTCAGACATGTGGCCTTATTTGTTTGGTACATTAATAACTATTATAATATATATATATGAAAGACCTTAAAATTCTTACAACAACAGTTCCCCAACATTATTGTTGCCGCTATAGAGCAATTAAGCAAGAAATAAAGTAACGAAACCTGCAACATTCACTGTATAAAAAATAACAATAAATCACAGTGTTTTAGTCGGAAACTCCGCGTCAGATGACCTTGGGAATGTTGTTGTTGTTGTGTTTCGGCCTCGGTTTCCCTTCTGCAAAGCGGCAGTAAAAGTGACGTTCCTTCCAGAGTTGGGTGGCTAGGAGGAATGAAGCCTGCCATTTACGGTACATTTCGTCCCGGTGATTCTTTTGTTCTGCCGCTCCTTGCTTTCAGAGGTGGACAGCGTTGGGCAGAGCCACATCCAGTTGGCCCAAACGTTGCGCGAAGAGGCGAGGAAGATGGAGGACTTCCGGGAGAAGCAAAAGCTGCATCGCAAAAAGGTCAGGAGCACGAGAGGGGCTGGAGAAAGTCATTGGAGACAGACGGGGGCGGCCGGTCCCGTTTTGCCGCCTGAGGCCTGTCCCGCTTCTCCTTCCTAGAGAATAGGGTATTCCACAAAATGTTGTCACTTGGCTTCTGCACTCGGGACAGCAAAGATGAGCGACAATGGCACTTGCTGGAATGCCTCCCTATTGTCGGTATTTTGGTGGCAATGGTGGGGTGGGCAGAACCCCACCTCTTGTGCTCCTGCCACCTGAGGAGGGGGCTTCACCCCCACCTCATGGCCAAGACAGGTGTGATACTGTTAACTTGGAACAAAGGTCCGAAATCGTTGTCCCTTCCCGACCAATGAGAACAAGGGACAGCGGTTGGAAAGGTAAATAAGAGTTTATTCTTCGAATCCAGAGACAGTAAAATGTGCATAACCACTGTCTGTGCAGATCCATCCTTTCAAATCCCTCACATCCAGACTCCCAGCAGCCTTAGCCAACCAGGCACCTTTCAGGTGTTTTGGATATCTGTTCCAGGAGGTTGGGAGTTGTAGTGCCAAACATCTGGATGGCACCAGATTGGGGAAGGGGGAGAGTGGCCCCTGGGCCGGATTTAGGTTTGATGAGGCCCTCAGCTACTGAAGGTAATGTGGCCCTTTATATGTCCAGCTTTCCTTTGTCAACAACAAATTGTCACTGTTTTTTGTGTTGAATATATGCTATACGGTAATTTATGGACCTAGGTAACGATAAAGATACTCCTGACCATTAGGTCCAGTCACGGACGACTCTGGGGTTGCGGCGCTCATCTCGCTTTATTGGCCGAGGGAGCCGGCATACAGCTTCTAGGTCATGTGGCCAGCATGACTAAGCCGCTTCTGGTGAACCAGAGCAGCACACGGAAACGCCGCTTACCTTCCTGCCGGAGCGGTACCTATTTATCTACTTGCACTTTGTGCTTTTGAACTGCTAGGTGGGCAGGAGCTGGGACCGAGCAACGGGAGCTCACCCCGTCACGGAGATTCAAACCGCCGACCTTCTGATCGGCAAGCCCTAGGCTCTGTGGTTTAGACCACAGCACCACCCGCCTCAATATCTAAAGCCATTTGCACATGCGGAATGTAGGCACCCTATATATAGAAATGAGCAAACCAGTGATATTTTAGAGAGCAGGCTAGCAGGCTGGGCCCATTACTTACATCATCATTATCATCATCATCATCATGTATACCCCGCCCATCTGGCTGAGTTCCCCCAGCTTATACAACACAAAACACTGTTGCTGTATGTAGGTTTTATTTTATTTGTTTTTTATCTTATATTTTGAAAATGTACCTCCAGTTTTTCCCCCCTTTAAATTTTTTGGGAGCCCCCAAGAGAGTGGGGCCCTAAGCTATAGCTTGTTTAGCATATACGTAAATCTGGCACTGGGTTGCCCAAGATTCACGTCTGTAACAGGTCCGACTTTATATCGCAAATAAACGCAGATCCACATGGCAGCACAGGGATTGCTGAGTTCAGGAGCACACATTGTGTTCTTCAGGTACAGGTAATCTCCACCATCTTTCAGTACAAATAATAAATAGGGTGCCCCTCCGGGGAGTGAGCACACAAACACACACAGTTGTGCTTGCCACTCCACCCTGCAGGTGGCAATTGCAGTTCCCGTTGTGTTTGGGAGCCCTAAAATGTGATGAACTCTGGTTCCAAGAAGATAAGAACCTCCATTCAGCACCTGAACTTTTCCACCACTGTTGGACAAGGCAGAGTTTTTTTTTGCCTGCCCATTTTAATTTCCTCATTCCTTTCACAGCTACTTCCCCCCTCTCCTCCACTAGTGGAACAAAATTCAGCTTGCACCTTAACCGCATAGGGCTCAGACCAGGTAACACAGCACAGCTTCCTTGTTTGAGGGCGATATCTTGCGTTTCTGCATTTCAAAGCTCTGGAGGAAAAGCTTTTGGCTTTGAATTTCCTTTTTGAGTTGAGAGCTTCCATAATTATACCCTCCCCGTTGAAAAACGGAGGGCAGGATCCAGCTATGAATCCATTATTGTATTGCACATTTCGGTTGGTTTTTTTTAAAGGAACAGTGAACTCAAAGCGACTTAGTAGTAAAATATAAAATTTTGGAACCAATAAAAAAATAAGAACCATAGTAGTATCGTAAAACTCTCCAAGATCAAGCCCAAAAGCCTGGCTGAAAATCCTGTCTCCTCTGACCTGAATCAACAGGGAAACTCAACTTTGGTTAAATTAAACCAAGTTTCTAGCCGCCATGGGTCTGCAAAGGGAATGAAAGAATTTCAAGCAGTACATGCGGAAGCAAAGTGAAGCTGCTGTGCTTTCGGCACGGTTGAATGTCTTTCGCCGGCGCTCTGCTTCAGTTATCAGGAAACGCAACCCTTTAACAAACCTCAAAATTCGGTGGAATTCAGATTCTCTGTTAGAAGTCCAAATCGGAGGCCTGTAACAAAGACATGACAATTCAGTTTTGCAAGATGAAGCGGAAGGCGTCCGCGGTTACTTCCTATCCTTGTAAAATGCGTGCGGCCTTCTATATTTAGAAAGGGGAAACGGATTTCTCTTTCCTTCCCTGTTTTGCTGAGGAACAAAAGGCTCCACTAACCCTGGTACTCTTTCCACAGATCGAACTTATAATGGATGCTATTCACAAAAACCGGAATCTGCAGTACAAGAAAACCCTGGACGTGAGTTAATTCTCCTCTGGTTCTTAAAATACCACTCTGGCAGTGGCGTGGTGAAGCAGGTGTAGAAAGCCTCAAAGCGGTTGGCAGAGAGAATAAAACAGCAATCGAAGGCACCTGCCTGGTGTCAAGAGGCAGGGAGTTCCAAAGGATCAGTTTCTTACAAACGCAGGGCAGATATTATATGTGACACCTGTGGCTGCGTCGCTGCCACAGATCGAAGCGATCTAGAGAGCATTGATGGGACGAGGCCGATCTCACAGGTAGCCTGGTCCCAAGCTGTTATGGTCTCTGTTGTAACCCTTTGATGTACATCCTTTGCAACCTCTCGCATCCTCAGGCCAAGAGGCTGTATGAGCAAAGGTGCCGGGACAAGGACGAGGCGGAGCAGGCCGTCCACCGGAGCGCCAACCTGGTCACGCAGAAGCAGCAGGAAAAGGTTAGGAAGGTGCAAGGGGTGGGGTTCGTGGGGAGAGGGAGCTGGGTCGGGCTGAAGTATGGCCCAAAAGTAAACGAGGCCAAAAAGTGGGAGATGAAAGAGGAAGGGCCATAGCTCAGTGGTGGAGAGCATGCTCTGCATGCAGAAGTTTGTGGCCCTGATCCCTGGCATCTCCAGTTTAGGCGTGGGAAAGAATCCTTGGAGAGCTATTGCTGCCAGCCAGTGTAGGCAATATGGAGCTGGGTGGGCCACTTGTTCTCCTCTCTCTCTCCACCACTGAGGCTGAAACGGACAGAAGGGATGGGTCAAAAGGGAGTGTGGGGATTTCCCCAACTTTAAGTGGACTGGAGCAAGGTCTAAGGGGAGGGGGCTGGTGATGTATGTTGGGGGGGGGGTTTCGAAGAAAAGCAGGGGAAGGGTTGCAAAAGGCTTAAGCTTCAGAGGGCCCTAACCCCAGAAGCGACTTTAGCCCACGTTGCTTATAAAGTTTGCTTTAAAAGGTGTGCCATGCATGTATATAACACGTCCCCAATTTCCCCTACTTTTCATACGCCCACCCCCCAAAGGGACCACAAGGATCATCTAGTCCAACCTCCTGCAGTGCAGGAATATTTCGTCCTGCGCGGGACTTGAACCCATGACCCTGAGATTGAGTTGTCTCATGCTCTGCCAACTGAGCTGTAACTCAAAAACAATAAGCCACGGGAAATTTGTATTTACACCAGTGACTTTGACATGTGAGGCAATTCAGTAATTTTAATCCAAATCTGAGATATAGTAGCTTTTTTATTTATTTAAAGAAATTGCGGTGATCTGTTTTGGAACAACCCCATGCAAGAAGACAACAGCGGCTACCTACACCTTGCTGCTGGTTGCAAAGCCCCCCTGCCCCAATATCAATTTGAGCTTCAGGGCCCCCAAAATGTAGGTCTGCCAATTGCCCGCCTTTCTCCTTTGTACCTTTGTACCTCTGACTTTGTGGAGAGCAGAGGAGAAGTGGGGAGGAGGACTGCAAAGGGTTAAAAGGATCCACGCAAGGCAGGCTTTAAACCTCTGGTGTTCAGTAATTTTAATCCAAATCTGAGATATAGTAGCTTTTTTATTTATTTAAAGAAATTGCGGTGATCTGTTTTGGAACAACCCCATGCAAGAAGACAACAGCGGCTACCTACACCTTGCTGCTGGTTGCAAAGCCCCCCTGCCCCAATATCAATTTGAGCTTCAGGGCCCCCAAAATGTAGGTCTGCCAATTGCCCGCCTTTCTCCTTTGTACCTCTGACTTTGTGGAGAGCAGAGGAGAAGTGGGGAGGAGGACTGCAAAGGGTTAAAAGGATCCACGCAAGGCAGGCTTTAAACCTCTGGTGTTCAGATTTTTGACAGGACGGGAGGAAACCCATCTGTCAGTCACTTAATCTCAAGGTTCCGGGTTCGAGTTCCATTCTGGGCAAAAGATTCCTGTATTGCTGGGGGTGGGACCTTATAATTCTAGGCTTCTGTGTGATGTCACGACGGTGTCATGGGTCACCTTGTCAATACTGGCCCTCAGCATGGGAGACAAAAAGGTTCCTCACCGTGATTCTAGGAGTTACTGCAGGAGATGGCAAAGTCTAGGGGGTGGGGGGAGTTTAGCAGGAGGGGATGTGTGGGGTTGTAAGGGGTTTGCGAGGACTGACGGAATATTCTTACTGTTAATATTAGCAGACAATGCTTTATCTCTCTCCCCCCCATCCTCATTCTTGTAATTTTTGCAAAAGAATTAAATTAAACAAAAAGTTCTAATTTTTATGTTTAAATATAATTAACGCGGGTGGCGCTGTGGGTTAAACCACAGAGCCTAGGGCTTGCTGATCAAAAGGTCGGCGGTTCAAATCCCCGCGATGGGGTGAGCTCCCATGGCTCGGTCCCAGCTCCTGCCCACCTAGCAGTTCGAAAGCACGTCAAAGTGCAAGTAGATAAATAGGTACCGCTCCGGCGGGAAGGTAAACGGCGTTTCGTGCACTGCTCTGGTTCGCCAGAAGCGGCTTGTCATGCTGGCCACATGACCCAGAAGCTGTACGCCGGCTCCCTCAGCCAATAAAGCAAGATGAGCGCCGCAACCCCAGAGTCGGACACGACTGGACCTAATGGTCAGGGGTCCCTTTACCTTTACCCTTTAAGTTCTATTTTTTATGTTTTAATATAATTTTTATTAATTTTCAATTTAACATCATATCATTATTATCCACTTTACCTCTGTGGAGAGCCCTTCGACCTCCTTCCCTCCCGCCTTGTGGCTTTCAAAATCGACCTTTGTATCATTGCATTTTATACATGTTCCAATTCTGATTTCACTCAACGACATTAAGATTTAAATAAAAAGGTTGAATATTTCTCATTACGAGTCTTCAGACAAACCTGCTAATGATGTTAATTGCTTACAAAAGTCTTTCAAATATTGTATAAATTTACTCCAATCCTCTTGGAATACCTGATCACGCTGGTTTCGGATTTTTCCTGTCAGCTTCGCCAATTCCGCAAAGCCCATCATTTTCATCTGCCACTCTTTTTTCGTTGGGCGTTCTTGTTGCTTCCATTTTTGGGCTAAAAGGATTCTTGCCACTGTAGTTGCATACATAAACAGTCTTTTATCTTTCTTTGGTTTCTCTTCACCTACTATACCCAACAGAGAAGCTTTTGGTTTGTTAACAAATGTATTTTTAAACATTTTCTTTAACTCGTTATACAGGTGAAACTCGAAAAATTAGAATATCGTGGAAAGGTTCATTTATTCCAGTAATTCAACTTAAAAGGTGAAACTAATATATGAGATGGACTCATGACATGCAAAGCGAGATAGGTCAAGCCTTTATTTGTTGTAATTGTGATGATTATGGCATACGGCTGATGAGAACCCCAAATTAACAATTTCAACTTTGGGGTTCTCATCAGCTGTACACCATAATCATCACAATTACAACAAATAAAGGCTTCACATATCTCGCTTTGCATGCCGTGAGTCTATCTCATATATTAAACTCCAGTAGCTAATGAAAACAATTGCTTACATAAATGGACTTTTCCACGATATTCTAATTTTTCGAGTTTCACCTGTAGATCACTTCCTAGAAAGCCTTCACCTCTTTGCAGGTCCACCACATGTGGTAGAAGGTACCTTCTAAACAAAATGAAAGTTCTAGGGACGGCTGAGGCCAGGCCTCCTTCCCTTAACCAAGATGGTGGTTGGAGACCCATCTGCCCAACTCTTCTTCACAGAGCTGCTCTCCTGGCTTGGCCAAACAACGACTGACCTCCTTCCTTTTGCTTCCCTTCCAGCTCTTCGTGAAACTGGCTCAGACAAAGACAGCCCTGGAAGATTCGGGTGAGTTCACGTCACCCGGAAAGTTGGCTTGCCAACTTTTGCGCGGACCTCTGCTCCGCTGCCTTTAGCAGCAGCATCTTGATCTGCAATGGGCCCTTCCAGCGCTACGTTTCTGTTATTCCGTTCAAATATCTGAAGGGCTGACAACATGGTGGAAGGAGCAACCTTCAAGTTACAAGAAAGGAGATTCACACATACATACATATCCTTTATTCGACCGATAGTCAGAAAAAAACATTTCTCAATACAAAATTATAGAACTAAAAAAACATCAGAGGGATTCACAATCAAAATAGGACAGCACTAGTAAACCTCATACAGATAACCCACATCGAGACATTCGATTTTGCGCTTCTGACACTTGAGCGCCAGGAAGAGGAATTTAGCCACACATAAAGCTATTTTCCCAGTGGGCTTATTCAGCAGATATGCTGCCTGCCTTTCTCTTAATCGAGAGCTAAACTGAGATAAATATGGGGCCATGAGATATTGCCTTAAATTGTTATAAAAGGGACAACTCAGTAGAATGTGTTCTGTGGATTCTACCTCTCCTAAAGCACAATGGCATGTTCTCTGATCATATGGAACTCCTCTAAATCTTCCCCTCAAAACCGCCGAGTCAAGAACGTTCAGTCTGGCCGCAGTGAGAAGTCTGCGGTATTCCACATAGTGGAATTCCCCCAGAAACATCCCAGGTTTCACGTGGGCTATGTCCTCGTGTCTGGCGATATCCCCCAATGTCTGAGCGACCATCGCTTTAGCATGTCTATACGACATGGACTCTATATAAAGGGAGGACAGTCCGCACTTCTGCACTTCCTCCACCACCTCCCCTTCCCATGGTGATTTAAAATTATCCCTCAGTATCAGAGGGGCCAAACCCACCGGTCTAAAGCATAACTTGAGCCATAGCCATAATTTCGCTTTCAGGGCCAGATACCCAAAGGCTTGGCAGCCGGTCGTCAATCTCATGACCGCACCCGCAACGGAAGGGGGAATCCTGAGAATGGCCCTGAGGAATTGCGATTGGATAGATTCCAATCTTACAAAGTCTCTACGTGAACCCAAAGCAATGCCCACCAGTAGTAGCGGAAGGACTTCCATTTGGAAGAGTCTCAGGGCAACTTCCACTGTTTATGCCTGTTTTCTGACTGAACCTGATGTTCAGAAGAACTTTCTGATGGGAAGAGCCGTTCAGTGGTAGAATGGAGTCCCTTGGAAGGTGGTGGACTCTCCTTCCTTGGAGGTCTTTAAACCGAGGTTGGATGGCCAACCGCCAGAGATCCTGTAGCTGTGATTCTTGCACTGCCAGTGGGCTTGAACTTGACCCTTGGGGTCCCTTTCCAATTCTATGTGTTTGGCCCATCTTCTCTTGACGTGACCGGATTGCTCTTTTTTTAAATTTCTCCAACTGCAGACAGGGTGTATCAGACGAACGTTGGTGCCCTGGAGAAGATCAGGGAAGAATGGAAGAATGAGCATGTCAAGGCGTGTGAGGTAAAAACGAATATAACAAAGGTTTGGCTGCCTCTCCTGAGGCGATGGGATGCTGGGGCAGGCGGTATAGCTCAGAGAGCGGTGTTGTCACAGAAATGTTTTGTTCAATCCGCCTCACAAGTGTTTTTGCCCGACTGGAATATGTCCTCGAAACCTTGATAATGTCTCTTTCTTGCCTGGTGTGTCTATGGAGAAACTAGCCTACTGTTTTTTGCCCTGGCCACTTTTTGCCCTGGCCCCTGGAATGCGGCCCCTGGAAGATTTCCTAGAAGGGAATGTGGCCCTTGGGTCTTAAAAGAAGCTCGCCTGTGCCTGTAAGAAAGGGTGTCTGCCACTAGCCGCTAGTCCACCCCCCCCAAAAAAGCTGTATGGGTGGAACTGAATGTGGCTACCAGAAGGGTACTCACAAGGGGATGTGGCCCTCAGCCTGCAAAAAAAGGTTCCCTGCCCCCTTATCCCAAATACTGGATTCTGGATTCGAATTCTGAACAAAAAGAAATAGGGTGGAGGAATCCAGATTATCCAGCAACAGCCAAAACACAGAAATAAGAGTGTGGAGGAAATTTCATCCCCCGCCTTTGAATGTTGTGTGTTTTGGATGGCGCTTTGGATGTGCGTTTGTGTAACAAAACAGAGGATTGCCAGTCACTTCCTCGAGCGGGTGAGGTTTCTTTGAAAAGCTGCAGGGAGGAGACCCACCCTGCCCCACGGAAAAGGGGGCAGCCCACAAGTAAAGTCAGAGTGTTGCAAGAAAACCATTTGCTGGGCAGGGATTACTTTTTAGATGCCCTCAAGTTCTCGAAAGCATGTCTCATATCTGCATTCTTTCTTGGGGAGTTGGAAATAGTGTTAAGATTATTGCATTCATGGCATTGATACACTGTGCAGGGAATTCCCTTCCTTCTTCAGAGATGCAGGCAGGATTTAGAACAAAACGTTTTCAAGAGCGGGGCTCTTTCCAGATGTTGAGGTGTGTGCAACACTGGTGGGGTTGTAGTTCAATAACACCTGGAGGGTGCCAGGCCGAGGTAGACAGTCATGACACGATTTTTTTTTTAGGGGGGGGGGAGTGTTATGTACTTTACTTTAGAATGCCTGACCAGAGCCCCTAATTGCTCATGTTCAGACTCTCTTCAGGCTTTTCAGTCAGCCTAAGCATATGAAAAAGAACTGGATTTCAAGAGTATAAATTGATGGCTCCCTTTGCCAGTTATGATCAGATTGGAAACCCAGCAGCAGTTTTATAGAGCTGCTTCGGTGTAGGACTTACTGTGCTTGGCTAAGATCCGGAAGACCAAGGTTATGTAACATACATAAGACGACCCCCGACTTTTGAGAAGATTTTCCTGGATTGAAAAGTAGTCTTATACGCCAGAATATACAGTAAATAATTTTCTACAGTTCAAACAATGCACCCAAGGCACCTTACATGATAGAAGAAGACCACATGATTGCAAAGTAACAAAAGTAGTAAATAAATCATCAAAAAATACACAGCCAAACTGAACAATTTCCACATAAATTGTTAAGATCTAAAATAAAGATTTTTTTTTAAAAAAATGACATCAAAAAGGCAAAACAAAAACCCAGTCCAAGAGTCTTAGCTTTTGTAGCTGGAGTCAGTCCGGGCCCTTGCGGGATAGAAATGTAAGTAACAATGTTATATCTGTAATGATATGGTAACAGATAATCCTAACAATGGCTGTGTGTGGATGTTGAGGAACATTCCTAAAAACAATGACAGGTCCAAAGGGAGTGTGATGCTTATGTCACAGTGCAAATTTGAAGGAGTCTTAGTTATTTTGACAAACAATAAACAAACAGGCGGTGTGGGTGGAGCCTGTTCAGAATCTAGCATTGGTACTTCATTTTCTCTTCCTTTTTTTTTTTTGAATATCAATTTTTATTATTGTTTTACGAAATGCACAGTAATAAACAGTAAGTTGCAAATAAAGATAAAGAATTGTACAACACAACCAGTTACAATTATTGTGTTTCTTAACTTCTAATACACTTTCTTCTTTTGTTGTTACCCCTATCCGGTATCCAATTCCATGTGTTTATACAATTCTGAATATTTTATATACTACTGCATTCTGCATGGTAGCTTATCTTAACTCATAAAAGAATTATAAATGCAAAATACATAATAGAACAAAAAAGGAAAAGACAGAAAAAAAGAAAAGCCCGACCTCCCCCCACCCACCCCCAATGTTGAAATACCAATAATAGATAAACAGTCCCAACACTATCAACAAATTTCCAATCCCTTCCGACTCCCTGTCATATCCCTGTCATTTATGAGTGTAAATCATCCTGTCCACATATCTTCAAATAAATCTTTATAACACTACAATTTCGACCCATACAACTTGCATTGTCTCTTCCTAGCTATCTGAGAACACAATTTTATTGGTTGTGTCAGTTAAATGCTGTCTTGCAATTCCCCCCCCCCCTTTGCACTAGTGAGTAGTCCCAGACGTTTGCACAATTTTGGGATTGCTTTTGAAAAGTTAGATTGACAACTTTCTGCCGTTTCTCAAGTCCGACGCTGATTGTTTCATTTGCTGATGTTTTAAAGGTGGGGTTTCTTCGGCATGGCTTTAGTTTCGTAATTATTATCTTTGCGTAAGGTTATAATTACTCCCAACGAAGGGAAAAAGACCAAAGCAAGCTTCTTTCCAAAGGAATTCAATATTGATATTTTGCCTCTGCATTCAGCGTTGTCCTCCGCCTCTCTCCCCCTGCAGTTCTTCGAGAGCCAAGAGACCGAAAGGATAAACTATTTCCGGAATGCTCTGTGGCTCCACGTCAACCAGCTCTCTCAGGAGTGTGTCAAGAACGACGAGGTAAGTAGAGGACCTCATTGTCTGCATTCTCCAGGACAGGGCTGAAAACCAAGAACTGCCCTCATCAGCCCTGGACAGCATGAACAATGGTCAGGGGTGATGGGGCCTGGAATCCCTCAACATGTGTGAGAGCAGTACATGTGAAAAGGATCTAGGAGTCTTGGTAGACCATAAACTTGACATGAGTCAACAGTGTGATGCAGCAGCTAAAAAGGCCAATGCAATTCTGAGCTGCATCAATAGGAGTATAGCGTCTAGATCAAGGGAAGTAATAGTACCACTATATTCTGCTCTGGTCAGACCTCACCTGGAATACTGTGTCCAGTTCTGGGCACCACAGTTCAAGAAGGATACTGACAAGCTGGAACGTGTCCAGAGGAGGGCAACCAAAATGGTCAAAGGCCTGGAAACGATGCCTTAGGAGGAACGGCTTAGGGAGCTGGGTATGTTTAGCCTGGAGAAGAGAAGGTTGAGGGGTGATATGATAGCCATGTTCAAATATATAAAAGGATGTCATATGGAGGAGGGAGAAAGGTTGTTTTCTGCTGCTCCAGAGAAGCGGACATGGAGCAATGGATTCAAACTACAAGAAAGAAGATTCCACCTAAACATTAGGAAGAACTTCCTGACAGTAAGAACTGTTCGACAGTGGAATTTGCTGCCAAGGAGTGTGGTGGAGTCTCCTTCTTTGGAGGTGTTTAAGCAGAGGCTTGACAGCCACCTGTCAGGAATGCTTTGATGGTGTTTCCTGCTTGGCAGGGGGTTGGACTGGATGGCCCTTGTGGTCTCTTCCAACTCTATGATTCTATGACATCTGGGGAACACAGCCCTGGACACAGAATTAACCTGCACCTCCATGGACAGCTGTGAGTCCAAAATGACTCCCAGGCTGTACACCTGGTCCTTCAGGGGCACAGTTATCCCATTCAGGACCAGGGATGACTCCTGCTGTTTTTCACCTTGCAGAACTACGAGGAGATCCGCAAGAGCCTCGAGCAGTGCAGCATTGAGAAGGACATCGAGTTTTTTGTGA
Organism: Lacerta agilis; assembly: GCF_009819535.1. Classification (NCBI taxonomy): domain Eukaryota; kingdom Metazoa; phylum Chordata; class Lepidosauria; order Squamata; family Lacertidae; genus Lacerta; species Lacerta agilis. The sequence goes on along the minus strand of NC_046322.1, from coordinate 8,343,200 downwards.
ATGCCCGCAAAACCGGCACCATTCCACCAAGTAAGTGGACCCTTGTCAGGTTCTGGAATCGCAGAGAGCATCACAGCAGTGGGTGAACCATCTCCCTTTTCGGTACCCATTTTTTTCTGAGAGAGGGGGAATGTCACTATGTCTGGGTCAAAAAGTTGCACACGGGATGGGGGGGGAGGGTTCTGGGCCTTTCCCCATTCATGATTCCTCCCAGCATGTTCTGCCCCCCAGCTGTAACGATTGTAGTGGCTTTCCCGTCCAAAATTTGGCCAAGAAGCAAGTGGCTTTTGCCGATGGTTCTGCAGACCGTTTTACAAAAAAAAGGCCGCTATGCCATCTGCCTGCTCTCCCTTCCGCTCTCTGCAGATCCAGTGGTCTACGAAAACTATTACAACACGCAGAAGAATGCAGCGCCAGGGAGAAATCAAGCCCCCGCCCCTGGGAGGTAAGGATAAAGGAGGGAATTGCAAGTTAACATATTGATTAAGTTGCATCGGGGACACCAGTGTGGCGGCAAGAATCGCAGTCATTTTGGTGGTGCGCTGCCTTTGCACAAAAGGAGCGATTCTCGCAACTGGGAAAACGGGAACACATCTCAAAACCAACTGTCCTAAAAAGAGTTTCATAGCAGTGCAATAAAACAGCAGCATAATAGCTAATGTAGCAACATGCAAAAAAAACAAAACAAACCCTCAACCTTTCAGTAGTATAAATATAAGATGGTATTAATGGCATTGCACCTCCTGGCAAGAACAAAAATGAAAAGGGAGCTGCACTAGTGCAGAATGTCTGTATGATACTGTGTTAACATGCAAGTGTGATCATAGTTGTAAACCGCTTAGAAGGCTTTTTGACATAGGAGTGAAATAATAATAATTAATAATAATAATTAATAATAATTAATAATAATGCATCCCCTAAAAGCTGAATTCTATTAAGTATTTTAGTAAACCTCTAGGTTAGATTACTGCAAAGCATTATACTTGGGGCTGCCTCTGAAGGCGGTTCGGAAACTTCAGCTGATGCAGAATTCGGCGGCCAGGTTGCTCACCGGGGCAAGACAGTTTGAGCATAGAACACCAATCCTGTGTGGAGAGTATCAGAGTCTAAAGAGTTAAGTGCTCTGCTGTGACGCACTGGTCACTGTGTGGGCAGTTCACATACGGGCTTTTGGTCTTTGTCTGTGTGTGCTGTTTTCTTGGTTTCGTTTTCCCGACCGGAGCGGTCATGGAACTGAGCACTCCGGGAGAAGATTTATTGTTTTTGTAAATAAACTCAGCTAGTTAAGAAGACAACGCTTCTGTAAATTATTGCTGTGCTGCCTTGGCAGTTACACACAAGCTTTCGCTGTGGCTTTGAACTCTGCTAATAGCCAGGAGTTGCCAGGCACAGAAAGCAAAGCAACGCAACGCAAGCGTGCCGGACCCTGGTAAACGCTACAGATTGTGGAACACCCAATTTCACAATCTAGCATCCTGGCCTGGCTGCCAAGTAGCTTCCGGGCCCAATTCAGAGTGCTGGTTTTGACCTATAAAGATCTCAGGACCGCAATATCTCAAGGACCGCCTCTTTCCATGTGAACCAACCCAGACCCTGCAATCATCCTGCAAGGCCTTTTCTGCATTGGCTCCCCATTTGTGGAATGCTCTCCCTTGGGAGGCTCACTTGCCACCTTCACTGAATATATTTAGGCGCCGGGCGAAAACTTCCCTCATCTCCCAGGCTTTTGGCTAATTAAATAATCTATGGCCTTTTAAAACTGTGTGTGTGTGTGTGTGTGTGTGCGTGCGTGCGTTATTGTTTTGTTTGTTCCCGTGTTAAGTATTTTTGTGTTTTTATACCGCAAAATTCCCTGTGATTCTCAAATGAAGGGCAGTATAGAAATTCAACAAATGAAAAAATAAATGAATTTTTCTTCTCTCTCTGCAGGAGGCCAAAGCTACCTATTCCTTCCAGCGGGCCATGTAAGCAACCAGAATTTTTCTTCCAAACCAGCTGCATTTTTTTAAAAAAGAATTTTGCTGCTGCTTCTTTTTATGTTTTTTTTTGGGGGGGGGGAAGAGCCAACACAGATCTCCATCATCTTGTTCTGCCCTGAAGCTCCGGGAATTCCTGTAGTATGATGGTGCTGTAAATTCTCTGGTCACCCCCAGACGTATCAGTATTTTCTGGGAGAGATTCAAGTTCATACCAGAAAATTTAGGTTTGCTCGCACGCTTAAAGTGGATTAAACCGCTCTGCCACCCACGTGCAACAAACCCGCTTTTTTTTTTTTAAGGTTAAGAAATTGATGGGGAGATTCACTGAAAAATGTGAGATGAGCTAATGTTTATTGGAAAGATGCATAACCACGAAGAATTCAGGATGAAGGCTATTTCTTTGTATAACCTCCCTGCAACAAATGCTCAGTAATGACCGGACAGAAGCTGAACCCGGCGATTCCCGAAGTTTTTGGAGCCGCCACTTTCTCGGTTCCATAAACTCATCTCCGATTCCCTCTACCCATCCCTATAAAAAAGCATTGCTTAAAATAGCGGTTTGCCCAGCCCACTAAGGAAGAGAACCACACTGCAAAATTCAGAACAATTGCACATTCATTCAAAATCCGACTGAAACGATTTAGTTTAACGGATTCAACAAAAATAAAAACCCCAAGGTTGAAATTGTTAATTTGGGGTTCTCACCAGCTGTACACCATAATCATCACAATTATAACAAACAAAGGCTTGACATATCTCGCTTTGCATGTCATGAGTCTATCTCATATATTAGTTTCACCTTTTAACTTGAATTACTGAAAGAAATGAACCTTTCCACGATATTCTAATTTTTCGAGTTTCACCTGTACGTAACACCTTGTTCATGAGAGTGCTTGGAACCCTGTTCTAATGAGTGTGAAGAAATGGTTTAGATTGCAAATAAAGAATAACAGAACCCCACCCACCCCAAAGAAAAGTTTGGGCACCCCTGGCGTAAGCAAAGCAAGATGCATGCTCAACAAACAGGTCTGCCGTCTTGTCGCGCACGTGCCCTTTCCATCTTTTGCGATGCTAATTTATTGTTCATCTGCTTCTTACAGTAGACCCCGAATACTCCACAGTGGATGGATACAGTTTAATACATCACCACTAGCCCAGAGAGTGTAAGTTTGTTGATTCCAAAAGGGACTTGATGAGAGTGGGATGCAGCATAGACGGGCCTGGTTTACGTCATGTCATTCACGGCTTATTTTTATTATTTATTAAATTTCTTTACCACCCTTCATCCAAGGGTCACAGAGCGGTTTGCAAAATAAAAACACAAAAATGCCTAACAGACAAATGCAATAATGCCTCCCCCCAGTTTAATAGGCCATGGATTGGTTAATTATCCGAAGGCCTGGGAGAAGAGGAAAAGATTTTGCCTGGCATCTAAAGATAGGTAATGAAGGCGCCAGGCGAGCCTCCCGGGGGTGAGAGCATTCCACAAATGGGGAGCCACTGCAGAAAAGGCCGGTTCTCGTGTTGCCACCCTCCGGACTGCTCATGGAGGCATGCGAAGAGGGGCTTCAGGGGATGATCTCAGGGTCCAGGTTGGGTTTGTATGAGAGAGGTGGTCCTTCAGGTATTGCTTTGTACAATAGGCTTTGTTGCAGCCACACCGAAACCAGAGGTTCCTACACAGGCATACATACCTCTCTCTCTCTCCCCCTCTCTCTTTTGGGGGGGTAACAATTTATTGATTTTCCAAAAATAACCAAAAAAGAAAAATATCATAAACAGATTAAACCATAATTTTGGGGGGGTCGACTTCCCTCCACTCCCCCTCTTGGTTCCATTATAATATAATGTGGTGACCCGCTAGACGAAAATAATTCGTCTTGCAGAAATTTTCGTCTAGCGGGTTTTTCGTCTAGCGAAGCGGCAATGACAGCCGCGCTTTCGCTAAACGAAAAAAAAAAGACGAAAATTTTTCATCTTGCGAGGCAGCCCCATAGACTTTTTCGTCTAGCGGGGCAGCCTTCCGCTAGACGAATGCCTTCGTCTAGCGAATTTTTCGTCTAGCGAGGCATTCATCTAGCGGGGCACCACTGTACTTGTAAAACCTTATATACTTAACAATCCAATATTAAAACCTTCATCTTATTACAAGTGACTTTTAGAAGTTATACTAATGTAAAAGTCTGTACACAAAGCTTTAAAAAATATGCATTGAGCAATTATCCTTTTTTATAATAATATGTCCTGCATAGTTCAGTAATTTATTTTGCCAGTCTTCTTTATTTTCTTCTTCATCTTCTTTGGTCGAGGCTTCTTCCTCCTTCCACAGGGGCTGGCTGGTCTTGGCCTGGCATCCAGTCTCTCCATCGATCTGCTTCCCCTTACCTGTGCAAGGCACATTCCTACTGTCATGTTAGTTGCAGAGGTACAGGTGTCTCCCCCTCCTGCTGCGACAAGATCTCCTCCCCTCTGGTCTCCTGGGACCAGAAGAGGCATGAAGAGGGAGGAGCAGAAACAGCTGCATTGGCGTAGTCTCAGATTTCTTGGGGGGGGGAAGGAACATCGGAGAGGAGGAGACTTAGGCAGCTGTGGGAAGTTGGGGACCGTCACCCTTCACAACTGCCTCATAAGGGCAAGACCTACTGTGAAGAGCTGCTGTGCCCATTATGTTTGACTCTCCTGAGTAGACCTAGGTTTTTCCAATAATGACTTGACTTCACTGACACCGTGTGAGTTATTGCTGGGCTGCTCATGACACCGACTGCCCATTGGAAGTGAGCCTTGTTCCAGCTCAGATGAGCATTTAGCGACCCCACTCCTGATTGTTCCTTTGAAGCCTCTCCCCACAAGTGACATCATCTAGGCCAGGTGGACTGGGCTTCCCCCTAAAGGCCTGGTGAGCCAAATGGGGAGGGCTGGCGGGCCAAATTTGTCCCTTCGGTCGGCGGTTCCCCCGCCCCTGTAAGAAACCCTCCAGCTTGGTCCGAAAATGAATTGGAAGACAGTTCATTCGGCACAGAATGGATTCCCAGCAACCTCCAGGATGTGGACTCTGCCATTCTGCACTCGCTAAAGCTTGCGGGAGCCTGACTGGCTCAGAAGTTTCCTTCGGTTTAGATGCACTTTGCTCACTTTCCATATCCTTCTTTTCTCCAGATCTTGAAGCCGTTCTGCCCAGCTGCCCCTCCCTGAGGAAAGCAAGAAAGAAAAGCCTGTTAAAAGCTTGCTTTCCAGCCCCCCCCCCTGTCCCTGATGACTGTGTTTTCGGCTGGACTGTTTAAAAGCAAGATCTCCAGAGGAGATTGTTTCATTCACAACGGAGGATGTGTGCCAGCGACGGAAAACAAACGAACAAAAACTCTGGCTTTTCTCACAATAAATCCAGAAGACTTTTCATTTCAAGGAGAGGGAGTGGGGGGTATCCTTAAGTGCTCAACAGCTGACGCAGTGTCATGTCTTGGCCGTTGGGTTTGGGTATGTGACTTCTGAATTCAGATCCTCATCTAATAGGGAAAATACAATGTGACCTTTGGCACATTGCTCGCTATCTTCCTGACCTACCTCACAGGGTTGTTGTGAGGGCTAAATGAGACAATCCCATTATGTTGTCCTGAACTCCTTTCAGGAAAGGTGAGATGCTAATATCAAGGCTAGTTTTGCTAGGATTGAGAAAAGCAGGTTGGAACGGGAGAGAGGGGTATGGCCTTGATTTTTCTTTTTTCTTCTAAAAGCATTAATCTGAGTCTAGTGAGGTCTAGAACTGAAGGACTCTAAACAATTCGAGCATTTAAAGGATTCCATCTTTCAATGAATCTAAATCAAAATCGGATAACGGCGCTAACATCCGGGGTACTTCATATTCTCCACTGCTGCGTGAACTCTGGTGGTGCAGAACGCAGCTTTCTGACAATCTTTCCATTTTTAAAAGAAAGGCAAAGGGTTGCTAGTCCTCATGGGGGTTTTTTTGAGAGGTGGAAAACGTTTGTGTCTGCGGCTTGTTGAAGGAAGAGGCCCGCAATCCAGAGAAAACCGCGGAGTGAGGCTTCCGTCCTCTCTCCCCATGGCTTCCAATCCCTTCTCCCGTGCCCAATTTCATTAACTAGCCTGGGCATGGCCCTACGTTTAAAGCATCGCCTTGTGAGAGGAATGGAGGAAATGTTGTGGGAATGAGGCAGCTACTGGTTATCTGGTACAGTTGTGGGGCTTCCTTCACACATCACCCCTCCAGGTGCGCTTGTGACAGTATCGGGGCAGTTATTTGCAATGCCACTTTTATTGCCGTATTTTTCACTCCATAAGACGCACCTTTTCCTCCTAAAAAGTAAGGGGAAATATCTGTGCATCTTATGGAGCGAATGGTGGTCCCTGGAGCTGAATTGCCCAGGGGCCAAAAGAGGATCATGCTTTTTTATTTTACAAAGAGAAAAGGGGGGGGGTTGAAAGGACCCCGCTCAGCAGCTGATCAGCAAGAGATCGGGAGAGAGATAAGAGTCCCGGCTCCCTTTCAGCCCTGCCCTCCATTGTTGAATGTGCTACAGAGGGAGGTTGTTTGTTTCCCCAGCGACATGTGACCGGCTGATTAGATTATCTGTCTGGAAACAGTAGAAAAGGCTCCCTTTCCTTTAGAAGCTGCAGAAATGTGAGTTGAACCCCATAAAAATGGGGCTTTTCCTCTTTGCTTTTCCCCCTTTGCGAAAAAAGCTGCAAAACTTTTAGCTGATCCTAAAAAACAGGGTTTTTCCCTTTACAAAAAAGCTGCAAAACTTTTAGCTGATCCTCAAAAAAAAGGGCTTTTCCCTTTGCAAAAAGCTGCAAAACTTTTAGCTGATCCTCAAAAAACAGGGCTTTTCCCTTTGCAAAAAAGCTGCAAAACTTTTAGCTGATCCTCAAAAAAAACAGGGCTTTTAGAAGAGGAAAACCAGAAAAATATATTTTTTCTTGTTTCCTCCTCTAAAAACGAGGTGCGCCCTATGGTCCAGTGCGCCCTATGGAGCGGAAAAATACGGTACTTCTGTTGCCTGCATAAGTTTGGGGGCTGATGCGCCACTTTGTGCCCTGCAATTTCCTGCTGGAATCCTGGAACTTTAATACCAGAAAGATTCCGTTTTAATTTTTTTTTGTCCCGCTTTTGTGCCATAGCGCAAGAGCTCCCCTCCTGACAGCAATAGTGGTGACAACGTGGGGGGGGGGGGAAGAGAACCATTGCGGCCCAACCATGGAAGCAGAATGATGTGGAGAATGATTTATACTAGTGGTGTCCAAACTTTTTTCAAAGAGGGCCAGATTTGATGAAGTGAAGGGTCATGGGGGCCAAACTTTTTTTTTAGGATTGAAGTTCTTTTGCTTTTTTTAGGGTTGGAGTTGTTGAGGTTTTTTTTTTTTTTAAAGATTTTAACCCAGGAAATAAACTGCCACAGGGGCCGGATTAAACCGACCGGCGGGCCGGATTAAACCCCCCGAAACAGACTTTGGACATGCCTGATTCATACAGTCTAGCATAAACCCACCGCAAATGCGCTATTACTGCATCAAGGACATGCTGCGGAATAGACCCAGGAAACGACGAGAGAAATCTCCACTCTGGAGGGGCACTTGCAGGTATCTTTCCTGTGACTCACAACCATTCCAGATTCTTCATGGGGGAGAGGAAGAACAAATGCCTACAACCAAACCAAACCTGTTTGTACAAGCAGGCGAACCTTTATTTCAGTTGCAGAACTTTGTTTCCCCTGCTGCAGTTCCCCCCCCCCCCATCCCTCTCTTTAGCACTGACAGCGGCTTTCTCGAAAATGAAGTCGTGCTAACACTTCCCTTGGCCTTGTAGAACGAGGAAGCAATGGTTTAACATGTGTGTTGTCTGGGCAGTTTGCATTAGCCGCCCTCTGTGGTCAATTTCCGCAACTGGATTTCAGCAGGTCTTGGGGGGAAATGTCTGGGCTTTCCCTAGCTTGTTTCTCAACTTAGGTCCAAACTGAGAGGTGTATACTGAAGGTCTTGGATATATGCCCAAATCTCTCTGTGTGATGGGATATCTTGGGGCCCCAAACACTGGGCAGGCAAGGAATGTCTTCTCAGGAATGAATGAAGGTCACTGGAGGCTGGTGGTGCCGACGTGGTGTAGTGGTTAAGAGCGGTGGACTCGTAATCTGGGGAACCGGGTTCGCGTCTCCTCCACATGCAGCTGCTGGGTGACCTTGGGCTAGTCACACTTCTCTGAAGTCTCTCAGCCCCACTCACCTCACAGAGTGTTTGTTGTGGGGGAGGAAGGGGAAGGAGAATGTTAGCCGCTTTGAGACTCCTTCGGGTAGTGATAAAGCGGGATATCAAATCCAAACTCTTCCGTTATGGATGTATGTGGAGTCCCTAAGACTAGACGGCACCTTGAATGCCCCCTTTCGGCAACTCCTGCAGCTAAGCTGGTGCCAAACGTATTGATCTGCTCTCCTTTGGACCACATCAGCGAGGTCGAGAGGAGGGTCTTGTCATCTGGGCAAGTCAAGGAATCCCATAAGCATTGCCCAGCCGTGTGCCCCAGAGAGGTCACTTTAGTGCTGCAAGCACTGCAAGCTGAGCGTAAGATGGATTGGCTTAAAACATGAACACTTCAGCACCCCTAACTTCCCTGCTGGGTTTCTAGAGGGACCACCAAATCCACAGCTTTGGATTTGGGACAGTGAGCAAAATCAGGCTCACTTTCTGTTTGCGGTTCCCAGTTAAACCACCAGTTGCCAGCCCTGTTGTTCTCTTGCCAGTGACGTCACCTGCAGCCTGGGGAGGCGACAGATCTGCCCCCTTCATCTTAGGGGGCTGCCTTATCAGATCTTGGTCCAGCTAGCTCAGTTTTGGACAGGAGATGCTCCCAAACCTTCCTGGAGATTTTTTTGGGGGTTCAACGTTTCGAACCTTCTGCATGCAAAACCTCCCCTTCTAGAAGCTCTTTGGCTGTTTGGTTTCTATGAAACAGTATGGCCCAAGCTTAACATAACAGAGTACACACTCAATAAACTTGGCTGGGGTCTTCAAGTCAATAGAGAGACTGGTCTAACCACTTTTGCAGTTCCCTTTTCTGTTTGCAGAAATTCCGTTTAGAGGAGACCCCCCCCCCCAATTCCATTTAATCCAAATTTATTACAGAAAGTAAAAGAGATGCAAGAAATGGTTTTCTCAGAACTGGCTTCTCTCCGTTGATTCCCCACCTCCACCCCTTTAATTATTTGATTTCTTTAATATGGTTGAAGGAAAGAGTTGCTGATTTGTGTCCCAGCTACTAGGGCTGGTGATTAATAAAATGTTGATTAAAAAAACACACACACCACGCTGTGAGACTTTGGTTAATTGAAATACTGTGTTGAAATCGCTTCACATAAGAGATTGGGTGAGCATTAATAGCTTGCGAGTTCCTGGCTATGGAAGGAACGGGAATGTGTGGAAATTGCTTGCATTTTTTGTGAGCGCAGAACAGTAAGATCACAGCTGGAAATGAGCCCACATCCGCATATTGTACTCGAGGGCTAGGAAACTTTTGCAGCCTGGGGAGTCACATTCTGTTTGGGGTAAATTTCTGGCTAGTTTACATACAAACACACACACACACACACACACACACTGACTCTTCAGCCCTCTGGGCTTGAGGAGCCCCACCTACCAGGGGCATACCCAGGATCAAAACTAGGGAGGGGCAAGCCATGGTCGTTCAGGTTCAAAAACCAAAAACAGCTTCAAAAAACAAAAACTCCCCCCCCCCCAAAAAAAACAGAAAGCCCCAAATGGCTGAAAACCTCAGTTTCCCAGGATCCTCAGTCCTCGCAAAGGAACTACTCACCATGCAAGGGAACTCAGTTTGCCAAGCTCCCTTGCAACGATGAATCCTGGCAACGATGAATTCGCCCCCTGACACTGCCCAAATCTCAGCCTGCATCCCCATTTGACCAAGCAGGGTGCAGGCTAGGATCCGGTCTCTGATAGGCATGCCAGCTCTTTGTCGGCATGAGGGAGGGGGAAACAGCCAGTGCAACACACACACACACACACACACAGTGGCCAACTGCCTCAGGAAGAGCGGAAGAGCTCAATTGTTATTGAGATTTTGGGAGGGGGAGAAAGACCAGTCTTGAGCTTTTTTTCCCTTTTAGGCTGCTGATAACTATTTGATTTTTTTTTTTTTTTGCTTCTGGGGGGGCACCTGCCCCCCGTCCCCCCCAGGTACACCCATGCCACCTACTCTACCTAATGGGTGGCGGAAGGAGCAATAAATGGAAGAATATGTCAGGAACAAGAGTCAGGTATATGTCAGCAATTTAAAAACCCACCGGTGTCAGTGAAGCTAACTCTTCGTTCAAAACAACCCAAACAGCACAGGCCCCTAGTGATCACAGCACCTCTTCCCGGGTAGGTCTTGTAGCTGCGAGGACTGAAGGTCCCTGCTTTCCCACTGCTGCCTAAGTCCCTTCCTCTCCAGGGTTTATTCCCAAGCAACTGGAGACAATGTCTGCACACAATCAATCTCTGCTTGTTTCATTTCTCTGCGTGTTCTGGGAGACCAGCGGGGGTGGTGGTGGTGGGAAGCTGGTTGCAGCAGGAGGGGGAGACTCCCTGGGTTTTTCAGCAACCTGCCTCAACTCTGCCTCCTCTCCAGCTTCAGGATCTGCATCGCTCTCTGCCACAGACTCTTCCTGCTCGCTAAGCCCTGTTGCCTCTTCAGCTCCTGACACTTCCTCCTCCCAGGCTTCTCCCTCTGGACACTCAACATTGACCCACCACCAACCCCCTGACTCCGAGCCTTCTTTCCTTGGGGGTTCCCCAGCTGCTGCCTCCCCCCACTCCTTTGCACCCAGCCAGCCTATGACAGTTAATGTGGACAGCAAGCTTTCTGCACTTCCACTGAGTCTCTGTTGTCCATTTTATGTTCTCCAAATCACTGACTTCTCACACTTCCCCGCCCCTCCTCATTCCGGATTTTTTCATGGGCACGCTGAAAATGAGAGGACATAAAATAAAAAAGTGCAAAAATGGCTGTGTTCATTGGCCCCGCGCAGGTTCCCTAAATAATCCTCGGGAGGTCATTGCAATAAATGTCATAAGAAAATTCTATGCAGCTTAATTGTAAAATAAAAATAAAAAACAAAAGTGAATAGTTTAAATTTGAGCCTGGGCTGAGATTTGTTTTAAGATGCTGCTATAACGCTGCGTCTCAGTCTTGGATTACTTGTCTCTGGGCATGTGCAGAGTTTCCTTTCCTGCACTAAGTAGTCTAATCAGGCAACCCTTTCTCACATGCATATACTGTATAAGATTACAAGGAGATTGTAGCAGGGAATAATCGCCCCCGTTATAGACCTTCATAGAATTGCCATTCCAACTCCAAGCCGCCAGGGGTCGCTGCTGCGAACAGATCGCCGGAGCTGCGGGCGCTATTTCTCCCCCTTTTATAACCCTCTTCGCCGCCCGTCGCTTCCGCGTCTCGCTCGGCGGAAAGGAGAGTGGCCGTAGATGTACTAAATGTAGAACTGACGCAGTGGCTCGACTTGGAGGCCAGGCTTCCTGGTTGCAGCCCGACCCGTGGGCCGCTCAGTGACGGAGGTGCGGGGTGAGAAAAGCAACACAAGCAAATAAAAAAGCAATGGGGAGGGGGGAAGGGGAGGGAAAAAAAGAGAAAAACCGCACTTTCGGCGTGGCTATAATTGTGTGTGGCGGTATCACTCTATTATGCTTCTCTTCTTATCTCTACGGTCCGGCGGGGAGGCGTGGCCTCGCGCCCACGTGACGCGACGGGATACCAGAGCAACAACACTAGAGGAGGGAGGGAGGAAGGGAGACCCTGCCTGGTCGTCGGAGGGCGAGGCGGGAGGTATGGCGGAGGCCGTGAAGCCCCGGAGCAGGCCGAGGAGCAGCCGGGGAAGGACCAAGGTAACCCGGGGAGCGAGCGAGGCAGGCAGGCAGGCAGGCAGGCGCCTTGTTACCCCGCAGGTAGACTGCCTCTCGGCGGGGAGGCTCCACTGAGGCTTCTCGCAGGTAGACTGCTGCTTTACAGGAGAGGCTTCACTTAGGCATTTCAGAGGCTGACTGCCTTTTTTGGGGGTGGGTGGGAGGGAAATCCATTAAGGCACCTCACAGGTAGACTGCCTCTTAGCAGGGTGGATCCACTGAGGCATTTTGTAGGTAGACTGTTTCTCATTAGGAGAGGTGCCATTAAGGCACCTTACAGGTAGACTGCCCCCTAGCAGGGAGGCTCCACTGAGGCTTCTCACAGGTAAGCTGCTGCTGTACAGGAGAGGCTTCACTTAGGCATTTCAGAGGCTGGCTGCCTTTTTTGGGGGGTGCGTGGGAGGGAAATCCATTAAGGCATCTCACAGGTAGGCTGCCTCTTAGCAGGGAAGCTCCACTAAGGCATTTTGGAGGTAGACTGTTTCGTATTAGGGGATGCTTCATTAAGACTTCTTACGGGTAGACAATTTTTTTGATAGGAGAAGCTCAATTAAGGCATCAGGCAGGTAGACTGCCTCTCAGCAGGGAGGATCCATTTAGGCGGCTGGTAGCCTGTTTACCAATAGGGGCCACTCCATTAATGCCTCTTGTAAGTAGACTGCCTCTCAAGGGAGAGGTTCCACTTAAAAAGCTGACAAGTGGTCTGTTTCTCAATACTGGAGGCTCCTGACAAGGACTAATGGTACCAAGTAGTATGGGAAACAGCCCTACTAGAAAAACTAACCAGTAACCTGAGACTGACACGGGGACAAATGGAAGAAGACACCTTCACCCCAGTATGGCTCCCCTTCATCACACACACAGCCCAACAAGACAATGACAAAAATCTATTGACAGCATAAAAATCAATATGGCTAACCTGATCCAAAACACCCACCAACCCCGACCTCTCTCACCGCCAAAGGAACACAAGCGAACAACAGAGAACCTACACAAACAATGCTGACACCAAACCCTAGATATATTAAGGAAAATAGAAAGATCGTCACCCCACCCCACCTCACCCATCCCATCCCACCCCACCTCACCCATCCCACCCACCTCTTTCCCCCTTCCCTCCCTAATGTCTCAACAACCAAATCTGATTTGTATAAACGTTACATGGAAAAAATACGAGAGAGACATTGCACACACTTTTGTAAATCAAGAAAGTCTTTAATAAAAAATAAAAAAGGGGAAAAAATACTGGAGGCTCCATTTAGGTATTCCGTTGGCTGCCTCTCAACTATGCCTGTCAGCAAGTAGACTGCCTGCCAGCAAGCAAGTTCCATTCAGGCGGCTCACAGGCAGACTGCTTCTTGGTAGGGAGGCTCTTTGTAGGTATAACAGAGGTAGACTGCCTCTCAGCAAGTGGGGTGAGGGAGCTCTCAATTCAGGTGGCCCACAGGTAGGCTCATTCTCTACACAGGGAGGCTTCATTTAGTTATTCTGCAGGTAGACTGTCTTTAGGCAAGGAGGCTCCATTTAGGCAGTTGACAAGCAAAACTGCCCCTTAAGGTGCCATTAAGGCACCTTACAGGTAGACTGCCCCCTAGCAGGGAGGCTCCACTGAGGCTTCTCACAGGTAAGCCAGTGTGGTGTAGTGGTTGAGAGCGGTAGACTCGTAATCTGGTGAACCGGGTTCGCGTCTCCGCTCCTCCACATGCAGCTGCTGGGTGACCTTGGGTTAGTCACACTTCTTTGAAGTCTCTCAGCCCCACTCACTTCACAGAGTGTTTGTTGTGGGGGAGGAAGGGAAAGGAGATTGTTAGCCGCTTTGAGACTCCTTCGGGTAGTGATAAAGCGGGATATCAAATCCAAACTCTTCTTCTTCTTCTTCTTCTTCTTCTTCTTGAGGGGAGCAGCCACTGAGGCTCACTCCCAGGTAGAGCTGCTCCTTGATAGGGAGGCTCCATCTTGCCATCCTTGCGAGGGCTTTGAAACGTCTAGCTGGCCAGTGTTTGAAACAAAAGGCTAGGCTATGGTCTTCTAGCAAAGCAGTTTTTACGTTCTGTCCACATTTGTGGAATTTTACTCTGGCAACCCATGATGGCCATGGAGATGTAATCAGATGCTGCTGCTGTGTCAGGTTTTCTGGACATCTTAGAGTTAATAATGCAAGAGGCGTTCTGATCCTGGGAGTTTAGCCTTGCCCACTGTAATACGGGCACTTTTCCTTTGTCTAGAAAAGGGGAGGTTTGGTTTCACTTTCCCCTTCTCTGCATTCATTCTGCCTTATTGTTTTGTGTTACTGCTGTATGTTAGTTTGCTGCAAGCATGCAGCTCAAGTCTGGAGGACTTGTGTGTGTGTGCTACTAAATAAAGTCTAGTTTAGTTTAGTAGCACTGGCGTCTGTCAAGTTATTTCACGACGCCACGGAGAAGCAGACCTAAAAAGCCATCGTGACGCTGTGCTTAACTCTGCAACTGGAGAACGCTAAGGGCGAAGCAGAAGTGTGCCTGGGCGCCATTGATGTCGGAGACGATCGTAAAGGTGATTGATTGCAGTGCCGGCCAGCAGCACTACTTGGGTCAAAGTTTTTATGACCCAATATCAACACTATCCAAAACAGGTTATGGGTTAATGGCTTAATTGCTTTATTGCCAAGAAGCTACGCTTTGATGGCGAGGCGTCCTGAGGAGATTGATTGCCAGGACGGGAGGTCTGCATGTCTGCGGGGCCGGCAGCCGATAGCCCAGCTGGAGGACTGTTTTGTGCCATGCTTTTGAGGCACAAAGCAGGGAAACCTCGCTGGTGAAGAGAAGCCGTTTTCCGGAGCTGGGAGCTGAGAGGCGAGTGCTGAGTTTGCAGCCACGTGAGTTACCTCAAGCCCCAGGGGGGAGATGGCGCAGTCCCATGAGAGTTTCGTGCCACCCTTTCCAAGGTTGGATGGGAGGAATTGGCAAGATTGGGCCAAGAAAATGGAGATATTTCTGATTGCTAAAGATCTTTGGACTTGTACTCAGAGCCCACCAGTTCAAGCCCCTGCTGCTGAAGCTGCTGCAGCACTTAAGAAAGACCAGAGGGCTACTGCTCACATAGTCATGGGCATAGAGGAAGAGCTGATGGTGCACATAGACGCTGCCACTAATGCCCACCAAATTTGGGAGTGTCTTAAGCGTGTGTTTCAAAGAACGTCAGCTGGTGCCAAACTTCATACAACTAGACAGCTGTTTGAGTTACGTTTGCAAGAAGGAGGCTGTGTGCGTCAACATGTGGCCAAAATGCTGGCACTCTTCAACAAGTTGAGACAGCTGAATGTTCCTTTTTCAGAGGAACAAAAGGTCTATATCCTTTTGAGCTCACTAGACCCCAGTTATGAGACTCTTTCCCTAACGCTGGAGTCCATGCCTGCAAGCCAGTTGAATCTGGACTATGTTACTGGGAGGCTGCAGGACGAACAGGACCGGAGGCAGAGAGAGAAAGGGAAAGCTGTTAAGGGGGGTTGCTTTTTGCCTAAGCCCAGGAGTGGAGAAAACGCTGAGAGCTCTGTTAAAGCTTTTGCAGCTAAGCGCTGTTATCTGTGCAATTCTGATAACCATCTTCAGGCAGACTGCGATCAGGCTGACTTCAAAGATGGTTTCCATGGCAACCGGGAGATGAAAGGAAGACCACGTCGTGGGAGAAGAGGACCTTCCAGAGCAAGCAGAGGAGGGGCTGGAGCCCACTGCAAAGCAGCTGCATATGCCTTGGTTGGAAAGACAGTTGCTACCCCCAAGCTGCGTTGGTTAATAGACAGTGGTGCGGGGAGACATCTAGCGCCACCTAGCAGCCAGTTGCGGAACTGCAGGCCGATCCAAGATGCAACTGCAGTCACTCTGGCTGATTCAACCACAAGACCTGTTACCAAAACTGGTGTTATGTTCATGCCTTGTCTTAATGATGATATTGATGTGTATGTTTTAGATGGTATGAAATTTGGTTTACTTTCTGTTTCAGCTTTAGATAATGCAGGTTATCTAGTCAGTTTTGGGAACCAGGTATGCACCATCTCCAAAGATGGGAAACAATTGGTCCAGGTGAAAGGCCATGATGGGGTGTATATGCTGGAAACTGACAACAGCGCCACAGAGAGGGCGCAGGGTGCTGAAACAAGTAATGGCATCTCTGAGGAGACTCAAGCTCAGTATGCCAACTTACCCACGCATGATCAGTGTTTGCATTTATGGCATCGCAGATTCTCGCACGTGAATTGGAAATATGTGCGCAAACAGGTAGAGTGCACTGATGGTTGTAAAATGAAGGAGTGCTCCAAGTTTCTAGACTGTAGAGCTTGTAAAAGAGCCAAAGTGCATTCTTGCAGCTACCCATCGTCTGATAGGGTGACCAAGCAAGCTTTCGAGCTTGTGCATGCGGATCTCTGTGGTCCGATGGGGGTGCCAAGCATGGGTAATTCTCGCTATGTTCTTTGTCTCACTGATGATTTTAGTCGAGCAGGTTGGATTTTCACGCTCAAAGACAAGGGGCAAACAGCGAAGGAGATTATAGAATGGGTGAAAGCAGTAGAGGTGGAATTTGGAACCCGCGTGAAAGCGTTTCAGACAGACCGAGGCACAGAATTTACTGCATCTAAGCTGCAGGATTTCTTTCGTGCCAAAGGTATCAAGCATAGAAAAACTGCTCCTTATTCTCCTCAAGAGAATGGTGTTTCTGAGAGGAGGAATAGAACAATGCAGGAGGCAGTAGATGCTCTCTTGTTTGATTCAGGCTTGCCAAGATGCTATTGGGCTGAAGCCTGGAGAACTGTCTGCCACACTCTTAACAGGACATACAGTTCCGTGATAGGGACCACGCCCTATTTTCTACTCTATGGAAAGAAGCCCAAGGTCCACTATTTTCGGACTTTCGGGGCAGAAGCTTGGGTTCTTATTCCCAGACATTTACGTAGAAAGGGCAGTCCAAGATCGCAAAAGTTGATTTTCTGTGGCTACGAGACAGGTTCGAAAGCCTGGAGATTTGCTTTCCCAAATGGCGATCGTTCACGAGTCATAATCAGCAGGAGCGCTGAGTTTTGTGAGCAGCAAGGCTGGAAAAGGATTCATGGAAATCCTGAGGTGCTCATAGATCCGTTCAGCGATCTTGATTATGAAGATCAACCAGTTACACCTGCCAGTGGTGCAGAAGGTGGTCAACCTGCTGGTGTTTCGGGCCGCATTCCCGAACACGACCAGGGTGCAGTGTCAGAGGGGGCAATCCCAAAGAGACAGGTGAAGACAGAACCAAGGAGTGCACCCACATCTCCAGAAGTAACTAGGAGAGGCAAGCGAGGTAGATCTCCAAGGTCCCCAACTGGGAAGCCCAGTCCAGGGGGACATAGCAAGCGCAGTAGGTCGCTTGGTGGTTCACCAGGCGCCAGGGACTCCCAGGCTGAGTCTAGCACGTCTGGGTCAGGGGGCGAGTCACCGGTGGTGCCACGGCGTTCCAAGCGCACTACAAAGGGGAAACCTCCTGACAGGTTCCAAGCCACTAATGTTTGGGCTGGTTTTGCTCACTGCGAACCGGAAAGTTTCGCTGAGGTGCAGAGATTACCTCAGGCAGAATCCAGCAAGTGGCAACAAGCAATGGAGAAAGAACTTAGTGCCATGAAATCTCTTGGAGTTTTCACGCTGACCACTTTGCCAGCTGGACAGCAAGCTGTGAGCTGTCGCTGGGTCTATAGATTGAAACCCACTGCAAGTGGAGAGCCACAATATAAGGCTAGATTGGTGGCAAGAGGTTTCAGTCAGAGGCCAGGAGTGCATTACTCACAAGTCTATGCACCCACATCCCGTAGTGAAACAATGAGATTGCTTCTTGCTGTAGCAGCGCAGAGAGGCGCAGAAGCTGCTCATTTTGATATTGATGTCGCCTACTTAAATGCACCGCTGCAGGAGGAAATTTATATGCTACCTCCTCCGGGTTTTGAGGGCGACAGGTCAGGTCTGGTAAATCTGCTGAGCCGAGAGGCAGCAAAGCCCAGTGTGATGAACAGCTCCAATGTTGGGTGGATGCTGATTGGGCTTGCGGCTCAGACAGGAAGTCAATTTCTGGAATGGTGGTAAAATTTGGAGGTTCGGTAATTGGCTGGAGGTCAAAAAAGCAGAGTTTAATTGCTCTGTCATCCACTGAGGCAGAGTTCAGTGCTCTTTCAGAAATGTGTCGAGAGCTTGAATTCTACAGGTGCCTAGTGCAAGAAGTGTGTGAGAAGTGTTACCTACCCATCACCATATGGGAGGATAACCAGCCATGCCTGAAGCTGGCTGAATCCGGCCAATTCAACGCTCGAACCAAACATCTGGATATTCGGTTCAAAAATGTGCATGAGAGCGTTAGGACAAATGTGGTCAAGCTGAAATATTGTCCTAGCGAAATGAATCTTGCCGATGGATTCACAAAGCCCTTGAGTTTCCAGAAACACGAAGTTTTCTGTGATGGGTTAAATGTTGAATGAAATGTATATATGTCTACCCAGGATTGCGAACAAGAGGGGGTGTCAGGTTTTCTGGACATCTTAGAGTTAATAATGCAAGAGGCGTTCTGATCCTGGGAGTTTAGCCTTGCCCACTGTAATACGGGCACTTTTCCTTTGTCTAGAAAAGGGGAGGTTTGGTTTCACTTTCCCCTTCTCTGCATTCATTCTGCCTTATTGTTTTGTGTTACTGCTGTATGTTAGTTTGCTGCAAGCATGCAGCTCAAGTCTGGAGGACTTGTGTGTGTGTGCTACTAAATAAAGTCTAGTTTAGTTTAGTAGCACTGGCGTCTGTCAAGTTATTTCACGACGCCACGGAGAAGCAGACCTAAAAAGCCATCGTGACGCTGTGCTTAACTCTGCAACTGGAGAACGCTAAGGGCGAAGCAGAAGTGTGCCTGGGCGCCATTGATGTCGGAGACGATCGTAAAGGTGATTGATTGCAGTGCCGGCCAGCAGCACTACTTGGGTCAAAGTTTTTATGACCCAATATCAACACTATCCAAAACATGCTGCAACGCAGGATTGCAATGCCATTCTTTGTATCCGGGAAGCGTTTGTTTATCGATGGATTAAGTGGAAGTTCTAGCACTAAGTTGGTGCTGCTCATGCGTGGCATTTCATGGAGTTTCGTAAGCAGAGAAGTCGGTTTGCAGCTCTGCAAGACGGCAACCATTTAAGTGTTGGCGGCGTCGAGAAACCACAAAGCTGAGGGAAGGATGGAGGAGGCAGTTAAATGCATGGGCTTGGACATTCGCTTTCACTTGGGGAAGGAGATTGAAGGGGGCGGGCGGGTTTTGAGGCAAAGCCGGTGAATACACAAAGTGCAGACAAAAGTGTCAGAAAAGAACAAAGGCATTTGGAGGAGTTTGGGATCCAAGTCAGGGTTTAGCGTTCTGCTGGTGGGCTTTGAAATGGTTCACAGATGCCTAAGAGGGAGAAGGCTTGTTCACACATTACTGGTATACCAAACCCAGCTGCAAGCTGTCTCTACATACAAGAGTATGTACGAAGGAGGGACATGGGTGGCGCTGTGGGTTAAACCACAGAGCCTAGGGCTTGTCGATCAGAAGGTCAGCGGTTCGAATCCCCATGACGGAGTGAACTCCTGTTGCTCGGTCTCAGCTCCTGCCAACCTAGCAGTTCGAAAGCACGCCAAAGTGCAAGTAGATAAATAAGTACCGCTCCGGCGGGAAGGTAAACGGCGTTGCCGTGCGCTGCTCTCGTTTGCCAGAAGCGGTTTAGTCATGCTGGCCACATGACCCGGAAGCTGTACGCTGGCTCCCTCAGCCAATAAAGCGAGATGAGCGCCGCAACCACAGAGTCGGACACGATTGGACCTAATGGTCAGGGTTCCCTTTACCTTTATGTATGAAGGAGCTTATGCTTGTTGATTTGATTCAGTTCAGTGACTGTGTACACAGGTGCAGATTTTACATGTGTTGCATGTAACGGGCGAACACACCTACAGTCGGAAGTGAGGCTTAGAAGCTCCTGGCTTCTAATACAGTGGTACCCCGCTAGACGAATGCCTCGCAAGACGAAAAACTCGCTAGACGAAGGCATTCGTCTAGCGGAAGGCTGCCCCGCAAGACGAAAAAGTCTATGGGGCTGCCTCGCAAGACGAAAAATTTTCGTCTTTTTTTTTTTTTCGTTTTGCAGAGCGCGGCTGTCATTGCCGCTCCGCAAGACGAAAAACCCGCTAGACGAAAATTTTCGCAGAATGAATTATTTTCGTCTAGCGGGGCACCACTGTATTTTCATATTCCTGCCTCTTCTCTCTCTGTCTCCTTTTCTCTCTGCTGCCTCTGAATCTCTCTGCGTCGTTGTGGCCAGTGCACATTCTGCCTTGCTTGCTCCACTATTCTATATAAATAAAGTATTTCTATTTCTATTCTATACTCCAAGCCCTCTGTGAAAGCAGCTTCAGCAAAAGAAAGAGGAAAAGGGATCGGTGGGACTCGATGGCTAATTTGTGTTGTCAGAGAGGAATAAAAGCCCCTTAGCTTTCATAAGCATCCGCCTGCAGTCATGGGGGCTAGAAACTTAATTGTTGCTCAAATGGACAAGGGAGCCCAAATCCTTAGGAATCTGATGGACACACCCTGGATTTTGTGTTGAAATGCTACGGCTGCCTTTTGAGGCTTCTCCTCCTGGCCTTTGTGGATAAGTGTTATTTTGCTGCTGGAAAAGAAAAAAGAAAAAAAAAAAAACGAGGTCAGATATGCTCATATATGACTGTCAGAGGCAGCGTGATCTGTGGCATCCTTTGCCAAGCTGGTATCTTGCAGATGTTTTGGGCTGTTCTCCCATCAGCCCCAGCCACTGTACCAGCAGGGTACCAGTTTGGCGAAAACTGAATCTGTGGCATTAGTTAACCTCGAGTCTTGGGAATAACGTGACTCTCACATGGGCATTTCCTTCGGCTCTTGGCTCGCGTTCAGCGTTTTAGTTTCCTCATCTCCCCCCGCTTTCATTAGTTGGGGAAGTGTTCCATGATGTGGCAAGCCAAACACTTCTGCGAGAAACGGGTGGGAGGTTGTTCGTTGCTGGTGTTTCTACCTCGCCTGTCACAACAGCTTCAAGGTGGCTTGCAGTAAAAACATTAAAAATACGACAAGACTCGGAACACACAAACACACACACACACACACACAACCCAGCTCTAACAAGCAATGAAAGAGCAGATTGCAGCAGGGGAACGCACACAGGCGATAGACTCTAAAGCGGCGAAACACTCTAAATAAAACATCAATTTAAAGCTGTACCAAATTAAAAGGGGTAGGTTGGTAATAGTTGTAGCAGTGAGCTCATATATGTTTATATTCGCTGGCTTTGATATAGGCTAATTGTATTGCTTTGGTGTTACCCATACCTGTGGGGCTTGAGGTGCTGAGCTCTGAGCTCAGAAAAGGGGAGCTACCTGCAAGGTTTGGGTATTTGGCACCTACGCCCTCATTTAGTTAGGTGAAATGATGTATGCTTCTTTGGTGTATAAAGAATGTATAAATATTTGCTTAGGTGCAGACAAGGCAGCTCCTGGCTGCAAAAGCTAGGAGAACTGGCAGGCTGTTTTGCTATGTCTACACCTTCTTTAATAGAGAATAATTAATAATAATAATAATAATAATAATAAATAAATAAATAAATAAATAAATAAATAAATAAATAAATAAATAAATAAATAATTTATTATTTGTATCCTGCCCATCTGGCTTGGTTTCCCCAGCCATTCTGGGCGGCTCCCAACAGAATATTAAAAACTTGATAAAACATCAAACATTAAAACTAACCTAAACAGGACTGCATTCAGATGTCTTCTAAAAGTCAGATAGTGATTTATTTCCTTGACATCTGGTGGGTGGGTGTTCCACAGGGCGGGAGCCACTACTGAGAAGGCCCTCTGCCTGGTTCCCTGTAACCTCGCTTCTCGCAGTGAGGGAACCGCCAGAAGGCCTTCGGTGCTGGACCTCAGTGTCCGAGCTGAACGATGGGGTGGAGACGCTCCTTGAGGTATACCGATCACTAGTGTTTTTGGCATTCTTTTTTGGTATCCCTGCACCCAGTCACTCCTATGAGCCCTCCTCTGGGCCTGTAGATCAGGATATCTATCTATCTATCTATCTGTCTGTCTGTCTGTCTATCTATCTATCTATCTATCTATCTATCTGTATCTGTGTGTGTGATCAAGCTACTCCTTCAATGTAGAGCATATCTAGGTGTGACAGGGACTAGTTGCTACCAGTCAGTGTAGACATTGCTGAGCTAGACGGATCAATGGCCTTACTCCCCATAAAGGACCATCTTATGTTACTATGAGTCTCTTGTTCCTCAAATCTCATTCTTCAGTGTTGCTCTCTCTCTCTCACCACCCCCAATTCTTTCCACTAGGAAAAAAAGAAAAAAAGTGAAGAGGAGGAGAGAGTCTCCTCCCAGCTGTCTCTTCCAGATTCTGTTAGAGATGGAGAAGAGCCGCCTCAGTCCTGCGACACCCAGGGAGAACGCCTTGCAGAGCCCGGGATCTGTGCCAAAGTCAAAGAGAGAGAAAACGTAAAGGGTGCCTGCGATGTCCCACCAAGTGCAGTAACTGTAGAAAATGAAGGATCTCCAGAAACTGCCCCATCGGAGCCCCCGATCCAGGTGGAAGAATTTGCAGGCAGAGCTTTGCAGGAGGAGAAAAGTATCGGGGGAACCACAGCCAGTCCTCAGAGCCTCGCCGAATCAGTCGCCCGGGAAACGGCACCCTGCGACCTGTCAGAAAGCAATGCTCCTTGCACGCCTTCTTTGCTGGGGAATGCGCAGGGCCCAGAGACGGAGACCGTACGCAGTGACAAACAGTCTGTTTCCCGTCCTTCGGAAGAGGTTCTTCCCGCCACCTGTGTCCCCAGCAAAGAAGTCGGAGAGCAGGTTCAGAAGTCCGCCCCCAAAATGCTCTACCCGGATCTCCCGCTGGAGCTGTTCAGGGAGAGGCTGGCGGCGGCGGTTGCTCCCATCAAACCGAAGGAGAGGCTGTACCCCGAGATCCCGGCAGAGCTGGAGCTGTTGCCTTTCACCCGAGAGCAGCTGAAGGTCTTTGAGCCCTGCTCCTGGCTGGAGAACGTCGACGCCTACATGGAAGAGTTTGGGGCCGTGGCGCATCAGGACAGGCACGAGTTCTTTGAGCTGCTGCTGAACTACTGGCGATGCCGCAAGCAGCTGCTCCTCGCCGAGGCGGAGCTGCAAACGATTGCCTTGGATTGCCAGAGTGCCAGGAGCCGGCTGTGGACTTTCAAGGATGAGCAGCAGCCCATCCAGGTGGAGTAACCGAAGCATGTTTCTAAAAACCGGTCCGTACGTTCGCGGAAAATCAGGTGGTTCAGCCCTCCGAAGACGTAACATTTTACAAAAAAATAAGAGATGCATCGTGGCGTAGTGGTTAGTGGCATGGGACGCGGGTGGCTCTGTTGTCTAAACCACTGAGCCTCTTGGGCTTGCCGATCAGAAGGTTGGCGGTTCAAATCCCCACGATGGAGTGAGCTCCCATTGCTCGGTCCCTGCTCCTGCCCACCTAGCAGTTCGAAAGCACACCAGTGCAAGTAGATAAATAGGTACTGCTGCGGCAGGAAGGTAAACGGCGTTTCCGTGCGCTCTGGTTTCTGTCACGGTGTCCTGTTGTGCCAGAAGCGGTTTAGTCATGCTGGCCACACGACCCGGAAAGCTGTCTGTGGACAAATGTCGGCTCTGAAAGCGAGATGAGCGCCGCAACCCCATAGTCGCCTTTGACTGGACTTAACCATGCAGGGGTCCTTTACCTTTTCTTACCTTTTTACAGCAGTGTTTCCCAAACTTGGGTCTCCAGCTGTTTTTGGACTACGGTTCCCAACCAAGCTGACCACTGGTTCTCCTAGCAATGGATGATGGGAGTTGTACTCCCCTCCAAAAAGCTGGAGACCCAAGTTTGGGAAACACTGGGTTAGAGTGTCAGACTAACTGGTCCAGTTGCTGCCTGTCAGCCTAGCCAACCTCACAGGGTTGTTGTTCTGGTGTTTAGTTAAATGAGGAGGGCCAGAACTGTGTGTGAGCTCCCTGGAGAGAAAGGCAGGATATAAACCCTGTTAAATAAATGTGTTTAATTTGCTGGAAGCCGCTCAGAGTGGCTGTGGCAACCCAGTCAGATGGGTGGCATATAAATAAATTATTATTTTTATTATTATAAAATGCAGCTATTTCAGAATGCAGGAATTAGTGGTGTGGGGGAATTTGCTTGTTTGAATTTCTCATCCCAAGAAATATTGAGGCCTAATATGCCTTGTTACTTAGCCTCCTAGACTGGAGTTTTTCCATAGCTTTCATCCTCGAGGGAACACCTCTTGACTTGTGGAAATGCTTCCGGCATGGGCTCCTGAATGAGCGCCCTGAGAGGGCTGTACCACACGCTTTTAAGGAATGTCTTCGATTGGCTCAGGAGTGCCCACACTCAGATACCGAATTTTTGGAGCTTTCTGTTTCTTTTAATTAGTACTTCGCCTTTTTATATTGTTATACACAGGGCGGTTCGCAAGCTGCGAAAACAACAAAATATACAAGGCTGCACATCTTAATAATAATAATAATAATTATTATTATTATTATTATTTCTACCCCGCCCATCTGGCTGCATTTCCCCAGCCACTCTGGGCGGCTTCCAACAAAAATCAAATACATTAAAATATCACACATTAAAAGCTTCCTTAAACAGGGCTGCCTTCAGATGTCCTCTAAATGTCTGGTAGTTGGCTATCTCTCTAACTCCTGATGGGAGGGCGTTCCACAGGGTGGGCGCCACCACAGAGAAGGCCCTCTGCCTGGTTCCCTGTAGCTTTGCTTCTTGCAGTGAGGGAACCACCAGAAGGCCCTCGGCGCTGGATCTCAGTGTCCGGGCTGAACGATGGGGGTGGAGACGCTCCTTCAGGTATACAGGACTGAGGCCGTTTAGGGCTTTAAAGGTCAGCACCAACACTTTGAATTGTGCTCGGAAACATACTGGGGGCCAATGTAGATCTCTCAGGACCGGTGTTATGTGGTCCCAGCGGCCACTCCCAGTCACCAGTCTAGCTGCCGCATTCTGGATTAATTGCAGTTTCCGGGTCACCTTCAAAGGTAGCCCCACGTAGAGCGCAAGCGAGAGATAACTAGAGCATGCACCGCTCTGGCGAGACAGACCGTGGGCAGATAGGGTATCAGCCTGCGTACCAGATGGAGCTAGTAAACAGCTGCCCTGGACACAGAATTATCCTGCGCCTCCATGGACAGCAGTGAGTCCAAAATGACTCCCAGGCCGCGCACCTGGTCCTTCAGGGGCACGGTTACCCCATTCAGGACCAGGGAGTCCTCCACACCTAGCAAACTGATCCGGTACAAATAAATTAATAATAAAAAAATTAGGGTTCTTAACTTATCAAATAAAGTAATATGTAATGATTCATTAGAATATAATAGCGCACAACAAAATTAACTCTCGGAATATCAACAAATAATTGCACAGAAATTCACTCTCAGCAGTTGCAACCGTCATCATCAGTAAAAACTTTGATACCCAAAATGCCACAATACATTAAAAAAGTCACGTTGGAAGATCGAATTGTGCAACAAGGTGGCTTAACTTAATAGAATTATTAAAAGGACCCCCCCCCCGCCCCCGCCCCGGCCTTAACTCCTCATTTTGAACATGCAACTTTATTGCGTCCCTTTGCAGGGCGTCTGTGCTGATCAGTGCAAAGTGTCCGGCCACCATCGCTACCAGACGGTCGAGATGAACGAAGGCGCTTTGGGAGACCTGAAGAGGCTCTTCGAAGCCCAGGCTGAGCACGTGCACCAGACCCTGGCCTTGCACTTGTACACGTCTGTGTTGTCCCGCCTGCAGGTGGAGTCGTACATCTACAGGCTTCTCAGCTGCTCTTCCTCGCTGAGGTCTGTGGGTATTCAGCAGCAGCAGCAGCAGCCGCCGCCACCAGGTGCGTGTATCCGAGTTATATTCCAATTAACTCCCCAGGGGCAGGGAGTATCAGGGACGCCGTGTGTGGAAAGCGGAAGAATTCCGCTCCCGTTCTGCAACCTGCATAAATTGTGCATTTGCTCATTTGACGTGCTTGAGGTTCATACTACCCGCTTGTACGTTCTGGCAATGCACGGCGGGTTCGTGGGGCTATTTTTTCTCGCCCTGCCCTCCCACTATCCACACAGTGTGTGAGAGAAGGGGCTGTGGCATACGTATTGGGGTGTTGACGTAGAACCCCTTTGTGAAAATGGAGGGGGGGGGTTTCCTGTTTGGCAGCTTCTCATGCTCTGGGCCCATGGGCAGTGGTGTGTGGCTGCTGAGAGCATCTGTGTGCGTGCACAACCCTGAAATTGCATGCTCTCTCCAGCCAAGGAGGAGGACTGCAGTCGTACCTTGGTTCTCGAACGTAATCTGTTTCGGAAGGTGCGACTATTTACATCATTAATTTGCATCTGCCCCCAGATCCCCCAAAGGGGTTACAGTTATCCCATTCCCACCCCTTTACAACCACCAGAGTTTGGGGCACTGGTTGATATGGTAGTGAAACAAAGAGTTATATAAAGATATGGAGATATGTTGATACACACTCATAAGTAAGAGTGAGTTTTACGTTTGAGTGAGTTTTACATTTGGGCCTGACAGGAAGTCGAAAGGGTTGAGCTTTTTGGTTGATACTGTTTTTCACTCTTAATTTCTGATTCCCCCCCTTTTTTAGGTTGTTTTTGGGGGAGGGTGGGAGGTGAGGATATTTGATTGTTTGTCTATTTTTTGTTTTTCTCTCTCTCTTTTGTGTATATATGGATTGATGAAATGATATGTTCGGTTAATATCATTCAAATTAATATAGATCTTCATGTAATAATTCAGAAAGGAGTGGAACAATAACCAAACAAAATGATGACAATAACTGTTAATGGTTTCTTTTTGGTAAAGCTTTTATTGTGATTTGTAGTTGTAATATCTATTGTATATCTTTGTTAAACAGTGTATAAATAAACTATTTTGTGGGGGGGGGGGAATACAACCACCAGAGTCAGACCAGGACCTGGGAGACCAGGGTTCAGATCCCCACTTGGCCACGAAGCTCACTGGGTGTCCTTGTAACAATTTAAACAATTTTATTATTTGTACCCCGCCCATCTGGCTGGCCTGCCTCGGCTACACCCCTCTCTAGCCTTACCCTAACCAACCTCATAAGGTTATGGTGGGGATTAAACGAAGAGGGGAAAAACCGTGTGGCCCACCGTGAGCTTTGTGGAGAAAAGCTGGAACATAAATGAAATCAGTCCATCACTAAGAGGCGGCAACTTGGTGCAGGCCTCCTCGTGGCTTGGCAAGGTTTCGAACCCAGCGCATGCTTCCTAGCAGAGGCCCAGTACTCTGCATTATTTCACCCCAACTGTGAGGCCGCTTAACCCTTTTTCTTCTCTCCTCGTTTGCAGTTCTTAAACAGGCTGAAAATGTTTCCTTGGACGTGGGTCCCTTGAAGGAATGCATCAGCGTCCTCTTCAGTTTCACACGCAGGGTTGTCGAGGATCCTCAGTTTGAGAGCGACGTGCTCTCCTGGCTGCAGAGGCTGGTGAGAAGCAGAGGGAGTCAGATCCATGCTAAATCTGGTGCCGGGGCAATCCTTTTATATCTATACTGTCCCCCAATTGACCTCGCTAAAGGAAGTCAAGAATAGCAATGCAAGGAGAAGAGGGTCTGGGGAACTTTGAAGAGGGACCATGCCTTTCAGTATGCTTCTGTTTTAAGAGATCCATCTTAACTGTGGCTTTGCAGTCCTTCCCTCCCTTAAGGATAAAGGGACCCCTGATCATTAGTTCCACTCGCGGACGACTCTGGGGTTGCGGTGCTCATCTCGCTTTACTGGCTTCTGGGTCATATGGCCAGCATGACTAAGCCGCTTCTGGAAAACACAGAGCAGCGCACGGAAACGCCGTTTACCTTCCCGCCGGAGTGGTACCTATTTACTTGCACTTTGACGTGCTTTCGAACTGCTAGGTGGGCAGGAGCTGGGACCGAGCAAAGGGAACTCCCCCCGTCGCAGGGATTCAAACCACCGACCTTCCGATCGGCAAGCCCTAGGCTCTGTAGTTTAGACCACAGCACCACTTGCATCTCTTGCCTCCCTTAACTGCCTTTAAAATTGTCTCCTGTCGCTCCAGGTGTCCGTCTTGCAAAAGGTTGGCTGTCCAGGGGACCACATTTTCCTCTTAAACCACATCCTCCGCTGCCCAGCCGGAGTCAGCAAGTGGGCTGTTCCTTTCATTCAGGTGTGGATATTTAATCTTTACTTCTTACAGGGATGTGCTGGGGTCCCATATTTCGCTGTCTCTTGGGCAGTTGCACTTTAGGAGGCAGGTGTGGGAGGTCTTGCCCATGGGGAGGCAAACTAAGGCCTCGGGGCTGGATCCGGCCCAATCGCCTTCTCATTCCGGCCCGTGGACGGTCCGGGAATCAGCGTGTTTTTACATGAGTGGAATGTGTGCTTTTATTTAAAATACATCTCTGGGTTATTTGTGAGGCATAGGAATTAGTTCATATTTTCCTTTCAAAATATAGTCTGCCCCCCCCAAGGTCTGAGGGACGGTGGACTGGCCCCCCTGCTGAAAAGGTTTGCTGACCCCTGGTCTTGCCCCACAAGAATGCCCCAAACCGCAAATGCCAAACTGCAAATTTTGCAGATTAGTGAAACCTTTTAAATGGGGGCAAGAGGACAAATGCAGTCGTTCTAGGGCAGGGGTTGGCAAACTAAGGCCCGGGGGCCGGATGCAGCCCACCAGCCTCGTTAATCCGGCCCACGAACCTTGCAGACCCTGCCACCTGCTCAGTCTAAACCGGCGTGGCACGGAGACCTCGCCGCGCAGGGACTGACTTCCATGACGCTGGCGTGGCTTTGGATTGGCTGCAGGAAGTGCCTGCAGTCAATCCGACGCCTCTGGGTGACACACCTTCCTTCCCGCTGATGTGGCTGTGTATGGCCAAGACCCGAGCGGGAGGAAGCGGTGGCGGCGGGGAGGCTGCCTCTGCCGCCCAGACCAGCGGCATGGGCTCTGGACCCTGCGGACCCCTGGCCAAGGCAGAGGACGACGAGGCGTCAGCTGGGGCGTGAGTGGCGGCGGCGGGAGGTCCTTTTAGGGGGGTTGCTTTCGGGAGGTGGGTGCTTTTGCGAGAGGGTGTGTCCAGCCCCCCACAAGGTTTGAGGGATAGTGGACCAGCCCCCTCCTAAAAAAGTTTGCTGACCCTTGTTCTAGGGCCACAGCATTACAGATTGTCGGGGGGTGATCCTCGGATAAAGAGCGCTATAGAAATGTAATGATAATGCAGCGTGTTTGAAATTTGAATGTGCAAAGGCTGGCCTTTTTTTTTATTAAAAGGGAAAAGCAGTTTAGCCTTCCCTTGCCCCTTGACACGCTTGTTTTCACAGGCAGGTGTGTTTTATCGTAGGGAGCATTTAAAGTATAATTCTCTCTACCTGAGGTCTGAAATGGCGCAGTCTGGGATGGGCTGCACCAACATATTTTCCTGCATATTCTAATCTTCTCTCAGAACTCGTTTTGTGTTTATCTGCCTTTGAGCATCTCACCTCAGCTCTTGTGGAGACCGTTTCCCCACCTGCATCTCCATAAATGGGATGTATCGTTTGCATTTCGATCTTGATTTCCCAGACACCTGAGTTGGAGTAGCACCTATTTCTTTTTAAACCCTTATTCAGTTTCTTGTTTGCTTTCAGATTCGGGTTCTGGATAACCCCTCGGGGCTCTTTCACTTCATGCAGTCCCTTGCTTTGCTTATGTCTCCTGCCAAGTAAGTATACGAAAGAGCCGCAGTTCCTCTCCGTGGTGCCAGGGGTGTTATTCTGCTTAGCACTGTGCAGGGAAGATGTGCTCCCCCCCTCCTCTTTTGGTCTCTGTGATCTAGTTTTCACAGCCTGCTGGGTTTTGCAATTTGCAGAAATCGAGGGGAGTTCATGTGCCACATGAAACCGAGCGAACGGAAGGCGTCATCCTCATCCGGGCAGGAATCTGGGAACTGGACTCTGGTGGATGAAGGAGGAGAAGAGGTACCTTTTAAGAAAGATGGCACTGTGCGCTTCCGGGACAGCGGGAGATGCCCGCCTCTTGATGCGGTGGTGTCTTTTGTCCTAGGACGAAGATTCTGAGACCAGCTGGGTCCTCCTCCTGGAAGACGACTTGATTGCGCTTCTGTCCCAGTTCCCCTTTCACGAGCTCTTCCAGCACATCCTCGGGTTTGATTCTAAAGGTAAGCAAAGTCCCCCAAGGGATATGCGTCGGGCAGTATGGAAACAGTGTGGAATGTCAACTGAAGTGTTGCTGTTGTTGTTCAGTCATTCAATCGTGTCTGACTCTTCGTGACCCCATGGACCAGAGCACGCCAGGCACCCCTATCCTCCACTGCCTCCCGCAGTTTGGCCAAACTCATGCCAGTCGCTTCGAGAACACTGTCCAACCATCTTATCCTCTGTCGTCCCCTTCTCCTTGTGCCCTCCATCTTTCCCAACATCAGGGTCTTTTCCAGGGAGTCTTCTCTTCTCATGAGGTGGCCAAAGTACTGGAGCCTCAGCTTCAGGATCTGTCCTTCTAGTGAGCACTCAGGGCCGATTTCCTTGAGAATGGATAGGTTTGATCTTCTTGCAGTCCATGGGACTCTCAAGAGTCTCCTCCAGCACCGTAATTCAAAAGCATCAATTCTTCGGCGATCAGCCTTCTTTATGGTCCAGCTCTCACTTCCGTACATCACTACTGGGAAAACCATAGCTTTAACTCTACGGATCTTTGTCGGCAAGGTGATGTCTCTGCTTTTTAAGATGCTGTCTAGGTTTGTCATTGCTTTCCTCCCAAGAAGCAGGCGTCTTTAAATTTCGTGACTGCTGTCACCATCTGCAGTGATCATGGAGCCCGAGAAAGTAAAATCTCTCAACTGAAGTAGCTGGTGTATATGGAAAGGCCGCAGGTTCAATCCTCAGCATCTCCTTGTAGGCCTGGGGAGAAAAACCGCTGTACAAAACCCTGAAGGAGCCGCTGGAAGTCACTGTAGACTAAGTGAGAGGAATCAACATTCGGACTCTGTGCAAGGCAGTTTCCTACGTTCCTCCTTAGTAGGTTGGGAACAGGAGTGAGCCCAGTTCAGTAGAACTGGCACCCATAACTAATACAGAGGTTAAGATTTTTTTAAAAAAAATTATAAATAATTTTATAAGTGGTGTGTCTTCGTTTCTCAATTTGACCCTTTTACACGGTTTTGCGTGTATCGTGTTATTTTACGCACGGTGACTTCCAGTTATTTTTATTGATCGTAGTTTAGTAATCATTTATTGTAATTGTTAAGAGTGAATTTCAGTTTAGTTATTATTTGCTGATGTTTCGAGAGTTAATTTTGCTGTGTACTATTATATTCTAATAGGTTATTGGATATTACTTTATTTGATGTAGGTCGTTCTGTTTTAAAGTTATGTTTTATCATGACTTTTTGTATTGGATCAGATTATTATAAGGTGTGCTGTATATTTCTGTAAACTGCCTTGTGCGTAGTCATGTAGAAAGGCGGTATACAAATTAAAAGTGAAATGAAATGGTGAAATAAGAAATGCTGGAATATATATGACAGCACACTTGCCGTAGTCTGAACTATATTCCAGTTTCAGCAGGACTTATTAATAACATGCTAATTCTCCCCCTCGCCACCTTTGCCAATGCTGATATGTTTTATCTGTTGCGAAGGCGTCTACGTTCCTGAGAAAACAACGCCTCAAGAGATGATGAAGGTCTTTGCGTTTGCAAACTCTTTAGTGGAACTTCTTGCCGTGGGACTGGAAACCTTCAACAGAGCCCGCTACAGGCAGTTTGTGAAACGAATCGGCCACCTCA
Organism: Lacerta agilis; assembly: GCF_009819535.1. NCBI lineage: Eukaryota > Metazoa > Chordata > Lepidosauria > Squamata > Lacertidae > Lacerta > Lacerta agilis. The sequence goes on along the minus strand of NC_046322.1, from coordinate 8,311,403 downwards.
TCAGGTAAGGAGCATCGCTGGGCAGCAGAGGACCCTCCTTGAACAATGTCTGATTTGTGGGGGGTCGCCTCGTGTAACGGATCATCCCTTAGTCTGGGTATGGTCAGGAGCCCAGCGTATTATGAGTTAACACCCACTCTATGTGACTGGCGGCTCACTTGCAGGAGGCGGGGCTTTTCGCCCTTTTAAAAGGGGGGAATGGCAGTTGGGCGGTTGGTCAGGGTTAGAGGGTTAGAGGGTGAGAGGGTTGGAGAGAGCTCGTGAGAGGTTAGGCTTTGGGAAGGGAAGGAAAGGTCTGTACCCTTGCTATGTTGTAACAAAGCTGACTTACATGAAAAGAAGATTTGTAACAGTATTAACCCTGGACATCCATGTTGTTTAAGTTACCTCAATAAAGTTAATTGTGTTTCAACGTTCGTTGACTCTGGCAGCGCATCAGTGCCTTAAGAGGTGTGACTAAGGGGAGAGAACAAAGTTTTCCTGTGGAAGAGGAAACGGTTTGCTTATTCTCCTGTCATACAGAGGGCTGGGCAGTGAAGCCAAAGGTGCCACGCAGTTGCCAAAAGGGAAGGAAAACTGCAGTAGTTGGGAATCCGGGGAGGGAGGTCCCATAGGTGGCAAGAGGTTTTCGAACGTGGAGCACTGAGGTACCCCAGAGACATCTCCCATATGAACACTTTAGGATTCATTTTAGTCGTCAGTGAAACCTAGGGAGAGACACGGTTTGGGGAAGCATCGAAAGCGAGGGATCGGGAATAAGGGTCCCTCACACCTCGGCATCCCATCCCAGTTTTGAAATTGCCGCTTTGCTCCAACAGAAACACCTGAGAGGTTTTGTTCTTCTGCCAGCGTTAGATTAGCGCCCCGATGTATAGATCTTTGTGTGCAGCAGCAGATGTTAGGTGAGCATCTGTGTGCAAGGGAACTTGCCTGTTGTGCTGTGGTTATAAAGGTGGTGTCAGAGCCAGCGACCGGCAGAGCCAACTGATTCTGGCTTCGTCCCCATCCTTCTCTCTGCTGAGTCCTACAAGGGCAACACTGAGACTCATCTACACTTTCCTTTTGCCCCATGCTTTCTAGGCACAGGTCCACATGGGTGGCGCTCTGGTCTAAACCGCTGAGCCTCTTGTGCTTGCCGGTTCGAATCCCCGCAACGGGGTGAGCTCCCATTGCTCTGTCCCAGCTCCTGCCAACCTAGCAGTTCGAAAGCATGCCAGTGCAAGTAGATAAATAGGTACCGCCGCAGCGGGAAGGTAAATGGCATTTCTGTGCGCTCTGGCACTTGTCACGGTGTTCCGTTGCACCGGAAGTGGTTTAGTCCTGCTGGCCACATGACACCTGGAAAGCTGTCTGTGGACAAACTCCGGCTCCCTCGGTCTGAAAGCAAGATGAGCGCCTCAACCCCATAGTCGCCTTTGACTGGACTTAACCATCCAGGGGTCCTTTACCTTTTTTAGAATCAAAACATCTTAGAATTGTAGCGCCGTAAGGGGTCTGAGGGCCATGCAACAGCTTCCTATGGTTCTTTAAAGGTAAAGGGACCCCGACCATTAGGTCCAGTCGCGGAGGACTCAGGTTGCTGTGCTCATCTCGCTTTACTGGCCGAGGGAGCCGGCGTACAGCTTCCGGGTCATGTGGCCAACATGACTAAGCCGCTTCTGGCGAACCAGAGCAGCGCACTGAAACGCCGTTTACCTTCCCGCCAGAGGGGTACCTATTTATCTACTTGCACTTTGACGTGCTTTCGAACTGCTAGGTGGGCAGCAGCTGGGACCGAGCAACGGGAGCAGGGATTCGAACCGCCGACCCTTCTGATCGGCATGCCCTAGGCTCTGTGGTTTAACCCACAGCACCACCTGCACTGTGGGTTCTTTACATGTTTCCAAAGGGGCCTTGGGTATGTGTAGTTCAGCAGCTGTTGCATCATCCTCATTATTTACCGATCACAGAATCAGAAAATTGTAGAGTTCGAAGCGACCCCCAAGGGCCATCCTTTGTATGTCAGGAATCTAAGCTAAAGCATTCCTGACAGATGGCCTTCCAGCCTCTGCTTAAAAACCTCCAAGGAAGGAGAGTCCACCCCCCCCCCCCGAGGGATTCCGTTCCACTGTCAAATAGCTCTTACTGTCAGAAAGTTCTTCCTGATGTTTAGTCGGAATCTCCTTTCTTGTGACTTTAATCCGTTGGTTCCAGTCCTACTCTTTGGAGCAGCAGAAAATAGGCTTTCTCCCTCTTCCACCTGGCAGCCCTTCAGATACTTGAAGGTATCTATCTACAGTATGTCAACTCTCAGTCTTTCCCTTCACCAGGCTAAGCAAACCCAACTCCCTCCTTAAAGCAGCTTTTGCCAACTGGGTGCCCTCTAGATGTTTTCGCCTGCAACTCCCACCACCCCTGCCCATCGGCTATGGTGACCAGGGCTTATGGGAGGAGGAGCCCAAAACATTTGCAAGGCACCATGTTGGGGAAGGCTGCTGTAAAGAGTATTTCGAACCTCTGTCGGCGATACTTTTCCCATGTGAAATTGTGATCGGATGGCTGTCGGATGGCAAATGCAAAAACACCGTCTTCTGAATAATAATGGGGAAATATGAAACATTTGATTTTCTGTGTTGACATTCCTCCTGCAGAGTGGTTGCCCGGCAGGGCTGCCTTTTTTGAGAAACAGACTCCAGGCACTTCAAGCAGTGAGAGCAGGAGGCTGGACTACAATGCACCGTTGGCCAGATCCGGCTGCAAGGCTCTTGTTATGTTCTTAAATGATTTGTAGACATTCAGATTTTCCGCATTGTCCTGTTTCCTCTCCCCGATCCCCCTCTCTCGTGCCTCCTGCTGTTAGGATGACGCTTTGCTACGTGAGTGACCACTGGGCCCAGTATGCCAGCCAGGCCAAGGGCTACGGCTACGAGATGCACCCTTACTCTGTTGAGAAACTGCAAGTGGAATATGACGAGCTCTTCCTGAGGGCTGTCCTCCAAGTCCTGAAAGCGAAAAGGTAGGAAACGAGGGGCTGTGCCGGGGGTGGGGGGAGGCATTTGTGGCGGTTGGGGGAGTCCAGGCTGCATCTAGAAGAGACCTGTGAAGTCAGGTGGGACCCAATAGAAGCCCAGAACTCCAATCCTCAAGCCGTGGAGGAAAATGGCTTTTATCGGAGCTTTTCAGCATGCAGTTAATTGCCAAGGTTAGGGGGATAAGCGTTTCCTCTGCAGGAGAGGTGTGCCAAAGCTGACAAAGTGAGTGGCTGGACCACTTGAGCATCCTCTCTGCCTTTGCTGCAAGGGTAGCGGCCTGTGGACTATCTCACCAGAGTGGTGCATGTTCTGGTTATCTCCCGCTTGGACTACTGCAATGCGCTCTACGTGGGGCTACCTTTGAAGGTGACCCGGAAACTGCAATCAATCCAGAATGCGGCAGCTAGACTGGTGACTGGGAACAGCCGCCGAGACCACATAACACTGGTCTTGAAAGACCTACATTGGCTCCCAGTACATTTCCGGGCACGATTCAAAGTGTTGGTGTTGACCTTTCAAGCCCTAAATGGCCTTCTCCCACTGTACCTGAAGGAGCGTCTCGATCCCCATTGTTGTGCCCGGAGACTGAGGTCCAGCGCCGAGGGCCTTTTGGCGGTTCCCTCGCTGCGAGAAGCAAAGCTACAGGGAAGCAGGCAGAGGGCCTTCTCGGTAGTGGCACCCGCCTTGTGAAACGCCCTCTCACCAGATGTCAAAGAAATAAACAACTATCTGACTTTTAGAAGGCATCTGAAGGCAGCCCTGTTTAGGAAAGCTTTTAATATTTGATGAATTGGTGTATTTTAATATTTTGCTGGAAGCTGCCCAGAGTGGCTGGGGAGACCCAGCCAGGTGGGCGTGGTATAAATTATTATTATTATTATTATTATTATTATTATTATTATTATTATTATTCCTGTGCCCAAAACATTTCCGTTTGGTCTTCCCATTCCCAACAGGCTGGGGGTCTGGCTCTTTATGTCCGAGATGCCATACGGGACCCTGTCTTGCAATATGCTCTGGAAGCTCTTCTCCATCATGCACTGCGCAGAAAGCGAGAACCTGGAGAAGCTATGCGCCGCGGTGCAGCTGGCCGACTGCAAACACAGACTCAATGGTAGCGTCTCAATGCCCCCCTTCTCCCTTTCTTTCTTTGGGTGTTTGCGTGTTGAATTTCAGCCAGGTATATTGGGATGCTCATCTACCTGCGGTGTAAGCGCCAGGGCTGGTGTCCCGGGACCAAGCAAGTGGTAACGCAGGCAAGCGCCGATTCCTTCTGAATCCATCACTGCGATGCAGCCCTCTGGCCATCTTCCTGTGGTGGTGGTGGCGCTTTGGGGGCAAATGGGGGATCTGCTTTGGGGGCAAATGGGTGGGATTAGGCAGATGGTTTTTCTTTCTTTTCTTTTTTTTACAGCCGTTTGTGTGCTTCCACTCCCAATTCTTTGCCGCTAGGAAGAGATCTGCCCTCCTCCACCCCATGCTAGCTGCAGTGTGCAGACTTGGTCATGCTGGGAATCCATTCAGGCCCCCTATCTATTTAGAACGCAGCAGCGGTAGCCAATTTGGAAATAAACAGCTATTTGACTTTTAGAAAACACCTGAAATGTTTAACAATCTTTTATGTGCTGTAAGCTACCCAGACTGGCTGGAAACCCAGCCAGATGGGCGGGGTATAAATAATAAAATAATGATAATAATAGTAATAATCATTATCATCCTCATCCTCATCATCCCCGTGGAGGACCTTAAGGCCCACAAATAACAACACTTTGGAGGTCCCGAGCCACAAGGTGGTTAGATTGGTCTCAACTAGAGCCAGGGCCTTTTCAGTACTGGCCCCAACTTGGTGGAACGCTCTGTCACAAGAGAACAGGGCCCTGTGGGATTTGACATCTTTCCGCAGGGCCTGCAGGACGGAACTGTTCCTCCTGGCCTTTGGTTTGGACTCAGTCTGACCCATACGTTTCCCTCCCCTTATGGTTTTGATTTATGGGTTACTACTAAAATGAGGCTGCATTTTAAATTTTAAATTGTATTTTATCCCATATTTTAATTAACTGTTTCTTCTTTCTTTTACGTTTTATTGTAATTTTATTGGTGTTAGCTGCCCTGAGCCCAGTTCTGGCCAGGGAGGGTGGGGTATAAATAAAAACTTATCGTTGTTGTAATAAAAAGTTGTTGTTGTTGTTGTTGGCGGGGTATAAATAAAAACTTATCGTTGTTGTAATAAAAACTTGTTGTTGTTGTTGCTGTTTTGTTGTTGTTGTTGTCCTCATCCTCCATATGATGTTGGACTCAAGCTCCCCTCTGCCCCAGACAGCAGAGTCTATTTCTCAGGGACAGTGGGTGTTGCGGTCAGACAATATCTGTAGTTCACCGCTGTGACGCAGGGTGGAATGAAACTCCCGTTAAAGGAGGACCTCCTGTCTTTGCCCTTGAAATAAAACCAGCCCCCTCTTTTGCCACTGACAGACCCAGCCCACCTGGAGAATTTCGAGAAGTACCTCCAGTCGATGAACGGCTCCGAGGAGATCTGCCTGCTGACGACGTTTGCCCAGATGGCTCAGGCGAAACGCGATGGTGCTGACCAGGACTTCGTCAGAGTCATCGTGCTGGAGATCTATGAGGTGAGCCAGGAACAGTTCGATAGGTGAGCGGGAGGTGCGGTGTCGGGCGGAAAGCTCCGACCCGTGAGTGGCTTCCGCACTGCGGCTGAAAGGCGGAGCTGCGAAGCAAGCAGCCCCTGATTCGAATCTTGCCTCTGCTCCGAAAGCGCTAAGAGATGGCTGTGTGTCTGCCTCCTTTTCATGGGGCCCAGCCAGCCATTCGTCTGTCTGAAGTTGAGCAAGGCTGTTTGCTGAGAAATGGCGTTCTACCAGGGAAAGCCCCAGCAAGTGGTTAAAAATGAAATAAAAACCGCTGTATTTCTCCAGGTGTCTTACGTCAGCCTTTCCACAAGGGAGACTTTCTCAAAGGTTGGCCGGGAGCTCCTGGGCGCCATCACCGCTGTCCACACGAGCATGATCTCTGTTCTTCTGGACCGAGTCAAAGAGACCATTGAAAAGGTTGGCATGGTAAGAACCACGCTATGCTGTGCTGCTGGGCACAGTTGATGGATAATATCCTTTGGCCATGTGCAAACCACGACTTAAAATGCTCCCACCAGAATTGTATGCCAGCCCAGTCGTTTTGCGTTTATTCTGGTTCAGAAGGGCAACGGCAAGGACCTTTAGCTTCGCCTTCCGAATGATGGAAATCTCATTCACCCACGGCCTGATGTTTCACCGCCTGCCACCTCCCAAATGCACACCTTACAGCTCTTATCTGGGTAAACAGTAGGGACTAGAAGCATGTTCTGAATCACAGAACACGCACAGCCTTGTTGGAGATCGGAGCTTGGAGGACCAAAGAGCCATAGAGCCCATACTGCTAATAAGAGTCACCTTAGAAACCCATGAAGGGATGCGGGTGGCGCTGTGGGTTAAACCACAGAGCCTAGGGCTTGCCGATCAGAAGGTCGGCGGTTCGAATCCCCGCGACGGGGTGAGCTCCTGTTGCTCAATCCCTGCTCCTGCCAACCTAGCAGTTCAAAAGCACGTCAAAGTGCAAGTAGATAAACAGGTACCGCTCTGGCGGGAAGGTAAACGGCGTTTCCGTGTGCTGCTCTGGTTCGCCAGAAGCGGCTTAGTCATGCTGGCCACATGACCCGGAAGCTGTACGCCGGCTCCCTCAGCCTATAGAGCGAGATGAGGGTGCGTCCCCAGATTCATCCGCGACTGGACCTAATGGTCAGGAGTACTTTTACCTTTACCTTTACCTTTACCTAGAAGCCCATGAGCTGAGAGCCAAGGGGCAGGTGGGGCTTGGCAGCCCGGGAAAGTAGCCCATGTGGGAGAATGAAAAAACTCTCATCCTAAACCTCCACTGCCTTGCAGGATATCTTTCGGAAAATAAAAGGCTAAGGAGTAAACCCTGCACAAATCTGGGGCTGAGTCCCTGAGACTGTTGGGTGGCGCCTTGTTTGCCTCCTTCCGGCAACTCCTGCAGCCAAGCTTGTGCCAGACGTCTTGCTCTGCTTACCTTTGGATCCCATCAGCGAGGCTGGGGGGGGCGTGTCTTGTCGTCTGGGCAGCCCAGGACCTCCAGACACACTGCCCAGTCTTGTGCCTGGGGAGCTCACTTCAGTGCTGCAGTTTGACTCCACCCCCTAGGTACACTCCATTGTCTCTTGATACATGGATGCCAATAGAGGCTTGTGAAAGCGGGTCCAAGATTTCCATTCTGTTGCTTTATGAGCCTTTATTTTTGCAAGATTACTCCCTCCCAACGGCGTTGAAAAAGACTTCACTGTATTTTTAAGATGGTCTTTTTTATTATTATAATATTTTTAATTAGTTTTCAGTTACATTCCAATAACAGCCTCATTATAACAATACCAATTTATAATACAATTGCTAATACCAATCGTTCAGATACTGAATTATGTAATTTAGGTGGCCCCCCGCGTGCTAGAATTGATGGTTTTATGCTTTTCTTTATTTCTGCGTTCCAAAATCTTAACTATTTTCCATTACATTCCGGTCATAATAATAATCCCTTATACAACAACTGCAATATTAATAACTTCTATTCGTGTTGACGCATTAAATGTTTTATAAAACTACAAGTGAGGCGCTCAGACTATATCCTCATTCTTCCTGTGTGTGGCAATCATTCCGTCTGTGGTGTTTCTTCCTGTTCTTGTGAAACGTTATGTCTGTCTTTCCCTGGCTGTTGCCGTTCTCCATCATCTTCATCGACATATATCTGTCACCTTTTTCTTCTTAGGTTTCTCTTTATTTATTTAAAGAGCTGCCCATGCACCTCTGGAAGCCGTCTTCGTCCGAGGTGGCCCTGATCCGCGACTGGCTTCTGAATCACAGCCTCACTGAAGTGGAGAACAAGCTCGCCTGCATTATCCTGGAAGGGCTGAACTGGGGGCTCTGTGATCAGGTGCGTGTGGAGGAGAAAAGCAGCAGTTTTTAAATCAGTGAATTGAATAATGCATTAAATTTTTCAGTTATTTTTAATACCAGTACTTGGGGTGGGGTGGGGTGGGGACTGCAGGTGGCAGGCTCCCATTTTTTAAAACCCCTGCCGCCCCACAAACACACACACTTGTTCAGGAGTGAAAAGCTGCTTTAAATGGGCTTTTGCTGCATCATAAGGAATGCACCAGCTGATTGCAAAGTAAAGCCTGGTTTCAGTCCATAGGGAGGTTTGTGCAGATTTCACAGAGCCCTTTCCTACATGAGGGCTGCATTCATTTATGGGCAATTTTGTGAGGCCAGTGGGTGGGCGGGGACAGAGCGGAAACGGGCGGAGCAACGAATGCAAATTTTACCTTCCTACAAAAGGCTAGTTTTTATCCACATTGCAAATGACCAGCCAGAGGCTTGGGTAAATGGATTTTTTTTTTTTTTACCCATGGCCTCTGAAAACAGACAGTGATGACATCAGGCATGCCTCTGCAAGCCACCGCTGTTTATATGTCAGCATGCTCCCTTCTGGGTTGTTTTGCCTTCTCCCTGCTAGTGCGGAGAGGAAACAGGTCTGGGGCTGTTACTCTTCAAGGAACTCTGCTCAGTAAGCCAAGAACAACCCTCAGTTCATTGGGACTGAGGCAGACCGCAATCCCTTGTACAAACATACCTGCCCCAGGGACCACGGTTTACTGTGATGTGCTGGGAGGGTTGTACATTTAAGGCCTATGTCTTGGAAATAAGCAGTGCTGTCAAGTATCCAGTTTTCCCCAGGATTCTCCCTTATATCAAGCAGTTTCCCGCTGCTCTCCCTTATTTTTTATTTCCCTTAAATTTCCCGTTTTTAATGGAAGCAGCTCCTCCCCTGCTGGCCAGGGACTGGGTGGGAAGACCTCGCCTACTTGGAGAGAAAAGCCTCAGCCCTCAAAGCAAGTGGGAGCCGTTTCCCATGCTTTCAGGGGAGTGTATTCCTCCCCCTGCATCAGCCCCTATCCGTTGCCGCCGAGCCCCTCAGCCGGCCAATAAGGTTAGCTGGCGGGCGGAGCCTGGCTGCCTTTGAGCAGCTGCTGCTTCCTGTCCTGTTTTGATGGGATCAGACAAGAAGACGATGGGGCTCCATCGCGCGGAGCACATGGCTGCCCTCCTCTTTGCTCCGCTCCGAGCCCGAGCCCGCTTGGAGTTTACATTGCTGCTCCGCCCACTTTTGCTTCTGGCTCCGCCCACCACTGACATGTGACTGTCCCCGGGATAGGTGAGACTGCTGATCCCTTATTTTCAAATCCGAAACTTGACAGCTATGGAAATAAGTGTGAGTGGATCCTGAGCTTACAGGGCTAAAACAGCTCTTGGAGGACGCCCCGCCCCACTGGGAGTTTCACAGACGGGTACTTTTTCCTTTGTCCTCTGTCTGTACTGTCCGCTTTCGTTTTCGACCGAGAGGGAGGCAAGATGTCGGATGTCCTCTCCCGGAGGGCTCTGTGATTTATGCTGCTTGTAAATTCGTCATTCATATCGTCAGGGTGGCCTTCATCTCGACCCAGCGGTCCACGCTGAAGTTGCACTCATGGTCTTAGAAGCTTACCAGAAGTACCTCTCTCAGAAACCGTACAGCGGGCTCATCTCTGAAAGCATCAAGCAGGTACGACCTTCTTCCTTGAAAGCTTCCTGTTAGCTTGGCTTTTTCGCCCTGAAGTTTTTTTATTTAATTATGTTTTCCAAAATTCGCACATACATTTCAATACATAATAAAAACTCCCCCCCAACTTCTCACCTGCTTTTCCATGGTGTTTCCATTACTCACCCCCTGCTGCACCCTGCCTTCTCTCTCTTAAACCTTAACAAAACTGCCGTAATATTTTTTTTTTAAAAAAATATTTATTAAATTTTATATAAACAACAATCAATACAAAACAAACCAATGCAAAACAATACAACCATAAAAAAACAAAAACAAAAAACCTATACTATCCCTAACATCTATCCTTTACATTGTATCCTGACTTCCTCCTGTCTCCGCTGCCTGCGTTCCTTGTGAATCATCTTTAGTAATTTCTTACCATCTTGAAATATCTTACTTTACTATAAAGAATCATTAAACTTATCTAATATCTTAACTTCATACCTTCACAATTCCTACATCATAACCAAACTCTAAATCTACAGTCTAACTTTTCTTCCAAATTATATCTAATTTTCTACCATGCAATAGTTTTTTAAAGTATAATTTAAATTTCTTCCACTCTTCTTCCACCACGTCGTCCCTCCGGTCACGAAGTTTCCCGGTCATCTCAGCGAGCTCCGTATAACCCATCATTTTCATCTGCCATTCTTCAATCGTTGGTATTTCTTCTGTCTTCCAGAAAACTGCCATAATCTTTAATCCCTTCTATTGCCCATTGTGTCAAATCCTTCTTGTGTTTTCATCGTATAATAATACTTCTTTATACAATCCTGTTAGCTTTGGGGGAGGCAGCGACAAGCTGGGTTCCTGTAAACTGCTGCTGAAAAACTGTCCTGTGCTTCTGTTGTATGGAAGGTTGTGCAGTTGTTGCCTCGGTCCCCCCACCTTTCCATAAATGTCGATAAAAGCACAGGTGATGAAGCCTGTGGGCAGTGCAGATTTCACTGAACTACACTTCCCACACCATTCCTGACCATCAGCATTGCTGGTGCGCTGATGGGAGTTGGAGTCCATCAATCTTCCCTACCTGTGAGGCTTAAAGCAGTGCTAAGCGACTTTGCACTGCTGGAAGCTGCCGTGTAGTAGTAGTAGTAATAAATAATAATAATAATAATAATAATAATAATAATAATAATAATAATAATATTTGTACCCCGTCCATCTGGCTGGGTCTCCCCAGACAAACCAGAAGTCTCGTCTCTCTTTGCCTAGGTCTCCTACCTGGCCAGCGTCGTCCGTTATGGAGAGACACCCGAAACCTCCTTCAACCAATGGGCCTGGGGGCTGGTTTTGAGGCTGAAACTGCACGCCAACGACTACGGCATGCAGCAGGCCTGGCCTCCCTCTCCTGTCTCCCCTGCGACGCTCGAGCTGGTGGAATCGCCCACGTTTCACCCACTGTTGAAGGCTGTCCGGTCGGGTCTCCCCATTGGCTGCTACCTGGCGTTGGCCATGACGACGGTGGGGCATAGGTGAGTGCCAGGAGAACTCTCCTTTGGCTTGTGTGCTCATGTCAAGCATTCCTTGGCAGTGCATTTCTCGGTTTTCATGCATCCCCCCCCCCCCAGGCTTGCAGCTCGTTCACAGTCAAGCAGAAAGCAGAGGGAAGGGAGTTTCCTGCTTGGCAGGGGGTTGGACTGGAGGGCCCTTGTGGTCTCTTCCAATTCTATGATTCTATGATTCTATAAGTGCAATCATGGCTCAGCGGTGGTGGGGAGCCTCTTGCCCGTGGGGCTTATTTGGCCTGTGAAGCTGTGAGCCAGTGTGGTGTAGTGGTTAAGAGCAGTGGACTTGTAATCTGGTGAACCAGGTTCGATTCCCCGCTCCTCCACACGCAGCTACTGGGTGACACTTCTCTGAGTCACGCTTCTCTGAAGTCTCTCAGCCTCACTCACCTCACAGAGTGTTTGATGTTGGGGAGGAAGGGAAAAGGAGATTGTTAGCTGCTTTGAGACTCCTTCAGGTAGCGATAAAGCGGGATATCAAATCTGAACTCTCCCTCTTCTTCTTCTTTCCCCCCCAAACCATGCTGACCTGCTCCAAACCTGGCATCATAGTAACATAGGAAGTTGCCTTAGACAGAGCCAGACCATTGGTCTGTATAACTGACTGACAATGGCTTTCCAAGGTTTCAGGGAGGGGCCTCTCCCAGGCCTGCCTGGAGATGCTGGGAATGGAACTTGTCATCTTCTTCAGGCAAATCAGGTTCTCTGCCACTGAGCAATGGCCCTTCCCCTTGCTTATTTGTTAATTTATTAAACTTAATACACTGGTACCTTGGTTTTTGAACAGAATGCGTTCCGGGAGCCCGTTTGACTCCTGGAACTGTTCGGAAACCAAAGTGTGGCTTCCGGTTGGCTGCAGCCAATCGGAAGCCGCGCTGGATGTTCGGCTTCCGAAAATCTTTCGAAAACCGGAACGCTCGCTTCCGGGTTTTGGTCGCTCGGGAGCCGATCCGTTCGGGAGCCAAGGCGTTCGGCTTCCAAGGTATGGCTGTAGTTGCTTGTCATGTGAAAGTCTCCAAGCGACTTGGAGCAAAGATAGATTTACAGCACATAATATCATGGTGGCGGTGGGGGGAGGTGCCCAATGCATCTTCCTGTCTGTCTCCCCATAATAGCTTTGAGGCAGGAATCCCCTCAGAAGAATTTGTGTCAGCTTCCTGGAAGCCAGCAGGCATGGGAGCAGACCACCCTACTGCCTGTTATTACTGTTATCATTTTGTCCAATGGCTAACAAATGTTTTCCTCTTCTTATACTTTGATAGCGTTGAGAAGTTCTGCGCTGAGGGGATCCCACTCCTGGGCGTTTTGGTGCAGTCGCGGCATCTGAGAACAGTGGTTCACGTGCTGGATAAAGTGTTAGCGTTGTTCTACCCGTGCCAGTATTACCTGCTGAAGAACGAACAGTAAGCCCAAGACTGCCTCCCTTGCTTGTATCCCCCATCCATCCTTTCAAAATTCTGCTGTTACTGCATCTCAAGGCAGCTCTGTATAGGAAAGTTTTAAATGTTTAATGTTTTATTATGTTTTTGAATAGGGACCCAGGTGGCGTTGTGGGTTAAACCACAGAGTCTAGGGCTTGCTGATCAGAAGGTCGGCGGTTCGAATCCCTGCCACGGGGTGAGCTCCCGTTGCTCAGTCCCAGCTCCTGCCCACTTAGCAGTTCGAAAGCACATCAAAGTGCAAGTAGATAAATAGGGACCACTCCGGCGGGAAGGTAAACGGTGTTTCCGTGCGCTGCTCTGGTTCGCCAGAAGCGGCTTTGTCATGCTGGCCACATGACCCGGAAGCTGTCTGTGGACAAACGCTGGCTCCCTCGGCCTATAGAGCGAGATGAGCGCCGCAACCCCAGAGTCGGACACGACTGGACCTGATGGTCAGGGGTCCCTTTACCTTTACCTATGTTTTTGAATATGCTGGGAGCCGCCCAGAGTGGCTGGGGCAACCCAGTCAGATGGACGGGGGTACAGATATTATTAATTAATTAATTAATTAATTAATCAGGGCAGGCTGGTTTATGCAGCTCAGCCAGTGGGCCCTTTCTGAGAGTTGGTATATGTAGTGCACAGCGTTTGAAATTAGCTGGGCATTTTGCAAATGGCAACTGGCCTTTTGCAACAGGATTGAGATGTCCAGGCGCCACCTTTGGCGCCTAGCATCTCCACTTGCCTGGCCTGCTTCTCTGGGTGATTCAGGGGGGTCTGCAGGGTTTTTTTTTTTTGCTGCTGCTGCTGCGCTGCCGGGCACACCAGCTGTTTTGCGGGGTAGCGAGGTAGCAAAATACATGTCTTTTGCTGCTGTGCTACCTTGCAGACCCCCTGAATCACCTGGCAGCAAAAAAAAGAAATAAAGAACTTTTTTTTTTTTACTGCTATCTGTCTTTAAAAAAGAAATCCCAATCTATGTACAAAAAAATGGCGACTAGACGTTCTGTTTTGGTACCCACCGTCCCGTTCCCATCAGCCATATGGCTCCTAGCTTTTGTATCCCAGTTTCTAACAATGGTAGTGGGACAAGTGTACCTTTTTGACCTGGCAATTAAATTGGCAACTTGTTCTTTGTCCCCACCCCCACCCCAGGTTTCTGTCTTGCCTGTATCAATTCCTTCAGCTGGACAGTGGCGTCCCCCAAGGGATGACTCAGCAAGTGACGCAGAAAGTAACTCAACACTTAACTGGGACGAGTTACGGTGAAAACATCAAGCTGCTCAACTGCATGATTCAGGTCAGGAGATAGAAGCGTGTCTTCTTCGACTGTGGGCTCTTTTAAGGCTGGAAGGGAACCAAGGGACCAAACCACCCACCCCCTTGCTCCTAAAGATCAGCCTGCACGGTGCCAGAGTAGAATGCGCCACAAGACGACAGCAAGGAGTTATATGACAGTTTCAATGTTTCCTGTAAACTGCTTAGAGGCTTTACAACAATCAAGCAGCGTATGAATTTTTGTTAAAGAAATAAAATAAGAATTGTTGCCCCATGTAAACGAATGTGTGTGTCCACACAAGCGTGGAATCTCAGAATCATCAAATTGTCAAGTTGGAAATGACCCAAAGGGTCCCTTATTCCAAATCCCTGCAATGCAGCAATCTCAGTTAAAGAATCTGACAGAACGTGTGCAGTATTGCAAGTGTATAATGCAGCTTCCTGAGAATCTTGGCTCTTCCTTCCTTTCCCAAATCAAGCTTCTCATCCTTGGGCTCGACAAGATAGGCTTGAGAGCTTGTAGGTCTGTATCTGCTGAAATTTCAGGAGTTCCAGGGATGACTGAATGAGAGTGACAGTGGTCGGGGTGGGTTCAGGGTACATCAGTGCAGCTAAAATGTCATGACCCCGACCTCTGGAAGTAGCCAGGACTTTGATGCAGGGGAACAGAAGCCAGGACCAGCTGTGCAAGCAACATCAGTGTGTTCTGGGTCCAGGCAGAATCTCCAGTGCGGAGCCAGAACCTGCCAGCTGGAAGTGCCTTCAGCCGCCCCTTCCCCACCAAGGCCAATTCCCCTGAGGGATGGTCTTTGTCCATGCCAGGAGCCTCACGCTTTCCAGTGCTTGTGTTTGGCAAGCACTGCCAAAGAGGCAACAACGAAGGGACGAAGCCTAGGAAGGGTTACATGACCTCAGCAAATTGCCAACTCGGAACTGTCCAAGGTCCTGCGACGAGAGAGAGAGAGATACTGGGAGTCCTGGTAGTAGATGACTCAGTCAAGGAAGCCAAGTTGCATGCAGCTGGGGGTTGGAGGCTTGTAGAATCGCCAAGCTCTTCTGGATTTCTGACCATTTCTGAGGCCATCCCCAAGGAGATCCTGACGAAACATCAGGTAGAATTTTCAGACAGAGAGAGTTGTTCGGCACTGGGATGGGCTCCCTCGAGGTGCTGCACTCTCCTTCCTTGGAGGTTTTTAAGCAGAGGTTGGATGGCCATCTGTCAGGGATGCCTTAGTGGAGATTCTTGCATTGCAAGGGGTTGGACTTACATGACCCTTGGAGTCCCTTCCAGCACTACAATTCTATGACCACCCTGAGGCTCCCGTTAGAAGAAGCATGGGAAAAGGGTGGGCAAAAGACACAATGTCATTGAGTTGACTGTGCTGTGAATGAGTGAAAATCAGGCCCTGTACTGTGTGTGTGTTTGTGTGTGAGAGAGAAGCCCATGCAGTGAGCATTCCCAAGCAAATCCTGTTTGGACTGCTTTTCTGTCACCTGCAAAAATCTGTCTCTAATCGTGGCAGTGTTTGTGCATGCACACGAAAGCTCATACCAAGAACAAACTTAGTTGGTCTCTAAAGTGCTACTGGAAGGAATTTTTATTTTTATTTTTTATTTTGTTTTAATAAGAAGGGCTGTTCTCATGCCTTGTTGCTGCCGTCCAGGTGTTTGGGTTCTCTCCGCCCCTTATTGCGATCTCGTTTCATCCCTCCGCCCTTTTTCTTGGCAGACTCACATTTTTATGAGCAGCCTTCCCAACGGAGTCGGGCCAGCGGCCGTGTTGGAGTTCTGGGTCCAGGCCCTCACTAGCCAGCCGCTGTGGCACAAGGAGAGAGCCGTACTCTGCCTGATGGACCACTTGTGCCAAGCCGCTTTCCAGTTCAACCAAGAGGACTGTGTGCAGAAGCTGCTGTACCAGCAACACAAGGTATGGAGGCCCCATCCGTCCCTCTCTCCTGGGTTAGGAGATGCTTTAACTAGCAGGGTCTGTCTCGAGAGATGATGGAGTGCACTTCTTTGAGTGACCATCCCCTGGAGGTCCTGGGCTGCCCAGATGACAAGACCCTCCTCTCTCAGCCTTGCTGATGTGGTCCAAAGAAAGCAGAGCAACATCTTTGGCACCAGCTTGGCTGCAGGAATTGCTGGAAGGAGGCGTACAAGGCGGCATCCAACCGTCTTAGGGACTCCAATCTGGATTTGGGTAGGGTTTTCTTCTCCTGAAGATATCCAGCAAGGCAGCGGAGGTTTAGGATCAGAGTTCTCCTTCTCCTTGATGGGCTTCCTTCCCAGGCTGATGACTCCCATCTGCCCCTTCCTATTTAAATAATGGCCAAGTGACGCGGAACGTGTTGGGATGCTGTGGTAGCCTATTCCCTGCTCTGGAAGTGGGATCGACTTGTTGAGCTTTGGGAAGAAGAAGAAGAAGAAGAGTTTGGATTTGATATCCCGCTTTTCACTACCCGAAGGAGTCTCAAAGCGGCTAACATTCTCCTTTCTCTTCCTCCCCCACAACAAACACTCTGTGAGGTGAGTGGGGCTGAGAGACTTCAGAGAAGTGTGACTAGCCCAAGGTCACCCAGCAGCTGCATGTGGAGGAGTGGAGACACGAACCCGGTTCCCCAGATAACGAGTCTACCGCTCTTAACCACTACACCAAACTGGGATCCCTTATAACACTGGTACTCCGTGATTCTTGGGTGTGTGCCTATTTAATTCATGAGCGTGACCCACCCTTCTTCCCATGACCTAATGTAGGCTTCCTCAACCTCGGCCCTCCAGATGTTTTTGGCCTACAACTCCCATGATCCCTAGCTAGCAGGACCAGTGGTCAGAGATGATGGGAATTGTAGTCTCAGAACATCTGGAGGGCCGAGGTTGAGGAAGCCTGACCTAATGTTTAGAAGAAATCACCACTCTTGGAAGCTGAACCTGTTGATTGCCAACCTCTGGAGGAACGGAGAACGGATTTGCTCTATTTATGTGAAAGCTCTTCAGATATTTGAAGTTGGTGGCCCCCAGTGCTTTTTCCTCGTCTCTTCTCCCAGCTAAACTTGCACACCTTCTTTAACCCTTCCTGCTAGGATGCTCTCCAGACTCCTAAGCCTCGTTGCTGCCCTCTTCACACTAGAGTTTGGCTTCCCTGTGCTATATATTGCGCCAAACATTGTTATGTCAGATGCTGTTTGAAATGGTGTCCCCCGGCCTCTGATAACAGGCAAAAAGAGTGTTCTTCAAGCCTGAAGATGCTTCTGTGGCTTAAATCCCATTGCCTTTCAGCCTAAATCTCTGGCCTGCAATAGCTCAAGGTCTTCTCACCTGCCTTTTCTCTCTTACCCAAACTTACCAGAATGCCTTGGGCTACCACTCTGACAAGGGGCTGCTCTCTTCCTTAGTCAGCTGGATCGTGGCAGGAAACGTCACGCCTTCCTTCATCGAGGGAAACGCGAATCCCGCGCAGGTAGGGAGGTGCCATAGAGTTGACGTCCTAGGATGGGCTTGGAGGGTGTCGCCCACCTTTGCTCTCTCACTGGGAAGAAACCAGGGTGGATTTGATTTAAATTTAAATCAAATCACAATTCAAATTACCATTTAAATCAAGCCAGTAAGACTTGATTTAAATCTTTTTTTTTATTTTTACAGAAAGATTCATTCTTGCTGGTACAATCTTAATATTTACAAGCAGATGACGGTTTCATTTTTGGAATAATAGATTTTCAGAGTAGTTTTTACAGTTATATCAAAAATCACTGATTTGGTTATACTATTAGAAATACATAGACAGATAATTAGGAAATTATGGTGAGGTGTAATAAGTTAACTGTTTAAATATGGACAGCTTTTCTGCTCTACTTTATTGGAAGGAGAAAAACAATCATTTCCTTAATAACAATTTAAACAATTTATTTAACTAAAACAATAACATTATAGCATATGTAACCATGTTTGTTAACTGATGTGGTTAAACAATTATTAAAAACAAACAAACAACTTAGGCTGAGTTTTAGCACACATGAAAAACTTAAAACAAATCCGTATCTCCTGATGAATAGCCTTTGGACTATAATGTAACTTAAATAGAAAACTATCTTTAGAAATATTTTTCCTCCAAAAGCATTTCATTTTAAAAATCCAATTTAAATTTTAAAAAAATCTGATTTAAAATTTAAAAAATCTGATTTAAATAGAAAAAATCTGATTTAAAAATATATTTTTTAAATATTTTTATTTTTTATTTTTATCCTCCCTGGAAGAAACCATATTGAGTCTTGATGGTCTTCCCTTGGTAGCCTTGGTAGAACTTTGCTGTTATTACTTTCAGGTCTGGTTTGCGTGGACCATTCTGAATACGGAGTCCATCTTCGAAGAGGATTCCCAGCTTCGTAGAGTCGTGGAAAAGGAGTTGGTGGTCAGCAATTCGGCTCCTGATCAGGCTCTGAAGGTAGGACCAACATGTCTTCTCTAGGCGATGGATGCTGTGATGGATTGGCCCTAGGGTGGAGGAGGTATGACATCCCAGCGCAGAAAGAGTTAAGCCACCTTCGTCTTGACAGACAGTTCATCCTTTGGGGGCGGGGCTGTCCCCGGTTTAAAAGGAGGGAACAAAGCCGTTTTGGCAGTGGAGAAGAGGGAGGGTGTGTGTGGAGACAGGGAAGAAGAGGGGTGTGGGGCCAGGATAGTGGTGGTTAGGCTAGGATAGGATGAAGATCAGTTGGTTATACTGAAAGAGTTTATGATTTAGATGTACCTAAGCTGATGAACTATTGAAGTACTTGAAACATGATGTTCTGAAATAAATAAAGACTCTCGTTTTTGTTGAGCCAAGAGAAAAAAAAGGCATTTATTTGGTCCAGCGATATATGGATGCTCATGAGGAGGTGAACTCAGTGAAAAGACAAAACTGACCTGCAGGGTGATAGTTTGTGTCTTGGAGTTTCACTCAGGAGGGGCAAAGGGGTAGAAACCTCAGTAAGGCTATACAGTTACTAAAAGGGTTTAGCTAACTGATGCAGGGGGGGGGGGTATCTAATGAGAGAGAGCCCCAGAACTGATAGAGCTGAGAGGTATTCTCAACCCAGGAGCCCAGAGCAATATATATATATATATATATATATATATATAACAGGCCACGACAGCTGGACAAGAGAACCCCGTTACTAAGTTATCCCTAGTTATAATAAAAGGGGATTATCCACATAGACGGACCTCAAGGATTAAGGTGGGGTGGATAGAAAAAGTGACCTGGAACACCTCAGAAATAATACACTTAGTAACAGAGGGGTAGTTGGCAGGGAGGTTCGTCGCAGATGCCTTCTCTGAAAGCTTGTGATGGGAGAAACTGACTTCACGGAAGGCGAGGCAACCAACTTTCTTTTCTGTCTGCAGAAAGCTCAGAGCCAGCTGAAGCTGCCCATCGTCCCTTCTCTCCAGCGGCTGCTGATTTATCGCTGGGCTCATCAAGCCCTCGCTACCCCCGCCGACCACCCGCTGCTCCCGCTCATCTGGCAGAAATTCTTCCTCCTCTACCTCCACCGCCCGGGGCCGCAATATGGGTGAATTCACATCTGGAGGGGTTTTATTTAATTATCGTTATTTATTTCGTTTGTGTGTCTCTTCCCATGAGGCATCTCGAAACGATTTACCCTGTAACGGCATAGATAAAAGAAACGGCTAAAAACAATTGCACCCACAGAAACAATTTTAGGAAACAACTGCAAATATAGAGGCAGCTTAAAGTGACAGCATAACATCAGTTCAGATCCCAGGCAGATACCAGCTGGGATGAATGTTTTAGGAGGCTCATTGAAAGGGGAACACATTTTGCTTTTTGATTATATGAGTTGCTCTGCATGCAAAAGGCCCTTGGCCTCCTGTTAATCCCTGGCAGCCTCCCCAAGTGAAAGGGCTGATAGTTGCTGCCAGTCAGAGCAAACAACACTGGGGTAGACAGGCAAATAGTCAACCCCGTAAAAGGCAGGTTTTTATGTTCGTGTATGGGGGACGAGCAGGTGGCAGCTGAGGAATCCTGGTTAAAACTGAAATTTATCTTTACCAAGACAATAGGAACCTGCCTCTCTCTGGGCTCCCAGCTCCCACCAGCCTGAGCCAGCATAGCCAAATATATTTAGAAACGTGCATTAAGTTTCTTTTGGGTTTTTCTTTTAAAAAATTGCAGCAGTTGGACCAACTTAACGAAATAACTCATGCAAAAGCGGTGTGAACTGGAAGTGAACCGATTTGTCCGTCGCTAAGTTTCTTTTTTTTTTTTTTAAACAGAATTTATTGACATTTTCACAAAATAACACAAACCCAACCCCCACACCTACAAATATCAAAACGAATACAAATACACATAATGTCAGGATTCTTCTTCTTATCTGTATACCTTACTAAAAAAAAAATTTCTAGTTCCAAATCTTGACGTTTGACTTCCCCCGCCTATACACCTTCGGTTTTAAAACAGTACACTATTTCCTTAACAACTTTTCTCTATAAAAATTTAACTTTACTTAAAAAAGAAAAAACACCTTTGTCTTAATCATTGCGTTATAACCTAAAACTTAACCAAATATTCTTACAGCTAAACTTATTTCTTCTATCATTTATCATGCTGCTTTAACTTAAATTCAATATCTCCTTACTTATTTAAAATAAACTTATGATTAACAAACTTCACACTCCGATTTCGGATGCCATGGCAGACCATCTATATTACAATTAATTGGTTCAACCCACTCCCCTTCTGTCCATTATCTTCTCCTGTCCTTCACCAGAACCGGATCTCCTATTATATTCTTCTGAATGTCCACAGATCCAGGTTGCAACCACCACAAACCCTGCATCGAGCTCCAAGATGTTCATCCTCTCCATTCTGAGTTTCTCCGTGCCTTTGTGCCATGCTTCTTCTTCTTGTAGAAATCTTAATTCTATGTCCCTCGGCCCCGAGCTGCCACCTCGGAGTCTGGATATTAAAAATCTTTCCGTTCCAGGGCTGCTGCCACCCCCTGAAATCGGCCCCTGTTCCATTCGGATTTGCTCAGCCATCTCCAACCATCCTTCCAACACATCTTCCAGCTCTTTGCAAAAGTCTGTTTCCATTGAATAAAACTTTCGAAAAGCCTCCTCTGTGGAAAACAAATTCTTTCCATTTATAATCGCACTCAAGGCTCTTAATTTTCGATCAAGCAGTTCCAGTTGAAAGACAGTAAGCTTTTCCTCCTCCTCCCAGTCCTTCAGTGCCAACATAAGCGCAAAGTCCAACATCTTCGGGGGGGGGGGGAGGTGGGTATCAAGTTACGTTTCCTGTCTTTTCCTTCCTTTGTCTCAAATTTTTCCTACGCAAGTCCAAATCGCCGCCATTTCTTCCGATGCCAGAGTATAAAGACCAAAACTTCAAATGGAGATATTTTTTCCTCAGTTAACTCCCAAAAGGAGATCTCGACAGACTCAGCTTTCAAATTCTAAATGCTTTCTATTGATTGTTGTAGCAGCAGTCACTTAAAGAGTTAATTTCTTTCACCACCCGAAGGGAGAGAGGCGGGCTGCCTTTCTTCTTAATCCCAGAGCTTTCCCGGAATACAAAGAGTCAGTCAATTACTCACAGCTTCTGGTTTCTTAGCAACTCCTTAATGACAGGTAGAACAGAGACGCTCATCACGGACTTTGCCGCCGCATGTAAACATCCCGGTTGGGGCATGTCCCCTAAAGCCCGGCTCCGTGGTCCCTTCACCCCCACTCCCCCTTTACAGGGGGCGCGGGGGAAGGGTTCGGAGCACAACGGGCACAGCCGGGGAGCCCAGGGCACGGGACGCTCTTCCCGCGCCCCAACCGAAGCCCCGCTATGCGGCTGCAGGGCTTCTGACCCCCGGGATGAACTGGGTGCTTCGCAGCCGAAGCAGCCCACGACCATCCATAATGGCGCCAGCCGCCGGAAGCCCGATTTGTCCGTCGCTAAGTTTCATTATGATCACCTTAGTCTCTTTTTTTCTTCGAAAGGGAAAAGGTCTACATACCGCTTTTCTAAGCGATTTCGCTTGTGTCGGTTGTAAATGAGAAAGATTCTTCTTTTTAAGGTTACCTGTAGATGGATGCATTGGGAGAAGGTTCTTCCAGAGTCCCGCTCACCTCGGCTTATTAAGCGACCTGAAGCATCGCCTGATCGAGGCTGCAGACTTCCACCACTCAGCCAGCAAAGCGCTCAGGATGGAGAACCCGGCAGGGGCCAGCGAAAGCTTAGCAGAGAAAGAAGGTGGCAAGAAGGTCTACCTGACCTCCCCTGAACTGCACAAGGAGCTCGTCAGGTAATCGTATATCCACCATGCTCTTCCAAAGAAGACCTTGTCCTGAAGCAGAATCTGGGATGCTGGTTTTTCCGGAGGATCTCCTGGTGCCTCCAATCACAGTTCACCCGCCCCTTGCAGTAGAGCAGGCACGTCCAACAGGTAGATTGTGACCTACCGGCAGATCACTGGACGTCTGTGGTAGATCACTGGCTCCCCCCAAAGAAGCTCAACAAGTTTGGCTCCCCTAAAAAAACCTCAACATTTACGCCCTTCACTCCCCAAAACAGGGCTTTCCTCCTCCCTAAAAAAAAGCTCAGCAACTTTGACCTGAACCCCCCAAAAAGGGGGTAGATCACTGCCAGTCTTTAACTCTGTGAGTAGATCAGAGTCTCTTGGGAGTTGGCCACCCCTGCAATAGAGTATCCTGGTTCAGGGCATGGTGATGGGCTTTAGATGCACGGTCTCCACGCATTCTAGTTCCAGTGTGCTGGCCCCAAGGGTTTGTCCATGAAGCGAGGTCCAAGTCCAGTCCTGGGTCTAGGGGTCCAAAGGAGGTCAGTCCGGTGGGGAGTGAGGCAGGGAGCAGGTCAAGGTCCAAGGCAGGTTCAGGCACAAGGTTGCAGGTTGAGCACACGCTTGCAACTAAGTTGCTCACGCAACTTGGGCTGGGTCTGGCTGGCTTTTATCTGGCCCTATGCTTAGGGCGGTTCCGATCCTCCGGAGACTCGCCTCTCCTCCGGGCCTGGAGGCGAGCACTCCTCCTGCAGACACTTAACTCCCTTCGCCTCTCTGCCCTGAGCCTCTGTAGCTCAGGAGAGGCTGGTGGGTTACTGGACCCAGGGGCTGCCTCAGCTTCCTCTGAAGAGGTTGGGAGTGGAGCACCTGCAGGCAATGGGTCCTCCCTCCCATCAGGAGCCAGAGCAGACTCTGCTGATGCCTGCACCTGGGGATCCAGCACAGGTGGGGATCCTTCAGGCTCAAGCCCTGGCCCCGGCTCAGCTGGTTCTGGAGGCGGGGAATCCTGTGCAGGCTGGGATCCCTCAGGTTCAGCATCAGAGTCTGACTCCCAGGCCATCACATCCAGAGAACCCTTTCTTCCACGACCTGCCTCCCTTAGACTCCCCTCTATGTGAATCCTGCAAAGGATTCTGGGAAATGTTCTAGGGTGGGGGGAACCCCTTTTAGCTCACGGGTTACTTCTGCTTGGGGGCAGCCTCCTGGAAATGGAGCAATGTGTGTGAATGTTACCTTTGTACACCCTCCCTCTCTGACTGTCATCCAGGCATTGGCAAAGTCCAAGGGCACATTCTGGGCAGGCAATAACTCTTGAGGGGTGCGGCTTGGAAGGGTGTGTGGCCGGGTGTGTGTGTGTGTGGAGGTATTAATAAACATTTTTTTAATACCCTCTGGTTGGGTTTCTCCAGCCACTCTGGGTGGCTCCCAATAGAACACTAAAAACAGAATAAAACTTCAAGCGTTAAAAACTTCCCTCAACAGGGCTGCCTTCAGATGTCTTCTAAAAGTCAGATAGCTGTTTATTTCCTTGACATCTGGTGGGAGGGCGTTCCACAGGGCAGGCGCCACCACCGAGAAGGCCCTCTGCCTGGTTCCCTGTAACCTCACTTCTCACACCAGAAGGCCCTCGGCGCTGGACGTCTGAAGGGGGAGAGGCTAGAAGGACAGTATTTGGTTCCTCACCCTTCTTCTCCAGGTGTACAGTTCAGGGAGGGTGCTGGCAAAATTTGGGAATGCCTCCCAGAGGCGCTCACCCTGCGGACACGCAGCGGCAGGAAAGCTGTCTTACGAGGATCCTTGCTGTTATGCTCATTGACAAAGCCCACAATTTCCTTGAACACACTTCGAAGAGCACTGCCTTTAGATTTTTTTTCTGGGCTTGCATATCAGAAATTATGACCAAATCAGAGTCGCCAACTCCTAGGAGCCTGGCTCTTTTGCCCAACCCCTACTTTTTTGGGGTGGGGGAAGGGAGGGTGCTTAGGCCACCCTAATGTTTTAAAAAAATCGGGGTGAAGGAGACTGGGCGTGAAGCTGAGCACAGTGCAGTTTCAGTGACTGGTTCATTCTCCTGCCGCGTAAGGGAAAGGGGGAAGCAGCCAGCGACTGCAGCAGGAGGAAGAGGATGCCGAGCGACAGAAAGGAGGCAATTGAAACCGCACTGCCGCCATGTTTGGCTCCTCCCGACATCCGAAGGTCGTGCGTCATTGGCCCCCCTCCATCTCCCTCGCAAGTTGGAGCCTCTGGACCAAATGCACAGGGAGCAGCTTGCTCCGAACCTGGAGAGGGGTTGCTTATGTACGTTCAAGGAAACACAGCTGGGCCCACGGTGCAAACTTGGTTCTCCTTGTTATGCTTTTCAGGCTTTTCAACACGTATGTTTTGTGGCTGGAGGAAGAGAGCTTCCAGAAGGGCGACACGTACATCCCCTCCTTACCAAAGCAATATGATGCCCACAGGCTCGCCAAGATCATGCAGAACCAGCAGGTAACGTGGAGGGTCAAAGGTGAGGTTGCTACAACTCTGCCCCCACCTCCAACAATTAACTTCGCGGGTTGCCATTCCCTGGGAAATCCATCAACTCCCAACACTTTACTCTTCCTGGACTCTGGCGGAAACCTGCCTGTTCCAGAGGACTTTCAGCTTATTGATCTCTTCGTGATTTTTAATATACATGGTGTTTTTAGTGGACGCATTTTAATATAGTGTATCTTTTTCATGTACTGTAAGCCCAGCCTTCACTTACCGGGTGCCCTCTAGAGCAGTGTTCCTCAACCTTGGGTCCCCAGATGTTTTTGGCCTACAACTCCCATCATCCATGACCACTGGTCCTGCTAGCTATGCATGATGGGAGTTGTAGGCCAAAAACATCTGGGGACCCAAGGTTGAGGAACACTGCTCTAGAGGACTACAACCCTCAGGTGTTGGCTGGGGTCGATGCAAGTTGTAGTCCAAGGACTCAGGACAAAAGTGTGGAAGGAATTTTAAGGACTTTAGAAACTGCCCAGCCCAGGTGTGTGTGTGTGTGTTTGTGTGTGTGTGTGTGTGTGTGTGTGTAGACTCTGTAGCAACAGGAAAAATAAAGTTCTGCCTTGCTTTCGCCGGATCCTGCCTCCATCCATTCTTCTCCGACCGATAATGGACTTAGGGGACAACCCCGATTTCTTCTATAACACTCCCAAGTGCTTTTTGGACTTGGATGTCTTTAGAGAGCTGTTTGGATGATGTCCAAATAGGCAATTCCGTCAGAGCTATGTGTGCAGCATGTTGTCCCTCATGAGAGCGTGGCCTTTAGGATCTTGTTTGAAGTGGACACAGCAGCTTCATGGATCAAAGTGGCTCTCCTCCCCGCGATCCCGCTAATGGTGCTCTCTGATAATTTTTCTATCCGTCTTTAACCTAGTTCCCATAAGGCAGGCGTGGCCAGACTTGGCCGTCCAACTGTTTTGGGACTTCAACTCCCATCATCCCTAGCTAACAGGATTTATTTATTAGATTTATTTATTTATTAGCTTTATTTATTTATTAGATTTATTTACCCCCTTTCGTCAAAAGATCTTAGGGCGGTTCACAGGATAAAAAAATACAAGAAAGAAACACAAATAAGTAATTAAAACAAAAACAACAAAACAATAGCCCCGCCCCATCCCCCGAAATGCTGTAGAACAGGCATAGGCAAACTCGGCCCTCCAGATGTTTTGAGACTACAACTCCCATCATCCCTAGCTAACAGGACCAGTGGTCAGGGATGATGGGAATTGTAGTCCCCCCAAAACAGCTGGAGGGCCAAGTTTGGCCATGCCTGCCATAATACCACATGTGGGGTTCTCAGGAAACCTGACGTCATTCTCAAAACTCCATTCTTTCTTTGGGGAGGAAACCTCAACCCACTGGGCAGGTGCAGTAGTTATTGGACGGAACCACCATTAGGGAGGAGCTTCATGCAAGCCACGCCCCTTTGGGGAGAGGTTGGAATTTCTTTTTTTCTTTTTTTAAAGAATTTATTGGTATTTCCACACAAAACAACAAATAAAAAGCATACATTCTACATAAAAAACAAACACACCACAAAATACAAATAACAATCAAATAAAACTAATACATACCTATCACCCCACAGGAACACACCAATATAATTATTTTAACCTTGTTTCAGATCTTACTTAGGGGACTTCCTCACGTTCTCTCTTCTGCGTTCAGTTCAAATTTACTTTAGTAACTTTGTAACTATTTTAACACTCATTAACAATTATTCTTATTCCTCAACTAACATCTTATCTTATCTCTATCATCTTATTCATAACCATAATATCTAATATAAAAATCACAATCTTAACTTCTTATATACTATTTTAACCTAACATTGTATAGCTATCGCCTATTATATTCACTGATTTCACTTCAAATGTCCAACTTTTCACGCTGTTTCAAATATTCTTTAAATTTCTTCCACTCTTCCTGCACCTTCTCCTCCCTCTGGTCTTGGAGTTTCGCGGTCAGTTCTGCGAGTTCCATATTTCATTCCTCATGGAGGGGTTGAGGTTATGAGGAACCACAACAGACCATGAGATGGACACCTGTGGGATGTCCTCTGTTGCTCCGCTTCTCTACCCGTATCCGATGCCCCTTGCCGCCGCGATGTAAAAGAGACTGGGAGCGCTCCCTTCCACGGCCATCCATATTTGCCCACCCGTGTTTCATTTCTCTTGTTCCGCCGTAGGATTTGTGGATAGAGTTTGTGGACGTTGAGCGCGTTCAGCACGAATTCCAGGAAGTGCTGGACTCTTGGTTTCAAGTCAAGGTAGAGTCGCATGCAGCCTCAAGCACTTCTTCTTCACCGACGGACTTCACCGACCCTCTGCTAGGTAAGCGATGCTCACGGCGCTTAGAAACAGAACAACAACAAGAATATGTCCATGCTTTAGCTGAGACTTTTGCTTGCAGTACTTTAATGGTGCAGCTGTTTTGGATCGTTAATAGAGAAAAGGCATTTGTTACTCTGGTTTTCTTAATAATTGCAGCAGTGATTATTATATTTATACTTTTTGGTGGAAAAGTAAAAAAACCCCACTTAGATTAAAACACTCACACGAACTTTTATTCCCTATGTAGGTCTTCCTGATAAACTTATGCCGAGCCTACAATTCTGATTTGGCAATTCCTGTAATCTGTTTCTGCAAAACTATACGAGTGTTTTTTTAGTGTAGTGCAGTCTTGCATTTTTTAATTTTTCAAAAAATTGCTCAGAATAGTGAGTAGGTGAACCTCTCATCGTAATGGGAGATGGCTGAAAGAAATGATCTTCATGTTTCTACTTTGGTATCGTTAACATTAATCTTGCTTTCAGAGTAGAGTAGGGTAGGTGAGGGGTTATTGTTTTGCTGTTTTGTTTTACAGTACTTATTTACATGTTTTTATCCTGTGTTTTATTCTGTGAACAGCCCTAAGATCCTGTGTTGAAGGGTGGTATGAGTGAATGAAGGAATGAAATTAATAAATTCATTCATTCATTCATTCGTTCATCCCTGAGAAGGGTGAGTAGATTATCTAAATCTCCTTCCTTGATAATTGGCTAAAAGCTCTGCAAGTTTAGTCTGCTCAGGTCTTCTGAGTTGTAGCCCATATAGTTCTACTCAAGGTTGGCCCATTGAAATTAATGGATGCTGGTTAGTCATGCCCATTAATTTAATTCTGAGCGGAACTAAAATGGGATGGAGCCCCATATTTGGAAGTTGGCAGTCACAGGAAGAATCTGACGCCCACAAGCTTAGTACCAGCCAGAGGGCCTTTTTGGTAGTGGAATGCCCTCCCATCAGGTGTTAAGGAGATGAGTAATTATATAATGTTTAGATAACATCTGAAGGCAGCCCTGTATAGGGAAGCTTTTTAAGGTTAAATGTTTTATTATGTTTTTATATATGCTGGAAGCTGCCCAGAGTGGCCAGTCAAATGGGCAGGGTACAAACAAACAAACAAATAATTTATTATTTGTACCCCAGCTACTTTGGGTGGCTCCCAACAGAACATTAAAATGAAATAATCTATTAAACATTAAAAGCCTCGCTAAACAGGGCTGCCTTCAGATGTCTTCTAAAAGTCTGGTAGTTGTTTTTCTCTTTGATATCTGGTGGGAGGGTGTTCCACAGGGCGGGTGCCACTACCGAGAAGGCCCTCTGCCTGGTTCCCTGTAACTTGGCTTCTTGCAGTGAGGGAACCGCCAGAAGGCCCTCGGCACTCGACCTCAGTGTCCGGGCAGAACGATGGGGGTGGAAACGCTCCTTCAGGTATACTGGACCGAGGCTGTTTTTATTATTATTATTATTATTATTATTATTATTATTATTATTATTATACCTGCAAGCTCATAAGTAGTCATCTTCTGTTACGTGGTGACCATTCAGAGTAGTTAAAGCAAACCAGAC
The DNA here is from genome assembly GCF_009819535.1 of Lacerta agilis. Lineage (NCBI taxonomy): Eukaryota > Metazoa > Chordata > Lepidosauria > Squamata > Lacertidae > Lacerta > Lacerta agilis. The sequence continues at coordinate 8,282,770 of NC_046322.1, read as the reverse complement.
TCAGACCACAGTTTGATATCCAGGTTTGTCAGATAACCTGCTCAGTAAAACCAAAGAGTAGTGGGGGAGCCAGGACCAGGAGGCGCTGGTGGGGGAATCCAGTTGATCCCGCGTTATAAAGTGCAGTGTTTTAATTTTCCAGAGGGGCAGCAACGAATGGCATTGGGCAGAAGTTCCGAGAGCGCTAGAGACCTTCCTTTAGGTGTGAAACGATTTCTCGGTGCAAATTTTGTTTTCTACCTGTTTGCTGGTCAACCAGAAAGCGGTGCAGCTGGTGACTGCTTCACATCTCCCTTCTCTTTCAGCCAAAGAGAGAATCATCAGCAGCTTGAAGAAGTACGACGCCCCCCAGCCCCCTCTCCCCCTTCAGCCGATGAAAGCTCCTGTGCCTGCTATTTCTCCCGCTAGCTTGGTGAATCAGAGAGAAGCCAAAGAGCTGGTTCGCGCCAACCTCAGCATTCTGCAGCACCGTGCCAAGTGAGACACAGACTTCCTTGTCGTTGTCTTTGTGCATCTCTCCGCTGTGTTGCGTTGAGCCCCTTTAAATGTAGCCCAGCCTCCAGGCTGCCTCCTCCCTCTCTTCCTTTGGACAGGGAGAAACCCTGCTGCAGGCCTGTGTTAGGAGCTCTGGGTGCTGCATGCAAACCTTTGGGGCATCACTCCCCCCTCTTCTTTCTTACGTGCAGCATCCACGGCTAGAAAAAGAACGCCATGTGCCTGGTAGCCTAAACGTTAGAGGAGAGCTCCGTTATTATTTTTTTGGTTAATGTATGGGTTGCTGCCATTACTGATTTTTCAGGTCTGCTGCGCTCCGAGAGTCCCAGCAAGTTGCTTTCAACAGCGAGATCCTGGACACGCTGCCGAAACTTTATAGCAACAGAGAAGAGCAAGTTACTCACCATCTGGAGTGTCGGGGCAGCTCCGGGAAAAGTTGCCAGGGAGCAGCTCTCGTGACAATCCAGGTTGGAACAGACACCTCTCCCTTCTACAGTTTGAGGGCCTCGGCCAGCCCCACACCATCATTGCTAAGCGCTATGGGGTGGGTTGTTGAGTACACGGGTTGTATTCAACTTAGGTAAAGGTAAAGGGACCCCTGACCATCAGGTCCAGTCGTGTCCGACTCTGGGGTTGCGGTGCTCATCTTGCTCTGTAGGCCGAGGGAGCCAGCGTTTGTCCGCAGACAGCTTCCGGGTCATGTGGCCAGCATGACAAAGCCGCTTCTGGCGAACCAGAGCAGCGCACGGAAACGTCATTTACCTTCCCGCCGAAGCGGTCCCTATTTATCTACTTGCACTTTGATGTGCTTTCGAACTGCTAGGTGGGCAGGAGCAGGGACCGAGCAACGGGAGCTCACCCCGTTGTGGGGATTCGAACTGCCAACCTTCTGATCAGCAAGCCCTAGACTCTGTGGTTTAACCCACCGCGCCACCTGTATTCAACTTAGCAATGTGCTAGACTGGTTGGACGCAGAGGGGTGGTGGGAGGAACCAGCTGGGGAACCCCCAAGGGACTGGTCCAGCGTCACCCAGTGAGCTTCATGGGTGAGTTTGGGAGTTGAAATATGGTCTCCCAGGTCAACACTCTGATCCCCGCATGAACAATTTTTCTTCCTTATGCCTATGCCTATGGATACTAGATACTTGCTCTAAAAATTCCAGGGGGAGATTCTGTGTCAGAGTCACATTCTGGGCCTCTGTGATGCTGCAGACCTTGCATGGGCCCTGCTATAACTCACTGTTCCCTCTTCAAGTTCGAAGGGAAGCACAAAAATGAAGCCATCAGTCAGCAGCTTCATGCGCTGAAGAAAGAAGTGAAGCAGCTGCAAGCAGAGGCCACTCAGCCCCCTTCTTTGAGCGTGGTGGAAGCCGCTGTGCACATGGAAAACTTTATAACGTAAGTTTCTGGGGCATCTCTCTCTCTCTCTCTCTCTCTCTCTCTCTCTCTCTCTCTCTCTCTGGCTATTCTTCTCTGGTCCTGATGATGTCCAGTGCAGGAAACTTCAGGCATACAGCTGGAATCTAGCTCAACATCTGTTTGGTGGGATAGAGCAAAAAACCTTTGTGCATCAGGCCATGGGCAGGACCCAAAGGACTCTGTGCAAGGTTCGGTTCTGGTCTTGGTTCTTTATAGCCTCTCCTCCTTCATACCACAGCCCCTCACAACCCCTTCAAATGTATTCTTAAAAGGCCACTTCTAACGTATCCCAAACACAGATGAAAGCTTCTTTCATCTTGAGAACCATCGTGCAAAGTTTGATTTTGACATTTTAAGAGATGTCTGATCATGGCAAAGAACTTCCCAGAATGGGTAGCAGGTTGAATGACTGCAGTGTGGCTTCCTGCATAATATGTTTCCTATTTTCATTTGGTTTTGCACAGAGCTTTGATAAATATCTACAAGCTTCAGTCTACGCCCGGGATTCACAGAGTCGGGATCAACCTGTTCTTCGCCGTGGTGGGATTTGTCTGTGACGAAACACAACGCCATCCGCCTACGAGGCAGTTCTTCACCTCCTGCATTGAGATCCTTGGCCAAGTAAGCTGGTCTGGCCTATAATTCTTTTTTGCTTGCTGCAAATGTTTTCTTTGTCACGGATGCTTTATGCCTAACTTACACCTCCTTACCACCTTCTTGAAGATATCCATGCAGCCAACCTCAAAAATAAAGTTGAAATGAGGATCAACACCACTTTTATTAAGCTTTTCTAATTTACATTTCAAGATAATCATTTAGACAACCTTAAATCCATGGCTTCCCTTCTTCTCTTTCCATGGTTCATTTTGCATACCATACATCCTTGCATATTCTCCATGAACTAAACCATTCAGTAATCCATTGTTACACCATCAAAACTCATTTACACTGTTGAATTTATCTTAATGCTACCAGTGTTTTTAAATGTACACAACTTTCACCCATATAATCAGTAAACATTTTCCCGTCTTCTTTAAACGTATATTCTCCTCCTCCTCCTCTTTTTCTATATGTTAAATCTGCAAGCTGCGGATATTCCTTCAATTTAAGTTGCCATTCTTCTTCGGTTGGGACCTCGCTCGTTTTCCTTTCACTTTTCTAAGGCCCATTAATAGGTCTGGAGTAAAATTGCCCTTGGTCCTTGCTTAAGTGCAGGTATATCTATTAACAGAGAATTGAACTGAAGACTGATGTTTCGTGGTCCAAGTGTAGATGAGCTGTGGCAAAGCGAAGCAGAATGGAGAAGCTTCTTGCTGTGCTGTGTCTTTGCTGAACAAACCCCTAGATCTAAGTCTCTTTCCAGGTGTTCATCGCAGGAACCAAATCGGAATGCAAGCCGGTGCTGCAAACAATTCTGAAGAATCGGAGGCTCTGCAACCTTCTCTCTCCTTACTTCACTCCTGTTGCCTCCCCGGAAGAATTCGTCAGCTTGTATGAGAAAGTTGTGTCTTTCCTCGGTGACGACAACAGTGATGTCATTTTCATGCTGCTCACAAAGGCAAGAGGCTCTCAAGCTCTCCTTTTTATGACCCGGGAAGTTAATCTCGCATGGGTTTCCCTTATTGAAGTGTGTGTGGGTGCACAGAGGGTGGAAGAATGTTAATGCAAGTACAGCTAAGCCAGACAATCTTACTGAAATGTACTCCTTTAACTTGTGGGTTGGAGGCTTACTGTGCTAAGATGTTCCAGCATAACAATACAAAGCGAATGAGCAGCTTCTTTCAGGCTAGTGTAGATGGAACACCCCACACTCTTAATCAGTGGCCCGATTCCCCATTACACTAAACTATGGCTTGTTTAGCTTACCTGTGATTTGTTTGAACACCTGAAAGACAGTTTGCTATTTTGAACTAGCTATGGTTTGCTTGTGGCCCACAAACCAGTATATTAGAATTGAAGTTTACTTACAAATCTCAGCTTGTGTGAGCCATAGTTTCTCGTTATGTCCAAGCCCGCTACCCTGGGGGTAACTCTGGCTTGTTTTGGTGCCCCTCTCCAGGTGCTTGCCTGGCTACAGAGGACCAAGGCAAGAGCAGTTAGAAAACGAAACCAACAGTAGGCAAAACAAACCATGGTTTCTTTGCTCGTCTGCAAGGCTGCCCCTGGTTTGTTCAATAAACCATGGTTCGAACAAGCCGTGGCTTACTGTTTGGGGCATATGCAGCTAGCGTTAAGAAATCCAGAATGCATGCTTGCATCCTCCCTACTGCTCTCAATGGATTGCGAAGTTCTTTTTTTGTATCACTAATCAGTGTTAACTTATGTTTTGAACCGCCATTGTTTGGAGCCGCTTCATTTTAACCTTGGTTGAAGACAAAGGGAGAAGAGAGGGAAAGTGGAATTGAATAAATATTCAAGGTCTCCCAACTTGTTTCATGCCTCTGATCAGCAACAGTTTGCTTGCAGCGGCCCTCTCTCTCACATTCATTTTGCAGGGGCAGGCAGATTCCTATTTATTGCTTTTTTGTCAGGCGCCAGAGAACTATGCTCACTACTTCCTTCCTCGGATCTCCCCAGTCCCCCCTGCCCCGCCCCACCATGCCCCGTCCTCAAAGCACTCTGGAGAGCCAGTGTGGTGTAGTGGTTAAGAGCGGTGGACTCGTAATTTGGGGAACCGGGTTCGCGTCTCCGCTCCTCCACATGCAGCTGCTGGGTGACCTTGGGCTAGTCACACTTCCCTGAAGTCTCTCAGCCCCACTCACCTCACAGAGTGTTTGTTGTGGGGGAGGAAGGGAAAGGAGAAGGTTAGCCACTGTGAGACTCCTTCAGGTAGTGATAAAGCGGGATATCAAATCCAAACTCCTCCTCCTCCTCCTCTTCTTCTTCTTCTTCTTTTTTGTGCAAATGCTCTTCCTCCTTTTCGTCTTCCAGTTTGACCTCCCTCAGTGGCTGCACAGCTCAAAGCCCCCGCTCTCTGAGCGGACCAGGCTTCTGGAGTCCATCCACTTGGCACTCAAAGCCTGTGGCCTTGAACCCGAGCAAGACCTTCTGATGCCTTTTTCTATCTTCTGCAAGCACTGGACTTGCCTTCTCCAGTACCAGTTCCCCGACCACTACAGCAGCTGCCTGCGGCTGCTCATGGAAAGTAAGTACCTGGTGGGACTCGACCTGAGAGTTTCCCAGCTGGCCTTCAGTTTCAAAGCAGTTGAATTGCACCGCTTCCACTGAAATTTGGTCCTACCTTTTTTTTGGGGGGGGGGGTGTCTTCATGTTTGGGATAGATACAAGTTCCCCTGCCCTGAAACGCTTCATACCCTGCAAAGAGAAAAAGCAGATTTCTGCAGCCTGCATCGAATTACCGAGATGCACGCTATTCATATGTAAACAAAGAGGTGCTGCTCAGCTTTCTTACATTTTATAACTTATTTTTGCGATTGTTCCTTAGAAAAAGAAGAGAACAAAAGTTAAGATGCTTTAGGCTTTTCTTGGTCTCTTGTGGACCTGCTGCGAAATACATAGCATTATAGAATTGTAGAGTTGGAAAGGGACCACAAGGGTCATCTGGTCCAACCCCCTGCAATGCAGGAATCTTTCTGCCCAACGTGGGGCCTGAACCCACGACCTTGAGATTTAAGAGTCTCATGCTCTACCGACTGAGCCAACCTCCACACTGGTTATCTTATACTAAGCCCCACCTAATGCACCTTTTTGGCCTGGCGGGCCACCCCTGTGGACCAATATTGAAGTGGGACAAACCGCCTGTCAATCACTGTAAGGACGTTCAGTGGCTGCTCATGAGTAAAACGCCAAACGCAGAACTTCTAAACTAAGTTCTTTATTGTGCAAGTTATGTACAGTGGAGCAAAAGTTCAAACGTCCATCTCATCCCTCTGCAGAGTCCAGGAATGAACCCTTCCGGTTCTTTGTCCAGCAAAAGAGGCGCGGGATTCTAAACCCACGCCTCCCCCTTCCACGTCCTTCCTGCCTGCGCCCTCGGAGCGTGGGAACCTGACCCCGTTCCCCGCTATCCCCTCGGCGTTCAGGCTCTGTGATGCTCTCAGAGCCCCTGCACCGCCTTCCTGCCTCCCAACTCCCCCTCCCCGCTGGAGGAATGGTCGCTTCCGGAGCTGGAAGGGGAGGGCGAACTGGCAAACAGAGGAGGGGGTTCTCTATATAGCAAACGCTCCCGCGATTCTACCACCAGCGGGGAGGGGGGTTTCCTGACAATCACCTTACATCCTTAAGAGTGCTTGGCACATGGCTGGTAGTCAGGGACATGGGATCTGTAGTGTGTGGGGACTTTGCCAGCCCTGCACTTGGCATTTCACCAATCAGGACTGGCGAAGCTGTTTTCGGCAGCAGTTGGCCTTGTCCTTGAGCCCCAGCCCCCTGGAGAACTTGGCAGTACAGCCAATCTGGCAGGGTAAAACTGGCCGCCTACGGCCTGTGAGTTTAACCCTGCTTATAGAAGGGATCACCTTCACAGCTGATCCAACTTTGTCTCTACCTTCCCACTCCTTACGTCAAATATAATGATGGGCGTGAGACAGGTTGGGTGTGTTTTGAGCGAAATGGCCTCATGGGCCAAATTGAGAGCTGGGCCGCATTTGACCTGAGGGCCGGCAGTTCCCGACCCTTGCTCTCATGTGATTTCTGGTTATTGGCACCTGTTACTTGGACAATCTGCTCTGGGCCTGCCCCCTTCAGGTTCCTCGGATCAGCTCCTGAGCCCTGACTGCTGGAAGGTGTCCCTGAAAGCCTTGGGCTGCAGCTCTGTGCCAGCGGCGAAGAAAGATGCCGGGAAAGAGAACGCCGGTGAAAGCATCGCGCCGCAAACTTCCGTGCAGCTGTTTCTGTCCGCAGATCAGGTGGGCGGCTGGTGTAGCGTTGCGATGTGATCTCGCGAACGAGGGGAAGTGCCGTAGCTCAGTAGCAGAGCATCTTTCTTTCATGCAGAAGGATCTAGACTGAGGTTTCATGGGCACCAGGGAATGTCCCCCAAAACACCATTTTGCCCAGGGGTCCCGAAACTAAGGCCCGGGGGCTGGATGCAACCCAATTGCCTTCTAAATCCTGCCCGCGGACGGTCCAGGAATCAGCGTGTTTTTACATGAGTAGAATGTGTCCTTTTTATTTAAAATGCCTCTCTGGTTATTTGTGGGGCATAGGAATTTGTTCATTTTTTTTTTTCAAAATATAGTCCACTCCCCCCACAAGCTCTGAGGGACAGTGGACCGGCCCCCTTCTGCAAAAGTTTGCTGACCCCTGATTTAGCCCATGAGTACCATGCTGGACGCGGGTGGCGCTGTAGGTTAAACCACAGAGCCTAGGGCTTGCTGATCAGAAGGTCAGTGGTTTGAATCCCTGCCACGGGGTGAGCTCCCGTTGCTCAGTCCCAGCTCCTGCCAACCTAGCAGTTCAAAAGCACGTCAAAGTGCAAGTAGATAAATAGGTACCGCTCCAGCGGGAAGGTAAAACGGCATTTTCGTGCGCTGCTCTGGTACGCCAGAAGTGGCTTAGTCATGCTGGCCACATGACCCGGAAGCTGTACGTCAGTTCCCTCGGCCAATAAAGTGAGATGAGTGCCGCAACCCCAGAGTCGGACACGACTGGACCTAATGGTCAGGGGTCCCTTTACCTTTACCTTTACCATGCTGGTAACGTCAAGCTTAAAGAACAGGCACTACATGTCTATGATTAAGTAGGAAGGAGGTTATTTAAAAGGATCTGCGTGTAGCAAGGCTTCAGTGACCCTCTGTCCTTGTTCCGTCAAAGCAAATGCAGTTTAGCCGCTGGAAATCTAACGTCCTGCCATCTAACGTCCTGCCAAGCTCATACCAGGAACAAACTCAGTTGGTCTCTAAGGTGCTACTGGAAAGAATTTTCGATTTTTTCCTGCCATCTGTTCTTTTGGAAGGTAGATAGAGAAAGATTCTGAATCTGTCCATGTAAGAGGGGTCAAATAAAAACAGTGAGCTTTATCCTGTTTCATTGTATATTTTATTCATAATGGCCCTTGTATGAAAAGTGTCAGGGAGGACAGAGGAATGCTATTTAAATTGCTTCTTGTCCGAATAGAATTCGTACGTCACTAGAAATGTAGATAGATTTTGTGCAAAAGCCGTAAGTCAAAGAAAGGAAAAGAATACACAGCTGCATAAATCGTCATAAACAGCTACAGTTCTTAGTTAAATCTCTTCCTCTTTTAAACTTTTATAACATTTTATTCTCTCTGGACACATATTTCAAGTGCATTCCATTAGTATATTGATTGTTAAATCCCATATCAATCGTTTTTATTGCTTACATAGAGAATTATGCAGAAATTCTGGTTTAATATGCTGGCTGTTTGCCGTAATAAACATTGATTGATTGATATTTAGCTGCTAGATGGAAGGAACTCTGGTGTGTCGCAGCCTAAGGCAGTTCCTCGAGTGACGCTGTTACGATGCATCATCTAAGGCAGAGCTAGGCAGGTCGCAGGCTGGGATCTACTGGTAAATCTCTGGGTCGCCTGCAGGAGACGGTCCAAAGTTTTCCATACTCTACTGGCGACAAAGTGAAGTGGCAAGCTCCCTGTCTGGGATGGCGAGCCGTGATCTGCTTTGTACATCTTGCCAGGCCTCGGCTGAGTCAGAGCTTTCTTCCTCTGCAGGTCATGGAGACGATCGACTGGCTTTCCGACTACTTCCTCAAGCTGCGCTTGTCTTCACAAGACTTCCGGAGCTTTGGCCTGTTCTCCAAGTGGGCTCCCTACATAGCCGAAGTGACCTGCTTTGCGGAGTATCTTGTCAACCGCCTGGTGGACTCGGAAGTCGACAACTTGGCACGAGAGCCAGTCGGCAGCAGCAGGACTCTGGAAGGTAACACACAGGCAAGAGTGTAAGGCAAACTGGCACAGCCGTCCTGAGATCCCTGTGCTTTGGGAGGCTGGCATAATGCCATGTAGGGTGACTGCTGCCATTGTGGCTGCTTGCCTTTGCCCTTCTCTCTCCGCCTCCCCCCTCCCTGGTTGAAAATGTGTTTTTGATATCTCCTTGTTTCTTGGCATACTGTTTTGCTGGCTTCCCTGGCATTTCACACTCCCCTGTGTACAGTCGTACCTTGGACCCCCAACACCCTGTGAGTTGGAACGTTTTGGCTCCCGAACGCCGCAAACCCGGAAGCGAGTCTCCCGGTTTGCAAACGTTCTTTGGAACCCGGACATCCGACGCATCTTCCTTGTCTTCTGATTGAGTGCAGGAAGCTCCTGCGGCCGATCGGAAGCCGCGCCTCGGTTGTCGGAACGTTTTCGGAAGTCGAACGGATTCTGTTTGACAACCGAGGTACGACTGTACTTGTTTTTGCAATCTTCAGGACTAGCAACTTGCTTTAATTAAAAGAAGCAGCATCAGCTAAAACTTGGGCTACTGAAGTTGCTGACAACACATAGTGCCAACTCTTGTTTTTTTGCATTGCAGGGGGTTGGGCTAGATGACTCTTTGGGGCCCTTTCAGCTCTACAGTTATATGATTTTTCCTCTTTTGGAGAAAGTGGTTAGATGTTTGTACTGTGAAAATATCTCATTGCTATGTTGCACATGTGTTTCCCCCCCTCCTTCCCAGCACTGCGCTCTTTGCATTCGGTCATCACCAGACTTTTTAGGCCTTGGATCCTGGTTTTGGAGAGAGAAGACACAAGGTGAGCAGGGAGACAAAGGGAGGAAACATTCCATGTGTCCATGAAAGGGCATTTGTGTGATTCCGTTTGTGATAATCAGTCAGCTCCTCGTTTACTTCTTTTTTGGGGTGGGGTGGGGAACAGCTTTATTGAATTTTAATAACGATGAGCAAGTTATAGAAAAAAAAGGAAAGGAAAGGAAAATGGTCTTTAAAAAAAATTAAATAAACACTAAGCTGTCACAGTTGCCAATAAGGAAAGCAATAGGATACAGCTGTGTGATTTACTGAATCAATAATGAAACATACCTGGAGGAAAATGATGGATAGTTGATACAATTCTGTGACTCCAATTACAAAAGGTTCCATGGACTAAATTAAAAGAATTACAAGTTTTTATTAATTTTTTTTATTTTATGTTGAAAAACAACAACCTTGGATTGTACTCTAAATCCAGAAGCTTGCATAGACCTGCAGTACTTGACACGCATGAGCTACAGTATTTGTATATAAAATAAAACTAGACCAAATGGCAAAGAAGCGATCTTGAGCGCTTTGGTCCTTGGACACTCCTTGCTTATTGATATGAATGCATGTTTTTACCTACAGCTCTGTTAAGAATACAGTCCTAACTTGGTTTTCGAACAGTTTAGTTCTCAAACGTTTTGGCTCCCGAACGCTGCAAAACTGGAAGTGTGTGTTCTGGTTTGCGAACTATTTTTGGAAGCCGAACGTCTGACGCTGCTTCTGTGGCTTCCGATTGGCCGCAGAAGCTTTCTGCAGCCAATCAGAAGCTGCGGTTTGGTTTCCGAGCGTTTTGGAAGTTGAACGGACTTCCGGAACGGATTCCGTCTGACTTCCAAGGTATGACTGTATTGTATATTTACTTAGTGACCGTGCTTCCTCTTACATACTGGGTATTTCCTGTGCTACAGTGGGATAGATGGACTACAATGGTCTGAATTGGCACAAGGCAGCTTTATAACCTTATATTGGTTGACCTCTTGAAATTGCAGTAGGGCGCCAGGTGGAGGGTAGTGGCTCTTGTCTAAAATCTCTCTTGTCTCTCTCCCTCTCCCCGCTTCTTGTTTTTTAATCAAGCAAACAGACCTGTTACCCCTGGTTGGAGAGCGATACTCCCGTGGCTACAAATATGGTGCAGTTATACGCACACAGCATAAGAGTTCTGCATGAAAGCTTTAAAGGTAGGCGAAAGTCCATACTGGGAACCATTAAATATACCCTTTAATATTCATGCCCGCCATGAATGTCTCCCTTCCTTAGTCTTTTTCTGAATTGCACATTATTTGTGTGTGGGTTTTCGTTCCCACTTTTGCTATCCATGCTGCCAGGAGGGTGTTTGTCCACCCAATTTCTCCAACAGGCGAGGCTTATTTATTTCTATTGTGAAGAAGAAACTTACTAGTTGCTTGCCATCCGAAGGTCTCTGTCAGGAAACGCCCCTCACCGCAGCAGGTAGCGTTCCCGGGTCATTTGCAGTACAGGGAACCACCCTCCCCTGTGCGCAGTTCGTCGTCCTCCTCCCCGAGCGGAGGAAGCGACCGCTCCTCCAGTGGGGAGGGGGAGATGGAAGCAGGAAGTCGGGGCAGGGGCTGTGACAGGGTCAGAGAGCCTCAGCACCAAGCAGGAAGTGGGGAACAGGGACCTTTTCCCCTTCCCCCGATTTCGCAGGGAGGAAGGACGTGGAAGGGGGAGGCGGGGGTTCAGGATCCCGCACCTCTTATGCTGGACCAAGAACCGGAAGCGGACATTCCCGGACTCTGCAGAGGGATGAGCTGGACGCTTTTACTGTAACTCCACTGTAAATATCTGCACAATAAAGAACTTAGTTTGTAGAAGTTCGGAGTCAGCCTGCTTCCTCATGAGCAACCACTGAGAGTCCTTACAGTCTCCAAGCAGCTTAACAGCAATACACACAAACAACGCATAAGAGAAGGCAAAAAAGTTGGGGATCATACATCAATATAGAGTCTAACGTAGGAAAAAACAAAAGCCTTACTGTTGCTGTTGGCATCCATTGTCTCAGGAGACAATGAGGGGGACCAAAGGAAAGCAGAGCAAGATGTTTGGCACCAGCTGGGCTGCAGGAGTTGCTGGAAGGAGGCGTACAACGCACCACCCAACCGTCTTAGGGACTCCGCTCAGGATTTCTGTAGGGTTTACTCCCAAAGATGTCCTGCAAGGGAAGGCTACCTCGTCTTTTTAAAAAGTAATAATAATTGTTGTTGTTGTTATTATTATTATTATTATTTATACTTTTCAGATTTCTACATTTCACTGATTTTACAATCATTTTGACATTTCGAAACTTGACTTCCTTCCCCCACTTTCTGCGTTTCCTTAAATTTATTTTTAATATCTTCTGCATATCCAAATTAGCTTAACTTGTTCATTTATTCATCTTCTTTAAATATATGCTCTTACGAAGCTGCAGGTTATTACAATAACCCTGCCAGTGCTTTTATCTGTTTACAATTTATCTGTAAACATTCAATAAACCATTATCATTCCTTTGTAAAACGTTTGTTATCTTGATTTCTTATTCTTCTGGTAAGTTTCGCCATTCCTGCGTATTCCATATTTTTTTTGTACCCATTCTTCCTTTGCTGGGACTTCTTTTCCTTTCCGTTTTGGGGGCAAGTCACATTCTAGCCGCTCTAGTAGCATAAATGAATAAGTTTCTATACGTTTTAGGTAATCCTGTCCCTATAATTCCCAAGAGAAAAGCTTCTGGGTTTTTTTTTAAACAAACGCTATTTTAAACATCCTTTTCATTTCATTATACAGTGGTAACTCAACTTACGAATTGAATCCGTTCCGAATGCACATTCGTAGGTCGAAAAATTCGTAAGTCGAAAAAAGCAATTTCCCCATAGCAATGCATTGGAAATGAAAAATTCGGAAAAAATTGTAAGTCGAGTAAACCTCATCTAAAATTCATAAGTCGAGTAAATCCCATCTAAAACCGCCAACGGATGTCCTTTGGATGTCGAAAAATTCGTAAGCGTGATGGTACTTTTTTCATTCGTAAGTCGAAAAATTCGTATATCGAGTAATTCGTAAGTCTAGGTACCACTGTATATCATTTCCCGGTAAGCCTTAACCTTACTACAAGACCACTACATATGTTAAAAACAACAACCGGGAAGGCTAATTCCATGGGACATCTTGTGGGCTTCCTATAGGCATCTGGTTGGCAGGATGCTGGGCTAAATTTGCCATTTCCGTTTTCCGCTCCAGGTAAACTGCTGCCAAGCCACCACGGGCCACTTTGGCTCCACCTGATGCACTATTGCGAGACGTGCACAGCCCCCAAAATGCCAGAGCACATTCTCTACACGTTCCATGCCGAGTTCGGCCGCCTCCCCTGGAAGGAGATGCATCCGGACCGGCAACTCATGGAAGAATTCTTTAAAGTAAGGCAGGTGCTTTGGATAGCGAACCATAGCGAGGGAGGGGGAACGGGGAAGGAAGTGAAGAAGGGGCTCCCTGTCCTCTTCAGGTGGTGCAATTCAAGGGGCAGGTGCCCCGAACCTGGGATGGCGAATGTGTGGTCCTCCCAGTGTGGTGCACTGGTTAAGAGCGGTGGACTCGTAATCTGATGAACCGGGTTCGCGTCTCCGCTCCTCCACATGCAGCTGCTGGGTGACCTTGGGCTAGTCACACTTCTCTGAAGTCTCTCAGCCCCACTCACCTCACAGAGTGTTTGTTGTGGGGGAGGAAGGGAAAGGAGAATGTTAGCCGCTTTGAGACTCCTTTGGGTAGTGATAAAGCGGGATATCAAATCCAAACTCTTCTTCTTCTTCTCCCAGTGGGTCAAGAAGTGGGAAAGTCTGGTGGGCTTAATGAGGGTCTGTGAGCCAGAAGTTCCCCACCCTCGTTGCTATTGGCTCCCGGTACGTTTCTGAGCACAATTCAAAGTGTTGGTGCTGACCTTGAAAGCCCTAAATGGCCTCGGCCCAGTATACCTGAAGGAGCGTCTCCACCCCCATCGTTCTGCCCAGACACTGAGGTCCAGTGCTGAGGGCCTTCTGGCGGTTCCTTTCCTGTGAGAAGTGAGGTTACAGGGAACCAGGCAGAAGGCCTTCTTGGAGGTGGCACCTGCCCTGTGGAACGCCCTCCCACCAGATGTCAAAGAGAAAAACAACTAACAGATTTTTAGAAGACATCTGAAGGCAGCCCTGTTTAGGGAGGCTTTTAATGTTTGATGGATTATTATCTTTTAATATTTTGTTGGAAGCCACCCAGAGTGGCTGGGGGAAGCCCAGCCAGATGGGCGGGGTATAAATAATAAATTATTATTATTATACCTAGAAATGAACTATAGCTGATTCCTGAACCTAGGGAAGTTTTTTATGTCTGATGTTTTATCGCTATTTTATCATCATCATCATCATTAATTCTGTTGGGAGCCACCCAGAATGGCTAGGGAAATGCAGCCATATGGGCAAGCTATAAGTAATATATTATTACTACTACTACTACTACTAATACTACTGCATGCATGCATTCTGCATACTGCAGCTTCCAAGTCGAGCGCAAGGGAAGCCCTGCTGTGGAGCAGCCCAACCTCAAAAGTCCGCAGTGCCTGAAACTCTTGCTTTCTTTCCTTTTCACTTTTTTCCAGGTTGAAAGAGGCAGTCCCAAAAGCTGCTTCCTATTCCTGGGCTCGGTTCTGTGCGAGATCAACTGGGTCAGCGTCCTCTCCGGGGCCTGGGGTCCCAACCCGCCTCCGGGAACTCAGGACATGATTGTGTGCCTGCTTTATATGGTGGTCCTTCTGGCAAAGGAAGAGCAACTTATAACCGGGGAGGTATGTCCCAGGAGTAAGCAGCTCCCCCACCCCACCCAACGGTTGTCTGCTAGACCCTCCCCCCCCAAATCGAGCTTCTCAGACGTTTCCCTGTGCCAACCAACCAGTTGGTGCTGATTTCTGCTCCACAAAATTCGGGAAAATTCCATATCCCGCAGTAGCAGCAGCAGGAAGATGCTACCCCCCAGGTCTCTTTCCGGACCACAGGACTCTCCCCGGGCCCTGCTCTGCACATTGCAGAATTGCTTTTGCCTGGCTGGAATATGTCCTTGAAAGGGAATGTTCGTGGGCCCAAATCTCTCTTGAATGCTTTATTTTTTTGGGGGGGGGGGTGGTTCAAAACTGCAATAAGGAGAGCCTCAGCTGGAATGTATACCACAGGTCAGCTAAAGGCACCAACGAGGTTGAGAGGATGCCAGCATGGCTGAAAGGGAAATTCAAGGAGGCTGTTAGGGGCAAAGAAGACTTCCTTCCGAAACAGGGTTGTGGTGTTCAGTTCTATACCCATTGAAGCTAATCACCGTGACAGCCTTAGGCCCAGTGATTTCAGGAGCAAAATAGAAAATTCTTTCCAGTAGCACCTTAGAGACCAACTGAGTTTGTTCTTGGTATGAGCTTTCGTGTACATGCACACTTCTTCAGATACACTGAAACAGAAGTCACCAGATCCTTAAATATAGTGAGAGAGTGGGGAGAGGTATTACTCAGAAGTGTGGTGGGAATGGGTGATCAGCTGATAGGTGTGGAAAACTGAAAAGAGAAGTGGCTGAATTGCAACTAATCACCAAACTTAAAACCATGGAGAAACCTGGTCTGAACAAAGACATTGGATTCTTATCTCATTATACATAACAAAGCTATCTTTAGCCATCTCACCCCTTGCCTTTCCCTGCAAGACTAATTGCAGCCGTTAAGAGTTGTCAACAGGTTTTCCACACCTATCAGCTGATCACCCATTCCCACCACCCTTCTGAGTAATACCTCTCCCCACTCCCTCGCTATATTTAAGGATCTGGTGACTTCTGTTTCAGTGTATCTGAAGAAGTGTGCATGCACACGAAAGCTCATACCAAGAACAAACTCAGTTGGTCTCTAAGGTGCTACTGGAAAGAATTTTCTATTTCGTTTCGACTATGGCAGACCAACACGGCTACCCACCTGTAACTGATTTCAGGAGGTGTGCTCTGAGTAAAGGTTAGCTGAAGGCAAAGTGTGGTGCTTTGGTTGGTTGAACCATGAACGAGATCTCCATTCCCCCCCCCCCCCCAAAAAAATATCAGGAGTCTCCGCTGCTGAACCTCCTGGGCCAGACCAGCTCCCTCCCTTGGCAGCACGTCAGCATTTTGTCCTATCAGAGCATCATCGGCTACTTCAACAGCCACTATCCTCCGTCCATCATCCTGGCCAAGGAGCCGGCAGCCGAGCTGATCGTCAAGCTGCTCAAGGCATCGGCGGGCTTTGGCGCCTCCTCCGACAGCCACATGCATCTGGTAAGGACAGCCCAGCGCGGGTGGGGACAGCGGCGGAATTGGGGGTCTCAAAATCAGCCGTGCCCAGTGCGAGGCCGAAATTTGGCTGCCCCCACCGCCTCTCGCCGTCCAATCTACCTCATAGTTGCGGCTTCCCTGAGGCTCTGCAACCAAACTGACCACGATCCCTCAATCTGCTCCTGGTGGGGAGGAGGGAGCCACTCCACCTTGTGGTTTCTGTGCTACGAGATCGCCTCTCCCCAAAGGCGCCCACTTGCCAGCTTAAATCGGCACTTTCAGGTGCCACATGCCATTCTGCATTTGTAAGAGCTCAACCTTTTAGTGGCAGCGACTAAACTTTTGAACTCCCGGACTATTGACATCAAGCAGGCACCGTCACATTTCGGTGTCTGCTAGAAACATTTTTTGTTTAGGCAAGGCTACCCAGGGATGGCGCAAGTTTTAATCTGGGTTTTTTTATTTTAAAAAATCTACTGCCGTACCTTGGTTTTCAAACAGAATACATTCCGGGAGTCCATTTGACTCCTGGAACCATTCGAAAACCAAGGCACAGCTTCCGATTGGCTGCAGGATGCTCCTGCAGCCAATCAGAAGCCACGTCGGACGTTCAGCTTCTGAAAATCATTCGGAAACCTGAACACTCACTTCCGGGTTTCGATTGTTTGGGAGCCGATTTGTTTGGGAGCCAAGGTGTTTGAGATCCAAGGCACGACTGTATTGTTATTCTAATTTATAGAACGTCTTAAAGGTAAAGGGACCTCTGACCATTATGTCCAGTCGTGTCCGACTCTGGGGTTGCGGCGCTCATCTTGCTTTACTGGCCGAGGGAGTCGGCGTACAGCTTCCGGGTCATGTGGCCAGCATGAATAAGCCGCTTCTGGCAAACCAGAGCAGCGCACGGAAACGCCGTTTACCTTCCTGCCGGAGTGGTACCTATTTATCTACTTGCATTTTGACGTGCTTTCAAACTGCTAGGTTGGCAGGAGCTGGGAACAAGCAACGGGAGCTCACCCCGTCGCGGGGATCCGAACCGCCGAACTTCTGATCGTTAAGCCCTAGGCTCTGCGGTTTAACCCACAGCGCCACCCGCGTTTTTATACAAAGTCTTAAGTTGTCGCTGTTAGTTGTTCTTATTTCTATTTTTACCTTTTTTGTGGAAACCGCTTTAAAGTTTTAATATACGCGCATACAATTAAGCGATGTATGAATTTTACGAAACAAATAAATTTAGAGCAGCTTCTGTGAAAAACACGGGAGGTGATGAGCTAACTGTTTCCTCCATGGCTCTTCCTAGGATGCAACCCCCAAGTGCAGGGCTTACATTCGCCAGGTTGTCCATTTCCTCAGCATCCTGGAGCAAAATGGGAAGATAACCCTTCCTGCTCTGGAGCAAGAGATGTCAAAGCTGTTGGATGATATTACCATCTTTAACCCTCCAGGTTGGTCTCTCTTTCTGTGTGTGTGTGTGTTTGTGTGTGTAGCTTGTGGAGTTGCAGAGAGAAGGGTGGAGTTCTGTAAGTCTCTTGAAATTTAAGAACGATTTCAGGATCTTTGGTCCAATCCAGCTGACCCCTTTTTTATGTCCTTTGGGCTGTAACTGCGTGGCTGAGCACCCGTTTCATTTGGAGCTCATCTCTGTCGCCTTTCAGGGCAAAGCCCGGCGACTTACGAAAGATAATTGAAACCATCAAACTGTTTCCAAAATTAAAAACAAACAAACACACCAATCCAATTAGGAAAACTTCAAAACAAAACAGCAGCAGGTTTTAAAAAACCCAGTTCGCTGCCCTCTTGGAACAAATAGCTTTTAAAAATGAACCTTTAAAACGGATGATTTGCCTTTTTAGGGGGGCTGAGGGCCACATTAACTCATGGCCAGCCCTCTGGGGGCCAAAGTGCAAAGTGAGCTTGGCAAGAATGACGTATTTCAAGGCTGCCTTACAAAAGACTTTCCCATCAGCTCCTCTACAGTATTTAAAACCATTTTTTCTTGTTCAGTTAAGTAAAAAAGGACACATTTGGGGGCAGCTTCAGACCTTAAATCGCAACAGGAGACTGCTGAGCTATCAGTACAAAGTTTCCAAGGCCACATTTTCATGGTCCTGTGGCTCCATTTTTGGGGGCACAGTATTGCAGAGGGGAACATGTGGTGTGCAATTTTTTAAATAAAATAACACACATTTTAATTGATTTTGTGGGGGAGGTTTAGGGGAGGTGCGCAAATCTTTTGGGAAGGGCTGTATATGGCAGGTTAGCCTCCCCTATTTTAAGAGTTAACAAAAGTGAGGCCAGGCAGACATTTTGGAGGAAGTTCTAGAGAGAAAAGGCTGCTGCAGAAAAGGCCCGCACCCCAACTTTAAGGGTCTCTGGTGGCAGGACTGGTACATACATGGAGTCCTGCTGCCTCCCGTTATTGGTAGTACAGTGGTATCTTGGTTCTCGAACGTAATCCATTCTGGAAGTCCGTTCGATTTCCAAAACGTTCGGAAACCAAGGCACAGCTTCCGATTGGCACAGGCAACCCAGAAACAATAGCTAACAGCAGCATCGGACGTTCGGCTTCCGAAAAACGTTGTAAAACAGGAACACTTACTTCCTGGTTTTTTCGGCGTTTGGGAGCCAAAATGTTTGAGTACCAAGGCGTTTGAGAACCAAGGTTCCACTGTACTGAGCGAGATGATACCTGGCATCTTCAGAAGTTGATGGGGATGAACTAGAAATTAAACTAATTTCTGCTCGTTTTGCAGTACAGTGGTACCTCGGGTTAAGAACTTAATTCGTTCCGGAGGTCCGTTCTTAACCTGAAACTGTTCTTAACCTGAGGTATCACTTTAGCTAATGAGGCCTCCCGCTGCCACTGGGCCGCCGCTACACAATTTCTGTTCTCATCCTGAAGCAAAGTTCTTAACCTGAAGCATTATTTCTGGGTTAGTGGAGTCTGTAACCTGAAGTGTCTGTAACCTGAAGCGTCTGTAACCCGAGGTACCACTGTACTGGGGTTCAGCAGAGCTGTTTTTCACCAGTGCTTGCAGAGCGCTAGATCTCACGAATCTCAGCCCAGTGCTTTGTGCAGAAAAGCCAGCCTTCCTCTTTCCTTCCCGTGATTTCAAATGCTTTGCTTGGGGTTTTTTTTTTTTAATTGAAAAAAAATACAAACCTTTTGCTTGCTGCCTTTGCAGACACAGACATGCAGACGCGCCACCTGGCCTTGAGCAGCCTTTTCACAGAAGCCCTGATGATGATGAATAACGCCAGCGTCGCCACGGCAGAGTCTCTCCGCGTCAGTCTGCGAGGCTGGATCGACGGTGCCGTGCACGGCTTAGGGGTGATGCCTCTCTTAACAGCTGCGTGCCAGAGTCTGGCGTCGGTCCGGCACATGGCAGAGACCACGGAAGCCTGCGTCACGGCCTATTTTAACGAAGGTGAGAGAGAGAGAGGAAGGCTTTTGAGTCATTGTCGACTCAGGGTGGTCCAGTGAAGCTGTCCTGTTACTGCAATGACCCCAGGGGTCATCTTCTCCAACCCCACCATGTTTTTGCCGTTGGGTGTTGTTGTAAGTGCACAGGGTTTCAGCATCCCAAGAACCTAAGGATTTAAACGAAAACCCAAGCTTCTAGTCCTTATGTTACAAAGACTGTAGCTGGCACCCATCTGTCTTGGGAGACAATAGAAGAGTATGCCTTTGTGGGTGAGGTCACACTGTAGGAAGGTTACAAGGCCTGCCGTGGCTGTAGAGACCGATATGGGAGAGACATGTTTTGTTGCAGCTGGGGCAGATGGAGGAGTCCGGATGTGCTGCTGCAGATGCACCGTGTCGTTGCTTTTCTCTGCGTTCCTTATGTAGATAAACTTGAAAAATATGGATGTGAAGCAGGCAGCTGAGGGGATATTTCACTGCCCAGGAGATGAATCCTCAGTGCTTCACAGTTATTTGTTCCTCCCCCATGGTAGGCAGAATCGGACTAAATCATTCACTTTTTTCTGCCTATTAAAAAATTGTACCGTTTTAGAAAGAGGCCATTTATTCGGGGTGCGGATTTGACCCTTTTGGTGTGCCATTTGGCCCCCATTCCTACTCCATACTATATTTAGTGCTCCTTTCGCCTCTTTGGGTTCTCTGTCGGAACTCATGGATATTTACAGATTTAAAGGAACTGCTTTGGAATTGAAGGAACATCTCAGAGCCCTGGGTCATTTGGGTTCTCTGACCACTTTAGCCTAACAGTGGTTCCTCTTCTTCTCTCTCCTCCCACCCCTCCAACTCCCGCTTTGTACAAAGATTCTCCACTCAGCCAGGATTTGGGCTGGGGGCCGATCGTGGCGTCCCTACAGGTCCCCGAACTCACAGCCGAAGACTTCCTGCAGGAGTGCCTTTCCCTGGGCGGCTACCTAACTCTTTACGTCTACGCTCTGCAGCGGGTGAATGCCAAGCAGACCCTGGACAATGAAATGAAAGTGCTGCTGTCACTGAGCAAGTGGCTGGAACAGGTGTTCCCCAGGTAAGGCATCTCGTGGTCGGGAGGGAGATGAAGACAGACGTTTGGAGCAGGACTTCTCACCTTGGCTACCGATTCCCAGGCAAATTCTTCTCTTTGGGCCTTCCAAAATGCTCACCGATAGTCAACGTTCCACAGGGTGGGCGCCACCACCAAGAAGGCCCTCTGCCTGGTTCCCTGTAACTTTACTTCTCTCAGTGAAGGAACCGCCTGAAGGCCCTTGGAGCTGGACCTCAGTGTCCGGGCTGGACGATGGGGGTGGAGATGCTTCTTCTTTGAGGCAGATTTAAGGACCCTCTCCAAAATGGGCATGTCTCTCCCACTTCCACCCTGGTTACCTCTGCGAAATGGGGATAATCTTTACTAACCGGAATGAGGGGAGTGTTTTAAGAGCTTAAATAGCGAGTGCTTAACCGCACAAGCTTTAAATCCCCAGAGGGCGACCGGGACGGACAAAGGAAAGCGGGGAGACTTTTAATCCTGCCTGTGGTTCCGTCAGAATTGCTCCATCATTCAGCCCAGCTGTGAGTGAGGCCGGCAGTCACGCGCTGGTGCTTCACATTGGAAAGTGTGGCTTTGGCGGAGACGGGGTTATTTTTGGAAGCCTTTAAAAATTAGCCAGCAGGGGAAGTTCACCCTCGTTGCTCAGAGCTGTGTGGTTTCTGTTGGCAGTGATTGTGTTTAAAATCCTTGTAGCTAGATCAGAGATGGATGGGCTCAGGAAACTGTCTGCCTGCACTCCTGGCTGCACAAAATGCAGTCAACTGTTTGTGGAGATGCCTCTTCACATACTTGCATGCAAAAGGTTCCTGAGTTCAATCTCTGGCATCTCCGGGTAGAACTGGGAGCCGCTATCCTTGCCTGAAACCTGGGAGAACCATTTAGGCTGAGTCAGCTTCTGCTGTTTAAATCGGAACACTGAGGACTAGAAGCTTGCCTTATTTTTAGGGAAAGGGCCTGTGAGGTTTCTGTAGTGGTTTCTCACGAGTAAGGAGGCCGGACTCCGGTTCATCTGTTTACAGGTTTTATTGTGCAAGTATATATAGTGCAGAACTCAAGAGTTCACATTGAGAGCCAGTGTGGTGTAGTGGTTAAGAGCGGTAGACTCGTAATCTGGGGAACCGGGTTCGTGTCTCCGCTCTTCCACATGCAGCTGCTGGGTGACCTTGGGCTAGTCACACTTCTCTGAAGTCTCTCAGCCCCACTCACCTCACAGAGTGTTTGTTGTTGGGGAGGAAGGGAAAGGAGAATGTGAGCCGCTTTGAGACTCCTTCGGGTAGTGAAAAGCGGGATATCAAATCCAAACTCTTCTTCTTCTTCTTCTTCTTCTTCTTCTTCTTCTTCTTCTTCTTCTTCTTCTTTTTCTTCTTCATCCACCTTAGTCACTCTCAGATCCCAGAAGTGGTGCTTTCCTGGAGTGCCCCTAGCAAAAGAACTTCGGCACCCCTAGTCTCCTCCTTCCCTCCTTGCGTTTCACCCCTCTACGTAATTGGGGCGACGGAAACGTCATTGCTCCCTCCTTGCTAGCCTGGCTGGGTGAGTGTCTGGGCTCTGGAACATCCCCCAGCCCTCTCCCCTCCAGGCTTCCCTCCTGCCTTTCGTTTCCGCTGGATGCTGTCCTGCTCTCCTCGCGGCGCTGGGGCTCTGTGTCCCTTGATAGTCCCTGCACTGCCCTGGGGGTCTCTGACGGTTCCCTGAGAGGCCATAGCTCAGTGTCAGAACACAACTGGAAGGTTTTAAGTTCAACTCTTGACACCTCCTGGTTGAGAGAGAGACCTCCCATCTGCCTGCAGATATATGGCAGATTAAGTTGATGGATTATGCAGAGATGGCAAAAATGACTGGAAGAATCAGAAATCAGGAAGACTAAAATTTTAATAAGGAATGGGAGAGATTAATAATTTACCTTAAAAACCATTGTAAAGAGTTAGAATTGTTGGTAGGATTTGAATAATGGTGAATTTTGGATATAATGGAGATGTAAAAGATTTGGATTATTATAAAAGGTGCAGGAGGAAATGATAGGACCCCTCTCCTGAAATATCGCTGCCTCCAGCTATAGAGGCAGAGCACGGCTATCATGGCTAGTAGCCCCCGAGAGCCCTCTCCAACTCTGTCATTTTCTGTAATCCTCTTTTAAAGTGACCCAAGTTGGGGTGATGGGCAGTTTCTAACGGTGTCTGGTTTTGTCTGTGTCTCTCCTCCCTTCCCTGTCACCCCCCCCCCCCCAAATCCTAACGATTCCCCTGAAAGCTCCACCAAGGACGAAGCTAAGCTGTTCCTTTGGTGGCACAAAATCCTGCAGCTCTGCCTCCTCCAAGTGGACCAGGACGATGCCATCCTGATGGAGTCGGTCATCCGCATCCTGATGTCTCTGCAAGGCAGGCAGAACCTGCTGGCCGAAGAGAGGCTCACCTCTGGAATCCTCGGGGCTCTCGGGCTGGGCAGGAAGTCTCCTTTGTCAAACAGGTGAAAATATGTTGTTGTTGTGATTATTAAGGAAAGGAGAGCCCAGAAAAAAATGTTGGGCTTTTCGGAAGGCAAGCAAGAGCTGCCGCTGCATAAGTTGCAACACAAAGGGCTTGCTGCATGGCTGGAATCTTGCCCCGTTCCCGGATACTCCATTCCATTCCCACTAACAGCAACCAACGTTCTACCATCCCAGGGCATGCCCAATCCTTCTTGGGTTGTTGAGAGTTTCCTCCCGGTTCTCCACCCAAGTCTGCTGATGTCTTCTTTTTGTGTGTGAAGGAGAAGGCAGGGGGTACTAGCCACAACAAAACCTGCACAAGATTATTATTATTATTATTATTATTATTATTATTAATTTGCTTATCTCCCTCTTCCCCTCCACCTCCTGCTGTGGCAAATATTTATTTTATCTTATAGATTCATAGAAGTGTAGAGTTGGAAGGGAACCCCGGGGGTCATCTAGTCCAACCCCCTGCAATGCAGGAATCTCAATTAAAGCATCCATGAAAGATGGCCACCCAGCCTCTGCTTAAATACCTCCAAGGAAAGAGAGCCCACTGCTTCCTAAGGGTGTCTGTTCCACTGTCAAACAGCTGTTACTTGTCGGAAAGATCCTACATTATTTTATTTTACCCTATCCCACCTTTTCCTCCAAGGAGCTCAAGACGGCAGACTTGGCTCTCCCCCCATCCTCATTTAATCCCCACAGCAACAACCCTGTGAGGGAGGTTAGGCCGAGGGAAACTCGTCTAAGGGCTCATCCAGTCTTCCTTTTGTGCCACGTTTCCAGGCACAGATTTCGACCTTAAAATGCCTTACCTGGGCATTTCTCACCCCTCGCACTCCAAACACAGGGTTTCCCAAACTTGGGACTCCAGCTTTTT
The DNA here is from genome assembly GCF_009819535.1 of Lacerta agilis. Lineage (NCBI taxonomy): Eukaryota > Metazoa > Chordata > Lepidosauria > Squamata > Lacertidae > Lacerta > Lacerta agilis. The sequence goes on along the minus strand of NC_046322.1, from coordinate 8,259,022 downwards.
TTGGACTCCAGCTCCCATCATCCCTAGGTAGCAGAACCCGGTAGTCAGGGATGCTGGGAATTGTAGTCGAGAAACAGCCAGAGGACCCAAGTTTGGGAAACACTGCTCCAGCACTTTCCCTGCGAAAACCTGCTCTTTACCGCTGGGTTGGAGCAAATGGCAAGGACGCGGAAAACCTGAATTCCCATTTGTTGTTCCGATTCAGCGTTAAAGGGTGTGTTTTCGCAGGGAAAGCACCGGGGCAAGAAAAAAGCGAGGAGGAGCACTCAGGCACAGTGTGTTTCTACTTGTGCCTAGAAAGTGCAGAGCAAAAGCTTGACAAAAGGATGCGAAAGATTCAGCCTTTCATCTGAAAAGGCCAATTTCCGCATCCTTGGTGTCCTGCTGTCCTCAGAGCAGTTTGCAGGGCTCTATCTTGCCCTCTCCTCTCTCCTGCCTCCCTTCTTATCCTCACCATAACCCTTCCAGTAGGTTAGGATGAGAGAGTGGCAGTGATCGCTCAGAGACGTAATGCAGGGTACAAATAAAGCCAGGCCGGAACTGCATATTTTTAGGTGGAATTTGTAGTGAAAGAGCTCTGTGTGTGTGTGTGCGTTTCTCTGTTTTCCACGGAGAGAGGAGCTCCCTGCCAACTCCCTTCCTTCTTCATGTTCTCGTTGAAGGTTCCGTGTCGCTGCCCGGAGTATGTCTGCTTTCCTGCTGGTCCAGATTCCGGTGGAGAACCAGATCCGCCTCAGGCCTGGCGTGGAGCTGCACCTCTCTGCCAAAGCTCAGCAGGTAGACTGGATGCTTCCTGGGCGGTTTAATCTGGTGCCTGTATCAAGAATGCTCTTTGCGTCCCTTGGTGGATGTAATAGCTCGTTTCCATCTTTGCAGGCTCTGAGTGCTCTCGATTCCATGGCTTCAAACAAACAGTACGCAGAATACCAGGAGCAAATCTCCCAAGCCTCCCAGTTTGTCAGGGACTCTCGCCGCTGCCTTCGCGATGGGCCGAATCTTCTGGCTATCCTCGTCAACACTTTGTACCCAGAAGTGCATTACTTGGACGCCATACGATAGCAGCGAGCAAGGGGGGGGTGGGGTGGCCTCATCCTGCCTCACGTTGCAATCGCGGATTATCTTCAGTTTACAGTCGGCAGTGACGTTGCACAAGTAGCTGTCATTCACAGGGTTTCACTTTGTCAAAGCGGTGGAACAGAGAGAGAGAGAGAGGGGGCAAAGATTAGATAGCCTGGTTTGAAAACCACCTTGGAGGTTTTCGTAGCTGGGCTTTAAAACCTGCACAAATCTCTCTCGCGTTTCCGCCAAGCCAAAACACTTCTCTGGCTTTTTTTGTTTTGTTTTTAATACAGTCTTAACGGCGTGGTCCAGGGCTTTGCGGGGCTCCGGTTTGGTTTTCTACAGAGTTTTACGAAGACCTCCGTGCTGGATTGTGCTTGAAGACTGTTAAGTGACTTGAGTGCTGGAGATCGCCATTTTGGAAATAATGCAGGGTTTGTTTGCCCCAGCACTTTCTCCGACTTGATTTTGCTTTCTGTGCCTTTTCTTCTTTCTTTGCTTGACTGACTGTGAAATTTGTGGGCCGGTCTGGACTCACTGGTCGTTACCTAATCAGGATTTTGGACCATCTCTTTCTCCCCCACCTCTTGCTTAATTTGCCTCCATCTACTTGTCCTCGATGCTTCTGACGTGTGATAAAAATGCAACCTAGTGAAGCAAACCTCCTGCATCTTTGCCCAGCCAAATGGACAGAAGCTGGATTCATTTGTTTAAGGGTTCTGTGGAAAGGGAGAGAGTCTCCTACGTCACTTCCTTATCATGTGCATGGAACAAGCTATTGCTTTCATACTCATTTTTATTATAAGGCAGTAAAAGGAGCCGAGAACAACAAAAATTCTGTTGGATTTCAGTAGCGTGGAGAAGACAGCAGCGTCCTAATTACTGGGGTGTTCTTAAGAGTTTAATTAGGAAAGTTATGGTTTTCTTGTAATGGTACATCGGACCATCGACGCTGGCAGGGTAGAAAGCCTGCAAGATGCCCAGGATCCTTCTCACCTGGAGCAGATGCAACTCAAAAGCTGGCTGCCCCATTCCTTAAAACACATGATTTGAATAGCTTGGATTCTTTCTGTCAATACAGCAAAGCAAGTTTGATTTCTCCCCACCCAACACTTTCCCCCTAAGCTGGGGTCACTAACCCGTGGTCCTACATGGAGAGATAAGCTTTATAGTAATCAGTTGAACGTTTACTGCTAAGTGTCCTAAGGAAGAGGCCGTGTAGCCTTTCTGGTGTGTGTGTGTGTGTGTCTGTCTGTCTGTCTTGTGAGGCTCGAATGACACTCCAGAAAGGTCTGTCCAAATCTTGCAATAGACAGAGTACAACTGGGGTTTTGTGTGTGTGTGTGTGTTTGTGTGTGCCCTTTATTTACCTGTGTGTATACGACGTGCCTCTCAAGCTGTGTTTCCTGGCTCACTGATTTGTTCAGTTACTGTTGCTTTATTTGAGTGAGTTTGCTAAGATTGTCCCCCTTCCTCCCGAGATAAAAAGAGATATTCATCACCTCCGCACCCACTCTTGGCACAACCCTCTATGCCTGGCATAGACAATGGGGTTCCCTGCAGATGTTGCTGAACTCTCCACCCCCATTGGCCCCCAACCGGCACGACCGGTGGCCACAGAGAATGGGAATTATAATCCAGCATCGTCAGGGGGGCCAGATGATCAGTTCATTTCAGTTTGCTGGCTTGCAACTGTCTTTTGAGTCTCATTGAAATGCACTTGGTACGGCGAAGCTGCTATGCTTTGGCAACAATATATGCTGGGATTTCGTTTGCCCAAATACAGATTCCAGCAAACACTTCAGGCACGTTCTGTGCATCTCTTGGGAATCACCCCTGCCCCCTTTCTGGGTTTAAAGATGCTTTTCCTTTCTGAGCTCATCAGTAAACCCCCTGCCCAAAGAAAAAAACCCAGAATGCATTTCTGTTTGAATACGTACCTGCATGCTCATGCCTTTAGCTCTGCTTGGCAGGCAAGGTTTTCTCTCTCCTAACTTTTCAGCGTCTCGCTAATCCCACAGTCTTTCCTTTCCTCGCGAAATTGCCAAATTATGCCAAATAAGGTCCTTGTGCATCGGGTTCTTCAGAACTCACGTTGTGGATTGAGCTTCCAGATACAGGACAAGGCAACTTGCCCCTATGGTGCACTGGTAATGAAATATCACTGCTTGGGTGGGACTTCACAACTGGAGGAAGAATTATTGCTGCTTTTTAGAGAGAGAAGAGGAAGAAGAGAAGCCTTCTGAGATGTTTCTTTCCCCCCCTCAGCTCAGAATTAATAAATTTATATTTAAAAAAAAAAGACTGTGAAAAGGCAGAAACTATTATGTGCGCATCGGGCATGATAGTTCTAATATGGGAGCTATTGTTTTGCCTGTGGTTTCAACAGGATGTGTGTTTATAGTTGTTTGTGTCTGCAAGGACCATGTGAAATAAAACAGTGAGAAACACTAGAACTATGATTGAGACTCTTATTGGGGATAGGCTGTTTTGTCATTGGGGTACCAGTTGGGTGTGTGTTGGCGGGGCAGTGGGGTGCTCTTCCCTTCATGCAAGGCTGGTTGAACATTTGAGGCAGGACCCCTGGCAAAATATTTTATTACACTTATGGTTCACCTTCCATCCAGCAAGAAAGCTAAGACAGAAAAATTACATGATCCCCGTACTGTTGCCCTTCCAGGCATTGACCAGCCCCAGTCTGGCTTAGCTTCATCAAGATAGGGATTTCGTTTGCCTTCAGACCAGACCTCCTGAGATTGACTGGAGGAACCCCTCACCTCACAAATTCAGGGTGGTCTGCTTGAAATCTTGCAAAATTACTATCTCAAGAGGATCCTAGGCCTTCCTCAAGGAACTCCGGCAGCTTACTTGAGAGTGGAGGTAGGATTACCTTCTGTGTCTGCCAGGGCCCACTTGAGATTCTTACGTTTTTACATCAACCTTGCAAATACCTCGAACACCTTACTGGCCAAACAAGCCTTTGTTTCTCTTCAAAAGAACACCACTTGGCAAAGGAAAGCACGATGGGTGATGGACATCTACAAGTGAAACTCGAAAAATTAGAATATCGTGGAAAGGTTCATTTCTTTCAGTAATTCAACTTGAAACTAATATATGAGATAGACTCATGACATGCAAAGCGAGATATGTCAAGCCTTGTGTTTGTTATAATTGTGATGATTATGGCGTACAGCTGATGAGAACCCCAAATTAACAATTTCAACTTTGGGGTTTTCATCAGCTGTACGCCATAATCATCACAATTATAACAAGCAAAGGCTTGACATATCTCGCTTTGCATGTCATGAGTCTATTTCATATATTAAACTCCAGTAGCTAATGAAAACAATTTCTTACATAAATGGACTTTTCCACAATATTCTAATTTTTCGAGTTTCACCTGTATGTGGCCATGCAAGTGCAAGCTTGCTGCCGTTGATGTTTATTTAATTCGTTAGGTGGCCGCGGTCCAAAAAGTTCTCCGAGTGACTTACAACGTGTTTGAAAGCACATACTCTGGTTTCTCTTCAGATCGTATATAAACCATTCGCCTTTTTACTAAAAGCACAAGCACAGAGGAATTATGGTGTAAACACGTTAATGCAAAACCACTTTCAATTCATAAAAAACCCATACAAAGCAAAGCAAGCCTCAACAGTGTTAGCAGAAGGCTTCAGCAGCACAATTTTAACAGCAGCAAACAACGTCCTGGTCCATCAAGATGTTCCATCGCAAGGGATTTGCTAGTTTTTATCCACTCCTGTCATTTTGCAGCACAGCATCTGTGAGAGATAATGCTCTGGGTGGGACCACTGCTTTGCTGCATGAAACCGCCTGAGTGCCGCATAGCGGAGGATCTTTTAACACATGTCCACAGCGTTTTAGTTATTCGTGCATGTACTGCTTAATGCCCAGATGGCTTTCTTCTATCGGTTTCACTCGGGCAGGTTTTGACTTATGGAGTTGATCCTGCGGTTGAGGTTTTCGTATGGAGAATCTTGCATGGGTTGCCTGCCGGTGAAAAGTGTCAACAACGTAAGTTCCAAGAAGCGGGAAGCAGGCCATGGCGGAAAGCGATTATTTTATTTATTTTTTTTAACAAAATTTATATAACAATCTTTTTTTTCTTTTTTTTAATAACCCAAACACTTTTAGGTCGTTTACAACAAAGAAAGCCCAACTGCTTAAAATTGAAGAACATCAACTCAAAATCCATTTGATTACCCCCTGTTTTTATGTCCCGTTGAGCAACCCTGTGGATTCTACTCCAAAATAAACTCCACTGAGTTTAATGGACTTCTAGGTTGCAAGTTAACTCCCCAATGGAAAAAGGCAGTGAGCTTTGGCTGGATCATGCCTGAAAGGTTTTAATTGGCGAAAGATGTTGCCATGAAAGCAACCACTTGGCTTCATCCAGTTCAGTGAATTTTAATGAGGTGAAGCTTGCTTGCTACGGTGCCAAGGATTTGTTTAATCCTGTGTTCCCCAAACTTGGGTCTCCAGCTGTTTTTGGACCACAAATCTCATCATCCCTGACCACTGGTCCTTCTAGCTAAGGATGGTGGGAGTTGTAACTGAAGACCAAAGTTTGGGAAACTGCTGGGTGAGGGAACCTGTGGCACTCTAGATGCTACTGGGCTCCCCCAGTCCAATCTACTTTGGTCAGTGGTCACAAATGGCGGGAGCTTCAACATAATTTCCTCACTCTTGTTTTCAAACCACTTGCGGCAGAAGACAGGGAACTGGGGCAGGGCTGTAGCTCAGAAGTAGCACATCTGCCTTGCATGCAAGAAGGTCTCAGAATCAGTCCCCGGCATCTCCCCAAGTAAGGCTGGGAGAGAGACTGGGTCTCAAACCCCAGAGAGCTGCTGCCAGGTGGACTGGTGGATCTGATTCATCTACGTCAGGCATGTCCAACAGGTTGATCGTGATCTACCAGTAGATCACTGGATATCTGTGGTAGATCACTGGTAGATCAGTGGCTCCCCCAAAGAAGCTAAATAACTTTGTCTCCCCTAAGAAAAACTCAACATCTTTGCCCTGCACCCCTAAAATGACCTGAACCACCAAAAACAGGGCTTTCCTTCCAAGAAAAAGCTCACTGTCGCTTTCCTCCTCCCTAAAGAAACTCAAGAACTGTGATCTGAACCCCCCCCCCCCCAAGGGGGTAGATCACTGCCAGTTTTTAACTGTGTGAGTAGATCGCAGTCTCTTAGAAGTTGGCCACCCAGGCCTGATCTACGTCAACTATGTCCTGAGAGCTGAGAGTAGTTGCGAAGAATGCTCTTCTCACTTCCATCTCCTGCAAACAGGTTTGGCAAAGCTCTCTTCCTAAATTCCGCAAAACCTGGGTTTCCGCAGCAGAAACAAAGAAGCATTACGGGGAACAAAGGGATGCGTGTCTCACTGCTTTCGGCTCTCTCAAAGGCCCTCTGTCTCTGCCATCTTGTGTAGCGGCAACTGCTACCCTCTTTTTTTAAAAATAAAATAAAATAAATGGGTGTGTTTGTGTGCTCATGCCAGACAATGAAGGAAAAAACCAAAAAACACTGTTGGAAAGTGGGCACCTTGAAATGTAGGCCATCAGTTGGCCAAGGGCAGAGATAGGGAAGGATGCCTCTGCTCTCAGGTCCTGCTTGTGGACTTTGTTGGTTTACTCTGAGAACCGTGCTGGCCTTGATGGGCTACTCGAGCAGGGCTGCTCTTAAGTTCTTATAATTGCAGTGTAAATTAAGTGGGTCGGAGGGAAACTGCTAAGTCATGCTGAAAACTGCTGACTCTTCTTCTCTGCCCAGATTCTCAAATATTCTGCACTTTGAAGTTGGGCAGAAACAAAGTGAAAGATTGTGTGTGTGTGTGTGTGTGTGTGTACGTGTGCTGTTGTTGATGGGTGGAAAGAATGAGAGTGGAATGTCCTAATTTGGCACAATTCCTTCCTCGCCAGGAAAAATAATGACCAGGAAGCAGGTGATGGGAAAGGCAGTACTAGGATAGATGCTCAAATGGTCTGTCTGCCCTATTTATAAGGCAGCGTCTTCTATTCCACGGATCTTTGCCCCCCTCTCCCACCCTGTGTCCACGTCCTGCAGTAGTTCCTTATGACAAAAAACTCTTTTAAAAAAACAGCTTGTGCTGGTTAGTGGCTATTCATGCACTTCTGAGAGTTGGGCTGAGATTCCACTTCTACTGTAGGTTTTTCCGGATAAAAAATGTGAAAGACCTACCAGAGCACCGTACAGTTTTGTATGCCGGCTGGTGGGAGGCAGAAGGAGCAGGCGGCATGTCGCAGTGCTCCGTCAACCAAGAACAAGCCTGCATGTGGAAATCCAGTGTATCAGGAAGGCCAGCATATTGGGAATTGGCACGGTGGCCCAAGCAAGCCCATGAAACCCTCTAGCTCAAGCTTCCTCAGACTTGGCCTTCCTTTGGCCTACAATTCTCATGATCCCTAGCTAGCAGGACCAGTGGTCAGGGATGATGGGAATTGTAGTCTCAAAGCATCTGTAGGGCCGAGTATGAGGAAGCCTGCTCTAGCTTCTGGCACCCACCCAGACCTGCCGACCCAATTTGAAGCTGAGATGTAAGAATTTCTTACCGTGATAAGCTGGTTGGAGCCATCAAGCTGCCTGTGATTTGATGCAAGAGACAAAAAAAGCAAAATAAAGAGAAAGGTGTATCAGTTTTCTTACTGCATCATTGTGTTCAAGTTAGCAAACACTGGAGAGCCAGCAAAAGCCCAAGTCCTTGATAGACAAGACCTGGTTCTTGCTGAAACTATGGACCTGTGTCTGGGCCATGGTATTTCAAGCTGCTTGTGGGGGTCGGCAGATTGAATGCTCCTCTGCACAAAGGTTCCCTGCATGTAGAAAACTAGATGTCAGGGCGTGGGTCCCTCCCCACTCTTGGCAGCCTAGTCTTCTCCTTGACACGCTAGTTGTCCATGCACAGGGATAGCTTCATCATTGAGGAGTTCAGTGTTCTTTGGTATAGAGCAAACTTCCCCCAACATGGTACACTCCACCTGGTGTTGGACTCTCCAGCATCCATTGCCTCTGACCATTAGCTGTGCTGGCTGAGGCTGATGGGAAATGGAGTCTCACAAGGTCTGGAATGCACACTCTGCAGGCTGCTTCTGCAACTCTGCTTGGGGCAGATTTCCTGCATGTCAAATTTCAGATTATAAGCTCCTCAGGACAAGGGCTTGACCTTCTGTATGCTAAATCAGGGTTTTCCCAAACTTGGGTCTCCAGCGGTTTTGGGTCTACAATTCCCACCACCCCTCTGGTCCTACTAGCTAGGGATGATGGGTGTTGTAGTCCAACAACAGCTGGCGATCCGAGTTTGTGAAACTCTGTTCTAAAGCATTGGTCTTCAGCTGGCCTGATCTGAAATGGGTCGTAACACCAGCAGCATACATCTTCTGAATATAGTGCAAAATAATAATAATAATAATAATAATAATAATAATAATAATAATAATAATAAAGAAATGGGGCCTAAATGCATGTTTGGGTTACAAGTGATATGATCAAGTTGACGACCTAAAACACCATGCATGCTGATGGTGCCAAATATCTAAAAACCAACACTCCCTCTGCAAATCCGGGCTGCAAAACTGGAATGTGAAACCGGATCTAGAGAGCCAGTGTGGTGTAGTGGTTAAGAGCGGTGGACTCGTAATCTGGGGAACCGGGTTCGCATCTCCACTCCTCCACATGCAGCTGCTGGGTGACCTTGGGCTAGTCACACTTCTCTGAAGTCTCTCAGCCCCACTCACCTCACAGAGTGTTTGTTGTGGGGGAGGAAGGGAAAGGAGAATGTTAGCCGCTTTGAGACTCCTGGAGGGGAGTGATAAAGCGGGATACCAAATCCAAACTCTTCTTCTTCTTTGGTTTCTATATGAATACCGCTGCTGTTCCTGCTACTATTGCTTTGTTTAATTAGGAAGCATCTCTGAGTGATTGACAACGCAACAGAAACATGCACCTACCTCTCTTCCAGAAAGCGCCAAGCCCCAGTATCGCCACTAGCGCCAGCATCTTAATCCCCAAGGCGGCAAACAAGAGGACCAGGACCCAGGAGCTGCCCCCAGCTCTGAATTTGTAGAAGTATACAGCCCCCTCTGCTCTTCCCAGGCTGTTAACAGCTGTGCAGGTGTACTTCCCATCGTGCGTCAGGCGCTGAAGCTCCTTGGTTATCTGGTGGGCCGTAGTTGAAGCCGAGATGATGTTGTCGGAGGGAGGCCCGGCCCATGTCAGGGTGGGCAGAGGCTCTCCTTCGGCTGTGCACCTTGCGTGGAAAGCGTGGTCCTGGCTGGTCTGGACGGAGATGTTAACGATCCTGGGGGGAGCTGCAGAAAGTCCCGAAATATGAACACAATGCAAATACAGTGGTACCTTGGTTTAAGAACAGCTTGGTTTATGAACAACTTGGAATAAGAACGCCGCAAACCCGCAAGGAGGTGTTTTGGTTTGGGAACTTTGCCTTGGGAGCAGAACATGTTCCGCTTCCTGTTGAGTGTGTGCCATTTGCAAATTGAGTCCCCCGCTGCTAATCAGAGGCTTCCTTTTGAGTCTGTCGGCTGTCGAGTCCTGAGCACCCACACAACACAGAGGTGATATTTGGAGCTTTTGATTTTGCTAAAAAAAATTGTGTTTTTGTGTGTGGCTTTTTCATTTATTTTTCATTTTGTTATCATTTTTTTTTTGTAAATAATTTTTATTGGTTTTTCCTCTGAATTTAACAAAGATTATAACAGAAAATTTGTAGAGATAAATAATACAAAAACTTATATTACAAAAGATTTATACCACTCTTATCTTTTACATTTACAATTTACATTCACTTCCCTTCTTTCTTCTTATGTCTTCTCTAAGTCATACATCTATGTTTTACACATCAACTGTTTTTCCACCGATTTAATTTTCTTTTTCTTTTCGGATTTCAATTAGTTCTTACAATCCCGTTTCAAAATTATATATCTTTCCTTATTTCTTAGGTATTCTCTTATATAAAATAACTACACGCCATGTGTTTTATGTCATCCTTTACATCTTACACACCTTCTCCAAATATTCCATAAACTTTCCCCATTCTTTTCTAAATGTTTCTTCCCCCTGTTGTCTTGTTCTTCGTTTTATGGGACTGACTTGTGACTGTGGCTTGTGACTTTGTTTTTGTGACTGCAGAAATGGATAAAAGCCTCCCATCCAAACAATCAGTGCACGTAAGAAATAAAAAATCAATTTTACTTTTTATCATCTACAATACTGTCTTATTTATTTTATGGTACAGTACATTGATTATTGCCTTCATTTTATAGATCAATGGTCTCGTTAGATAGTAAAATTCATGCTAAATTGCTGTTTTAGGGGTTGTTTTTCATCGTTTGGAATGGATTAATCCATTTTCCATTACTTTCTATGGGAAAGCACGCATTGGTTTAAGAACACTTTGGTTTAAGAACGGACTTCCGGAACAGATTAAGTTCGTAAACCGAGGTACCACTGTATATGTGTGTGTGTGTGTGTGTGTGTGTGTGTGTGTGTGTATGTATGTACATTCCCCCAGTGAACTCAAAACCCCTCCCTGTTAGGCCACCTAAACATTAGGAAGAACTTCCTGACAGTAAGAGCTGTTTGACAGTGGAATTTGCTGCCAAGGAGTGTGGTGGAGTCTCCTTCTTTGGAGGTCTTTAAGCAGAGGCTTGACAGCCATCTGTCAGGAATGCTTTGATGGTGTTTCCTGCTTGGCAGGGGGTTGGACTGGATGGCCCTTGTGGTCTCTTCCAACTCTATGATTCTATGAAATTATGCACAGTCCCAGTTTGCATATGGGGAAACCAATCTGGTACACTGTATTTTGCGTTGCGCATTGCATGATACTCCCACAGTTAAATTTATCTCCCCTTTTCAGATCGCCTTGGAAGGTCAACCAGATGATCTGAAAACTGAATGGTTGTTGACAGATGCTGATAAGGGCATCAGCTCTAAGGCGCACCATTCACACCAGCGGCAAGAAAGATAAGGACAACCTTTCTGGATAGCATAAGTTAAGGTTACCAGATGTTTTTCAATGAATCCAGGGACACTTTTCAGCTTCATTAGGAATGATAGGATTTTGTCAGGGGACTGATCTGTACATCCGGGGACTGTCCCCGGGAAACAGGGATGTCTGGTAACCTTAGCATAAGTGCCAAACCCTAGGGATGCTGACCAGAAGGAACGTTCCTAAATTTCTGACGTTGTACAATTGTTCTAGTCTGGCGCATGCAATGTCTTTTGTTTTGCAGCTGTGTGGTTTGTGCTCATACTGCACTGTGATGGCCGTTGGCTATAAACAACAAAAATTATTTATTTGATTTGATTTGAAATGGGACAACCAAATACAGATTTAGATGCTTTTTCACCTTCTCCTCTACACTCCATCATTTACCATCCTGCCTTTCACTCAGTTTGGGATCCGCCCTTTTTACCACAACGCAGGACAGCCGCTGCCAAGGCCGCTTCTTTCACATTGCCCTCCTCTCGTGCCCCAAAATGGGCAGGTGAATGGGCAGAGGCAGGGCGTTGAACAGGAACAGAGGCAATAGACTGTGGACGCCCCTCCTGGGTGTAGACCTCACTCAGTGCCAGCCTCTATGCCAACCTTTCACACTGGTCATCCATTTCCAGCTCTGCCCCCTTCCACCTCTATTGGATCTGAAGTTCCTCTCACCTATGAGGTGGAGCCTGATTCCCATCCTGCTCTCATACTTGTCGTGGAAATCCCCAGAGAACTCGACTCGGCAGAAGTATCTGTTCTTGTCGTTCCACGTCAGGCTGTTGATCTGGAGCGAGAGGTTGTTCTGCCTCGGGTTCCCCAAGAGCTTGTATCTGCCCTCCGAGCCAACGGTGGTTTTGCAGGGGTCACTTGAGCTGTGGGAAACACACTTGAAAACAACGGCCCCATTGAAAGGTTCTTTGACCCGCCAAATGGCTGTCAGGGTCTGGTCGTTGGTGTTCTGTGGGTGTGTGAATGTGCAGGGCAAGGCAACTGCCTTGCCAATTTCGCCGGTTACCTCTGACGGGATGTGCATGGACCAGCCTTTGGAAGAAACACCTGGAAGAAAAAACATTGATGATATTTAGTTAACCAATAAAACCTCACACAAGTTCTTACCCAGCCTGACCAAACTCAACTATATTTTTGAGAGCGCAACTGAAAGCGGAATGTGAGAATGTGACAAAATAAGTGTTTGAAAAGGGATTATCCTGTATAGGGAAGGACAACAGTTCCCATCGACATGGCAGGCAATGGGCATTGCCCCCTCACATTAAACAAAGCTAGGAGACTATTGTACAGTTCAGTTGCGCGTAGGGTGATAACCCTGAAGGGTCAGGTTATCTGGCACCCCGACATAAAATGCTGTGAGGCGTCCCTTTACCACGGCGATGGCGTGCATCTATCAAATGCAGGGAACAATATTTGGTTGGCTGACATAATTAGGGACATTAAGTATTGGTTGCGGGTGTGAGGGTATTGGCGGCGAGACCTTTAGGCTCAATTGGCGGTTAGGCATTGGAAAAACATCAATAGAGGTGAGAAGGGGAGGTAGCGCCATCACCTGCCCCTCATTTGAAGGGTATTCCATTAAAGGTTTCTGGGGGCATGGCCCTGTCCGAAGCCTAGGGAGATTAGGGCCCAAGGCACGCCCCTAACAGTGATCACAGGGGGAGTTCCACTAGATACACATCATTGGGGCTCCTCCAGGAGGTTAACCCTTCCCAGACTTCCAACACACGGGTTGGGGTCGGATATAGTCGGTTAGGGTCCAATGCCTAAGCCAATACCGCTCAACATCCGTAACCAATAAAGTTGTGGCCTTTACGCCCATTAAACCTATATCATAGAATCATAGAGTTGGACGAGACCCCAAGGGCCATCCAGTCCAACCCCCTGCCAAGCAGGAAACACCACCAAAGCATTCCTGACAGATGGCTGTCAAGCCTCCGCTTAAAGACCTCCAAAGAAGGAGACTCCACCACACTCCTTGGTAGCAAATTCCACTGCCGAACAGCTCTCACTGTCAGGTCTCAAGTGTCATTATTTCCTTCAGGGAGGGAGGGACATTGCCACGCAATTCCCATCGACATGGCAGGCAGAGTTCAGGGCAAGGCTCAAATTACAGAGTAGGGTCCGAGACAGAGCATAACAGAATCATAGAATTGTAGAGTTGCAAGAGTGGCTGGCTCCTTTAGCTATGGCTTCCCATTATGTGAAAACCAAGAAACCATGGTTGAGGGTTTCCAAACAAGTGAGGCTATGAAGCCATGGTACAAAGTGGATTGTGTGGGTGCTGCTGCGTTCTGTCTAAGGCAGAGTAAGAGCACACCAAGAGTGCTGCTGGAACAAGCTAACGACCCATCACAGTCCATCATCCTGTTGCCACAGTGACCAGCCAGATGTCTGCAGGACGTCTGCAAGGAGGACCTGATCCCAACAACGCCCGCCCCATCTGTGATTCCCAGCAGCTGGCATTCAGAGGAAACACTGCTTCAACAGGAAGAACATAGTCAACCGGACCAGCAGCCATTGATAGAGCTCCATTGGCTACCAATAGGTTTTTGATCAAGACCTGCAACGTCTTGGGTTTTGCCCTCCATTCTGTCCCATAGGGAATCGGGCAATTCCAAGAACAACATAAGGACGAGAGGGGGAAAGTTTTCCCAAAGCAAAACCCACCTTTCATAAGAGAGCAAAGCAGACATGCAAGCAAGAAGCTAGTGCCTTCCATCTTCTGGGCTTGCTGCGCCGCGAAGCTTGTTTGCTGATCTGTTCAGATCCACTCTTGGTTTGCTGCTGGGTAAAATGCTGAAGCAGTGATTCCACTCTGCAGAATGAATGTGACTGGACTTCCCTTATCCTGGAAAATGTGAGTTCACAGGGCTGGCCAGCTGATGAGTCTTTTTGCTAGCCATGCTGGGATGACTGTAAAAGCCATAGCAGAAAGAAGCCATTGGGTTCTTCTTCTCACAGCACTGCCCCCCCCCCCACCATTTAACCAGGGTGAAGGCAAGGGCTGAAATGACTTGGGGTTTTAACTAGTGCTGTGCTGAAAATGTCTCCCTTAAAAGAAACCAAACTCTTCATCGATTAATGAGAAAATTAATGAGAAACTACATTGCATACTAGAGGGACCCAGGTGGCGCTGTGGGTTAAACCACAGAGTCTAGGACTTACTGATCAGAAGGTCAGTGGTTCGAATCCCTGCCATGGGGTGAGCTCCCATTGCTTGGTCCCAGTTCCTGCCCACCTAGCAGTTCGAAAGCACGTCAAAGTGCAAGTAGATAAATAGGGACCGCTCCAGCGGGAAGGTAAACGCAGTTTCCGTGCGCTGCTCTGGTTCGCCAGAAAGCGACTTTGTCATGCTGGCCACATGACCCGGAAGCTGTCTGCGGACAAACGCCGGCTCCCTCAGCCTATAGAGCGAGATGAGCGCCGCAACCCCAGAGTCGGACACGACTGGACCTAATGGTCAGGGGTCCCTTTACCTTTACCTTACATTGCATACATGGGGAGAGAAATTTTAGGTGAAATTCTCATGGTCCTTGGTTGCAGAGATTGCTTTTTTTAAAAAAATAATCATGCATGCTTTATTGTTGAGGCTCAGGGGCATTTATAGATGCCCTTTCCTCCATTCTACAAATCATCTGCACTCTGCAGCCTTCCTGGGTGCCTATACTCCAGAGTAAAGCCCATGGGAAGACATCATGAGGACCCGCCCCCCAGTGGCGGAGCTTCATGCTCTGGCACCAGGGGTGGGAAGCAGGCGGGGGCGTGGCTGGTGCTTGTTCTGGGGGCGGGGTCCGCTGCCCGCAGGGGCGTGGTGCACATTCTGAGGGCGTGGCATGCAGCGTGGGGGGTGGGGCAGCCGAGATGGAACCCTACTGTGATCGCGCTGCCCGGGGCACCCCGCCCCCTACGCCCCACCCTTCCTACGCCAGTGCCCCCACCCCCCGACTCTTTCAGATCAGGAAACACAGGCAGACAAGGAGGCTGCAAAGTGCTAGAGAAATGTTTGTTGGAAAAGAAAACACATGCATCATTCTTGGCCGCTTTGCATGATCCTGTACACTTCTATCGTATCTATGGAGAAGCATATAGACCGCCCTGTTCTCCTTGAAGCAAGGGTGAGACAGAAAGGAGAATAAATGCACAATAAAGGCAGCAAGAGCAAATTTAACCCACACATTAGACTGATTGGGTTTCTACCTACCAGACGCTTAGAAGAAAGCGTCAAAGGTGAGGATCCAGCAGCAACAATTCAGTCATCCTGAAGTGCCACAGTAAGTGTTCTAATGTGCTTTGGAAAGCTTTGGTTGTGGCATTGCAGTCTTCTTGCAATCTCTTATCTGTTCCTCTTCTGATACAGTCCTTTGGCCCCCTAAAAGGAGTGAGCATGGCTATCTTGATGCACCAGTCCTCTTAATGGGCATGTGGTTTCCTGGTCCTCCTGTGTTTCACTCCACAAAGGCAGTGAGACACAACTGTGGTGCTAAGAAGCGAGCTTTTTGCCACAAGAGGGCAGTGGGGCTTGAAGGAGATGCCGTGAACTTGAGTAGGACTCTCCCCCCCCCCCCAATAAAACTGCCTTGCTGGGTGGTTGTGAGGGGAAATCTAGGCAAAACAAGGAGCCCCAGGCATTGTGCAGCTCATTCCGCCAGGTTTTATGTGAAACTGGAGAAGCTTATCTGGTTCTAAGTAGAGTGACTTGTGGAGCAAAAAGGAAGCGGAACCCTACAGGATCAGGCCAAAGACCCATCGGATCCAGCAGTCTGTATAACAAATAAAGGCTTGACATATCTAGCTTTGCATGTCATGAGTCTATCTCCTATATTAAACTCCAGCAGCTAATGAAAACAATTGCTTTCATAAATGGACTTTTCCATGATATTCTAATTTATCGAGTTTCACCTGTATGACTGGAAGGTTGAGACTCACCTGCTCCATCGGGTCAATGGCCCATCTAGTCCAGCATCCTGTTCTCACAGTGGTCAACCAGCTGCCTGTAGGAAGCCTACAAGCAGGATCCAACCACAGGAGCACTCCCCTCCCTGTGTTTTCCAGCGACTGCATTACTGCCTCTGGCCATGGAAGTAGAGTGTAGCCATTGTGGCTGGTAGACATCAGTAGCCCACTCCTCCCAGGATTTCTCCAAGGCTCTTTTAAACCAGCTAAGCTGGTGGCCATCAACTGCCTCATGTGGCAGCGAGTTCCGCAGTCCAGCTATGTGCTGCCATGAATGTGCCCATGTATGCTGTGAAGGTGTCAACATGTCTCATTCATCCACGAGCAGTGCCCTTGCTGACTTCCGGGGCCCAACGGGAACAGCACTGCTCGACTAAAGGGATATCCCATGGAGGATGGAGCATCGGAGCAAGCTTGTTTTCTCCTTCTCCGGAGCGTAGGACCCGAAGCAACGGCTTCAGTTGACACAAACGAAGTTCAGGGAGAACTTTCTGTCAGGAAGAGCTGTTCAACAATGGAATTGGCTCTCTCAGAGAGGTGGTGGACTCTGGAGGTTTCTAAGCAGGGGTTGGATGGCCATCTGTCATGGATGCTTTCGTCAACATTGCTGTATTGCAGGCAGTTTGACTAAAGGTAAAGGACCCCTGGACAGTTAAGTCCAGTCAAAGGCGACAATGGGGTGCGGCGCTGATCTTGCCTTTCAAGCCAGAGGGAGCCGGCGTTTGTCCACAGACAGCTTTCTGGGTCATGTGGCCAGCATGACTAAACCGCTTCTGGTGCAACGGAACACTGTGACAGAAGCCGGAGTGCATGGAAATGCCATTTTTACTTTCCTGCCACAGCAGTACCTATTTATCTACTTGCACTGGCATGCTTTTGAACTGCTAGGTTGGCAGGAGCTGGGACAGAGCAACGGGCACTCACCCCGTTGTGGGGATTCGAACCGCCAACCTTCCAATTGGCAAGCCCAAGAGGCTCAGTGGTTTAGACCACAGCGCCACCTGTGTCCCTGGCGGTTTGACTAGATCAGTGTTTTTCAACCTTTTTTGGGCAAGGGCACACTTGTTTTATGAAAAAAATCACGAGGCACACCACCATTAGAAAATGTTAAAAAATTTAACTCTGTGCCTATATTGACTATATATAAAGTAATTCTCTTGAATAGGAATCAAATAAACACAATTTTTCCCACGGCACACCAGGCAACATCTCGCGGCACACTAGTGTGCCGCGGAACAGTGGTTGAAAAACACTGGACTAGATGACTCTTGGTGTCCTTTTTGACCGTGCTGGATTACCAAATGCTACAAGTCATTTGCCTAGTTCTTTTTCTCAATATTTACATGGTTTCCGTAGTTTTGCACGCTGCCACCCCCAATCTCCGAGCGGTGTGAGATTCCATGGGTTCCAGGCAAGTGTTCACATTTCCTTTTGGAAATGAGGCACAGTGAATAGGATTTATTTGCAAGTATATATGGTCTGGGACTGAGAAGAGAAGACTCCCTAGAAAAGACCCTGATGTTGGGAAAGATGGAGGGCACAAGAAGAAGGGGATGACAGAGGATGAGATGGTTGGACAGTGTTCTCGAAGCGACTAGCATGAGTTTGGCCAAACAGCGGGAGGCAGTGAAAGATAGGCGTGCCTGGCGTGCTCTGGTCAATGGGGTCACGAAGAGTCGGACCCGACTGAACGACTGAACAACAACAACAATGGTCTGGGACACGGGTGGCGCTGTGGGTTAAACCACAGAGACTAGGGCTTGTCAATCAGAAGGTCAGCGGTTCGAATCCCTGTGATTGGGTGAGCTCCCGTTGCTTGGTCCCTGCTCCTGCCAACCTAGCAGTTTGAAAGCACTTCAAAGTGCAAGTAGATAAATAGGTACCGCTCCGGAGGGAAGGTAAACAATGTTTCCATGCGCTGCTGTGGTTCGCCAGAAGTGGCTTAGTCATACTGGCCACATGACCCGGAAGTTGTACGCCGTCTCCCTCGGCCAGTAACGTGAGATGAGCGCCACAACCCAAGAGTCGGACACGACTGGACCTAATGGTCAGGGGTCCCTTTACCTATACAGTGGTACCTCTGGTTATGTACTTAATTCATTCTGGAGGTCCGTTCTTAACCTGAAACTGTTCTTAACCTGAAGCACCACTTTAGCTAATGGGACCTCCCGCTGCCGCTGCGTCGCCAGAGCATGATTTCTGTTCTTATCCTGAAGCAAAATTCTTAACCTGAAACGTTAATTCTGGGTTAGCGGAGTCTGTAACCTGAAGCGCCTGTAACCTGAGGTACCACTGTAGCTATATGGTCTGAGCCTGCCATGGAGGGTTTCACAGCCTTCCTGACATCTCCACAGCCTTGGATTCAAGCAGAAATCAAACATTAATTTCAAGCGCTTCTCTTTCTGTCTCCAGCATGCTGCTTTGCTTCTAGCTCACATCACGGCAATCCGACTCTAAACTCAGGCTTTGCCCTATTCCTTGTTCTCCTTAATGGCCCGTCACCCAGTCTATCACCGCGACACAGGGAGCAAGCCTGGCTTATATTTCGAACACTTGCCGAATCCGGGAGTTGGCAGGATCTCGCCTACAGCTGACTCCCCGCCCCCCACCCCGCAAACTCATAACAACATTTTAATGGCTGAAGAGACTGTTGATAAAGCCTGCCCTGCCCGACTTTGCAAATCTCCAAGCCGTAAATTGCAGGCTCAAATACTTTTGTGCTCAATAAAATATATATATATTGCCCAGCCTTTCGCCGCAGCGAGGGGGTGAATCGGAAAGGGCAGTGGAATTTTTCCTTTTTTTGCCAGAGGGGAAAATTCCAGTCAGCTGAGCCACAGGGTGCCCAGGCCCAAAGCTGTGACATGGCGCTTCAGAAAGTGGAGCTCTGAGGTAAAGCTATGCTAACCTTCCCTTTGTGTGCATTTGACCCCACACGCAGCCAAGAAAGTGTTGAATGTTGAATTTTTCTTGGGTGTGTGTGTGTGTGTGTGTGTGTGTCAGGGAAGGATTACCGGGCCTGGCAGTCTTCCATCCTCCATGGTGCGGCGGTGGCTCTTGGTTTCCATGGCGACAGACTTGCCGCCATCTTTTTTTCCTCACATTGGAACTTCTGGAGGGGGGTTATGAAGCTTTCCAAATCTCTTCCTTGCCGCGGCTCACATTGTGGCAGCAGTTGCTAGTTCCGGGCTTTAAATACCCGATTCACATTCATTCAAGCTTCAAATGGGGTTATTATTGCAATATTTGTATTCTGTTCAGACACACCTGCCCACAATTTCTCTTGGCAGGAGTTCAGGGCCTTGAACAGCCGACAAGCAAAAATTCAAAGATGGGAAGCTTTCCCCTTTGCTACACAGCCATGCTGGGGAAATGTTCCTCCTCAGGGATGGGGGATCTGCAGTTGGATGGGACTCCGACTCCCATCATCCCCGGCTGATGGCTAATGCTGGCTGGGGCTGATGGGAGTTGGAGTCCAGCAACATTTTCAGGACTGCAGATTCCCCGCCCTTGATTGAAAGAAGGATGCTCACTAAAGTATATATGCTGTTTGATGAATTGAATTAATTCCTGTGCTAAAACCTTCATCAGCAATAGCAGCGATAATCTAACATGCCATATGTAAGTGAAACAGATAGGATGGACATCTTCTTTCTTTCCAACTGCTCCTGTCAGAGCACCCTGCTCTGCAAAATTGTGCAGAATTGACTTAATAATAATAATAATAATAATAATAATAATTTATTATACCCCGTCATCTGACTGGGTTTCCCCAGCTTCCAACAAAGTATTAAAATACAATAGTCTGTTAAACATTAAAAGCTTCCCTATACAGGGCTGCCTTCAGATGTCTTCTAATAGTCTGGTAGTTGTTTTTCTCTTTGACATCTGGTGGGATGGCGTTCCACAGGGCAGGCACCACTACCGAGAAGGCCCTCTGCCTGGTTCCCTGTAACTTGGCTTCTCGTAGTGATGGAATCGCCAGAAGACCCTCAGAGTTGGACCTCAGTGTCCGGGTAGAACGATGGGGGTGGAGACGCTCCTTCAGGTATACTGGACCGAGGCCGTTTAGGGCTTTAAAGGTCAGCGCCAACACTTTAATAGCTGTGTCAGGCCTGGTTTTCAAGGCAGAGATGGAACAGTTTTTAATAAAAGCAAAACTGAGAACACCCAGTGAAGCGTTTGAAGGTATGGGTTTTTTAAAACTGCATACTAGGGCTCATACAGCATGTTGGCATCTGTCTGCCTTGGGAGACAGTTGGGGAGTGCACCTTTGGGGGTGACGTCAGTGGAGGCAACCCATAATACTCATACCTTCTGCCAATCTGGTTGAACTTCTAACTGCTGCCTCCCTTGTTGTTTTGGCTGCGTTTGGAGCACTGGCCTGGCCTCTCCTGGGTGCAAGTCTGGGCATTGTGTCTGGAGGTCCTGTCCAGATGACAGGACCCCCCTCTTGGCTTTGCTGATGTGGTCCAAAGGAAAGGAAAGCACCAGTTTGGCTGCAGGAGTTGCTGTAAGGAGGCATGCAAAGCACCGTTCAACCACCATAGGGACTCCACTCCAGATTTCTGTAGGGTTTATTCCTTAACCTTTTCTTTTCCTGAAGATGTCCTGCAAGGCAGCGGGTATTGATTTTTCCTCAGGGTTTGCTCCTGAAGCCTTTATCCCAAATGAGTGTCACTGCAAGGCAGCAGAGGTTGAGGGTCAGAGTTTTCCTTCTCCTAGGTGGGCTACCTTCCCAGGTGGACGAGCCCTACCTGCCCCTCACCCCCTCTACAGCTCGTGCAGAAACCACCTTCTTGAGACCCACTGTTGGTCTCTCATCTGCTCAATCTGCCAGAGTCTGTCCTTGCATGCATGGAACATATCTAACTCACTGAGGGTTGGAGACCCATTGGCTACCCTCACCTGGTTTAGCTGGCCATACAAAGCCAGGGGTGCGGCCACTGTCACATACCCACAGCTTCTAGGAGTCACAAGCGAGAGCTGAGTTCAGGGGGTGAGGACCAGTGGCAGATGAACTGCCCAGAAGGAGCACCTAGTGTCCCCCACCGGAGATATTGACCCCAGTTCACTCCTCACAAAGCTACAATTCCCAACATCCTTAATGAACTATGGGGGAACATTTCTCTAATATTCATTGTGGCTACAAGATGCTGGGAGGGGAGGTTTAATGCTTCCTTCTCCAGAGATCCTGACACAAATCTCCCCCCCCCCATGCTGCACTGAGCCTTGGGGTGGGGGGAACCCCCATGGGTGCCAATGGGAGAGTGCAAAACAAGTGGGTTATGTTCCTTTGATTCCACTTGTAACTGTGTGCTTGAAGAGGGCAATGGGCATTGACAGATGATGAAACACTAATACAATAAAGGTGGCAATAGACATTTTATGGCAGCAATAAAAGTGGAATTGGCCTCTGAAGTGAACCTCTGGTGTCACAGTGTCCTTTTCATGACACCAGTTGGTTTGGCCCTACCATGAGGCAAAGTGAGGCAATCGCCTCAGGCGGCAGGTGTTAGAGGTCAGCTGCAGACATTTCCTTTGAGATTCCCTCCAACCAGTCCCCTCTGTTGGAGATCGATGCCTTTCATATATCTCCTAAACTAGCCTTCTGCCCTCAGGGGCACTGGAGGAACGTTATCCTGTTATCAGTGTTGAAGAAAGTTTTGATTGACAATCCACTTAGCTTCTGTACATGGGATGAAGGGGGCACCAACTTCTGCTTTGTCTCAGGCGGCAAAATTCCTTGAGCTGGCTCTGGACTCTGGCTGTTTTTAAGGATGAAGGAAGTTGAAAATATCTCCTATGTTTTACTCCCCCTCCCTTCTCAATCAATGAATAAGAAAATAAATTGCATTTGAAAATTATGAAAGAGGAGAGAACATTTCAGTGAAGATGGAGCAAGCTTGTTTTCTGCTGCTCCAAAGAGTAGGACCTGAACCAACGGCTTCAAGTTACAAGAAAGAGATTCCAACGAGAACTTTCTGACAGTTAAGAGCTGTTTGACAGAGGAATGGACTCCCTCAGGAGGTGGTGGACTCTCCTTTCTTGGAGGTTTTAAAGAAGAGATTGGATGGCCACCTGTCGTCTGTGATCTGTCATGTATAATCTAGTTGAGATTTCTGCATTGTAGGGGCTGAGTGACATGACCCTTGCGGTTCTTTCCAACTCTACAATTCTGTGATTCCATGATTCTATGCTCATGTGCTTGCCTTACTTCTGAGGTGTCTGAAGGCTGTTTGTAAATATATTTTTGTCCATTCTGCAAAGCATCTCAAAAGTGTTTTGCACTCTGTGCCCTTCCCAGGTGCTCACCCTTCAGTTAAATCCTTGGAGAAGGCACCCAAAACAAACTTATCCCCTGGATGTCCCCCACCCAGATCAGGAAGGCTGCAGAGTCCCAGAGAAATATTTAATGGAAAGAAAAACACTCCAAATGATAAAGTAAGCTCAAAATCCTGCACCCAAAGCAATTCTCAAGTGCCCCGAGAATGATGCACATGAAAAATGGAAGCCTCTTTCAGAAAAAGAGAGAAAGAAATTGGAGGAAGGATTTTGGCCAAACATTAGATGGAAGAAGTACAAGTCTCCATGTGACTAGTCATGGTGCAAAAGGCTACAGTATGTTTCAGTGAACCCCTTGGAGAGGGACTTGTGGGCTCAGGAAGGTTCGGAGAGGTACTCAGTGCAAGCAGGTTTTATTGAAATGGGAACCTGGCAGAATAGTGTTGGTTTGTTTTTTTAATGGCCCTTCACCCTAGGTCCATAGCTGTCAACTTTCCCTTTTTTGCAGGAAATCCCCTTTTCCCAGCACCGTTTCCCATTGCAAAAAAAGGGAAAGTTG